>NC_133023.1:76250452-78650452 GCF_048564905.1 Vicugna pacos
CAACTTACATCCAATCAGCCCTTACCATGGTCAGGCATCTGAGATCCCATGGAGGTCACGCTGGTGTTCAGCACATCATTGACGGCAGTGTCACAATACAGGCTCCGCTGGACATCATGCTCACTGTCGGTCTGGTCGCTCTCCTCATGGCCGCTATCCTTCAAGCTGTTGCCCTCCAAGTCCTTGAAGGTGGAGCTGCTGGGTTGAAAAAAGAACGACAATTTGTAACTGTGATAGATCTGATTTTCGAAAACCTTTCAGAGCCGGGATGATGTCAGCTCTGTGGTGAGGCCAACAGTGACTGGATTGTCCAACAGGGTAGAAGGAAGAGAAATTTCTGTTTAAAGACCGTGGAACTCAACACTGTAGAGAGGTTCCCACTACTGGATGGTGATGCAGCTAATACTTTCATTCACTTATCTTCAGTGCGTCACTACGGGCGAGGCGGAAGAAGCTACAACTCTGAAACAACCACCTGCAAAAAATATCATCATTTCAGAAGGGTTTTTTTATTCTCTTCTTACACAATCAAAGTAAAACAATCATAGCTAATGTTTACTGAGGGATTACTGTGCATGAGGCACTGTAATAAGTGCTTGATATGAATTAACTTTTTTACTCATCATAACTCTATGACGGAAAGGCGCTATGAATATCCACATTCACAGATGAAAAAACAGAGGCACATGGAAGTTAAATAACTTGTCCAAGGTCACACAGTGGGTATAAATGTTGGAGATCTAAAACCAAGCCAGGCCATCTAGCCCCAGAGCCTGCATCCTTAACCACTATGCCTGCTAATCAGCTATGCAAATGAAAGTGGCAGAAATCGAGGTAATACAATTAAAATAGAAAAGGTTGTCTGGATCAGAGTATTCAAGTCTGTTTTAACTGAGACAGGCTGAGGGCCAGATTCAAAGAAATAGAGGAGACGCAGGAGCTGAAAAGAGGGGAGCCTTGGTGCATAGAAAGTAGGATAAAAGTGAGAACCAGAGAGTAAGCTTGAATGAAATCGTGAGTGTTGTTATGCTAAGAACATGGCACCTTCAGCTCAAGAGTTTGTAGGTAAATTTTCCTTGCACTTATTAAATCAATCCACCATTCAATGCAGTAAGCACACGATCCAAGAACCCCACACCATTTCTCACGAGGTAGAGAATAATACATAAGGTACATCCATAGAGGCCCCATCTGCTCTTCCTAATACTTTGTATGTCCTGACAGAGTCTGCAGCTGTGCTGCACCATGGACCATAAATTATGCATCTGAAATACCTAGTGAATGGTGAATCCACTCCCTAGTCAGCAAGGAAGCAGCAAAGGCACACTCAAGAAAATGTGTTGTTGTCTCAACAAGGGAGAATGGCACACTTGTGAATTAGGACAAGTCCCAACAGACCTCCTGTACCTCTGAAAAGGGAGCCCTGTGGAGATGACACTGCAAACTCGCTTGATCCGCTCAACCTTGAACATCCACAGGCCTGGCTCTCTGAGGCTTTGATAAGAACATTCGGTACATATGATGAAGAGCTATGCCGTGTACACAATGGCTACATTGTCATTCTCCACATTTGGTCAAAAGGAATCACAGCAGATTTTTAACATATGACCAACCTAGATGTAGAACGCCTGCTGCCCTGAATATGAAAAGGAAAAGATCAAAAGGGCAGTAACTGGAAAGCCATAATTATCAGAAAATGAAGGGCAGAAGAGGGTGAAGCATTGACCTGTTTGCTAATTATTTTCAGGAAGAATAACTGAGAATCAACTGTATTAAAACTAAAATCATTCAATAGGCCAACTCACTCAGCTCCTCCAAATTATGTCATGCAGCTACTCAGCCCTGGGGACCCACCAGGATGCAGTTCTATTCAAACACCAATCATCCTATGAGTCTTTTATGGTCATTAAGACCAATTGGAAACACATGCTTTAAATTGTGTCACCATCTCTAGCTTGAGGGCAAAGATTTTGAGGCTTCCTGTAAAAACCAATCCCACAGCTTGACCAGATTCAAAGTTTGTTTTTTATTAAAAAATTTGGTCCTGCCCACATGCACCCTGGCACCTTAGGAGACAGGAAATGACCTTCCTAGATGATGTTACTGGCTTCTACATTTTTATAACGAATAATTTTTCAAGGTGTATTTCTGGTATCGGAAGCATATGAATATTTCTTTAATCCAGAATACAAAATTGTTACCTTAAGCCAGAGAATTCAACCCTGAATTGACTGCAGTTCAGCAGTTGCCAAAACTTATTTGTGATATATGATGGTGAGAGGTAGCGAATAAGGACAATGCAATCAACCATTCCTTAGAGCAAAGTTTCTCAACCTGGGCACTGTTGACATTTTGGGCTTCTTTGTTGTCGGAGGCTGGCCGGTGCATTGCAGGGTGTTTAGCAGCATCCCTGGCCTCTACACACTAGATACCAGTAGAGCCCCTCCCAGAAGTTACAACCAAAAAGGTCTGAAGACATTGCCAAATCATCCCCAGTGGAGAACCACTCCTCTAGGTTCTTTAAACTCTATTCCTATAACAGGTTAGATCTCCTGACTGTAATGGAAAGCACATTGAACTTGGGAGTCATTAGTACAAGTGATAATCCATAATCTGCCACTGCATCTATGGGACCCTGGGCCTGATGGCTAATGTCTTTGTGCCTTGATTCCCTCATCTGTAAAATGTATTTGCTAAAACCTCCTTCACAAGGCCATTTTGCGAACTCATTGAGACACTCCCCATGAAGTACCACGTACACACAAATGTTCAATAAATGGTTATTGTTTATCTTTTTTTATCATTTCTCCCATATATGTTAATATGTTACTTGAGTTACAATTAAATATTATATCCATAGTCTTTTTATAGGATTGATATAGGAAATGCATATATAAAGGTTTCTAAATCTTCTGAAAAACTATAGTCAGACATTCTCCACTGTTAGTTTCTTGTAAAATTCAGGAACAGGAAAACAATTCTCCTGTCCCATGTGTATCCTTCCTTTATCGAAAAATGAGAACACTATGCTCTAGTGTACTTACCATTTTGTCTTGGCTACTCAAATGCTTCAAGGTAAATATAATGTTAAATTGCAGTGAGTTAGTGCCAGGGATCTCTCTTTAGATTCTTCTAATTGGTTTTGGATCTGTCTTTTTAAAATTTGATCATCATTTTCATATGCAGCTGAATATTATAAACCACCTCAGAGCTTTTATTTTTTAGGTAGAAAGAAGAGAAATAATAAAATAGGGAAGAACTGGCTACTAGGATTTAAGGGACTGGTAGTATGAGTTTGAGAACTCATGTATTCTCTAAAGAAAAAGCAAGGGGTATTAACTCCCTTTCCCCAAACCTTAGAATAGTTAACTTGCTTAAAGTCAGTTTGCCCATATGACAAACTAAGTACACTTACTCTCATCTTGTAAGGACATTTAGTGGCTTAATGAATGGATTTCTGTAAGGCAGTTTAAGACTCAGTAAGCAAGATGCTGCAAATTGTATAACAGCCTGGTAAATGGCCACTCACCCAAAACAAATTACAATTTATGCCAGGCATAAAAAATGCTGATTTCACTTGCTTTATTACCTGTGTACCTCTTGGGAGATGAAAGACTTGTAAACCAACTTTTGTGGGACAATAAATTAGGGTTCTTTTTCAGTGGTATTGTAAATACAAATCTTTCTATTACTTGCTCTGGTGGTCAACAGAGGGATAAGTTTGTTTGAAGAGAAAAAACTTTAGAACAAAACTCTGCACATAATAGTTACTCTGAAAATTCTTGATGAATGAATGTTAATAACATTCTGACTCATCTTTACCCTTTAAAATATCAGAAACTTTTCCAAAAGACAGAATTATCCAAAAGGTCATATTTGCTAGGAGGTCACACCACATATCCAGGAAATACCTTCTGAGAGTAAGAACAGGAAGGGAGTGAAAGTCAAATGAGTACTGTAACTATATTTTAAAGACATAAAGAAGATTCCAGAGTGGTTCTTGGACCACCTGTATCACAAGTCACCTTGGGAACCTGTGAAAACTAGAGATTCTCTAGGGATGGAGCTAGAGACTCTGCATTTAACAAGCCTCCCAGGTGTTCTAATGCATGTTAAAGGGCAGAAATTGCTGGCTTAAAGGGGCGATTCATGCTAGTTTTCAATCGGAAAATGCTGAGGTTTTTTTCAACATCTTTCATCCATTCATTCAATAAACAGGTGCCAGCACTTGTTATAGACAAGGCACCATACCAGGTGCTGAAAAACCCCAGGACAATTTGGGTGGAAAAGGAAAGTGCCATGCATGGTTTAGGAGCCAATGCTCATTTTTTTCCCCCTCACTGCTTTAGTATCACGTTCATTTCCTGTTTTATTTTCTTGGAGCTCCAGCCTCATGCCCTGCTTGATACTGCTCAAAAAGCACTGCAGGAGTGGATATCAGACAGCAGCACAGAGAAGTGGTACGAGGAAAGACAGTGTTGCAGCAGGGGCCAAGTACCACTGCTGGCTTTCCTTGCTTTGAGATGATAGCAAGGAAACAAACATAGCAGGAAGGAAGTCCATCCAGAAAAAAATTCCATACTGTCTCGGCTTGTTAATCTGGGACTCTGACATAAGCCTTGAATGCACCTGCAGGTTACAGGTGATGTAAAAAACCTACAGAAATATAACGCTAGATTCCTCAGTGTAGATTATGAGGAATGTGCCACACATCTCCTGTTTGCCTTCCAAATCTACTCTTCACCCTTCTCAACATTGATTTGTGCTAGAAGAACCCCCTTGCCATCTAGCTTTCCATTGGTTTACTGGAGGTAGATAGATGTGAGAGAGAGAGGGGAAAAAAAAAAAGGCTGCCTGTAAGACAGAGAACAATTGCTGGAGAATGCCAAAAAGAAGGGCCCAATGAGCATCCTTGGATGAGAAAAAAAAATGAATAGACAAAGAGAAAACGGATAGGAAAAGAATTTCTCAAAGTTGGCCTGAAATTGGTTTGTCATGTAAAGAAACAGGGACATGATAATAAAATTAAAACTGATAATTACATTCAGAATTCTTTGGCCAGGAGCTTTTTCCATGCATGTAAATGGATCCGCAAGAAACCACATACAGCAAAATGCCTTTGAAACATCACCATGAGCTATCTGAACACGGTTTGCATGGTATGGTCTTATCACCTGGCATGAGTCACCACTCTCTTTTAACATTTTCCACACGTTTTACATTTAAAACGGTTAGTCCCCTCAAAAAAAGCATAGCACACAAGATTCCCTGTGTCTTTCCAGGTATTGTGCTTTGTCTAAATTCAATTGATCCCATAAATTCCAAGGCCTTTGTGGTTTTCCAAAGCCCTCAAGGTGCCAAAAACAGAACCTGGCAAAAATGCATGTGTTCCTGAGCTTTCAGATGTTTCCTCTTCATCAAGGTAGTAAAAAGCCACTCTCTTTGATTTCAGGCAACATCAGGACATTTTTTTTTTCCACCGAAGGCCTCTTAAGTCCAGGTTGTGCCTTTTGTGTGTATGTTTGTGTAGACAAAAATATATAAAGTAATTAATCAAAATCAGACGTTCTAGTGAGTCCCAAAGCTGCTGTGGAAATACGTGTATCCCAAAAGCTAAATGTTTGAATGTAAGTTTTCATCTCATCAGTTTGCCTTGTGCGTGGGATATTCAGGTCTGACCAAGATGGTGAGGGTCCCTAGGAGTCTTAGCTTTCTCCCATGCTATTAAAATCCGGCTCATGCTCTGAGTTAAACCTAGGCATAGAATTCCCAGGTACCCAGAGCTAGCCCAAGGGACCTGTGAGGATAAGGCAAGTCACTGTTTTACCAGAAGTTTTAAAATAAAACAAAGGAGCTTTGAAATAACTGTTCTGAAGCAGAAAACAAAGCAGATTTCTGTGGCAAAGTTACTCTAATCAGTGCACAAAAAGAGGGTTTTTTTTTTCCCTCGTAAAACAAATCAGTCGGATAATTTTGAATTCCTCACCTTTTGTTTTTATTCTGTGGGCCAAGAAAATATTCAAAATAGATTCCTCCCCACCCCTCAAAAAAATTGCAAACAGTGCTATGACTGTTAATACTGAGCTATCCATTTTCAGATAATTAACAATCATCACTTAAGGTCGCAAGCAGTTCCAGACCAGTACAGATAAATCTAACATGTTTTCAGAGGTTATTGCAGCATCGTGAATTAAATTAGATATGAATTAAAGTTGTTTGCACAACCAACTAGTTTATTCCTTGAATCCTACCCTTCTAGTGATACAAATTTATGGGATTAGAGCCAGCAAAATAATAGAATTTTCCGATCTTCTCTACTGCAGCCCTAACATACCCTGCTTGCCTTTCTATTTCATTTCTATTATTTTAACAAACACACGCAGAGTTCAATTTTAGCTGCAGAATAACCACTGGACCATTCAAGACGATGTTTGCATCAAAAAGTAATAAAGGCATCATCTGAATGGTCAGTAATGGTTTTTCTGCGCAAGAAGTTCTCTGCTTAGAGGACTCTCTGAAACCCTTGTCTTGCCGGCCTTGGGCACGTCAGTGCCCACGGCACCAGATGCAACCTTCCTTGGCAGTATTCTGCTCTGTATTCACATACATTGTGGCTCCATGAATAACTGAGTTATGACCAACCATTCACACAAATCTCAGCTTTGAATGCTTCATTGGAAACACTTCTATAGATAAACAAGTTTCTACTGTATAGCTCAGGGAACTATATTCAATATCTTACAGTAACCTATAATGAAAAAGAATATGAAAAGGAATATATGTATGTGTATGTATGACTGAAACATTATACTGTACACCAGAATGACACAACATTGCAAACTGACTATACTTCAATAAACATTTAAAAATAAAGAAACACTTCTAAACATTTCAAGATTTATTAAATAAGGCAAATATCTTTTCTTTCCCTCTCTCATCTACAAAGTTTTTTAAAGGTAAAGAATTCGCTTCTCTGTCATTAAAATATCCTTAAAATGATTTCAAAGTTGTCAAAAGAACAGTAATCTTGAAATTCACTAGAAGTTACACGTGAGATAAATGTTAAGGCCTCTATTTAAAGTGAAGAGCAACAAGAATTTTGATATCAACATGATTTTGAATGTATCTGTTTTCTAATATTAGATTTCTAAATCATCACATACAACTGTATTTTAAAATGATCCCAATTTTATTTTTTTAAATTGTTTATGTATACATTTATATAAAAAAAAACATGATAAAATGCCAACAGTGATTGTCTTGGGTTATTTTTATTTAGATTTTTTTTATGCTTTTCTGAATTTTCCTAATTTTCTACTACAAAGAGATAGGTATTTTCATTTTATAATCTGAAAAGGATATCATTGAAAAAATTAATCTTTTTGCTTTTTATATTAAATCAGGCTTAGTTGTCGAAATAGGCAAGCAAACCAACATACCTTTTGATTAAATGGGCTCGGCTGTTCACGTAGTTCGAGTCAAAAGAGTAGTTTTCAGTCTGCAATGGGGAAAAAAAATTTTAAAGGTTACGAAATTGATTCATGAAAAGAGCCAAACTGTCCTACTTAGGAGGAATTTTTCTACTGGGCAAGAGGCAATGAATGAATCAGAAACTGAGGCCATAGTAGGGCAAGAGCCTAAGGAGTGCCTTCCATCTCCTAGGGGCCCCGGGGGCTCTGTGGAGGCAGCTTTCCCAGGCAGACCAAGATGAACTTGACACAAACATCCGCTAGAATATGCCTGGCTACCGACCATGCAACCACTCAGGGAAGATACAGCATGACCCAAAATCTTTACAGAAACTAATTGCTTCCCATTCCCCAGTGGACACAATTCTGTGCCCATCAAATTGACTGGAAGTTCAAAGGTATTTTTATTAGTAGTAGATAATTAACATGTTAAAACGTTTATTCCATAGATATGGAAATGCAGGCAAGGTAATCCCCCACTGTGGATTTAAACTCTGCACTTCCCTTTGTTTTAAGACATTTTGCTCAGCACTGGTTATACAGAAAGGCCTCCGTTTTATCACAGACATAAAGGCAAACAAGTGTGATGCCGAAAACAGGGTGAAGGGCAGTCCACAGGGGGTGCCAGAGCCTTTCATGTGAAACATGAAGTTTGCAAGCAACCCCCTGTCTCAGCTCCTATCATTAAAACACCACTGTCTAATCTGGTTATAGCAGACTGCCTGAGCAACGGCTTTACAAAAGCCAGTGCAGAATACCTGCCAGATGAAAGCGATGGGAAAACAGCTGAGGAGCATCCGGTGGTTGGGGGGATGGAAGAGGGGCAGACTTAGAAGGTGGGAACGCAGGGGAAAGTCGACACTGGAGTAACCAAAAGTCCTAATAAAGGGGATCTTACCTCCAACGCTAGAGTACTACTCTCACTGAACCATTGTATAAACTAAAAAATGCCCCAACACATCTCCTGCCAGTCTACCTGAAATCTTTACCATTCTCACCATTCCTTAGGGCCTTCTGAAATCACCCACTGAAAGTGCCTGGGAAAGGAAACACAATAGCTGTCTAGCTAACAAAATAGCAGATTCCTTTCAGATGACTACGTGCCACACATTAACTGTGCTCGGCTCTTAGATGCAGCTTTTGGTTTCAAGATCAGAGTTTGGTAGAGAAGAGAACAGGGCAGGTGATGGCAGATCTGTTAGAGCAGGCAGGTAGCTAGTTAGGAGCAGAGAAAGGGGGCATGGGCCAAATGGCAGGAAACCACACATCTTGTGAACAATGGGGGTCCTTGGGCCGACAGAGGAAAGCAGGAACCTCTGGACTCATAAGAAATCACACATTTTGGGGTGACAAGTGTCTTGGAGGCAGATAAAGAAAGGTGGGATAAGGCAGGAATCTCCTGTGTCCAAATGTAACCTTTTATGCTCTCATCCAAATATAACCTTTTCCTCATTATGCCCTCATTACAATAAAATCAGCCTTGCAGATTAGAAGTACCTAAACTGCAGTGACATCATGACCCTTCCCATCCAGATTAAATAAAGACAAAAATCCCTCCTCCCTTCAGGAAGGTGGAGCTGTGATGAAAATCAGGAAATACGACCCCAAACCCCTCCCTCCTCAATGGATAGTCCACTCATTCATTTTCACACCTCATGTAACCAGTTTGCCAAAGAAACTCAGCACCGCTACTCACCTGAGTCTGCCTGCTCTCCCCTTGAAAGCATACTATCACTTACTAAATCCTCGCTTTGCTTTCTTGACCTCTGTGTCTCATTTCTGAATTCTTCCTGCGATGAGACAAGAACCTGCTCTCTTGGTAACATAAGTACCACATGAGCACCAAACAGCCAAGAGTCAGGATAGGGAACCTAGGTATCTAGAGTAGGTGGGAATGAGTGCGGAGTAGGTGGGAGAAAGAAGGAGAGCCTTCGGAGAAGAAAACTAAATCCCACCATTGTCCTGTACTTACTCAGGCATGTCCATGCCCTCCACATGGCCTTCATTTGAAGATAAGCTGTGTAATATCCACTCATGCTGCTTTTATCTAGTAAAATCCCCTTTAATGAAAACCATAAGTAAGTTTTGGTGTTGTTGGTAGGAATGGATTGGGAGAGTGAAAATCAAAAGGGTCAGTTCATTTCTAATTTTTCATAAGAAAATGGATGCCAAAATGTTTGCAAACATAATTACAGGAGGAGGAGGATGCAAACTTGAAGCTGCCTTGGGAATACAATACTAGAAGAGGTTATCCATCAGTCAGTCAACCAACAAGCATTTCTTGAATTAATTCCTTATGCCAACATAAAAGGTAAAAATGGTGTTGAGTAAATGTGCTCTTCTGTGATATTCAGTACAATATATAATTTAATAAGTGGAAGTCTTCTACCCCCTCAAAAGCATTCTATCCAGATAAAACAGGGAATTGATCAAGCACTCAGGAGTCTAATTATTAGTTTGTGCAACCTTGGGCAAATTACTTAATTTCTATGTGCTTCACTTTCCTCCTCTATAAAACAGGCATAATAGAACATGAATGCAAAGGGGAATTTCAATTGCATTTATCCTGGTTCACGGTGAGAACGGTGGAAATCCTTATCCCCTGCTTTCTACAGAACCTGGATCTGCGAGAAGGATCCGGGATTTGACCCCATTCAGGCAATAAAAGAGTAATGGGCACATATTCCATCTTAGTCTCCAAACTTAGTAAATCATTTTTTCAAGAAAATTAATAGATAGACACACAGATGCAAAAAAGGAAAAGAAGATACTGGCTTTGCAGGGAAAGCATGAGCAACATCTCAAAACACTGTCATGTTACAGAAGCCAGTTTTCAAGCAGAATATTTGGCATAGCTTTGCATATGAGAGTGTCCAATCTGTGTGCACTGTGCATCAAATATGGAAGCTCTGTGGAGACGTGACCTCCAGGCATGGTCCCAGAACTCTATGCTGGGGCAAATAAGCAAAACCAGACACATTTCATCCCTGGTCACTGTACTGCTTCTTGGTTCTAATGGAAGAATATATCTCACCTTGAGGAGTCCCGCTCACAGGCACTGAGTTAAAAGAAGAAATGGGTTGAGAAGGCTTGCTTACGGAAACCTTAACAAGACTCTTTCCCTTGCTGTGGTGTACAGATTGGTTAACCTGGGCAGATACGCCAGGCATGACCTGCTGCTGTAGGTAGGAGAGTATCACTGAAGCTTATCACCCTCTCATCTTTCCTTCTCCACTTTTTACTCTAACAGAGTAACCTTCCCCCATTCTTGTGGGTGCTGGTCTTCAAATGTAAATATTTCGTTCCCCAAACCAGCACAAACTGTAACAGGCAGATGACCCATGCTGCATCCTTAGGTAAGTAGAAGCACTAGTCATGAGGCAAGTTCCTAGAGCTGACTTTCCCATAGTGGATGGAGCTATGCTGAGTCATCCATTATCTTTCGCCTTTGTAATCAGTCTCGGGTCTCTCTGTGAGGCCGTTTGGTTGGAGTTATGGAAACAACCTCTGCAAAAGAATTATTCTAATTGGATAGGATACACTATTCTGGCCTCATTAGTGTTACAGTCCAACAACTGAGCTAACTGGCCATAGATGACCTATTATGGGTCCATGTACCCTAACATCAAGTGTTCTTACTCGTACTGATCCAAGGTGTGTGCTCAGACCCAACTCCAGTGCACTGAAAGAGTACATATTTTCACTCTTCAGGTAGAGCAAAGAATGAGACTCAGACCACCTTGAAGAAGGAAATAACCTTAACAAATAGTTTGCATGTCTTAAGCCAATGGCTCTCAGCCCTACCTACACATTAGAATCAACTAGGGAACTTTAAATATATATACTGTGGCGAAGGTCCCACTCCAAGAGATTTTGAGGTAAATGGCCTGGAGTGGGGCCCAAGCATTGGTATTTTTTAAAACGCTTCCCAGGTCATTTTAACATACATCCGGAGTGGAGAACCCCTGAGCAAAAGACTGCCCACAGGCTTTTATCTGATGTGCTCTGTTTTCTAAGGCAAGCCCAGCTGCTCAGAAGATGGTATCTCTTTTGTCAGATTATCTGCTGAGGTCATCTCAGTAGAGGCTAACGAATGACAACAGAAATACACTTTTTAAGAAATAATAAAAGAGCTTTTCTGTTTTGCATGAATGTATTGGCGCCTGGTTAGCCTTATTTAATCAAAATTTGCTTGACATTATTCCAATCCCCTCTCTAAGTATTCTAAATGGCAAGTAGCACGAAACATTTGAGAGGGGAAATTTTCTGTAAATGTCACATTAATTTCACTAGGAAATGTCCCCATTCTAATGAGACAGCCAAGTTAACACAGGAACACAGCAAAAAGACAAGAACAACATTTGTTTCTGAAAAACCTAAATTTTGACATTCAAAAATGGGTCTAGAGCAAACTTTTATTTCCAGTCTCAATGGAAAACAAGTCACTTTCCTATCATTTAATATATTTCTCCCAAATCCTTTCTCTAATTAGAAGTCTTTATCCTAGGATTCACTGAGAGCAGACTTCTCACTTGGTTTAGGTTTAATTTAGAAAAATAAAATAAAAGCTTAGGGCTTTCTCCTCTAAGGACTAAAACTTTGATTTAAAATCCTAACCATTCTGCCTTGTTTTTAAAAGGTATCACACAGTTGCTTATTGGTTACTTAGGAGCACTATTCTAAACATAAATCACTGTACCATGCACCTGTACGGCACCCCCACTGACCCCAAAGCACCATATTTTTTGTGTTCTTGCCTTTAATTCTGAACATATGACTCCCACCAACTTGCTATAAAACACTCAGTATTGTTCCTTCTCAGTGCTATTAGTATATCAAAAGCAGCTCGTCTTCCATTTCAAGATTGATACTTCTGTGTTCTTGGAAACTATAATTCTATTTGTTAGAATAGTCTACAAAATGAGAGTTAAATCCTGGGTCAACAGCTGAGATGTTGTTTTCCTAAGGGGAAAATTACATGATCTTTAACATGGGGACTTCGGTGTAATGTTTTGGGTTTTGTTGTTTGGTTTTTCCCCTGCTCAGGAGCCTTCTTTGCTGACTCCTTTCAATTCCCAGCTCCTTTCTGGATATGGGAGGTTTCTAGAGAGACTTTTGGATGGGTGGTGTGTTATTATGTTAATAAGTCTGGCACATCAGAAGTCAAATACTTCCATGTTCTCAGGCCCCCAAGGTACCAGAATGTCCTACTTTAATTGTCATTTTGCATTACTTTTACAGTTCACTGACTTGTGCCCTAGTCTCTGGAAGAGTGACTCTGACTCTCTCAGCACCACATTTATCACCAGGAGAGGCTTCAGTCCTGAGGAGAAAAGGAAGCCCAGTAAATGCAGATATCCAGGGCTAGAATTTTTCCCCAGCAGCATAAAGCCCCAGGTCACAATACAAAGTTTCAAAAGGTTACAGAGGCTGAGATGAAAACAGAGATTCCTCAAACCTTAAGGTTTTCATGTGAAAATGAACAGCCATTTTAAATTACACTTTCAAAGTCCCATCAAACTGAAAAGCATTGTAACTGCAATCTGCTAATTATTGCCTTTTAATTTTTCACTCTTAGTCATTTTATCAATACAAACAGGAAAACTGGAATCTCGAATCAGATGCGCAGCAGAATGATTTTTAAATGCTGATTCTTTTTTTTTCACTGCTGATGTCTAATAATGATAATTGTGCCTATTGATCAAAGATGATCAGACTCATAACCTTTTTCTGAAAGTGACCGCTGCTTTAGATGTTCAAATGGCATCTCCTCACAAAGGCATTTTTAGAAAATGAATTGACAAATGGCTTTTTCCTCCTTCCTATCCTTGACACATAAAAATGAAAATGTAAATTCTATATAAAAATAAAGCCAACATGCCTCCAGCTAGAATGTATATTCAAAGACTCATCCATCCAGACAGCAGCAGCTGAAGCAAGAATTAGTGAAGATGAAATAAAATGCACCATCCCCAGAGCTGCCATCACTAGAAAGCTCATATTTACCCTGAACTGGAAAACAAGCTAAGTTAGCTTCCACTAACCATGCCTACATACACACCAGGACTAATTCTCATGTACACACGCACACATGTGCATGTGCACACACACACACAGTTTGACCACGGTGAGCGATGTGGTATAATGGAGGGACCTGGATTCCCTCTTCATGTTTGTCACGGACTCATTGATGGTCTTGAATGAATCACTTTATCCTTCTCGGGGCCTTAATTTACTTATCTGTGAAATGAATAATCCAAAGGATGTCAATGTTCCCTTTCAAGCGTCCCAAATTCTAGGATCGTAAAACAAAATGGCTCTTATCAATTCATCCATTCAATAAACATGCACCAAAGCCTGAAGATGAAAAATAAAAAAGATATAGGCTGCACCTGTAAGGAAGTCACAAATTGACGGACCTCTTACTGGGGATGGTTAAACTATCTGCCATTCAGAAAAACATGAAACACACGCACGCATGCACAAGCCCATACTTACCTGCAGATACACACATGTACTTGTGCACAGGCTATGGTGTGCAACTTTGAGAATTACTCTGCAACTTGATGAAACTAATTAGCACCCTAATGGCTTGATGGTAGTAGGTGATGGACATAGGAGGATTTAGCCTTTATATGTGTTACATGTACAAACTCACATCACAAATTCAGAGAACCTCTTTCTCCTATCAGATGAGTTATAAAATTCTTCAAGTTCTTGGAAATAGCACATGTGTATATCCCTTTGGCTCCATTTCCACAGGCTTCGTCACCTGTGCCACTACTTCTTCATCTCCATCTGTCTTTTGCTCTGGCCCATTCTGCAAAACACTGTGCACATAATCTTCCTTTCTCACTATTTTCATCCCAGCACTTCTCTTTCCAAGGGTTCAAAGAACCCTCACAGTGGTTCCCCATCACATTGAGCATTAAATCTAAATTAAATCTTTAGCTGAGCAGTCATCCAACACAAGTCTTCTACTTGCCTCTTATCTAATTTCCCTCATTTCTAATATATCTACATCACTGATCATCCCACATAGCTTAGCATGTTCTCAGCACTTAGTGTTCAGACTGTGTGATGTACTTTTGCACTTACTGGGGCTCTACGTTTATTTCATGTGTAGCATGTCAGTTCCTCCTCTAACTAGACTGAGAGCTTCCTTTTGAAGACTCACTGCCACAGTGCTGGAGATTTAGCAAGTACTCATGTAAGTATGCATGTAATAAACCCATCAGCAAATGACCAGAGAAGAGATCGAAGAGGTTAAGAATGAAGCTTCTAATTGCAGTTAAAGCAGGTGACCAATTATATTAGGCCAAAGTGGTTTTGTTTCTTCAGAAAGCATCCGTTCTGCACACTGTCTTCTATAGTTACAATCTGTTCTCGGTCCTCACTCCCAACTATTACCTTATAAATACACCGCAGTCTGGATATAACTGCCAAGGAGAAGATGCCACAGTTAGGTGCTTCCTGCCCATCATCCACTGGCCCTGCCATATCTCTGGAAATGGCAGTAGTGACACATGTTCCTAGTTTGGAAACTAGGGTGGATAAAAATTTCTGTAAGAAGATAAGGCTTTGCCTTATCTGTAGACCTCTGAGCCACAGACTGACAGCGTGGCAGCTACTTTTCTGCATGTGGAAGAGAACTCTAGGATTCCAGTAGCTTTCAGGACAGGGCTATCAGTGGGAAACACAGGTCATGTAGTTAACATCAGAGTCAAGTGGAAAGAGGTCCCCTCCTGGTGGCCTTTCATCATCACTCCTAAAATTTCACTGACACCATTGATGTGATCAGACTACCTAGAGGTGACAAAGGCAGCTTAGGGAAAGCACTCTTCTCCACCCTTGTCTTTCATTGGGTCAGAGGTGTGCCTTTAGAAGAGCAACCCAGTGAAAATATTACTACAAAGGTCTCCTTGAGAAACCTAGCAGCTTTCTGCAGGAATCCACGCAATTCAGAGGCAAAGAGCCTACTGAATGCCCAGACTAAGCATCATACCAAAATAGATAAGAACAGGCTTCTGAATAAGGTTCTGAGACCATCTTCTAAGTCCTCTGTGGGGCACAGTGTACTTTAAAATAATATCTGATTATCAAAAGCTCTGAGGAACTAATTAATGCCTATTCTACAGAGGAATACAAAATCAACAAGACTTCAGTGTGGATAAAAGTAGTTTAAGAGTAAATAAAATGACTAATCCAATCACATGAGTCACTCTATCTCATCCCACATAAACAAAATTCAACCTGAGAAGTAAATAGCTATCAACCACATTTGCTGGTGGAACAAACCCTGGAGTCCAATCACCTTCCCCATATATGTAACTATAACACATTAAAGCTATTTTGCAGGCACAGAGTGCCTTTCATCCCCAAATATCAAAGCACTTTACAAGTAGTTGCCAACTGTGATTCCCCCCTCAAGCAGCCAAGAAAACAAACGCACAGGTTAAGTGCTACAGCCACGTTAAATACTGACTCAGCTAGAATAAGCCACAAAACAAGGACAAGAAAAATCCCCGGGAACACTGTTCTTGGCATGACCTACTACTGAGATGGAAAGCAAGCACAAGATGGTAGCATCAGGGAAGTGATTAGTCTGCTTTATACCTATTTTTCTCTGAATGACTTTCTTGGCTACTTCCAGTGAGTAGGTCAGGAGAGGATAGCCTAGCAGAGAGACAAAAGGAAAATTTGGCATCCACTAACTGGAGACAGCTCTCCAGACCTAGCTAGAAGACCCAGAAACACAGCCCAAGGGATCTAGGAATGAGCCACTTTCTTCCTTGGAACCTTGGTACCCATTTCAATTGTCCTTTAGAGGCACTGGCAACCATCTTTACAAGGTGACCTAAGATGACTAGTGATGACTTATAGGGTAGCTTCCATTTCAGAAGCTACGATTTGGTAAAGCTGGTCCAACTGACAATAAGAAACCAATATAAGACCTCCCACAAGCAATGGCCCAGGGATCGATCCACAGTATGAGCTCTGCTGAATCCAGCCTACCTTTGCGTCTTTCTGGCTTAGAGCAGGTCCAGCACTCTCAGAACCAGAGCTGGTCCATTTCTGTTCAATTCTATTTTATTGGTCTCAATTTTCTACTGCTTAGCAGCTTTGGAGCCCTGACTGCCTGCAGAGTGCAATTTCATTGAGCAAGCCTTGTCAGCTGAAAAGACTTTCAAAATATTTGGAGGGAAAGCAGTGGGTGGCCCTGTGCCTGTGGGCCAAAACAACACCCCCAAATCCAGTTCCAGCCTCAATCTCATTATTTATATTATACATCACTTAAAAGCCAGTTGCCTCCACAAGCTTATTTAAGAGGGAAGGAGTAACAGCCTTTGGCACATCATTCTAAATTCATTTCCCTTGTACCGGCTTGTTGCTCAAGCCTGTAATATATGATCACGCCGACCAAAAACAACCGAGAAATATACCATCTTAGGAACAGTGAATGTGTTAGCTTCTAATATTGATGTCTTCTAATTAGATGCAATACAATAGATCATTTTCTTGTTTGCGGTCAATGAAATCCTCCAAAGTTCTCTTTTGTTGTAGCTCTTTTGATTACTGCCATGGCAGACTGAGGGGTATCTCAGTTCACTGGGATGCAGAATCAAGGATGCACACACACAGCATCCACTTATATTTACTGTCCCCAAAATATAAACAGACTATTTACTTCAGATCTTTTAAGCACCCATTTCAAATTTAATGAGGCACAATAAACATTTCTCAAAATCAGACTCCATGGTTGCTTAACATTGGCAACTCTCTAATTATGACTGTAGTTTAAATAAAGGGCATTTGGTTCAGTTAAAATTATTAGGCACTGAACGAAGTCCACAGTAGCCTCCAGTTTCTAGTGACTTAAACAAGCATGGCAGCAAATCAGTGTTGGAGGCAAGATAGAGCTCAGACTTCAGCATCACTTCATGAGGCGTAAATGAGAAGCAATAGGAAGAGGACTGACTCAAGGAAGTAATGGAAATGTTTACTCATTTTCTAAAAACCCCTACCTGTCCTCTCAAATCCTAATAGACTTTCTTATTTTATGCCAGGGTAGGGATGGTGAAGGCAGGCTGGAATTTGACCTGAGTTTATAAACAGAGATTAATCAAAAGGCTACTATCTGACATCAGAGTGCTGGCAACCATGCACAGTAAAGCCATCATTACACCTCGCAAAGTGGCTAATATTCTCAGCAGCTTGAAATTGTCAAAGTATTAGAAATCTGTAATGCAGTTATGCAATGCACCAACAGAACGCCAATTACTAAAGGACCTTGCATTTATACGGAACCTTTTATCACAATGAATTTCAGAATGTTTAACAGGCTGTTATGAAAAGGCATCATTTACCCCCACAGCTGAAGTCTAATAGCATTCTGCACCAGTAACAGTAAATAAAGAGGGTTTCAGGAGGGAGAAAAAAATTTACTTAACCTTAGAGAAACCAGAAGATAGAGAAATATTTTTAGATGGGTGGAAAACAGACACCGAAAGTTGGAAACTGGGCCTAGATGTAGCTACATTTTCTACGGAGCTCCTGGCACAGAATTGAAGAATTTTCCTCCTCATCTAGCCAGCAAGACTTCCAGGAGGTGCTTAATGACTGCAATGGAGCAGGTGCCTCTTGTCAATATCAACTAGAAAGAATCCGCCTTTGGAAATGGACATGATACACAAAAACTTGCCATTTCTTTTCTTCTTGTTTTCTTTTTTCTTTTTTTTTTTTTTGCCTTTTCACCAACATTAACTAGTTAATCCTCCTGCTACTATTATAAGCTAAATAACTCTTATTAACCCCATTAGCAGCAGGACAAAACAGGTTAAGAGACTTGCCCTTTACTAGAGAGGAGCAGGATCACATCTGCAAGCAGAATTCAAGATTTCTCACTCCAGGTCCTGCGCTCACACCACTAGGCCACACCTCATTAGGATTCTGGGAAATGCAATGAAGTAGAAGTAATTAGGACTGGCTGACTGGATGTACTATTTGGGAGGAAAAAAAAAATACCCTAGCCTGCTTAAACATGACAGGTTCAAGGGCGGTGAACACAACTAGAGCAATTTCCTCCTGCAGGAAGATTAAGAAATAATGAGGGGGAACACCTCACCGCCCCCTGCGCCATCAGACTCCCAACAGCAAAAACCAGGAACAATTCCAAACTGAACTGTTAAAAAAAAAGAACACTGTCAGAAATATAACACTGTACTTTCTCTGCCAGTCCTACCCCGCAACCTGTATGAGTGACTTCTAACTTCCTTTCCCCATATCGTTCTGTGTCCGCCCTCCCCAACTCTGTCCTGGTTAGTCTTTCAAATATTCTTTGACACTTCTTTCTCCATTCACTTTATGTGCACACACATCCTTCTCTCACAGGAAACTAGCACACTCACTCCTCCAATACTTGTGTCTACTTGATAATAAAGAAAGATTTTTTTGCGGTTCAACCAGTACAAAGAGGTGTGGGCAGTCATATCGTAATTCATACACACACACACACACATACACACATATGGTATACAATTTTTATGAAGGAAAAAGGGTTGTATCTTTGTGTCTCTATGTTTTTTGATAGAGGTACTGGGGATTGAATCCAGGACCTCATGCATGCTAAGCATGCACTCTGCCACTAAACTATTCCCACCCCCACCCTACCCCTGTGTCTCTATATTTTAAAATTCTTGTTCCTGGTAGACAGACAAGCTTCAGTTAGGGCCATAAGTCACCCTGGTGATTATTTCTGCAGGTGGTTTAAGCTTAGAAAAGACTGCATAGAATATTCAAAGAAAAATCCTAGAAACCCTTCAAAACACAGAGCCCTCAAGGAAAAAAATAGAGAATGTTCTTACTAGCTGTGTGACCTTGCAGAAGTCACTGAACCTCTCTGACCCTCAATTTCCCAATCTAGAAAATGGCAATAGTATCTGTCTTTATCCAACAGAGTTATTATTAGGATCCAATAAAACAATAAATGCGCAGGTACATTCTAAAACTGAACTGTCAGACAAATGACAGGTCATCTGATTATCAGGTCATAAATGTGATTTCTCTTGAATACTTATTTCTATTGCCAACTAAATTCCCATTGAACATTAAGAACAGTTTTCTTTCTGAGGTTCCCTACCAGGATATTTTATCTCGTTCTCCCCTTATCTGTACTATCAGAAAAAGAAATAATGTGGTAGGCAGCCATGTTTTTTGGCATGAGAAAAAAGCATATATATATGAACCCAACTTCTCTAATTGCTGACTGGACATCTTAGCTAGAGTGTGTGTGTGTGTGTGTGTGTGTGTGTGTGTGTGGAGAGAGGAAGAAAACTCAGCTTAAAGAGAGTTGAAATGACCTCGCACCATCTGAAATTATGTGAAAGGCAAAATTTGAGACACTTTAAAAGCCTTTATAAACTAGTTTTCCTTCGCCCCATTTCCTTCCTCTGTTATGATTGAACTGTCATGGAACCTCTTTTCTTAAAGAAAAAAAAAGAAAGAAAGAAAGAAAGAAAACCTCATCCCAGGGTTAAGTAAAGCACATTAGCATGCATAATTCAGAGCCATCAGCTGGGAATGAGCCATTCAAAGCCTAGTGTGGTGGGTGGATAGAAAAACACGGTTAAAGGACTCGAGCAGCCTGATCAGGGTCTTCTAAGAGCCCAAGCAATGAGAGATTTCAACTCAGGACCACCCTGGAGCCTGACTGTGGGCTCATTCTACCATTCCTTAGAGCTGTGCTGTCCAACAGCATACATACTGTGTCCGATAGCACAGACATGTAGCTATTTAAATTTAACTTAACAAAAAATAGAGTTAAATTTTTAGTTCCTCAGTCACAATAGCCACCCTTCAAGTGCTCAGTGGACAATGTGGCTACTGGTACCACATTAGACAGCATGGATGTAGAATATTTCCATCATCCCATAAAGTTCTATTGGACAGTGCTGCCTCAGAGCAAGACTGTTGGCCTGTGACTTACGATTCTCCGATTCTCAGATGTAATGCCCTTGGTGACCTAAGGAAATATAAGGAGTAAACTTACCTCTAACATCTGTAACGCACTGTATTGCCTATATGTCAGCCCCACTAGGCTGGAAACTCCTTAAGGGCAAGGATCACGTCTTTAGTGTCTGTATCTTCAATGACTGTCATCATTCCTGGCATAGAGCAGATGCTCACCCACTGTTTGTTGACTAACAGCTGACGTTAGACACATCCATGAAATCAAAAGAGCTCATTCGTCTCTTTTATAAACTGAGTCAAAAATGTAACATTTTAGGAAAGGTTACTGTGCTTCCTAGACTTGTATTTGTTTCAACATTCCTAAGAATTTAGACCATAGGAAGGACTGGCTTAAGTCAAAAACTACCCTTCTGTCTCTCCATCCCTGTAAATCCATGTCTTTCATTCATCCAAAAAATCACTTGTGAGTGTAAAAAATTAGAATCCCATGCTTATTAATATTAAGATGCCAGTGGATAATACACATTATATTGAACATGATACAATCGAACCTTTAAAGAGGGCTTTTACACTCTAATACAGCGAGAAACACCCGTGGGGCTGTGTATCCCAATGACCCAATTTTAACAATTATTTTCTTAAATGGCACCTTGTTTTTCACAGAGCTTTGACCTATGCTCTTTGCCAATAACCACAACAGTCTTAAAAAATCTAGAGGCAAGATATTATTTTCGCTTTTTAACAGATGGAAAAACTGAGACCCAGAGAGTTTTTGAATCCAGGATCAATAGCCAATTGTTGGCAGAATCAGAGCAAGAACCTAAGGCTCTTGCTTCCCAGACCAGGGGACCTTCCACTCAGTCCAGCTTTATAGACAGTAAGAAGTGGAAGCCCAGGTGGCTGACAATGCTTTTGTTTTAAATCTATAGTCTCTTCTGAGATCTTTCAAAAAAATTTTTTTAAATACATCCTTTTATGCAATATTAATTATCTCTTCAGATCATGATAGCACATTTAGTTGCTCTACTGCCAAATGTGGTCATTTGCAAAGGTTCTTGAAATCATTAGTGCGGTCTAATCATGCTATGCTGTCCAATGCAGGCTTTGAAAAATTCCCTTCTGGCCTCATGACTATCATAGAATCATATACCCACAGAGCAATAAAACTCAAAAAGATCTTAGGGAATATCTAATCTCTCTCTGTCTCTCTGCCTCTCTCTCCCTCTTCTTCTCTCTCACACACACACTCATTCAATATTTTGAAGACAAGGAAATGGGCCCAGGGAACCTCACAACCACCCTCAGTGCATCAGAGCTGGTTGTTAGAAACCCAGGCGTAAGTTTAGAACTCAGCTCATCAGACATCTAGACCAGGGCTCATCCCTCTCCACCTACCCAACTCCCTCCTGTTATTTCTCCTAAGAAGTGCCCGAAGAGTAAAACCTAATGCTGTAAATTCCATCAACAAAATTTCTCGAGGGAGGGAAAAGTAAAATTTAGTGCAAATGAGGTTTGTAAATCATTTCTTGTCAATATCCTACCATTAAGAAAAGCCATTGTTCCTCAGGATACTGTAGAAGGAGGATGTATGATCCATCTAAGGAAACAGACTGTCTTTAGCTGAGTGATTCGAAGAACATCGAATGATAAAGCTTGGTGAAATACAGCCTCATTCTAGCAAATGACTTGCTTTGTTGCCACTTAAATTGCTCATCTATAATTGCTAGAGATAAACTGCAATCAAAATACAGTATCTTCTATTAGTTTTGCCCACTGGGGATTGTTTGATCATGGTGAAATTATCCAAAAGGTAAATTTGCTCATTTTTACTGCCTCAGTAGAAACTGGCATTAGACCACTGAGCGGGGCTAGACTGATGGCAAGTGTTACTTCCTGGTGAGGGAGCTTTTCTATTCTCTAAATAGGACTGAGCCTCTGCCTCTGTGACTAGCAACAAATAAGCAGGAAAGGAGGACTCTGCTCTGCCCACTTCCTCAAAACATCATTCCCAGGCTTACTAGCTTCCTCGTGCTCGGGTCATACCTTCCTGGTTCAGATATCACTAATTCATATTTGGTGATCATTCTGATGGAGTTAGGCTGCTGTGTCTATTTTTTAAAAGGTTTGCTGGGCAAATTATGGTGTAAACAAGATTATAAGGGAAGTGTTTAAACTACTTAAGAGAATAAATTGTTTTTAAGCACTTTAGAAGCAATTTACAAACAATAAATATGTTAATTGCACATCATTCTTATTTATTCATTAAAGCAGATCCAAGGACTTCTACTTGGCAAAACTTCCTGGCAAGGGCTTTGTTAGTCTACTTCTGATTACTCTATGAACTTGAAAGTAATAAAATTGCCTTTCTTTTCTATCCGTAATTCCGACTGGCCTTCCCCCAAGTTAGTCTCAATTAATCAGATTTGACTGTACTATATAAAGACTGAGTAAAATGACAAAGCCATCAGCCCCGGGTCGAAAGACATAAAAGTCACAGAAAATCCTGCACTATGTTTAAAACCTCTTTGCACACACAACCAGCAGTGAAAAATGGTAGATGGGTGCAGTGGGGTGGGGGAAGGGGGTAGAAGGAAAAACAAAAAGAGATCACTCAGAGCCCTCCCCACAATTGAAAAGATTTGCTTCCTGCTCCCTGGCTGTCCTTGAGTGTGGGTTGTAGAACAAAGGGCAGAAGTACACAGCTCAGGCTCAAAATCATTCAGTTCAATTCAACAAATACTATTAAGACTATGTGCCAGGCCCCAGAGTAGATGCTAGTGCTATGGAGATGAATCAGATTCCACTCCTGCCCTCAAGGAGTTCACATTTCTACTGCGAGGAAGAGATAAGCGAAGAGACAATTATCATGCCAAGTTGTAAGTGCTGTGACAACAGTCTACATGTGTGGGAGCACAGAGGAGAGAGCAACGGAAAAGAAGGCTCCCCTAGGTGACACTTGCTATCGGAACTGCCTACAGACACATGTGATCTAAGTGAGGGACAGGACTAGGACAAAAAGTTATTGAGGGAAAGAGTTTACTTCTCTCTCACTCGAATTCTTGATTTTGCAAGTTCCTTGTGAGTGTCAGGTGTCAGGGAGAAAGACCATAAGCCATGCTTAATAAAATCAAGCAACTTCCCTACAGCCCCAAATCCGGCTGGATTTGGACTGTCTCGTCTGTAACGTTTGGAAGACAAGTTACATTCAGTACAAGTTCTCGAAAAATCAATGTCCAAAGTGGTAGCTAATTAAACCACAGAGACTTATTTTTGAGCCAGGAAAGGTTTTCTCCAGTGGTCAGATGTTCATGACTTTCAAATTCTTTTTGCAGCCTTTGCATAAAGATGAGTCCTGAGACAAGCCGACCCCAGCTTGGATAGTCTCTTAAAAGATGCCCTAGTCCGCTTGTCAGAGGTAGGAAAGAAGATAGAGCTCTTTCCTGCACAGCCTGTAGGTGGAGCCCTTCACTTTCCTCAGCCTGGCAGACCCACTGGCTCTCAGCCCTACAAGAGATGACCATGAAACTTGCACACTTAGCAGGGAGTCTAAAGAGGTGGATTTTATACATGTTCCCTTTCTCTTCTGATCACCTGGCACTGCCTTTTCTCCAGAATAAGCTGAAAGTTCTTGGGTCATGCTCCTGCCTTCCAGGTACTGCTGGAGCCCTACTCCGTCCCCCACCCCCATCACTCACCAGGCTGGATCCCACCCAGTACCTTAAAATGAAGGAAGGTCACAAAAAGAAACAGAGGAAGTCTCGGCTTGTTCACAAAGACCAACTCTGCTCCAAGAATGATGTTTCTGTGTCTTCTCTTCCTGGATAACAGGGCCTGGATGACTCTGAGGCCAGACTGTCTACTACAGTTGTCTTAAGCCAGCAATGTACACATTGTGTTTCTGCGCAAAGAAAGATGACTTTTATCCCTTCCCTCACAAATTTTCTCCCCTGGGCTTTAAAAAATAAATAAATAAGGCATGGGAAGTAAAGAATTAATAAAGACATGTAGGAATGACCTCTCCCTACGTGTTCTAAAAATAATGAAGAGCCTATGGAGGTCAATGATTTCATAAACTTCATCTTTTGAACACTTATTTTCACAAGCTAATATTTCTTCATTTGTGATGATGATGATCAGTACCTTTTAGAAAAAGAGCCTGTAAACCAGAAAATCTCAAAATTTCCCACTACATGTTCACCTTCTCAATATTTTGAGGAAAACAAGCCACATCCAAGGCTATTCCAAGATATTAAATCCTTCTTAACCCCACTAAAAGCACACCACTACAAAGCTGCAAAGGGTGTCAAGAAGATGAAAGACAGCATACTAGCCATCAGTCCATCCTTTCTAAGATCTTGCCTCTGGCAGTGGTTTTTTTTTTTTAATGATGAGACGATTAAATACAGTGCACACTACAACGGAAAGGGAAATCCCCATGATTACCCAATGACCCATCAGGTGTTGGCCCTACACCTGAGAGCTGATTTTCCAGGCTGAGTATGGAAAGCTGTTGTGCTGGTCAAACAATTAGCTGGTCCTGGGTTCAAACAATATATATTTTTACTCAAAGGAACTAATTCAAAATCCAAACATTAGGAAGAAGGATGTTTTATGCTTCTGTGACATTTTAGTTTTAGCATCTTCATTTCAACCCATTTTCCCAGTGCAGACCAATGATAATGGTGGCTTCATGCAACTGAATTTTTGTCTCTATCCATAATTAAGCAATATAAATGTTGCTCCACAAATGATGTGGTCTCCAGGCCCTTAACCAGTTTCTTAACCTTCTTTGAAACTTACTCTAGTCTGTCAGTGTCCTACTTAAAATAAGGGATAAAGAATTGAACAAAGTAGTCCAGATATAATCTGAGCAGCAGAGTTCAGGGGGGCTAATCCTTCCTATAATCTGGAAACTATACTTCATTAATGAGGTCTAAGATCATATTTGTTTTAGCAGTCTCCTTGACCTCAACTTGCTTCCTTCATAACATGTCTATTCTTCCCAAAGACTCCTTCCACTCTGGCATTACCGGCTCCACTCCAGATTGGCCTCAGGTTGGAGCACCAAAAAAGACCATCAGATAGCCAAGCAGAGGCACTAAAGGAAAAGTAGACCAAAAGGGAAAGTAAGGGAACTCCCGAAGAAACCAAAAAAATGGTCCTGAAAAGGAAAGAGAACAGGCCAGCTAATGATGCTAGCAAGGCGCCCAGACACAGAGGACAACTGGAGACTGCGGAGACGGTGGTCCAGAGATCATGGCTGTGTCCATTGCACTCTTCACTTGGGGTAAATAGCTAATTAGTCCTGCTCACCAAAGTAACACCACATCGCACATAAAGCAGAACTCAGCGTAAATAACCAAACTATTGTCTACTTGAAGAATAAACAGAAAGAAAAAAAGTTAGCTAAACTATATTCCACAGATGTCAATTTGAAAGTCATAACTTTATTAAAAGTCATGCTCCCCTGGATGCACATTATTCCCCTCACCTCTCCCTTTGTTCCTCCATTTCCCACCCACTAGCCTCTCTGCGCTATTAAGAATTTGGTAAATATAGTCAATTATTCTAAAGGTGCCCAAACTCTCATTTCAACTTGTTTCCCAGTTAATGTACCATGGCAGAGAATGAATCGCTATTACAAGGAACTAAAAATAAAAATGTTTCAGAGTCCGTAATTGGCTTGTCTTGTTGGACTTTTTAGAGAGCCAAAGTACCAGTTCCAGGCTATTAGCCCTTGGTTCATAGGAGAATAATATAATATATTTCCTCATTAAAGTACTTCGCTCTCCATGGTTTAAAAATAAAAAGGATACATTTTAGCCTACAATTTTTCATTTTAGGGGGTTTTGAATCTTTGGAGGCACAATGAAAGGAGAAGAAAAAAAATAGGCACTCTGCTCTGAACATCAGCCGTTACTTCATTAAAGCTTTCCTTCCTTTTAAGTCAGTTTCCTTGCAGCCCCACAATTCACCACATCACACAGTCATTCATTTGTTTTCCAGAAAAATACAGCCATATATATGTGTGTGCATTTAAAATCAAATGCCAGTAATTAGCTGGGGTGGAGGCTGAAGGTATCTATATGCAGTTATAGGAATCAGACATTTGAAATCACAAGTTCACGGATCCCTAGACAACCGAAAGCAATTGAGACTTGCTGTTTTGTAATCACGTCACCATGGTGCTTCCTACTATAATCCACAGAGACCAAATGTTCAGTGGTCTGTCTGTGGCCTTTAGCCCCATAGAGTTAGTAGCTGCATCCTGGTCCCCGTGTGCGGTACATGTTAGTAACCTGTACCGCTTTCCATCTCACTTGTCGTGATTGCAAGTGACAGTCTGCATAACCATCTTTTCCCTGTCTGTCTCCTGTACTATACTCCGGGCTCCGTGAGGGTAGGAGAAATGTCTGCTTTGTTCCTCAGTGTATATCCCATACCTGGTAGGATACAAGGGCAGTAGGTCAGGTAGGTACTAAAGAATGAATGGACTATCAGCCTGGCTGGAGAAAAGTCTGTGTGTGAAGAAAGAAGGAATAAAAAAATAAGTCTCACTGAAGCCTTACCTAACCACCCTATTTAAATTTGCAAAATATCTCCAATACTCACGATCCTTCTTTTCTGACTTACTTTTCTCTGTAGCACTTGTCTTCTAAAATACCATATATTTAAGTTACTTATTTTGTTTATTGTCTCGCTTCCCCTACTAGAATGTTAACACCATGATGTTAGGAATTTTTGTCTGTTTTGTTCACCACTCTTCCTAGAACCCTGAAAATACTGCCTGGCGTGAAGTAGGTAATCGGTAGCTATTTGTTGAATGTATTAATGTTCTTTCTGGACTAGGCAAATGGCTACACACACACACACACAATTTAAATCCTAAATGTGTGATACTCATTCTAAATGCTAAAAGGGCATACCAGAGAAATGGGCCTACACTAGCTCCCTTTTCTGTTTTCAGCTTCCTCAGATGTCAGCAACTGGTCCCATTTACTAGGACAGGGACACCCAGAGGATCCCAACCACCTCCATGTACCATGTGTCCTGTGTAGCCTCCGAGCATCACCAAGCCACTTCAAGCAACACAAAGCCTAACAGGGTAACTGTGTGTAAAATAAAGAAGGAAACAGCCTTTTCTTGATCATGGGATTCCAGTGTGACGTGGGAAGAAAGTGCTCTGGCCATTTCCAAAGTATTAGTCTAACACCCTCTACTAAAAGCTTTTCCTAGAATTGTCCCCAAACTCAAATTTTATGGGTCAGCCTGAATGCTGACCCCTGACCTAGAAGTCTCAAGTGCCAAAGAGGCAGAAAAGCCAGAAAGAATAGGTATTTCTAGTCATGGGGAGTTGGGGATGTGAACAAGTCATCGGGATTTATACTAGAAGCCTCTCACTTCTCTGGAAAACTCTGCCAGCTGGTGTAAAAGAAAGGGCTCTGGTTCAGAGAGACTTGGGTTCAAGTCCTGTTTATACGTGACCTCGGGAAAATTACTTAACCTTTAAGTACTTCAGTTTCTTCGTCTGTAGAAATAGGATAACACTCTTAAACTCTCATAGGGCTGTTGTGACCATTGTTAGCTAATATACAAAAGGTTCAAGCCCAGGAACTGATGTATATTTGGTGTCCAATCAATGTCCTCAGTTGCCTTCTGTCCTTGGATCCCGTCTCCTGGCTTCATGGAAGAAACGGGGAAATCGATTTACTATTCAATACCACTATAAAAAATCTTGAACTCTTTTTGTGAACAATGATATCTCGAAAAGGATAATCTCATTGGGGAAACCTGGTTTCATTTTTAACCTCACCCTTTGTCTTTTCTTTGCACTAAAACAAGGAAAACAACTTAATATGCCGAGATGCACGGAGAAAAAGCTAGGACTTTTCCCCTTTACTTTTTCAGGGAAGGGAAAGAAAAAGCTCTTCAGAGCTCGCCTCTTTTCCTTTCTTTGAAAAAAGAGCAAAACCACCACCAGGAAATGTTAGATAGTCCCCAAGGCATTCAATAAAAAAAAAGGCCTCCAACAAAATTAAAACTTGGAAAACCTCAGAGGGGCAGAAACTCGGGTGAGGAAAACTCACCACTTCCTTGTGAGGGAAAAATAAGAAAAGAAAACTGATAACAAGGAACAGGCTAGAGAGCAAGGCAAGAAAGTTCTAGATGAGAGGAAAAAAAAAAAAAAAAAAGTAGGGCTCTGCCAAAAGTGGAAGCCAGAGGGATGGTCCCCAGGGGGCTCTCACAGGTGACTACAAGGAAAACAGCAGCCTCAGAGAACTGACGCTTTAGCTTCTCTTTTCAACTAAACTTTTTTCATTGTGGCTTGTGCTTGCTGGCTCCAAAACCTCCAAAAGTAGGAGAAGATCCTATAAAATAAGGGTTTCTCGAGGGGAGCCACCTTTGGAGGCTGGGTGGTTTTCATCGATTTAAAAAGTAGTTTGCTTAGAAGAGGGATGCAAACTTAAAAAAAAAAAAACTTTACCTCTCCCCTTTTGATAATGCATAGGCAATACCTTGGGAAGAGGGGGCCAAATACCAGTTATTAATTACCCTAATTAACCCAATTCATAAGACATATTTGTATGCTGTCACGACAACTGCCTTGACTAACTTGCCAAGAATAGCTTAGCTGTCCATTCAAATAAATCCCTGATAATTACCAGTCTAGTTTACTGGGCTTCTGTGATAATAATAATTAGTGCTACTGTGCAAAAGGTCGCACTAAACAATTTATGAATGATGCATTTTGCATGGTGATTATGTGAGTCACAGGCAATGTACAGAATGTTCACCATTATGCTATTAATGGGGAAGGGGGTGGCCAGATTTGAGGCAGTGACTGACTCTGTGGTCTTTGTAGCTAAAAATGAGCAATGGGGAAAAGTGGCAACTATATCATGAATGAAGGCCTATCCCAGGAATAGCAGGGTACATTGTGACCGACTGTTTCTCTGAAGCCATAATCCATACGTGATGGTCACAAGTTTTGGATTCAAAAGCAGATGAAATATGAAATAGTTGAGTTATAGAAGTACGTACCCTGGGTGGTGGGGGAGGAAGGGTATAGCTCAGTGGTAGAGCACATGCTTAGCATGCATGAGGTTCTGGGTTCAATCCCCAGTATCTCCTTTTAAATAAATAAACTGCATTCCTTTTATTTAAAAAAAAAAAAGGGAAGTACATTCCCTGGTGGGAGTATCTGAGAAGGTAGGAGGATGCTGCGTTACACATAGAAAGAGCTCAGCTGAGGCTCAGGAACAGTGCTGGGGGATAATAAAATCTGTGTCCAGGTGTGCATGTTAAGCCCTATGCACTCAGGGTAAACCTTGAAAAGAAGACCAAAAGCCCCTTGACATCTGGTGATGGCCCTGGTCAAGTAAGGAGGTAGGGCATTTCTGTTGAAAGATCAATGTTTTATTACTCCAATGAAACAGTGTTATGGTCCACATGTTTGAAGAGTAACACATCTTTGAAAAACGAGTTCTGAACGTCATTGTCACTTTTCCATACTAGTAAAACCTCTTAACACTCCACAATTATAATAGGAAATACAGATATCATACTCTGGGTTTTAGATGTACAATAAATTTGACTAGTTAGAAAAGACTGAGTCAATTGCAAAAACATTAGTCCTGCCACCTCTTTCTATTTTGCCTTATGTTTGGTTCCCTCCCTTCCACAGATTTTGTTTTTTAAATGGCACAAGATTTCCAGGTCAAGAGGGAAAAAATACACCAAGGTTTTGGTTTTTATTTCATTCCTATACCACAGAATTGTCTTTATTAGCTAGGTCTTATCCTAAACTACATTTCTTTTGAGATCATTATTTGTCATTTCAAGCTTCAGTCTGTGCTATAAGTACTATTCACAACAAATTAGAAATTTGGCATTAATGAAGAGCTCTGGTTGAGTTGGCAGAAAGAGATACAAAACACATCCCTTTGTTGCCAGTAAACTTGGATTTTTTTACTGACAGCAAACGCAGAGAAGGTTCATTTCTGATGAGCAATTACTGAGATGCTACAATGAAGCACCTGGAACTGTGCCTGGCATGTGGTGAGTGTTCAAGGAATGAGGAGCTAGACAAAGAAGGAATTCGGCAATATTTACCCTAGTATGGGACACAGACTGTGATTTTGCCACCAGGTTGAGATTCTTGAGCATTAAGATCACAGTTGGCAACCATCCCCTTTCTGTTGCTTGTGGGAAACCATGACTGACTCCTTTTTCCATTACTTTTGGTTCCCTCCCTCCCAGGGATGGATAAAATTGTACAGATTTCGGTGTCAAAAGAAAACAACATAGGCCTTAGTCTGTATGCAATCCAAGTCCTGTACATACGAATGTTTATCACTCTATGCCTGATGGGGATCTCTTAGAATCACATGAGTTCTAATCTTGAACTAGGTACACATGAAAGCAGGACTGAGTATATTATGAGACCCCAGAGTTTTATTGCAATTCTGCCAATACCTGCAGTGGGACTCGGTAAAATGTCCATTTTCCACTCAATTGTGTTTCACCATGGTTTTTTTTTTTTTCATTATGGAATAGAGTGGTGGCAATAATGGCATTACACGTAACAAGTTGCCTTACAAGGTGCTTTAATTATGCCAAATAATAAACAGTTACCAGGAAAGTAGTAAAACCAACACTTGCCCTTCATGCACATAGTTCTTCATCGTATGCACCGCCTTGCCCTGTCCCTGCCCAGGAGACTGTAAACACCTTGAAGGCAAGGATTATTCCCCACTTGCTTTTGTAAACCCTGCGGTCTCTAGTGCACTCTGATGCACAGGTGTTCAATACGGCACAGCTGAGTGGAACCGAACTTGTGAGCAGATACGGCTGCCCGAGGGGCTGAAGAGTGAGGTCTGAGCTGTGCATTAGAAAATGTGCAAGAGAAGTAACTCTGCAAGTGTGTAATTCATAACCCAATGACTGCCAATAGGAAAGAGAATTTAATACAACACAGTGCCAAACGCAACTTTACAAGCAGCAACCCATGTAAGGGAACCTAATACTCCACACCTTGTGGAGAGGAAAATCCTGCTAGGCAGTGAGGTGTAAGGGAATCTAATCTGCTATGAATGGAAGGCAGCCTAATAGGGTCTGATGTGATTGGAAATCCAATGTGCTGGAGTGGAAGGAAACCCAATACGGGATAGTAGGGAAGAAGGAATAAGCATTAGTGATTAACCAGACTGGTCACTGGAAGTTTCCCTTGTTCCAAAGACACAAAACCAAGCCGGATAAGTATTCAGTGCAGGATTGCAGGTCTATTGAGAAAGGGCAGGAATGACCCTGACTGTACAACCACTTTTTTTTAAAGTTGTTCATTTATACCACAAACCAAGGAGGAGCCTGGGCCCAACTGCCAATCTTGCTCCCATCGTACAGAAGCCATCCAAGAGAGAGCAAGCTGGCAGCGCCCCTTGCTCCATCGGAAACAGTTACTGTGTTAAATATCCTTTGTGTTTAGAGTATTAGTGTTTTGCTGGCATAGAAACTAAGAATGCTTCTACTGGGCTCGCAAGCTAGCATGCAATCTGTCCACGTGGATCTTGGACACAAGGGGAAGCACCCCAAAAGTCCCAACGGGAAAAGCTGAAAAGCATTTTATTGGGAAATCATTCGGCTTTTTAAATAACCTGCTCTTCAACACAGCTGTTTTCCAAACTCACTAATAGTCAGGAAATTTACATGAAAAATGGCTTTTCGGAGCTATCGCTATTATTTATGAGAAGCTATAACTGTGCCTGATGCCTTCCAATCGGCAGAATATGCTAAACTAAACCTTGTTCATTCCTCGCGTGCAGTTACTATGAGACTAGTTAGTTATAAAGCGCCCTGCACTTGCATCAATGTGCTAGCCAGGATAACTACCCTCAGCCAAGCAGTTCTTTGTGGCACCAGAATCCTTTGAGCAAAGCAGAACAAAAGTCAGGTTAAGACATCAGAAGGAGATTGGCACTAGGGGCAGATGAAATGTGAAGTGTGTGGGCTTTTGTCAGAAGCCAGTACTAAGCTGCACACCTCCTCACTCCCTGCAGCTGGGCTCTGGATGTCTTCTCTGATTATGTCATTGACACAAACAAGTCTCCACCTTTGTCAGCACTGCCATGCCAAGACATCTTTGGAGGAGCTTAAACTAGCTCTCCTCAGCCTCTCACACATCATGCACAGAACCATCACAGACATATGTGAATGGCTTTCTACAGCCAGTGATGTTGGAGGCAGACAGGCTCCAGCTGGCTTCTCTGACCTTGGGCAGAGTGAACAGAGCACACAGTTAAAAGGAGACAATCCTCTCTGGATTGCAGCAAGGAGCAAATTCAATGAAGAAGTCATATTGGGGAAGAAGATGAATCTCCCCCTGGCCACATCATCCTCATTATTAGGACATGTCAGGAAGCAGGGCAGCTGCTAGGACAACAGCCCAGGGAAAGCAAAGAAGAAAAGAAGCCCAGACTTTCTGCCTTGCTATTAGCAAGATAAGTCCTTCTCAAATGAGTCGTGGAGGGGACCAGCAACCCTGAGGTCTGTCTCACTCACACACACACACACACACACACACAATTTGCGCCCAGATCTCAATCCTGTTCCCGTTCCCTTTTTTATCTAGACAGTAGCTTTTCCCCACTTTCACAAAATCGGTGGGGAATGGTTGCCCTTGATGAAAATACTACAAAGCGAAAAGGCCAAGATGCAGCCCTGTCTCTGAGGAATGTAAAGATGAAGAGATAAAGACAATGAAATTACTGTGGCCAGAGGAATAAAGGCTGGATTTTAGTGCATTTGTGCGCCCTCTGCTGACTATCGAGCGGAACTTCACTGAAAACAAAAAAAGTTGGAGCAGAAAGGGAAGGGGGAGAAAGAAAGGGAGCCTGGAAGCAGGAAATAGGGAAGGAAAGAGTTCTCTCTTATCTGGGACCTGCTGTCTGTTTATCCAGAGGGAATATGAAAAGGAGGGATGCCTTGTCTTCTCTATCAAGAGCAGCCGAGAAAGAAGAGAAAATCATAAATAATGCCTTGACACTACGTAGTAAATGTGACTAGATAAGCCTTGTGTGCACCACAGACACCATCTCACAGAGCTCATCAGTACACCACTCACTAACGCGTATGGGTGCAGCATGAGCATAAAAGGCCATCAAACAGAATGCACTTGAGCCACAAACCATCCATCTGAAGCTGGCTGCAGGCTGCTTCTTCCTTTACTTTAAAATCGATCCTTTCCATGGTTGCTTTTCTGAAGTGCATTTGCTTCCTGCAGAATTCACAGTAGACTCTGAGCACCACCCTCCTGTCTCAGCCCCTTTCCACTTTTGAACCAATGTCTATGTCTGCGATTCAAAACTTCAGCACTCACGTTCAAGCCACCGGGGTTGGGGGGTTGGGTGGAAGAATAGCTCCCGGAGATTAGACCTAAGGTTTCATTCCAGATTACACCTCACCAGCCACAGCATGTGCTGTTTTCCCACTCATCCACCTGCTCTGATTCCCCTGGCTCTCTCACTCCACCTCTTTCCCACCTCAGGGTCTTCACACAAGCCACTCCTTCTCAGCTTTCAACAATTGCCCTGTCTCTACACCTTTTTGCATCACCAACTCTTGCCCACCCTTCAAGGATCTACTCAAATATGACTTCGTTTATCCCCTAGACTAGGTCAGCTTCTCCCATTTTCTTTCACAATCACATGGTCTTTCTTTCACAGCACTATCATTTTATATTGGGGTTTTGTCTCCCCGCTCTGCAAAGGCTGGGACAATGGCAGTTTTGTTCACCACCGTTTAACCAATATCTAGAACAATACCAAGGAAATATGGGGAGGGGGAGTATAGAAGGGAAGAAATGAATATATCCTCACCAAAACAAGCTAAACTACTCAAGAAAAGGATTTTCTAATACTGACATAAGCCTTAAAAAAGCATTTTGGAACACTTCCCCCAAAGTCTCTGTTCTTTGGTTCTTATTCCTCCCAAACACCCAGATATACTTAGTTACATTGCAAAATGCTGGCAGAAATCTTATGCCACAGACTGCTTTCTGCTTCAATCACCTTTAATTCTGTTTTCAAATTCCAAATCAAAATCCTGTTCCCTGCTACAACTTCCCACTCCAAGTGCTTATGCTATGTTTATTTAATTTTGCAAACCAAGGAATCAATAAAATATTATATTGATAACATAATTTCATTGTGTCCTATAAACAGGCCATCAGCTGATGCTGAACCAATTAATATTGAACTCTACGTATTCTCATTTAATCGAATAGTCACATACATACGGTATTTACAAAGTCCATTATTCAGCAATAAAAAGGCCCAAAATTATTCGATCTATTTCTGACCTTTACGTTCTAAGAAATCTTTTTTTTTCCACTTCAAAATATTATTTATCAGGCCTTTTACCAAACTATACTCTGTATGCAATATATAAAGTCCAGGGCCAAAGGTAAATATTATTTTAAAACTCCCCTTCCTACTAATAGATGAGTAAACATGACCTATTGCCTAGTCTACAAATGTTTAACATTGGTAAGAAAATGCCAGAAGGTCTTAGCTTCGTGGAATTTCACATACCTGAATTAAAGATGGGTTAATGCCAGCCACCCACAGAGGCATTTCATAGTCTTCTGTACAGCATACATCTAGCATCACAAAAGACAGCATAATCTGACAATCTGAAACTCCGGTAAAACCAGTGAGTGATTTGTATTCAAGCTTCTGTGGTCATTGAAAGTAGATTTTTGTTCCTCTGCTACTCAGCGATAGGGAAATTAAATTTCATTTGGGGTTAATGCCTACTTGATTTGATGTGGAGGGAATTTTTCTCCCCTTGGTTCTTTACTTGCACTGAGAGAAACTACATCTCATAGAATGCTTTAGGTAGACTGTCAGGGTTATGGAGCACAATGTATATGATACACTTCTCTCTGCTACATTGTTATCAATCACTAAATTACCTTTTGCCTGAACAAGAAAGCAAGAGCAGAGGAGGGGAATCTGTTTGGGGCTGGGAACCACTTCTAAAATTACGTTAAAGGGAACTGTCCACCTGACATGAATCATTAGATAAGCTTTGTCTTTTGCACATTTCACAATGGTTAGGATGATGTAATATGGGCAATTACACACAAGCAACTAGAAACTTGTCGTCCAAAATAGCTACAACACAGCTGAGGTTTACTCTGGGTCTGTGGTTTATAGCAAAGCAACAACCCTCCTTACGTACCAAAGCCACTACAAATTCAAAGGAAACCCTGAGCTGTGTGTGGCTCTGATTTTAATTGTACCTGCATGGATTACAACTTTATAAGCTAGAAAGAAGGGGGGAAAAAAGATCAGCCTATACTTAAATGAACAGAAAGTGATTAGTACTCAACTGCTGATTATGGGGAACAATATCTAGCCAATTAAAAAAGCAAACTGGTGGATCAGTCCTACACAAGACCTGATTAGGAAATAGTGGCACCCAGCTACTCATTTGTTTTGTTGGCACCAACAGTTCACCTACAGTGAGACCATGTTCGCCATGGTTCACACTCTCCACTCAGGGTAAATATATTCATTTACAGTAAAACCATGTTTGCCAGGGTTCACACATTTTGTTCACATTAAATATCAGAATGGAGAATCAAGCTTTGTTCTCCCTTTGCACCACTCCCCTCACCCAGCTTCCTGACATTTCCCTAAAACCCCTCAAAGTATAAATTAGTCCCTAAGTGGCCAAAGTGGAATTGGAGCTCCTGTCTTAGGCCACTATATTCCATCCCCCAAATTGAGAAAAGAGTATAAAATATCCCCCGATGAGAGAGACCAGAACTGGTTTCCTGGGTGGAAGAAAGGCATGTCTGGAACAGAGCACAGTCCTGGGAACGTGAGCCCAGAAGTTCCTCGCCATGAACCAGCTATTTAAAATTCATTTGTAAGTCACTTGCATGAAAGAAAGAAGAAAAAGCAGTGGCCCTGAAAGAGAGCCCAGGTCTGCGGAAGCAGCAGGTCACAGGAGAAGAAAGGCTTGGGGCAGTATTTATTGAAGTGCAGGTCACAACCCCAAGCCAGTGGTCCATGAAATTGCCATCTCCAGAGCTTCCTAGCTAATGGAGATGCCCAGCACAGAGTCACGCAGGAGAAAGGTTGAAAAATGCCAGATTAAGGCCTAAATTGATATCCACTGACTCTGGAAAGAAAATACAAGGGCATAACATCAGAGAAGGGCTCTTTGCTCTCCTACCAGCACATCTAGCCAACCCTGATTCATGTAGGATCTCCACCAACTTCACAGCTGAACCAGAGGTGAGTATCACAGCCAAGAGCAATGAGAAAACTTGAAGGAGCCACTAATGAAAAAAATGAATATTGTCATGTAAAAGAGACTTCTAACTAAAAGCAAAAAAAAAAAAGTGGAATTTATTTGCAATAATTAAGTAGAGGCGAATGGGAATCTTCCTTAATTTCCAAATCGGTTCGTTGTTAGGGGAAATGAGAATCTGATCGCTCCCTTCCAGATTGAGAGGTACAAATTGGATGTCTTCTTAGGCATAAAGAGATGATGATAACAATACTAGCTATTTAATATTTACGAAAGGCTTAGTATGTGCCAGGTACTTGAAGACTCACATCAAATCCTCACAAGAATCTATGAGGCAAGGTAGTATTATTTTCATTTTCAGATGAGGAAGCTGAGGCTCAGAGAGTAACTTCCCTTAAAGTCACTGGCTAAAGCCTTGCAGCATTAGAATTCTAATAGTCTGTATCCAAAATGCAAGGTCTTACCACACTGTCCTGCCTATTCTATGCCCAGATGCGTAAGTCCAACTCCTGCCTTTTTCCTCTCCCAGCCATCCATGTGAAAACCATGCCTAAGAAAACAAAAACTGCTAGCTGCAAAATACAGCTGCAAATGTCAAGAGCTCTCCTATATACTCCACCAGCTTTATCCAGTAAGAAAATGCAATGGAAAAAAGAGCCCACTCAAAATAACAGCAAAACTATCAAATAGCTGGAAATAAGGTGCACAAGAAATGTAAGGAGAACTATGCAAATTTAATGATGATGTTAGAATGAAACGTGAGTAAATATAAAGATACCGTGTCCCCAGAAAAAAATACTAAACATTAAACGCATGTTAATTCTTCCTGAATTTATCAGTTTTGCACATTTTCAATCAAAATCCCAACATAATCATTTTGAAACTTAGCATGACGAGTATATGTATGTATATGCAAGACTGAAACATTATGTTGTAAACCAGAAATTGACACAACACTGTAAACTGACTATACTTCAATTTTAAAAAGGGGGTGGGTGGGAGAAACAATGTGATTCCAAGATTTATCTGAAAGAATACAGAAAAACTAAAAGTTTTTTGAAAAGACAAAGACTAAAGAGAAACAAACCCTACCATCTATTAAAATTTATTATAAAGTATCAGTAATTCAATCAGTGTGGTATTGGTACAAGAGTAGATAAACAGATTAGTGGGAACAAAATGGATAACTCAGGAAAGTTCCTAGTCTATATAAAAGCTTAATATATGATACTTTTACAAAGCACCAAAAAAGCGGTGGGGAAGGAGGAGAAATAAACAATAAATGATACAAAGTAAACCAACTACCCATCTAGAAAAATATTTTTATAGTCATCTCCAACCATATGCCACAATAAATTTCTCATGAATTGAAGATGTAATGAAAAAATGAATTCATAAGAATCCTGGAAAAAATGTGATATATATATATATATGCAGATTTGACCCACCACAGATCAAAAATATTTGCAAAAAAACTTCCAGAAAGTCCAAAAAAAGCAAACCTTGAATTTGCCACATCCTGGCAACTATTTATGTAGAATTTTCTTGTATTAGGTATTATAAGTAATCTAGAAATGACTTAAAGTATATGGGAGGATGTGTAGGTTATATGCAAATACTACAACATTTTATATACGGGACTTGAGCATCCACAGACACAATCTCCCACAGATACCGAGGGATGATACATAAATGTATGTGCAGATATATAATCTCGGGGTTGGGAGAGTTTGATAGCTCAAAAGCAACAAAAGAAATCATAGACTAAAAGACTGATATATATTCTATACAGTGATTCCAAGACCCTGTAAATTAAAAATAAGCATAAACAGAATTAAAAGTCATACAATGCACTGACAAAAAAGTCTTTTCAACAAATGAAACAAGGGAGTTTTTTTTCCAAAAAATCACAGAAATACAAAGTTAAACTAAAATTAGATACCCATTTTCATCTACAGAACTAATTCTCCCTCCAATCCCTGTGCCCTAGCCTCTCATTTGCCATTTTCCCAACAGGTACCCATTCTAATTTTGTTTTTTTGAGTGTATGAAATCTTTCATAATTTATTTTTTTTTACATTTTTTATTGAGTTATAGTCATTTTACAATGTTGTGCCAATTGTACCCATTCTAATTAATTTCCTATTTATCATTCTACACAATTTCATGCACATATAAAACAATAAAAATTATGTTTTATTTTTCTCTCGTTTTTCACACAAATGGTAGTATGCCCACATATTTTCCTGAATCTTCCTTTTGTTTAGTTAACAGTATATTTAGAAGTCTTTCCATATCAATATAGAAAACATTCATTTTTTAAAAGGTTATATTGCTTGACATACATATTGTTTTAATTTTTGTTATATCAAATAATGCATCAATGAATAACCTTGTATTTAAGTAATTTTACACATGGTCAAGATATCCATAAGATATCCTAAAAACACACTTGCTGAGTCAAAGGGTATATGCATTTACAATTTTGAAGATCATTGTCAAATTGTCCTCCATGGGACTGGTACCAATTTATACGCCCACTAGCAATGTATGAGACTGCCTGTTTCCCTTGCCTTCATCAGACTGATGATATTATTTAAAATTATAATAATGCTTTGTGAGTACAGTGAAATGGGCTCTAATACACTGTTAGGTCTGTACATTGGTACTTTTCTGTGGGAAATATACATCAGAAGTCTTAAAAATACATAAGCCTTCACATAAAACAGTATCACTTCTAGGGAATTTATTCTAAGGACACAATCAGAGATCACAGTGAGATTCACATGTAAGGATATATAAGGATAACTAACATAGTATTATTTATAATATGACAAAATTTAAATAACTTAAAAAGTCAACATTAAAACTTGTTTTAGTAAAATAAATCCTATCTATAGAACAAAATACAATTCAACCACTAGGAAAATATCTTGCTTATAAAGGTTTTCTAATGATAGAGAAAAAATTCATGATATAACATAAAGATGGGAAAAGAATCAGAATGATCTCAACTAAAGTGATTCCAGTTTTAAAGCAGTAAAAATATGGAAGTTTTTTTTTTCACTAATCTGACAACGTTTATTGAGTATTTATTTTGTATCTGGCATGGAACAGAAAGTTCATGGTGGTTTCCCCTAACTGGTGAAATTATGGATGATTTTCCAACTTCCTTAAGTATTTCTGTTCTTTTCCATTGTTTTTACAATGAAAATGAATTGATTTTGTAGTGAATAACCAATAAAAATAATAGAAAAGACACTAGACCCAGCCTACTTTTCCTTCAGAGAGCAACAGGTTTCTTCATAATTGTCAAGTGAAAGCCAGATAGTATACTTTATTCACTCAAGACATTAACAGATGTGTCATCCAAGATACTAACCCATGAGATTACCACTTGTTGCAGGGGGCTTTTGTGTGTCTCTATCTCCCTAGGTGGCTCAATTTCCCTCATAATGGCACTGGTCAACAAGAACTTCTCAGTCACACAGTCTAATCAATTCTGTTCTCGGGTCCTTGGCAACTACAGCTGGTGGAGAGTGGAGGGTAGGGAGAACTTCAAGGTCTTCAGACCTATCCAAGGCCCATAAACAAGTCCACAGTCAGACCTTCACACACACACTAGGCAGCTGCATGTGTTTAGTACTGCCTTCTTCAGAGTCAAGACCAAACCCCCACTGACAGGCAAATGCAATTGGATCAGAATTCCATAAACAAAATTCCTTCCTTTCAGTATTCTTTTCCCTTTCTGGAGTTTTAGACTCACGTTAGTGGTGATACGAATTTACATAGTATTGCATTTTATTTTTTCAGCTAGAAGACTCTGCTTTATCACATTAATGTCTTTCAAATCCTGGCTTAAAATTAATTAAATATTTCAATTTCCTGGAAATTCCTTTCTAATCCAAACAATCTCATCTTTAAGCCATATGAAGGGGAAAATGTGAATCTTTTCTTAAGTCGCTTCAAAATCCAGTTTCAAGCATTCTCTATATTTCTTTAAATGAGGACTTTTATATTAAAGAGCTAAAATAGAAAAGGTGGGGTGCTGGGAAGAAGGTGATGGTGTTTCCTTTAATTTTCCTTAATTTTTAGTCCCTTCTTCCTGTGTCTACACTCACAAAAAAGACATTGCTATTTATTTCTATCAAATACTCCATGTTATAACATGAAAAACATATAATTCAAATCGAAACTCATCTAGTTAAATGATTACACATATAAGAAATACAGTCCTACTGAGGTTCATAGTCTCCATTTATCCAAGGGACAGACTACAGAATTAGGCCGCAGATGTTTTCCTGTAGCAGGCAAACACTTCATCTACAATCAGGGTGACATTGTACAGATGACATTCTCATTTATTAGCTGTGGGGTGGGGGTGGGGGTGAAGCATCTGTTTGTTTGTTTGTAGTGAGAATTTTCTTTACAATATCTAAATAGTCCTGATATCTACACAGGGCCACGGAATAGTCACTTTACATTTAAGTGCAGTACTTAGTACGTGAGAAGTTCATCCAGCCATTATTTAAAAAGTGTCCCAGTGGATGCTGGGCTTTGTTGTATTTATGCTGTTTAAAGTTAAGCTAATAGATGGGGAGGCAATCAAGTAAATGTGCCTTTCTTAAACAGAATTGAACACATTCCATTTTTTTGGCAAAAAAAAAACAATGCATTTAGTCAAGGCTGAATTTGAGATTTTGAGTATCTCAATGATCACCAGCTCATTAACTCTCTCCTTTTTATTGTTCTAAAGTGTCGGGGCTGTCCTATGCCTCAGAGCCAAGAAGTCCAAACAGGAAATCAAATATTGAGGAATATTAAAAAGATTCTCCATCAACTTGGCTATTTGGTCCAGAAAAGAGCACTGAAAAAATACATTTTACCAAAATTGGCCCTTAGAAAAAGCCTATATCATTTTTATGGTATTAAAAATCTCTATAGATTAAAGCTAAATGTTACTATTTTAAAATTGCTCATTCTAAAAATAAAATTTGTGAACCAGATGTCTAACACTGGTGAAATAAATTTACTTTTGCAAGGGTATACATATGGGCAAGAAGAATGAAGAAGGAAAAATGTATTTTTCATAATATTTTTTCTCACACTTAAAAGGTAAACTGTAAAGAAAAGGGTTATTTTTAAATGTGAACCTCTATACCTGTTATCTCAGAGAGACTTCCAAAAAAAGGAAAATACAAAGAAAAATTTAGAAAGTATGATCTGATTGAAAAATGAAAATAATTTACAATCCTGTTTATGTCATCTCTTTGTTCCTTAATATTTACTGTGTAGTATAGTAGTTAACTTTTTTAACTTTCTGATCTCAAAAATAATACACGTTCAGTGTAGAAAATTTGGGAAATTAGAAAAGTATATTTAAAAAGTAAAAATTACCTGATCTCCTGAAACTGAGATAACTATTAATGCTTTGGTAATTTACATTCCAACTTTTTTTCTATGCGTATATATTTTTAAACAATTGGAATCAATCTATACACGCTGTTTTGCTTACTGATTTTTTTCAGTTAGTGTAGGTTATAACAAGAGCATTTGCCTGTATCACTAAATATTCCTCAAAATATTATTTTAACAACTTCATAGTATTCTAGCAATGTAGGTACCAAATATATTTAGTCATTCACATATTGATGATATTTAGGACATTTTCAATATTTTATTTCTATAAATTATACTGAGATTGACACCCTTGAACATGAATTTCTAAGCAAATCTAAAATTATTTCCTCAGAATAACTTCCAGAAGAAGGAATACTAGATATTTTAGGGCTTTTAATGTGCATTGACAAATATACCCCAAGAAAGATTATATTAATTTCAATCCTATCAATTATACTCCATATGCAACCACACCCTTGCCAAAGCTGAGTATATTTTTTTTAATCTTTCCCAATTTGATAAGTAAAAAATGACATCTTGAACATCAAATTATTGTCTGTGGTTCCCCTGAGGTAACAGATTGGTGAGAAAAGAGTTGTGGAGACTTCTATTTTATACACTCTTGTAATGCTTGACTTTTTAATAAGTACATATGGTGTTCATAATTAAAGTTAATAATGAGCATTCCATTTCTATTATTTGGTTACCAAGACTGAAATATTTTTATATCTACTAGTCACTTGTACAGTTTCTTTATGAATTACCTATTTGGATCCTTTGCATAATTTTTAAATTGCACTATTTGTCTTATTGATTTGTAAGAGTTCTTTATATTTTAAGGGCATTGCTTAAATGTACCCTTATCCAAAATGTCTTCCTCACCTCCCTAGAGAACCCTCATTCCTGGCAAAACATGTGCCCTTTATCTTTCCTTATTTTTTTCCATATCACCACCTAATAGATTATATATTTATTTGTTTATTGTTTGTGTCCATAAAAATATAAACTCAATGGAGATAGGGACTTTGTTTTTTTCACTGTTGCATCCCCAGCACTTTGAATAGTGACTAGCACACAGTAAGAATTCTATAAATATTTGTAGAACTAATAAATATAGGTTATTTGTCTACTATAGAAATTAAAAATATTTTCCTGGCTTATGGTTTATTTTTTTATTTAGCTTTTGACATTTTGGAACATAGACATTTCTCAGTTTTACACAGCATGAGCTGCTGGTATTTTTCTTTGTGTTCATTTCCATCACTTGTATGCTTCTAAAGTCCTTTTCAATTTCAAAATTAGATGGATATTTATTTATATTTTCTTTTAATAATTTTATTTGAAATAATAAAAATTTTCATCTCAAAATTTTAAGTCTTTAATCCATATGGAATTTATTTTGTCATATAGTGAGAAATAAAAACATTTTTTTCAATTGTTTAAAAATTACATGTCACCACTTAGTGAATAATCCTTACTTTTCCCATTGATTTTTTTTTTATATGTTTAACTTCTCATCTTGTCTCCTCAATGACAATATAAGCTATGAGGGTAAGCACTGCTTATACTTCCTCTCTATCCCTCAGGACTGAGTACAGAGCTGGTCAATAAAGGATGATCTACAAATATTTGGTGGATGGATGAATGGGTGAACATTTTAAAGTCAAAATATTTTTTGAAAGGAGTCTAACTAGCTAAACAGTAAGCCCATTCACTAAAGTCTGGAAGCAATCAACGTACAGGACCAGGCTTTACCTAGAATAAACACCCTTTAAGATCAGGGCACAATAACCACAGTAGAAATTGTATAAACTCATCAGTAACAAAACGTAATCACACCTGACACTGAACAAAAGGAATTGTACAGAATTGGTCCTGCCTTCAAGGAGCCCCTGAAAAATATTCTTTAGGGGGCTTAAAAGTAAAACAGAGCTTCCCAAAAGCTCCCTAACTGACCTCTCCTTCCCCTGAAACAGCAGTTTACTCCCTGAAAGAAATAGATTGCTTCGTTACAGATAGTGCCCCAAATCCTGCTGAATGCAATCCGCCAGCCTCCAACATGCATTGAGTTTAATAATTCTGAAATCAAATCTGCTTTAAAAGAAAATCTACCTCATTTTTGGCTCTCAAGCAAAACCCCAAGTGCCCCGTATATATTGATTCTGTAGGTCTCAGTTAGCCTCCTATGGCCTGAAATTAAAAAGAACAACAGCAACAAAAATACATGTTTTTATTGCATCCCTGCTCTTTGCTGATTATCTACAGCAAACAGCAAAATGAGCAAAGCCATGGTGAACTGCCTCTCATGCCAACAAATGCCACAGAAAGAAGGACAATCAGCGGAAATATATTGTTGAACATGAACAGTAGCTTTAAAATATTTATCTCTGTTGCAAGGTATTAAAATGAGAAAACTTTCAAAGTGGAAGCTTCAAGCAATTGCATTAGAAGTCGCATAATTTGGTTAGACTGACCTTAGAATGGAATAAAAAGCTGCTTATTTCCATAATGTTGGCCTTCGACAGTATGAAAGGTTAGATAATTTATCATGATATACAAAACAGTTCTCAAGAATACCTAACTTAAAAAGGAGGTCTTGGTGACTTACAGCACTGTGAATTTTTAGGTAGCGTGATAATCAACATAAGTTATACTTAAGTGAATTTGTGTTCTTCTGAAAGGTCTAGTTTGCCAGGCCAGAGATGTGCATCTCCTTCTCATGCCTAGAACAAGTAACAGACCCACTGAAGCAAGGTTAGTGTACTCCTTGCTGCCTTTATGACAGAACTCACATTGGACAAGAAAACCCATTTGAATAGGGAGGCTACCGAGTTTTGATGTACATACCATTCACATTAGACACAGAACATCTCACCCTCATGTAAAAACTAAAAGGCTGTACCTATTTGTGTCATCTGTCATAACTGAGTCCCTTACTCTCAATACCACATACAGAGCAGCCATCATCATCCCGCGGACCAAAACCTTAACGCGGTCAGCTACATGAGGCCCTTCAAACTAATGCTGCAGAATTCACAGAGTCACACTCAGAGCTGCAAGAGAACTATGAAATCCCCTGAGCTGGTCTCACGTAATTGTTCCTGGACTGGTGCTGTTAGACATCTGTTTGGATTTTTCAGAATTCTCAGTGTCTTGGAGTCTGGTTTCGTTTGTAATAATAGATTTCAATAAACTAAAGCTCCTCTTTTATAAAGTTTTTAAATCTGTTTTGTCTGTTTTGCAAGTGACCTCCCCTCAGCATTCCAGAATCATAGATTTCTAGATCATCATCTTTGGGAATACAGGGATTCAGGGTGATACAGACATCAGAGATAACCGTCCCAATGGAGTTCAGTAGGCTCACAGGGTGAGGAAAGGAAGGTACTGCAAGTGTCACACATGTTTTTGATCCCATGTCTCCAAATATGACACCATGCACAGCCACAACCCTTTGCAGTTCCGGATTTTTTTCTCCACCTTCCATGATGGCTTCTTGAGGGCACCAGATGATCAGATGTGCAAAGACTGAGCCCTCGAGGCCATTCCAACAACACTCAGTGCCATGGTAGGTATGGCTTACCAGTTTTATAAAATTTTGCTCTATCAGGCCACTACACAATGTAGAGTTTGCGCAAAAGCATTTTAACTTTCTTTCCATTTCAGGAATTTCCTTATTGTATTTCTTACTGCAACAAAGCACACGCCTTTTTCTGTTTCTAAAGAATTACAAGTAGAGGCAAAATTAGAACGAGTGACCTAGACGTACAAGGACACACGTCCCATTAGCAAGCTCACAAGCCACACAGAAAATTGGTGTTTCATATATAGCACTGGAGATTTGTTTCTAAAGAAGCATAACTATCACAAATTGTTTTGCAATTAAAAAATCAGGCAAAATCTCACTATGAAAAAGCCATTATTTAATACTAATGCCATCATGTTCTCTCCCCTAAGCTCTTAGGAACAAATGTTGCCATTAGCATACTCCATCACTCGAAAGTCTATACTTGCAAAAATGGAAATGCACTAATTAAAGAAATGACCAATACGGCAAGATCAGAGTCAATGCCAGTCTTCTGAGTGCAGCGTGCCTGTGTCCTCACCATGGCCTCTGTGCCTGGCAGCACAGAGGAGGAAATCAGTCTTCCAACAAGCTGTTCAACATTACCTATAGCCAGATGTCTCTGCTTGTTCCTACATTTCTAGAGCCCCGCATCCCTCCAGCATGTCAAGTTTCAAATATGAATGCTAGATTACAGGCATCTTTAGTTATAAAAAAAAAGTTGCTTAAAGGTTAAGTCAACCCATATGAGTGCAGTCTGATCCAGTCTCCCTAGTCATACATCTCACTTAGAAAAGATATGGTTTTATAGCAAAGTACCTGTACACACAGGCAGCCCAAACCAGACTTCCTTGAGCCAAGTGAATTAAAGAGGAAGAGGAGGACTTTAAACAGAATTATGCCCAAGAAAGACAAAAAGAGAAACTGAACCTCAGAGAATTATTTCCAAGGAATTGCAATTCCCTATAAGGTTTTCTTAAGCTAGGTTGTCTGCACGGCAATGACTATTTGGCGGCTGCCTACTCAGTTCTCAATTAAAAATAGTCACCAGGATATTGTCTCTGAGCTATATCAAATTGGGGTGCCCTGGCCTCACATTTGGGGGGATCACACCCTGCTGTGACTAGGCTTATAAGCATTTACTCAGGGAGGCAACCAGCAGAGTGTCAAGGGGTGAGGAGAAGGCTCTGAGAACCTAAGCTCACAGATACGTGTACAATCAGGCCAGCTCACAAAGGCTCCCTCACCTCAGAGGCAGAATAAGTGAATGAGGGAAACAGATAATGTTTTCTCTCTCTCCCTGCATCTCCCTCTCCCTCCCCCCCCACACACACACATCTCTACAGGGAAAGTCTAGCCTTTGGATTGAACTTACCTTCCTGCCAACTGATACAGGGAATCCATTTTGTTCAGAAGAGCAAACTACACAATCGGAGACGAGGTGCCCTTCATGCTCTGGAAATCAGATTGAGGAGCAAAAATAATCCAGAAAGCAGAGACTGCCAAGACCAGTGCTGGTGGCAGTGAGGGAGAGCAGCTTGCCACAGAACAGTGGCCAGATGGGGCCCGGTGGGAGAAGCTGAAAACTGGCCACCCTGGCACTCAGCGACTTAATGGAGCATCCAAAGACTATGCACATCAAGGCAGTGTTTAAGCATCTGACATGAAGAAGCCCTGATGCTTGTCCATGAACACTGAGCTCAAGGAGAAGGCAGGCTTCACAGCCACTTCTTGCCTGCTGCATCCCCAGTGGTCTGCTCAGAACTCAAGATAGCTGCCCCTAACACCTGTCTGTCTGTCAGTCTAACTCTCACCCTCATTTCTCTTCTTTCCAAAAAGTAATTGTCTCCCTCCCCAAAAGATGGGATTTAAAGGAAGTCTAAGAGAGCCCTTTCATTTTCCAAAGTAACTGCCAGGCACTACTCAACGCAGCAAACCCGTATTGACTTGGGGAGCTTTCAAGACCTGGGGTGGCAAAGTGAGAGTCATCTGCTTTCCGAAGCGAACGCAAGAGGCTAAGACAAAAAGCGCCAAAGCACTCCTATGGTTTTCTGTTCTTCCAGCTACAGACTTACAAAGAATGGAGGGAGAGGAATAGGATGGGAAGAGGGCAGCTGTAAGCTTTTACTTTTTTTTTTACATCTGGGGCAAATACGAAATGTTAACATTTGTTAAATCTGGGCGATATTATATCTTCTCTGGACTCCGTGTATTTTAAATATTACATAATGACATTTTTAATTAAGTGTGATTCAACCAGAAAGGCTAAACAGTGAGAAGTCAAGGGAATAACGAATTAGTCCACCTTTCAAAGATTTTGTAAACCTTGCCAGTGTGAGGAGTTGCACTTTAAGCAAACAAAATACGTGAAAAATCCAGCCATACAAAGGAAATCGGTAAGGAGTTGATTACTCATGTTACGCCAGGGCTGTTTCCTGTATGAAATAATCCACCACAGGGTTTCTATACGGAGTACCATCGCTGTGGTTAACATGGGGTTTAATTTACAAAGGAAACACTCGTTGCACAACTTTTCAGGACCACGACTACTGGCCAAAGGTATAGCCACAGGTCCTCCTGTGGAACCTAATCAGGTTGTCTGTTCTGTGACAGAAAACACTTTGAAGCTGTAACAGAGGAATGCCATCAAGCAAAATGGAGTCCAGTCTGGTCCCAAATGATGCGTGCCTCAGTGAGTCATTTGCCAGCCCTCAACCCCATTTTTTCGTGATTATAGAGTAGAAATACTGGTCCTTTCTGACATCTCCTCCAGGAGTGCTGTGGAGCTGTGTGGTCCTAGCCAGTATTTTTAAGCAAAATACTGAATGATGCTGAATGATAGCAAATGAGGTTTCCACATGGGAGCCCAAGTTCCCGGGGCTGACAGAGCTATTCTGCAGCTCCGGGCTGCTGCCCTGGTTCCCTGGGGGACGTGAGGAGGCGCGAGCAGCCTGAGTACACACACTAGACGCAGAGTGACCCTCCCTGCGCAGCCCACACAAAACCGCTCGTAACTACACAACAGCCGAAGGGGAAATGTAACTTGAAGAGCATTTCCCTCTACAAACAACTGATCCTCTGGGACTTTCACTTCAAGCCTCTCAATTGTTCGAAGTAAATGAGGCTCACATTAAAGGCCAGCCAGTCACACATCAAGAAATCAAGCCTCCTCTCAGTGGGGGAAAATGGCCGCTCCAGAGCCAGCCTCCCACCTCTCACACACAGGCCTCTTGTACGAATGGCTTCATTCACCCACGTCTGAGATGCTCGAGCCAGCCAAGCGTGGCCTCCCCCAAGCCCTGGAAGCTGAAATACACATGCAGAGGGGTCAACATCTCAAACTCCAAGCAGACGCCTCAGATCCACTGCAGCGCCATAACTGAAAGACTCCAGCTCTGCCAGGAGGTGATTTCATCCTTTTTCACTGTTCCAACTCCTCACAAGCCATCCCCCAATCCCTTAGCTTCAGCCTCCGGGGCACAGTATACCAAAGGCACAGCAAAGACTAGGGCAAGGTTAGGGAGCTCCTCCCACCTTATAAATCCGACTGACAGTCAGGGAAAACCCAGGTGGGGCTACTGGGACCCAAAACGAGTGGTCCTCTGATAAGAGGAATTCCAAAGCCTCAGAGCCCTCCATGGAAAATGTCCTACCTCCAGTCGCCTAGGGAGAAAAATCTTGGGATCATTAGCAAGCGCTCTGGCTGAGCTCAACTTTAGTGAAGGTGTATGGGGAGAGCGGTGATCTCTAAGGTAACCAGTTAATTGCCAATAAGGAATGATAATAATAAATTAGCAAATACTAATGTAAACTAACTCAGTTCTGCAGCAGTTGCATGGAGACGACAGAGGAACAGTTTATTCTGGAACACATCTTGCAAGTGGATCCCCGCTGGGAAACGCACTGCCTCGGCTAGGTGTGAAACGGGCCAATAAGATGCAATGTAGGCAACAGGTGGCCCTAGAGTATTTCTCAGTAAAAGTGGAGCCTTTTTTTTTTTTAAGAAAACTGGCGTTAGCCTTGAAAAGATGCAGGCTACACTGTTTTCCACTGCTTCTTTCTGCAGCCTGAGGGGTACTTTCGACCCTTAGGGATAAGACTTAGATAGTTCTAAGACCCTGTCATAACAAGGAAAGTAAAATTAAAAAATGCTCACTGAAGGGTTTGTTGGTTTGTTTTAATTGGAGGTGGTGATTTGTGTCATTATCTTGCTGTCCAAACCAGCCTCATCGTACCGATTAATTTTCTAGTGACTTCTGAATCTGACATCTGATAGGTTTGTGGCTGCTTTTCCAGCCCCTTAGCTCAGAGTTTCACTCAAATAACTACAAATCCCTAACTTTAAAACTCTTTTTTAGGGACCAAAGCATGCTGAGCTATTTCTTTCTTACTTTTCTTCAAAGCCTAACTGATGTTTCAGTTTCATTATCTGCACTAAGATAAAATGCACTGAGACTTTCGGTAGGATAATTGGAAGCATTCAATTTGATCGGCCACACACATCCTCGTCCTGCAAACTCCCATTGCTACTTATGAAACTGCTCTGTGAGCCACCCTAACAGAGCACGCACATACCCTGAGGATGTCTCATATCAAAGATGCTACTGTTTGCCAGGGAAAGGAGGAAAAATAAAAAGGGAGAACTCAAGACTGAGTTTGAACTCTAAATCTAAATTCCTACGCACCTACAATGAGAATTCTGGAAGCTCTCTTAGAGTTGTCAGCTCCAAAACATTCAATACTAAAAAACTAAAATTAAAATACACCTCACCAAAGAGACTGGATCTTTGGCCATTTCACCCCTCCTGAATGCAGGAGGAGGAAGAGGTCCTACCCAAGTTTTCATTACCAGCAGAAGAAATGAGTTGCATTTTCCTCCTCCCAACAATGACCACGGCCTGGGTGACAAAAAGGGTAATGCAGGGATGCTGAAGGACAAGGAGTAATAGTTTCCAGCATCCAGAGGCACCCAGTAGGCATGCCTCCATTCCATAAGATTGGAAGAAAATTATTTGCCATACTGAGGAGCCTCTATAGGAACTAGAATAATTTTAGAAAAATCGTAGCAAATTGACAAAACTACTATCTTTCTCTCTTCTCAGTTCTATATTTCTTTTTTAAGCTCCTTTCCCCTCTCTTCACTCTCCCTTCACCCCCTACACCCATACACACACCCTAACACACACACACACACACTCACATACATACACATTCACTTACACATACACTAAGTCTGTAAACTAAATAAACCAAGATGCCAAGGAATACAAATCTCACCCTTCCATTTAAAATATTTAAGAGATACCTGGCATCACTAATTCTACAAAAGTCTTCTGTAAACAGCAAAGCATCCTCCACGTTCCCTCCTCAAATTTGTGTACAAAACCACAAAATTCACATAGCTGATTTCCTGACCAACATGAGAAGATGGGTAAATGATGACATACACTTTCAGGCAAGATGGTCTCTGTAATTCTAAAGGCTGAGTTCCAATTCTCTAGACTAGTGCTCCACGCCCTTTACCTTTACCTGCCTACCTGCATTTAAAGTCACGTTCCCTTTGGTTTCTAGAACCAACCATGTTCAGCTGTGGCTAGGTCTGCACACTGATACAAAAGTTATCCTCAAATCAGCACCAAACCTCGAGAGCTCAAACAGTCAATCTACATATAAAATGATGGCAAGGCTTCCAGGGAAAGGGGAGCAGGGGTAGACAAAGGAGGCTACAAAATGACCCGAGCTTGGAAACTCCTTTGTGTTGCTCACAGGGAAATCACCTGGGTGATCTAAACTCCCCAACTAGACTATGAACTCTGATGGCAAATATTACATCTTACATTTATTTGGGATCCCCGTGGTACCTGCCACACAGCTGAGCACATAATGGACACTGAAAAAATGCTTACTGATTGGATCTAACGCCATGGTTGTAAACTTCAAATTGTGACGGGGTTCTGTGAGGGAAGCAATTCTGGCTCCTCTATAATGCATCTGCCAGTAAGCCTTGTAACTGACTCTGCAGCTAAGGAAAGGAGTGAGTTTGTCACAAGGTAGCCCAGCAGAGGAACCTAATGTATAGTGAGTGACCTTCCATCCCAGTCTGGAGAGTAAGAATGTAACATTTGCTCAGGAAAGAGATGTCAGCCTGAATTGAAATGACCTGTTTCCTTGTCTGTCTCCCTGTAAGCTTCCTGGGGTCAAGGATCAAGTGTTTCGGTTTTGTATCCTCGGCAAGGCGTAACATGTCTGGCGTGTTCTAAGTGTGCAATAAATGCTCCTGGGTTGAATTAATGAACAAATAAAAGTATGCTTTGGTGCGAAATAATATAGAGAAAGGTGTACATGACATAATAAGATTTAATACAGAAATTTCCACAGAATCTTGTATTTATCAGATGTAGCACTTATTACTCTGTGCTATAATTGCTTAATATATGTTGATTTCTTGGATGGATTAATTAATCAGGAAAATATAAAGAAAACGGAGGAAATATATTAGGATATTACTATCCTAATAATGGAGACTATGCCATTGTACCTGATAGTAGCATTTATCACTCCATAATGCAAAGCACCTGTTTGCTTAGCTCCCCCATTAGAATGTGCATTCCTTGAGATCAGAGAGCATGTTTTTCACTTCTCTAACACCAGAGCTTAGAGCAGAATCTTACAAAGAACAGACACTCAACAAATATTAGGTGAATGTATAAATCGATCATTCCTGCTCTTTGACATATTTCACTGTACGTAAGTATTCTACCTAGACCACGTTCAAGGACCTCTGATATGGGAAGAAAAGGAGAAGTGTCATTTTCCCCATGCAGGACTCTGTGACAGATGCAGGTTAAATGGCCTGATTCGTGCTCTATTGTAAGTGGGTCTCTCCCCTTCCTGAATGGGTTTATTAGTTGAATTCTCCAGGATTGTGTATTAGAAATAACACACTTAACCTCATTGTTTCTAATACATGCTGTCTCAGCCCTGACTCTAGACACTAGATCTGTGTGATTTTGTTAAAATAAAGAGAGCATCCAACTTTGTGAGTCAGAGATAGGATGAGTATTCAGACTTTCAATGGCTTTTGTAAATAACTAAAGCAATAATTTGTTTCATTCTGCCCATTTTGAGAAACTCAGAAAGAACACCAAGATCTTAGGTAAACCATGCAGACATATTCATGGATCTCCTCCCCACTCCAAGCATCTCATAGACACCAGGGCTCCAGTGCCTTGAATTGATTGCATAAATAATCACCAAGCCCTCAGGATTCAATTCTTTTGTCCACCTCCACAAGCAACAGCAGTCGCCACCTGAACCCACAACCTTGGTCTTTTACCTCCATTGTTTAAAATTCCAATATGAATTCTGTAACCACACCAATTTCTAAGTCTTGTTTATACAGAACCAGCTTAAATTCCTCTTTGGTTACAAGTGCCTAGGGAGTCACACTCAGGTATGCAGGCCATTGCAACAGTGATTCTTCAATTATTGTCTTGTGAAGAGATCTACAATTCAGGGGGCACCTATGGGTCAGACCCCTTACATTACATAGTGTCATATTATTCCTTGGATCAACATTGCTTGATAGATGTACCCATTTTGTAGATGAGGAAACAGAGTCTCAGAGGGATTCCATAGCAAGATGCATCCCCCAGATTCAAAATCATGGTCTATCTGATTCCGCTAATAGCACTACCTCTCCCTCTCCATTCCTGAACTCTTGGCGGTCCACAAGTAGTCCTCCAAAAAGTCTATGGTCTAGTTCCTAGTAGTATTCACTAACATTCATCATTATAACTGAGCCAGCCTCAAATAATACTGGATTTTCAATAAATCCTTATTTATAGATTTATAGATCGACAATATGAAGTGTTTCTCTTGCCGCAAGATCATCAGTTTCTCATTAAAAGCTCTGCTTTTTGGTCCCATTAATTCTGATGAGACATATTTTTCAGGAACTAGGAGGAGCAGTCAATGAAAGTGGTCCTAAAACCCTTTGCCCTATGAAACTGATACAAATACTATGAGGCCATTTTATATGCATTCTAGCCCAGGTATGTCAGGTGAATTATTTCTCAGGCAGGAAGGTGTCACTGAAGCAGCACTGGCCAGAGTTAGAGTCCTGTAATCTAGTACGCTCTGGATGTCCCCACTCTGTGAGTCTGTGAACAATTCCTTTAGTATCTCTGGACCTCCATTTCATCATCTATGAAAGGGCAATCTATCAAGATACCTCACTATAAGGATCAAAGGAGACAATGGTTGTGAAGTGCTCTCCAAGTATGCAGTATTCCTTTCATTAGTGGCCTGAAAGAGGGCACATGCCTCCCAGTGCATCAAATTTCCAACCAAAGAGGGACTTCAGTAATTCAAGGAAAACTGAAATTAACTTAAGCACTATTATTTAGAGCCTTCCACCCAGCCACCAACCCACCATCATCTATGTTATTACCCTACTACCCTGAAATATTTCAATAGCCAGCAAACATCGGGCCACATAATGTGTAAAAAAAGATGCTTCCACTTGAAAACATTCATTCTCAGTGAAGAGAAACAGAGCTAACTCAAAAGCATAGCTGATTCCTGAAATTTTCATAGTGACAGTTTCAACCTCCTCATTTGTCAAATGTCCCCATAAGAACTACTAAGAAATGGCAAAGTGGCTTTTTTTTTCCTTGCTTCCCTTTAACCAGCCCATCCATATTCTCAGCAAAGCATGCGTCTGACCAAAGAAAAAGCAAACAGGGGGCTTAAGGAGGCTGAATCACTGTCACACTAGGAAATTGGCCCTGGAGCCTTCTAGGGTTCATCCATCTTTAAGACTACTTGTTGATTCTTACTCAGCCACTTTAACTGGAGTATGGGTACCACTGGCTGGCAAGCATGTCATATTGGCAACAGGTGAAGCAAATCCGTCTTAGGCCAGAATACCACACAGGTATGCCAAAGGCTCAGACCTTGAGCTCCCACTCCCAACAGCCACCCTACGAAGGCCCAGTATGTTGGTTTACCCCTTGCCCCAAGAACCACTGGTAGCAAACCCTGATCATGGAAATGGGCTTAGGCAGAGAAGTTCTCCCCACCCCTGCCGCAGAATGTAGCACCATAGAGGCCTATGGGGTCCAGCAAGCAGCACGGGGCGGGGGGAAGGTCTGGGAGGACCTAACAGAGCTGCTTAGCTGCACTCACCTCGGGCAGAGGCACACCGTTGATGATCAGGTCTGGCTGCTGGGGGCCCTGGCTGTTGAAAGAGTGATGATAGATGTGGTTGGCGCTGGTATTGCGGGTATTCTGGTTCTCCACATTCAGGAAAGTGCTCTCAGAGCGGCGGCAGCCCAGAGGCAGGGTCTGCTGGTGGTAGTCGAAATAGTTGAGGGACGAGGTCAGGGAGGAGCAACTGACAACGTTCATCTTGTCTGTCTCCTCCACATCCCGGGGTACCAGGCGGATGTCATTCTTACTGATTTTTTTCTTCTTGCTTGATTTCTTTTGATGCCCATAGGAGTACTCAGCGATTCTATGTGATAGAAAAGGCAGCATGTATCGCTAACGCCCTCCCAAACCATGCAGCGATTGATTAATCAACATTAAGCACCCCAGAGGGTTGCACCCCATCTCCGCTCCAGCTTCTTATTCTGGTGCATTACATCATCGGGTTTCTCCCTGTTCTTTTCACATGCGAAAACAAGCTGAGGGCCATAAAGTTTTTATAATAAACATAGTAACCTCCCACTCCCCCCACCCAAAAAAAGTTTCTATACTTTGGATTTGGAATTTCTCATTGTGAGTGGCCATTTAACAAGGGTGTGGGGATGAGGAAAGTTGAGCCTATGGGAGAGAAAGCATGAAAATGCTCAAATCTGGAGCTTCCCTGGAACCCAAAGGAACTCCTGGGTGAAATAAGAAGCAAGTCCTAACTTAACCGAAGAGGAGATAGAAGGAAATAAAAAAAAAAAGTAAGCCCCTTTGCAGTTCCTCCAGGCAATTGCCATGCGGTGAACACCCTCGGTCAGGTTCTTCTGTGATTGACCTGATCAGTTTTTGAGCTGGAGTAGACCAGACCCCGTCCTTTGCCAAATCCTCAGCTCCTCTCCTCCACACCCTCCTTCCCCCTGCCCTAGCCCTGCTCCCTTCTCCTCCCCACCCCGCCCCCCGCCTCTCCTCGAGAAATCAGATAGCCAAACCCATTTGAATGAGGGGAAATGCCTTTTTACCTCTTTCCCCTTAGGCTCACTTTCTCCTCTGCCTTTTTGTCTTGCTCCTCGCTAATGGGAGAAACCGAGATGCAATGCAGACACTTGCTGTTTTGTCCTTTTATAAAACAGCCGAGGAGACAAGTGATGGTTAAACAATTACTGCAAAGGAATTTAAAGGTTAGTGCATTCAGCATCCTTCTCCATTCAGGTGTACCTATAAGCAGCTGTGCTGCAACTGGAACATAAAGAGCTCAATTTAATTAACACTGACACAGACCCAGTAACGTGCACCAAAGACACCGAGCATTAAGAGACTTGTCAAAAAAAATACATTTAAATACATAGCCAGGTTCTCAAAGTCATTTATTACTTCGCACATAATGATTCACCTTATTGTTTGGAAATTCAATTTCTGAGCAATAATCAGCAAAACAATAGGGTTAATAAATAATACAGGCTGATCTTTACGAGGGAAAGACGGTGCCTGTATTCTCATTCGACAAAGCTAATTGTCTGAATACAAAAAGGGAGCCCCAATTCAAACAGCAAGTGCAGATCATCTCGCAAGTCTCAGAATGAATGCATGTGAGGAAGAGGCTCTGCAGAGGCTGAGAACAAGACACCTCTGCTTAATACATGGAAAGACAAGCTCCTTAACTTTAGGTTTCTAAAAAGTCTGAGCAATCTCCCCAGGCACATTCTTCCCCCAGCCCCAGGATCTTCCTACAGCTGAGCAGTTGTGTTCCCCTCACCCTTGCAGTGAGGGCAAGCTGCTGCTACATACCTACCTACCTATCGGACTTGGGAGCAGATAAATTCCTAAAGACCCCAGGTCTGGGGCTGGATTTTCTTTTCTAATCTGTTTACAGAATCAATGGGAAGTTCTAATCATTTTGTTTCCCCATGAAGGGTAAGTTTGGCGATGCCCCGTCCAATTATTCAGCTGAGGCATTCATTGCGCAGCCTTTTCTGTATTGACCAATTATTTAATTAAACTGTACTTCATTAATCCCAAACCAGCACAGGAAACAGAGCTCTTTACAAAATACACATGCGAGTGAAGTTGGAGAGCACTGAGATTTGCTTCCCCCCCGCCCAATTAGAATGCTCTCCTCCCTGTTTAATGATCTCCCTGGCAAGCTCTCGGAAAGAGCTCTCACTTCTAGTCATACATCACCAAGAGGTGGCAAAGCCTTCAATATCTTTATTTCAAGTTGGTCTCCTTTTTATCAGGGAAAGGGTCTTACGAATTTACTTGATGCTGAGGAAATGTCCTAAAAAGAGTCCCCTCCATCATTATCTCCATATAAATAAAATTTTATAGACCTTGCATTTTTCTCCTATAAAAATCGCCACTGGCAGTCACAGGTTTCAAAGGTAAGAGCAATATTAATTTCCATTTCTCCCATCTGAAATGACTTGGAGCTGAAGGAAAGAAAAGTCATGGCCATTTCACTAGTAACAGGATTAAAGCATTTATGAGGCATTGCAGCTGCTCTTTTATGGCACCTGATTGATATTCATGTGTGGTTAGCATTTGTCTACTAACTTGTGTAACGCAGAGAATAGTAAAAGGGAAACAATAATTGCATGGCTGTTACATATTCAGGGGGCTCTGATTCACAGAAGTGTGCATTTCAGTTGGTGTCAAATACAAATCGGACTTACAGGAACATATTTTGACTGATTAACATGCAAGCACAGATGGCATGAAAGACACACTGGGTGTGTAGGTGTATTGAAAGCACACACACACCTTGGTTGGAAATAGCATCATTCATTTTCAGCAAATTAAAGAAACTTTTTTTTCAACCGTTTCGATGAGACACTGCTGGAAAAAAATAAAAACGCTACTTGTATTATCTTAAATTGGATATTGGACTCTAGAAATACTTAGACTTATTTGTTCTATCTAATTGTAAGGAAGGGCTTCAGCAAGACCCTCCAAAGTGCTTCTCAGGAAATCTTTTTTCAAAAAAATTACTACCTGTCACTCCAGTTTCCACATTTCTATTCTGCTGTCCTCTCTCTCGCTCCTCTCTCTCCCCCCTCACCTCTCTCTTCACCCTCCACCTCTCTCTCTCCCTGTCTCTCTCCTCTCTCTCTCTCTCTCTCTCTCACACACACACACACACATACACACACACACACACAGACACATCCTGCATACATTTCAAGGAAAGCTGTAACACAATAGCCCATAGTAACATCCACTGGTAGGGACCAGCTCTTAGTGCCACAGCAGAGTCCCACATTAGAGGAAAGCGCCATCAACTCCAGAAGATTGCAATTTCTAGTGAAACATGTGGATGCAAAAGCCCAGTCCCTCGTTGGGATGTTTGGGCTCTATGCCCAACAACCAGATATTTGAAAACACATAGATGACTGGAAGAACTTCACTTCACATAGCCAGATGTTTGGGGACTGGATATAAAACAAGCCAAGAACACACTAAAAAACACTAATCACCTGCTTCCCCTCACCGCTCCTGTTCTCTCTCCCCCCAACTCTGTTTTCTACCTTAGACTCCCACTCACAGGCTCTCTTCAGAGTTTCTCTCTACACAGGACAGGGTAGCTGTCAGCACTCCCTTTCCTTTCAGTACCTGTCCCCAAAACAGTACAGCCCCCAAATCAAGTTGTAGTACTTCATGGCTCTGCTGAAAATCAATCTTTCTCTCTCTCTCCCTCTCCTCTTTCTCTCTCTCATTTATTTTTTCTGCCGTAACTACCTCATAGAGACAGCTGTGCAAATTTTAAAATGATAATTGCTTTTCTGCTCATCATCATTATGTGACAGGATCCATTCAAACAGTAAATGATTGTCTTCCAGCAAATTGTCAGATCAAAAGAATTGATCAACTTGGGCTGCCACAACCCCCCCCTTCCCGCCTCCAAAAAGAAGCGCTGTAAGTGGGTGCATGCATTGAAGTAGGCAACAAAAGCACTGGGATTTTTCACACAGAGACAGGTACATCTTATTCACCCAAGACAAGGAAAGAAAGAAAAGTTGGCTCTACCTGCAGTTGTAGGTCCGGATCTCTTTGTTGTCTCGCTTGCACTTGATCGCCACGAAGATCATAGTGACAAAGAGGATGCCGGCAATGGAGCCCAGGGCGATAATGAAAATCAGGGACAAGTTCACCGAGCCCATCGACTCTTGGGCGTCGAGAGCAGGGGACAGGTAAATCAGGAGGAGCGCCGAGGCAGAGAGAGACGTCTTGCCGTGGTCGTGAGCCACCACAATAAGCTCGTAGGAAGCCTTGGAACTCTCGCTGAAGGTGCGAGTGGTTCTGACCTCGCCATTGACCTGGTCTATTTCAAAGAAGCCGCGGTCGCCCTCTGTCATGTCATAGGTGACCCGGCCGTTCTCGCCCTCATCGTAGTCGTCTGCTTTGACAACGGTCACCAGGTAGCCTATGCCGGAGTTGCGGGGTATGTAGACCTCCGCAGTGCCATTGATCAGGGGCGGGGCGGTGATGACTGGGGTATTGTCATTGACGTCGAGGATGATGACCCGAACAGTGGCATTGCTCTGCAGCGAGGGCAGGCCGCCGTCCTTAGCCAACACCTTGAATTCAAAAGCCTTGGTCTGCTCGTGGTTGAAGGATCGCAGCGCGTAGATGTCCCCGGAGTTAGGGTTGATGGAGACATAGGTGAAGACAGGCATGTCCCGCACCTGCGACGGCACAATCTGGTAGGAAACACTGCCATTAAGACCCATGTCGGGGTCTCGAGCAGACACAGAGAGCAGATAGGCACCGGGCGTGTTGTTCTCCTGCACAATGACCTGGTAGTAGGGCTTGGAGAAATGTGGGTGGTTGTCGTTCTCGTCGGTGATGCGCACGGTAAAGGACTTGGCACTCTGCAGCATGGGCACGCCACTGTCGCGCGCCTGGATCGTGAGGTTGTACTGGTCGTGCTGCTCGCGGTCCAGCCGGCCGTCCACCAGGATAGTGGAGAAGCTCTCGTACTCCTGCAGCCGAAAGGGCACGTTGCCCAGTAAACGGCACTGCACGCGCCCATTGAGGCCGGAGTCTCGATCAGACACCCGCACCAGTGCAATCACGTAGCCCGGGGGGGCGCTCTCGCTCACTTCCACCAGCTCGCTGTTGACCGACAGCAGGTTGATGACCGGTGGGTTGTCATTGGTGTCCAAAACGCTGACGGTGACCTTGCAGTGTGCCGGGATGGAGTTGGGCCCCAGGTCCTTGGCTTGCACGTCCAGTTCGTACACGTGGCCCTCTTCGTAGTCTAGGGCACCAGTGACCGTGACCAGGCCGCTGTGTGGGTCGATCTGGAAGAGCTCTCGAGTGCGATCATTGACGTAGCCATAGAAGGAATAGACCACCTGGCCATTGGTGCCTTCGTCTGGGTCGCTGGCGTTGAGGCGAATGACGGGCGTGTTGGGAGGTGAGTTCTCTGGCACGCTCACCGAATAGGTGGACTCGCCAAACACCGGGTTGTTGTCATTGGAGTCGGTCACCTTGATGCTGAGGCCAACAGTACCCAGATGCGGCGGGTCGCCACCGTCGAGTGCAGTGATGCGAAAGCTGTAGTGCGACTGCGTCTCCCGGTCCAGACTCTTTTCCACCACGAGTTCGGCAAAGCGTGAGCCATCGCCGCGGGTCTTGATGTCCAGGCCGAATAGCTCATTAGGCGTGAGCTCGTACGTCTGCACGCCGAAGCTGCCCGAGTCCGGGTCATAGGCGCTGTCCAGCGGGATGCGCGTGCCGGGGCTGGCCGCCTCGGAGATCTCCAGCTCAATCTGTGCTGCCGGGAAGCTGGGCGCGTTGTCATTCAGGTCCTTGATCTCCACCTTAATCACGCAGATCTCCATTGAGCTGGACATGACCTCGAGCGAGATGATGCACTTGGGACTCTGGCGGCACAGCAGATCACGGTCGATCTTCTGCTTGGTGACCAACAGGCCCGAGCTGGGGTTGATGTCCACCAGGTGCGGAGCCGAGTTGGACACCACACGGAAGGCAGAGGCCTGCCGTGGGTCCAGTGCGAAGCCCGCGTCGCGCGCGTCCTTGGCCACGTTGGCGATCACCGTCCCGGCGCGCTGCTCCTCTTCTACCGAGTACTTGAGGTTAATGAGGGCGGCCGCCTGCGTCCACAGTACAGCCAACAGCAGCAGCACCGGCAGCAGGAGCGACTCCATGGCTGCGCGGGGCTCTGCCTGGCCTCGCCTCTCCACACCCCTCCGAGGTCGACGCCGCCGGCGCTCCAGCTTCCCGCCGACTCGGGCCGCCTGTTGCGCGCGCCCCGGGGCCCCGGAGGCCGCGGGAGGAGTCCCGCCCAGGGCGGCCCGGCGGCGCGGGGGGGACACCCGCGCCGGCTCCAATGCTGAGGTTGCGGTGGACCCGGCGGGGGCTCGCGGGGGGCCCGGGGGCTCCGGGGGGCCGAGGGAGCGCCGCGCGGCCCCGAGCCCCCTCCCTCCAGCCCGGCTACTCAGTTTTCCCCCTTCAAAGTTAGCCGGGCGCAACTGGCCGCAGCGACGCAGGGCTGCGGGTCGGACGGCGTCCGAACGGCCGGGTCGACGCGCCGCTGAGTCCGGACGGCACTTGGGGCGAAGGCGGGGAGGCCGGTGGGGGCACAGCTTCTCAGGCACTGCCCGGCCGGCCGCGGCGCACCGGCACTGGGGCTGGCGGGCGCGTAGTCTGTGCACCTGGCATGCGCAAGGACCTCCCCCCAGTGCTCCTGGCTCACTGCGGAGAGAGGACCCGCCTGGAACGCGCCCTCCGGGGTCCGGGGGGGCCACGGTGGCCTTTTCGAGGCCTGTTGGGGAAAAGGGGGGATCACAAGAGGGAGTTTGAGTTGCTGTCAAACGCTGCAGCCGCCTGAGTATCCGGCTGAACGGGATGGCGGTCCCCGGGCCAGTAGAGGAAGGGGGAGGGGAGACAGGCTGCCGAGGCGAGAGCGCGCTCCCTTGCACTGTGGTTGGCTTCAGAAGGCTTGAGGGGCGCGTCTGTCCAGGATCAGAGGTGGGCACGGAGTCACCCCCACAGAGCAGTTGGACTGCGGGCGTTTGCGTCTCGGAAATCAAAGTTACCAACGCAGCCCGAGCTTCCACGTCAAGTTTGTGGAAACGGGGCGATGGCAATTTGTCCAAGAAAATAAAAGTCCCGGTCTTTCCAATAGCCCGGGGGCGGGGAATGGAGAGGAGGGAAGGGGAAGCGACAACAGTACCGGCCAGGAGAGGCGGGGCCGCCGCCGCGGGTACCAGGGGCTTCTCCTCCTCCCTCGGTCTGGGCTGGAGTGTCGCTCCGAGGGCCGCTGCTGCCGCCGCCGCGGGGGTAAGCCCTCCTAGTTCAGTCGCATGTCGCTGGGGTCCGCCTCAGCAGCTGCCACTGTCGACGGTTATGTCGCCGCCAAAGTTTACTTGCGGGAGCGTCTTGATTCCATCCTCCCGGAGAGGCGCTGGCCGCGCTGCGTTGGGCTCTCTCCCTCCCGGGCGCTCGCGCACTCGGGAGGTCTGTCTCGCTCTCTCTTTCTGTCTCGGGCTGTATATGAATGTGTGAGAGAAAGGAAGAGTGAGTGTGTGGTGTGGGGAGTGTGAGTGGGGAGTGTGAGCGAGCAGGGGTGGGAGGTTTCGATCTCCGATGAATCTGCTCAGCCGAAGTGCCGCGAAGCGCAACGCGCCAAAGGCCGGCGCCAGGCTAGGGACGCGGGTGCCCGTGCCCCCCGGGCAAGCCGGGCATGGTGCTCGGGAGCTTTGCTGCCGTCTATGCCCGCTCGTCCGTCTCCTTACTGCGCCCGCCGCCGCTACTGCTGCTGCTGCTCCTCCCGATGCCGCAAACTACTGGCCGCGGAGTCTGGAGAGAGCCGGAGAGAGCCTGAGCTGCCGAGCCCGGCTACGCCAGGCACTGGCCAATCAGCGCGCCGCCCAGCGGGCTCCGGGCTTGGGGCGGGGCCAAGGAACGGGAGGGGGCGGGGCGGGGCGGGGCGAGCCAGAAACTTACACACTGGCGGGACCAAGTGGTACCCCGGCCCGCGAAGCCCGGGCAGGAGTCAGGGGAGGCCAGGCGGCAGGCCCAGCAAGGACAAGAGGGCAGGGTGGAGCGGGGAGAGGGGCGTGCTGGCGCTGCAGCTGAGCCTCTCCGGGAACTGCACGCTTCTCGTGTTTGTAGAGATTGCAGGAAAGAAGATTTGATTCTCTCGGGGTGTTTATCTCCCTCACATATCTTCATATCTTGAGTATAATATTCATATTCATATTCTCTCTTCCCCTCCCCCTCCCTCTTTGTCTCTTCGCCCTGAATTTGTCTGTCTGTCTGTTTCTCTGTTTTCCTCTTTTCTTCTCGGGAAGTGCAAGGAAGAAAGGGAAGGAGAAAGCGCCCCAGAGGTAGTCATTCATCCGGCTCTTGGCCGGTGAGTCTTCACTTCAGCTGAGAGCCGCAGCAGCCATCCTCCCTGACCGTCACCCGCAACCCTCCTTCCCCGGCACTACGCTCCCGCCCCCTGCCCCCATAGCCCGAGGAGGGCTCCTGGGCCGGTTCGGTTCGCTCTTGTCTGTTGCTTGTTAATCAAGTGGGATCTGTGGCGCAGGGACTGAGCCGCGGAGACGGCTGGACACATTTCGTTGCCCCTCACCCCACCCTGTTGGAGAATTTAGCTCCCTATAAATAAACTGTACGTTTGAGAAGAGAGGGTGGAGCGGACGCGGCCGCGCCGCGCCAAGCCGGGAGAGCCCCGAGCCCAGCGGGAGCTGTGGGGCTGGCGCGTAGTCCACGTAGGTCGCTGGCAGCTGGAGCCGGCGCCGGTGTGCGGGGCGTCCCAGTCTTCCTGCGGGGCCTCGGTCCCAGGGGGCTGCCAGCTTTGCTCGCGCGGTGGCGGCGGCGGCGGCTGTGGCAGCGTGTGCCAATGCTGAGAAGCTGAAGGCCGGCGTGGCTGGGGCCGATATCAAACTCGGCTTGCCTTCCGGACTGAAGGCGCCCTGGGGACAGAGGGTACTCCACCCCGCCCTGTTCTGAGTCTCTTAATTAAGGTCACCGGCGGGAAGAATCAAAAGCAATTCACTGGACAAGTGGTTTTTGTTTTTTGGGTTTTTTTTTTCATCACGCATTGGGGGTGGAGGGGACTGGCTTCTGAATTCACAATTCTTAGAAGAGTAAACCTTCCTTCTGAGTCGTCTCGGATATTTGGGAGTCTTGGGTGAGCAAACTCATAATTAACTCAGAGACAATGGCCTAAGCCTGTGTGCTTAAAATGAGACTCGCTTTTGCCTTTTAAAAAACATTAAACAAGAAAAGGAAAAGGAGCTTTTGAACACATAATAGATTTTCTCAAAACTGCCATCTTCTTGCAGAGAGCAACCCAGCTGCTTTTTAAAAATATTTCTCCTTCTAAGAGACGCTAGTTTAGTAGTCTTTACTTTGGCAGGGGGAAGAAGACAGCTTCTTCCTACAGAAAGGAATTATTTCAGAAGTGAACGTGCATCTGAGACCAAGGGGAGGGAGCGGGGAGCCTGATCCGCTTTCCGCATGGGGGTCATTTCACTCTTTCACATTAGGAAACCAGTCAGCCCAGAACATCAGGGAGAAAATCGAAGCATGTGCAATGAGTATCATTTAATTTGGTCATTTAGAGGTGCGGGTGGACAGCAGAGTTGTGACTCGAGGAAGCATTGTGGCCCGCCCAGTCTTCTGCAGACCCTGCTGGAGGAGAGTGACAACATGGCAGGCAGCGCGGGCGCTCCTCGCGGGCTCCGCAAAGAGAAGGGCTTCATTTGATTTATCAGTTACTTACCTTTGATGTCAGCGAGTGGGAATGAAGTGCATCTTGGTCTAATTAAAAAGGCCTAAAAAGGCATTTGAAATGGGTTTACTATCTGATCACGGGATGTGAGTTCGGCGTTTGGCAGCCTTCTAAAATATTGCTTGGACTATTTAAACAGAACAATTAGCAGCATGCTAAAATGTTTGCATGCTATGCTTAGAAGCTTTTAGCTGTAAACTTTAAGGCGATCTGTTCCCCTTTAAGTTAAAAAAGGATGATGCTGCTTCCTTGTGGCGAAGGCTGTCAGGAACCCGCTGATCAATAAAAGTAAACTGGCGCCTCCACGGCTTGATTGAGCGGGAGCAAAGAGTCTGAGAAGTAGTCTCGGCCATTAACAATCCCCCAGGTAACGAGAAATGGAAGAATTACTCAGGTAAAATGATTAACATTGCCGTGGCATCTGAAAAGATGCACACAACAAGATATGAGGGCTGAGGACCTCTAACCTTGGGGAGTGCTAATAGAATGTCTATATTCTGCTGTCTTTTAAAGATAAATAGGAGAATTCAATTCATGTACAATGTCATTACCTTTGTAATTGCAATCACATTGTAAAGACATGTTCTGTTTGCAAAGACAAACGCGTTCTTCGCTAAGGAGGTGGCACCAGGTTCCCTGAGTCCTGCTCGCTGTTCACACTCAATGCAACCCCTCCCCTCCTAGTAGAGAACCCCAAGTACTCCAGCAATACCAAACCGCTTTTAGGGGAGCCAGGTGCCGAGGAAGGCAGGGGTGTGTGCCTCGGCTTCCTTTCATCCCGTCAGCCCCAAGCTCAAAGAGATAGTGACAACTCTCCTCCAAAAAATAGTTCTTCCATCCCCCCAGTCTATTTCTACAGATAACCCCAATGCCGCCGTTTGCGCTCCGAATGTATTTTAGTAGACACACTTCACCATTAACCCCCAAGGTTCACAAATAGACACACTTGATCATTATACTTCACCAATGCTATTGACTAAATGAATGACTGAAAACACCTTCATGATCAAGAATTTATACATTAACTGAATAAAGCCGTTCTGGGTGTAAAAAGAAAAACAAAAAGAAAGTTCTCTTAGTCTTAGCTTCCCTTTACTTCAATCCTGAAGGGAGCCCCGCCTCCTCAGCCTCTTTAGAGACACAAGAGGGACATCTAGTGACCGTCTCCAGTATTTTTGATCCAACCTTTGCTAAGAAACACTAGGCCTGGGCACCAACTACAGTGCTGTGTGGTGCTGGCCAATTCTCTGGGCCAAGGCAGCTCTTTGGGTCACTGAGGCCAGAATCAAAATTGGTAAGAAGATTTTTTTTATCTTTAAAATTTCAGCCATGCCACTGAAATAATGCTGGATGGCAATGGAAGAAGACCAAAGTGGGGGAATCCTTACATTTAAATCAAGCCAGTGTATGAGGATAATAACTCTTGGTGCCCCAACATTGATAAGGATAGGGTAAAAGGTTTTGTTCAAAAAGGTTAAAATAGATGATAGAAACTAAGATAGCAGCATATGAGGGCTGTAGCACTGACAAGTTTAAGGGAGATTTATGAGATATGTTTTTTTTTTAATGTTTGCTTCAAGCTCTGAAGAGGTTAGCCAATCAAATAACTTCATTCTCACTCTCTCCTCCATCCCCCAACTCCATCCCTCTGCCTTTGTTCCTGAAAAGTGGATCATCATCTAGCTTGACTTCTGTTGCATTTCGTGAGCATCCCGTTCTACTCAACCAATCAGCTGCCTAATGAAGTTCTCTTAGAAAGAAAAGCTTGATTTACAAAATAGCCAAAGTCAAACTTCTCCAGTCTGCGTATCTGATCTTTTTACCTAGGTTACAGTGCCTAGGGTAAAGAGAATAAAACAATGAAAATGGAAGGAACAGCACAAAACTGCAAAGTGTCATTATTAAAGTCATCACCTTTTTTAATTTTTACAGTATCCCTGGGATATAAAAGGACTTTGCAGATGTTGAAGCAGAGTTCCAGAGCAGTTTGATGACTTGCCAAGATGACCTCATGACACAATCATTTCCTTTGTAAAATCAACAAATGTGTGCCCAGCATTGTGTTAGGGACTGAGAATTTTTTTTTTTTGAGAATTTTTTTAAAAGATGGTCCTTGCCCTTGTGAAGTTTTAAATTCAGCTGATTAACTTAATAGCAGCATGTAATTCCATGTACTATAGATTTTTCTAGAGGGGGAATGACAGTGAGGTATATCATGTTGACAGCTTCCTGAAATTCTGTCCCTTCTGCCCAAAGTGATTGCCCAATTTCTAGTTAGCCACCCCCAACACAGACACACACACACACACACACACTCACAGTCCCAGACATCACAAGGAAAGGCATTAAGAATAGCAGCCAAGGATGTAGGCCTGCTGGGCAGGGGTGGAGTACAGTTTCCACCATCCTGGATGCTGTTTCTGGCCCTTCTGAAATACCAGGAAGACAAAGGAAGGGGGCCAAAAAAAGTCTTTGAGGTCCCTTGCATTTTTTCCTCTCTCTTCCTCCCAAGCCCCACCCCAATTCCCACCCTGTGACAAAGGGTAACAGTGACAGCCAGGGAGCTGTAGCAGGAAAAACAAAGAGTAGAGAAAGTGTTCCTTAAGTGCTAAAATTGTTCATCATGGCCCTGACGTCTGCCTTTTCCAAGAAACACAAGAGAGGTAGGGGACAGTGGCAAAAAAGAGACAGAAAGCTATTAATCACTCCAAGTCTTCCCGTTCTGACAAGGCCAGCATCCCTGAACAGATTATGCCCAAGTCCCTTCCATGTTTCTCCCCTCTCATTAGGAGTGGCACTTCCCACAGGGCCAAACCCCTGCTGCTACAAAACTCATAACTGTCCCTAAATAAACACACATCAGGGGGACCATTTAATTAGCAAAGGCTAAATCAGCAGATACATTTCAATAAATGACACTGCTCTCTAACACCTTCTGTCCTACCCTGCAGTGACTACCTGTGATGTTTTGACAGCACCATTTGGGCTCGCGGCATTATTGCCTGAATCTTTTCATGTGAATTCTCTCCAAGTGGATCCCAAACGCTATTTTCCTAGGTGCAAACTCGTGCCAACTGTTATTGTTCCACCACCACCACTTTTGAAAACAGAAAGCTCTCCCTTCAAAGGCACTCTGATCAGATCATGCCCAGCCTTCCCACTGCTGCATCTCTCATCCCAAAGAGAAGGGTAAAGAGTGGCATTCCACACACACTTCCACCACCAGAAGAAATGCCTTCTTGACAACTTGGAAATAAAAGCCATTACCAAGTAAGAGACTTCAATAACCAACTGAAATGCCAAACTGAATGCTAAAAAGAGGAGGTAATTGAAAATGTACAGACTAGAGATGCCCTGTTTTAGGCCAAGCCATTTTTTTGCTGTTACCCCGAAATTTTTGTTCTGCAACCTAGTAGGTAGATCCCAAGGACCCCTATACCATGTGTAACTCCCTTGGATTAGAGCTCCACAAACAGGTCTGGCTCTTGACTTCCAGCCTAGATTTCTCACATAGCCTCTTCTGCTATTTCTAGAGTGTTTCAAGTGGAGCAGGAAAAATGGTGGAAATATCACTGAAAGGAGTGGTTGATAGTGCTGAAAGACCCTTGATTAAAATATCAGCCCTACAATGGGCCTTGAAGATCAGCTTTCTAAATTAAAAAAAAAAAACTATCCAATGGCCTGGTTTTATCAGAGGTTGAGTTCTTTTTAGAGATGCCCACAGGACTGGAGAAAACAAACCTGATATTTTGAGACTTGGAGATATATGGTGATGGAGCTGGGGTAAGTGTGTGAATGCCATACTAGAGCATCCTTTTGCATTCAGTTCAAATACATAATAACAGCCAAAGAGCTGGTGAGAAGAGGAGCACAAAAGTCAATCTGATGAGCCAACTTCCTGGGCTTCTCTAGCTATCTTGGGCAAAAGATGATTTCAGTGAGGATCCCCCTTCACCACCACCACTTGCTGTACAATCTTTAGTCCTAGGTGACCAGGTTGGGCCTAAGTTTGCTCTTGGTTTCTCCAAAGCTTCTCCCAGAACTCAGGAGTGGCCTTGTGTAGCTCCCTGGGGGTTCCACCTGCTCCACTGATGGATTTTTCACTGAACTAGGAAACTTACTAGTTGGTTTAATATCAACTTAAGAAGAAAAGAAAGAAAACTAACAAACATGACGAACTATGGGTTTGACAGCTGCACTTAACATTACCTGGGCCAGCAGTGTAAGTACCAAAGGCATGTCACGTATGCCGTAACAGCACAACGCACAGTATCTGTTCAGGTTGACAAGCCCTGGGGCAATGGAGAGTAAACTGAAAGAGGGAGATCCCAGAAGGAGGCAGAGAGAGCACCACAAAGATAGAGCAGAATGACAGAAAGATCATTTTAGCAACAGAGAAATTATGCACCTTTTTTGAAGGAGAAGAAAATAATGGATTGCCAGCTGGGAAAGCATCCGGATCTGGGGTCGAGTTTGCATCCTGGTGCACTGGACTTGGGGAGGGAAAGCATATTTATTTGTGTCTGTTGCTTGCAGTGGGGGCCAGAATGGCCATAGAGAACCAATGACATTTCTTCCAAAAACTGGAAGTTGGGAGGGGTAGAGAAAGAGAGTGTCCTGTGTCACAGGAGACACCAGCTGGGCTGAGCTGGGCTGGTCTCTTTCAGCAAAGATCACAAAATGCAGCAACATCAGTATCAGGCAATATCCACTCAGGGATAGCAGCCTAGGCAGCAGTGATTAAATTAAGTCTCGCTCCTAATGATGAGTTGGTAAGAGAACGAACAGTCTTAGAGGGGAGCTGGCCCAGCTTGAGGCCCAGGAGGCGCTGCATGTTCTCTGCCCTGGGAAACAGTGCAACTTGAGAAAGCCTCGCTGTCTGGCTGTGCAGTTTCATTTGGGGGAAAAGGCAATCAGTTCTGGAAGGCTGACCGAGAAGAGTGGACAGGATGATAGCTCAAAATGAGATCCATCAATGACTTTGTTGCAGCCCCAGCCAAACAATCAAAAGCAGATAGTCAGCTTCTAAAATCAATGCTTCGTGAGCTGATGAGCCAGCCAGTGGAGTTCACGTTGGGGTGGGGTAGCAAGGAGGTTGGGGAGGGAGGGAAGACAAATTCCTTCTCTCAAGCCACCCACCAAAGCAAGCAGCTGCCTTTCCTTGAAACAGCAGGCTTTGGTCCCTAGCAAAATCAGAACTGCAGTCTCCTTGCAGAGCAAAACGAAGGAGCAGCGGGGCGAGACACTTTTGAAAACAGGAAGGCGTTTTGGTAACAATCACAGGAGGGCTGGTAAGCCATTGTGCTCTTGGGATCCATCTGCTGAGCTCCGGAACATCCTCTCCACACTCCACCCCCATGCAGCTCTCAGATTGCACGCCCAGGGTCAAGAGCAGGGTCATTCAGAAAGAAACCGTAAAGTGAAAAAGACGGACTCAGCCTGAAGATGAGAAGTCAGAAAATCCAGGTCTGATTTCTTCCATCCATGGATGTGTGCTGGGAGAGGCAGGAGAGCCCATCTGATTCTTGGTGCCATTGCGGAAGAGCAAGAGTGGGGGCTTAATTAAATTAACAGAAAATACATTTAAAATGAAAATCGCTGTGCAACCTCTAATCAGCCTAGAATTTGCTGCTGTGGGGGACCACTGAGAGAAGCATAGTGACTGCATCTTTAAGGGCCTGAATAATTTTATAGCTATTTTTTTAACATTTTTTATTGATTCATAATCATTTTATAGTGTTGTGTCAAATTCCAGTGTTCAGCACAATTTTTCAGTCATTCATGGACATATACACACTCATTGTCACATTTTTTTCTCTGTGTTTTATCATAACATTTTGTGTATATTTCCCTGTGCTATACAGTGTAATCTTGTTTATCTATTCTACAATTTTGAAATCCCAGTCTATCCCTTCCCACCCTCTACCCCGCCCCCCCCCCCCGGTAACCACAAGTCTGTATTCTCTGTCCATGAGTCTATTTCTGTCCTGTATTTATGCTTTGTTTTTGTTTGTTTGTTTGTTTTTGTTTTTTAGATTCCACATATGAGCGATCTCATATGGTATTTTTCTTTCTCTTTCTGGCTTACTTCACTTAGAATGACATTCTCTAGGAGCATCCATGTTGCTGCAAATGGCATTATGTTGTCGGTTTTTATGGCTGAGTAGTATTCCATTGTATAAATATACCACTTCTTCTTTATCCAGTCACCTGTTGATGGACATTTAGGTTGTTTCCATGTTTTGGCTATTGTAAATAGTGCTGCTATGAACATTGGGGTGCAGGTGTCATCCTGAAGTAGATTCCCTTCTGGGTACAAGCCCAGGAGTGGGATTCCTGGGTCATATGGTAAGTCTATTCCTAGTCTTTTGAGGAATCTCCACACTGTTTTCCATAGTGGCTGCACCAAACTGCATTCCCACCAGCAGTGTAGGAGGTTTCCCCTTTCTCCACAGCCTCTCCAGCATTTGTCATTTGTGGATTTTTGAATGACAGCCATTCTGACTGGTGTGAGGTGATACCTCATTGTAGTTTTGATTTGCATTTCTCTGATAATTAGTGATATTGAACATTTTTTCATGTGCTTTTTGATCATTTGTATGTCTTCCTTGGAGAGTTGCTTGTTTAGGTCTTCTGCCCATTTTTGGATTGGGTTGTTTATTTTTTTCTTATTGAGTCGTATGAGCTGCTTATATATTTTGGAGATCAAGCCTTTGTCGGTTTCACTTGCAAAAATTTTCTCCCATTCCGTAGGTTTTCTTCTTGTTTTATTTCTGGTTTCCTTTGCTCTGCAGAAGCTTGTAAGTTTCATTAGGTCCCATTTGTTTATTCTTGCTTTTATTTCTTCTAGGAGAAAAGTTTTGAAATGTATGTCAGATAATGTTTTGCCTATGTTTTCCTCTAGGAGGTTTATTGTATCTTGTCTTATGTTTAAGTCTTTAATCCATTTTGAGTTGATTTTTGTATATGGTGTAAGGGTGTGTTCTAGCTTCATTGTTTTACATGCTGCTGTCCAGTTTTCCCAACACCATTTGCTGAAGAGACTGTCTTTATTCCATTGTATATTCTTGCCTCCTTTGTCGAAGATGAGTTGACCAAAAGTTTGTGGGTTCATTTCTGGGCTCTCTATTCTGTTCCATTGGTCTATATGTCTGTTTTGGTACCAATACCATGCTGTCTTGATTACTGTAGCTCTGTAGTATTGTCTGAAGTCTGGGAGAGTTATTCCTCCAGCCTCTTTCTTTCTCTTCAGTAATGCTTTAGCAATTCTAGGTCTTTGATAGTTCCATATAAATTTTATTATGATTTGTTCTAGCTCTGTGAAATATGTCCTGGGTAATTGGATAGGGATTGCATTAAATCTGTAGATTGCCTTGGGCAGTGTGACCATTTTAACAATACTGATTCTTCCAATCCAAGAGCATGGAATATCTTTCCATTTTTTAAAGTCTTCTTTAATTTCCTTCATCAATGGTTTATAGTTTTCTGTGTATAATTCTTTCACCTCCTTGGTTAGATTTGTTCCCAGATATTTTATTACTTTGGGTGCTATTTTAAAGGGGATTGTTTCTTTACTTTCTTTTTCTGTTGATTTATCGTTAGTGTAAAGAAAGGCAACTGATTTTTGAACATTAATTTTGTAACCTGCTACCTTGCTGAATTCTTCGATCAGCTCTAGTAGCTTTTTTGTGGACCTTTTAGGGTTTTCTATATATAGTAACATGTCGTCAGCATATAATGACACTTTTACCTCTTCTTTTCCAATTTGGATCCCTTTTATTTCTTTCTCTTGCCTGATTGCTGTGGCTAGGACTTCCAGGACTATATTGAATAGGAGTGGTGATAGTGGGCATCCTTGTCTTGTCCCAGATTTTAGTGGGAAGCTTTTGAGTTTTTCACCATTGAGAACTATGCTGGCTATAGGTTTGTCATATATAGCTTTTATTATGTTGAGATATGTTCCCTCTATACCCACTTTGGCGAGAGTTTTTATCATAAATGGGTGTTGAATTTTATCAAATGCTTTCTCTGCATCGATTGAGATGATCATGTGGTTTTTGTCCTTCCTCTTGTTGATGTGATGTATTACATTGATTGATTTGCATATGTTGAACCAGCCTTGTGTCCCTGGGATGAACCCCACTTGGTCATGATGTATAATCTTTTTTATGTGTTGTTGGATTCTATTTGCTAAAATTTTGGTGAGGATTTTGGTGTCTATGTTCATCAGTGATATTGGCCTATAATTCTCTTTTTTTGTAGTGTCTTTGCCTGGTTTTGGTATCAGGGTGATGGTGGCTTCGTAGAATGAGTTTGGGAGTATTCCCTCCTTTTCAATCGTCTGGAAGAGTTTGAGAAGGACTGGTATGAGTTCTTCTTTGTATGTTTGGTAGAATTCCCCGGTGAAACCGTCCGGTCCTGGACTTTTATTTGTAGGGAGGTTTTTAATTGCTATTTCTATTTCCTTTCTAGTGATCGGATTGTTCAAGTGTTCAGTTTCTTCTTGATTCAGTTTTGGTTGACAGTATGTTTCCAGAAACTTGTCCATCTCCTCTAGGTTATCCAGTTTGGTTCCATATAGTTTTTCATAATATTCTCATATGATATTCTGCATTTCTATTTTGTTTGTTGTAATTTCTCCATTTTCCTTTCTTATTTTGCTAATTTGTGCTCTCTCTTTTTTCTTCTTTGTGAGTTTGGCCAGAGGTTTGTCGATTTTATTTACTTTTTCAAAAAACCAGCTTTTGGTTTGGTTGATTTTTTCTATGGTCTTGTTAATCTCTATTGTATTTAATTCCTCTCTGATCTTTATTATTTCCTTCCTTCTGCTGCTTGTTGGGGCTTTTTGTTCTTCTTTTTCTAATTGATTCAGGTGGTGGGTTAACTTGTTTATTTGAGATTGTTCTTCTTTTTTGAGGAAGGCCTGTATCGCTATAAACTTCCCTCTTAGCACTACCTTTGCTGTGTCCCATAGGTTTTGAGTGGTTGTATTTTATAGCTATTAATAATTTTGTTAGTCATGCAATATAAGTGAACACTAGCAAGGTAATCAAATTGCATGCTCCATAGCAGAGATCAGGGCTATCCGGGAAAAAACATTTAGATAGTGTCTCTCTTCAATGTCAATGTATATGAAGACATCTTCCACAGACCCTTCTTCCTAATGTAAAGATATTTTTTAATGGATACCAGACTTGATAGCATAGTCTGTGAAACCACCAGATTAAACCCCAGCAGAAATAATCATCTACTAGAGTCAGAAGAAAATTCACAACTCTGAATTTCACGTATTTTCTTATACATCAGAAAAGACTCATACATGGGCCTCCCTTCCTTTATAACTCAGGGCTCTGAATATTACTTAGTGGACCATTAATCTGTTCCAATCTTAGCATTAGATTTTTCTAGCCAAGGAGAGTAAAATAAAGATGCTTAATTTAGTTCCCTTTTCCCTGAGAAATAAATAGCTGTCACACATCCAGAACAGCAGGGTTCATGAACGGCTTTGGAACATGGAGATCGATGAAATTTGATCCTCTCTGGAGAAAAAGAGATCTACATAGAGTTTAACCAAAGATTTCCTACCATAGGCAGTCCCTGGTCATCAGGAAGCCTTTGAAGGCCCTCCCAGATTTCCTGTTCAGTCTTGTTTGATCTCCTGTGAACATTATAATTATTGTAAAGCAGTTTTATAAATGTAAATTACTTCATAAATGCAAAATAATTATGTCCAGCCTAAGCAACTATTTTCTGATTTCTGGAAGTTCCCATAGATTGGTCTAAAATAGATGGTAAATGTAACAGGATAATTCATCCTCTAAAGCAGATTTATTTGTAAGGATGATGGTTATGATGATGACTATTTAACTATTTCTTCCCTGTTCCTTCACTTTCTCATCCTAGTAACTAATATTTGCACATGAAAGGACTTTCATGTTTTGATACAGCTTTATGTAACAATTGGTCTCTTGCCAATTGTAATTAATCATGAACCTAATTTCAATTTATTTTTGATCCCATTTAAGCCATCACCGTCAGGAAATGTTACTTAGTTGACCTAAGTTCCTATACTTGATGCTTAAGGCTGAGAATACACAGCAGTGTAAGGCATGGGTCCTCCCCTCCAAGGGCAGGGTCTAGCTCTGGGTTTCATAAAAGGAGAACTACACATACAAGGAAGAATTTATAAGGTGTCCAAATGGCAGTACTCAATATTGAAATAAGGTAGTCCAAAGGAGTGACTGATGACCTAGAAGTTGTGGGAAAGCCCTTCAGGTGGCAGAAGGGGTGTTTGTAAAGGCACATAAGCTGCAGTAAGTTCACCATGTTGGGCAAACAATTAAGAAAATCGTTTGGCTCAAGTATTTGTTCTACAGCCACCATTGAAGTGATGTGGTATAATTATTAATGACACAAGCTATGGAGCTAAACAGATCTGGGTTCAAGTCCTGGTCCTACCATTTCCCTTGCTGAGTGACCTTGGGCAAATGAGCATAGTATCTGTTTCATAAAGTTGGGGGATTACAGGAGATGATGCCCGTAAAGTGAGGTGAGATTTGTAAAGCACTTAATGTTTTACACATCTGGCACAGAGTAAAGAACTCAATAACTTGTAGCTGTTATATTTACTAAGAACAGCATGCCAGATATAATTTAGAGTGCCAGACTATGGCTAAAGGAGAGGAAGCCTCTGCCTCAGGGATCTCACAGAAGCTTTGTATAGCAGAATAATGGGAGTTGAGGTTAGAAAGGTAGGTAGAGGCTACTGTGCAGGGCCTTGATTGCCAGAATGAAGAATTCGAGCTTTATAGTGGAGGCCAGTGGAGTCATCAATGGCTTTTGAATGGGGTAGTAACTAAATATCATTTATATGACTTGTGGATTACTTGGAAATAAATCAGGTTGGCCTCCTCTAGTTTGCCCACATTTTAGGTTAATTCACTAATTCTTACATGAGTCAAATTCCAGTATACCATATACCAAGGCAGTATAACTAGTGTGAGCTCAGGATCCACACTGAGGATGGGTGGCAACACTGAGACCTGAGGTATTGGAAGTCAGAGGAGGCTGGTATCAGCAATGGCAGCTGGATGTCAAAGGAATTCATGAAGTCCCAAAATATTTCAGGGAAGAAGAGTAGGAGATACATCCATCAGCAAAAGATTCCAGGTGAAAAGCACAGGTGGAGACTTGAGCTGCTTCCAGGAGCTCTGGCTGTTTGTGACAGAGTATACAGTGAGTAGGATCTATGACTCGGAGGCTACACAGGTATCTAAGGTACATCTCTAACACACTTCATGTTAAGGTAAGGGGCCTTACAGTTTGCACAGTACATTTAAATTATTTAATGTGTTTGTACCTTCAAAATTTTCATACCCTAGACTAAATCCTCAATCACTCTTCCTTAGTTATGGCTTGGATAATTGACATTGACAATGGGCCTAGACCTAGATGAGGATCCTATTAGTAGATCTAGTTGTAACCAGCTGGAGGAGGCAAAGGCAATAATAAAAAGGAAGAGGCTTACACGGAAGACTGGAACATGTTTCCCTGGCATTTTGTTTTTAATAAAATAAATATATTAAATGTTCGATTGATTGAAATAAAATGTTCCATTGATTGAGATCTGAGAGCCTTTTTGTTATAAAGAGATTTTATAACAAGAGCTTGGAGGAAAGAGATATCTGAGTTGTTTAGAAAATATTCCTTAAATTATGGTTAATTTTCTTGGCAAGTATTTATTGAGCTCTTACTGTGTGCTAAGCACTTGTGGAAGGAGAATGAACAAGCAAACACAAATATGGTTTCTGCCCTCATAAAACTTTCAGAACAGTGGCAGAAAGACTGAAAAAAAAAACCAAACTGACACCTTCAACAATTTAAAGTTATAATAAGTGATATAAAAGACACAAACATAGACTGAAACGATGATGATTATGATGATAGCCAGGCACTGTTCCAAATGCTTTATGTGCCATAACTAATCCTCACAATAACCCTATGAAGCATGTATTATTATTATGTCTATTTTAGTAGGAAACAGAGATGCAGAGAGGCCAAGTAACTTGCCTTGGGTAATATAGCTAGTCGTAGGCGGAGCCAGGGAATGGATCTATCTGGCTCTAGAGATGGTTTTCCTACTGTACCAAAGACAAGGTTAGAGAAGCCAACTTTAAAACAGATGGTCAGGAAAAGCCTCTCTGCAAAAGTCACATTTAGTATGAGATCTAAAGACCAGCTAAGGCAGTCTACATTGATAAGAATTCACTATATGCCAAGAGACAGCCTGTTGAACAAACTGGATTTTCTTCAAGATATTTGCTAGCTATTAGACCAGGAAAGTTTCAGTAAAAGCAGTAAGAGCTTTGTCAAAAAGTCACACAGTGTAAGAAAAAGACCAGGAGACAGAGGTTAGTAGAAGACCTAGTGGTAGAAATGAAAATGATTAATTCCAGGAACCCTGATGGCGTATCTGTAAAACTATGCATTGCTATGGTTTGCATACTCTTGGGGAAAGAAGGTCCTGGACCTCTCCTACATATTCCCACAATTGCCACCTCTGTCAGATCTTATGACTGCATCAGAAGTATGCTCCAAGCCCATGACATCCTTCTTTAAGCCTTGCCTTGGCAAAATGAAAATTAAATGTGTCTAAGAGCAGCCATGACCAACACTAACAATCAGTCCCTTCCATGTGAACATAAAGCAAGCTTGACTTTGACAGTGGATCCTGCAAATGTTCTCTTGGTGCTACCCACACAGTTGCTTTAGGCCTGACATGCAGACCAACTCCAAAGTTGAGAAGACTCCTCCTTTCTCTAAGACCTACCCATCTTGCACTAGGTTTCATCTATCAATGAAGGAGTAACCCCTCCTCTCTCCTTAACAACAAAGAATGTAGCAAATAAAGCACTCAAGTTCATCTTTATCTTCTGCCAAGACTCACAACTGAACTCTGCCATGAGGATGGACTGTGCTGGCACCCAAATAGCAGTGAAGATGGAACTAAGGAGATAAGTAGCAAGGCTCTCAGCATAGGTTGATGATAAGAAGAGCAGCTTTTCCATACTCCCCAGTTCTTATAAAGCAAGAACTGGGAAGTTCTTGACTGTGGGCTCCGTGTCTAATTGACAAGGAGCACCTCAGTCTCTCTTGATATCTATATGTCCTCAGGCAAGAGGTTAACAAGAAGAGTTGAGGTGCAGTTGGGCCACAGCACTGGTCACAACTAGGTTACTAATGCATTTATTAATCACAATGGATAGCTGTAGCTGGTAAAGGGTATAAGAATCCTGTTTAAAGATTCATTACTTCCAACCTTGTACATTTCATTCAATAGTCTAGAATCTAAATCCCGTTCCATAATCAAGCACCTCCTAAAGAATCAGGAAGCTTGCAGAGAAAAGGATTTCTTCTCGGAGAAGAGAGCACGTCTGTGTCTGTGGATGGCTGGCTGCGAGAAGTGAGCTTGACAATTACTGCTGAAATCCTCCCCAATTCCAGGTGGTGGCAGCGCAGCTCTAGTTCCAGAAGCTGAGACAAACCTTGTGATGCTAAGCCTTGGAGCATCTCAGCAGTTACAAATGACTAGGATTGAAGGGGAAATGGATAGTCACAGCAGTGACCAAATCAGCCTTAAATAGATTCAGGGCTGTAACTGAGGTTCCTTCAAGCTTGTCTCTGCTCTCGTCTAGACACAATTTCACCAGGGCCCTTGGATTCATTGATAGGAGTATCTTGGCTGGCCACTTCACAATGGTGTCTGCGCTCAGTAGACCCAACAATGTTTTCATGTCACTCAGAAAGGCCAGAGATGAATCTGGTCTCTTCTTTTGGAATTATGATTCAATAAATAGTGTCCCTAGAAGAGATGAGAAATCTGGGAAAGGAGAGACAGGGGAAAGTGACAGAAACAGTTCCCCCTCTCTTTGACTGGCCTCCATTCTTCCATCCCTCCTAGGTTCTCAGCCTTGGAAAAATGATCTGGAGTAACCCAGCATACTTTATGAGGAAGGGTGAAGTCAAGCCCTCAGAAAAGCTGGAATGCCATTTTCTTTTCCTCTCCGCCATCTAAACTCTTCATCTCACAAAGGATGTGCTAGTCCAGGCATAACTAGAAAGTGGAGATAGCACATGCCAGGGCTGGATATTATTTTCTTGGGAATTTACCTGTTCCCCAGCTTGTCATCACAATAGTGACTAAAGTTTTTAAAAATATATACGGAAAGACCACAGGAAAAATTAACATAATGAAGTATTCAGGACCAAACTTGATCCTTTGAGTATCACAGAGGAATAGTAATAATCTCCTTATATTCCTATATACCTAGAGAACCCTATTTTTTATAAAACACGCTCACATACACTGCTACAGCTGAGATTCCCAATAGCACTGTGAAATAATTATAGAATATCATTTTAAAGATGAGGAAAACGGAAGCTAAGATAGTTAAGGGTCTTGCCCAAGTCACTCAGCTAGGAAGCAAACAAAAGCAAGACTCAAACCTAGGTCTCTCTCTCTCTCTCTTTTCTTTTTGGTAGAGGTAGGTAATTAGGTTTATTTACTTATTCTTAGAGGAGGTACTGGGGATTGAATTCAAGACCTCATGCGTGCTAAGCATATACTCTAGCACTTGAGCTATGCCCTCCTCCCTAAATCCAGGTCTGCCTGACTCCAAATTGAGCTCTCCTGCTATGCCTGTGATTCACTATCCTCTTCATGACTATGAAGACCCCTTCCCAGATCAAAATATTTCAGACACCCCACCAAAAAAAAGCTTCTCCTTTTAGTAGTCACTGATTTAATAACATGAAGCAGGACAAGAAGCCACTCTTAATTCAATAATGCTTTTAAATGAATGTACAGTATATCCAAAAAAATCAATATTAATTTAAAACTATTAAATGATCCCCTTTTTTTGGTCTACAGATAATGCTTGGAGTAAAGAGAGATTCATAGACTCTGCACAATGGTTGGAACCACTTCACTAAACCACCAAAGCAAGAGGACGTGAGTCTCATTCTGACCATTAAACAGTATAACATGGTGATTAAATACTTAGGCTCTGGAATCAGACTTTCTGGGGTCACAGTGGTATCCACACTATGCAGATGCAATTACCTGATTCTGATACTAGCTAGCAGTACTTCCCTGGTCAAATTTCTTAATCATTCTGTGTCTCAGTTTTCTCTTCTTTAAAATGAGATAAATCATAAAGATTGTTGTGGAAATTAAGTGTGAGATTGTGCACATAAAATACTTAGCACAGTGCCTGACACGTGTAAAGTACTCAAAAACCAAATGTGTTATATTTATCAGGTCTTCAAAATTCTCTTTGATTATTTCATCTGTAAAATGGAAACAATGATAGCTTAGTCACCCTAAAGCTGATGGCTCACCATGTTATCTTGAGGTCCCTTCCAACTCTAAGATATATGATTCTGAGACCATCACCAGCTATTCCTCATAACAGGACTGCTGTTGACTTAAATGAGCCATAGCAAGGAAATCTAGAATCAGTGAAACCTATGAAAAGTCCAATAGTTCAGAACAACCACCAAAGCAACATGCCTAATCCAGTATGACCTCATCTTACTTCCAAATAAGGTCACATTCACAGGTTCCAGGTAGACACGAACTTGAGGGAAAGGGTATCATTCAGCCCACTAGTCTTGGAAATGTCACTTCATCTGCCTACACCTCAGTTTCCTCATCAGTAAATTGGTGATCAGTAAATGGGTGAGAAAATTGGGCTCAAACTATTTTGATGATGATGACAAGTCCAAATTTTCCAGAATCCATAATTTTTATGGTCTCCAAGCACAGTGTGTTTATGGGGCCCTGAAACAGCAGAAGAGCTCACACAAAAATTCAGAAGTGTGGAAGATTGTGGTCTGTTGTCCAAGCAGATCAGCTCAAAGCATTAACTGACCACAAAGTGCCACCTCCCCCACTACACCAATACTATGATAAACACTATGACAGTGGGGACCAGGTCATTTATGAGTTTTAAACAAGTAACACCTCGCACTGTGGGTGCTTAATAAGTGTTTATCATCATCATTATCATAATTGTATCACAGGTTACCGGCAGAGAGAGAGAGTGCTCATCACAGCTGTTTTGAGATATTCTCAGTGGGGGAAACCGGAGGAGGAAAATGTTCTCCACATGATGTGGATTGCCCAGTATAGCAAGTTTTTCCTCTGGATAGCATCCATGGGATTTTTATACTGCTGTCCTCTTAAAATTCAAATCTGTTACCTACCTTCCTACACCCTGAAACACAAAATTACAACACCTTAAAACACAAAATGCCATAAATCCCTAAGATAATGATTTATCTAACATTTTTGCTGAGGATAGTGAGAGTGGATGGAGCAGGGGCACGCTTAGCAAGGTATTGAGGTGTCTTGGAAAAACTGCACTAGAGTTCAGAAAAGCCTAACCACATCCATGGACTTACTACTAACTATCTATGCAACCCTGGCTTATTAGTTTCCTAGGGATGAGGTAATGAATTACCACAGGCTGGGGCTTAAAACAACAGAAATTTATTCTCTCACACAGTTCCAGAAGCTAGAAGTCTGAAATCAAGGTGTTGGCAGAGCCATGCTCCTTCTGAAGGCTCTAGGGAAGAATCTATTCCATGCTTCTCTTCTATCTTTTGATGGTTGTTGGCGATCCTTTGAGTCTTTGACTTGTAGGTGCATCAATCCAACCTCTGTCTCGGTCATCACACAGTCTTCTTCCCTATGGTCTCTATGTCTCTTGTGTCTCCAAACCTCCTTCTCCTTACAAGGACATCAGTCATTGGATTTAAGGCTCACCTTAATCCAGTATTTCTTCATTTTAACTTGATTACATCTGAAAATACCCTATTTCCAAATACGGTCACATTCACAAGTTCCAGGTGGAAATTAATTGGGGAGAGGGGGCACTACTCCTGGGAATGTCAGTTAATCTGCCTGTGCCTCAGTTTCCATATCAGTAAATCAGTGACCATTTCTCTGGCCATGTGTATCACACAATTATAAGATAATCCTTTGGGGGGAACATTGGGTACTTGTGGATTATGTATCCATCTTTGTGATTCCAGCACCAGTTTGGAAGATGGAGAAGTGGTTTGTTTCCTCTTTCAAAATGCAAGTCAAATTCACTACTAATATTTATGGTTGGCTGCTTGCTGCAGGAGAGACAGTTACAAAGAAGCAAAAGATTGCATGCTACAAAATTACAGCGTGGGTTTCTACAAACCAATACAACCTATACATTACATTATTTAATATAAATAATAGATGTTTCAGAAGTAATCACTTTTGAAATATAAAATGTTCTGTCCTTTAAATAGAAATAACCCTACTGAGCCACAATCAGTAAAACAGAGTGTTTGAAGTGTTTTTTTCCCCAGAATAAGAATTCATCCAAACACTTCCCCTAGGTCCCCATTGCATAAACATAAGCCCAAGGCCAGGGTAATGAGATCAGTCTCTGGCTATTTCAAATAGCTCCCTGTGTATTGAAAACCATTTAGTAACTGAATACACAGTACAGTGAGCCCTGTTCAATTTCTCTGAATCCTACATAGGTGGAAGTATACCGATGAGTTTATCATTATTTACAGCTAATCAACAATAAGCTGTAAGGTTAAGTTGAATAAACAGAATGTTCTTGGTTATAGCTTCCTTCTGCTGAAGGCTTTTATATCTCTCTACTTGATTCAGTGAAGTCAGTTGTTGGTGTTCCATGTGCTCATGTGGGAAAAGGTGTAGCTCCCATTAACAATACTTATACCTCTACTAAAATGAAAAAAAAAAAGCCACACAGAGAACAAATCAAGGAATACCCCTCTGGGCTGACCCTTTAGTAGTTTCCCTTGGGCCATCTTTGTGCTTAATGATGGATTGTTCTGCCACACTATGGGATTGAGAAAATCCATCCTTTCTTTCAGCCCAAACCACCTGCACTTGAGTTAACAGTTTTACTCAAAGGAAAGAGAAAATTGTTTCATATGAAAATTAGGCACCCAGGTAAAAATTCTGGTAGAATTTCCCCTTAAACAACAACTGGATGTCAAGCCACACCTTCAAGGAAACATGTGAATTTGAAGATTTGAAGATGCTAAAATGATCCTCTTATTTGATTAACCAGATTGATTTTTCTAATCAAGCATTAAGAGAGAACCAGTTAGCTCAGATGATTTGGACCAGTCTATGCAATTGGGATTTCTTTGATACTTCCCAGAAGAGAAACACAGCCAATCTGAGTGAGAACATAGGTTCACTAGGATCAGTCTGGAACACCTTGCAAGGAGATATTTCTTTGGAACAGTCTCGAAAATGAGCTGAGGTAGGAGGTTGTGAACTTTGAAATATGGAATCTCTGCATATGGAGTTTAAGTGTTCTCTGCAGAAGTAGCCTCTCTCCTAACTCCATTAGGGTCAGCCTGGAGCCAACACCAGATTATCTAAATCAACGACAAAATTTTAAATAATATTATATTTGTTATTTAGAAAGCAAAATGGTCATTATGTCAAAATCAAAAGATTTTTGGACTTTCTACATTTATTTTAGAGTTTAGCGTATTTTCACTTTTGAATTGGATATGGGAGGAATCATAAGTTCTTTAGCATGTAAGAGCTACCAGGTGTTAATATGGACAGGACTAAGCACATGGTAAGGAAATTGTTTACCGTGTTAACAATGGGAGCATTGTTAAAAGATGTTTGAGGAAGAAGGTATGAGCTCTAAAATCTGGGGATCTGGAGTTGAATGATTCTTTCTACCAACAAAGGCCCTTACCCATAAAGTACCCAAAGAGGCTACCAGAAGCCTCCTGTCTGTCTGCAGCAGGTTAGTTGGAGGCCTGAGGGGAGACTTTCAGACTAGTTTCCAGGGAGCAGATGCTAGCTGGTGAGCCCCGTTTACCAGGCCATAGAAGGTCTGCCAAGCAGAAAGACCCTGTGGAGAGCCTGTGGGTTGGAGACTCATGACTGTAGTTGTTCTGAGATGGTCCAGGGCTCCAGAGCTGCCAAGCAGGCACCTGCTCCCAGCATTGAGATTAGGAGAGAAACCAAGCAAACAAACTGTCCCATCAACCAGTATTTAACCTCCTGTTGCTGGGAGTTGCGATTTCTTGATTCACTGAGGATTATGGAAAAAAGTACCGGAGCAGTAAGGCATGAGTTCTATCTAGGCTCATGCCAAAGAGGTGAAAGCTCCCCATCCAAAACCAGTCAGTCCAAAGTGCACTCAGCCTCGCGGTGTGATTAGGAGGTCACATTTCAGCCGCTCAGTCAAGGAAATGAAGCTCCTTGAAATTCTGCACGCTTCCTTAAACAAACAGAGGCTTCAATCTCCATCCTGGGCTCTTGCCTGAGTCCGTATTAGACAAGTATGGAAATCCAGTTCAGGATTTCACTTCCACTGTCATGAGCTGAAGCATTAACTCAAAGACTTGGCCCAGCCAGACAACTAGATCTCTGCTTGAGCTGGTGCATTCACTTGAAATAATTTAGTAGCAGGGACTTTCACCTCAGGCAAGCGTAGGTAAATCCTAGATTAGCGGTCCTTGTCATTCCTAAATGGACTGCACATCTCCTGCTGCCGGGCTTTCATTAACAAACTCTGAATAAACTGAAGGGGAAATAAACAAGCCTCTTGTGGTGCACACATGCACTCACAGCCTCCTCCACTTTCATCTGTTGCCTCCCGGGATTCTCACTTCACACTGGGTTCTTTGAACAGTATTTTCCTTATCGTGTGTTTTTACGCCAACAACACGTTCACTTCTTTTAGCTCTACTCTCTTCAACTCCTCTTTCTTTGCTGCCCAACTGTAAGTGTCATCAACTCCCACCGATTTCTTTTTGTTTCCTCTGTCTATAGTGACAATTCATGCTCAAAAATAGAGCTATCCCATTCCCTACTTTTACCCTCCCCTCCCAACACGAACAACACTAAATAACAACCCATGCCAACATAGAGGAGAAGATCAAAGGCATGAGGGATTCACAATGCCATATCCAGACTCAAAGGACTGGACAGCTTCATTTCAAAAAGGACCATAAAGAAAGAACAGACATGGGCAGGTGGGTTGGAAGGAGCACTGAGTTTGGTGCTGGCTGGGTGACCTTGACAATTTCATGACAGTTTCCTACATTCTGTGTTCCCATCTGCTAAAAAAAAAATACAGACATAATTGAAATGTCAGCTACCTGTGCATTTCAGGGAAACTCATAAGTCGGTTACACAAAAGAAAAATTCTACAAAAGGCATAAAGAACCCCCTAAATCCCTCTCTGGAAAAGTAGGAAGAGTATTGAACATTGGAGGATGGGGCTGCCAAATTGTGCCCCATGAATCTGTCTTTGACTTCCTTCTTTTCTCACTCCATTCTCTCTTCATGAAATACATCATAGCTAAAATTTCAATCCCTGTGCTGATAATTTCCAATTCTGATATCTTAGCCTGATCTGTCCACAAAGCTCTGTGCTTATGTATCCAACCACATCCTTACTGGACATCTCATACACACTTGGGTGTCTCACAGACATTTAATTTACCCTAAATCCCCTTTTTTCTTGTTCTCTAATCCATAAAGAGAACCATTTTTATTCATCCAACTATCATAGTCAGAAACATGGAGGTTAGCATCCCCCTCATTCCCATGTCTATCCTTTCTACCTCTGTAGCAAATCATCCTCTCCATCCCCATTGCCACCACTATAGCCTTGGATGTCATTATTTCTTACTTTTATTATTGTAACAGTCTCCTAACTGGCCATGAATACTCACCTTTGTTCATGATCTTCATGTACTTGTCACTGTGCTTTCCTCCACCACCACTATTCCACTCCTCTTTCCCACTGCCATCAAGTACCTACCAGTGTCAGGAACTGAGCAAGACCTCTATATGCATATTCCCATTTCATTCTATAGTCACCATTTACAGAGGAGGAAACTAAGGCTCAAAGAAAACTAATTTGTTCAAGAACAATAGCTCATTTAAATTCAATTGCAGATCTACCAGACTCCAAAGTCTATGTCTTTTCCACCGCACTACACTGTGTCCTTTTTCTATTATTACATCTAGCTTTTCTCATTAGGCTTATTTGGTCCTTCTTTCCCTGCTAAACTGTGTTTTAGCACCATGTCATTCTGGTTCACTAACATATCCCTAGGACTAAGCACCATGCCTGGCATCAATATGGAATCACTGAATAACAATAATGACTAATTGAAATCCATCAAGAAATGTTCTCCACCAGTCCACACATCTCAATTTTTCTCACCTTACATCTTCACTAGGGCACTGCCTCACATATTGTGCCCATAGGTGGCCAGGTTTGGAGCTATCACCTGGAGAGAATGTGTCAGACTAGTTCCATTGATTTTTTCCCCACTTCCCTTACGATGACCCAAGATACTTTTTAACCTGCATGGTTTTTATGCTTAGTAAAACCTTTTCTAGGTCTCGGCACAGCCAAGATTGTGGCTGGGATGGCAGGAATCCCAGCTACGGATGAGATTGGGGGTGGGGGGCTGTGAAGGCTGATTTGCTTCTACTCTCTCCAGCTTAAGAGGACACAACCCTGTGCCCTTCAGAGCTAGTCAGAGAAAATCGGAGAAAACCAAATTTTTGGCCAAATTTTGACCAGCAGAATTTGGCCACGAGCCACTCATTTTGTTTAATGATGCAGCACGTGCTCTTGGCACTTAGACTCTAATTAGGACTGTACAAGCACTTGGCAGGACACATTCTATCAAAAGGTTTTGACAACTAGAAAGCAAACAAAAGGACAATTTAAATGTAACATCACATCCACTCAGGCTGTCACTCAAGGGCCTACCAGTGATCTGACACTGAATCAATAGCATTTGGGTTCATTGAAGTCAGATCAATGGCTTCACAAAGTTTCAGAGCAGCAGCAGCAGCACAAAAGCAAACTTCATGTCTCCTGCCTATCATTACCGAGGAGGTAATCGCTGTCTGGCTTCTCTCAGTGCCAAAGCCTCAGCACACTACTGCCTGAAGACTGTGGGACTCTGACTGAGATGACTGGGCACGCCAGGCCATTTTCTTCTCGCCCACCTCCTCCCTCTACCTTTCCTCCTCCTGCTCCATCCTCTATGAAAAAACAGGAACTAGCTTGATAAGAATTCCCTGACCCCACACAAGAACCAGAGAGAGTCCATCTTACAGACTCTGTGAGGAGCCACCACAAGAGTGTTAAATTCCTGGGGAAAAGACAGCTTCCAAAGCTAACTCAAGCTTGGAGGGTTTCAAATGCCTCCTGATCTCTTTACTCCCTGTGTATTCAAGTTCACCTGACCTCATGACCCTGTGAGAGGCGTCTCTTTTCAGCTAGTAGAAGGACTCCCGCCCCCGAATTGCCACTTCTACTTCCCCGTAGCCTCCAAAGCTAGCATTTGGGAGTGTCAACTTTCCAGAAGTTTCTACAGAGTTTAAACAATTGAGTAGCTTAATAGGAACTGTACAAATAGAAATCCCCCCCAAAAAATTACGTGAGGAAAGAGAACAGTCTCCAAATGCCCCTAGTACTCGAGAGGGGAATTCCAGCAGCCTAGTAAAGTTGAAAAGGCTCTAGTCACCAGGACAGAGCAGCATTAGATGGGTGGGTCAGACAGAGGGTACATCGATTTCAGGGCTCAAACGAATTTCTCCCTCGTGCCAGAGCACCTATTTTACTCACCAGCCTAGCCAAAAGCTTGCACATCAATGAGATGAGGATGAATTATTGAAAAGCTTCTGTATAAAACGCTGCACTCTGCCATTTCCTACAAATCAAATTATTGAGAGAGATATTTGATTGTAAACATATTTAGAAAATGATTTCATTGTTGTTAGGTTGGTTTTGCTTGCTCCTCCACCCCTTAAATTTCATTTGCATTAAAGTGCTACAAAGTTAAAAAGGTCATACACACATACCCCCTCCCAACGCGGAGCAGGAACACCAGCCACAGATGTAAATAAATTCAATCAGCGAAAAATGAAAACCTATTATAAGCAATAGAAAACCCTTTAAATCATGCCTAACATCCTTAAACAGAATTGCCTCCTCCTCACCCAGGCCACTAACACATAGATATCCTGACAACAAATAGCGCTTTTTTTTTTTAAATAGAGGGACCCAAATTCTATTTATAGTTCTCAAGCCGCAGATTTAATGCGGTTAACCGGGTTCCAGTGCTAGTCTAAGGAAGATCTCAATTTCAATCACAACACATTTTGAGCACCTATTGTCTCCAGAGGTGGAAGCCTGGCCCCACCCTGCTGGATCTTTTCTAGGCTTCACCCACAGGCACAAAAGCCCTCTTAGCCAAGACTGAGCAGATTCTGTTTCTTGCTGCCTTGGGCAGAACAGTCATGGGAAAATGAAACATCAGATGACCCAAAGGCCAAATTGCTTCTGTTGAGGGACTTGCCTAATGGCATTCAACTAGGATGCCATTGCCCAAGGGAGCCTCTAAGCAATGCCTTTGGCTCTAAGCACTTGAAAAACAGAAAAATGAATATTGTGGACTTCCCTGCTCTGACAGAAGGTAATAAAGAGAAGCTCTAGTGACAAGAGTGAAGATGCATTAATTCCATATTTCATTTTTTTAAACAATTCTGTATTGAGTGCTTGCTATGTGCCAGGTATCAAATTTAAACCACAATCGTGAAGTCCCATCATCAAATTTCCAGAGCCCCCAGACTCAGTTTCCCCTTTGAACAATGACAGTAATGCTGGTGTGAGTCACTGAGGCGTCAGGGAATTTGATTTATTAGAAATGAGCCTCTAGACAATGGAAACTGGTCATTTATTCAATATATATTTATTGATCTCTCCCTTTATAGAAAGAATTGAACTAAGCACAGTGACCAATGGGAATGGGGTGGGGTGGGACACAAAGGAAAGGGAAGGCTTGGTTTCTCCTCTCAGGTTGGTTCAAATGACACTGAGGATACAAGGAAACAGAGACCAAGTCCAGTATTAATTCATTTGGCTTTGTTTCAGCTGCAACTGAACAAGGCCACTTTGTGTTTTTAATTCATTCATTTATGCACTCACTTGACATTATTTGAACACCTGAGCACTCAGCACAAGGCTAGGTAACAAGGAATACAGAAATAATGGCTTCTGTAATAACAGCAACCTCTAATCAAAGAGCTACTATATACCAGGCCCTGTGATAAACTTACATGCTCTTTTGCATCACTCACAAAATCACTGGGACTCAAATGATCTGCTGTGTAATAATGTACAGAGGTTGATTTAGGTACAAGGAAGAACACCACCCAAGAGCTAATAGTGCCATATATACAGCATAAGTGGATAAACAGCTCCCTGAGAAGTATGATCTTAGGGAACATTATTATTTTACCATTGTTTATTATAATTGTGCTATTACATTCATTGTATTGATAATAAGAGGCGGGACCATTTATTAATGTGCCAAATGCTCCACCAGTGGCTTTCCAAGCATTGTCTTTTTCATTCTGCACAACCACCCCATGAGGTATTATTATCCCTATTTTACAAAGAATGAAGCTGGGGTACAAAGAGTAAAATAACTTGCCCAAAACTCCACAGTAAGAGGCAGGGTCAGGATTAGAACTCTTGTCCGGCTGCCTCCTGAGTTCTTTTCATTATCCTCACTTCAAGGTCCCTGACTTGAGATGTTTCCATTGTGGTGGGGAAAATGAGACACATGCAACAAACAGTTTGTGTAGAATATAGGATTGTAGTCAAGTTATCTGATAATTTCCTCATAAAAATGAAGATAATAATACACAACTTACAAACTTATGGTTACTAGGGGCAGGGAAGGGGAAAGTAAGGGATACATTGGGAGTTTGGCATTGGCAGATACAAACTACTATGTGCAGAATAGACGAACAACAAAGTCCTACTGTAAGTATAGGGAACTATGGTCAATGGCTTATAGTAACCTGTAATGAAAAACAGTATGAAAAAGAATATATATATATATATATGTATAACTGAATCACTATGCGTACACCAGATACTAATTAACATTGTAAATCAACTATATTTCAGTTAAAAAATACTCAACTTACCAAACTTGAAGAGTGATTGTGATTATCAAGTGAAATATTTTAGAAACCTGTTTGTACAGCGTTTTGCAATCTATAAAGCAAACAGAGGAAGGAATGCATGCAATAATCACTGCAACGTCCAGCTATTCCAACAGCCAGATGCTTTGGTGGCCAACCTTACGTGTTTTTCCTTATAAACTCTTTAGAAGTAAGACCCAATAATCTAATCAAAAACAGGAAGCTTGGGATCTTAACATTTGCTGTTCCCTCTGTCTGAAATAGTCTTTCCCTAGAGACTCCAATGCCTGTCATAATAACCGTGGAAAATGGAAACCCCTTAATTCACTGTTTTATTTTTCAGGGTACTTATCACTATCCGAAATTATCTCCTTTATTCCTCCGTTTATTATCTGTTGATCTGCAACCACTGGAATATATTCCCCTTGAAAGCAGCAACTTGCCTGTCTCTGTGCATTCCTCTATCCCCAGTTCCTCAAACAGGGCCAGGAATGTAGAAGGTGCTCGATAAATATTGTGTAATAAATGTAATAACAATACATGGCAATGAAAAAAGAGGCATGGCAAGGTTTTATGATATGAGTAGATCTGAGCCTAAGAACTAGAAATCCAGAAGAGGGAGCAATTACTCTGAGCTAGGATAGAACAGTACAACATCAAATGGACATGCACTTCAGTTCCTCCTTGAGGAATGAGGAGCGTTTAAATGTGTGAAGGGCAGCCAGGAGGGCAGAATGGATGGTGTCAGTGTTAGGTAGTTAGATAAGTGGGGGCACTGGGCAGATAAGGTGGAGGAGAGGGAGGATGGTCCAGAAGATGGCAGTATGCCCGCTTTCAGCACAAGGGGCTTTACTTTCTCTAAATAAATGCCAGCATGAAACCGGTTAGAACCCAATGGCTGCAACTGCTTGGTAGTGACAAGGACCTAACCAAACATGACCCAATGCTCATTGTAATATAACTGGCATTGCAATTTAGGCACCCCGCTCGTGGGTTTTTCTGTGTGCATCATAGGTAAGGACATGGGCAAAAGGCAAGAGCGTGACTAAGTACTCCAGGGGCAAGAGCTGTCAGTCAATCAAGGGCCCACCTCTAAGCAAGGGTGTAAGACAAGAGGACCAAACAAAGACCGTTGCTGTCCCGCCTTGGATCAGCCCACCTCCCGTTCTTGGAGCTGTACTACTCCTTTGCTAATAAAACCTTTAAAATCTTTCACTACACAATGCTTCTGCCTCCCATTTGAATTCTTCTCTTTTGGGTAAGACAGGAATGGGGTCTTTTTCCTTCCCCTTTTGGGGTAACATCAGGAAAGGGTGACTGTGGGAGTGAAGATACCTTGTCCCAGAAACAGTGGTGAGCTCAGAAGTTGGAAATGTACACAGGTTAGTTATGGGCAGATAATGGAGATCCTTGAGCGGCAGGTTAAGAAGCTTGGCATTTAAGGAAACTTTTCCTAAGAAAAGCAATGAAAATAACAACAACAATAATAATAAAGAAAGTGAAATGGGGATTAAAATGGAAACACATTCTAGTTTTATTTTCTTCACGATTATTATTACAGTCATGGGAAGCCCTAGGGAAAGAGCAGGAAGAGCAAATGTTAAGGCCTCAAGCCTCCTGTTCTTGGTTAGAATATGACTACTTACTATAAAGTGTTTATGAGGAAAAATACACAGAGGAGCGTGGTCAGGTGTCAATGTAAGGGCTACTATAGATCATAACACTTACTCAGATGAAGGTTTATGACGACAGCTATTTTTCTGTGGTAGACACAGAGGTGTGCTGACTATATTCTGCTCCAAAGAAGGCCTTGCTGACCAGCTACAGGGAGTGTGGTCAAAGTAGGACTAGAAGGTGCGACCATTTGGGACTGACAGGGGACCCTGGAGCCTTCAAATGGGCAGTGGTCTTTCCTTATTTCCCTGCAGAGTGGGCTGAAGCTTCATCTGCCCTGCTGTAATTTGTCAACATCTAATTTAACTTCTGCCTAATTCTATTCCCCACTCTACTTCTTTTCACAAATGTTGAGCCTTAATAAACATTTTGCACCCCAAACTCTGTCTCCAGTTGCTTAACTATGTAACATACTTCTTTACATACTTTCCTCAAAACAACCCTACAAGATAAGGATTGTTATCTTCACTGCACAAGAGAGGAAACTGGGACTTAGAGAGGGCAGGTAATGTACCCAAGTTTACATACTTAGGAAGAGTCATGTCCAGAGAAAGCAATTCTTGGCAGGAAAATTCTTCCCCCATTCGCCTCTCCTTTCCCCAGCCTATCTTCATGCATATCCTATTACCAAAAGTCGTGTTGCCATTGGCCAAGACTCTTGACCCAAAATGACCTCCGTAAGATACACAAAATCCAGAGACTTGCTACCACTGCTATTTTCTCAAAGTTACGAGTCAAATATACTCACCTTATGTAATTTTTCCATCTTGATCGAGGCTGGTCACATCACCCGGCAAACCAAGTTCCCTGTACAATGACCAAATCCATCTTGAAGACTCTTGAACTACACCATTTAATAAACCCTGGCCTGGACGTGCTACATTTGCAGCTCTGCACACGGCAGCTAGTTAGCATCACTAGCTGCAGAACGTGAAAATGTCTCCTAGCAGAAACTCCAACTGAGCAACCTCTGCCAAATAAAGAAGGGACATTGCAGGTCCTCCCCATGAATGCTGTTAGTTTCCCTCAATCAACGGTACTGTAATTAACTGTACAGGTGTCACCAGAAATCGTCTAGAAACAGGTCTATAAATTCAAGTGACGTGAAAGGTGCCAGAAATAAGAACAGAATCATCTTGGGTATATATTTAGAAATGCTGACGACGTTCCAGTCTGGGGAAAAACAGCATGTGTGTTTTAAAGTCTTAGGGATTGATAGCTCTACAGCAGGAACAGTGTATGAAGCAAAGGAGGGTAGAGGAACATGAAAATCCTTGGCTGTGAATTACCTCTACCCGTGGGTTTGTTGTTGCTGTTGATAAAATGAAATTGATTTTAGGTACAGCTAGTAGAAGCAGTAACATGGTGTGAGAGGAGTAGTCATTCTTGGCCCTGGTTTACCTCACTCTCACTATATTAGAGATGAAGGACAATTTTCTTCAGTCAAAATGCATGTATTTCACTTTTTTGCTACAAGAGGTCAATGGAACATAAGATTCCTTGCATCAAAATTTACTTTAAGAAAACTTTGCTGAAACACAGCTCTTTCAAGACGTGGCGGATTCCAAGTCTTATGAAAGGAAAAGCGAGAGGCAGAGGAACACAGCCTGAAATTCTCTTGCCTACAGCGTACAGAAGATGCTTCAGCTCCACATGGGACCATTCCCCAGGTGACTTCTACAGTTTCCCTGCGATGAATTAGACCACTTAATTAGTGTTCCAGTTACATCTTAAGTCTTGAAAAGCTCAACAAAAACATAACTAGTATTGTGCATATAAAATATGCATTAAAATTAAAAGGGCAAGCTTTAATAAATTAGTTGCAAATAGCCCCCAAATGAGTTCCTGTGGAATGGGAACCTAGTCTCATTCATAATTGTCTCCACCATAGAGATTAACATAATGCCTAGCACACATAGGTACTTGATTGAGTTTCTTAACACCGAATTGAAAAGGGGTGTTGAAACCAAGTTGGGAGGAAGTAATAGAGACGACCCATTTTAAAGATATTTAACTGAGAAGTTACATCCTGACTACACCTAGGGCACCAAGCTGTTGACCCCACGTGGGTCTCCTAATTTGAGAACCAAGGCCTCCCATATTTTCCCATTAATAGAAAAGGCAACTACTCTAAGCCTACCCTTTCCCCTTCACAGGGGTTCAGATCGAAGGGCTCTTAATGCAAGCTTTTTTAGACAGCAGAAATCTGTGTTTTCCATCAACAACGGACTCGTTTTAAATGACCAAATTCTGTGTGTTGTCACATGGTCTAAAATTGTTCTACTAATTTTTTCTAACCCAGAAATTGCTTTAGAAATTTCTGTCACACAGCAAGCTGTTCTGCGGAACTCTTTTTTCAGAAAATGCAATTTATCAAAAAATTGGTTACCAACAAATATATCCCAATGTTGTCCCTCCAATCTTTCCTACTTTAATCTTGGGGGTTCTGCTTTTACTGAAATGTATATAAGCCACAAATTTTGCTTTGAAACATGTTTCATGATAACACAAATTTACCCAACTGAATGCAATAAGAAAAAAAAAAAGGAGTTAGTTCCTTAAAGTTGGCCCAGTATCCTATGAAACATTAAAGAATTCTGATGTACGGGAGAGTCTGCATATAATTGGGTGCTATTGAGACTACCAAATAAGCACTTCCTTTCTGCTGTGCTTGCTTGAATGATGAAAATCAAACTGTCTACACCAACGAAATAGCAGACTTTCTTAAAGGTCTTACTATTATAAAATAAGGCACATTCCTTAAAAATTTGATGTACACCAGGCCTTAAATTGAAAAGTAAGTTCCTTCCCCTTGCCACAGTTCAGATCACTATTAGCATACCCTAGTCCACTCCTAGCACTAACCACTGTTAGCAATTTCCTAAGTCTATTTCCAGGAATCTTCTATGCATTTACAGGCATATGTGTAATAGTTGAATTTTACACAAATAGTACCACACATATTGATTTACAATTTGCTTTTACAACTTGATATGTCTTGGATATCCTTTCCAATAAGAACATATATAGTACCTCATCCTTTTTAGTATTCTGCAATCTAAGTGTGCCATAATTGACTTAACCGGTCTGCTATGTATGGATATTCAGTTGTGTCTAGTTTTTGCTATTACACATAATCATCTTTGTACATATTTCTTAGGGCACATGTAAGAATTGTTGGAAGAAAAGTAACATATGGGAATATAAAGCATTGAAACTGCTTTGGTAAATAATTTGGTATTTCCTCAAAATGCTAATCATAGTTACCATATGACTTAGCAATTCCACTCCTAGTTATATACCCGAGAGAAATGGAAACATATTTTTTTGCAAAACCTTGTAAACCATGTTCACAGCAACATTATTAATAATAGCCAATACTGGAAACAATTTAAGTGTCTATCAACTAACAAATGGATAAACAAAATGTGGGATACCGACACAATTAAATGTTATTCAGCCATAAAAAGAATAAACTACTGAGTCATCCTAAAACATAGATGAACCCTGAAAATATTATACTAAGGGAAAGAGAAAAATCACATACTTGTAATTTTATTTACAGAAAATATTCACAATAGGCAAATCCATAGAGACAGAAAGTAGATTAGTGGTTGCCAGTTGATGGGGGTAGGGGGTTGGGGAGTGTCTGCTAAGGTATGAATTTTCTTTTTAGGGTGATAAAAATGTTTTGGAATTAGATGGTGATGGCTACACAATCCTGTCAGGATACTAAAAAATACTAAGTTGCACATTTTAAAAGGATGAATTTTATGGTATATGAGTTATATGTTGATAAAGCAGTTTAAAAAAGTAACATAAAGCCTTTCAAAGAAGGGTCAGTCTGGAATACATAAACTCCACTGGAATACTTTTTATCTTGGGATATTTCCCACATACCCCAGAAAGAAAATTGCCTTTATATAATTCCTCCCACCAGACAGTTAAAATGTTTTTCCTCATTTCCTAAAGGAAACGACTATGTTTAAATTAGAAGAGAAAAAAATTAAATCAAAGATTAGCTTTCAGAGACAAGCTTAAATTTCTCTTTTTAATACTGTTTCTGTGTTGTTGTTTTTTCTAATTATAAAAGTAGCACATACTCACTGTATGAGATTTGGAAAAGACATAAAAGCCTAAAAAGAAGAAAGTAAAGATTATCTGTCATCCCACCACCCAGAGATAATCATTATTAACATTTAAGTGTATTTTCTTCTAGTCTTTTAATATACTTTTGTTTATGAAATTGAGGTCACACTTTGTATACATAGCTTCAAATCTTATTTTCTTATTTTAATATTATGATACCATGAGCATTTTCTCATTTCAAAAGCATGATTTTTAATGGCTGCATAATTTTCTGTTCTATGCCTATAGCATAATTTATTTAACCAGTTTCCAATTTTTGTATATTTAGTTGCTTCCAATTTTTGCCGCTACAGTTTTTGTAGCTAAATCTTTTTTAAACATTTTTAATTATTTCCTTGTGATAAATAGCTAACAGTGAAAATGCTGGGTCAAAAGACACGCACATATTAAAGCTTTTGGTATATATTCTCAAATTGCCCTGCAGCAAGGTCAGAGCAGTTTATACCTCCACTAGTACTGTTTCTCCCTTGAACTGTCCAATGCTGGCTATGACAATTTGCTTTTAATTTTTTAATTGCTGTCAATGTGTTAGGCATTAACAGAGCATGAGAAGTTGCTGTTCTTTATGTCTGTTGGTCTCCTTTATTTCATTTCTTTCTGTCTTTCTGTGTATGTGTGGGTGTGCAAACCATCTGTTCATCTCCTTTGTCTTTTTGTCTGTTGTGATGTTTGTATTTTTCTTATGAATCAGTAAGAGCTCTTTATATATTAAGAACATCAGGGGTTTGTCTATCATATATACTTACCCTGTAAAGGGCATTTCCATACCTACAATACTGTTGTACTTCTCTAGAGTCTTTATGTCTTCATCAGGGCAGTTTTCCAAAATCCAAAGAGGAAAAAGGACAGAAATATTCCTTTTCCTTTCTTTCCCCCACAAACTAGAAGATGTAAGAAACCCACAAATGATCTTAAAAATAAATGGACCAAGTTATTAGAGAAATAATTCAGTCTCCCCTGTGGATTCATTAATGGCCCCTATAAACACCTTTTCCTCCAAGTCTCTCTGGGCACCTAATGTCTGTTCTAAATCAACAGACCTAGAGGCTGAAGGCCTGCCGAACCTTCCCTTTCCACCAGCAACCCAAACTGCGGCTTTCTTCACAGTCCCAGGCACTTTAACACTTGCTAGTGCTTAAAGAGCAAACTCTAGAGATTCTAATCACTAGGCCTAATTACAATGAAGGGAAAATTTTCACTGAAAAGTTAATAAAAGAAAACAATTACTAAGCCAAATGGAATCCCATTCTCTTGACAGACTGATAATGTGGCTTAGGCTGTGTTTCCAGAACCTGACTCCTGAACCACATCCAAAAGTAAGGGGGGAAATCTCTCCTTCTTAACTATCCAGGAAAAAAAAGGGCCCTTGGGAGCTTCATAGAATGTGCCCAGTCTGAACCATGTTGAGTCCTGGGGTAGGAAAGGACTTGGCTTACTGATAATTTGCTATGGCTTGAGGGGGCACCTGAAGGCCTCGAGGTTCAAATCATCATTTTGTGCCCACAGATTAATGCCTGAAATACCACCATGGGTTTAGACTAAATATCTAGTGCTTAGTCCAAAAGCAAGCAACTGCAAGGAAGAACTTTTACTAGTCAGAGACACAGCAGTGAAAGTGAGGGGTACTGGGCTCCCTCTAAGGCATATGAATGAGGTGTGGCTGGGAGGAAGAGAGTATGATGTACAGAGTACCCGAGGAAGCAAATGTGATTGGTCCACGAATCTGCCCAAGGCCGTAACTGACAAGGGATAGCTGCAGATACATTCCATGGTGCTTCAACAGATGCAAGTGAATAATAGTACTTTTCTAATAGACAAGTGTTTTGCCATTTCTAGTGCTCCCTTTGATCTAGATAAGATTCATCTTTACCCAAGGAAACAACAAAGTATCCAGATTTCTCTTATGTCTTCATAACAGAGCTTTGTCACATAATTCTGTCTATAGGCTAGGGAGAGTTGAAAATGCTTTACATGTACTAAGTCATTTATATTTCACAATCACACTATCAAGGTAGGGAATATTGTTATCTGCATTTTACAGATTAGGAAACCAAAAGATAAAGAAGAGGCAGAATTGAGATTTGACCCAAGTTTGGGAGACTCCAAAGTTTCTATTCCAAACCATGTTTGGAAGCCATTTGTCCATTGCCAAAAAAATAGCATTCATGCCCAAAAGTCATTGTCACTATTCCATTTCAGCTTTCATGTTATAGTTTCGGTGCTCTTTTAGAAGTTATTTAAAGGGGGGAAGCTTTTTGAGATGCTTATAGTGGCTAGGAGCACAAGCTTTAAAATTACATAGACTTGGAATCCTGTCCTAACTCTGCCACACACTAGCACTGTGAATTTCAACAAGTTACTTAACATTGTTGAGCATCAATTTTCTCGTCTGTAACTGATATGATAATCACAATCTCTACTTCATAGGGGCTGTTGTGAAGATTACATGGGTTAATATTTGTACAAAGCTTACTATAGGACCTAGAACCTAACAAGCACTCAGTAAGTTTTACTTATACATATTACACAGCTGAAGAAGATATGAGGGACACTCTAGAGTTTAGCTTCAGTTTGAGATAACTCTGAGTGGCAAGGAAAATACACAAGCACTAGCCCCACCAAGTGCCCTCCCATTCAAGAGGGAAACCTCCTCTTGAGCAAGAGGTCCAGGCAGCAGTCACCTACAGAGCCAGCCTCAACAAAAGACAGCTGCAGTCAACACCCAACAGCACAGTTTGTGTGCTGATGACAGTGGTGGGGGTGAAATGTACCACTGGACAGTAACTCAGTCTTCTCTGTCACCCTTGAGGCATCTTCCCTTCAAAATCCAAATGCGAAGATCAGACACTCTTTACCTCCAGTTTGTTTCTCTTATCCACCTGAAGCTTGTTTATCAAGCTTGAGAAACTCAGAATGCAAGCCTTAGCTTCCTCATCTTCAGTAGATCCAAAGGAGATGACCAAAATCATGTTTGTATTTTCAGGCTGAAAAATCCAAATTAAATCATAAAGCCAGAGTACCATAGATATCATATAATGGCCAAGGAAAACAGATCAGAGTAGATCTGAGTTTAAGCACAGCTCTGTCACTTACAGACTGTGTGACCTTAGTCAAGTACCTTACCTTCCCTGAGCCACATTTTCTATAAAATCAAGGATAACAGTGGTTGCTGCAAGTAGTAAATGAAATGTTGAGCTTGGAAGTGCTTTGCAAACACTAGGGGATATACTAATGGCGGGTATCTTAATGTAGTCAAATACATGCAAAGAAAAATACTAAAAATCAAAATTACTGCAAGACTCATTTAAAAATTCTTAACAGAAAACACTATCACTGAATTATAAATCATGTATTACTCATTTATTATTACTATTATTTTAACTGCCAAAGTTTTAGCAAACACAGGCATAATTCGAAGCAAAAGAAGGAACAGAAGCCTGTGGGAAAATTCCGAAAACATGTGGGCAAGTTTTAGGACTGTAGATGGCACTAGTTCTTTGGAATGTCTTACTACTTTGTAAAATGTATGGTTTCCCTTTTTCTTGATTTGGGGTCCAGAGGAGGATAAAAGATTACCTAGGGTGAAGGGTTCACCAAGACCCCAAAGAAGTGTATGAAGAGACATTCTAAGCTGTAACGGACGAATACTGCAGACATCCTGACTCTCCACCCAACAAATCCCATTCTTTTATCTCTGAATCCCTTTACCCATCTGAGCCCAAGCAGCCTTGACTGCATTGCTGTCATGTGGCCACTAGGGGCACTCTCTGTGTCCCCAATTTCCTGGAGATTAGTGTAACCAGAACAATTTTCTTTCTTAGCTTTGCTGAGTGAGGTAGGGTAAAATTTTTGAAGCATGACTTCACAGAGACGCTAAAGGAAAACAATACAGAACTAGGAAAAAAACAATTCAAGAGCAGAGAGACCAACGAGTTCCGAGAGCACTAATTTCTTGTCTCTCCTTTCGTAAACTCTAATTACATTACTTGGCAGTTATCCACTAAATTTTAAATGAGCATATTCTTCAGCCAAAGAATGCCACTTCCAGTTCTCTATCCAGAGAAATTCTTGCACATGAGCAGAAACAGGCATTTGCAAGGATGCTCAGTAGAGTTTGTAATGAAGAAAGAAAAAAGGCAAGGGAGAGAAAGGGATGGAGGGAGGGAAGGAGCGAGGGAGAAGGAGAGTGGGGAGAGAGAGAGAGAAAGAAAAAAAGAAAGGGAAAGAAAAAAGAAAGAGAGAGAGAAAAGGGGGAGCATTTATATCAACTATAGTTTATACAATCAATAGCATATAGAATACTGGGCAACCATTTAAAAGGAGATAGAGCTGTTTGTACTAAGACAGAAACAGTTCTAACACCTGTTGTTGAGTACAAAAAAGCAAGCTGTACAACAATGCATAGAGCAGGATATTACTTCTGTGAAAAAGCACAAAACCAAACAATATATTTCTATTTGTACACATCCAGTTAAGTTCATAGAAAAATTTCTGAGAGGGTGCACATCAAATAGATGGTCAAAGGTAGGTCAAAGAGAATTTTTGCTTTGTCTTTATCATGTGCATTTTTTAATGAGAATGTATTTTATATATTTATATTTTTCTTTTTAATTAAAAACATAATTGTAATCTCCAGTCACCGACCAGGAACTCAACATGGCTTCCTATGGGTGCTGCAACAGCCCAGGGCCATCCTCATCCCAGCGCGCAGACTCAGATTGCTCAGCTCTGGTCCTGCTTCAGACTGGCTGCCCCCACAGCCTCCCTAGGTCTTTCCCTAGTCTTTGGTTGGAATTTCCCTTTCTGCTGCTCTTAAAAGTGTTCATTTACTCATCATTCATTCAAATTCATCAACTATTTTTGAGTCCCCACTATCTGCTAGAGACTAAGAATAAAATGATAAGTGTATAACAAAGAATGTTACCCACCATCCATTTCTGCCTGTAGTATATTTTGAGAGGAATTCAGGGCAAAGATCAGAAACAAGGGACTCTGTGCTCTGAGAAAACTGGCAGAACAGGTCTTTAGGTAGTTAGATATTTTCAGGAAAGGTGTTTAATAAATGTGGATTCTTGCATCTTCCCATAGTTAGGAAAGCATTAAAACCATTAGCTAAGATATCTGTTCCTTGTGACTAGCAGCAACCTTCTACCAAGATGTGTGCTTGGTTGCACATATCCCTTCTCCAAAACCACATGCATACTGACCACCCCCCTTACCTCTTCTGAAGAGTTCCTCAGAGCTATGCAAGAAGCTTTCTTCCGGGCTATAGTCCTCAGTGAGTCCCCAAATAAAACCGAAATCCACAACTCTCAGGTTGTGTGTGTGTGTGTGTTTTAAGTTGACGTAAGTAGAAACAGACAGAGCCCTTCCTTACAATCTGGAGTTTAGAGTCAGTACTCTAGAGTGGGAAGAACTTGAACGCAGTACTGGGTTTCTGTTTCAGCTCTGCATGACTTAAGATGCAGTGTCCTCATCTGTAACATGGAACAATAATGTCACCTACCTCACAAGGTTGTCGTAAAGATTCAATGAAGTAGTACAAGTAACTTATAGAGCAGAGCACATGGAATAGAGCAACTACTCAGAGAATGGTAGCCTGTCTCCTTCCATGTATTCTGTGTTTTCCAGCACTAATGTTCCCAAACTAATAATAGCTATTATAGTAAGCACTTCTATTGCTTTTACTATGTACCAGGCACTTTTCTAAGTCTCTTACAGCTATTAGCTCATTCAATCCTATGACAACCCTGCAAAATAGGTATTTCCCGATGAAGAAATTGATACATAAGTTCAACAATTTGCCCAAGTTAGTTAATAAGTTGCCCAAGTAGTTAGTAAGTGGCAGAGATGGGATTTGAAGCCAGGCAGTCTGATACCAGAGTCTGTGTTCTTAGCAACTACTCTTTGCTTCTTGCAAGTATCTCTATGGTTATGGGCCCCTGGCCTTCCTCCTCCAAGACCTATTTGTCTTTTTCTTTATTCATGCAACAAATAGTCATTGAAGACCTGTGATGTGCCGGGCACTCTTCTAGGCATAGTCCTATAGCAATGAACAAGATCAAGTCCCTGCCACCATGAAGTGTCTAGTAGGGTGCAGGAGGTGAGAGGTGGTGGGAGACAATGAATAAATCTATAGTATGTAGTTGTATATGTTTGAAGAAAATAACGTAGTGGTGAGTCTCATTCACTTTGAATCAGTCACTAGCTGCTAATTAGGGAAGTTTCTCCTTTTTAGAAAAAGTCAGTTTTGTGCCTGTTGTTCTGAGCTCACAGGAAGGCACTTGGCTTCTGTGATAGTTTCTTCCTCATCTCGTGCCCTCTTGCATGCTGAGTTAGCAGAAAGCTGCAGCTGGTTCTCTTTCAGAAACCCAAGCCCCTGAGGGGTCTGCCCACCTTGTTCCTGTTTCATAGGAGTTAAATCCTTCTCTGTTATTAGCAGAGCAAAGATTACAACATACCCTGAGGCTACAGAATGCTGAGGTCTCTCCCAGAGCAGGTTCTCAGCTTTTCCCATATCCCAGAAGCTCTCTTCTGGGTCCTGCCCCAAGTGGATGATCTCACAATATGCCAACCAAGCCAGTTTGACATGATCAAAATATTTTCAACATCCAGGAAACATTCGTTCCACATCTGACATTTTAAGCCAGGGCACTTTGCCATACAACATGTACCATACCCATAAAACAAATAAAGAGACTTCATGCAACAAACAAACCCACCTTATCAAACAAAGCAACAAACAAAAAAGCCCACGTTGGGTATTAGCAACCTTCTCTGTGTGTGCCTGGATACTGCCTCCCATGAGCTCATTTCAACTCCTTTGTTTTTTTGTATATATTTTTTAATTGAAGTATAGTCAGTTTACAATCCAACTCCCTTTTCTTTGTTGTCAGACCTCATAGATCCAGTGAGCTATGTTAGACTTCTATCTGATTCTGCCCCTAAGGACCCTCTCTCTCAGAAGGAGCTGCAGATAAGAGGCAACCTGGTAGATCTTAGCAATTATGAGTATAGGTTCTGGAGTCAGAGAGCTTGGGTTAGATTCCCAGTTCTGCCACTTACTGGCTTTGTAATTGTAATATTGTGATTTATAATAAGAAATATAGATTTGGTGTTCATCCAGTTTCTGACACAAAGCTCCTAAAACCCTTGGAATTTTCTAAGTTGATAAGTGTGATCAATGTGTCTTTTGTTATGTTAATAGGTGACTTTTGGACCTTACCTAAGGATGGAGGCTCTTTGCCAGGAGAACCAACCAAGTTATTAGAAAGTTGGAACTTTTAGTCCCAACTCCCTGACCTGTGGGGAGAGGTGAGCTGGAAGTTGAATCAACCACCAATGGCTAATGATTTAACCAATAATACCTATGTAATGAAGCCTCCCTGAACATATAGTGGTTTGGGGATATGCTTAGAGAGGTCATGGAAATTCTGCACCCTTTCCTCACACCTTGCCCTATGCATCTCTTCCATCTGGTTGTTCCTGAGTTATATCCTTTTATAATAAACTGATAATAATCTGTTAAGTAAAATGTTTCTCTGAGTTTTGTCACCCACTCTAGCAAATTAATTGTACCCAAAGAAGGATCTATTAGAACCTCCAATTGACAGCCAGTAGGTCAGAAGCACAGATGTCAACCTGGACTTTTGATTTGGCGTCTGAATGGGAGAGGGACAATATTCTGGGACGGAGCCCTTAACTTGTGGCATCTGATACTATCTCCAGGTAGATAATGTCAAAATTTAGTTCAATTGTAGGACACTCAGCTTGTGTCACAGAATTGATTGGTGGTGTGGAGAAATGTACACACATTGGAATTGGGTGCAGAATATTAATAACCATAAACCTTGGTTTGCTCTTGTGTAAAATGGGAATAATCATACCTACCTCCTAAGGTTACTGTGAAGATTGAATGAGGTAATGTTTGTAAAGTGCTTTGCACAGTAAATGCTCAGTTAATGAACTTAAAAATAAAAGTTTGATGTCCTTCTGGTTCCTGTTCTTAGCTGTCTCCTCTTGTCATTCTTTGTATGTTCCCTAGGAACTCTTATCTACGTCATCGTTTCAAATACTGCAAATATGTTGATGACTCCTAAATTTCACTCTAGCCCAGAGCTATCTCTAGAGCTATTCAAAGTGCTGGCCAGCTATGAGATAAACAGTTTGGCCAGAAAGATGCATCTCAACATGTCACTTCCTTCCTTGAGAAAGTCTTTCTATCAAAAAAATCACCTGAACTAAACAGTAGGCACAGTGAAGTCACTGACTTACAGTCTAGCTCAAGTTCCTTATCTTGTCACACACCAGCAATTAAGATTTTGCAGCCGCACACAGAATAGCAAGGACATGTCTAACTGGATGTTCCATAAACACTTGACCTCCCCACCAACGAGGAAAGACCCTGTAGCATACAATCTCTGTCTTTCTAGATAAGTGTCGCAGACATGCACACCACCATCACTGCTACTATCCTTAGTCACTTTTTCTGATACTTACTATCATTGCATAGGTCTCAGGTTCCTGTATTTGTGCCCAGACCTCCATACCTGACTCTAGGACTATGTGACCTTCCAGACTCTTCCTCTCCTACCTTTGGAGACTGAGCTTTCCTTCGCAATTTTTAGTTCTGCTCACATTTTTTGTTTTGGTAACTCCACTCTTAATCTGGCTCTGTGGATCCCAATCTATACTTCATCCAGATTCTCCACCAGATATGGTAGCATCTTCCCTAGAGTCCACAGTTTCTATGAACCTCTTGTCACCCATTCAGAGTCAAGAACCCACAGATTTGTGTGTGAAGTTAAAAATGCAGCTAGGGATCTGCTCCACCTGCCCCCTGAGACTTCCCCATGTTCATACTGGAAGAGTTTTGCTAGCATACACTTTGTATGTGCTCCACCAGGGAAACAGCTATGTGCCATACCCACTAAAAGTGCTTGGTCTACTTGAAATGGTAGAAATTGTTGGGCTTTGACCTACACCTCAACCTCCAATCATAGAAGAAGGAGACATTCTGAGTTTTCATAAACCTGTAGGTAAGAGGCTCTTACTCCCAGCTAATTCCTTGTCCAAAAAGGCCAATTGCCAACTCAACCAAAACTAGCTGCCCAGTTAATGGGCAGCCTAGAGACCCATTGAGTACAAACTCCCACTGAGCTGCAGGTAAGAGTCATCACAAACTCCCAGTTTCTCCTCCATCTCAGCCTCTGTTGAGTGAAGTTTCATGCTTTCACTCTTACATGACAAGTTACATACACCCTGTACTTTATGTTCCACTATGACCACCAGGACTGTCTATCACCTAGTTAATCCTTGCTTGTCCTTCAATCATAGCTCAAATCATCCTTGACTTCTCAAATGTCCCCTTAATCTATCATAACATATTCATTCATAGCACTTATCAAATTTACAAATTTTACATCTGCTTGTAATTGTACACCCATGAGTTTGTGATTCAACCACACAAATGGGAACTATACAAGGGGAGAGACCATGTCTAGTTTTCCTAACTCTATATCCCCAGCACCAGCACAGCACCAATCACATAGTAGAGACTCCAATAAGTATTCCCTGAGTGAATGGCACGCATGAATAACAGGTATGGATCACTTCCTGCTAATCCCTGATCTTTGGAAACATCTTTGCAGCCCAGATAGTCACAAAGTAACACCAGAAGGGCTTTATAACCTGGCCCAGTTCAAAGGGGGCTAAAAATAAGGATAGACTTCTTTCCAATTCAACCTCAGTATGAATACACAGTAATATCTTTCAGCTTATATAATGCCCCTATTATGTTTTAGTGATTACTGAATAGAATCTGTACTAATTTGTTCTCTTGTTAACTCGGGTACACTGGGAACTACATTTCCCAAAAATCCTCTTCCCTGAGTGGTGTTTGCTTAGAGTTGGCCAAAAGTGAGTTTGTACAAGATTTCAGAGGAAAAAAAAGTAAAGCAGTAGCCATTACACTAAAAATGTCATCTTTGGTTAGAAGCAGTATGTCAAATAAGGAATGTCACTCACCACCCGTCACCCAACTTCTATAAGAATTAAGTCATTAGCTACTGCAGTCACTGACCTACAATACAATCTGGAAAGAATTCAGGGTGGAGATCAGGAATGAGGCATTCTGTGCTCTGGGAAAACTGGCAGAACCAGCTGTCAGATAGATATTTTCAGGAGAAAATTTTATGAACCCAAATTCTTGCAGCTTCTCATACTTAGAAAAGCACTAAAATCATTAGCTATCTAATAAACAGTAAACTTCTACTAAGATGTATGCTTGATTGCATGTACCCTTTCTCCAAAATTACATATATACTGACTTCCTCCCTTACCTTTTCGGAGCAGTTCCTCAGAGCTCCCTGAAAGGCTGTCTCCTGGGCTTTAGTCATAAGTCCTCAAATAAAACAGAAACCCATAGCTCTCATGATGTGAGGTTTGGGGGATTTTTTTTCAGTTGACAAGTGTGAGATAGGTATTGATTGGTAGGTTCCAGTTTGTCCTCATATTTTTCTGCTGTATCTCCAGCTTTTCTTCCCTACCCCAGGCTTACCACCAGATGCTTCGCTGCAGCCTCACAAAGGCGCTATAATAACCACACAAAGACAACAACCTTCCATAGCCTTCTACATCATCCCCCTTCACAGCCCAACTCTCCTAGCCAGACATGCCTACCTTCAGATTCCCCTATAAGTTTCAATACTTGCCCCTGCTCCAGGGCTGATCAGTTACCTTTCTGGTGATCTTTGAACTCTTCTCTTCAGACTTTTATTTCCCTCCTGTAATATGCTCCTCTTGCAATTGTAAGAAGTCTAATTCTTATCATAAATGCCTTATATCTTAAAACTGCCCTCAATTGAACACTGACTGATACAAGATCCTAAATAAACTTTTGACTTGAGGTATCATTGGCTTTTAAAAATATACATGGTACCAGGTACTTAGAAATATCTCCCCTTGACTCAGTCTCATTTCCTTTACTTCCTTTCTCTTCCATCTGCACTTTCTCATCTCCCAATGGGAAGGAACATGAAAAGCTTTCAAATCCATTCTCTTATCTTTACTTTTCTTTAATTTTTTAAAAATTACTTAAGTAATACAAGAACACATTCTCATCATAAAATGTCAACCAAGTGTGTCTCAATGAAAAATTTCAAAATATCAACCATACAGATGTATATAAAGTGAAAATGAAAGCCTTTCTTCACCATCACTCTCCACACTATACCCTCCTCCAGAGATCACCCCAGTGCTAACAGTTTTGTGTATATCCTTTCAGAATTTTTTCCTATGCAAACACATGCATAGTATTTGGGGTTTTTTTACAAAAATTGGATCATACTACATACATTTTTATGCTACCTAGTCTTTTCATCTAAAAATATGCCTTGAAGATCTCTCTGTGTCAGTATAGATAGGTCTATCTCATTTTGTTTGCAGCTTCAGAGTAGTGTTTCATAGCAAGGAAGTACAATAATTTATTTAATCTTTCCAATACAGATGGACCCTTAGATTGTTTACCATTTTTTAGAACTAGAAACATCCTTGTATATGTCTCCTTGTGTAGATATGCAAGTGTTTTTAAAAGTGAATATGCTGCATCAAAGTACATTTCCATTTTAAATTTGTGCCAGATTACCCAACAGAATAGCCATATGGATCTACATTCCCACCAACAGTGTGTGAGAATACCAGTTTCCCTCACCCTAATCAACACTACACATTATCAATCCTTTTTAAATTTTTGCCAACATAATGGGCAAAAAAAATCTGATTCTTGTTTCATTTTTTAATTCTCCTGATTACTAGTGAGAAATAGTATCTTTTCATATGCTTACTGGCCATTACATTAACATTTCTTCAATGAATTGCCTATTCATAGTTTTGCTCTTATATCTAACATGTTGTTAATCACTTTCTTATTGATTTGTAGAGCAGTTAGTATACTACAGATGTTAATCATTTGTCTTTTACATATGTTGTAAATATTTTTTCCAGTCTGGTTTTTGTCTTTTTATTTTGTTTCATGGATCACAAACTCGAACAATTACAAGGGCCAGGAAGGTAATATGATTGTATGATGCTTATGATTATAAGACACTAAGGAATAAGGCAATAATGCCCACTTAAGGCTGTTAACTTTCCCCCCAAATATTTAAAGCTCCATATAGGAAAAAGTATCTTGCATGTGTGGGCTAGCAGCTTGAGACCTAGTTTTCAATGAGTTGTAGTTATTGAGATTTTCAGAGGTTTTCGTTTTTGTTTTGCTTTTTAATATATTTTATGTTGTTGAATTTGTCACAATGTTTTCCATTGTGGCTTCTAGGTTTACTTTAGTTTCTTGCTTATGAAGGCCTTATTCTCTTGTATTTTAGTCTAAGATTTATACAGATAATTTCATGTTCATTCCATCAATCCATCTGGAATTTAGATTATGGTAGAGAAGTAACTGTACTAAATTTTAATTTTGTCCCTCAAAATTTTTTACTAAACAGTCCATCATGTTCCACTGATTTTAAATGTCACATTTACCATATGCTAAATTCTAATTTTTAAAAATGGCCTATTTTGGAATTTTATTAGACTGTTATTATATTCCTAAACTATATTCACACTGTTTTAATTATAAATTTATGCAATATTTTGATATTAAGGAGAGTCATCACTCATTTTTCTTTTTTCTTTTTCCAAAGTGTCCTTGGCAATCCCTGCCCATTTTCTTTTCCAAAAGAATTTCAATCATTTCTTGTAGTATCCTCTTGGAATTTTGTTTGCGTTGCATTGAATTTCTAGATTAATTTGAAGAATATTTACACCTTTAAGATTCTGAGCCTTCTGATCCAATGGCATTTTCCCTCATTTATGTATGTTATTGAATTATTTGGTAACCTTTAATAGATACTGTCATGTAAAATTATTACATATTTCATTAGGTTTATTCTGAGTTATTTCATAGTCTTGTTGCTAATGTGAACTAGACCCTTTATTCATGATATTTTCTAATTGGTTTTTACTGGAAAGATACTGACATTTGTGCATTGATATTATATCTAGCCCTGTGCTAAACTCTCCTATTATTTCTAATAGTTTACCAGTTGATTCTTACAGATTTTCTAGATATATAATTTTATTATCAGTGATTAATAAGTTTGTTTCATTATTTCTAATGTTAGTACTTCCTAATTATCTTTCTTTCTTTGCTCTCCTCCTCCTTCTCTTTCTCCTCCTTCTCCTCCTTTTCCTTCTTCTTCAAACAGTATTGCATGGGTCCTCCAGAATAATGAGTTGAAAGCAAGCAACTCTGGCTTCCTTTTGACTTTAATAAAAATGTGTCAAATATTTCATCATTAAGTATCATATGTGCTATAGATTTCTAGTAGAAACCCTTTTAGAAAGTTAAGGTAATATCCTTCTTTCCTTAGTCTAAGAGTTATTTTTTTAATCTAGAATAAATACTGAATTTTATCTAAAGCTTTTCTAGTACCTATTGCAATTATACGTTTTTTTCTCTTTTAATATGTTAATGGTGTGAATTACATTTATAGAGATTGCAATGTTGAACTGTTCTTGCCTTCCCAGAGTAAAATTTACTTAGTAATGGTGCTGTCTTATTTTAATACACGGCTGCATTTAATTTAATTTGTTAATACTTCATTTGGGATTTTGCGTCTGTGTTCCTAAGTGAAATTGACCTATACATCATCACTCTTTACTTGAGTAACTTCATATCAAATTCTTTCTTTAAATAAGTCCCTGGCCCAAGTATTTCTTTGGACTAACCTTGAGAAATGCGTTTTCTGAGCCCAGAGGTAAAATACCCAAGTCATATGTTGTCCATCCAAGGGATCCCTATTACAGCAGACAAGGTAACAATTGTCCTGAACTAGAAGGGTCTCAGTAAATTATGTTCAGTTTTTTCTTCCAGGATATTTCAGTAGTCAATCTCCTTAGGAAAAAAAATGGATATATCTGGTTATCTGCTGTTGCAGCAACATTCCAAATCTTAAAAACTTCAATTCCACTCCCACATGGTTTATCCTGATCCACCTCAGCCATACAGCATTAATAATAATAATTTTTGAATGCTTACTACATATCAGATACTCCTTTAATCCTCAAAGCAAACCCCAATTTTACAGAGAAGAAAACTTAGGGACAATGAGATTAAGTAACTTTCCCAAGATTATAGAACTAGTAGGTAGCAAAGCCAGATTTCTCTTTCTAATCAGTCTGATTGAAAAGCTTCTGCTGCTTGCCAGTATACTGCCTTCCAACAACACAATGAGAGCCATCCTGACCCAGAAAGAGCCAGTTTACCTCCACTCTTGCAGATTCTTCTCAAAGCTATTTTGCTTGGGAATGGGAACTGCTATAGACTGAGGCCACCCCTACGTGGCAGAAATACTACACTGAGAAAGTCAGCAATTCAACAATCACTTCCCACCCGTGGGACCTTGAGTAAATTACTTAAATTCCCTGAAAACCAGTTTCTCAATCTCTGAAATAAGAAAACTAATAGTGCCTAGTTCATGAGGGTTTTGTGAGCATTAAATAAGCCAATACATATAAAGCAGTTACCCAAGTCCTTGGCTCTTAAGTGTTCAAAAATGTTCACAATTGATCTCCTTACACCAGACATCAGAGAGACAGTCTGCTACCACAGACTATCCACCTTCCTGATCCCTGGCCTCAGCCTCCAGTTCATGCTCTAATTCTAAAAAGTACTCCTTAAAACTCTCCACATCTGAATATGCCTATCTAACTGCCCATCAGGCTGAACTAAAAATAAACAAAGAGAAAAATCAGGTCTAAGAAAAGTTTGCTGTATTTGACAGACCCTCACTTCAAAATTTAGCAAAGCCTTGGCAAAGTTTTTAATTTCAAGAAAAAAGGAAATCTCATCAGTTTCAAAGCAGAAAAATGGGTTCTTTTCAAAGGAACATATCTCAGACTTAACTACAACATTAAATTGCTTGATGGTCTCCATTGGTCCCCCCCAGATCCATCTCCTGCCTTCCCCCAGTGCCCTGGAAGGATGACCTATACAGACTGCATCACCTGAGATTCCTTGATTTCTAGTTTCCAGTTAAGTTTGGGAAATAGGAAGAAATGGCAGGACATCTGAGGATAAGAGGAGAGTGACGTCAGGGTACTTATCCCCCTCCAAGTGTCTCTTTTCCCCAGCCAGGCTATTGATTGGGTAATGTTTGTGTTTCTCTCCCTGTGATGACAGCACCTCTCTGGCAGCCCCGCCTCTCATAGTTACAGGTCTTACCCGATCCTAGTAACCATTCTCTCTCTTGTGCGTTCAGGCAGACCTACCAGTAGTAACAGCTCCCTGTTGTTGCTACACTTGGACATTTCACTATCCTACACCTTGTCCATAATTCTGTAAATAGTCTCATCATTAAACGATCCCTAGTTAAACCATTTGAATATTCCATCTCTTTCATGCTGTAACCCTGACCATTACACCTGTGGCAGGATGAGGGAAAAGAGGGGAAGTAGCTTCAGACTATTTCAACGAGAAAAGTGAAACTGGGGAAGAGAGGCCTCCTGGAAAGAGTTGTATTTCTAGAGGGATGCAGCTATTGTCAGAGATGAGGTGTAGAAGCAGGAAGGGAACAAATAAGAAATGCCCCAGCTTCTCTATCCTCGTGCCCTCCAATCTCCTCCCAGCATCTCCCACTGAAGAAAAAAAATAGAAATTAGCCAACAAAAGAGTCTCAGAAAAGTGATCCACAAGGGGGTCAGTCTTTCAAGGCCCAGAGCAGAATAAGAATGGCTCAGGATCAGAAGCAAATAGGTAAAATCCAGTATAATCCACTAGTCCCTCCGTGAGAGCAAGGGCTTTTATATGTGTTATCTACAGCTATAGTCTCAGCATCTGTAGCAATCTTTGGCATATGTGAGTACTCAATAAATATTTTGAATTATATAATTGAATGTTATTCTGCCATAAAAAAATAAAGAAATTCTGCTATTTAGTATAACATGGATGGATCTTGAGGGCATTATGCTAAGTAAAATAAGTCAGGAAGAGAAAGACAAATATTGTATAATCTCATCTATATGTGGAATCTAAAAAACCAAACTCATAAAAACAGAGATCAGATTTGTGGTTGCCAGAGTTAAGGGATAGGGGGTGGGGGAAAAGGGGGAAAGTGGTCAAAAGATACAAATTCCAGTTATAAAATAAATAAGTTCTGGGATATAATGTACAGCATGGTGACTAAGTTAACAATACCAGATTATATATTTGAAAGTTGCTAAGAGAATAGATCTTAAAAGGGGAAAAAAAAATTTGTAACTGTGTGAGGGATAGATGTTAACTAAACTTGTGATCACTTCACTGTATATACATATAGCAAATCATTATGTTGTACATTCTAAACTTACACAATGTTATATGTCAACTGTACATCAATAAAACTGGAAAAATGTTTAAAATATTTTGAATGAATGAATGCTAAAAGACAATAGAAGCATAGCTATGAAGTATTAAAGGGAAAATTTTATGACCCAAGAATTCTATGCTTAGAGAAGTTGCCTTTCATATGTAAAAGCATAAAATAAGATGTCTCAAATATGCAAGGACCCAGGAAATACATCACTCATGGATCCTTGAAAGAAACTAGGACATTTGGGTTGGCCAGGAAATGAATTAAAAATAAGAAAGCAAGAATGAAGTGGTTGTGTTTAAAAGGAATAGTATTTAATCTCTCTCTAAGAATATATCCAAATGAAAAATACTGAAATGCAAATAAAAATTTGTACACAAGTATATTTGTGGCAGACTGCTGTCTCCCAAAATCTCTTTTCTCTTTCCTCTGTAGTAGCAGATTGCCAGGCACATAATTGCCCAGCTATGCTGGATTTTCAAGCTTCACTTGATTATGTGTGGCTGTATGACTAAGAAGCACAAGCAAACGTGTGTGCTACTTCTGGGCCAGAGTGCTGAAGTAATAGGCATACCTCTGCCCTGCTCTATTTCCTCTTTCTGTGAGTCTGCGCATGAATGTTCAAGTGACAGAGTTAATGAAAAAGAAGAAATCTGCATTCCTGAATGATTGCACTAAGTAGACCCATGACCTGACTCAGAATTCATTCCATTACTTGAAACGAATTACTCTGATTTGAGCCCTTACACATTAGGCAGTCTATTTGTTACAGCAGTTGACATTATCCTAACTAATACAATGCTCATTGTAGCATCATTGATACTAGAGAACTATCAAAACAATCTAACATTGGGAAACTTGTAAACAATGAAAAATGATGCAATCCTCACAAAGTATGTTTATAAAACTCATAAGGCATAGGGAAATGCTTGTTACATAATGTTAATAAAAGAAAGCATGATACACACACACACACACACACAGTATAATCTCAATTATGTAAAGTACATCGATTGTAAAAAGACTAGAAAGAAATAGGCCAATGTGTTTTTAGTACTTGCCTTTTGATAGTGAAATTATGGGTACTCTTTTCCTGATTCATTCCTCCCTGTACTTTCCAAATTTTCTATAGTCATCATGCATTACTCTTATAAGCCCAACAATTCAAATGAAAACTTGAAAAAGACTGAAGATTAGGGGGAGACACTGAAAAAGTTTAAGATACAGTGCTATGAGAAAAATCTGTGTTCATTTGGGTTGCAAATAAGTACCAAAAAAAAAAGTGTTTGCAAGTGAGCAGTTTTGGAGAATAAGTCTGTCGAGACCTAAGTACTGCATGATGACTCTAGTTAATAATACTGTATCGAATACTGGAAATTTGCTAAGAGAGTACATTTCAGCTGTTTTCATCACACGAAAAAAGCGGTTACTCTGTAAGGAGATGATATAGTAAAAGGTTTGACTGTAGTAATCATTTTACCACATATACATATATTTATCAAATCATCATGCTGTGCACCTTCAGTATATCTAATTTTATTAAAAATAAAATTAAAAATAGTTAATTAAAATGCCTATGCATCTGGCTGCAGACTAGAAAAGGAAATTCAAAAGTGGAAACAGCAGCTGTGTCAGAAGGCTTGCGGATGATTTGTTTGTTTGAAAACTTTTCCTTCAATGTAATCATAACATTGTTCTATTCCAATAAAAACATGATGTAATTTTTAACCTAGTTCCTTATCCCTAAATATTTACACTTCCTCGTGTTTATTAAACGAATCACTCCAGTTTGAACCTCAGCTTTGCGTGAAGTTTTCTGGATCAACGACCTCATGGGCTCTAATCTAGAATGTTTTGAGTTCATTCCTCAACTCAATTTATCCTTGACCGAATCATTCCACCAGATTAAAGGAAGAGTTGCTGGCTCAAAGGACAAGAATCATCCCTCGTGATGAGTGTGTATTTAACCTAGTATTTTCTTGGCTATTTGCCTCCATGTCCTTTTCTTATTGCTTCTACTGTTCAGCTAACAGTTCAGGGCTGTTTATGAGTTAATAAAAGAGATGATGCAGGATTGCTGGGTGTCGTCTGGGAGCTGGTGATGGGCTTTTGGCTTTGGTACAGCCCCTGGCAATGCTGGCCGCTTAAAGCCTATTAGCGGGACGCCCCATAGACTGAGAATGTTTTATGGAGAGTACATACATCTCACTCTTTTTTTGTTCTTGTTCCTCCACACAATCACTCCATACAGGGTAAAAATGCTGCAAACACACCCCAGGTTCCCCTGCACCCATTTGAACTCTGACCAGCCATCTGCTACTTCTCTGGCTCTGGTGACTGTTCCCTCCCAGTTCAGCTGAAATGAAAATCAACAAAACCTTTTTGTGTGAAATGAGCTAGAAAGATAATAATGGAGGTGTCTTTGGTGTCTACTGGAACAAGGAAAAACTTCGGACATCTTTCTTGCTTGCATCTTCATTGTGTGACTGCTGTTCTGCTGCAGAGCAAGGGCACTGCCCAGCTGCCGCAGTAAATCCTCTCCGCCGAGGCTGACGAGCTCTGATGGATGGCACCCCAAGAGATTCAGCCTGTGCTGGACCCTGGAGCTGGAGACCAGTTGTCCTTGGCTGCAATCTTTTTCTGCCTTGAAGAAAAAGCAATGATGTCTCTTTAATTGGAAAGTGACATTGTGTATAGCCTTAGCAATGTCTCCTCTCCACTCTGCACGAGAGAATTTACCCCAAATAGATTGTTTTAATTGTAATAATCTATGAATTATTTGAAGTAATCCAATAATTTGGAAAAGGGGAACATCTAATCAAAGCCGGCTGATAAGAAATTGGCATTTTTGAAAGAAGACTATTCTAGGGTTCATCGAGCTGGTAGGGAAGGTCAAAAGAACTGCTAAGTCAGAAATGCTCTAACTTGCAGGCAAACTATCGGCGGCAGTTCTAACACTTCCCAAAGGCACAGTGCTGAGGTGGGGAGTGGCTGAGAACATTGGCTGCTTGAAGAAGAATCTTAACCATCATCCTTGGGGTGAATTTTCCTAAAATTCCTACTTGAAAAGAGTGAGTCATCCTTCATAAAAATGTAAAGTCAGTCATTTGGCTTTCACATTTCCAATCTTTCCTTTCTCACCCTCCCAGGGCCCACCACTCCTGCTTTCAAGCAGGCAAACACTCTTGTGCTTGATCCTTCATTTCCGCTAAGAAAATCCACTCTCAAAAAGGATCTAACACCTCTGTGTCACTGTGGACATGGCCCCTGTTAGGAAGACTGGGAGAGCCAAAGGATTATGAAATGCAAGGCTCTGTCACCTTTTAAAATAATTTTAGTCATCTGCCAGTAGGTGGGAGAAGTGATATGTTTTTAGGAATGTGACTCCTGAAATCCTACCTCTGGGCTTCTACTTTTCTGTCTAGAGCAAATTTTGAGGTTCCAGCTAATTCTTCAGGCACAAAGCCCTTGGGGCCCAGATAAATTGTTCCAGCAGTGCTTCATCTCCCACTTACTTTTGGGTGAGGCTCAACTCACTGATGAAGTTCTGGAAAATCATGGTCAATTACCCTTTGTGTTCATCAGTCTGAAACTGTTACATTGGCTAATCCGTTGGTTATGAGTTGGGTCTAACTTTGGCCAATAAACTGTCCTTATTGTAAAGAATCTAACTCTAAACTTAAATTCCAGGCAGAGACCCATAAAAATTGATTGCTTGGCATTCAAAAGATACTCTCTCTGGAAACTCAAAAGAAGGTAAAGTCATCATTGACAGGGTGGGACTTGGTAGAGGTGAAGAGCAGACCTCGAGACAGGTTTCACTGTGATTACGAATTTCCAGCAAGTCTAAAGTAGTTTACAAAAAAAAAAAAGATTATTCCATCCTCAACTCTCACATATGAAAGAAACTTTTCATGGTCACGTTTCTCTCCCGGGACTGTAAGCTCTTCCAAGCACACCACACCCTTGTGCTAAGGCAGGCCAATAAGAGTTAAACTGAGATTCCGCTAAGGTCCCACGAGAGTCTGATCCTGCCAAGTTTTTCCAGTGGAAAGTTTCTGATGTTTCTATTTCTGATCTATTGACAAAGCCCCTCCGCCTTCTTTTCTGTTCCCTTCATGCACTCCTTCGCTTTTAGTCAGGGGTAGAATAAGAGGAGAGGGGAGGGATAGCAGTGGAGAGTGAGTGTCTTACTTGTTCTTATGTTCTTACTCATGTGGTCTTCCATCATCTCACAGACCATCTCTTCCCTTATCTCTGTCCCTAGAAGGTACTTTTGGTGCACATCTCCTCTTACAATTCTAATTTCCTTTTTTCTGATTGCCTTCAAGATCTCTTCTTCTCCAACCTCTTTAGTCACCAGTTTACAGTTCCATTCTACTATTTGAGTATCACATTCTCTTATAAGTCATTCCTTTTCTCTGGTGTTTTTAACACCAATGATGACCCTTCCTCTGTCTATGCTCTGGGGTTTCCATGATTCTGAAGGATTAAAGTACAAAGAAATTTCAATAGTCAAAGTACAATGCAAATTAAATGCCCCAATGTGTAGGGGTAGCTATTTAGCTTGAACTATTTCTGCAAGAAGAAGACATTTTTTGTGAAGAGAAGCCAAGGGCCTTGACTTCTTGACCCCTAAGAGTGCCAAGTCCATGTGGAATGGCAAATGGAAACGAGGAACTCAGCTCCATAAATGCTCTCCTTTAAAGTAATGCCTTTACAGAGATCTCCAGGGCAAACCAATGTTGACATGCTTCGAGAAAGTTAGTGCAAAGTAGTGATAAGCATTTGTCAGTCCCCTGCTGTGCTCCTGCCATCTGCTTTCCTGAGCTTAAGGGAGAAATCGAGGAGTGATGACAACCTATCCAGGGCATTGCTTTCCCTCATCAGAGATCAATGGGAAGCTCCTTCTCCGGGTGCTTTGTCCTGTTGAGGCTGAGTTGTGGCATTGCTCACCCACCCCAGGCAGCGCTATTCTAGAGGACTCCATCTGGAACTGAGTTTCCTTTTGATGTACTCAGATGTGTTCAGACACCCTGGTAGAAATGAATCACACCCTATCTGAGTACCACTGTGCCCTAAATAAGGAATCTAGACTAGAGCTTGCTGAGGGGCTAATTAGAGGCACTAGTCATGTGACCTGTTCTTACTGTAAACCATCTAGCAGGACTCATTATCCTTGCTAGAGACAGACTTAGCCTTCAGATACTATCTCTCAATTACTCAAGCATAGGAATGGTAGGGAGGGAGTGCTGTACATTAGAATTGTCTAGTGATATAGCTCTTGAGCTTGCCATTCAGAAACAGCCAGAAATCTTGTCCCCTTTCCACTCTGAGTCAACGAGCTGAGCAAGTGGGAACAGTAAGACTAAGGAAAAAGCCTCTTATGTACTTCCTTTGATGACATAGGAAAATACCTCTAGATGAAGCAAGACCCCCCAAAATCAAGGAAACTAGACTGTGGCACCCAAAAAGAAGACAGTGGGATAAAAGTTCAAACATAAAATGCTACTCAGAATACCTCCCATAGGAAATGAAGTGGCTGATTGCATACACCTAGTGGCAGATGAAATTCACGGCCAAAGATGTAAATGTATCATCAAGGTTGAGAAAAGAAGGTAGCGACTGAAGAGCAGACTCAGAAAATGGCAAATACTATTAATTGCTCTTGTCGGTTACGTCCATATTGATGAATCCAATGGAAACATCTCTAGCCTCTTCTTACTTAACTGCTCAAGAATATTTATACAGTTAAACATTTCCTTCTTATTGATAAATCTTCACTCCCTTTGCTTCAATGACACCACACTCTCCTACTTATTCCTCAGCAGTCTCCTTTTCTACCCACTCCTTGTGATAGAGTCCCGGGGCTGAATTCTGGGGCTCTTCTCTTCAGAGAATATGATAGCATAGGAGTTAAGAGAATGGACTCAGAAGCCAAACTTCCCAATTTTGAATCCTATCTGCTACTTACTTAGTGTGAAATTGGGCAATTTACCCAATCTGTAAGTGCTTCAGATTCTTCATCTATAAAATAAGGATAATAGCACCTACCTTCCAGTGTTGTTGTAAAGATTAAATGAGTTAATATATATAAAGTACTTAGAACAGTACTTAGCATATAGTAAACACTGTATACATGTTTGCTATTATTATTATTACTATTATCATTGTTACATTACTATTATTACCATTACTGTTATCATTATTATTATTATTCTCTTCTCTATCTATACACTTCTTCAGTAATATCCTCTACTTTCATAACTCTAAATACCAGCCGCAGTCAAATGACTCCTAAGCTCTGACCTCTCCCATGACAACCAGTATCATAAATCCGCCTGTTTGACATATCCTCTGATACCTAACTGGCATTCCAAGTTTAATATCTTAGTCAGCTCAGGCTGCTGTAACAAAATGCCACAGACTGGGTAGCTGAAACAGCAGACATTTATTTTTCACAGTTCTGGAGAAATCCACAGGCTGGGAAGTCCAATGTTAAGGTGCCACCAGATTCGGTTCCTGGCAAGTGCCTTCTTCATAGGTTATAGATGGCTGCCTTCTTGCTGTGTTCTCCCATGACAGAGACAGAGAGGGCACTTCCTCTCTTAGGCCCTGCTCTGATGACCTCAGCTGGATTAACCACATCCCAAAGTCCCCCACTTCCAAATGCTTTCACACTGGAGGTTTGGGCTTCGATGTAAAAATTTGGTGGTGGGGGTAGGGATGGACACAAACATTCAGTCCATAATAACATGCCTTCAAAGTAACTCTTGTTTTTCCTCCCAAGCCTGCTTCTCCCCCAGACATCCCCATTTTAAAAAACATACCACCATCCACTCGGTTGTTCAAACCCAAAGTCAGGAATCATTCTGATCCTTCCATTCTCATCATCCCCAATATCCAATTCATTCGCCAGTTACGACTGTCTTACCTCTAAAAGATATTTCAAATATGACCATTTATCTCCATTCTCTTTGCTTCCACCCTAGTCCCAGCTACTGGAATGTCTCACCTAGACCACTTCAATAGGCTGTTAACTGGCTTCCCTTCTTCTTGCCCCCTTAATATCCTCACATCACACAACAGCCAAAGTGGGCTGTTAAAAATAGAAATCATGCTCTGCCACCTCTTCACTTACAACCTAGTCATAGCTTCTTATGGCCCTTATATTAACTGGGACTGCAAAGCCCCTTGAATGATCTGTCTCTCCAATCTCATTTCCTATCCCTCTGCTCCTCACTGACCAGGTGCCAGCCATCTTGGCCCCCTTTCTTTCTTTGAACACTTTTATCTCTTACTAAACTCAAGGCTCTTATATTGACTATTCCTTTTGGGTAAAATTGTTATTCCCAGGCTCTTCAAGTGGCTAGCCTCCTTATTCTTCAAGCCTCAATGTCAGCATCACTCCCTGGAGGCATTTCCTGACCATCCTTTCTAAATAAAACAGCCCTCCAGTTATTCTCTGTTTATTTACCTTATAAGTGTTTTATATTTCTTTTTAACTTTTTCCCCTCCCCCACTAGAATGTAACTCCACGAGGCAGGAATTCTGTTTTGTTCTCTGTAAATACCCCACAAATACTGTCATACCTGGTACACATCAGGTGCTCAGTAATTATTTGTTGAATGAATGAATGGATGGATGGATGGATGGATGAATGAATGAAACCATGTACTGAGCACCTTTAATGCCCTAGGTGCTTCACAAATGTCAACTTATTTAATTCTCAAGATAAGACTTTGAAATATCTTTTATTTCTCACTGCACAAAAGAAGAATCTGAGGCTCAAAAAACTATATAATTCACCAGGATCACATAGCTAGGCAGAGCCAGGATACAAATCCAAGTCTTCTGATTCCAAAAGCTTTGTAGTTTCTGCTTCAGTGAAATTTATTTATTCATTCATTCATTCACTCAACGGTTATTGAACATCTATTTTGCACCTCTGTGCCAGGCCCTGGGGATAGAGAAATGAATAAGACACCACCGCTGCCCTGCACAGAGTTTTCAATCTAGTTGTGGATACAAATAAGTAACCAGATAGTTACACAAGCGGAAATAAATGCTACATTAGGGAAGGGAGAGGCAGGAGAGGACAGGCTTTGGAGCCTGGATTCCTGGATTTGAATTCCAGCTCTAGCACTTTTGAACTTTGTAACTTTTGGCAAATCGCTTAACCTATGGCTTAATCAAGGCTTCAGTTTCTTTCTCTGTAAAATGGGAATCAGAGATAGAGTGCTTATTTTACAGAATGAATGTGAGGATTAAATGAGTTAATACAGGTAAAGTGCCTGGCATATAAGAAGTACGCCATAAATGTTAGCTGTTGTTAGAGGTGCAGAGGAGGGGGGACGAGACCATTGAAAGCTTCCCAGAAGAAGTAAAGATGTCTGAGCTGAGCTTTGTAGAAATGGTAGATACAGTGGTCAGCCAGGTTTGAGGAAGGCTGGGAATGGCGTTCCAGGGAGGGGAAAACATTCAAGGGCCCTTTTCCTGCCAGCTGATTTCAGAATCAGCCCAATCACAGCTTATTCAGAAACCTGGCACTGTGAACCCTGTTCTTTCTTTAAGCTAAAATGGTTTTCATGTATATCACGTGATTGTAGTGATGCTCCCAGAATCCCAAAGATGTAGAAAACGAGGCTGAAGAGAGAGAGGCAGCAGCAGGAGCTCTGGATAAGCTAGTGTGCCTGGAGGGAAGGCGGGGCATGATGAAGCAGAGTCTGTACACACTGGTCTCTGTCCAAGTGACTTGCAGGCAGGAAGGTGGCTCAGGAGGGGGAGCCACCAGGGAGAGAGCCAGAGGGGCAACCAGGGTCTTCAGGGAGGGGAACTGCTGCTGAGTTAAAACAGTTGGGACCAGTGAAGAAAAGACAGGTGGAAGGGGAACAGATAGAAAGTGAATTTAAAATGCCACGAAGGAGGCACTCATGATGAAACCAGCCTTTTGCAGTTTCCCAAAGTCCTAGCAATCATTTAGAGAGTTCCTTTAAATCCCATTTGCCAGGCAGGCAGCCCGCTGAGACAAGCAAGCCGCCGAGGCTGTGTTGTGGTTGTAACTTATGTCGAGACATTTCTGGAAGAGCCCCGTGGATGGGCCAGATGAAAGACTGCTGGGGGTCCAAGGATCCTTGCCCTTGGCTTCAGCTCACATCAGAGAGTTGAAGGAGAAAAGGAAGGGACCAGCCTGCAGCCCAGTTTGTAACTCTAAAGAGAGGCAAGCCTGATGTTTGGCGTTCGAAGCTGAGAGGGAGAATTTTTAATGTCTCTTGACACCTCTTGCTTGACAACATCTGCAGGAATTGGCCAACGCAGTGTGCCATTTTGGTTTCTAGCATCAGGACATAATTCCTTCCTGGAGTCCTTGTTCTGTTTCCCGGGGATGTGGCAGGGTTTGATGATGATGATAACTGGTATTTGGAGCCTGCCTTGCTTTTTATGTGTTCGTGATTACAGTCTGTAGGCAAACTTTATAACATTCCCTCGCCTTCTGGAAGCAGCCAGAGGAGTTGTGAGCCATGCTGGGGAGAAAGGAGGTAGGCATACAAGCTCGCTGAGTACGAAAGACTTGGAAATCCCGAACAGGATCTTAGACGCCATCTGCTCCCCAGGGAAGAAACGTACACCTGGATTGGGCACATGAGTTCCCAAAGTCACACACTGAGTGACAGAGCCCCGATCCAGTTTCAACCTGGGTTTTGTTCCACCTGATGGAAGCATTGGCCCGCGTGTTGGTTCTTTAATACAGCTAAGCAGTTTCCAAAAGAGAGAAGCTATGCGATTCAAGTTAATGCTCTTGATTTTGCTGCAATCTATTATTATTCTGTCAGGAGGGGCCAGAGAAAAAGAATGTAATTTCTCACGCCAACAGGTTACTGACCTGCATGATTTCTGTGTGGCTCAGACATTTTGAAGGCTGCCAAGAGTAAAATTCAAAAGATTTAAATTAACCTCCTGAACTGCAAAACAAACCCATCCTTTTTTTTCATTGCCTTCCTAAGCCTTTCAGCTTGAGAACGCCAAGGGCCTCTGAACCGTCCTTACACTCTTCAACAAGTCAGCCAAACCAATTTGCTTCCTCCGCCCCTTTGTACCTCGTTCTCTTTCCCCTTCCTTTCCAACATTCCCCAAGCCACCACTGGCTCAGCGCCCCTGCCTTCCTCCAAACTGCTCTCCCTGACCAGTACCCCATGCCCCCAGTCATTATTAAGCACTTCCTGCAGGCCAGGTACTGTGCTAGGTAATTTGCACATGGTATATCACTTAATCCCCAAAGTTCCCTCTTGGCCTCCTGCCCTCACCCTCAGCATCCAGGCAAAATTTTCCTACCCCCTGTCCCATGCTGTCAGGGCCTTGCTTGAATTGCCAAGGTAGCAGCTAGTTTTCTGACAAATTAATCAGTGCTAAGATGTTAAATGACACCCTTCAAAGCACACTATGTAGACATCTGTAAAGCCCTGCATTGGCCATATTGGAAGTCTATGTTTGCCCAAGGGTCTAATTTAATCCTCTTTATAATAATAATACTCTCTCTTTCTACAGCTTGTAAAAGCCCTTTCACATAATTACCAAATATGATCCCTCAGCTGTGTTGAGGTGTTAATGAGGAAGTTATCCACAAAGGCATGTTTTAAGGTACTCCTTAATTGCTCCAAATTGTGGCCCTGACCTACTGTTTCTTCTCAGGTCTTGGCCTTGCTCTGACAAATCCTGCCGCACTGACATAGGGAGTCAGGATGCCCAGGCCATGTAGGGGTTGAGGGGAAGAGAAGAGAGAGGAAGAAAAAGTCCAGGAAAGTCAGAAGTGCAAAGAACATGATCTCCTAACTGTGTCCCACAGTCTAATCCTGCAGGAGTCTGAACGTCAGACAACGCCGTGAGCCCAGCCACTCCTGGCAGCCCCTGCAGCCCATACCAACTCCTCTCACAGGCTAAGGGGCTTGCCTTTAACCTCCAGCCCCTCACCTGTCACTGGCATAATCTGGGGTAGAGAGGCAGCCCTAACTAAAGCCCTACTTCCGGGTCTTTCCAAAACACTAAAGTAGTTTGGTTGCTCCACCAGAAGGGGCATACCTCAAGGAAGGTCTGTGCACCCCAATACCACCACCACCTGCCTGACAGTGGGAGCTTCCTGAGGGTGATGCAATGTCTCCTCTAGTGTGTGGACACGTGAGAAGAAGAAAGGGTAATAGGAAAACTTGAGGTTAGAGGTCAGAATGGCAGAGCTAGAAGACAATTTTGAGATCATCCAGATCAGTGGATCTTAAACATCAGCATATCAGAATTACCTGAAGAACTCATTAAAATACAGATTTCTGGGCCCCACCCTAGAGTTTCTGATTCAGTACAATGATCATTTTTAACAAGTTCCCTGATGATGCTGAAGCTTCTGGTCCAGGGATCACACTTTTAAGAACTGGTGCGCTAAGCTACTATACACATTTCACAGATAAGGAAAAGGAGTCCCAGAGAAGGGAAATAACATTTCCATTTTACTGAGATGGAAACTAACGAGTGGTTTGGTAAGTTGCCCAAGGCCACACAACCAGTAAGTGGTACTGACTTTTAAATCATGGAGCCCAGTGCTGGAGTCTGCACTTCACTTTGCTACCTCGACCTCTAAGTGTCTGGCTCCACCATTTCCCAGCTGTGTCACCCTGGGTGGGTTACTCCAGCTATAAAGTGGAGGTCATAATTGTACCTATTTCCTGAGGCTATTGTGAAAACACAGTTAGAAAATATATGTAAAAACACATACGGGTAAACCATTAGCCCTGTGCCTCACCATCTTAAGCTGTCAGTAACTGGCAGTTCCTAGCATCCTCATGGCTGAGGTTGCTTTTGTTGTCAGTTGAGGAAGTCTGGGGGCACCCTTTCTCTTGGCTTCCTGTTCTCAAGTGGAGAAACCTCAGTTAGCAGAACACTATTGACCTCTCTTCAGCCTCTCATTTCCTCCGAGAGAGAGAGAGAGAGACAGAGTCAGAGACAGAGACAGAGACAGAGACAGAGACAGAGAAAGAAGGGAATTCTGATTGGTAGATCTGGAAGCAGACCCAGAGCACGCGTGGCCTATCTGCTTTCGGAAGGAAGGAGCTCTGTTCTAACCACTGCCATAAAATCCCTCTTGTGGGCAAGACCTACTGTCTTCTTGCATTTCTTGGGTCTAGATGGGTATCTCTACCTAATTCTGAAGTTCAGAATTAAGAAACCCACTTGGCAAGCACATCTAAGCCACCTTCTCTAGCACTTCCTTTAGAAATAAAGTTCTTTTGATCTCTACCTGCTTTACTTCCTTGTCTCTCTCAATCAGTTCAGAACTAGAGGAAGAAAATAAAGGATGCCGTTTATTCAGCTGCCTCAACTCCTCCTCCCTCCCCATTCTGATTGTTTATTCATATAAGTTCATGGAAGGGCTTTAATGGAAACTAAGTCTGCAAACTCCTTCTCCAGGACTTATTAACTATCCTGGCTTTATTATTTTGAAAATGCCTTCAGGGCTGAATTTCACTTACTTCATATTTGGTAGAATTTATCAAGGTATAACATAGACATAAAAGTGCACAAATCACAAGTATACAGCTCACTGAATTTTCACAAACTGAACACATCCATGTAACCAGCATCCAGATCAATAACCAGCATATCAGAAGCCCTCTCATGCCTCCCTCCAGGCACTACCCTCCCCTTGTTTCCATTTTTTTTTAAATAGAAAGATAAAACCTCCCATCCGTGAGCAAATTATTTACATGTCCTACCATCACATAGTCTTGGGTTGAATTAGGAAATCAAATCAGTCCTCTCAATCTTCATTTGAATAAACAATCTCCTCTCCACAAGCTATGCAATTTCAGCATCATGTAAATGCTTCCAGCATCATGTAAATATATCCTGTGAGTTCACTGGAATTGCCATTGCAAGATTCAAAGCCATGCAAATGTCTTCCCTTCATTTTCATTGGAAGCTACAGTTCATTCAAGAGTGACTCCAGCAGGTGGACCAGGAAATAGCTCCAAGCTCTAAGGAAAAGTGATTAAGATACCTTAAGCTGGAGAGGAGATGGGTGAGGACTGCCACCCACCTCTGCGACCTTCCAGATCCTGCAATCATGCATACCACCCCTACGTCCACACTCTACACACTTCCACCCTCACGTGTGCACACACATACACACACACACACACACACACACACACACAGATGGGGTGGTGACTGCTGAACCAGAACCTTATGCCATGTACAAATTGGCATTTAATAAGTGCTTTTGTCATGAAGGATATTGATTACTTAAACTCCATCCATCTCAGATAGAGCTAAGATTCACATTTGGGATCATAAGTCATCAAGTTTATTCTCAGAAAATCCTTCCCTTAAGACCTGGGTGGAGAAAGTAGTTGAGGACACTGGTAGTGTACATTCATTCTTAGAATAAAAGCCAAACCCTTCATTATGACCTACAGGGATCTACATTATCTGCTTGTTCTCGTGCGCGCGCATGCGCACGCGCTCTCTCTCATTCTCTCTCCCTCCCCAGTTTTACTGGCTTCTCTCCTTTTCCTGGCTGTACTTCTGTCTGAAATGCCCTTTATTCCTGATCTTTGCATTCTAGACTCAGCTTCAATGTCACTTTGTCAGAGAAATCACCTGTGATCGCCTCCCAATCAATTTCTCCCCATTTTATTTTCTTCAAAACAATGACTACTAGAAAATTACATTTTGTTACCTGTGTACTTGTTGATTACCTAGGAGGTAAGAGCAGGGATTTCATTTGACTGGTTCAACACTTTATCCCAGTATATAAGACAAAGCTTGGCACATAGTAGATATGCAATAAATATTTCTGGAATGAGTGCATGAGTGAATTGTCCTAAACTATCTTATACCCTGAAGTCACCAGATGTAATTCATGACATCACTCCCTTAGCAGCCTCTGGAAAGTACAGACTTTGAAATCTATAGCCCTGGTTCAAATGCTGGGTTTTCCCCTTACTAATAAAGCTGGGTGAACTTGGGGTAATTTCCTCAGCTTCTCTGAGCCCATTTCCTCTTATTTAAAATTATCATAATCTCTAATTTACATAGTTGTCATGATGATTAAATCTTACAGAGTAATTAAAACCCTCATACAGTGGGCATAGGTCTTCAGACATAGGTCTCAATGCACAGTCTCACTCCGTCCTCCCAAACTACCCCCTTGCTTTATATTCCTCTCCATATGCCTTGATTGATCTTTTTGTCCATCTGTGTGCAAATATTCCGTCTCCTCTCCCTGCATTCACAAACTGTCCAAACCAATCAGCTATAGCAACAACCCAAACTTCTAACGCCTGCTAAGGCCATGTGGGAGAGTCACCATTTAAGCTCCTGGTCTGTTGCTTCCTGCCTATCATCTGTCTCCTTCCACTGCCTCTTGTTGTTGTGAAGAAATCAAGTTCAAGTGCTGTAAGTATGGACTTTAAGTCATAATAAATCATTCAGATGTCAAGAGCCTTAATCAGCCAATCTGAAGGCAGAGAGATTGATTAGAAGGTTTAAAAGCTTCACTTGTCATTTTTAAGAGTTGTTTTTTTCTTACTCTCTTAAGAAAGATTGGGAGATGCGTCATTCTCCTTTCCTGTATGGAAAAGCTAAGTGAGTTAACATCAGAGGAATGTCCGCTACAACTCTACTAGGGAAAAGTTTAGTCACTGTGGAGTAAGCACTAGAAGCTACTGTGGAAGTCATCTAATTCAATGCTTTCATTTTACAGAAGGATCAAGGCGCACAGAAGAGCTGTGTCACTTCCTCCAGCTCACAGGGAGTTAATGGCACAACCAGAGCAAAGCCCCAAGTCTTCTGACCCTTAGTTTGGTGTTCTGTTCATTAAAGCAAATTGTGCCCTCGTTGGGACTCAACGTCTCCAAGGAAGAAGCGGGGCAGCTGATTCAAGCCTTGACAGAGAGACTGAGTGCGTGCATCTTCCTTCTATTTCTCATAGATATTTAGAAAAGTACCAATCAGGGTCCCAGCAAGAAATAGGCAGGCACACTCAAATTGAGTAATTTGAGGAGAGTTTAATAAAGGGACTACTTACAAAGGTGAGGTAAACCATGAGAAGAGAGGAAGTGCTGGGAGGGATGAGAGGGGCGTTATCGCCTCAGGCTTGAAAGAGTAAAGGGAGGAGGCTGCTCCCAGGGGAGAGAGAGGGTTCCTGGGAGAGGGCTTCCTGTGACCTTTCCTTGACGGACTAATCAGTTTATGGCATCCTGCAGGAAAGAAGCTGAGGCATTAAATATTCCAATACATATCCCCACATCACGATTCTCCCTCTGGCTCTCCTACTAATGTTCTCCGGTGGTCTAATCCACACAGAAGTCAGAGGACAAGGAAGCCCAGTGAAGGAGACTAAGACAAGTCAGTCTTTCTGAGCACCGAGGAGGACGAAAAAGGGTGGGGAATGGATCTGGAGAGGCAAAAGGAAGATGCTGACAACGGAAAAGGAACAAGCATGTTTGGAGCACCTATCACATCTCAGATGTTAGATGTTTTCAGATTGCATTTATCCCTCACAACAGATCTTTGCTGTACATATTCTTTCCCCTCCTTTACAGATTAGAAAACTGAAGCTGAAATGGGGAGGTCACTTGTTCAAGGTCACACAGTATTTGAACCCAGGCTTATCTGACTCCAAAGTCCAGGCTCTTAACTCTCATATTATTGCCTTGAAAACAATAAGAAGTATAGAGCAGTCCTTTCCTATGTCTCAGCAAATTAGGAAAAAGGGAAAAGAACCATGGGGTAAATACTATCCAAGAAATCTCAAATATGTTAAGAAAACTACATCTACTACTTAATTCTTCCTTAACTATCTTCTCTAAAGGGTCTACTTTTTATCACCCCCACCCCACTTTCTGTAAACCCCTACTGAGATGTTGTTAATGGAAACCTTTTTGTTAACTAATAATTTAGCATTAACTGGTACAATCTTAGGGTGTAACTACTTCCAGAGGAATCTGTCTTTTAAAAGAGAACTTCTTGTCATCTCACTCCCTTTCACACCTTTCTCAAAGTAAATATGTAAAAAGAAAGGCTTTTAAATTCACAGAAGCAGATGGCAGAATGTTGGGTGCCAGGGCTGGGGAGTGTGGGAAATGGTGAGACGTTTGTCGAAGGGTACAAAATTTCAGGTTTAGATGAGTAAGTTCTGGGGATCTAATGTACAACGTGGTGACTATATATATATATATATATATATATGTATATATGTATATATATATACACACACACACACACACACACAGCATGGTTAATGATATTATATTGTATACTTGAAATTTGCTAAGAGGGTAGATCCTAAGTGTTCTCACCACACAAACACACAAAAATGTCACTATGTTAGGTGATGGATGTGTTAATTAGCTTGATTGTGGTAATCATTTCACAATGCATACAAATATCAAATCATATTGTACATCTTAAATATATACAATTTTATTTGTCAATTACACCTCACTAAGGCAGAAAAAAAATAAAATAAAAAGGAAGACTTGGAAGAAATTAGTAAAAAGGAAGCCTTGACTTAGTCTATAAAATATTGGGGGATGCATTTGTTAGAGGAAGTACAAATGTATACACTCTGACTCAGTTACAAAAAAAAGCAATTTAATATTCTATATCTGATTTCATCTTGCTCTAGAGCCCCAATTCCCCTAGTATCTTTCAGGTTAATTTCAGTCAATTCAGAGTTCAAATTTCCTATTAGGACTGCCTCTATCTTCTTAAAATATATTCTTTTTTCCTTCCCCAGGATGGTATCAGGGTGCAGAGGGAAGCTTATATAGCCTCATTGCACTTGAGAAGCAATCTCTGTGATGCATGTTGGCCTCTGGTTTCCTTCTGATCTCTGCAGAGATGTCCCTAATCCTGCTTGATCTTCATGAGTTTTTCACAGGTATCCACAGCACAGTATCTCAGGGCCACCTGGCCTTTGGAGAATTATGCTGGGATCCAATGCCATGAGCTAATGCCATGAGCATTGCCATTACTCTGATGGGAAGGTTCCTGCAGTCAGCTCCCTCCTCTTCCTGACCCCAGCCTTCTTCTGCTCCACCTATCTTTTCCTCACTCTTCCATATCCCACCAGGTCACATGAGAATTTTAGATCTCCTTTACAGCCCTCCAGGACCAGGTACATGATACCTCCAACCCTCTCTTTATTATGCCACGGTGCCATTGCTACTCAACTGTGGCTACTCTGTGTTGATACGGGCACCATGTGATCTCCTCCAAGAATTATAAACAAGAAGGGAACTATCATCTCCTTTTGTGGCCCAGAATATGGGGTCAGCATCTTCAACCCAAAACAGCTTTCAGTTTTCTGAGTGGCAGGAACTTCCCTTATGTTGGTATCCAGCATTCTCTCTACACAATGGCTGATGCTGAAGTACTATTTTCAGACCACTGTATTTTGCACTTGGTATGTAAAGGGAATCTACCCTCATTACAGCCTGGATTTTGAAACCATTATCTCACAATGCACTAAAAAAATTACAGTTTCAAACTCAGAGCAACGATACATTTGTTTCAGATCATATCTGTCTTCCCCTGAAGCACTAAATCCAGTTGATTCAGTGAGTAGGAGGAGTACAAGACAACAAGGAAACAGATTATCAGGAGCAATTAGTGACAAAAATTGGTTTGATATTTTAAAAATACACAAGGCACACACTTATTCTTCCATTTAGACAAAAAACATTTTAAAGCACCTACCATGTGCTTTAACGGTGAGATAAAGCTGTTCTATAAATTAAAAGTGATTTCCAAACTGTGGATAATTATCTTGGGCTATTTCCAATACCATGACACATCAGCATGGCCAATCCTTTCTTCATTGGGTCTGAGAATAGAAGATTTGGGTTAATTGTTTTCTGTCTGGGTAACTGGGGGTTAACCTGAAACCCTATTATTTTTCAAAATTTATGGCTGGAAATCCTATGAGTCTAATTTCCTGCCTTAGTGAGTACAGTATAGTAAGTTACATTAGTGAACATTGAAGATATTGCTGGGTCTTGGAGTCATCTTTCCAACCATAGATGGCATCAGCTCAGACTAGTGATGTAGTTGTAAAAGGCTTAAGAGACTGTGTTTAACCCATAATGAACCCACAATACACTGGAAATGCTGTTTAGAAAAAAACTGTGACGTGGTTATCTTCTGATACACTTCTTTGTGCAAAAATACAATTCAGAAAAGAGTTTGGTTAATTAAGAGTCCTGATTTTAAAAAGTTGTATTACTTGTTTGAGACTCACTAAAATGAGATTTGAACTACATTAAATAAAATTTTATTTCAACTGATGTTCCAAACTTCTTAGACATTCCAGTAAGCCTTCTTCTTATTGAAAGTTCTTTTAAGATTGTTCACCATTATCATTTTGCTTTATCCTGTCTGGAATGCAATGGTTTTTCTATTTCTAAATATGCCTGTAATAAATTACAAACCTTTCACAACAGAAAACTACTTAACAGGGCAGTGACTTTATTCTTAAAATTTTCCTGATTTTATTGTCCTGCCCCCATATTGTTCAGAATCAGGACAATTCTTGCTCTAATTTGAGAGAAGCCATCATTAGTTAAAGAGATTCTTTAGACAGGTCACTGGGAGTGTTTTGCCCTTCCTCTCGAAGAGTATAACTATATTTTCTACTTAATGAAAAGCTTGTGTTTAAAAAGCATCTCAAGTTATAGCCAGGCAAAAACATGAAAGGAAGAGCCACTTACAAGAATATATGAGATTTCATATCTCCTTTCTTTTAATTGCTAAACAAATTTTGCAGGCTTGAAAAGGGCTAGTTTGACAGTCCTGAAGCAAAAGCCCTTGCTTATTAATAGTTGTAGCCTTAACCTATTGAAAAATAATATGAGGCCAAAAAAGAAAGCAACCATGGGGTTTCTTAGGAATGAGAGTGTGAGAGGTGGGAGATGAAAAGTTGCATAGTGGCTAAGGCAGTTATACCTTTGTCAAGGGGAGTGCAAATTGCCCATGTTTTTTTCCCATTTCTTCTCCCAAAGCTGCTAGAAGTTGTCCGTGTAACAATCAGATAAGCGTGGAGATTAGAGCAGAAGTAGTCTCATCTGAGCTCAACCATCACTTCCTCTTCCCAGGATTTCTCAGGGAAAATTACAATAATTGATTTATGTGCAGAGAGGGTGGGCCACTCCCAGATGACAATAAAGGAGGGTTCGAGAAGGTACTGGAGAATGTCAGAACAGTAGCAAGGACATTTCTAGCAAGAGCAGGAGCAGGAGAGGCCGGGTGGTGTACGGATGAAAGCCAGCCAGCAGAAGCCAAGAGGCCCAGCAGTGCGCTTGTCTGCTAATCACATTTAATCCTACACCTTGCCAGAAAGCCACATCCCAAACTCTCCAAATAATGCTTGCTTCAGGGGTCAATTTTTCCAAGAGCTTTCCGTGAAAAGATTTTAAATGGAAATATAAGCTTCATGTGAGCAATAAGGGGAACAAAATGTAAATCTCTTCTCCACCTTGCACTCATTTTTCCTGCTGTGTTTTAGGCAAAAGAAAACCTCATCAGAAATGACTCCAGAGCCCAGACTCTGACCTCCTTAGGTCCTGCTCCCTCTAATCAGGCCACGGTTGACTGACAGTCAGGAAATAAAGTCTTCTTTGAAGGTATACAGGGGAGCAGGTTTATAGCAAATGACTAATATGATCTAATCTTCCAGCAATTTCAACAGTTTTCAATTATGGAAGATTCATATATGTCTCTTTAACTTTCTGATTCTGTCCTGTGACTGTTCATTGTATTATCCGTCAAGATTCAATCTTCTCAAATATTGCAACCTTTTCATTATCAAACTTTAGTGTAATTTAAGGATCCACAATGTGTCCAGGCCCCTCAATTTCCATCTAGGAGACATTGAAAGCCAAAGAAAGAGCCTAACAGCCAAAGTCTTATTGGGAGGAGGAATAGATAACCACTTAATCCAATTAGCAGATCCTCATTGAGCTGCTACTAGGTGCGTCAGCCACTGTGTTAAGTATTGCGAGTGGTACAATCACCTGTCAATTTCTGAGATGCCTAAGGACTTGCTTGGCCAAAAATCTACCTTCCCCACAAGCTCACTGATGCCTGAAATCCCTTTTAATAAGGGACAAAGTCTTTAATTCCATAATTGGAGATAAAGCTTAGAGGGACACTCCCTGTGAGAGCAAAGGAAGTTGGTTTAAATCCATACTGAGTCATAAATGACTGATATTAGAGAGACTCCTCAGAGCAGATTTTAACAGGAAGGAAGAAAGAGAATTGGCAGTACTGGAAGCCTGAAGGAGGGGGGACGAGGTGGGGCAGGAAATGTTGGGGGTGGGGCAAATAACACAAAGAGAAAATCAGACAGATTGCGGAAGCTGGGGGCTTGGGAAACAGCTGTGCTAGCTACACCGTCTTACCAAAAGCAATCCAACCTGTAACTCAAGTAAGTAACTACAGGGTTTAAAAAGGATCATGCCAAATGCAGCTGGTGCCAGCCAGACTCTGCAAAAGTTTTACATTTTCTTTTCTGACTCCGTAATAAATGATATACCCAAAGGGTCCTGATTGAAATTAAAAAAAAAAAACACTGCTTCAAGTGTAAAGCAGAATAAAATTCAAATCTTAAAACTGCATATAAATTAGCTATTCCTAAAAGATTTGCAGACTCACCTCTACATATGGTTCATTTTCTCTGGCCCAATTTAATCATCTTTTATATTTGGAGCTCCAGTTTGGACTTCAATATCAGATCCTGTTTTATATTTGGTTTGTTTACAATTTTGATCCATGAGGCCCTGAAATTTCCTAACATACAGTTCAAACGCCATCTATTCTTATTTCTTTTCATTTTCAATGGACTATGCAAAGGCTTGTGCTCTTATAGCATGAAGGTTCTGCCAGAAAGGAGTGTGTGTGTGTGTGTGTGTGTGTGTCTAGCAGAGACAGAGGTTTCCAGATTCTGAATATGTCTTTCAGATGGAGACACAAATGAAAGCACAGTCACAAAGCAGAAAACCATATTCTACATTGATAGGGCAGATTCTCTGAAGCTCATCACCCTGCCAAGGGGGAGACTAGCCATGGGGCTGACATGCTGCTGCATTCATGATTCCATTCCCTTCTAATCAAGAGATATTGGCACTCTAGCAATCAGCCAGTTTCTTAGAATTATTATGCTCTTTTTGTTCCTTCACTGGGGCTTTAAGAACCGTAGGGTAGTTGATAAAAAGAATGCTCGTGTATAGTTGACAACATGGAGGGCCTTTATGAGCTCCGTGGGAAGGAGACACTTCATATTTAGAGAAGGAAAAATTAAAGGAGGGGTTTCTTCCTCTCTGTCATTTCTCTGACAGACAGTAATGTCTCTCCTGCTGGTAGCTTTCAGGGCAAGAAGATTTGTGTGAGTTGCCATGAAATTCATTATCATACATTTATGCTCTAAAAATGCAATTGGAGCCACTCTTCATGTGTGCCACATTTACAATAATTATCCCAATAAAAGCTTATTCACATAAATGACTAACAAGAACTCCAAGGGGGAAAAGAGATTTTTTTTTTCATTATTGGATCATATCTCAGAACTGAGGACAATCACAATATATAAGCCAAATATGGCAGAACACAGGCCTCTCATGGGCAGCACAGTTACCTTTTTTGCTTGTGAATGCCCATCTCTAGCCAAAGGACCTTTCCAACCAAGACCCATTTGAAAAATCAGTTCACAATCCACCCAGATCACCTGAGCTTTCATGATCTTTCACTATGCTGAAAAAAACAGCAGAAATATAGGTGGTATATATTTAGAGGTCTACATCTGGCTCTGTCAATGATCAGTGGCATGACTTTAATCAGTCTCAGCTTTCTCATCTATACAATGGGGCAAACAGCACCACTTAAACACAACAACACAGAAGTTCAAGTGTGGTCATGAATATTAAACCAATTTAAAATGTGATACAAAATGCAAGATGGAATTATTCTTTCTAACTCCAGAGGAGAAAAATGATCCAGTGGGGGGAAATCATGCCTAATACTCTGTCCTGGAGGATATGCACATGACGTTTTGCGTTATTAAAATATGGCTGTGGAGGCTTTTGCTCAATTACCAATTCAGTTCATCTTCTGGGTTCTCCTCCCTCCCAGGCTTCTTCACTGTGAAGCTCTCCTATTTAATCCCCTCAAGGATGCTCTATTTTCTTCTTGCATCTTAATATTGCTATTGAGAAGTCTGAGATCAAGCTGATTCTTGCTCCTTTGTAGGTGTACTGCTTGTTCTTTAAGGATGCTTTTAGGATTTTCTTTTTGATGCTCTTAATGTTCACTACAGTGTATCTAGTATTGGTTTTCTTTCTCTTTCCTCTTTGGCACTCTATAACTTTTAAACATGAAGTGTTTTTATTATTTTTCAATTCTAGAAAACTTATTTCTGTTATTTCTCAAAGCAGTTGCTTTTCTCCACTTTTTATTTTCTCTATTTCTTGGACCCCTTTTATTTGATGTTGGAACTTTTATTTCCGCCTTCCATATTCCTTAGTTTTTCTTTTATATTTTCTTTCTCCTCATCCTTCCCTGCTGCCTTCTGGGAAAGTGCCCCAATTTTATCTTTAATTCACTAATTTGTTCTTTAGCTACATTCCTCCTGCTCTTGATTCCATCAACCATATTTTTAATTTCAACTATCATATTTTTATGAGTAGTATTTCCACTTCCAGTCCATGACAGAGTAACTAGCACTGGGCTTGCCCTCCTACCATAAATAACTAGAAAACTGGACAAAATACAGGAAACAATTGTTTTCAGACAGTAGACAACAGGCAGTACAGGACTATGATCTTTGAAGGAAGGGAAACAGATAAAGTAAACTCTGTGTTTGTCTCAGTTTGCTGCTTGGAGGCAATTTCTGGACCACAGTACAGGAATGAAAAGCCCAAGCAGAACACAATATCTTGCTGGTTTGAGTAGACAGAGATCAGAGTTCAGAGAGACTGAGCAGCTATAATTAGTGGGGCAGAGTACTGAAGAGGAGAGAGTTATGCAAAGGAAGAAATCTAGAAATTGGCAAAGAGGTTCCCTTGAGTCTTCGAAACATACTGAGCTGTTCATGCATAGAGTGAAACTCGAAGGATGGGCAGAGAACGTCTGTGCAGCTCTAAGGTGAACAATTCCCAGAGCTTATCCAAGGCTAGGAAATGTTCAAGTTTCAACCATTCAGAGTGGAGAGACATCCTTGAGTACCCAGGATTTTAAGCAGAGATCCTGGAATGATCACACCTTAATTATGGAGCTAACATAGCCTTGCAGTGAAGGCTACCTACCTTAATGAAGCTTATAAACAAGCCTTGAAAGTTCCAAGCTGATCTGCAAGTGACAATTGCCTGACCCCCAATATTTGACATTCTTTAAAGTAAGACAGCAAAATCCAGGCATTCACAATATCGAGCATATTTTTAAAAAACTACTAGACAAGTGAAGAAACTGAGAAATATCAAACAGGAGACAAAGACACAGAAATGTCAGACAGAACAGAATTAGCAGATAAAAACTTTAGAATATCTATTAAAAACATATTCATGGATTTAAAGGAAAACATTGACATAATGAGGAAAGAAATAGAAACTCTAAGAAAGAGCCAAATTAAAGTACTAGAGCTAAAATATTTGAAATGGAAATTGCACTGGATGATATTGACAGCAAATTAGACACTGCAGAAAATGAGTAAATTTGAAGCCATAGCAATGGAAACTCTACAAATTGAAAAACAAAGAGGGGGAAGAGTGTGAAAAAAGTTGAGCAGAGCCTCAATGACATGTGGGTTAATAAAAGTGATCTCACCTATATGTAACTGGAGTCTCAGAAAGGAGGTTCAGAGAAAATATTTGAAGAAATAATGGCTGAAAGATTTCCAATTTGATAAGAACTATGAATTCACAAATCCAAAAATCTCCACAAGCCCCAAGCAGTATAAACACAAAGAAAACCAAAATAGGCATATCATAATCAAAGTGCTGAAAACTAATGATACAGAAAAAAAAATCGTAAATGCAGCCAGAGGAAGAAAAAGTCAACCTTAAATATAAGAGAATAAAGATCAGGGTGAATACTGACTTCTTGTCAAAATAATATAAGCTGGAAAAGAATTCTATATTCAAGGATGGGGGGACTTCAAAAATAAAGGCTAAATAAATGCTTTGTCAGGCAAACCAACAGTGAGAGAATTTGTCACCAGCGAGCTTGCATAAAAAGAAATGTCATACCCAGTGCACAGATCTTGGTTTCTAATATAATTCTACAATAAAAGAAACCAGGGCTCCTTGGAGAAATGGCTGACTCTAGGGCTGAAGCTGGGAATACACAAGCTAAGCCTGGAGCATCTTGTAGTACCATAAAGTGAGGAAGTGCTAGGAAAAAAAAATGATGGGATCATGTCAAAGGGACACAGTAACCACCCAAAAGAGCTCCGATGGCCAAAGGTGGAATGCTTTGAAAAAGAAAATAGTGTTGGGTTATAACCCAAAGTATAAAATAAGTATCCATAAGTCCATACTGGTATAAATGAATGATTTAGTAAATAAATAAATGGAGAATAATACACAAACCTTCTATGTAAAATAATTTCAAATAGTTTATGTAGATAGTCTCCCCTCAAAGAGGTGGAGCATAACTCCCTACTCCTCAAATGTGGGCTGCGTGTAATCTCTTCCTTCCAAAGAGCATAGTGTGAAAAAGGAGACGAAAGAGTAACTCTATGGTGGAGAAACTTACAAATACTGCCTCAGCCAGATGATCAAGGTTAACATATCAGTGATAAAGCATGCGGATAGTATGTATCCATATGATGGGGTGAGAAGGGCACTCTACCTCTGTGATCGTTCTCCCAAGAACACATAAACCAGACCGACATGAGAAAAAAAATTTCATGAACCCAATAGGGGGATAATCTACAAAATACCTGACCAATACTCTTCAACACTGTCAAGGTTATCAAAACCAGAGAAAGTCTAAGAAACTGCCACAGTCAAGAGGAGCCTAAGGAGACATGATTACTAAATGTTATGTGTTATCTTGGGTAGATTTCTGGGAATGAAAAAAGACATTAGGTAAGAACTAAGGACATCATTATTTACAATAGCCAAGACATGGAAACAACCTAAATGTCCATCAACAGATGACTGGATAAAGAAGTTGTGGTATATTTATACAATGGAATACTACTCAGCCATAAAAGAGAATAAAATAATGCCATTTGCAGCAACATGGATGGATCTGGAGATTGTCATTCTAAGTGAAGTAAGCCAGAAAGAGAATGAAAAATACCATATGATAGCACTTATATGTGGAATCTAAAAAAAATGAGACAAATGAACTTATTTATAAAACAGAAACAGACTCACATAGAAAGCAAACTTATGGTTACCAGGGGAAGACAGGGGTGAGAAGGGATAAATTGGGAGTACAAGATTTGCAGGTACTAACTACTATATGTAAAGTAGATAAACAACAAGTTTATACTGTATAGCACAGGGAACTATATTCAGTATCTTGTAGTAACTTATGGTGAAAAAGAATATGAAAACAAATACATATATTTTCATGTATGACTGGGGCATAGCCCTGTACACCAGAAATTGACACAACATTGTAAACTGACTATACTTCAATAAGATATACATATACACACAAAAAAAGAACTAAGGCCATCAAAATAAAGTATGGACTTTAGTTAATAATAATATATCAATATTGGTTCGTTAGTTGTGACAAATGTATCATACTAACAAGAGGTTAACAATAGGGGAAATAGAGTACAGGGTATATAGAAACTCTGTACTATCTTTGCAGTTTTTTGGTAAATCTAAATCTATTCTAAAACAAAAATAAATTTAAAAAGAAATGATAAAGGAATTTTTTCAGGCTGAAGTAAAAGGATATGAGATGAAAATTGAGATCTACACAAAGGAATGCAAAGTGTCAGAAATGGCAAATATGTAGGTAAATATATATTTTATGGCTAATATTTTCCATTTGATCCTTTTAAAATTACCTTATTTTATTTCATATTACTAATGTATTACCATAATTCTACCTGGCATATTTTAAATTATTCACCCATCTGTTCCAATAATTTTGCCTTGGATGGTACATGTTGTCCAATTTGTTGTCTTTTCCTACAGTAGTCATCCATCCTTCTCAGAAGTCTGGGTATGCCAACTCCTGCTTCCTGCAGGTATCAGCTACTGCATCAAATAAATGTCCGTCAAGAAGGGGCCAAAGGCCAGGTCCTAGTCTAGTCCTAGTGAAGAGCCCCAGACACCACAAAACTACTGTTATTTCTCTACCTTAGCACCTCAGGTGTCAACTCTTCTGGTCTGTCGCCTCGTGTTGCAATTCAACAGATCTTGAGAGTTTCGGGGGAGGGGGGAGGCAGAGCAATGAATGTCAGAGGGCAGCTGGTTGGCCCACCCCTACGCACATCTACTCCTCCCTCCAGCAGAATTTTTGCATTGCCCATCTACTCAAGAGCCTGCCAACATAGCCAGTTTGGGCAATTGCTGCTGATTTCTGCAATGGCTAAGACAAGCAGTAATTATACTAAGGGTACCAAGTAGAGCTCTGTAAGTTTTCTTCTGCCCCGTCTATCCTATCACTGATGCCTCTGGCCATCCCCTGCAGCCATCCACCTTCTGCACACACCAGTTCAAGGCAGCTTTCAGTATCCCCAGGGCTTTCTCACAGTGTTCCTGTTGCTGTGGTTGCTGTGGTTGTTCCTGGAATCTGTTTCCCTCTGTCTTCTATAATTTCTCCTAAGTTGACTTGGGGAAGGAAGCAGCAACTCATTTGTCAAGAATTGCAAACATAACTCTAGTTAGGTGCTTACCTTGTGCATAGAACCTTGCTTGAATTATCTCATTTAATTCTCTCAACAACCCTATGCAGTACATACTATTATTATGCCCATTTTACAGAGAAGGAAATGGCAGCACAAAGACATGAAGCCATGTGCACAAGGTCACACATATTGAAGAGAAGTCAAAATTCAAACCGGTCTTATTTCAGAGACTAAGATCTTTGCTCATCACTGGATACTCCGTGATTAACACATTGTAGGTGCTCAAAAATATTTGTTGAATATTTGCCGAGCAATTAACAAATGGATGGATGGTTAGAATTACACTGCCAGCTTCCCTAGCAGTCTTATTCCTCCGTGATTTCTTCTGTTTGATTGCCTTAGTGTCTCTGAAATATACTATGAAGCCAGTCTATGCAACCTTTACAGAGAAGACATATTCTACTTTACTTTCAGCCTTTACCATTTATAGAAGCAAACTTGTACTTCTAATAAAAAGAAACACTTGTCTTTTGATTTTTCTAAGTAAGCATAGGTGAAACACCTTTCTCATTACCAGAGCTTCGACATGAAAGCTGGCTTGTTTGCCCTCTGCAAATTCCTGGTGGAAGTAGATCCTTCAAAAGAAAGAACAGAAATGGCCACCAAACATATGGAAAGATGCTCAGCCTCACCAGCTGTGAATGAAATTTATATTAAAACAACACCAAAATGCCATTTTTCAAACTGGCAAAAAAAATTAAAGGATGGAAATACTCAGTATTAGTAAGGGTTCTAGGAAACAGGTTCTCTTATACATTGGTAGTAGGAGTTTAAACTGATACAGCCTTTAAAAAGGAAATTCGACAAAAGCTATCAACATTTAAATATGTAGACATTTTGATCCAGGATTTCAATTTCTAAGAATTTATGCTACAGAAAAAGCAGCTTGCATTGTGCAAGCACATTTGTTGGAGCATAATTCATACAGAAAAAAATAACCCAGAATGAATGAAATTTCTGTTAATGGGGGAATGGTTAAATAGATTATGACAATGGACTAACATGGAGCAGTGTAATAAAGGGAATCTATTCATATTTGCATGGAAAGGGTCCTTCCTATATTGATAAGTGAAGAATACAGAAAAGTACATCAGTATAATCCAATTTTTGTAAACCAAAATAATTTATATGTCTGAATGTATGTATTTATATATGCATACTAAAAGTTTGATTTTATACCAATCTGTTCATAATGGTTACTTCTGCAGAGTGGGATTAAACAGAAAGCAGACTGGTGGTTGCCAGAGGTAGGGAGTGGGAGGTGGGGGAATTGGGTGAAGGTGGTAAAAAGTACAAACTTTCAGTTGTAAGTTCTGGGGATGTCATGTACAGCATGGTGACTATAGTTAACAATATTGGATTGTATACTTGAAAGTTGCTGAGAGAGTAGACCTTAGAAGTTCTCAGTTCAAGAAAAAATTGTAACTGTGAAGTGATGGATACCAACTAAACTAATTAGTAATCAAAAAAAAGGGGCAGGATGGTGAACCTTCACTTCTATAATATTTAAACTTCTTTTCAACATAGTAGCTCTTCTGTAATTTTTAAACATGTATATCTGGAAACAATGAAAGAAAAAAAGAAGGACGAGAAGAAGAAAGGAGGGTTAACACTCACTTGGAATCCTCGCTCAAATCAAATAGAATTGCATTTGAAAAATAGCCAAGAATCAGAAGGCTTGTTTTATTTGAACTCTTCTAGACTTGAGCTTATAGGGAAAGCACTCCAAACCATTGAAGGGGAAGCTTCTTATAAAGAATCCAGCCCCTCCTTGCAAAAAACGGGTGTGTTTTTAAGTTGCCATGCAGTGGTTAGTATAGCCGACACCCTTCAGGTAGAAAAGAAAGTATGACAATTCCTCTAGCCTTTGAAAGAAAACTTGGTTTAAATGCAAAGGCAAAATTCCCTCATTTCTTCCTGCATTCTTGATTTTAAGATATACATTTATATACCTGTATATATCAGCAGAAAATCTCTTCTCTCAGCTACACATAAAAGTGCCCCCTCCTCCAGTCCGAGCTGGTCAGAAGTTGCTGAAAAGAACTTGCTGTTACCAGTGGCTATAAAATTAGGCGGATGAGGGACCTCACAGAGTCAAACTGAGAATCTGAGCAGATTTGGGTGTCCCAAACTTGAGAAAAAAGACAAGGGTTCAGATGGAGGTCAAGTAGGCAGCCTCTCTTTGCTTCCAGACTCCAGATTGTGTGAATATCTCATCGTTAGGCCCATGTTTCCATAAATATATCTGGAAGAACAAAAACAAAAAAAAAACCTCTGAATTTGCCCTAAAGACTGGCATCTTCCTTTCTTTTTTTCTTTCCTTTTCGTTAATGGAGGTGCTGGGGATTGAACCCAGGACCTCCTCATGCACGCTAAGCTGGGATCTACCACTGAGCCATGCCCACCACCGCCAGTACTGGCATCTTCCCTGATAAGACTATAATCATCAGCACCCCATTCTTTCTCCCTGTAGGGCAGCCAAAATGTGGCCAGGTGGCATTGTGAAATTACTCAGAAACCAGCTAATATATGCAACAATATACCGTCACTTTCATTTTCATTATGGAGACTACTCCCACCAGTCTAGACCCTCACAGCCATGTAACAATAGTCATTTTCAGAATATCAGTGATGGGAGTTTGTCCCTTGTGTGAACTATTAGCTTGAAAAACACAGGCTTATAATTATTGAAGAAACAGGATGTTCAGTCAATAGATAAGTCTATATCTGGAGAGTAAAGGCTTATCTTCTTTCAAAATAGACTAGATCACACTCTGAGTCCCACCAGCTAGAATTATACTCATCTAAGAAAGAAAAGTTAAAAAAAAAAGATGGCACAGATTGGATGCCATCAGTTCAAATGTACCTCAACAATTCTAGTGGCAAGATATCTTCGCGAGATGCTTTAAATTTGAGCTTTTTCATCAGCTATACTAAGTGAATAACCATTAGCTGTGCCCAATCGTTTAGGAATCTGGAATCTGCAAAGTTCAAGGAGTAGGGGGTGGGGGGCCTTTAAATCTTTGCTACCCAATGTTTGGGCCCCAGACTAGTAACACAGGCATCATTTGGAAGGTTATTAAAATGCAGACTCACAGGCCCTATTCCAGCTATACTTATGGGATCAAGATCTTCATGTTACCAAGATCCCTAGGTGATTTGCACTAAATCTTGAGAAGTGCTGCTTTGGGTGTTAGCTGGGAGTTGGACTTGCCTGATTTCAAGCACCAGAATCATGCCTCTAGTAGATAAATCCCTGCATCCACTCTCATCCCTAGTTTTGATGTCCAAACTCTAGGAGATGTAAGTGCACAATGGTATTAGCTAATGGTCTAATTGACCAAAATTCATAAAGCCTCTACTGTACACCCAGTCAAGTGTCAGGCCCTTAGAGATGAACAAAAGACAAGCCCCCTCTATTCCCAAAAGTGAATCCTATGAAAATGAATATATGTATATATATATATATATATGCATGACTGGGACATTATGCTAAAAACAAAAGAGTGAATCTTCTGCTTGTGGGAAGAGAGAAGCATGTAGGCGCCAATCCCCTTTTCCTACCTTCTCTCCCACTCTTTCTTCTAATGAATTTCATACTCTATCTATATGGGGACAGATCCATGTTCTCCAAATGGGCCTTGTGCTTTTCTCCCTTTGTTCTTAATGTTCCCTCTGCCTGGAACTTTCGCTGTCTACCCACATCTATGACCATTGAAATTCTACTCACCCATCAAAAGCCAGCTCCTGCCTACCCTAAATGACTCTGTCTACCCTTCCCTGAGAGTGCATTCGCATATGTGCACCTTCACCATTATCCAGTAACACTTGCCTTTGGACTAACAAAAAAGATTGATGAAGCTTTCTGAAACAAAAAATAAACTTCAAGTGTAATTTCACCTTTCTCCCAGCTAAGCACAATAACCCCATTTATTCTTGTACTTAGGGGTGTCTCTGACCTCGTGTTCTCATTCTAAATATTTCTCTTTCATTTCCAAAGCGCTATTGAGGTAAAGCATTGCCAAAATGGCTTTCCTAGTTTGAAATCAAATTTTAGGACTTCATGGAAATTTTAAATATTTCACATAGAGATACAAGTATTGGTCCCCAAGCACTGGACTTCACCAAAAATACTGCTCACCCTCCTACATGACTTATACAAAGTAACAAACACACAAACACACACAGAAAGCCGGAGGCCCTTAAAGTCACCTGAACTGATGGCAAACACTAGATGTAATTTTCAGTGGATGCTCTAGATGGTAGCATTGTGCATATTATTCTTTTACTTGTTTATATTGGTTTCTTAATTCATCATTTTATGCATCAGGAAAGCCATGTGTGGAAGGGAGATAGAGAAGGTCAAATATAAATTGTATATTAATAAGACTCGATAATGAGGTGAAAATAATAACAATATAAAGTTTCCAAAATTCTATTGCTTCTCAAGCCAGTTTCCCATCTCTCTTTTCCCCGTTGTTCACATTCTCAGAATTACAGTCCATGCCACGGACCGGAAGGCCTCACCACTCACTCACTCGCCAACCCTTCGCAATCTGACTTTGCCCCTCTCCTTCCCTGACCCTTCTGAAATCAACATTTTTTGAGAGATTTCCAGTGGTCTCCTGATCGCTAGACCCAAATGCCTCTTCTTAGGGCTCATCCTAATTCATTGCTCCGAAACAACTACAAGTTGATTACCCCCTTCTTTTTTTTTTTCCTCACAATTTTCCCAACTCCTTTATTTTGAAAATTTTCAAGCCTATCAAAAGTTGAAAGAATATTACAATTAGCAGCCACATACCATTCACTTAGCTTCACCGGTTAACATTTCACCACACTTCTTCCATTCTCCTGCCCTCACCCTCCCTTTCCGTCCTCCCCTTTCAACCTCCCCCAGCTCCCTTCTCTCTCTCCAGACTTCCTAACACTCAAAATACTTCAACATACATTTCCAAAGTTGCAGATGCCATTACACTTGAATCCTAAGTTCTTGAGCATGTGTCTCCTAAGAATAAGATCATCCCGCTACACACTCTTCTTGATTTCCTTTGCTGTCCTTGCCCTCCCTTGGTTCTCCTTCTGCCTCTAACTACACCTTTCCAGACGTGTAAGGCAGAGAGGCAGGAGGGCATGAAGAGCGGAGTACTGGTTCAGTCACATACTAGCTCTGTGCTTTGAAAGAAAAAAAATTTTTTCCCTATAATATAAGCTCATTGTAGAAAACAGGGAAAATGCAAAGTTTAAAGAACAAAAGTTTCTGTATAACACAGGGAACTATATACAATATCTTCTAGTAACCTATCATGAAAAAGAACATGAAAATGAATATATGCATATATATTTGACTGAACTATCATGCTGTATACCAGAAATTGACACATTGTAACTGAGTATGTTTCAATAAAAAAAGAAAATAAATCTTAAATCTAGAGAAAAGCTGCAAATAAAATGCAAAAAAAAAAGATAAAAAACAAGGACCTACTTTATAGCACAGGGAACTATATTAAATTTCTTGTAATAACATATAATGGAAAAGAATCTGAAAAGAAAAAATATATACGTATGTATATGTATAACTGAATTACTTTGCTGTATACCTGAAACTAACATTGTAAATCAACTACACTTCAATAAAAATTTTTTAAATGCAAAAAAAAGAACATAAAAGTATCTAAACCTACCATCTAGAGATGATTACATTTTTTTAGTATTTCCTACCATCATAAAGAGATGGTAGAAAATATACAGTCGACACAGTATTCTGGTAGAAAAGATACAGAATTCTATCCTGTTTTTTTTAATTTAGCATTGAAAATAAGCATTTAGCATTGAAAATAAGCATTAAAAATTCTTCATAAGACATTTTTATTGGCTGTATATTATTCTACTGAATACAGTCTTGAAGAAAAAGATAATACTTTAATTTTGAAAGTGAGAAGGGTTTAAACAAGCAATTCATAAATAGATACAAACAGCCAAAAGTTCATGAAAAAGTGTTCAACTTAACTAATAATCAAAAATAAATTTAAATTAAAATAAGACACCATTTTCACCTACCAAACTAGCAAAGATGTTTTAATTAGAAAAGTTATAACCAGGCTGGAAAAAGATAAAGGAGAACAGATACTCCACAAATGCTGTTAATTAGAGTATAAATTAGTATTTTTTGATAAAATTTAGTAATACATAATTTTGAATGTAAAAATATACATATGTTTTAACCAGCAAATACACTTATAGGAATTTATTCTAACAAGATAATTGAGCAATTGCACCACAATGTATGCACCAAGATGTCCATAGTAGGAGGATTTATTAAAGATTGTTTTCAATTTATTGCTAAATAGAAAATAATATGGAATTAACTCAGTAAATTATGGTATAGCCATACAACAGAATACTAAGCTGCCACTAAATATATCATTGTATTTACTATTAATAGAATTCTGAGGAAATAACAAGATTATGTGAAAACTTCAATAATCCATGTTAGATATTTCTATATTCTTTGAGATTTTTTTCCCCCAATGAATGTGCATTACTTCCATAATTAGTAGGGAATAAAGATTTTTAAATGTTGTAGAAATATATTTATCAGTATGAAATATATTAACAATAAATTGATAATCAAAAAGTCATTTATAGAAAACATGTATTGCATGATGCTATTGTTAACAGCTTTAATGAGATATAATTTACATACCATAAAATTCACCCACTCAAAGTGTACAATTCCATGCTTTTTGGTATATTTACAGAGTGGTGCAACCATCACTATAATCTAATTGTGGTACTTTTTTTAATCAGTAATTTATTCCTTTTATAAATAATATTCAATTGCATGGATATACCACATTTTGTTTATCCATTCATCAGTTGATAGACATTCGGCTTCTTTCCATTTCTTGGCTATTATAAATAAAGCTGCTATAAATAGTCATGTGCACGTTTATGTGTGGACATGTTTTCATTTCTCTTGAGTAGCTAAGTAGGAGTGGAATTGCTGGGTCCTATGGTTAAACTATGTTTAAATTTTTGAGAAACTGTTGAACCATATTTTAATAGAGGTTGTGCCATTCTATATACATATCAGCAGTTTAAGAGAGTTCTGATTTCTCCACATCCTCACCAATACTTGTTGTTATTTGTCTTTTTTATTTTCATACCCAATAGCCATTCTACTGGGTATATGAAATGACATTACTTTATTGTTTTGATTTGCATTTCTTTTATGCCTGATGATGTTGAGCATCTTTCATGTCCTCATTAGCCATTTGTATATCTTCTTTGGAGAAATGTTTATTTAAATTCTTTGCACATTTTTTAAAAATCGTGGGTTTTTTTATCATTGAGTTTTAAGAATTCTTTATATGTTCTGGATACAATTTCCTTGTCATATATAGTTGACCCTTGAACAACACAGATTTGAATTGCACAGGTCCACTTACATGTGGATTTTTCAATAGTAAATAGTACAGAACTACATGAATGCAGTTGGTTGAATCCACCGATGTGGAATTGTGGATACTGAGGAATCACATAAAAGGAGGACCAAGGATAAGTTATACGTGGATTTCTGACTACAGAGAGGGTTGGCACCCCTAACCCTCACTTTGTTCAAAGGTCAGCTGCATATGACTTTGCAAATATTTTCTTCCAATCTGTGGGTTTTCTTTTTCTTTTATGGCTGGTGCTCTCGATGTCATGTCTAAGAAAACACTGCCTAACCCAAGGTCATGAAGATTTACTCTTATGTTTTCATGTAAGAGTTTTGTATTTTTAGTTTTTACATTTAGGTCTATTATGGGTTACATTGAGGTCATTATGAGTAAATGTATGAGATCTAAATTCATTCTTTTGTATGTGGATATCCAGTTGTTTCAGCACTTTGTTGAAAAGACTATTCTTTATCCAGTGAATTGTCACCACTTCTTTATCAAAATCAGTTACAAATATTAAGTTATATTTCTGGACTCTCAATTCTATTCCATTGATCTGTATCTCCATCTTATGCCAGCACAACACTGAGTGACAATTTTTAACCATATATACATATGAAGAGAAAATAATCCAAAAATAAATACATCAAAGTATTAAAAATAAAAATATTCTATTGTATGTCTTACCATAAGTATTTAGCTACTTCCCTCTTGTTGGGCATTTTAAGCTGCTTCCATACTTTCACTATTTTAAGTAACATTGTGATGAACAACCCTCCACGAAAACTAGTCTATCTCAGATTACTTCATTGGGCTATATTCCTATCACTGGACACACTGAATCAAAAGTAAGAATATTTTTAAGATAGATGATAGATAGATATGAAAAAAGAAAGCAGGGAAGGAAGATGGAAGGAAAGAAAAGAGGAAGGAAGGAAATATACATGTGAAATTACTTTACATAAAATCTGTATCGACTTACATTCCCAACAAGATGTGTTACTTGGAGCAAGTCATTTTATCTCATGCCTCAGGTTTCTCGTCTGTCAAATGAGGTTAACAAAGCAAGCCTTCCTTTGTTTACGAGGATGCTGCAAGCATCAAATGAAATCTTTGATATAACAGAGCCTTAACAAGTTTTAAAAGTGCTACAGGCATATAGGGTATTATTATTTCCATTTATTTTGTCTAATTATATTCAACAAGCATTTATTGAGCACCTGCTTTCTACAAAGAACTATGGGAGACCAAAAATTTTAAAAAAAAGCAATTAAAAGTAAAGAAAAATTCATTTTGGAAATGAAAATTTACTGACCAGATTATAAGCTGCTTGGAGGCAGAAACCCTATCTGGTAGAGGATATAAGAAAATTATTGTAGTGCAAAAGAATATGATAGCTGCTCTAATAAATGTAACAAACAAAACCCTTTTAATTCACAGGTGATGAGGAGATTAATTTTAGAAGGGGGAAATGAAAAAGACTTCTCAAAAGAGGTAATATTTGGACTAGGAATGGAAATTTGATGAGGGTTGAGGGTCTCATGCCTTACTGAGAAGGCAAAATTTCTGCAAACAGATGTTTATTTTGTCTATTCTATTTCTGATTCTGTTTATGATTTTTAAGTAAAAGTTATTTATTACATTTTTATTGTAATAAGGAAAAATATAAAAAGGAAAAAGAAAATGTTTTACAATTTCTTTAGTTTACTCCCAATATGTTTTTTTTATTATTTTTTCCCATAGTTAAGACTTTATTCACCTAACTAGAAAGTTAGGAGTACCATATCAGACCTGGAATAGTTAGAGACACCTGTTGATGGTCAAATCGTCAGAATACAGAGGTTTGGATGTGCCTTCCCCAACAATTTTCCTCCAGCTTTTTATACAGTTGAAAGTGTCCATTTGTATAGTTTGACCTCATCCACCATAAAAGGGACTGTCAGAATTGTTGACTCTTATTGACGAGGTAAGTTATTTTTTAAACTCATCGCTATCATAATCTTATGGTCTCTTTACTGCCATAATCAAAATATGTTTGTTCTTCAATCCTTTTATCTTTGTATTGGCAGAAAGTTGTACATGGGTCTCTGACATTTCTGCATATTTTGCAAGCAGAGACACTAATTATATTTTCAAGGATGTTTATATAGCGAATATCCATGAAAGATAAATATAGTATCCCCCTCTGCAGTAAAGTACAGATTTGTTTACAGTCTGGTAACTTTTTCCCCCCTTCTTGCTCCTATAGATAAGACCCCCTAGCCAAACAATCCTCTTTATCAAGGGGACAAGGCACAGTTTCTGCTTATCCCTGAGTAGTGGGTTTCAGTTCCTTGCCATCTTACAGAATTATTCAAACAAGCAAATCACATCTTCCCACAGATAACAGGGGGCACCTCACCCTCTTGATACTGCAAAGCTTGCCTCCCACAGCCCCTGGTTGTTAACTCTGATTCTGTGTGCAACCTTATATGCCCTGTGAGGCACATACTCACAGCCCATTTTGCACTGGTTCTGCGTGGGACGTGGTCTTGTACAGTCCAAATTAAAGCCTTTGGCCAATCTGGTTCACTGATATTACAATTTTTCTTTCTCGTAGATTATTAAGACCTATAATATTGACTTCTACTGGTTTTAAAATGTCATTGCTACCACTGGGACACTAAAGAATAAATCACTGAAATCACTGATTGATGCCTATGGTAAAATAATCCTAATTTAATAAAGGTGAAATTCATTGGATGTGCAGAGAGGTTCTTATTATCCAACTATTCATTATCAGAATCTAATAGCAATTTCCTGCAGGGAGCAAAAAAATGTTTTTGCCATAACACAAAAAATCTTCATCAATGAACTAACCACAGTACCATTGGGCCCCATTTAAACATCCTTCTTTGACTAATGCTAGTGTGTATCATTGGCCATTGTAGCAATGGTCTTTCTTTCCTATGAATATTCAACAAGGCACAGTACAAATCTGCAAAGTGAAATTGAAAAATTTGCAAAATATATAGAAATATGAGACAGATAAAAGATGTTGGCAAATTGCCCAAACAACTCACAAAGTCATTGGCAAATGATGACCTGGCAAAGTTAGATCAGTTAACAACTGAAGAGGAGACGGTGGATAAGGATGATGATAGCACTGACATTTCAATAGAGAATTATTTGAATGGTAAAACCTTAAGAGAGGTCCTTGGGAAAAATGATGCAGCTCTCAAACATCTTTGCAAAAGTGAAGGTCAAAAGTGAAGTAAAGGGTATTATGATCATGCTGTCACATAAGTTTGAATAAAATTACACCTCCAAAAAGCAACAATTCATTATTTGTTTCTAAGAATTAGAAAATAGTGGAAGTTGAAACTGAATTCAGTTAAATGTAAGATAAGCTTCTTTTTATAATAGTTTCACTTTAGAACTAAAATTCCAATCAAATCTTTTATTTTTCCACTACTTATCATGGAACATTTCCTGTTTCACATACATTCTCTTTAAGTGGCTTTTTCCAGTGCCAGTTAGTCCTAGATGATCAGGGTTTTTTGTGATTAGTTAGCAAATCACTGTATCAGGCTTCATTTGATCCTGGAGTACATATTCCACTGGCACAGTATTTCTTAAGAGTGGGACCCATACTACTGATAGTACTGATAATTTTAAGTGATTTGTGAATGATACTTATGCATTAGTTTTAATATGGAATAGAAAATACATAACCAATTAATTAAACCCAAGTTTTCATAGACAGTTGTGGCTTAAGACAAAGTTAAATTTTAAAACGTGAATTGTTTAAAATTAACTTAAAGAAAGTGTTAAGTATTATTTTTGTGTAAATGGTAGGCATATATGGCAAAAGTTACAACTGTGGCCCATAAATGACTCAGTTTTAGGAAGCATAACTCTGGCCTTAAGGTACCAGGCACAAATTTCAGGCACCTTAAAAAGATGACATCCAGTGACCAAGGATGTGTTGAGTAGGACAGCATAGCCTCCCATTAGTGATTGGACAGGCTCTTTCACGTCATAATTGTGGAACAGCTCCCAACTATTCAGATGCATGTAAAACTCCCCAGAAACAAATAGTACAAGGTCCTGCTGTATAGTATATGGAACTATATTCAATACCTTTTAATAACCTATAATGAAAAAGAATATGAAAATGAATATATGTATGTATACATATGACTGAAACATTACACTGCACACCAGAAATTAACACATTTTAAACTGACTATACTTCAATAAAAAATTTTTTAAAGAACTAATAAACAAGTTCAGAAAAGTTGAATAAAAAATAATTAAGGATAATTTTTTTTTCATCTCATATCCCCTCTCTCTGTATGTCACTGCATCTTTCTCTACTGTTTGAACACTCCTGCCCCATTCTTACCCTTCTAAACAGAAGGCTTGGCCTGATCTCACTTTCTTATAGCAGTCCAGTCTGGAGGCTCAGAGTACTTTAAAAGCTGCAAAGTTGACCATCTCAAACATCAGGGAAGCAAAACGCCTCTCCCTCTCAGTGCAGGCAAGTGTGTGTGTGTGTGTGTATGTATGTGTGTGTGTGTTTGTGTGTGTGTGTGTGTGTTGTGGGAGGTAGTATAGAGGCAGTCATGTCATGAGTTTCTATCTTCATTTTTCAGTTCAAATGTTTTTTCCAGTAAGTTAGTTATTACATCAATTGATGGAGGAAAGGAAAGTTCTGATGAAAACTAAGCACTAAGACCTTTGAGCATTGATAAGAAAGGTAGGGGAAAAAAACCTTAATTTTAAAGCTTTACTATATACTGCTTTCAAGGAGTAGAGATCTCTGGTATGGGCTCTGGTTTTCCAAATTTCAGTCATCTACTGCCTTTCCAGTTTTTTTAATTTACTAAATCATTGGTTTATTATAAGAAGGATATAACTCAGAAACATCTAGATGGAAGAGGTGCATAGGGCAATGTATAGGGAATGGACTCAGAGCTTCCACACCCTGCTCTGGTGCACCACTGTCCCAGAACCTCCACGTGTTCACCAATCCAACCTTCCCAACTTTTGCTATGTCCAATTATCTGTATTCTAGTTCACTTAATATTTTTATTTAAATCAATTCAGTTTTCTTGCTTTGCCTCAACTTAAGCAATGATACTTGTGAAATTATAGGGTTTTTTGTCCTTGTTACATTTTTTGTATACAATTTAAAATATATAATATCCAGGGATTTACCATTTACCAAATGAGTACTTTGAGACAGATACTATTCCAAATGCTTATATAAATTACTTCATATAATTTTCACATCAAGCCTATGAATTAGACACTATCTTTATTCCCATTTTAGAGATGAGAAAACTGAGGCACAGAAGATTAAGTAACATGCTCAAAGCCACATAGCTGGAATTCTGTAAGAACTGATAAATTCAACAAAGTTGTGGGATATAAAATCAACACAGAAAAAAATCAGTTGCTTTTCTATACACTAACAATGAACAATCTGAAAAGGAATTTAGGAAAACAATTCCATTTACAACAGCAAAAAAAAAAAAGAATAAAAATCTTTGGAATAAGCTTAACCAAGGAAGTTAAAGACTGTATACTAAAAACTACAAAATGATGCTGAAAGAAATTAAAGAATATACAAATTAATTGAAAGACATCTCTGTTCATAGGTTGGAAGACTTAATATTGTTAAAATGTCCATACTATCCAAAGTGATCTACAGATTCAGTGCAATCCCTATCAAAATCTCAATGGTATATTTTCCAAAAATAGCAAATGCATCCTAAAATTCATATAATATCTCAAGGAATCCTAAATAGCTAAAAAAAATCTTGAAAAAACCTGAAGGTGGAGGTCTCATACTTCCTGATTTTAAAAAATTACTACAAGGCTACAGTAATCAAAACAATGTGATACTGGCATAAAGACAAACATATAGACAAATGAATAGAAGAAAGAGCCCAGAAATAAATCCTCACATATAAAGTCAAATGATCTTGACAAGGATACCAAGATGATTCAGTGGGAAAAGGACAATCTTTTCAACAAATGGTGTTGGGAAAACTGGATATCCACATATAAAAGAATGAAGTTGTACCCTTACCTTACATCATATATAAAAATTAACTCAAAATAGATCAAAGACCTAAACATACGAGCTAAAACTATAAAAGTGTTAAAAGAAAACAGGGGGAAAGCTTCATAACTTTTTATTTGGCAATGATTTCTTACATATGACACTAAAGGCAAAGCCACAAAAGATAAATAGATAAATTGGACTACATCAGAATTTAAAAGTTCTGTGCATCAAAGAACACTATCCACAGAGTAGAAAAGTAGCATCCAGAATGGGAGAAAATATTTGTAAATCATATATCTGGTAAGCGATTTATATTCTAAATATATAAAGAACAACTGAAGAACAAAATAAAGGAGCCATCCAATTAAAAATAGGCAAAGGGCTTAGACATTTCTCCAAAGAAGTTATACACATGGCCAACAAGCAAAAGAAAAGAAGGTCAACATCACTAATCATCAAGGAAATGCAAATCAAAACAACAGTTAGATACCACTTTACACCCATTAGGATGTGTACTATTAAAAAAAAACACATAAGATATCCGATGTTGGCAAGGATGTGGAGAAATCAGATCCCTTGTGCACTGTTGGTGGGAATGTAAAATGGTGCAGCTGCTGCAGAAATCAGTATGGCATTTACGCAAAGAAATAAACATAGAATTACCACATGATCCAGCAATTCCACTACTGGGAATATACCCAAAAGTATTGAAAACAGGGACTTGAACATACACCAATGTTTATAGTAGCATAATTCACAATAGCCAAAAGGTGGAGACAACTCAAATGCCCATCGACAGATGAACGGATAAACAAAATGTCCTCTGTACATAATAGTATTCAGCCTTAAAGAGGGAAGAAATTCTGGTACATGCTATAGCATGAATGAAGACATTATGTTAAAAGAAATAAATTAAACACCAAGGGATAAATATTGTATGATTCTACTTACATGAGGTACCTAGAGTAGTCAAATTCAGAAACAGAAAATAGAATGATGGTTGCCAGAATCTGGGGGAAAAGGTCAATGGTGAGTTTTTTAGTGGGTACAAAGTTTCATTTTGTGAAGATGAAAAAGTTCTGGAGATGAATGGTGATGATGGTTGTGTAACAATGTGAATATACTTAAAATGCCACTTAGTGGCTATCTAAAGATGGTTTAGAGAGTAACTTTTATATTATGTATATTTGCCATAAGAAGAAGGAGGAGGAGGAAGCTTACTTATCCTGAAGAACCATTAAGGACCAGAGCTTACAGATTCCAAATACCTCAGAAAACTAGGGTGAGACATGGGGCTAATACAAGGTAAGTAGTTGAACAGCTATATATGAAGTGATTGACTCACCACCTGAGATTCCAGACAATTACACCCACCACCAAAGAATCATTTTATGAAGAAACTGAACTAAAACAGACTTAGTGGAGGGCAGGAGTGGATGTGGAGCTGAAAAACACGTGGATGAGGTGAAAGTCTGCACACTAAATGAGGGAGCCCTCAATTCCTGTCCCCTCTCCCCTGCTCCCAAAATGCCAGCAGCCAAGCACCTGGCTCCCAAGAAGATGAATTTTTCTCTTAAGAAATGGAAAGACCTATAAAATACTCTTCAGATTCTGAATCTCGACATCGCTCAGTATAATCAAAGCAGCATGCCAAAAGACCAAACAAGCAAACAATAAAAGGAAACAGGAGGAAAGTGAGATAATGCAAGTAAAAGATTTTTATTTTTCAACCAACAATATATTTACATGGTATAAAGGTCAAAACAATATAAATAGGGATTCTCTGAGAGGTCTCACTCTCAACCTTGCCTCCATCCACCTCCTTCCCACTCCTAGTCTCCAACAGGAAATCATTTTATTAGCTTCTTGTTTGTCTTTTTAATATTTCTTTAGATAATGTAAGCAAATATGAATATTTTTATTTTTCCTATTTATTTCACAAAACATAGTATACTGTATATTGATTCTTGCAATATTAAATTTTTTAATATTAATTTTTTTATATTTAAATTTATTTTTCACTAAAAATGTATTCTGGAGATCTCTTCATATGAGCACATGAGATCTTCATTTTTGTTATAGTGTTGTTTTTGACATTTCTGCATTTGGGGGTTTTTTGTTGTTTGTTTATTTGTGGGGGGTTTTTTGCCTGAAAGGGCTCATTTTGTATGCATGCCATTGTACATACGTAGTTTTATGTATGAATCTATGGGATATCTATAAGATAGATTCCCAAAGATGGTATTGTTAGGTCAAAGAAAAAATAGATCTGTAATTATGGTATAAATTGCCAGATTCTCCACCAAGGGTTTGTGCCCTTCTTCCTCAAAGGCTCAACAGACAATATTGTCAAATTTTTGGATTGTTGCCAAACCAGTAAGTCAGATTTGGTATTTCAGAAAAGTTTAATTTGACTTTCTCTGATTATGAATGAAGTTTGGTATATTTCTATATTTTAAGGCATCTTTGCATTTCTTTGAAATGTTTGTTTACATACTATGCTGATTTTTTTATAATGTTCTTGGTCTTTCTTCCTCAGCTTCTATGAGAGACCACTTTTTACTGTGATACAAATTGCAAATATTTTCTTAGTTTGTCTTATTTTCTTTCACTTTGCTTATGATGTTTTTTCCCATAAAGAAGCTTTTTCTTTTTTAGTATAGTCAAATTTGTCAATCTTTTTTCTTAACAACATCTTAATTTTGAGTCATAGGTAAAAAGGCCTTCTCTTACTCCAAGATTATAAAGGAATTCACCAATGTTTTCCTCTAGTACTTCGGTGGTTTTATTTCTCTTTAAATTTAAGTCATTGATCCACTTGGAGTTTAGCTTGGTAAATAGCATGAGATATGAATCAAATTTTATCTTTTTCCAGCATCATTTATTAAAAATTCTATATTTTTAAAAGTTTTTTCCAGGTTTATTGAGAAAAAATTGGCATACAACACTGTATAAATTTAAAGTGTACAGTAGGATGGTTTGACTTACATATATTGTGAAATGATTACCACATTAGGTTCAGCTAACATCTACCTTTTCATATAGACACAATAAAAAGAAAAGAAAGAAAACAACAACAAAAAAATCCTTGTGATAAGAACTCTTAGGATTTACTCTCTTAAAAACTTCCCTATATATCATACAACAGTGTTAGCTGTAGTCATCAGGTTTTACATTACATCCCTAGTACTTATTTACCTTATAACTGGAAGTTTGTACCTTTTGATCACCTTCCTCCAGTTCCGCCCCCGTCACCCTCTGTCTTTGATAATCACAAGTCTGATCTTCTTCACTATGAGTTTGTTTGTTTGTTTGTTTGTTTTTTAGATTCTACATATAAGTGAGATCATACAGTATTTGTCTTTGACTATCTGACTTATTTCCCTTAGCATAATGCCTTTTAGGTCCATCCACATTGCTGCAAATGGTAGGCAATCCTCATTTTTTATGGTTGAATAATATTTACACATATATGTAAATATATCATCCATCAATGGACACTTAGGTTGTTTTTATATCTTGGCTATTGTTCATAATGCTGCTATGAACATGGGGGTACAGATATCTTTCAAGTTAGAGTTTTTGTTTCCTTTGGATATATTCCCAGTATTAGAATGGCTGGATCATATGGTAGTTCTATTTTAATTTTTTAAGAATCCACCATATTGTTTTCCATAATGACTATACTAATTTCCAATCCCACTAATAGTGCACAAAGGTTCTCTTTTCTCCACATACACAACGGTATTTGTTATTCTTTGTCTTTTTGAGACAGCCAATCTAACAGGCGTGAGATGATATCTCATTGTGGTTTTAATTTGCATTTCCCTAATGACTAGTGATGTTGAGCATCTTTTCATGTACCTATTGGCCTTTCATATATCTTCTTTGGACAACATCTATTCAGGTCTTCTGCCCATTTTTTGATTAGGGTATTTGTTTTTTGTTATTAAGCTACATGAGCTGTTTGTATATTTTGGAAATTAATCTCTTGTCAGTGGCATCGTTTGCAAATATTTTCTCCCAGTCCATGGGCTGGGCTGTCTGTACAAGTGTCACTGCATATAGTGTTGTTGAATAGGCTGTTGCAGTTTCCCATGTGCTCTGGTCAGGTTCCCTGGGCAGGCATGCTGAACGATGTATTCAGCAATGAGAGGTGCTACAAATTAGATTCCCTGCCTGGGCACGGTGAGAGAAGCGGCTCTAAAGCCAATAAAGAAAGCCCTTTGTTGTCTTAACTCAGCTGACGTGCACCCCAAGTTCTCTGAATGAACAGGGCCACTGGCTTTGATCTGCAAACTACTGCCTCTGCCCACCCACATCTAGGCTCAAGTGCCACTGGACTGCACAACTTCCAGGAATTGTCATCAGCTTTTCTGGTCAGATGGGGCGGAAGACATTCTCCACAGCAAGTGGGGATGTGATTCAGTTCCTTGCCTGAGCGAGGGCAAACCAGGTTCTAGGGCCAGCAAAACTTCTTGTTTGAGGAGTGAATCAGGCAGATCTGCACCCTGCCAAGTTTTCTGGTCAGAATGCACCATGAACCTGGTTCTGCAGACGAGCCATGCTGCTGGCTGGGATCACTGCTTTACACTACCGGTGTCACCTCGGGATGCCAAGATCCAGCTGCTGCTTGCTGTAAGCCCCTCCCTCCTTCTCTATCACAACTAGATTCCCAGAGCTTGAGCCCCACAGATCCCCCTGCAGTCCCCAAGGTGTGGGATCAGAGTAGGGACTCCCACAAAATGACCCACGTTGCTGTGGGAGGGGGCTAGTTGTCAGCATTTATTTCCCCCACTGGAGGAACCGGCGGTCAGAAAAGACCTCTCTGCGTGATGCTGCACTGGCCTGGGGGAACGCAATGCAGCAAATGTCTAGCTGCTTCTCTTATCCTTCTGATGCAGTCTGTCTTGACTTCTGTGGTGCAGTGAGATGCTTCAGTCTCACCTCGGTGTTCTATGATTCTCTCAGTGGTGATTTGTTCTTGAATAGTTGTAAGTTTTTCTTTTTGTGAGAGGGAGTGAAGTGAAAAAACAATTTACATTGCCATCTTGGTGTCATCTTACTTTCCTCCAAATTCCACCTTTACCACATCTATCTGAGATGCCCTATACTAAATTCTTATATATGTATTGGGGTCTGTTTCTGGACTATTTCTGTTTCATCTGTCTATTCATTCACCAATACTACACACTTTAATACTTGAGGCTTTATAATATGTTTCAATATTTGATTTTTCTATTTCAAAGAATCCTAGTTATTTTTGTTTATTTATTTTCCATATAAATTTCGAATTCTCTTCAAGAAAAGCTACTGACACTTTATTGGGATTGCATTAAGTTTATAAATTACCTTTCAGAGAATCAATATCTTTACAGTATGACTCTTCCCTGTCCACAAATAGAGCATGTCTTTTCATTTCTTCAGATATACTTTTGTCTTTCAGTCGTGTTTTCCTCATATGCCTTACATACTTTTTTGCTAAGAGTTTTTTTTTCTTTTTTGTTGCTGTTGCAAAAAGGTTCTTCTATTTCATTGCATCTTCTAATGGATTGCTTGTATGTAATAAAGATATTGATTGATTCCTATAAATTAGCTTCATATTCTACCATTCTACTGAATTCTCATTCTATCTCTCTCTCTCTGTCTCTCTCTCCATATTTGGACTGCTTTCCAAATGATTCTCTTCCATTAAAAAATTCTTTTTAAAAGCTAAAATTAATATCCTCATAGAATTAAGAAATTATTATATCCATAGTTCAAGAGCAGGATTCTATGGGAAAAGAATAAAGAACAAGAAGATATTTTTGAAATTTAAAAAGACCAAATAAGAAGTTTAATCAAAACATTATAAGATAGAGGAAATCTTCCATTTAAAAAACTAAACAGCCAAAAGAAAAAAATAATCAATTTGAATAGCCATATATCTATTAAAGAAATTGAATCAATAATTAATAACCTTCCCAAGCAAACACTAGGCCCAGAGTTCACTGTTGAATTCTACCAAACATTAAAGGAAGAAATTATACCAGTTCTCTATGATATCTTCCAGAAGATAGAAGCAGAAGAAAACATCTCAGCTCATTCTATGAAGACAGTAACACACTAATACAAATACCAGACAAAGACATTACAAGAAAGAGAACTACAGACCAATATTTCTTACAAACATAGGTGTAAAAATCCTCAACAAAATATCATCAAATTGAATCTACAATGTATAAAAAGGATTTTACACAATGGCCAAGAGGGATTTATCCCACGTGTGCAAGACTGGTTCAACATTTGAAAATCAATTAATGTAATCCATCACATCAACAGGTTAAAAAAAAAGAAAAATTAAATCATATCAATAGATGCAGAAAAAGCATCTGACAAAATCCAACAACCATTCATAATGAAAACCCTCAGCAAAAAAAGGACTAGAGAGTAACTCAATAAAGAACATCTACAAAAAAAACTACAGTTAATATCATATTTAATGGGGAGAAACTTGAACCTTTTCTGCTAAATCAGGAACAAGGCAAGGATGGCACCTCACCATTCCTTTTCAAGAGAAGGATATTAAATGTAGATGGATTGGAAAGAAAGAAGTAAAACTGTCATTGTTTGCAGATGACATGACTGTCTATGTAGGAAATCCAAAAAATTGACCAAAAAAATTCCTGGATTTAACAAGCAATGATTGGAAGAATTTAAGACATAAGAGTAATATACAAAAGTCAATCACTTTCCTATATACAATCAATGAACAAGTGAAATTTGAAATTAAAAATACAATACCATTTACATTGACAATCAAAAAAATGAAATACTTAGATATAAATCTAACAAAATATGTACAGGATATATGAAGAAAACCACAAAATTCTGATAAAAGAAATCGACTAAGAACTAAATAAATGGAGAAATATTCCAAGTTTATGGATAGGAAGACTCAATATTGTCAAGATATCAGTTCTTCTCAACTTGATTTATAGATTTAATGCAATCCCAATCAAAATCCCAGGAGGTTATTTAGTGGATATTGACAAACTGACTCTAAATTTTTTACAGAGGGGCAAAGACTTGGAATGTCCAACACAATATTGAAGGAGAACAAAGTTGGAGGACTGGCATTATCCAACTTCAAGAATTACTATAAAGCTGCAGTAATCAAGACAGTATGGTATTGGCAAAAGAACAGACAAATAGATCAATGGAAAAAAATAGAGAACCCATAAATAGACCTATATAAATACAGTCAACTGGTCTTCGACAAAGGAGCAAAGGCAATACAACAGAGCAGAGATAGTCTCTTTAACAAATGGTGCTAGAATAACCCCTACATCCACATGCAAAATAATAATAGTAATAATTATAATTATAATAAGCCTAGACACAGATCTTACACTCTTCACAAAAAGTAACTCAAAATGGATCATAGACCTAACTGTAAAATGCAAAACTATAAAACTCTTAGAAGATAACACAGGAAGAAACTTAAATTACATTTGGTATGGTGATGCCTTTTTATTTATTTATTTTTAATGGAGTTACTGGAGATTAAACCTAGGATGTCATGCATGCTAAGCACGTGCTCTACCACTGAGCTATACACCCCACCCCGGATGCCTTTTTAGATACAACCCCAAAGGCACAATCCATAAAAGAAATAATTGATAATCTGGACTTCATTAAAATGAAAAACTTCTGCTCCACTAAAGACACTGTCAAGAGAATATGATAAAACACAGACTATGACTAAATATTTGCAAAATACATATATGATAAAGTTCTGACATTCAAAACACACAAAGACTCTTGAAACACAACAATAAGAAAACAAATAAGATTTTTAAATGGGCCAAAGATCTTAACAGACCTCACCAAAGAAGATATACAGATGGGAAGTAAGCATATGAAAAGATGCTCCACATCATTGCATACCAGGGAAATGATAATTGAAACAGCAATGAAATACCATTACACACCTATTAGAATGGCCAAAATCCAGAGCACTGATAACACCAAATTCTGACCAGACAGGAACTCTCATCCATTGCTGGTGGGAATGCAAAATGGCACAGCCAACTTTGGAAAACAGCTTTTGAGTTTCTTACAAAACTGAACATACTCTTGCCATATAATCCAGCAATTGCACTCCTCGATATTTACTCAGAGAAGTTGAAAACTTATGTCTATACAAAACCTGCAAACAGATGTTTATAGCAGCTTTATTCAAAATTGTCAAAGCTTGGAAGCAACTAAGATGTCCTTCAGTAGGTGAATGTATAAACTGTGGTACATCCAGACAAGGAATATTATTCAGCACTAAACAGAAATGAGCCATTAAGCCATGAAAAGACCTGGAGAAATCTTAAATGCATATTATTAAGTAAAATAAGCCAATCTGAAAATTCTACGTATTTTATGATTCCAACTATACAGCATTCTGGGAAAAGCAAAACTATAGAGTCAGTGAAAGGTGGTTGCCAGGAGTTAGCAAGGAGGGAGCAATGAATAGGCACAGTAGAGAGAATTTTTAGGGCTGTAACACTACTCTATACGATACTATAATGGTTACATTACTTTACACTTGTCAAAACGCATAGTATGCACAACACCAAACATGAACCTTAATGTAAAGCACAGATTTCGGGTGATTATGATGTGTTCATGTATGTTCATTAATTGTAGCAAATGTACTACTCTAGTGGGAGATTTTGAGAGTGGGAGTGCCCATGGGTATGTGAGGGATGGAGGTATATGGGTAATCTCTGTACCTTCCATTCACTTATGCAGTGAACCTAAAACTGCTCTAAAAAATAAAATGTATTTTTTCAAATCAAAACCAGAAGGTAAAGGTATAAAAAATGGGAGAGAAAAGATAATAAAATTTGAGGGCCAATCTGGGGGGGTCTAATAGCCACCTAATTAGAGTTCAGAAAGAGACAGAATGAAAGGGATGAAATTATCTAATAGTGCAAGAAAATTTTCCAGAATTGAGGGATCCAAGTCCCTAGAGCACTTGGTGAGTACTTGGTGAGCCCACCAAGTGATCAGCAACATGCACCAAAAAAAAAAAAAAAACTGAAGTGATTCACTTATCACCAAGGGGAGCTGGTTTGTAGTAAGCTTATGTTATAAAAGGTTCTGTTCTTTTTCAGTAGCTCTAATTTAAGGCTTGTGAATCCATTACAGTCACTTCAGTGGAGTTTTCATTAGAATCAGTTGGCTGAGCCAAGGTGCTAATGAGGCCCCAGTCATGGGCCCAACCCCTGGGTGGGCCATTCAATGTATTCTGTTCTGTGGCCAGCCTCTTAGCATGGAACATGAGGGAGGCAGGGTTAAGAGGGTTAAAAAGTACAGATGAGTCGATTCGAAACCATCCCCAGTATGAGAAAAAACACTCCAAGTACCTGTCCTAGTGGAAGTGCTGCCTGTTCATGTATAACAGTTAGACTCCTCAGTTTGGATAACCAAGATGTACTAATTATTTAATATATTCGATTACTATCCACACACTGCACTGGCTCTGGGCCTTGAACTATTCTCTGGAGAAGGAAATAGTTGGGTTCTCTGTGTTTTTTGGTGGTTTCCTAGTTTTCTTTCTTCACGTAAAAATTCAAGCAAGAGCCCAAAAGTAATTTTTCAGGCTAGTATTTCCAGGCACACGAATTTTATATGCCAGTCAGATTTATTGTAATAGGAATAGAATGAATTAAGTCAGCTGCTTCTAGATGAGGTTTGTGATTGATTTTCCAGAGCGCCTTGGAGACTGCCCGTTTATCTCTTACTGTTCTCAGTAAAAAAAATAAATAAATAGAAATTAAAAATTTTGCTCTTTGGTCAGGTGTGTGCTATTTTCCACCTCTCTTCCTTGGCACCTACTACTGCACAGCACCACACGTTCTTTTCACCCAAATTGCTTGGCTTTACCATGTCTCTGTGAGATTTTTTTTCTCCTTCTGGTCATTGCTCTTTTGTCAAATTCTCTTTGAACGATCTCTTCCTTTCCCTGTCTTTCTATTTCATGCTCACTTTCTAATGACTCTTTTGGTAATATCCAAAAGGCTTATTTAGGAAGAAAAAAAAAACGATCAGCAGGAAGAAAAACGTCTTCTCTTACTCCAGATTTTTCTCCCATTTTAAAATATGATATTCTATTCATCTTGGAGATTTTTTTAAGTTTTCAAAAGTGAATATTAATCAAGCCACAGCATGAGGCAGTGAGGAGTCCATTTACTTTTCTATGCCTCAATCTTAGCCTTTGTAAAGGCAGTCACTAAGTTACCCAAAGCTGATACCTCTTGAATATAAGTAACTTCTTTCTTTTTTCTGTCACTGCTTTCTCACTGGTCTCTGCCAAAGCACTCTGAGTAGAGTCCTCCCTGTAAAATGAGGAAACTGAGGGACAAAGCCTGGTTGTGATTTGATGAAGGTCACATGGTTTGTCTGTGGCATTCAGAAATAGCCTGGTAAACTCAGTACACCAGACAGTCTTCCCACTCAATTGTAAATCATTTAAACTCAGATTTAAGTATAATACCTTGCCTTGGTCTCAGTGCCACAGCATTTTATTGTTTCTGGCAGAGAAGGGGGAAAAATGAAAACTAATATAGTGGTTGAAAGTTAAATCTCTTTAACAGACTAAGCTCAAAAAGATACTCACTATTTTCCTTCAGTTCTTCCTCTTGTGCCCCAGGCTTGGTCCTGCTTGAAGAACATATGAAAAATTATTAATTTGTCTTCTCTGGGGCTAACTATCCCAGCTATAGTGAGAAAAGCCCTGGAAAAGGAATCAGGAGACCCAGGAGCTGGTCCTCGGTGGATCGCTAACTAGCTGTGTTACTTTGGGCAAGTTGTTTCATCATTCTGGCCTTCAGTTTTCCTATCTGTAAAAATAAAGGTTGGAGCAGAAAATAGCTAAGATCATTTTAGTCCCAATTTTGTTCGATGCTAGAATCAATAAAAGAAAACACTTTGTGAGTGAGCACGTGAGGTAAATACAGAAGTAAGAAAAGAGACTAACTGGTTGTTCAGCACAGAAGACAATGTACAAAGGAAAATCCAAAGAGGTATGAAGCTGAAAAGTGTAAGATGCTTTTAGCAACCTAGAAATGGATTTAGATATCATTTAATATAGGTATGGCATGTTATAGAGAATACAAAGACTTGGATTAGATGATCAGTTCCGACCCCCAAGCTGTCCTTTCTTGTTGGTTGATGTAGTTACCCATCAAAGGGGATATAGAATGGGCTGAAAGCAAAGACCTTCAGAGGTGAAAATATAGAAGGATAGAATCTGACCAATGTAAGTTTCAATCATCTACAGAGAATGGACACCACTATTTTAACCAAGCACTGATGACATCATTGGTAACATAACAGAATGTTTGACACTTGGCAAACATTCTATGAGGCTGTGCACCCATGTACACGAAGGCAGCCAAATAAACTCATGTTGCTATAATCAGTGTCTCTTTGGGGCAGGTAGATTTCTTCTCTGTTACACTGGAGTAAATGAGTCAGCTTAACTAACTGGAAGAAAGTGATTCTTCCAGAACCATGCTTCTCAAATTTATGCATGAAAATTATCTGAGGAAAGTTGTTAAACTACAGATTCCAGAGTATGACTCTTGGGATTGTGAATCAGCAGACTGTAATTATACGCACCAATCTGTATCTTTAAAAAGTATTGCTGGTGATTCTAATGCAAGTTGGAGTGTACTTTGAGAAACTCTGGGGTAGAGAGACCAAGTCAGGCATCTTCTGCAAGGCACCTGTTCTTATATGGTCCATTAGAACAAGGTCTTCAAGCAAAGAGTTCTCTGCAGTGAGTTTTCTACCACACCAAAAAGACATAAGCAATACATAGAAAATTCAGGCATAATCCAAATCCAATGATAGTATTTCTGACTGAAATAAATATAGGCTGTGATTATCCCCCCCATCTTTAGTATCTTCACTATCATCTTTATCAATTTTGTTCCTTAAGAATTTTAACATGCTCTGATCTACCCTGGACATTATTTTACTAAATTCTTCAGCAGTATTTGAAACACTTCATATCCCCTAAAGTAATGACCATTCCCACTGTTTTGAAACTCTTTCTTCCCTTGACTTCCATGACACCAGGTTCTCAAGATTTAACTGTTAATTTTCTGGTCATGACTACTTAGTTTCCTTTGTGGTATCTTCCTCCTATCCCCATTCCTATGGGATAGTGATGTGTTTCAGACCCTCTTCTCATTTTAAGCATTCTTCTTGGGCAGGGTTATCTTTTCAAGGGGCTTCAACTAACATCTCTAAGTTAACATCTACTAAATCTGAATCTCTAGACCACATCTCTCTCCTGACCTGAATAGTCAATCATCTCCTTGACTTCTCCACTAGAATGATGCCCAAACACCTCTACCTTGGTGTGTCCAAAACTGAATTTGCAAAATCCAATAGATCTACTAGAGGATCTAGCCATGAAAATCAGGTAAAGAAAAGAAATAATCATCAGAATTGGAAAGAAAGAATTAAAACTATCTATTTCAAATGACATGATCCTATAATGGAAAAAACTACATAATCCACTGAAAAACTACTGGAGCCAATAAACAAGTTCAGCAAGGTTTCAGGATACAAGATCAATATACAAAAGCTACTTGTATGCTTATACGCTAGCAATGACTGACCCAAAGTGAAATTAAGGAAACAATTCCACTTACAATAGTATCAAAAAGAATAAAATCTTAAGATAACATTTAACCCAAGAAGTGTAAGACTTGTACACTGAAAACCCAAAAACATAATTTAAAGACATTAAAGAAGACCTAAATAAATGAAAAGACATCATCCTACGTTCATGGATTCGAAGACATGATATTGCTAAGAAGGCAATACTCCCCACATTGTTCTACAGAGTCAAAGAAATCCCCATCAAAGTTCCAACTTCCTCTTTTGCAGGAATTGAAAGGCTTATCTTAAAATTTATATTGAAATGCGAGAGACACATAATAGCCAAAACAATCTTGAAAAACAAGAACAAAGTTGAAGGAGTCACACTTTCTGATTTAAAAACTTATTACAAAAACTACAGTAATCAAAACAATGTGATACTGGCATAAGGATAGACATATAGATCAATGGAATAGAATTGGGAGTCCAGCAACAAACCCAAACCTCTATGATCAATTGGTTTTTGACAAGGGTGCCAAGACCATTCAATGGGAAAGGATAGCCTTTTAAACAAATGGTACTGTAAAAATTGGATATCCACATGCAAAAGAATGAATTTAGATCTCAACCTCATACCACATAAAAAAATTAACTCAAAATGGATCAAAGGCCTAAATGCAAGAGCTAAAACTATAAAACTTTTAGGAAAAAACATAGGGATAAATCTTCATGACCTTGGATTTGGCAATGGAGTCTTAGATATGACACAAAAAGCATCAGCAACAACAAGAATATAAGTTGGAATTCATCAAAATTAAAACTTTTGTGCATCAAATGACATTATCAATAAATAATAAGGCCACCCATAGAATGGTAGAAAATATTTACAAATCATATGCCTAAGAAGAGATTTGTATCTAGAACACGTAAGAAAATCCCTTATAACTCAATAGTAAAAAGACAAATAACCTAATTTAAAAATGGGCAAAGAATTTGAATAGACATTTAAAAGGATATACTACTCAACCATAGGAAAGAATAAAATAATGCAATTTGCAGCAATATGGATGGACCTGGAGATTGTCATGCTAAGTGAAGTAAACCAGAAATAAAAAGAAAAATACCACATGATATCACTTATATGTGGAATTTAAAAAATATGAGACAAATGAACTTATTTACAAAACAAAAACAGACTCACAGACACAGAAAACAAAATTGTGGTTACCAGCGGGGGAAGGAGGGGTGGAAGGATAAATTGGGAGTTCAGGATTTGCAGATACTAACTATTGTATATAAAATAGATAAGTAGCAAGGTCCTACTGTATAGCACAGGAACTATATTCAATACCTTGTAATAGCCTATAATGAGAAAGCATATGGAAAGGAATATATATATGTATAACTGAATCACTACGCTGTACACCAGAAATTAACACAACATTGTAAACCGACTATACTTTAATAAAAAATAAAAATAAAAAAGGATATACAAATAGCTAATAAACACATGAAAAAATGTACAACATTATTAATGATTAAGGAAATACAAACCAAAACTGCAATGAAATACCACTTCACACCCACTAGGATAGCTGTAATTTAAAGAAAAATAAAAGGACAATAGCAATTCTTGGCAAGGATGTGTAGAAATTGGAACCCTCAAATATTTTTGTTGGGAATGTAAATGGTATAACCACTGCTGGAAACAGTTTGGTGGTTCCTCAAAAAGGTAAACATAGAGTTACCGGACGATCCAGTAATTCTACTCCTAGCAATATACTTAACAGAATTTTTTTGTTTTGGTTTCCATTTTTTAATTGAAGTACCGTCAGTTTAAAATTTTGTGTCCATTTCTGGTGTACAGTATAATGTTTCAGTCATACATGTACATACATATATTCCTTTTCATATTCTTTTTCATTATAGGTTACTACAAGACATTGAATATAGTTCCCTGTGCTATACAGTATGCACTTGTTGTTTATCTACTTTATATATATTAGTTAGTATCTGCAAATCTTGAATGCCCAATTTATCCCTTCCCACCTCCTTTCCCCCTTGGTAACCATAAATTTGTTTTCTATGTCTGTGAGTCTGTTTCTGTTTTGTAGATGAGTTCATAGTGTCTTTTTTCTTTTTCTTTTAGATTCTACATATGAGTGATATCATGTGGTATTTTTCTTTCTCTTTCTGGATTAATTCACTTAGAATGATGATCTCCAGGTCCTCCATGTCGCTGCAAATGGCATAATTTTGTTCTTTTTATGGCTGAGTAGTATTCCATTGTATAAGTATACTACAACTTCTTTATCTAGTCATCTGTCGATGGACATTTAGGTTGTTTCCATGTCTTGGGTATTGTATATGACGCTGCTATGAACATTGGGGTGCATGTATCTTTTTGAATTAGAGTTTACTCCAGATATATATCCAGGAATGGGATTGCTGGATCATATAGTCTATTTTTTATTTTTTCAAGAGAATTTTAAAACATACATTCACACAAAAACTTGTACATGGTTTCTTTGAACCATGATGAAGGTGTTCTGGAATTAGATAGTGATAAAGGTTGCACAACTCTTGAATATATTAAAAACCACTGAATTGTACAATTTTAAATGGCACATTTTTATGGTACATGAAATATCTCCATAAAAATATCAAATTTAAAAAACATTAGAAATGGGCAACAGATTTTAACAAGCAACTCACAGAAGAAATACTAATAGGACTACAATTAAAATGAGAAATAATATTTTCAGCCTAAATCCAGTGACTGCCATCCTTTTAAGGAAAGGGAGATTTGAAGATACACAGATCCACGCACAGAAGGAAGAAGGTCAGCTACAAGCCGAGGAATGCCAAGGACTGCCCAGAGCTATGATAAGCTAGAAAAAGGCAAGATCCATGAGCGAATAAATTTCTGTTGTTCTAAGCCACCAAGTTTGTGGTTGTTTACGGCAGCCCTAGGAAACTAAAACACCCTACTAAGAATCAGTATCCTACAGAAATGCTTGTAGAAGTGGGCAAAGATATTTACAATGTACTAGTAGGCTCATTGGAGCATTCTTTATCATCTCAAAAAATTAGAGGTAACCTAAATGTCCATCAATAGATAGCCAGTTATATAAATTACAGTACATCCCATTGTATATAGAATATTATTCTGCTATTAATAAAGACTTCTTGTATTGACAAGGAATGATGTCTTTGATATAGGTCCAGGTGGCAAGATCAAGTAGCAGACAAACATGGATTCTTTTACAAGATGATATATTTTAAAAACTATTAATATTGTGTACATATATACATACATGTATATATGAGTGTGAATTTTCACTTGAATAGTAACAGATATGAAATAATACCCATTAAACTCTTAGTGGTTAATTCTGAGGACTTGTAGAGGTGGGTGAAAAACTTTTGATTTTTTTTTACATCTTACTTTTGATAGACTATTTGTCAGTAAAGCTGTACTTCTTTGGTGATGGAAAAAAATTTAAACACGCCTTCCACACTAAAATTCTTTCAGTTGTTCAAACATGCCATTGTCTTTCACGTTTTCAAGCTGTTGTCCATGATTTCCCTCTGCCCAGAACACTGTCTCTGTCAACATTTTTGCCGGGTTATTCATCTTGCAAGTCTTGATTTCTTCACTCCTAGAAGCCTGCCCTGAGACTCTCTCCTGTGTTCCCAAGCACCCTGTACTGCCCTTAGATAGCACAGAGCATACCTAGGCTGTGATGGTTGGTTTGCCTGTCTCCTCCACTACACGTGTTTTATGTACTGCAGTATTCCCAATCTACAGTCAATAATTACTGAATTTATTAATTGATTTCTGGACAGAACCTTACTGAAAATCCAATTCTTTTTATTTCAAAGGGGAAAAAAAACAGAAAAATATAGAAGACATTGAAGAAGGGAGCCAAAAAGATAACTCAGAGATATTTTTCTTTAACCCAGATGAAGAGCTAGATGGAAAGACAAAAAGAAAAACAAGGCAGCCTGAGAGAAAAAGATCTGGGTAACATGATCTGTCATAACTTCATCTCTCCCCGCAATCAATATTCCTCCTACAATGGACTGCTCAGTACTCCCACACTCCAAACACAAACTTACATGACTTTGCTCATATAAGGGGAAGTGCACGTCTGCAGCTCAAAATGCTCTTCTAGCCACCCCCCTGCCAAATCTTATTTTTAACAGCCTTTTGACCTCGCAGAAGCTTTTGACAGAGTTCACCACTGCCATCTTTGTTAAACATCCTCTTCTCTTGGTATTTGTGACACCTCAGTGTTTTCCTACCATTTTCCTGGCCACTCTATTTCAATCTCATTTTGCCAGCTCCTCCTCCTCCATCATTTGAATTCTAATGCTGGAATTTCTACAATGAAATCCAGCCAGCTGAAGGGTGAATGCCGAGGCCATGGTGAAAAGTGTAACCTACAATGCCAAAGATGATGGAGAAATATTGACAAACTCCTGAGGAAACCAAAGTGTGACTCCAAAATTTTCTATCCTATTATTTTGCCCTTCAACAGACAGATATTCTCAAGCATGCAAAAGTTCGAGAAATGCAACACTCATGAGGGCTGCTTAAAAAAATAGCTGATAAAATCTAGAGAACCAAGAGATGTATCAAAACAAAGAACTCAGGAATAAAAAGCTGCGATGAAGACTAGTGGTAAGCACTGAATTGATTTAAATACAGAACCAAGACCAAACAAATTAGAGAATTCTAGGTGAAGAACAGAATGTAAATGCTATAAACTATGAGAAGGTATAAATAATAATACAGCTAACAAAAGAGATGGGAGGAGAAATGCCCCTCATCATATTTCATAATGATAGCTTATTTCCTCATATTTATAATAATAGTTCATTTTGAACCAGGCTGTGTGCCAAGTATTTCATATGTATTAATTCTTTCATTCCTCATCACCCAATGAAGTAGACACTTTTTAATCCCCAGTCTAAAAATGAGAAAACTAAGTAAGGAACATAGAGATAAAATAATTTGCCCACCCTGTAGCTAGTAACTAGCAGAGCTGATTTGAACCCAAGCAAGCTGTCTCCAGAACCCATGCCCTTTACCAACTACCCAGGGAATCAGTCTAACACTATCAAAAATTGAAACATAGAGATACAAATATAATAACTATAACCTCTTTATAGTTTCCAAATCTTTGATCTTTACTTTAAAATAGTCTTTCAGAGATTACTATTCCTTGAGGGGGAAGAAACATTTATCAGAAGTTTATCAGTTTCTTTACTTTCACTTTGATTTATTTTTCTTTTGTTCAAGCATTTTTTAAAATTTCATACTTTTAAAAAGAGTATGTATACTATTTCTATTGAAATTTTCTATCTATCCATTTCTTACTCTTTTATAATAAAATTGATGCCCAGAATAATGTTCATTAATCTTAGTAATTAATGTTTATGAACTGCTTACTATCTGCCAGATAGCAAAGTAAGCACTTTAAATTATCTCATTATCACAACAATCTTATAAATAGTTGCTATTTTTATCCACTTTTATTCAAATAAGGAAACTGAGGCACAATAATGGTTATTTCTGGTTAGTGCAGATTTGGAGGTATTTTTCCCCTCTTTTTTGCACTTCTCTATATTGCTTCCTTGTTTAATAATGAGTACTTTTACAAAAATGTGAGTGCCGTTCTAAAAGTATATTTTTAAATAAATTACTCTTGAAGATTCCGCAGTGGTCAGTCTTGAGACTTTTTCACTTTCTATTCTGCATTCTCTCTCTAGACCATGTCATCAACTCCACAGCTTTGAATACCATCCACAGGTAAATGGCTCTCAAAATCTGTATTTCCACTGCAGGGCTTATTTCTGAGCTCCAGACACATATGTTCAACTGCCAACAAGACATCTCCTCTTGTATGCTTCATAAACACCTCAAATTCAACATGTGCAGAATCATAGCCATCACCCCAAACTGGTCCTTCGTGTTTCCTAATCTCAGTGAATGGCACCACTCTCCACCCAAACACACAAACCAGAAACACATGAGTCATTTTTTATTCCTCCCTTTCTCTCACCCTGTGTATCCAGTTCATCACCAAGTACCTGCTACCTCCAAAGTATATCCCAAATCCATCTACTTCTCTCCACTACTACTTCCTCAGTCCAAGCCACCATCATCTCTTGCAATCAGCTTCTAACTTTAAAAATTTTTGCCCCCGTAAAATTCATCCTTCTCACAGCAGCAAGAAAGATGGTAATAAACATAAAAGAAATTGTGTATCTCCCCTGCTTAAACTCTTCAACGAATTCCCACTGTTCTTAGAATAAACTAAGAAACTCCTTACCTCTTATGGCAGAAACTGCGAATTGCCTATCCAATATGTTTCCCCCTTCTATAATAAAATCAGGATTTTCTTAGGAGTCATAAGAAGCTGATTTGAAAATAAAAGCTCTTCATCCTCCATTATAGCTAGGGGTGGCCATCCAACCTAGTTCTAGCCAATAGATAAGAGGAAATCTACAGGATAGGGCTTCCAGGAAAACAGTCGCTTTCCTGATGGAAAGAGACAGACTCGGCTGTCACATGTCTTTTGCCCTTTGCATTCTCTCCTTTTGCTGCCTGGAAGTAGAACGGTCATCTTGGAAGCATGAAGATGGAAGCCATGCTCAAAGGATCATAGAACAAAAAGATAGAAGCTTGGGTCCTGAAACTTGCATGAGTCTGAACTGATGATATTGAGGCTCCTTTAAGTCAGAAAAATAAACCCTTTATTTTGTTAAACCACCATAAGCTGGTTTCTGTTATGCGCAGGCAAAAACAGTTCCTAATAGATACAATTTCATATAATATGGTCCCTGCCTACCTCTTTAGGCTTATCTCAAGCAACTCGCCTCCTCATTCACTATATTACCACCTCACTGACTTTCCTTCGACTCTTAAAACACAACCTCTTTTCTGCTTCAAGGTATTTGCATGTGCTGTTCCCTCTGGCTAGAATAATCTTTTCCCCATTCTTCACAGGCTAACTTCTACTCATTATTTAGATCTGAGCCTAAAGGATACCTCTTTAGCATGGACGTCTGATCACCTCCACGATCCAAAATAGGTGCTTTCACAACACATGAACTTTTCCTTCTTAACATGTTTCATTATTTATATATTTTTATCTATTTACAGGACTTTCGTTTTCCTTTTAGTTTAACTTCTGTCTCCCCAACTAGCCTCTGAGCTCTACAAGGTCAGGGACTGTGTTTGTCTTGTTCACTACTAAATATATATCTAGCCCCTATAACAGTGCCTGCCACATAGAGTGCTAATAAATGAAAAATCTACTAAAATTTTGTTTGCTTTGTGCCATTTATCCTGCTCTCCTGAATCAGACTTAATCACTCCTCCCTCTATGGTTCCATGGCATATTGCTTTGACCTCTGTTTTAATTTAATCCTTTTAACAAATGAGGCATGTATTAAAGGATCTTGAAGTCGGCTCAGAAGAAAAACACATAAAAACTAATTATGATGCTGTATAATAAGCACAACATTTGAAGTATGTGTAAGATGTGAAAATAGAACAAGGGAAAGAGTGATGAACTCGATGAAGTGGTAGAGATGAGAGCAGGGAAGTCTTTCAGGAGCTGGCAACAATTAGGCAGCATTTTGAAGGCTAAATGAGAATTTTCAGGTAGACAAGGGGAGGAAGGGAAATCCAAGCAAACAATATAGCATGTGAAAATACCCTGTAAAGTGAAAAGGCAGGGAGCGCCTAGAATCAATAAGGCGTAAAGTGTAAAGAAGGCATTGGAAGCATAGCGTGAGTAACATTGTTGAGGGGGAACCATCTAACACAGTAAACGTGGGTTTTTCCATAAGACTGCTCTCGTGGCTTTCTTCTCCTTCTTTTTTAAGCTTGACCAAAAAATTGTAGAACAAATAGAACCATGGCTTATAACTTCCGTAATCAATTTCATACATGAGCACATCTGCAACAATTAGAAAATTACTTTTCTTCCTCAAGATGTTAGGATGCAGATGAAGTCACACATACCTGCTCCATGGCCTTGCCCAGATAAGACACCCAGTTGGCTCTATCTCTATGGTGGAAATTGTCCAAAATCTAGGCTGGAGAGATTAGGCAGGGTCCAGACCATATAGTGTCTATGATGTCACCATAAGTAGCTTTGATTTTATAGACAATGGATAGACATAGAAGCATTTTAATCAGGGGAGAGGTTATCCTCAGGTTTGTGTCCTAGAAAAGATCATCTTGAAGGCAATGGATTGGAAGCAAGGAAACCAGTTAGGAGTCTATTACAACAATAGAAGTAGCTATGAGAACCTCAACTAAGACAGTGGAAATTGAGGATAGAGAAAATAAGATTGGGGTGATAATTCAGAGACAAAATTGACTGGATTTAACAATTGATTAGGCATTGAGGCCTAATTAGGCAAGAAAGAAAGAAATCAAGGGTCATTTGGAGGTTTCTATTCTAGGAATGTATCATCATGTCATTTAGTGAAAGAAATAATGTAGAAAGAAGAATATATTTGGAAGGGGAGATAATTCAGTTTGGAACATGTGGTATTTGAGCTATCTGTGGTTTATTCAAGTGGGGATGTCTAGCAGGTTAGATGGACACATGGATCTGGAGCCCTAAGGACATCCTAGGTTAGCGATATGGATTTGAGACTCATCAGAGAAGATGACAACCTATACTAAGGTTTTAGAAGCCAATATGGGGAGATAAGAATGGCTTTGAAAGATGTAAGAATTTAGAATCAAAAAGACCTGGTCACTAATTGGATAATGGAATGGGACAATGAGAGGGGAGTCTAAGACAAACCACAGGTTTCTGGTTCTAGAGCCTGGGTGAGTGATGGTTCCACTGTTATGGACTGAATTGTGCCCCTCCCCCACCATTCATATATTGAAGCCCTAACAACCATTGTTTTTTAATGTGACTGAATTTGGAGATAGGGTCTTTAAAGAGGTAATTAAGGAAAAATAAAGTTGTATGGATGGGCCCTAATCCAGTATGATTGGTGTCCTTATAAAAAGTGAAGATTTGGACAGATGTATGCACAGAAGGGGAATAACCATGTGAACACAAAGAAGGCCATTTACAAGGCAAGGAAGAAGGCCTCAGGAGAAACCAGCTCTGCTGAGATCTTGATCTTGGATTTCTAGTCTCCAGAACTGTGACAATATAAATTTCTGTTGTTTAAGCCACCCAGTCTATGATACTTTGTTATGGCAGTCCCACCAAACTAGTACAGCCACCAACCAAGATTGAGAATATGGGAAGGAGAATGTTTTGCCTATGTTTTCTTCCAGGAGGTTTATTGTGTCTTGTCTTTGATCTATTTTGAGTTTATTTTTGTGTATGGTGTGAGGGAGTGTTTTAACTTCATTGATTTACATGCTGCTGTCCAGTTTTCCCAACACCATTTGGTGAAGAGACTGTCTTTTCTCCATTGTATATTCTTGCCTCCTTTGTCAAAGATTAATTGACTGTAGGTGTGTGGGTTTATTTCTGAGCTCTCTATTCAGTTCCACTGGAAAAAAACAAAAAGAAGATGGGGGAAAAGTAGGTTGAGGGAAATGGATGTTGAAAGAAGCAGAGTTTGATGTGGGACATGTTGAGTTTTGAGATTCCTGAGGTACCTCAAGGTAGAGATATTCAAATGGCTTTGAAATTCAAAAGATAAAATGGGGTTATAGATGGAGATTTGGAAATCATTGATCTATAGGTTATATTTTAAAGTGTAGGAGTGGATGAGACCACCTGAGAAGTGTATATATAGAAAAAAATCATCAAGGATAGGACCATAAGGAATATCAAAATTAAGAAACATACTGAGGAAGAGAACCTAGGGAAGGAAAACAATCAGAGATATGAGATGAAGATAGGGGCAAAAAACTTTTAACCCTTTAAATCTTGATTTTGATTACAGTTAGTTGAGTACATATTAATCTCAGTCCTCAAAGAGCTTTAATATAGTGGAAAAGGCAATACCTTATTTGTTTCTGAATCTCCGACACCAAGCACAGTGCCTGACATTTAATATCCCTGAAATAAATATTTGTCAGATCAAATGGAATTGAAATTAGAACTTCATTTCTTTTGTTTTCTTTTGATTGCTTATTTCTGGAATGTGCAGCATGTACTGCGACTGATATTTTAAGTTCATAGTGAAAAATCATTTCAATGTGTCCTAGGCTTGGTTCCCTTCCAAACCAACCCCCGGGACAATAGTTTTCATTATAACCTTCTGTCTTTGCCATTCTGGATGGAATTCTGTGCACAGAAGTTATATACATATATGGGTATCTCTATGTAACAAATCGCAGCCCAGGAGCCCCCTGGGCTCCCTCAGGCTCTGGTATGACATCTTTGAGCCGTATAAATTCAGCTTCTCCTCTGGCATCTGTTAGCCGAGTCACTTGCAACTCCACCTCAGCAGTGGTCTCTCAGTCCTCTCAAAGCAGGGAAGGAGTACTGTGTGCTGAGAGACCATGGCAAAGAATCCTCCAGAGAACTGTGAGGACTGTCACATTCTAAACGTAAGTTGATTCATGTTTTTTTTTCCCTTTTAAGCAGAAGCATGGTTTCACAGACTTATCGTATTGCAATCTGAACATTAGAAAGTGAAATCAAAAGTGACTTTGAATTATGGCTTGCTATTTTAAGGGCTATTGTGTATTGTTTTATTCTCTCTGTTCTTTGCTTAGGCAGAAGTTTTTAAATCCAAGAAGATATGTAAATCCCTTAAAATTTGTGGATTGGTGTTCGGTATCCTCGCCCTAACTCTAATTGTCCTGTTTTGGGGGGGCAAGCACTTCTGGCCCGAGACTCCCAAAAAAGTAAGTAAATGCACATTATTATTGAATGTTTCTGTTTTGAGTTTGATTTAATTTAGTTAGTGATTGACATGTGTATTACTCTGAGAATGAAAATCATTAAGTTCCTTTTGTGTTTCTTTTCTGGTGGTATGAAGAACTGAATCAAGATTTAACTCTTTTATTTGCCTAATTATTTTGATAAGAGAAAAAATGTGTTTTCTGCATTTGAGTTAGTAATGATAAGACGCAGAATTACCCATTCTTTTATAATGCTTGGCTTTAAGAAGTTAAGATTCCTCCTAAAAGCAAAAATTTTACTGTAAGAAAAAAATACTTCCCATCTTTCTTTCAATTATCTGGGCAGAAACTGATGGAAAAGTAATTATACTACCACATAAGAAGAAACCACCAGAAATGGCAGCAAAGGATTTTCCGGGATTATGTTTCTGACTTAGTACGTCTGCTGTGAGGACCAGCAGCAAACTCCTTTTCAGAAGGAGCAGTTCTCATACCTGAATTCACATTTATTTGTGACAAAAAAAAAAAAAACAGAAAACCCTAAAGCGTTTCAACTTCTTACCAGACACGATCATTGCTGTCCTGCTGAGACAGTAATGTCGAAAGGTAGAATCAAGTGACACCAAGTCAGTAATTACAGGTGTCTCAGAATGCTTCTGATTTGAAGATTATTTGGTGGCACTTTGCTGGCCAGTGTAGTTGACATTAGTGTACCTGAGTGTTATTGTTACTTCCGGGCTCACACATAATGGACACGCTTAGATGTGACCCAAGGAAAATCAGAGAGTGTTCACGCCAACAATTTCCATTTGAAAGAGAATTAATAAATGTACAAGCTAAGAGGTGTGAAGATGGTTTTCGGGTTTTGCCACATGTTTCTCTCTGAGTGTGGGATGTTGTTGTTGTTAGTGTTGTTATTCATTTGTTGTCATGGGGATGCTCATTGCGATTTGATAACAGATGTAGGAAGGGAAAGGCACAAATCCAGGAGGGAGGATGAAACACAGGAAGACAGTGGGTTGGCATGAACCAATAGGAGCCAAAGGAGTGATAGGAGCAGAGAGGAAAGAATATGGGTCAATGAGGAAAGAGAGGTGGAGGAGGGGCAGGAGGTGCTGTAGAAAATAGAAAATCAACTGGGCAAGTATCCAGAAGAAAAAAGAGAAGTAAGGCATAGCCACCTTTGCACTCTTCACCTCTGCTGCCGCACCCACTTGCATTTAGTGCCAGAGGCTACCATATCAAGTTTAAGTAGGAAGGAGGATGTTTAAGTAGGAAGAAGCAAACTTTGTTTGCTTGCATTTTTTAAATTTATACCTTGTTCCAGAAAGGATTTTAAGCCCTATGCATTACCTATAGTTAGCCTTTCCTCTTAGCTCTCTCACTACTCTGCTTCTGAACTACTTAACCGTTTACATGTCTTTCTAGAGAAGCCAGGCTAGCAAGGTGAGCAAAGCCACTGAGATCAGGAAAGAAACAGCAAGTGAGTGAGAGTGCCAAAATGCCTTCGATCCAATTTGCTATTACTTAGCTAATTCCCAAGGTGACATGCTGCCCCACACATTGAATCTTGAGTCCTCTTGACAACTACGGATGAGTTAGAGGATAAGTAACCCTCTTGCCTTCCATGGCCATAATGTATTTAACTGAGTGTAGTAGGTAGCTAGCCCTTTGACTTTCATCCATACATGCCTGCCTAACCATGGGGCCAGAGGGCGTTTTTTGTTTTATTGTAGGGATTGCAAATGCTGCTCTGAAAGAGCTTATGTGTTTTTCTAAACTTACAATGCTATTTGTCTCAGTGCAACTATAAATGATTAGGTCAGGACCTTGCTTTTATCTTGCAAGGTGTCAAGCTCACTAATGGGGCCCATGATGCCCTCCGCTTCTGTATTATATCATCTTTGCCTCTCATTCTGTCGGTTCCTTTTTAATGGATTGTAAGGAGAAATCCTGTGATTCCTTAAACCAAATGTAAAACCCGGGCAGTGCATGCACAACAGAGATGGGGTATGCTACCGAATGAAGTTTATCAAGAGCCAAATCTCTTAAGAAGTAATCCATCTTAGGATGTAATTTTTTAGCAAAGGGATTCTCAGAAATGAACAAAATTATCGCAAAGTAATCTGGTGAAAGACAATAAATAGGTGTCTCCTGAGGCAAGTTTTTCTACCATGAACAAAGGTCGTTTGTTTTCCATTCCAGTGGGGAGTCGCAATTTATTGTCTTTGATATTTAAATCCTGGCCTTCACCACAAGCCCAGGCTGGGTCCATTGCAAACCGAGGAACCAGCTGGAAATGCAGATGCTTTACTCAGTCTACTACCTTCAATTCCCAGACACAGAGCCCAAGGGAACATCTATGTTTCCAGTGGCTAAGGCTGCCAGTAAGCCTGCCTCAGAGCTGACTTACGAATGCTGGGAAGTGAAGAGTAGTCAGATTAGTCTTGGAAGAAGATTTGCAGAGGCAAAGGATCCAGGCATCTTGCACGAATTAAAGAGGCTCCCCTTAAGAGTATGGCCTGGCAAGAAACAGCAGTTAGCAAATTAAAACCCAGGCTCTTCTGGACTTCCCTTTACAAGCCTGTAGGACCTATGGGGACTGTCGGGCCGTTGGTGGCGAGAACGGCAATGCTGCTGTGCTTACAGATGACAGTGATGTGTTTGCCGTCCTGGGGCAGCCTCCAATTCTTAGTGTTCGCTCCTCTGGCCTCCATCACATCTCCTTTTTATTTATTTATTTTTTTTGACATCTGTTTATAATAAAGCATTTATTTAACATTCCACATCTGGTGTTGACATTTCCATGCCAGTAAGTTCCCCCCTCCTCCTTCCACTACCTCCCACCTTGGTGTGGACAAAAGGTCCAGAGTCTTGATCTCAAAGAGGGAGTAAGGCATGCTTGACTACTTCTCCTCACACACCTCAGGCGTGAGGATCCGCGCGCACACAGGAGGGAGGAGGGGAGGGAGGAGGGGGGAGAGGGAGAGAGAGCAAAATAAAGTGAAACAAGGAGGGCTGCCTCTGGGAGAGCTGTTGCACTCCCTTACAGGCTACAGACCCCTCCAGCCCACAGCCACACACAGGAGCCACCTGAGCTGAGTGAAAGCCAGTTCATCGAGCTCTGCAGTCAGCTCTCTTACCCGAGCAGAGGGGACCTATTCAGTCCCAGAGATTTTTGACAATGCTCCACAACGAGGCTCCACTGCCAGGCGTCTTTGAAGCAGATTCCCTAGAGAAACATTCTTGCTCAAAACTGCCTGTATTACACATTTCACTTGAAACCATCAGCAGTCCACTCCCTAGCTAATTAATCCAACATGGAGAAAACAAGGAATAAAAATGCCAGCCCTTAAATCAACAGATGTCACACAGACCTTGTAGCCTATCCCCTCCAGTCTTCTGTAGAATGACACAGGATGACAAATTAAATACATGAAATGCTGCCCTTCCTGCCTGGTGACTTTAGAGTCATTTGGAAAGCAAAAGTCCTAAGGCCCTCGCTGCAATCCACAGATTCCTGGGGACGTCCCCTCAGCTGGTACATCCTAGCAGTACGAGATGAGACGTGGTGGGGATGGGTGGGCATCCTTCTGCCATCCCCCTCACTTCACCTACAGATGACCGTTAAGAGTTTCACTCAGGATTGCAAGCCCAATATCACTCTAGGCTGAAAATCATTGCCTGGAATTTAAAAAAAGGACTTTCCTACTAAGTCTGGATCTAGCTTTCTTGGGCCCATTTCTCTAATGTTAGCATTGGCCAGAGACCAACTTTCTTCACTCCTCTTCTAGGCACACAGAGGATATGAATTTCTTCCCTGAGTTCCCTGGACTTTCCTACACAGCAGTCTGGTGGGGGAAATGTGGGTCTGGAGAAGCATTTCACACTGTCAAAGAAAGAGTTGGAGTTGGAGCTGGAATCTCATTAGCCAGGGGACTGAACTTCGTTAGATGGTGCCACGTCAGCGTTTTTAGAAAGACATCTCTTCATTTTCTTTTCCTCCCAAACCACCGCAGGAGCAAAAGCCCACCCTGGTACAGCAATCATCACGGGCCAGCTCTTGCTCTGGGCTACTGTGGAGTGGCAGCAATTGTGTAGAGCTGGCTACAACGGGCACATTCGCATTGTCCCTTCATTCTCCTAGGTCAGCTGAGCTGAGCCACTTACTTGGCACCAGCCAGAGAAACCTAGGTCTTCAAAGGGAGCTGTCCCTTAGTGGCTGAGAGGGGGATTGGGGCTACTGTTGGGGGAAAGCTGCCCAGGTAGAAGCAGTCCAATGGTCAACTCGACAGATGCCAGCCCAAATCTGAGCAGCACTGACTTTGTCAGCTATTCAACACTGCATCCGGCAAGGGGTGAGAGATAAAGACGAGAGCCAAGCCTCCGAAGCTACTTGGTGACTTGCCCAAAGGGACACAGCTTGCAAGTGGCAGAGTTGAGGTTAGGACTAGAACCTGGTCTAGGGGTTCTTCCCACTATTCTTATTTGTCTGCTGCACTTAAGAATAAGGAGTGGTGAAGGCAGTGGGGAGGGGAAAACTTCCCAGCCAGCTTGAATCTGTGGAGGAAAAAAATGTTTTTTTTCTTTCTTTCTTTCTGAAAAAAGAAGAATGTCTGTGCTGCTTATGCCAATTTTTGTCAGGGCTGAGAACTGGTGATGGAAGATGCAGAAGTCCGACTTTGCATAAGAAACAATCTGTCTGCTCTGTGTTGGTTAAAGAAATACCCAGAGGCCCTTTAATTCCCACAGGCTGGGTTGGTAATAATATGGCACAACGCATTCCCTCCCCTTCCTTCCAACCTAACACCTGCTAGCCAGCTAAGCCGAGCATGTATCTCACCTTTGGAAAGTGTACCTCATAAACAGACAGTAAAGAATGAAGGTGGAGAGCAGAACAGCGAGATTAATCACAGGCTTCAAAAGAAAAAAACGAAGCCAAATGTCCTCAAATCCCTTTCAGGACAGACTAAAGCAACTTGCCCCCAAACAGATCCATCACGCTGAGGTCTGAGGCAGCTTTACTCTTTATAAAAAGCTCTCTTTTCTGATCGCAGAGATTGTCACAAATTGAGGCCAGAAAACACAGCAAACTGTGAGAGGGGGATGTTAGGGCTCATTTGCTGCCTGAGTGGAGGATTTAACTGGACTGAGGAAAGAATACTTGGGCAGGGAAGACAAATAAGTTTGCGCTCTCTCCACGTTTTGTCAGGGTGGTCTTCTTACATCCATCACCACGTGGGCTTCACCACATATCAATCTCATTTCACTTCTGAGTCGTAGGCCACCTCATTGGCTTCCCTGTTCCACACTAGTGTTCCAGTAGTTAAAACCAGTCTTCTATGTGGATGGAGTTGGAACCCGTTTCAGTGGTGCTGAAAAGATGCCCTTGCCCCTAAAATATCTCCTATTCCTAGAGCCACTGTGCTTAAAATCCACCATTAGTAATTCATTTCTTTGAGTTAAGTATTACATTCAGTTTTTTTAAACAGACAAATACCCATCACTAATACCTTAGTGTGAAATTATTTGTCAGATCAACTTCTTTTGGGGGGGAGGGTAGTTAGGTTTATTCATTTATTTATTTAATGAAGGTACTGGGGATTGAACCCAGGACTTCGTACACTCTAAGCGTGCACTCTACCACTGAGCTATACCCTCCTCCACCCTTGGTTTCTTCTTTGATATAAGGTACCTGAAACACCATGATGTCTAGACAGCAGACAAAGGTATAGAGGGAGGGGGAAGGGCTAGAAAGTTACAAAGTGAAAAGGATGTGAAAAGAAGAGAAAAGGGAAGTTAGAAGCACCAAAGATGATCTTTCCCTATTTGCCAGTTTGGCGGAAGTGTACTTCTTGTCATACTCTGTCCCTGTTCTGTCATTCCTGGAATAAGACTGAATTGGGGGCAGTCTGAGATGAGCTACTGGGAGCCCCAGTCACACCTCTCTCAGACAGTCATGATGTCTCTGCTTTAGTTTGCACCAGGAGAAGACAAAACTAACATTTATTGCTTCATCTCCAGAAAGACCCTCAGTCCCTAAGCCAGTGAGCTTAGTAAAGTCCCTCTGAAGCCAAAGGCATGAGCTCAGTGAAGCTTGCATAGCCATTACCCAGGCACTGCACTCCACTGGGACCTGGATGAGACAGTATGTCTGGATTTGCTCTAGCCCATCCCTGAACAGTCCAAAGCGGGCCACCAGCATCATCTTCCTAGACAAAGGACAGTCTGTTCCAAAAGGACACCTTCGATAGTTGAATTCCATCTGAGTGAATTTATAGCTCCCCAACCCCCCACCTCCACCCAGAATTCACATATACATGAAGTCATTCTGATCACACTGCCATGGCTAACAAAAAAGGCAACATACATGCTGGTTAGTAAATACAATCAGAATGGATCCTTCCTCCCTTCCTCACACACACACACACACAAACCTTCATTGAAGGAATGTTGAAAATAATCAAGATCTGCTGAGCTTGGCAGTTTCCAATAGGTTTCATCTAGCAAGGTGTCCAAGTGAAGTGCATTGCCAACAGTGCAGGAAAACTCATTCCACAGAAGTACACTGAACTCCTAAATGTCACCAGTATGGTTCCATAGTCTTCTACCAATGATTGAAAATCCAGCCTGTATTTTCTCTTTTGCCCAGGTAGGCAGTGTTCCAACATCCCCTAGTCTCTAACCTCATTTTTCCGTGCAACAATCCATCAGTAGTGCTACTGATGAAACAAACACCCCACCCCACCCCCAATGACTAGTGGTGTCGACATTTGTCTCAACAATGGATAGGATTTCTAAAGAAATTCCCCCTTAGTGGGAGATCTGACAAGCCTGGGTCTGGAGTAGATGCCTCTCTCCTCTCCTCAGGTCAGGCCAACTGAGAGCTCAATTTGTTGCCGTAGGTAGGAGTTTCTCAAGCTGGCCGCAGAGCTGGAACTGAGGACAAATTTATAACTAGAAGCAAATAACAAGCCTAGAGGAATTTGCTACCTGTCACAAACCAGGCCAGACTTCCTGTGTTAACTCTGCAGCTGCTGGAAGATTCTAAACACTGCCTTCCTTCCCCTTTTAAACTACGGTCTCTTAAAAGACCTTGCCAATGCTCGAAATCTCTCCTTAGGAAGATGAGAATTGCCATTGTTGGGAAAAACTTTTTCGACAGATACTTTAGTTCTGACCACATCCAAGGCACTGCAGGCCTGCAAGAGGTCAAAGACATTGTCTGGCGTTTTCCTACTCAGCAACTACATAAACTTTTCACAGTTGAAGTAACATTGCTTCTACGAACCCTTCTGACTTGTTTTTCTACTTGAGTTGGGGAAAATTTGACCAGGTTAAACAAATATGCAGTCACAGACACTGGCAGACATTAAAAACAACCCAACCCAGTGTAAGCTCTAAAAGACTGCCACTGGGAACAGGAGCATGAGAAAGCATCGTTAGCTCTGTGGATTACCTCTGTTTTCAGGCTTTTAGTTTACAAAATGTTTTTTGTAAGGAAAAAATGAAGGAATCTGATAGCTGAAGGCCTCCTGACAACAGGGATGAGATAGATTTCCACCTGGCTCCATCAGATCTGGCCTGGTTTGTGACAGGTAGCGAATTCCTTTAGGTTTTTATATTTGCTTTTAGCTATAAATATGTCCTCAGTTATAAGTAATGTGCTTGCTTGTAAACTGGGACACTCTATGGGACCAGGTCCTCTTGATCCTTAGAAAAAGAATGATCTCTTTTAGAGGGTGGGAAAGAGTCTGGGGTTTTGTTTCAACCACTTGAGAGCGACCTGGTATGCAGCTTTGCCAAGGTGCTCCTCTCGGCAGACTCCGTATTACACAGTGCAGGGCCCTTGACCCAGTCGTTGAATTCCGTATACGGGTAATCTAGAGAACTTGAAGTCAGCTGAATCAGGTCAGGAAAAGAGAACTCAGGAATATAAGCTGAACGAGTTTGGTTAGCTCATAACAGAGAAGGTTAGGGGAAGGCAGTAAATATTTCCTGGAGTTTAAAGGGCAAAAGGAAGCAAGTGAGGTCATGATAAAACTATTACCTAATATTGGCCAAAGAGAACGGTCTTCAGATTCTGCAAAGGACAGACTCCAGACGACTGAGGCAATATTAAATCCCTGGATGGATAAGGAGATAAAGAGCACTACTGAAGCGTTCTAAATGTGTTCAAATCTCTCTCTTAGCCCTGGTGAATTTCATGGGGCGTCAGGGGGCGGTGACCGCTGGGTACTTGGCAAGGGAAGGGGTACCTTAAAGGAGCAGCATAGGGTTTTGGTGATTCCCCTGCTTACCACAAGGGGAAAATCCCTTACAGGCTGGTTTGCAAAATATCATTTGCTATTTAGTCAAGACTGCCAAGAAAACTGTTGGAATTCTTAGTAATTAGTTCAGCAACTTGGCTTGAATACAAAATCCTGGCTCTGAAGGGATCCCCATATCAGCTGCAGTGCCAAAAAAAAATACCTCACTTTAATCTCGACTCTCAGAGAATTCCCAGCGGCAAGCTGCTGAGATGACACCTTTCTACACAGGCTCTGGATAAAGAAGGTGCCCCAGATATTACCCAATTCAAATGTCTTAGGAAGGGACATACTGAGTGTCTTAGAGCTTGTTTCCCTCTGTACTCCCAGACATATGACATGGAGCACACTTTCTACAGCAACGGAGAGAAGAAGAAGATTTACATGGAAATTGATCCCGTGACCAGAACCGAAATATTCAGAAGCGGAAATGGCACTGATGAAACATTGGAAGTACATGACTTTAAAAATGTAAGTTGGATATTTCCCCCCTCAGGCTTCCCACAGAATATTAGAACATTTGAGTCAAGTCAAAAATAGCCGGTAGCCTCCATTTAATTGATAAGACAAAGCTCTCCCTTTGAATTCAAATTTTGCCAGCCTGGGGCCCTGACAGATCATGAAACTCATTAATTGTGGCTCTTTCAGGAAGGTTGTTTTTTTTTTTTTTGGTCTGTTTTATAGGGATACACTGGCATCTACTTTGTAGGTCTTCAAAAATGCTTCATCAAAACTCAGATTAAAGTGATTCCTGAATTTTCTGAACCAGAGGAAGAAATAGATGAGGTATGTAAGAGTAATAATAGTGGCGGTAAAAACTATCATTTTATTGGGTGCTAACTGTGTATCAGACATTGTACTAAATATTTTACTCTCATTTGATTCTCACTACGACCCTCTAGATAGGTACTATTATCATCCTCATTTTCAGAAAGTGACTTGCCCAAGGTTACACAGCTGGTGAAGAGCAGACTGGGGTCTTGAACTCAGGCCTTTCAAAAAACTAAAGTTCATGCTTTTTAGTGCAACACTAGACTTTTAGACCTGGGTATCCATTAACAGTATGTCCATTTGCTTCCAAACCAAAGATGTCTAGTAAAAGGGGTGAGCCAGAGGAACAAAATCAATCCTGTCTAAGATGAAGTCCTAAAAAAAAGTCCCAAGGCCACCTGGGATCCTTACCACTTTTGTCACACTGTGACATTCACCTATTTTAAACATTTCAGTTCCTTCACCGTACCATTTTATGCTGGGCTGCTAACGGAGTAATCCACCTTTACCCTCACTAGGACAGGCAAAAGCGAAGAAGGTGAGAAGCACAGTGTAATACAAATTCTCTGAAAACACACTGCTGGGCCAGGATGGGGTAACCTAGGGGACCAGAGCAATCGCACATGGCCCCTGAAGGCCTAGTGGGAGGTGGGAGATGACTGCCTAAAATAAGCTATCAGTAAAGCCCTTTTAATATTTTCCCTGATATTCTGTCTGTAATTACGGTGTGTTGTTCTCAGTGGGGGAAAAGGGAGAACCCTGGCTAAGGCCATATTACGACTGCATACCCCAACTGTAGCCAGGAAGAGACAAATGTTGGGTGGTTTGGTTTGTGTTAGTGTCAACTGGCAAATCTAAAATGAGATTATGTCAATGCCCCAGTGACTTCTCTATATATTACAAATACCTCTTTTTCTTTTCTCTCTCCCCGCTTCTTTTTCACTTTTCTCCTTCCCAACTCTCTTCATCTTAATTCTCATCCACTCATTTAGCTTTTTCTTTTACTTTTCTCATTTTTGGGGGGGGTGGTATGGGGAGCACTTTTTTCTTTTCCTTACCTGAATCACAGGCTTGTCACTGGCTCCCACAGACATGCCACTAGTATCTTCACGGCCAGAGAAGTTATAGACCTTTGTTACTAAGATTTCTAAGAAAAAGAAGATTTCACCCAAAGGTGATGCTCTGCTCCCGAGGTCTATGGCAGTGAAAAGTTTTGGAGATTTTTTTTTTCCCAAAAATCAGCCTAAGTTAGATGCATCTGAGGAACAGAACGAGTTGCAGGATATTAGGGATTACTATCCGAGGCAAGAGTAAGATGAAAGGAGAATCAATAGGCTAAAAAGCTATTCTATCCAATACCCTGTGCTGCTTCTTATAGAAAATAATATAATCATTTGAGTAGGGCCAGCCAGCAATGACATCCCGAACTGACACAGCAGGATTTATTTTTTCTGAAAAAGTTAAAGGCAATGGCCCATAATGTCTCATTTTGGCCCTAACTTATTCTTCAGTTAATTTTGGCAGATCGTCGAAATAACACAAGTATTCATCTCATGATAGTGAGATTGCTTTCTCGTCAAGAAAATCCTATTTTTTATATTCAGGCTACAGATTTTTTTTTATGAGAGAAATTTGTGGTCCTGAATGACAAAAAGCCTCTTATTCTGTACTTCTCTCTCCACTGTATCTATGGTTTGTGCATGTTAAACATGCAGGGCAAGTATATAAATAGCCCTGATTTTGCTAACAAAGCGAGTCCGCGTACCAACCTCATTTCATATAGTCCCTTTCAATGCATCCCAAGGTCTTTACAGACTCAAGGACAAAGGTGCTAAAACTGGAGAGTTTTAAATGACTAGGAGAAAAATTATACAAAGCCATATTTCAAAGAACAAATAAAAACACTGAAATCATAAAGCTAGAAAGAAACAAAAGAGAGAAGGAAGAGCCTTATTAAGACTCAGGAAAAAAATGTCAAAACCCAAGAGACAAATGAGTAAGAGCTAGGTATACAAGACAACAGCTTCCAACACTAAAAACAGAAGAGAAGGCAGTGTTCTTGACAGTATAAGAAAGACCACCTAAACAAAAAACTCTCTGTGAGACAAACTCTAAGCATCTAGAATGAAAGGACTAAAGTAAAAGTAAAGTAAGGCCAGTGAAGTCACAAGGAAGGGACATGATTTTAAAACACACAGGGAACTATATTCAATAGCTTGTAATAACCTATTATGAAAAAGAATATATATGTATAACTGAATCACTATGCTGTACACCAGAAGCTAACATAACCTTGTAAATCAACTATACTTCAATAAAAAATTGATTAATTAAAAATAAAGAAATAAATAAAAGACATCTTTTGTACTACTACTATACCATTAACAGGCAATCTTGCAAAAACCAAAGCATTAAATTCAGTTGCAATTTAACTGATTTCACCAATTTAGATTATAGGAGTTTTTCCCAGCTTGAGATCAAATTTAGCTTGCAACCCTTAGTCATAAGCCTGAAACAAGGCAGGCACTCACAACATTTATTTGAAAAAAAGGAAACAAACTTAAATCACTCAGGGTTCCAGAAGCTCAAATCAAAACATACATGGCCCAGTGGGAGGCCCAGGAAATGATGGAGAGCCTTCCTGACTTCAAGTGAAAGGGTAACAGAGAAGGCTCCTGTTTCAGTTAGCAGCCTTACTTTAGACCTGAGAGGGAGGGACCAGTTGTTACTCTCCCAAGGGCGCCTACTGTATGCAAGGCACGGAGCTAGTTCACTGGCAGCCCTGGGACTGGAATTTTTATTCAGATTCAAAATATGGTGTTCCCCAGTGTCCAATAATGTCTCACTCATTGTATTAATGTCTTTGCCTATCTTCACCCTGAACCACTTTCTTCTCTCAGAATGAAGAAATTACCACAACTTTCTTTGAACAGTCAGTGATTTGGGTCCCAGCAGAAAAGCCTATTGAAAACCGAGACTTTCTTAAAAATTCCAAAATTCTGGAGATTTGTGATAATGTGACCATGTATTGGATCAATCCCACTCTAATAGCAGGTATGGCACCCTCCTCTTCCTCCTCCTCCTCTTCTTCTTTCTCCTCTGCTTTCCAAAGTCTGTAACAGGTTAATGTTCGCAGTATTCAGAGACTACGTTTCTAGGAAAACAAATGGTCAGCTTATATCTTCTTAGATGAAACTGTATATGCTGACTGCCAGTGAGGAGGGAATTTTTCACAGCCAAGTTGTAAATCAGATAAATTAATGCTGACAGGCTTTTAAATATCCCAGCAAAGGTAACGCCACCCTAATGTGAGTAGTGATAGCAAAAAGCTAATCTGTCTCTCTTTGCACATCTATATTCATTGCAGTCGGGCTACCAGACTATTGCTCAAACCACTGTGTGCCCAACCCAAGAAGGGAGGAAAGAAGAGCCAACAGTGATGCTCTGTTGTCTCAAGAAGGGTGCTCTATGTCAAATGGTGGCGTTCTCCCCAGAAGATAGGACAGTCACTGCAATGCAAATTTCTTCATGGCTGTTTTAGGAATCACTATAAAAGTAATTGAGGGCTAATGGTGCAGAGTAGAAGAGTTCAGCTCTCAACTTCCAGCCAGCCCACAGAGGGGGCAAAAGTCCCTGGACATCTTATTTTGCCCAGCTAGCACAGAATTTGGCCTCCCTCATTCTGGATAGCATAGATTACTCTATTACTCAAGAGAGACCACTCTAATCAATGAGGATGTCTGTTGGTGCTCTTTGCCCTTAAAAAAAAAAAGGCAACCAAATGCAGTGTGGTATCCTGGATTGGGTACTATGACTTCTGCCTGAGCATCCTTCTTCTAAAAGACATTACTGGAAATAATGATGAAATCTGAATAAAGTCTGTAGTTTAGTTAATTATACTGTACCAATACTAATTTCTTAGTTTTGATCATGGTACCATGGTTGTGTAAGATGTTAACATTAGGCGAAACTGGCTGAAAGGTATACAGAAATCCTGTACTCTCTTTGCAACTCTTCTGTAAATCTAAGCTTATTTCTAAATACAAAGTTTTTTTAAAAATTAAGACAGGAAAGAGAAGGGAGAAGGGAGGAGGACAAAGAGCACTGAATCAAATCAGGCAACCAACAAATATGTACTGGGCACCTACCATGGGTAAAATCACTGTGGGAGACACGGAAGTCCCCTGTCCTCAGGTTTTAATTTAGTATGCTAATAAGGCAAAGCAGTAAGTGATGCCAAATGAGCAAGGACGTTTGTGTACATAGGAATGGTCAGATTTGTTTTGGAAGATCTCCTTAAAATAACAGCTGCAGAAGCTTCAAAAAGTGGTTCAGGCATGCCTAAATGAGGGCTGTGAGAAGACAATGAAAATCTCTATCCCTCAATGCTTGTCCCTCAAGCAAAGCAGTGGCATCACAATTTTGTATTTATTACCTTAGTTTCAGAGTTACAAGACTTTGAGGAGGATGGTGAAGACCTCCATTTTCCTACCAATGAAAAAAAAGGCATTGAACAAAATGAGCAGTGGGTGGTCCCTCAAGTGAAGGCGGAGAAGACCCGTCACGCCAGACAAGCAAGTGAGGAAGACCTCCCGATCAATGACTATGTGAGTTATCTTTATGCTATTCTAGTTAGAGGAAAACCAAAGAGCCCACATAAAACTCCCTACCTCTCAGATCAAAGTCATTGAAAGAAGAATGTTCATTGTTTTAACAAAAAAAAAAGTATTTTAAGAAATTTGGAATCCTTAGAAAGCTCATTCAAAATCAACCTTGATCTCTATTGATGTATCTCTAAGATCAGGCTCGGGAACTGAATTTCTCACCAGTCCCAACTCCATATAGTCTTATGGTCCTCCCCGGCTTGGTGGACCTTTTCCAAGTGAACCTTCCCTTCCAACACTGGCTTCTTCTTCTTTCAGACCGAAAATGGCATAGAATTCGACCCCATGCTGGATGAGAGAGGTTATTGTTGTATTTACTGCCGTCGAGGCAACCGCTACTGCCGCCGCGTCTGTGAACCTTTACTAGGTTACTACCCGTATCCATACTGCTACCAGGGAGGGCGGGTTATCTGTCGTGTCATCATGCCTTGCAACTGGTGGGTGGCTCGCATGCTGGGGCGGGTTTAACAGCAAGTTTGAGCTCGAGTGCTTAAACTTCTGGCAGCCAACATATAATAAATGCATGCTATTCAATGAATTTCTGCCTATGAGGCATTTGGCTCCTCGTAGCCAGTACTCCAGAATTACTTGTAGGTAATTCTTCTCTTCATGTTCTAATAAACTTCTACATCATCATCAATGGCCTGATTGCTGCTGAGCACACTGGGTAAGTGTTTGCTGAGACTATTTCCTTCAGCTGAAATGAAGCAGATCTATCTCACATGGAGGACGACTATGAAAAGTTGCATTTCATCAGGCTTGGGGAGTAAGAAAGGGCAAAGCATAAGGATTCTCAAATACCGTATTCTCTAGGCTGTATTGAGAAAGTGGAAATAGGGGCTGCTGCTAAAATGTCCCCATAAGTGATGCGTAAAAACTTGTCCTTTTGTGCATAGCCCCAGTGTTTAATTATCTGAGAGACATATTGTGGACTTGCTTAAGCCACTAGACAGGCAGTGAGTCACAGCAGGCCAACACTAAAATATTCCAAGTGCTCAGACTCAGCAAAGGAGAAAGCTAACCCAGCAAAAAGGGGCCCAGGCTCCCCTCCTGTGAACAAGAACTCAACTTTGGACAAAATCAACACTTCATAACCTTTAGGTATGACTTCTCTTTAGAGCAATGTCTAGTTACATAACACTCCGAGGCATTGTCTGGAAAATGGGGACCCATAAATATCATTCACAGAAACAGGTATTACAGGACATCACTGAGGAGTCAAATGGGATTTTTTGCCTCCAAAATGATGAGAAACTAGCAGTATGCCACTTTTTTAAAGGAAGGATAAGGTCTCGTTTCCGATCACCTGATACTTCACTTGGGAATGGGGAAACGAGCAAAGGGGTGAGGGAGGAAAAGAAGTAGTTAGCGGGGAATGTTGAAATTGGAGTCCCAGCCAGTTCTAGTTTCAACATTCCTGTTCTACCCACCTGTCACGCCTTCTAGTTTCACTTGAAGGTAGCCCCTTCATTGCTCCACTTCAAAGTTACTATGTCATGAAAATATCTGTCTGGCACTTTCCATTTTCAAAGAGTACAATCTTCATCAAGATGCCTGTGGGCAAGAAGTCATTTTCCCCCATTTAACACTTGAGGAAGCAAATAGAAGCAGCTTTGCCCAAGGCTGAGTTAAGATTAGCCAGTCATTAATTGATAATTAGTATACATGCTGTACTTGGATTACCAATTTTCACAGAATGAGAGCACAATGAAACAGATCTAACAATGCACCATTACTGAAAATATTTTCTTTTTCATTAATGATTTAGGGAAGACATTTGAGAATTCTGGAGTCCTTCAATTATCATAACAGGCATCAATTTCTGGTTGAAATAGAAAAATGGAAAGGATAGGAGATTAATTTGAGGTTGTATGGACTTTACAATGCTCTCTATCATTGTTAAATAAATTATTCATTTTTGACATTGGTTTTCAAGATCAGCCAATAATTTTAAATTCCTGAGACGCTCAATTTTCTACAGTCTACATTGTACTATATATACTACACTCTGCGGGGGATACAAATGAGGTAGAAGGCACGCTCCTTATTGCCAAAGAAAAAGAAGACACTCAAAATAGATAAGCCCATGTATAGAAACTTCTACACAACTAACTACAGTTGTATATGGCATGCTACATACACGTGCACGCACACACACACACACACACAAGAGGTATAGAAGGTTTCATGTCATATGTGAGGGCTGAGTTCCTACTCACATTATTTTAATTCAGGAAGCATTTCTTTTTTTAATTCTTGTTTTTTATTGAAGCATAGTTGATTTACAATGTTAGTTTCAGATATACAGCAAAGCCATTCAGTTATACATATACATACGTGTATATTTTTTTTCCAGATTCTTTTCCATTACAGCTCATCACAAGAAATTGAATACAGTTCCCTGTGCTATACGGGAAGCATTTCTTGTTCAAATGAGATACCTCGACCTCCACATCATTTCACAACACTGGGAAAATGTGATCCCCTTAATGAAGTAGACCACGACTTCAAAAGAAAATACAAGGATGTGCTTAAAAAAGCAGTCAAATCACCTCACTCTTAAGGGAAAAAAAAAAAACCAACCAAAACAGCAAACAAACCCAAACACATGAGTCTGTTGCTTCATATAGGCCGAGGTCAGGTTGGACAAGAAGAAAGCAGGGTATCACTCTCCTGGGATAGATTTTTGCCCCTCATTGGCGCTCTGTGCAGACAGGCTCCTTACATCATGCCTGGTACTTTCCTCAGACCAACCCATTGAATCTAGAGCTGCCTGTCTGCCTTCTGCCACCCTGCCCTAACCCCAGGCTCCCCATCACAAGGAGTGACACAAAGTGACTCTGCTCTCCAGAGCCAGAAACCTTGTGGTAGTTCTGACGGATCCACGTCCTCCACTCCAGCCTCTCACCAAATACTTTCAGCTTCTTCCTCCTAAACCACTCTTCAGTGATGCTCTGGTCCAGGCCATGGGTTATTTCTTAGCACCGCTGATACCACTGCCTCCCTGCTGAAGTTCCCAGGCTACAGACTGAAGCTAGAATAAATTCTTTTATTTTTTCACATATAGATTTGATGAATGTCATTTTCTTTCCTGAAAGTCTATCACAGCTACTTAACTACATTAAAGATCGAGGCTAACTTGCATTCAGATAGTCCTTCCTCAAACCACCCTGAGACACCACCTCACACCCGTCTAATCCTCCGACTACCCTACCTACCCCATTTGTTTGTCTCAGGCACATTAGCTTACTGCTCTATTTGGGAAATCTTACCACCATCTCTGCAGGGTTTTCTCTCACTAAGTGGAAGAGATTAAAAACTCCCATTTTCCTTTTACCTAAACATGAAACCTAAATCTTCTCTACTTTATTCTCTGCCTGTATAAGTTACTATATCCCTCAATGCACATACTGTTTGTGTATGAGTTCAACCTACAAGTTCTAACAAAGGGCTAATATTCGCTCCCATTTCTCCAGAACTTTGCCCAGTATCAAAGGCATATAAGTGGCCTTTAATTGGTTTTTTTTAATTGAAGGTAATGAGAAAGAAGAGGGGGAAAGGCAGAAGAAAAAGAAGGGGTTGTAAGCGAGCCCAGCTACAAGGCTCTTCAGAATGTTATTACAAAAAGTTGGCCTTGAGCTCTGTTGAAATTTAGGATGAAAGTTCTTATCTTACTTAAATCCGTTTTTGCATTTCTTATCTTTTGACACAGTCTGTCTTGACAAGTATGAAGGATTCCTCTAATCCCAGAATAATCAAAAGCATCGATGATTGCCCACAGCTCGATGACCTAGTTCCATTATACAAATGCAGGCTTTTTGCATTTTCTTCTTAACTTTCAATGACTCCATATATGAAAAAAAAAAAAAGGCCAAAAGCACATCTGCCGTGAAATCATAAGAACCACCATATTACCTTTCAGATTTTGGGGAATCTAAACTCCAATCAAAAAAAAAAGTCAGGAGAGACGAAGTTATCCATTGCTCTCCCCCAGCACAGGGCACTATGCATTAGTGCGCTCAGCGCCCTGCCTGCACACCTAAAATGGCTCTTTGGCAGGGCTAGGGGCAAAGGAAATCTATTTTGAGTCTTTATATATAAGGCTCACTGTCTGGCTGAGTCCAAAACTGTCACTTTGGCTCCTAAAGTCTAACGCTGAAAGCTTACTGAGATAAATATGGACCTTCTCATTCAGGCTGTCAGGAAATGCGTGGATCTATTTTATTTATACCCTTAAAAACTGATTTCATTTTGGCTTTCCTTTTTTGAAGAAGTTTCATTCCAGGACTTCATTTTGCTGACAACAGGCTGTTCCTTAACAAGAAAGAAAAGTGGCTCCATATTAAAAACCAGGTATGAATGTACACACAAAAAATATGGTCCGTAAGTGGCTCATTCCAAAGTCCAGCTTCTAAGTCTCCTCTGGGTCTCTTTCATTAATTTACATGAAAGCTACTTACCTGAGGACTGCAATTAAGATCAAGAGTCAACTCTGGCCTTTGTAGCCTAATGAGTGAACAGTCACTTGTATATGTACTGCTTGGACATTTGGGTTCCATCTGCCTTATTTTTCCTTCCGTTCATTTATTGGACACTCGGACCTATTGTCCTTGCTAGAAAAAGCTCAGAAAGAGAGAGGTCCATTGAACCAAGGGAAACCAACCAAGCCACAATAAATCCCTCAACCAAAACAAACAAACGGACAAAGCCAGCAAGTCCCTAGTGCTGAGATGAACTCTGTCTAACAGTGATATGACTAGATTGTTTATATTTCGCCTTCCCTGCTGATGCTATCATTCGCCATTCTGAACTTTCCACTGACAGCAGTATTTCTACTGGTCTTATAGAGATGTTGGCTACTGAAACACAATTCAGGCTCATACCCATATCAATCATCAGTGAGCCAAGAACAAGACACTTGCCAAAGGTAGGGAATTTAGAGTACAGTTTCCAGCTATTGTTGATTTGCTGAAGCGGACAGCAAGGTGACTAGCTACAAATAGAACACAGGGATTTGAGCTTGTTTATCTTGCAGAGGTGCCCCTGTGGCATACTGACCCCCAAATTCACTGTGTCCACTGAAATCCATCCCTTGGGGTGGGGTTGCCTCTCTACAGCTTTGTGGCTCTAGCCCTATGTGTCTGTCTGGTGCACAACTGTCATGTAAATCCCGCATGTTCCCATTAATAGCATTGCATGTTTTAGTTATGCTAAATCATATCCTGTTCAAATCAGAATGGTTTGTGGTTGACCCTTTACATTTCCTGTTCCTCCAAACTACTTCTCTCTTTGAAAGTGTCTTTCTCTTAGGTCGTGCCAATCTTGGGTAACTGTCACACTAATACAAACAAGATACAGGAATCTAGCTGTGACATAGCAGATAGGTTAGCCTCTTGTCTAATCATTTACAATTTATTTGGCATAATCAGATCTGTGCCCTGTAAACAACTGAAAGTATGAGACAGATTTTTTTTTTCTGGAAGGATTCAGGAGAACAAGAATTCTCCATCTGCTCTTAGAGATGGAGAACTTCTCTCTTTCAAAAGTCAATGGTGACAGTTTTCTCAGAATTAACCTACCGATTTTGCTGAGAGATACCACAAAGCCCTGATTTCCCGAAGATATTTGCCTTCTGACTCCTTAGAATCAAGTTCAGCTTCATATAACAGAAAATCCCCAAATGATGTAACTTAAACGGGGTAGAAGTAGGTAGTCCTGGTAGTCCAGTCAACTGACCCATCTACCTGTCTTTCTGCTTCACCATTCTCAGAATGATGTTTCCATCCTCAAGGACAACTCGGGGTCTGAGCAAACTCCAGTTCTAATAATCATATTCCCATTCCAGATTGACACCACAAGGAACCTGATCAGGACAAAAAGGCAGCCATCTATCTTTTAGGGAGACTTCCATTTACATGTTGTAAGCCTGAACTTAGCCTCATGGACAAATGTAGCTTCGAGGAAACGTGATAGTCTTTGTTCTGGGCTCATTATGACACCAAATGAAATCATGATTATGTCACTGAGAAAGAAAATTAGAAGTCATGCTGGGAGACACAATTGCCAATATTGGTCACACATAGTACTTTGTTACAGGATCTAGAATCCCTATTATTAAAGTCATCTCTTTTGTATTAAGTCACTGTCTCTCAAAATCTCTGCTCAATGCAAATACTACTTGGAAAGTGGTAAAATGTGAACAAATTAACATCCATCCCCCTATGATCACAAATGAGTCTATGAGATTAACTTTTTATCTGAAAGATGTGACCATAAGTAAATGGAACCAAAAACAAATAAACAATATGTTCAGGGAAAGCCCCCACAGGACACTGGAGTCAAGGCACCACAGGTCGAAATGTTGAGGGTAGGGAGAGAGCCCAAACCAATTGTGCTTACTTCACAATTTTGCTGAGGACTAACCCCACCCATCTAAGTCGATACAATGGAATGCAGTTGCTGCAGTCTTGTAGATTATTCCCAAAGACAGACTGTCACACACATAATTTTAAAAATAAATACAAATAAATAAATAAATAAATAAATAAATAATGTTTAAAAGAATGTTACAATGCAAATAATTCTATTCACTGTTATCTTTTCCAAGTTTTTATTTGTTTTTCATTTTTCCCAGAGAAGGGAGAGGGCAGGGGTAGAAGAGTGGTACTGTGAGATTTAGAACTGGTTGGAAAAAGGAGAGAAGAAAAAAACTTTCAAACACTCTTATTTTGGAATCAAAATAGAGCACCATTTGGAAGAAAACTTATGGGGACAGGTTTTTCTTTTCCAAAATCCTCAAAATCCTTCAAAATCAGTTTTTGGAGTAAGCCCTTTATAAAATGAATTTTTTTTTATCAAAGGGGTTTTGTTTTGACAGACAAATTGACTAGAGAAAGTTCATCTTCTACATTATGGGGAATCAAAATGTGTCTAGTGAAGCAGAGTAAATTTCACGACACATCATACAGAGAGCAGATGTGAGAATCTAAAGCCAGAAAAAACAAGTTCTATTTTACCGTCACCCAGGGAAATTTCCCTTTTCTTTCAAGTAGCCGATAATCCACACTTACTTTTCTGAATCTTCATTTTTTGCACCATCAATGGATCCCATCCATCATTCCAATGAATATGGCTTTGGAGATATAAAAGGCTGTAACCAATTTATAGACCAATCCCAGGAGCATAAACCTTTATATTCAGAGAAACTATGGTGACGATTTAGGCCACCAGAGAAAAAATAAAGAAAAAAAATTTATTAGTTTGAAACTTATTCACAGTCTTCAGGCCAACTAACACAAACTGATTCCCTACAGCACATTCGTTGTGGGCATTCAATAAATATTAACCAACATTCCCCGGTGTTTTGACCCAGTGTTATATTTAGCCAGCTCAAGAATGAAGCCCCCTTCAAGTACTGAGAGATTTCTTCACAGAAATTCGACTTGTCTTGATTTTCAGTCCAATTTTTTTTCTAAAATTTGTTTTCCTGGTGTCTACATTTTATTAATGAATGAAGCCTTCCCTTTGAGTTTATGAAAAGTTGTACAGAAAATGGTGAGAAGGGTTTTTACTTGAGGGTATTGCTATCATGGTCTTAGGTATTTTTCACTTGAGGGGATGGGGAGAAGCAGCAGGAAAGCTGATCTGTGTTTAGCTTTTTCCCAAAGTCCCTAAACCTGGGTCCTTGCAGTTTCTTTTTAGATGATCATTAAATGGTCTGTAGGAGCTGAGAAAAAAACACCTCGAATCACAGAAAATTGAAATTTATCTTTCATCAAGCATTCAAGAATTTCCCTCCAGGTATCTAATTCCACATGCCAAAGCACATTGTTTTCAAAAATAGAAGAATTCAACATCTCATAATTTTTCTTACACATTTCTCTACATTTAACACCCTATTCCAAAGTGCTCAATTGGAATGCATGTCACTCATGAAAGAAGGTCTCTATTTCATTTTAGACAGTGGCATGTCGAGGAGATATTTTTCAGATATAAAAGTTTTAGATTTAAAAGTTTCATTCTGTGTTATCTTTGAAAAATGAACAATCCCACCCAGAGGGCCACATTTCTACCCTATACAGAAACGTCCCTTGTCTCATTATCCAACCCCCCGGGAAAGATTTCCATGCTAAAATAGGGAAAAGACCACCTCAGACTTCTGTTACATAAAGCCTGAGATCAATAGGCTGACTGTGCCCCCTACTGGTATAATGGAGAGCTACAGCCGGCCATCAAAAATTCATTGGACAAAAAAGCCTTACAGAACTAGGAATTAAACATTTGTTTACCATGCCCAGAAACAGGATATTTTGCCACCTGAGTTCAAAAATTACATAAAGGATTATTCATTAGTCTGAAAGCAGAAGCAAGTGAAGTCAGAGCAGCTCCTAGGTCAAGTTCAATATGGATTTAAATATCAGTACCCTTTGACATTATTGTCAGCGTAACTAGCTGCTTACTGTGTTCTGACCAAACCATACCTCAATGTAGCCTGACCCAGTGGTTCTCAAACCTTAGTTTGCATCTGGGGTTTCTGCGGTACCTGTTTGAAATGTACAGTCTAGGTTCCAAGGCCCAGACATTCTGATTCTGCAGGTTTGGGATGCTCTAGAATATGCATTTTATCAGTTCTTCCCACCCCTGGTGATTCTGATACAAGTAGTTCAACGAATACATTTTGAATAACATTGACATATTCTTTACAAAGCATCCTGATAGTATGAATAATTACTGACTCGTATGTCAGCAACACCATTAACAGAGCCATGATCTCCCTAGTTGGGCTGGAGGAAAGCCCCTAGTTTTCTTGCTCTCAAACACACCGGCTCTCTGCCTCTACTTGCCTTACTGTCTTCTGTTAGATGCTTGAGCAAAGGAGAGACTTTTAATTAATAATAATAACAATAATAGCTAATATTTACTGAGTGTCTCCTATCTGCCCAGTACTAAGTGCTTTTCTTATATTAACTAATTTAATCCTCATATTAAGCTGAAGTAGGAACTATTATTTTTATTTTACAAATGAAGACATAGAGACATTGCCCAGGGTCACAGACTCTGTAAGTGACAGAGCCAGGAGATGAAGGCAGGCAGTCTGGCTCATGCACTTAACTGCTATGTTATTCTGTTCACATTTTAAAGGGAAAGGACTCACTTTTTTTTCCCTTTGTGATTATATGATTTATATGATTTTAATTTTACTCACTAAGGCACGAAAGTATAAAATAGTGTGAGGAGAAAGAAAGAATGGAAGTAAAGCCCTTTATCAGAGGCTTAATTGATCAAGTTCAATTTCCCTGAATAATATGTGATCATGGTAATACCCACTCGAATGCTTTTATAATATTTCCACATGCCCCACTAATTCATTGCCTCACTTAAGAGATTTGAAAGCTGAGACAATAAGCAAATTTTCCAAGGTCACCACAGAGTTAATGGTGGCAGCAGAGTGAGGCCTGCTCATCTTCCCCTCCTCCGCCCCAAATTCTGCATGCTCCCCACTCATTTCCTCTACGTACTGGCCTGATTTGAGTAGCACAGTATCCATCATATGGGAATAGCCATGTATGGAGGATATAAAAGAATAAGCAGTGTATTAAGTGAACTTGGCCTGGCTTTTGGAAACAGTACTAATGCCCAAAAGACAACAAACTCAGTTGAAGACATCAGCCTAGACAAGGGTGATGTTTTCTTTACAGTTGTCATAATAACTCTCTCTCTGAACTTCACCTGGTATTTAGGTATATCAGGCCTTCAATTGTAGACCTTTGATTTTTTTCGCCTTTCTTTTTAACCTCACTTTAAACATGACTGTTTCTTTCTCTATGCTTCCCTCATACAATATTTTTAAAGCAGCCTGGACATAATATTACTCTTTTTATATCCTTTACAAAATCTTTGTGAGCCCAAAGCATGTGCAATTCTTTCTAGTTGCAAGTGTGAAAGAAAAAGGTCACCAGTAGCTAGTTAAAATGTTCATGAGCAACTGTAAGTTCTAGTCAGAGCTTAGCAGGGCCGCAGAGCAATTTTCAAGAGGGCGTTGCACTCACCATCCTGAGTCATTATGCCAAATGCCAGGGTGTAGGACTTCAGTTTCTTCAACAATCACAATGAGTCTTAATAGTGTGAAGTTATACAAATCCATGAAACAATGGCAATACCAGATTTTGATTGATGACTTTATCCCCAGATAGCTTTTGCAAACCATTCGATAATAAGGCATGTTCCATGATGTCAGCCTTATACTAAGCTACTTAATCATATATATAGCATTAAAACCAATTAAAAAATAAATAAGTGAATTAATGAAATGTGGCACCATTTTCTGAACTATTGAATTAGCAAAAATTAAGAATCTCAGGGTTGGCGAGTATATGTTAAAAAAGCACTTTAATATAGTAGTAGAGTATAATTATGTAGCTATTTTGAGGGCAATTTGGCAATATTGATCAAAATTAGAACTGCACACACTCTATTCCTCAGTTGGGAATTTAACCCGAAGATATATACTTGAAATATATATAAAAGATCATTCAAAAGGGTATTTGTTGCATTGATTGTATTGGGGGAAAAAACTAAATTGTCTAGTGATAGGGCCTGGTTAAATAAATATGTCTCACCTCTTCTCTAGAACAAACAATACAGAAGATCTGTATGACCTGATATAGAAAAATCAAGAGGCATTGTTAAATGGTAAAAAAAAAAAAGGTAAGCTAAGGAGCAACTTGAAAAATAAAGTAATAGTTAACCATGTGGGACTTCTGGAATGGCAGAGTGAGGGCTTCTATAAATCCACTCTTACATAAAAGCAACAGAAATCTGGAAATTAACCAAAGACCTGAAGCAATCTGAGGGGCATTTAATCAAGAAAAACTGTTTAACCTCTATAAGAACACTTACGGCATTTTTAACTTGACGTACCCCCCATGTTCTCTCCAGTTCCACAGTAGCCTTGAAAAACAGCAAACTGAACCATAGTAGCTGTAAAGAAAACAACAGCATTACAGCCACCAGAGGGAGCAAACTGGGAAGCACCATCCCCAGAACACTGTCACTATTTAACCTGTCTTGCAGCACCCTGGAAAGCCCCATTCATAGAGTGTTTCCATTATTTGACCTGACTCAAAGCTTGCCCCATGGGACAAGCTCTATTTGCAGAGCATCTGTTGAATGCAGTCAGCAGCAACTGGTTAATATGGCAATTGCCTGAGGTAGCTATAATAGTTTGGGCATGCAAAAGCCTAGCCAAAAACTTTAAAAAAAAAAAAAGATCTAGAGAATATATCCATAGTGGCCTTTAAAGAGCTGTGATATAACTCTGGGAATCTAGAAGGCTGTGTATATGTGCAGGGCTGTCTACATGCCTAGAAAACACCTGGGAGGAAATCAATCTCTCATCTCTGGCTAACCTTAAGGCTCTAGTCAAGCTGGAAGCACAGGCCAAGGCAGAATTGTGAACTGCCTGCCTGAGTGTTGAAGGCATGCCCCAGCCAGTACAGATGCCCACCCGCATCCTGCCCCACTAGGAAAAGGATGGAAGAATTACCAATTCAAGACACTTAAGGAAATACCTGGTGAATCATCATCTAATCACTAAACTGAATAGAGACTTGCATGGCCACACACTAGAGGCAACACAATAGAATTTGTCCAGAAAAGTCACTAAACAAAAGAACAGCAAAAACAAACTAACAAAGTAAGAACCAAAAACATCCTGGAGAGGGAAAGGATATGATCTAGAGTTTCCAAGTTATATTATCTAAAATATCCAGTTTTTAACAGAAATTATATGACTCATAAAGAAAGAGGAAAATGTGCCTATACACAAGGGGGAAAAAGCCATCAATAGAAACTCTCCCTAAGGAAGCTCAGACATTGGACTTAATAGACAAAGACTTAAAATAAGCTTTTATTAATATGTTCAAAGAACTAAGGGAAACCATGCCTAAAGAATTAGAAAAGTATGACAATGATGCCTCACCAAATACAGAATTTCAATGAAAAAAGAGATTTTTTTTAAAAAAAAATCTAAATAGAATTTCTGGAGTAGAAAAGCACAATAAATGAAATAAAAAATTCACTAGAAGTATTCATCAGCAGATTTGAGCTGACAGGAGAAAGAATCAGAAAACCCAATTAAGATTATCCAGTCTGAGTAACAGAAAATTAAAAGGATGAAGAAAAATGAACAGGGACTCACAGACCTGTGAGGCACCATCAAGCATACCAACATATGCATAATGGGAGTTCCAGAAGGAGAAGGGGGTCAGAGAAGGAAGTAGAAAGAGTATTTAAAGAAATAATGGTTAAAACTCCCCAAATTTCATGAAAGTCTTTAATCTACACATCTAGTAAGCTCAAAAAACTCAGAGTAAGAAACCCAAGAAGATATACTCCCAGACATATCATAGTCAAATTGTCATAGTCATTTTTGAAAGCAACAAGAGGGAAGCAACTCATCATGTACAAGGGATCCTCAATAAAATTAACAATGGACTTCTCATCAGAAACCATGGAAGCAAAATGCAAAGGAATGACATATACAAAGTATTCAAAGGAAAATACTGTCAACCAAAAACTCTGTATTTGACAAAACTATTCTTCAAAAATGAAGGAAAAATTAAGATATGTCCAGATGAACAAAAACTGAAAGAATTTTTTACCAACAGACCTGACATAGAAGAAATAATAAAGGCTTCAGGCTGAAATGAAAGGACTAGGCAGTGACTCAAATCCACACAAATAAATAAAGACCATCAAAAAAGGTTTAACTATATAGGTAAACATAAAAGATAGTGCAAATGTTAACCACTATATATAAAAAAAGATTAAAAAAACAAGTTTCTACTGTATAGCACAGGGAACTATATTCAATATCTTGTAATAACCTCTACTGAAAAAGAATATGAAAATGAATATATGTATATATATATATGACTGAACTGTCATGCTGTATACCAGAAATTGACACATTGTAATGGACTATACTTCAATTTAAATAATTAATTAATTTTAAAGTTACCAAAAAAAGATAGTAGAAATGTATTTTTTGTAACTTCCATCCTCTCCTATCTTATTTAAAATACAATTGCATAAAGAAAGAAATAACTATAAAACTGTTGGACTAAACTATATTATATAATAAATAAATGCTGGAGATAAATGCTGGAGAAGGTGTGGAGAAAAGGGAACCCTCCTGCACTGTTGGTGGGAATGTAAATTAGTGCAGTTGCTATGGAAAATTGTATGGAGATTCCTTAAAAAATTAAAAATAGACAGTTACCATATGATCCAGCAATCCTACTCCTGGGCATATATCTAGAGAAAACTCTAATTCAAAAAGATACATGTACCTCAGTGATCATAGCAGCACTATTTACAGTAGCCAAGACATGAAAGCAACCTAAATGTCCATCAACAGACAGATGAATGGATAAAGAAGTTGTGATATGCATATATATATATATATATACACTATTCACCCACAAAAAAGAATGAAATAATGCCATTTGCAGCAACATAGATGGACATAGAGATTATCATACTAAGTGAGTAAGTCAGACAGAGAAAGACAATTATCACACAATGTCACTTATATGTGGAATCTAAAAAAATGATACAGATGAACTTATTTATAAAACAGAAACAGACTCACAGATATAGAAAACAAACTTATGGCTACCAGGGGGGAAAGGAAGTGGAGGAATAAATTAGAAATATGGGATCAGCAGATACAAACTACTATATATAAAATATATTAAACAACAAGGTCCTACTATATAGCACAGGGAACTATATTCAATGTCTTATAATAACCTATAATGAAAAAGAATATGAAAAGGAAAAAAAAAAATATATATATATATATACACGCCTGTATGGCTGAATTACTATGCTGTACACCAGAAACTAACACAACATTGTAAATCAATACACTTCAACAAAAAAAGAAAAATGTATAATAAAAGAGGTAACAAAGTAATTTAAATGGTACACTACCCATTTATTACAAAATAAGGAAGTAATGGCAGAGCACAGGTACAAAAAGATATTAGACATATGAAAAACAAAGAGCAAAATGGCAGAAGTTAGCCCCTCCTTATCAGTAATTAAATTAAATGTAAGTGAAATAAGCTTTCCAATTAAAAGACAGAGATTGACAGGATGGATAAAAACAAACATAATTCAACTATATACTATCTACAAGAGACACACCTTATATTCAAAGACTCAAATAGTTTAAACATAAAAGGAGGGGAAAAGAAATACAAATAATAAATACAAAAAGAAATGCAAACAGTAACCAAAAGAAGACTGGAATAGCTATACTAATAGCAGACGAAATAGCCTTTAAGACAAAGATTATAATTAGAATTAAAGAGGGATATTTTATAATGAAAAAAGATTCAATTCAGCAGGAAGAGACAACAATTTTTAACTTACATGCACCTAACAAAAGAGCCTCAAAGTATGTGAAATTAAAACTGACATAATTGAAGGGAGAAATAGACAATGCAATAATAATAGTTGTATATTTGAATATCCCACATTCAATAATGGGTAGAACTAGGCAGCAGATCAACAAGGATCTAGAAGACATGAACAACACTATCAACCAAATTAGCCTAACAGAAATCTATAGAACATTGTACCTAACAGCAGTGGAATACATTTTTTTTTTCAAATGCACATGGAACATTGTCCAGGATAGATTTATGCTAGGCCACAAAACAAGTATTAACAAAGCTAAGGAGTGAAAATCATACAAAGTCTGCTCTGTGACCAAAATGGAGTTAGATTAGAAATCAACAAAAGAAGGAAATTAGGGAAATCAGTAAGTATTTGGAAATTAAACAACACATTTCTAAAAACATCATGGATCAAAGAAGGAATTCCAAGGCAACTAGAAAGTACTTTAATTTAATTAAAATAAAAGCACCTGTATCAAAATTTAGAGGCTGCAACTAAAGAAGTGCTTAAAGGGAAATTTATACCTTTAAATGTCTATAATTTAAAAATAGGAAAGATCTCAAATCAATAACCTAATCTTCCACTTAACAAACTAGAAAATGAAGAGGAAACTAAACCCAAAGCAAGCCAAAGAAGGATATAATAAAGATTAGTATGGAACTAATTGCCCTAGAGAATAGAAAAACAGTAGAGAAAAATCAATAAAACCAAAGTTGGGTCTTTGAAAAAATCAACAAATTAACAAACCTTTAGCTAGACTGACCAAGAGAAAAAGAGAGAAGACTCAAATTACTAAAATCAGGAATGAAAGTGGACACATACTACCAACTGTAGAGAAATAAAAGTATTATAAATAAGGGAATACCATAAACAATTTTATGGTATCAAATTAGAAAACCTACTTGAACTAGACAAATTTCTGAAAAGACACAAATTATCAAAAACTGACTCAAAAAGAAATAGAAAATCTAAATAGATTTATAAAAAAGTAAAGAGATTGAATTAGTAATCAATAAACTTTCCACAAAGAAAAACCCAGGTTCAGATGGCTTCCCTGGTTAATTCTATCAAGCGTTTGAAGAAGAATTAATACCAATCTTTTGCAAGCTCATAGGAGGAAACACCTCACAACTAATTCTATGACACCAGTATTACCCAAACCAGACAAAGACATCACAAGAAAACTACAGACCAATGTCACTTATGAGTATAAGCACAAAAATTCTCAACAAAATACCAGCAAACTAAATCCAGCAACATATAAAAAGGTTTACACACCATGACCAAGTGGGATTTATCCTAGGAATGTAATGTTGGTTCAACATATGAACATCAATCAATGTAAGATGTTATCTCAATTGAAAAAAAGACAAAAACTACATGATCCTCTCAATAGATACAGAAAAAGCATTTGACAAAATACAACACCCTTTCATGATAAAAACATTCAACAAACTAGGATTAGAAGGAAATGTCCTTAACCTGATAAAGGGCATTTACAAAAAAAACCCACAGCTAACATCATACTTAATTGTAAATGACTGAAATCATTCTCTTAAGATCAGGAAAGAGACAAGAACATCTGTTTTCATCGCTTTTATTCAATGTTGTACTAGAAATTCTAGGAAATTAGTCAAGAAAAAAAATAAAAGATATACAGACTGGAAAGATAGAAGTACAACTATCTCTATTTGTGTATGACATAATCTTATATATAGAATATCCTAAGGAATACACAAAACAAAGCAAAATAAAATAAAACAAAAATACAGCAAGGCCACAGGACACAAGATCAATATAGAAAATTAATCGCATTTCTGTGCAAGCCATCCAAAAATCAGATTAAGAATGTAACCTTATTTATAATAGTATCAAAAGAATAAAATGCTTAGAAATAACTTAACCGAACAAAGCACAAGACTTGCATACTAATAATTACAAAACATTACTGAAGGAAGTTAAAGAAGATATAAATAAATGGACAGGCATTCCATGTTCTTGGATTGGAAGACTCAATACTGTTAAGATAATTCTCCCCAAATTGGTTTATACACTCAATATAATCCCTGACAAAATTACAGCAGGATTTTGCAGAAATTGACAAGGAGATCTCAAAGTTCATATGCGAATACAAGGAATCCAGAATATTTAAAACTATCTAGAAAAAAAGAAGGTAGAGGACCCTCACTTTCCAATTTCAACAGTTACCATACAGCTATAGTGATCAAGAAAGAGTGGTACTGGCATAAGGATAGACATAATGATCAACGAAACAGAATTAAAAGTTCAGAAACAAATTCTATTATTTAAACTGATTTCTGACAAAGCTATCAAGGCAATTCACTGAGGGAAAGAATGGTCAACAAATGGTTCTGGATGACTAGACATGTGCATGTAAAAAGATGATCTTTTCACATGCTTTATTGTCTCCATAAAGCTATGTTTATGGCCTTTATCTCAGGCCAAACACAAAAATTTTCTCTAAACTTTACAAACTGAAATGTAAGAGCTAAAACATACAACACTTTCAGAAGAAAATATAAGAGAATCTATGGGAGTTTGGGATAAGCAAAGATTTCTTAGACACGACACCAAAACCATGGCTCATAAAAGAAAAAACATAATAAATTGGACCTTATCAAAATTCAAAATTTTTGTACTTCAAAAGACACCATTAAGAAAATGAAAAGACAAACTAGGAGAAAATATTTACAAAACCCGTTATCAGATAAACAACTTGTATCCAGAATACACAAAGAACTCTTACAAGTTAGTAAGACAAATAACCCAGTTTCTTAAATGGACAAAAGAAATGAGCAGACTTCACCAAAGAAGACTTAGGAATGGCTAATAAGCATCAGTCATTCGGAAAATGCAAATTAAAACCAGTGAGATACAATTTTGTGCGGACTAGAATGAGTGTAAGACAGACAGTACCAGATGTCAGGTGAGAATATGGAGAAGCAGGAACCCTCGTTGGATGCTGATGGGAATGTAAAATGGCACAGCTACTTTGGAAACAGTTTGGCAGTTTGTCAAAATGTTAGCCATAAAGCCACCATCCATCTCAGCAATTCCACTCCTGGGTATCTATTCAAGAGAAATGAAAACACATGTCCATACAAAGACTTGCATGGAAATGTTCCCAGGAGCATTATTCACAATAGCCAAATTGGAAACACTCTTAAATGTCCACCAACTGGCAAATGAATAAACAAATATGGTATATCCACACAATGGAATACTATTCAGGAATAAAAAGGAATAGACTACATCCATGTTACATCATGGATGAAACTTTAAAACATTTTGTGAAGTGAAAGAGACACAAGAGACCATATACTGTATGATTCCATTTATATGTACTGTCTAGAAAAAGGCAAACCTATGGAGACAAAGTAGATTAATGCTTGCCTAGGGTGGGAACAAGAATTAATTCTATGTGAACATGAGGGATCTCATTGTGCGAATGAAAATGATCTATAATTGATTAAATCACTGGATACACTTGAAATGGATGAATTTTATAATACATAAAATATATCTCAGTGAACTTTTAAAAGAATTGTAGCTAACAATCTTGGCAAATCCAAATACTAATGTATGTATCTTGCCAATGAAACGGTTCTCCTGTTTTTCTCATTCCTTATACTACATATTGTCTCCATAAAGCTATGTTTATGGTAAAGAGTCTGCTAAGATTTTTTTTCCACTACTCTCCTCAAAAATGCAAGTTCTACTAGACAAAAATAGTAACATTCTCAAAGAAAATATACTCAAACTGTGTTTCAACATTTTTTTAACTTGGTTAAATATAATGCCATTAGATGTTTGTACTTTGGGTTACCAATGCTTTAAGAGATTGTTAGCACTTTAAGAAAGCTGTGACAAATATGTATATATTTGGTGGAAAACATTCTTATGTATATAAACATGATGAAAATGTAGCTAACATTTATATAGCACTTAATATGTACCATATACTGTGTTAAGTGCTTAGCATGTAGCAAGTCATTTAATCCTCATAACAGCCCTATGCAGTAGGTAATACTATTTATTCCTTTTTCATAAATTAGGAAACCAAGGCACAGAGAGTTTTGGTGACTTGCCAAAGAGCACACAGCCAGTAATTCGTAGAGATGGGGAATCCAAACCGTCAGTCTGGGTCCACAGTCTGTGATCTTGACCATGGCTTCCATTTGTGGGAGAGAAAAATGAAAGAATATATGAATATACTTGTGTATGGTAATATGTAGAAGGAATCACAAGGAACTTAGATCAGTATTTCCTTCTGGGAAGTGGGAATGAGGGTGGACAGGACAGGGAGACAAATTGATTACTTGATACCACTTTGACCTCTGAATTTTTATCCATTTTCTAATTCGTGTATTCATTTTGTAGATAAGAAATGTCTGTTTCTAAATCAAAATATTGGTTATCTTTGATTTGTCAGGTTTTTACATTGTTAATTTTCCCAAAACTTTTAGATATTTTCTGAATTCTTCCAGCTATGTCTTTGGGCCAAGTTCTCTAATAATTACCATGACACGTTTTCTGTTACGTCTCATTCTGCCAACGTCAGAGGCCCGGGATGAGGTCACGGCCAAGAAGAGTCACGGTGGAGGCTGAGGAAGACTAGATGAAAGAAGGGCCTGGGTTGCTGACTCGCCTGCTTGGGCCAGACTGTGACTGGCTGGATTCAAGGCTTCAGTGAGCTGTGGTGTGCAGCTCTGAATTCCCTAGATGCTCAGGGGCCCACCACGGGGGCTGGCAGTCTTGGAAATTGCTGCTATCCTGTGGAGGGATAGATTATCTGCCTGCATGTGCACATGTGCAAACAAACCCATTTAACAAAAGCCTGCATTTGGATTTGTGCCTACCGGGTGGAGAGTGATTGCCTCCAGCATGTGTGTGTGTGTCTGTGTAGCAGAGGTTTGGGTTTGGGGGGGATGTTTTTTCCATTTAATATTTAAAGATATTCACAAGAGAATACATTATGAAAGCAGCTGAGTGTTGTGGAGTGTCTTTACTAACATAGGAACTATTAGCTTATGGATTTTAGGGAGCCTTTGACCCTGTGACAAGATGCTTACAAGAAAATGGGAGGAGTTAATGCTTAGACTGTGACTCTTTGTCATCATTTTTTTTAGTTCAATAATATTGTGGAGGCAGGTAGTAACAACAGATGTGTTTGTTTTTATTATGCACTAATTGTATACTAACACCCTACAAGAGCATATTGTGAGAAAATAGGATACTCTTTTTCATCAGGGCTTTCTTTTCAAAGATTTCTATTCAATAAAGACAGAATTTTTTTTTCTTATTCCTGTTCTCTGGCCACAGACCAGGGTCACATAATCTCCAGAGCCTTTTTGTTATTAAGATGCAGCAAAATTCAAAGAAAGAAGCATGGGCTTCAGAGTCAGACAGACTGAATTTCAAATCCTAGATCTGCTACTTACTAGCTGTGTGAGCTTGGACAAGTTATTTAACTTAAACTTCAGCTTTCTGGTGGTTTTTCTGAGAAAATGAGGCTAGCTCTGCCTCCTTGCACAGGGTAGTGGATTGAAGCACCTTACACGATGTCCAGCCGTTACTAAGTACTTAGTGAACTTTAGTTTTCTTACCTTCCCTGGGCGCAGGGGGAGGGGAGAGAAACTGAGTAGGAAAAATAATTCTTTGCAAAAGGTCTACTTTCTCTTAGATGCCATTTTCCTGCTAAGGGAGGTCATGACATGCACTTAAGAGTGAAAATGTATGGATGCCGTCCCTCACCTCTCAAAATCATATACCGTACCCCATGTGTGTTGCTCTGTGTACATAAAGCTACTCTGCCTTTCCAGTGATGATGCTGAGTGGTTGTATTACCTGTGCTGTGTACACCCATCTGTGAGCTGATCATCCAGGCAAACACCATGCCAATTTGATTTGCTTTGAGGATGTTGCTCCCAGGATTATCATTTCCCAGCAAAGGTGGTGAGAAATTTGTTGGAAAAGCGACGTCTTTACAAGTCACTACTTCAATTTTTTTTTAATAAAAACTTTGAGGATGTGGTAATGAGAGCACCATCAGATCAAGTATGACAGTCCTACCCAAAGAACTCGTGTTTGCCCGATAACAGAATCTATGATAAACTCTCAGAGCACCTGGCCTGTTTTCCCCAATTCCCACTGGGGAACCAGTTCATTGAACATCAAATGTGCCTACTATCCATGGACTATGTTATAGGAGGGGTTTGGAATTTTTAAGTGCTCAGAATGTTAAGCTTTGGGGTGCTGGAGGGGGATACAAGCAAGCCACAATTACCAACACAGAACTCAGCTGCGCACCCAGAGAACTGGTCGTTAAGCCTGATGATCACCTACATTCAGTTCCTCCAAGGTCAGCCTAACCTAAGAGCAGAAAGCCAAACGCCAACCTTCGGGAGTCGCCACGCTTGAAAAGTAAGAGGCAATTAAAACAGCAAAATAAATGAGAAAGAGCAGTAAAAGGGAAGAAAAGCAGGATATTACAAGGTCAAAACAAAAACCAAGAATCTTCAGTAGCATCATATGTAGCAAGGAGCTCAAAAAAGAGAAGCAGCCAAAAGTGATTTGTCCAGGAGGAAGTTAGCAGTGGTTTCTGAGGTTAAGTGGTTTCTGACTGGGCAGGTGGTTTCTGTTATATAAACAGTGGCTTGTATGGAATGAGCTATGGAGATCAACAACTTATTTCACACAGAACATTAAGAAGCTATTATAATTAGATTCACTCACTCATTCATTTCATTAGCATTTGCTATGCTCTTACAAGGGCCTAAACTACTAAGCTCCACGGGGTAGGGGCATCTAACAGAAAGCCATCATTAAATCACAACGGCTTCTCTCTCACAAGGAATCTGGGTGAAGTCTTAGGCCCACGGCTCAAAAATGAAAGTCTCATTTCCCTGAAACTGTTTCAATTTGTGTATTCTTTAGGGCCTTTTATTTTCCTTTTTGAATTAAAAAAGTTTGGTTTGCCACAACACAGGCAGAGTGTCAACCTTGTTTTTGTTTTTTATTTGTTTTGTAGGGGGAGGTAGTTAGGTTTATTTGTGTATTTTTTAATTGATTTTTGTGTGTGTGTGGAGATACTGGGGATTGAACCCAGGACCTTGTGCATGCTAAGCATGCGCTCTACCACTGAGCTAGACCCTCCCCTAAAGTGTCAACCTTGAAAGGCAAAAAACAAAACACAACAAAATCAAATCTCAGTGTAGCTTATGTATGCTGTGAGGAACGGTAGTTACAACTTGTGTTAGTTTTTTGCTATAATACAAACAAAAGTTTCCTCAGTTTCACACACACACAAATGCATATATGGCTTTGCCTCTCATATTTTAGTCAGTTTTTATTAAAATAAATTTTGCATCGCTGGCAAAGTACCAACTTGGATTCTGACAGGAGGTTAAAAACATCAAGTCTGAAAGAATCTTGTGTGAGCTCTGAGGAAAAACAGAAATGGCATTTACGCCTTGTATTAGGGACTTATTTTCCATAAAAGTTTGATGCTACAACATAAAAACCCAACCCCTCACAGGAATAGGCCAAAGCTGCCAAGCTTTCCACACTTTCAGAAAATACACGCATGGAGCTCTGCGGAGCTCAGAGCCGCCGTGCAGTGGGCAGCCCTGTGCCTGGAAGTGAGACAGCCCGCAAGGCAGCTTTGGCACATCGCGAAGGTGGTGATGAATTTTACAGTCCAATGTGCACACGCACACCTTAGCTAGAAGGGACTTTTGTAACAGGCCATCCAAAGTAAACCCCCCTTAAAAGTAAATACACAGACCCACCTTAAGGGCGACGCGTGGTGTTTTTTCTCTTCCTACTTCCCATATTTCCTGTTTTTTTTTCTTTTTAATAACGAGGAAAAACTTTTAACTTTTTTAAAAACTAAAGAAAAATTTAAGATTCTTCTAGGCCACCCTAGTGAAAACTACCTATTTGAAAATTGTTCTGATTAGCCTTTAAATCCTTCTTTAGCTTCACTAATTCCAATAACTCTTGATTCTCCACATTTGGAAAGCCACTCTTTTTCAATTGTTTTATCGCTATACTTTATGTCAAGACTCACTCATCAAATGTTTTAATGGAGAATATCCTTTCTCTGCAGTACCTCCAAGTATTTTAAAACATGTAACTCAAAATTCATTATTAATCTTATTTAACTAGTAGTTTTTGTCCACTCTCCTTTCCCCTTTACCAAAATTCAAGGACTGAGGATGTGAGAGATGAACTACATTCTACTGATGGATACATAAAGAAACCCAAAACCAAAGGATTCCTCCATTTCAACTTGAACTTTATTAATTTCCTTATAACCCTGAAGGTACAGGTTACATACATCTCTCCTTATTCAACTTCTTAAAGTATTACAATCAAAAATGTCTGGTCTCCAGGAGAATGCTAAGCATGTGCTTATTTCATAGCAAGGAATGTCATCCTTTCACAGGGAACAATTTTTGTAAACAGGGACTTTTTTTAAAATCAGAGCCAAGACCTCAGTTTTACATTTCGTATCTACAACTGTACTCCAAGTAGAAATGTGGGGCTTAGCTTTCTCAGTGGAAAACAACCACCCAACAGATTTCCTACAATTTAAACATAATTTACAATAAAACACTATTTATTGTGTAAAAGGTTTATATTTATTAATCAAAGGCACAAAGCAAAACTAAGACTATGAAAGTTAACCTTAATAATGACAATTAAGTCATAGCAACCTGGTAAAGAAAGACCAGCTAAAGCTAATAAAGGAGTTGCTTCAAATTCCTAAGGAAAATACAATGACTGACACCATTAGTAATTAGAACATTTCAAACAATAGGGAAAATATAAACATCGATAAACACCTTATTTTGGAGGCAAAGAAATGTAAAGTGTTCACTGTGTTGTAGCCTGTGGTATGTATCATAGAGGACTGGTTATGCCTTTCAGTCTTGGGTGCCTTAGAGATCAGAGATGGTTACCATCTTGGGTGTTATCCAACTACTGGCTGGAATTAAATGACACAATGTGACTCTGTTTATCAGCAGAACAGGGACGAATGAAAACATTTTAACTTCTTGATGCAAATTATACAATCAAACCAGATAACCTAGGCTGGGAAAGGGCCAGTTTGGAGGGATCAATTTTCAAACACATTACATCACAGTGCCTTTCAAGGGCCCCACATAGAAAAAAAAAGTCAAGAGGAACACAGTATTGCTTCATTTACAATTTATTAAGCTCTTCCAGTGTTTCAGAGTGGTATGGGGATTTCAATGATCTAACATGAATGGGACAAAAGGTGGACTATAACATGAGGCTAATGTCTTGATCGAATCAGGCTACTGGTGCGACTTTTCAAACTATTGGTAGGAGAATTCAGGATTCCAGCCAGGCGATTTTGTAAGTTACAGGGTTGGGGGGGGGGTGTCAATGTCCTAAAATGAAAGAAAGATTTACTTGTAACCCAAATTTCAATATCTGGATTCATTTGCACACATTCTAATCTATTCTGCTAATAAAGATCTTCACGTGTTCCTGGTCAGTGGCTCAGTTCTCACCTCTTACCATGTTTATGGCTCTAGGTCTAAATTTGTTAGAAAGGGGACCACTTAGGATCTTTAGGCCGACACAGGTAGGTAAACCCAGAGAGGCCCTTCTGTCCCTTTTGGCCATGACCTGTATTTTGAGGCCTGATGTGCCTATGCAGTGCTGACACAGTACCAACAATATTTGGATGCACTACTGGACGTGACACCTTGGCAAACTCAGTACATGAATCATGTGTACAAGCTGAAGTAAACACCAACACTGACAGAGTTAAGGACCAAAATGAACGTACCTTAACATTGTAGAGGAATTGGCCCGTGTTATGTTGGTTACACTATCTCATACTGGTTATTTGTTATGGCGCGAGAGAGGCAGTAGGCTAGAAAGATTCCAATCAGCTGGAAATAAAATGCAAGCAAAATTACACACACATACCTCACTGCTAATTTCCTCCCTTAAGTTTTTTCTAGACAGCAATATTTGCTACTCTGCAGCACCTAGATCATATGCAAAGCATAGAAGTGAAGTAAAATCTCCGACTATGAAAGCAGACATTCTCTTGGACAACCTAGAGCAGTGCTGTAATGATGAAAACACTCCATAACACCTGTGCTGTCCAACACAGGGGCCACTAGCCACATATGGCTTCTGGGCACTTCGAATGGGACTGAGGTAACTGAGGAGCCAAGATTCTAATTTAATAATTATAATTTCTGAAAGGTGGCTAGTGGCTATTTTATTAGACAGTGCAGATTCAGAAATATACCTAAGAGGGCACCAGGTCTTAGAGCACTCTGTAGTTGTGGAAAATGTAAGATCCAAGATAAAAAATTGGAATGAAAATAGCAAAAATTTCTATACTGTGATGAGCTACTGAGAGTTCTGTGAAAATGTGGAAGCCTTCAAAGTGGAAATCTTGTAGCTTACACCTATAAGAGTGATGAAACATTTCCGAACCACAAGGACTTACCTGAAAACAAGCCACTCCAAAGGAAATTCCTGCGACGACTCCCATTTCTGACTCTATAATGGTCATCACCTTTATAAAACAACCCTAATGGAAGAGAAATTTACAAAAACATCAAGTTTTTTGTCTTAGTTCTTAGTTTTTATGTTATCTTTCTTTTATTAACTTTTTACTCTTTCATATAACAATTCCTGTCTCCTTGCACAGTGCTCTTGAAAGAAGTTTGAGGAACAGAAGTTCAACCTTTTGGATTATGCATTTAAGTGTTACTTGCTAGCTGTGGAAACTCAAGTCACAAATTTTCTGAGCTTCAGTTTCCTCATTTATTCAATGAAAATAACACCTGCCCTGCTTCATTTCCAATTAAGTGTATTGTGAGTAAAAATTTAAAATTTTTTTTCCTCCTTACTTCATTGTTGACTTTATCTGCATCTCTCTGAGGAGAACAATCTTTAAGTTTACAGCAGCTCTTGGGAAATCCTTTTTCTAAGTAATAATTAGTATTCTTCCAATCTCTATAGTCGGTGACACCACAACAATGTAACTGAAAAAAAAATCCAACCAAAGCATTTATAATTACAACTTTGTAGTCAAACAGTTAAACCATCATCTTATTATACTCAATGATCTCTATTGGCATTATAATTCAAGAAATGAACGCTTGTTTCTAACATCAAGAGTGACATCTTTGGACTGGCCTTACTTTCCATTGGTACTAACAGTAGGCAGATGTTCCCCTCTTGAGAAGCCACCAACAACAACCACTTACCACCTATGACCACTTACCGTATTTTGAATCTTGTCTACTGCATCACTTCTATAATCTCCCGTAACGTTATACTGCTTTAAAGCTTTCTCATAATTATTCTTAAAGCTGTTCTTAATCTACAGCAAAGAAACACAAGGCTAATAAACAAAGATTCTAGAGTGTTCTTTTTGTTTCTAGGTCAAATAAGAAATTCCCACATCTGACCAATGGTCATATCTTTGACAACAGCAACGTTTCTAAGGTCCAATCCTGTCCTCTAGGTGATAAGAGTTTAGCTAAGGGGACGACTAAGCAAAACATTCCAGTAAAAGATGATAGCCACTAAAGTTCAAAGTGCTATAGGAGCATGTATTTATTAAAGTGGCAGCTCTGTACTGCTGCATCCCCTCCCACCCCCAATATCTTTCTCCACTTTAAAGTGAGTACACATTTGACTTCCATGGAATTTTTAAGCTACAAAATCATACTCTGGGAGACTGCACTACCACTTAGTGAAACACTGCTATAGATGACCTTCAGTCCTCACTGAATAACTTCCTAACCCCAGGGTCAGCAGAGAGTAATCCTGATTGCTAATTCAATATTAATGATTTGCATTAAGTATATCCATTTTGTATTATCAATTTCATGCTTTAAATAAGTTGTACTATGTCCATTTTAGGTACTTACACACAGAAAAATGACTGGAAATACATGTAATTATGGGTACCTTTCATTTTCTTGGGTGATTATCAGTCTTCATCAAAAAAGTGGGCTAGACTTAATTTTTTACAAGAAAGCCGTTACTGTCAGCTACTGAGTTCCCAAACTCAGGCTTACCTCATGTCTGAAAACAAATCCTACGATGGCAGCGACCAGTTCGACCAAAAAAATGAGAGTCAAAAACATTGCATACTGTGGGATTAAAAAAAAAGTCCAAGTCAGCAAATAAGATACATCACAGCTGCAAAGGGAGTCAAAGAAAAAAAAATTGTCTGCTCAATCAGTTCAGCATGTTTTTATTGAAAAGGGCAGGGAAAATACAACAAATGTGGAAACTGGCAGCTAAGGTAAGTTTTCATAGGGAAGAGGAAAAATCAAAAAAGGCCACATCTAGCTCCAAGAAACAAAGCTTACAGCACATAAGCCTGGTTCAAAAACCAACAACCAATTCTAGGAAAACAAGAACTCACCAGTTTTAGCATCCATGCAGAAGCTCGGCAGGTAGCAAAACAGCCGAAGGTGCCCAAAAGAATAATGACAGTGCCAGTGCCGATGAGCACGAAGGGGACATTGGTGGCCTTCTCATTTAAAAGCGAGAAATAATTCTCTAGGCTCACCTTCCCCCAAATGCCAACGGCAAGAAGGATAACGCCAGTGATCTACGTGGGAAGTCAGAGAATAGAAAGTTACTCGCTGTATACAGCAGCATCTTCAAACCACAAACCACTAGGTGTTTAAGAAACAATAGATGTGAGAATTGATTAAGCCGCCTGTGGCCAGTGCTCTGGCCGGGATGTGGCAGACAAGACACAGGGGGTTAGGATGGAGAGCTGCACAGAAGGACAGGCCTTGATCAATCCACACGCTGGATCACTAGGTAGCCCAGGTAACCAGGACAAAACCAGGGGGGCAGCTAAAGAGAGCATCTTGAGAAAATTCTTAATCTGATTTTTTTTTTTTTTGCCCTAGGGCTGAAAACTTACTTAACTGTTTTACTCCCGCCTTAGAAAGAAAACTCTCCCAGAGATGGAGCGGGGAATGGGCGAGAGGGTGGGGGTGGGGGTGGGGGCGGGGTTGGAATGTTTCTAGGAGTTCCAGAAACTTTCCCCTTCCTCCCCAGTTCAGGGATGAGCACAGGGTACAAAGGGATGGTACACAAAGAAAGTCCAAGGATAGATTGGCGGGAGTGCAGCCATTACCATACTTACCTGCGAAATACTTCATACCTCCTATGAAGCAGTGAAAAGAAAGAGACTATTATGCAAGCAAGCTCCCCCAGGGGCTGGGCAAGCTTTGCCCCTGAATGGGCCAGGGACACTCTCTGGGCGTGGGGGAGCGGGGTGGGGGTTAACTCCCTTCCTCGCCCCCCGCACGAATTCGCATGCGAGGCACGTCTGGGTCGCGGCTCAGCTTCTCGGCTGCCGTTGCCCGACATCCCGACCCTGGTGCGGGCGAGATGCCCGAGTTCGAGCCCCAGCAATTCGTCTACAGCGCCGGGGTCCTAGCTGCGACCGCCACCCCCACCCCCACCCCACCCCCGCCCCTCCTCCACCCGCGATCCGAGCTCCCTCCGCTCGGGGTCACACCAACCCCACCGACCCAAGCCCACAATCCCCTCCCATCCCCGGGCGTCTCCGTCTCTCACCCAGAAGATGAATGTGTAGATCAAAAGGACGCTCTTGAAACATGTGATCACCGGCTTGGTCTGCAGCCTCCGAGATGGGGACGCCATGACTAGCCCAAGACCCTGCCCCGCCGCGCCAGGCGATCGGAACAGAGCGAGCGAGGCGCGGAGTCCCCGAATCTCCCCGGAAACTGCCGAAAAGTTACGAGCGTCTGCAACTGAGAAGAGCCGGAAACACCGTAGTTTTCTAGAGGGTAAAGTCCGGGAGGCCGTCCGGAAAGGAACGACAATTTCCGAGCGCCCCCTGCCGAAGGTTACCGAAAACTATATACAAAGGTTGTAGTGTCGGAAATTTCTTGGGTCTTCAAACGGAGCTTGCTTAATTTTTAGGCTGAAGGAATCTTTCCCGCCCCTTAACCCTCCCCCTGCCCTTATAACTTATCATATTATGTTTCTATCATCAGCAGCGCCAGCAGCGCTGAGATTCGGCCTCGACGGCCCTTAGTGCCCTAGAGGGAAAAAAAGAAATATAAGGAGGTTAAGAGTGACCTAAAAATATTTTATGACATCACAAAATACTCACAAGAAATATCTTCCCAAAGAGTAAGAGAAGCGGGTTGCTAAACGATACGTGCAGTCACATGTTCTCAGACAAAAACCCAAGTGCACTTTACGTGAGTGGTGAAATTACGCTGATTTTTTCCCCCTCACTTATTTTGTGCTTCTCAGTTTTGAACATTGTTTTATGCGGTGGGAAGGGGGTATAAGAATGAATGGATTATGGGAAATAATCACTTGTTGACAGAATTCCAAAGGTAGGAGAGAATTCAAGTCCTAGAACTTGAGACTATGTGTTCCTAAGGAGTTAAACTGAATAGGAATGAATCATCAGAAAGTTTCCTGTCCCATATGTCCACAGACAGCCTGAGTCAACCTTTGTGCTAGAATTGAATTAAAAAAAGAAAAACCCAGCCCTTTCACAGTCTCCTAAACACTAGTAATAAAACGTTCTTTTTGTTTTGTTTGAGGCTTGACTAAGTGTAAAAACTGGTCTCCAGATAGTTGAGAGGCCTAGAAAACTTGGATTATGCAAATCAGCAGAGCCAACTAGGTTAAAGTTCTTTGATTCATCTATAAAAAAAGGGATGTCTCTATTTCATAAAGGATGTATAGACAAAGGATTTATGTACCCAGCCCACAGGAATAAGTGCATACATTTGAGCTATAGATACAATAGGTTGATTCCATGTCTCTCATTAAAGGGGAAAAAAGAAATGAGCCCATTGTTTCCTGCTTTCTAGCACCATTTAGGCTTCACGAGTGACCAAATGAGCCATTCAAATTGCCCTCAATTTAAATAGGTCATTTAACTTCTCACGAGAACCTCAGGATAGGGATGTCTTTTTCAACAATTAAGGTTTGGTTTCTCAACTAAAGTATAAGCTCTCTGAGAGAAGAGACTGAGTGTCAAATGTGTGTGTGTTATTTCCAGAGTGGTAGTAATCCCTCTAATTGAAGACAGTATCAGTTCCCTACCCAACCCATTACATCATCATTGACACAAGCATAACATCACAAATGGGCATTTACTGTATTGCTATTGCAAAAAGTCCTGCACTAGGGAAAAGGAGGTGGCTGCCTAAACTTTTTTGCCTGAAACCTTGCTTTCAGTATATACCACAGAACCAGAAAACAGGAAAGTTCCATTGACTTGGTCACACAGAACTTCCCTGTGCTTCAAATATTGACCTAGGACCAGCTCCTGTAACACCATGCCAGATGTCTGAGGTCCAAGAGAGCAACTCTTGGAGAATTATCACACTGCCACACTTTATACTAAAATTTTATCCTAAAATTAGAAAAGCCTAGCACATAAATACCTGGAAATGGGTAAATGATACTTCTGTATACCTCATAAACAGCAAGGTCATCAGGAAATACAGCAGACATTGACTTTTAAAGTGCCACTTGTGCCATGGCTACGGGAACTGAGGTTGAGGGGCTCTGAGTATACACCAGGCTATCTCCCTTGGCTACACATTGCTACCTGAGGGGTTCTTGTATTAGAACAAAAAACTATCGACGGAAGTCTTACTAACTTCTTGTCACCTTAAATGGAAGTTTCCTCTGAAGCTTAGGTTTGTACCATGTCCTGAAAGGGATTTTCATTGTGAGCCTGAGAGCAAATAAATATTTGTGTCTGAAGAAAAAAAAAACAGTCAAAGCGAAAGCCACATCTTATTTCCAAGAATGTGTTGATTTTCCTCCTCTCCCTTCCTCTGCCACTCACAACGCTGCTTTGTTTGAATAACAGTCAGTGCCAAATTAAACCAAAAGCTGACATGGAACTTAATATTCCTATGGCCGCAACACCTTGCACCAGTGCCTCCCAGCCTGCTCCACCTCCCCCCTCCCCCGTTGCCATGCCACCAAACCCAGAAGTTCAGTTCAGTTCAAATTTAGGCCTGGGTCTGGGTCCAAACCCAGACAAAGTGGTATCTAATCCCATCTAAGCAGTGTAAGAAGTGATTCTCTAGGTCATAAGATAGATTTATTCTTTAAAGTATTCATATTGACTATAATATTGAGCAGTGACTAGGTACCAACCACTGTTGCTAAGCAACACGACATGTGTTACCTCATGCATACATCACAAAAGCCCTTATTGTGAGGTGGAGACTGCCACTGCCACATTTCACAGAGGAGGAGACAGGTTTAGAGAGGCTAAGTAACTGGCCTGGGACGAAGCCCTGGCAACTTCTGTTTCCCACATGAGAAATGGGGCCCACTCTGTGATGAGACATGGCCGCCTCTGGACAAACAGCTGTCTTGGCTGGGAATAACCTCAGCCGAGACAGCTGTTCTCAGACATTTAGCCACAAACAAGGGCTCTTTGGAGCCCCTGAAGCACAAGAATCTCAATGGTTTCCCCAATTCTGCCTTGTGCTTGGGGATTTTTGTTAAATTTTACTTTTGCCTTCACTCAATAGCCCAAATCACTTAGGAAGTCACCCTGCCCCCGGTTCCAGAACGGCGAAGTAGAGAATTCAATAATTTTTCTGGTTCAACCTCTTACTTTTTCCCTCTTTCTGATCACTAAAATGTATGCTTGATGTCAAAAAGGTAGGGCAAAAGAAACTTACCTTAAGTATTGTTGCTGCTTGTTTTACATTCAATATTTAGAGATTTGTGTCCCTTCCCTATTAAGTTCTATAACCTTTGAGATTAGGTTTTAAATGTTTTTCTTTGGCATTTAAACAATGCCTCCTGCACCAAATATATCAGCTTATTTCCTATAGCTTTCCCAAAGTGAATTTTCTGTTCCACAATAGGCCAGTATTATTATCTCCCCCAATAAACAACATCTGTTCCCTACTCCCTCCCCACTCCCCAAACTCAAAATTCCTGCCCCACAACCTAAGGTTCAACTCAACCCCAATTCAATGAGACCGTCCCCAGCCCCCCAGCCCCCATCCACACACATACCTCTTTCTCTAACATCAGTGCTCATTAGTCTGAGCACTCACTCACAGTAACTCATACCCTTAGTCAGTTACTACCATACCTGCTTTGAGTACTTGCTTTCTTCTCTACTCACCTATCTTACATACTGCTGCCTACATATTAAGAAACTTCTGAGGAGCTAGTTTGGCAGGGCTCCTGCACCCCCTTTTATACTCTCCCAGCCCCCCTATGACATAATGCACAATTGTTGAGCTCATTTTGTGCTCAGCCAATCCCTGCTCAGCTCATTGGTCATAGCTGGCCTCTGAGGCCAACCACTTAGTAGTGACTCAAGGTTTGATTAATTAAATTAAATTAAAAACTAACTGTCTAAGCCATCCCAGTATCACACTGACACAAAACAGAAAAATTAAGTTGAGCTACTAGATAATGTCTTGGGATATTACTATTCCCTGTCTTAGGAACCAGTAAAAAGACATAAAGCTCTGTGCACAGAATACATCTTATCTCTTGTTCACATAATAATCTTACCATTTTCATTTTCTAATACCTTTTCTAGACTCCCTTCAACTACCTTTAGCTAAGTGCCTTCTACTTATTGTCTTAAAATCTCACATTTTACATTACAGCCATCAGATAAACATTTTAACAGAATTTAAACATCATCATTTAAAAAGATAATTCATATGTACAGTTTCAAAAATTAGTTTTCTGAATAGGAGTATCTTTCTCTTCCTAATGTCTCTTATGTATTCTCATTATTCCTTCTCTGAAATTCTCTTCTGTGTCTATTTTTTGATTCTTTTTTTTTCCATCTACTCTTTTCAGGTTCTCCATGAATCCTTCCCTCCTCTTCCAGCCCTGATCTTTCCTTTTTCAAAAAGGCCCATAATGTACAACTTGGGACACATGTAAATGAGAAATACTCCCCAACGGTATTAGTATTCACATTTCCACGTTAGTCCATTTTCTAAGAAAGTTGTTTCTAGTCTAGGCTTGTTAAGCTTTGTGGAGATCTCAGCTAGACAAGTCAGTTTCCATATCTAATATTTCTTAAAACGGTATCTTACTGACTACTGAGGGGCTTCATATTAAACTCTTAAAGTTGAAGATGGTACTGAACTTTAAGAACTTTTAAAATTTTATATTTGGATGGATGGATGTTATCAGTTTCTTTGTCTTTGTCTTATCTTTCCAACCAAATCATAGGGAGATGGCTTTTATTGAACTTTATGTAACTGCAGTGTCTAACATAGTGCTGTCCACACACAGTAGGTGCTGAAGAGGTGTTGGGTTTCTTAATTGACCCCACTTGTTTTGGGTAAGATTTTCATTTACCCATCCCAGTGCTTCATAGGGATACTGTCCCTCCTGTCTCATTTAACCTCTTACTTTGATCTCCCTATGATTTCCATAATCTTCCCCTTCACTTTCTTCTTTAACCTCTCTCTGTGACCCCTCTGTCCTGCTCCTTCCAGCTTTAAGTGGGACACAAGGCTTTATGCAGCCTCCTTATCTTAGCACGTGCTGGGCTCTGTGTTTGGTGCTAGGGGAATGAAGAAGACGAAGGCACAGTCCCTGCCCTCTGGGGACTCAGAGTCTAGTAGGGGATAGAAATGAGTCTGAGATGAACAGACTAGTATAGTAGGAGACAGAGCTTGTCATTGATCAACAGTGACAATAAGCATGATAAATCCTATAATTGAGACATGCATAAAGTGATATGATAGAAAAGGAAGGTGAAGTAAACCAGCTCTGGCTGGGGTGGGCTGAGGGAAGCTTCTCAGTAGCAAAAATGGATATGGTTTCAACAGGCCAGGGAAGAAGGGATACGGATACAGGGTAGAGTCAATATGTCTCGTCCCAGCCGCCATTGTGTGAAAGGAAGAGCAAGAAGTTCAGTGTGTCCAGAATGAAGAGTCATGGGGTGAATGTTTGAAACTAGGCTGAGGACATAGGGCAGGTTTGCTTGTACAGGGTATGGAATGCACTGCTAAGAGCTCAGACTGTCCTCTTTGCCAAGGGGGAGCTAATGAAGGGCTTTTTTAGAACGAAAACAATCCAAGTAGAATTTATCCCTCTGCTTACTCACTCTCCTCTCTCAACCTCTCTCTGTCCATCTCTCTCTCTCTCTCTCTGTCTCTCTCTCTCTCACACACACACACGCGCACTTAATCAATTCACTGTTTTCTAATATATAAGTTTAATGTAAACTCCTATATCTGATTTGAAGGGCCCCACAATCTGGCCCTATTATATTTATTCAACTTGGTTTCCTCCCCCCACCCCCGAGCCCTCTTATTGGTTAGCCTGCCCTCCCTCTGAGCTAACAGTGAGCACCTGTTGATGTCATCTCCCTTGCCTGAGAGCAGGCCAGGGCCCATGTCCACCAACAGAGTGCTCACACAGTCCTCATAGCATATACTTTATCTGGCCTTGTACAATTTTCTAATGGTTTGTGACCCCCTCCTCTCCCCTACTGGAACATAAACCCTCTGGGAGCTGGAGACTAAACTCCATAAGATCAGGAATCACACAGTTCTTACTCAGCATAGTCCCCTGGTTCTTAGCTTATAGTAGAGGCCTGATGAAGGTTAGTTCAGTAAACACACACAATTGTAATTAAGAACATTTTTGTTGAACGTCTGTCTCCTCCATTCCAGGAGGGCAAGGATTTATGTCCATTTTGCTCACTGATGTCTCTCAAGTACCTCGAACAGTGTGTGGCATATGATAGATGCTCAACAAATATTTGTTGAATCAATTATGGATTAGGATGTCAGGGACTTCATCCACCATTCTTAACATAGTAAATGCTTAATAAATTTATTGAATGAACGAGGCCAAGACCATGTCTTTGGCTTCTTTATACAATGATCACTCTTGAACATGTGGTAGATACTCAATATATATTTGTGATGGGTGGACTAGAAATGAAACATTTGCTACTGAAATTTTTATTATCATTAGCACAAATCTTCCCTTCATAACTGAGAAGGGGTTACCAATTTTCTTGCACACACAAGGAAGAAATCCTTTCTATAGCAGCTAAAAAAATTTTTTTCCACGACCACTGCCTTTTCAAGGATGGAAATGCAACTCTGAAGGGAGGGAATGTATCAGGAGCTGGTCTTCACCATGGTAGAACAGTCTCATTATCAGATACTAAAATGAAGAAAGCTTGCTTAGTGAAGAGACACAGCTCTCCATCAGAGATCACCGGGAAACATGTCAGCAATGCCTATAACCTTGCCATGCCCAGACAGATCATCTAGATTTGCTTAAACAACCTCCCACTAAAGCCTCTTTCAGCATGCTTTCCCTCCACGCTTATGACAGGCAATCAGTTTTGATTCTGCAGGCTAGAAGCACATGGTATTTTTTATTGTCAACAACATAATCTTATCAGAAACTGAAGTCCATAGAAATTAGGTCATCAGAGAGGGTTTCAAAGTGGGTCTGACCCTGTGTCTGGGGATGGCAGAGCAACTCAGAGATGGAGGCACTCAGGAATGACAGGGGAAATCTCTGGGGAATGACAAAATCAGCTCCAGTCTTCCCCTCTCCTAGGAGTTGGTGGAATTCCTTTTCATTTAATCCTGATGTCATGCTGAGTCATTTAAAAAAAAATGTTCTTCAGTGCGCCACATCTCTGGAGGCCCCTTAGCCGGCCTATTAGTCATTACTATACGCACAGGCTTGGGGCCAGCACCATTCACACTTTACCCTGCTCCGCAGCAGACGGACAGAGTTGCTCTCATCCTTGTCTCCCTTCTCCCCTACTTCTCCAAAACCCTTCTCTGTGGGAGGAACAGCTATAGCTTTAGGGATAATATAGCTTTAAGGAAACTTTTGGCAGATGCCGATGTCCTAACATCTGGGCAGTGTTAACAGGATCCCGGAGGCCCGGACAGACCAGGAGCCACTCGTTCTAGGAATGTTAAAGTAAAAGTTTTTCCGACTGATGAGAGGAGCAGAAAGGAAGGAGAAAGAGCAAGAGAAGGAGAGAGAGCCGGACCCCTCCCTCCACAAAATACAACAGGTAAGATGTGCTACTTCGCCCCTCCACATCACACTACCCCATTTCACAACCTTGGGGGGTACAGGGGTGGGGGTGGGGGAGAAGTTATTTTATGAAACTGGATCATTTGAGTCGTGACCTGGCTGCAGACACACGTTCCCACTACCTTCCCAGCCTGCAGCAGAGGAATGGCTGACTCCGGTGGTGAGTCAAGTTGTCAGTCTGAGACTGGGGAGGAGGTGGGCAGGGAAGGGGTCACAGACTCAGAGCACTGGGTCTGAAAAGGAAAGCCCCTGCTCCCAAAGCAAGGAACTGGATGGAAGCTGCATGTGGGAGAGGGGTCGATGATTCGTGCATCTGAGCTCTTCATTCTCCTGAATCTCTCTTTAATCTCCTCTCTCTCATCCTTTTTGTTCCTTCTTTCTGCTTTTATCTCTTGCCTTTGGCTCTGGCAGATTTTCTTTTCTTGTTAAGCTTCCTTCCCACATCGTTTCACTTTCCTTGCCTCCCTCGCTTGCTCTGACTGTTTCTCTATCCTGCTTCCTCGCCATTCTCTAGACAAAATCTGAAGCCAGGTAGCAAGGTATTGGAAGATGAATGGTGCCATTCTTGGCCTTTTCACATCTCTTTGGGGTTCTGTCCAGAATCTGCCATCTTTTTGTTTCTCCATTTCTGGGACTGACTCCTTCCCTGAGCCTGGCATTTCATTGAAAGCATGTGGGTGAATGGGTGCCTGCTGAGAAGTCCAGTGGCCAGCTTATACCCATAGGCAGCAAGTTTTAATACTGTCATTTATGAAGTATTTGCTTACGGGGAACCACAAAACTCTCATCCCATTAGAGTGAGGACAGGACGGGAAGTGAGAGGGCACTTGGAGCTTGCTTACCCTCTCCTCACGTACCTCAGTAGGTTCTTCCCAACCTCACCAACTTCCCGCTGGCTCAGCAGGGTAAAACTAGAAGGTTAGGCTGGACCTGAAAGCCAGAAGTCACTACCAAACCACTAAGCCTCAAAACCCAAAGCTAAGAACAGAGCCAGGGTATAGTTACTGCCTGAGAGACTAGAGAAAGGAGACCTCCAGTCCTGTTCAAGATGGAGTTGGTAATAATAATAATATCTATTATATATTGATTGCTTCCCTATGTGCCAGGCAATAATCTATTCTATAAGGTAGATGCTATGATTATTCCCATTTTATAGATGAGGAAACTGAGGCTCAGAGAAGGTAAGGAATTTGTCTTAGGCCTCATTGCTAATAGGGACAAAATCGGATACACACCCAGGTCTGTGTAACCCCAGAGTTCAAGCTCTTAGCCTATATATGCTAATGCTTTACCAGATGAGTGGTTAGGAAATACTAGTTAAATGAATGGAGCCATCCATTGGCGCCTTTAGATTGCAGGATTCACCCTTGGTTCTGCATGATTTTATGTTGGCCCTTTCCTGGTCTTGGTACCTCAATGTCCCTCTCTATAACTTGGGCCATGGAATATTGGCATCAGATATCACCAGGGTAAATTGGTAATTGGTTGTTTTATGTCCCCTTCCTCCTGGGAGGAAAAGAGACCATAAATAATAAAGAGAGTCTTGTTATCCTATAAAGTGGGAGAGCCTTACAAGGCGCATGATGATACAAGAGGCATTCACTAATTTTTTTTTATGGCAGTACTACCCAGTGCCTCGTGCATGCTAAGCCTACACTCTACCACTGAGCTATATCCACCCCCTGTGGTATTCACTAATTTAAAAATCTCTTTTCTTCCTTGCAGATCCCACATTTCTGCTTCCCCTCACTTTTGGAAGTTTATTGATGGCCGATATCTGAAAGTCATTCTCCTTTGCCCTGGTACTTCTGGCCACATACCTCTACTCTTGTCTCCCTAACCCACCCTTCCCCAGCTTCCCTGCCTTTCAAGGATGGCCATTCAACTAACTCAAAGAGGAGCTCTGTGTCTGCTGCTCTTCCTCATTCCAGTAGTGACACCAACGTGGTACGCAGGTAAGTTCTAGAAGCTGTTGCCCATCATTTCTGGGGAGAGCAGGGCCTAGACCAAGTCTTGGAGAAGGGAAGAGTTAGAATGCAATAGGAGGCACTTAAATTAGATACAGAGAAGAACTATTCTCAACAATAAAGATGTTTAAACACTGCAACAGGCTACCAAAGGAGGCTTTTGAGGCAACTGATAAGAGCTATTTGAAAACAGGCTGCATCCACAGAAAAATGAGGTTTAGTCAATATATCCTTGTAGCTTATTTGTACCACACAGGGAATATAGCAGATATTTTATGCTAACTATAAATGGGGTATAACCTTTAAAAATTGTGAATCAGTATATTCACATCTTTAATTTATATACTTTTATACTTCAACGATACTTCAATAAAAAAATAAAATGAGGTTGGTCAACATGGCTTTTGAGGCCACTGTCTTACCTGCTTCTCCACTTACTTTCCTCTCTCTCTCTCTCCCCCTCCACACCCCAACCTTACTTACAGGATGAGATTTTTATAGCCCCTTTCTGCCAAAGATTGTTAATGACAATTCAGATCACATTCTCTTAAACAGGAATCCCTCTGTTTCTTCCGGCTTGTTTCTTATTTCAGAAGGGATGGAGATTTCAGGATTCACGAATGTTCCATCCTTTGCCCATGGAGACCTAGGGAGCTCAAGAGAACAGACTTCGAGGAGAGGGGAAGGAGGAGGGGGAGGAATGAAGGAAGGATAATGAGGTGGCAGACAGAGGTTTTTTGATGGGGCCCGGCTGGCATTCCAAGTGCTAAGAATATTCTGCGGCCTGCAGTGTCTGCCTCCACCGGGCTGAGGGAGTAGGGGGAGGAGACCAGCCCAACTAACGGAGTTAGAAAAACATCCAGAGACGAGTAAATAACAAACTGCTTCCATCACAGCTGCAGTCATTGTAGCTAAAATTTTCCACATGCCCTTAGCTCCTGGTGGAGGCCTCTGGCAGGATCTCTGTTTGGAATAGCTGCATCAAGCTTTTAAACAAATATGCGAGCTTCTTCCCCTCCTTGGCTTAACCTGACTTTGTAGGGGGTGAAGCAGAAGGGCTGACATTAAGATGAAGAAATTCAAGTCAAGCCTTTGGCAGAGTACACACTGTTTGGGCTTGAAGGAACCCCGAATCCTCAGGAGATAATACGCACAGCGGTCCTCCCCAGCCTCCCCCCTAGCTTCAGTTCAAGTGTAGGAGACCGAAATCCAGCCAAAGACCGCAAGACTATGGAGCGGATGTTAGATGGCTCAAGCTCAATTTTGAACGCCTGTAAGAAACCCCATGGTATGCAAAGGTCTTTATGTTTCCCAGGGTGGGAGCTAGAGCTACTGGAGTCTTGAGGACAGTGCAGTTTTTTAAAAAAAAAAGGCAAAAACAAACAAAAAACAAACCAAAAAATAGATTCATTTGAGGCTCTCAAAGGGCCATTTGCTAAGGTGGCCCCTCCCCACTTGCTACAAGAATCTCCATACTCACCGCTCGAGCCCAGGCTGATGAGGTCTCTGACAGTCCTGCCAACCCCCTGGTTCTGCCCTCTTCTGTTCTTAGGAGGCTATGTCTTGAGAGAAATTTGGAAATTTCCCAGTAATCCTCCCCTCCATCACTAGCTCAACTGTCTGAGCTGGCTCTGTTCATTTGTTCATTTATTCATTCAGTAGATATTTAGTGACCACCCGGCACTATTTTGTTGGTGGCCATAGCCTCGTCCTCAATTGGGAACAGTACAAGGAAAGCAGCCAAGTGTGGATTCAAGGCTAATCAGAAAAAGGATCTAAGAGTAATCAGCAGGGGGTAGGAAGGGTTAAGAATACAAATAAAGCCAACAGTGTGTTAAAAGTGTGTATTGGCATATCTGTGCAATTCAGGAAGTCAGACTGTATTTCTTATCATAATCCAAGCCTTAGTGTGGAGTCCTAAAATAGTCATCAACTATCAGTTACATTCCCAACCACACCTTTGCGAAGGGTAGTACTTAGAGGATCTGACTGTACTATGGAAGTTGGAGGAACTCAGACCACACAGCATCTACTGACTGACCAAAAGGAACCCCAGAATGTTGCCCAAACCTTTCCCGGCCAGGACTGAAGGGGGAGAAGGAGATAGAACAAGGTGGGAAGGAGGCCCCTCTAGCTTCTTATATCTCATCTCAGTAACATGACCTGCAAAAAATACCCAAAGACAGGCGAAGAGGGGAAATGGAAAGGCTCACAGTGGTAAGGTGGCCCTAACCCATTCCCACCACAAAAGCAGACAGGGCACTGGGCCAGCCACCTCTGTACCGTGGTGTAGACTCTAATTATCTGACTGAATCTTCCCCTCAGCTTTCCCACATCCCCTGTAATTCTGGAATGATGTGAAATGCTTGGTGGCCTTTGATCCCCCACACACAGAGTAAAAAAAGCTGAATTGCAAGAAAGTGTAGATTTTTATATCTGCTGGATGTTGTCCAGAGCTCTCCTTTACTGCCATCTTTAGTGGCATGTGTCTGAGTTTGCTATTGAGGGGCTTAAAGAGCCCTGGGTGGGAATGGCCACTCTGCTCCTTTCTAGCTGGGAGAGCTGGGGCTCCTCCCTGCACAACTCTGAGCCTGTTTCCTCATCTGTGTATTGGAGAGCAATAAGGTTGTCTACCTCACTGAGATGTCAGGGTGATCTAATGAGATTACGCATATAATGTGCTGAGCACAAAGCACATGCTGGGCGATACACGCCATCGTTGTGGTGGTGGTGGTGGTGGTGGTGGTGGTGGTGGTTCTTATCCAGCCATGGGCCTCAGACACTCGTGTTTGCTCGTCTGGTAAACAGAGGCTTGCGCCCTGCTGGGCATCTCTTCACAAGCCAGCTCTGGAACAAGAGTGCGGGGAACAGATCCTTTAGAGAATCACACACATCTGGCCTCCTGTTGACAGGCTCTGTAGGCGTTTGAGGCTAATACTAAACAGAAACAGCTGACAAGAATTCTGTTCCTCTCCCTCCCCCACGGCCCCACAAAGAAACCTCCCAGGTGAGAAATGAGCGAGCAAGGGAAAGGAGGCCTAAGGAGCAATAAAGGAAAGCCACGAGAAGAACCCAAACGGGAAAACAGGGGAAAAAAAATAAATAAAGGGAAGGAGAAAATATGAACTCTTTCCTCTGGAATGAGGGCAAACCGACGGGGACATGATTTCATTGGGCAAACTTTCAGTTTGATTCGTTCCCTTGTTCATCAAGTTGAACTGGTTTCCCAACACCCCCCCCACCCCCACCGAATGGAGGAAACTCATCGGCAACCCTCCGCTCCACCCTTTAGTGCAGGGGGCCCTGCGCCTCTTCCCAGAGAGGAGGCTGGCGAGCCTGTTTACACAGGCCACAGGGCTTCAGCGCTCAAACCCAGCCCCGTCCTGGAAGCACAGCCTCTCCTGGAAATGAGGGATCGACATCTGCCTCCAGCGCGGCTGGCGGCCCTGTTCCTGTGCGTGCACTGGGGCTCTGGGAGGCTGGAAAGGGAGCTTCCGGAGAACTTCGCTCCGGAAAGGACCAAGTTGTACTCCAATTAGTTCGTAATCATGACCCGCTTCCTGCCGTCTGGTGGAACACACTGTTTAGTCTCCCAGAGAGCCGCAGACCGGCCTCCACCAGGGGCTGGACCACTAAACAGAATGGGGGTGGATTCAGAATGTTCTCTAGCTCTGCAGCTCCCTACTAAGGCTTCTGCTGATTACAGAAACTGGTTATTTCTCCAAAGGACGCTGCCTTCTTTTTTCTCCAAACCAGGACAGACTGCTCGGGATGTGAAACCCTTCTCATTCCCCTCGCCTTTTGGGCACCCCCCCTTTGCCTTGGCATGCCTCCCCAGCACTGGCAACCAGGTGGCTAAAGTCTAGTACCCTGCAGGCTGGCGGGAGTGTGAGGGACTGTTTCTCTCTGAGGACTGAGAAGGCCCCTCTCGAGCTGAAAGACCCTCGCTCAGGCTCTATTTTTGCCCCATCCTTGGAGCTCAGTCATCGGTGTCTCACCAAGACTCATGTGTTGCATCAAGGAAATAGGTCATTTGTAGTACAGATTGGCAGGATTAACGGTTAGTCAAGTATTTTTTTCCTTTTGCATGGGGGCTTCTAGTGCTCCCAGTAAGCCGCCCACTCCTCCGTCATCATGAGCTCCCCCTCCATGCCCCTGAGGTGTTGAGGTTTGCCCGCAATAGTTCTGCTCCTTCACAAGGCAAAATTTTCCCCACTAAATAGCCACCTAGCTCCTCACCCATGGAGTGTCATGTCCTCAGAAAGGGACCAAGTTGGAAAGGGGAAATGGTTGGGAAGGACTTGAGTGAGAAACCAATATGTCACCTTGATCTTTTCTTCATTCCAGGTTCGGGCTACTACCCAGATGAAAGCTATAATGAAGTATATGCTGAAGAAATCCCGCAGGCCCCCTCCCTAGACTACCGAGGTAATCCTCGCTGCTTCTCAGCCTTGGGAAGGGCCTTTTCTGGCCTAAGGCCTAGGCCCTCCCTGAAGCATCCTCACCCAGCTTGGCTTGTTTATGTCAAAACTGCAGCTCAGGGAATTAGGGGCTGTGATTTCCGGTCATGAACTTAACTACTGGCTTGCTGTGTGAGCTCACCTCTCTAGCATTAAGGTTGCCCATCTGTCATTAAGTATTGACTGAGTACCTACTGCATGCCTAGTCTGGTGTAAGGTAATCCTTGGGTGATACCAAATCTAAGATAGGGTTTTGCGTCCCTCAAGAAACTTACATTCAGCTGGGGGATATGGGTGAGAGGGCAATAAAATTAGCACGTGTAAGGCAAGTAAGTGTGAAACTATGTGGTAGCAGTAAATGTAATAGGAGTTAAGAAAAAAAGTCAGGAAAGAGGTTATGAAAGATGACACTTAGACTAGGCCTTGAATGATGGGTGGATTTTGAGAACTGGAAAGGGGAGGGGAGGGCATTCGGCCAAGTAGATGGCCACAGACATACAGGTAAGAATAAAGCTTTTAGAGGAAGGAGCTAGGGAGAAACCAGCCTGACTGGAGGCGATGGGATGTGGAGGGAGTAGTAGAAAATAAAGTTGAATATCAAGAGACCAGGGGAGGATGATATAGCTAAAGTGCTAAAGCACACAAAGTCCTGGGTTCAATCCCCAGGACCTCCTCTAAGAATAAATAAATAAATAAACCTAATTACCTTCCCCCCAGAAGAAAATAAGATAAATTTTAAAAAAGAATGAGGTCAGATTAGGGAAGGCTCCATGATCTAGGGACTCTTCTAAAGAGAGGCAGGAGGATTATCTGTGAAGAAGGCTGAATAGCGATTCCTGCATTAGAAGGAAAGTTAGACCAGGTGATATCTAATTTCCCTTCCATTTCTAAGATTCTTTATTTCTGTGCTTTGCAAGCCATGATGAAGAGTTTAGCTGTTGTGCTAGGAGTTATAAGGAGCCATCATCTGTTTTTCCTTGGGGGAGTGACATGGGAAATGGTATTTTCAGAATATTAACCTCACTATTGTGTAGAGATAGTAGGAGTTCGGGAGGGGTGGAGCCTGGGTCAGGGAAATTCTCCAGGAATCAGTAACAGTAATGTTGGTTAGAGATGATTGAGGGGAGTGGAAGAGAAATGGAGAGTAAAATAAACCCGAGATGTTTCAAAGAAAGAGATGACAAGACCAGTACAGATTTGATGTACCAAGAGGTTAAGAAACAAAGGACTCTCTGAAAGCAACCTGTCTGAATACCTGTTAAGATCCCTCTCAGGGAGACAAGGTTACAAAAGAAAAGCGGTTTGTACCCTATAGGCAGTGGGAAGTAGAAAGACAGAGCTTTGTGAGTCACTAGGTTAGCTGGATGAGCTGTCTGAGGGAGCGGAGGGCGAAGGTCAGAGCCTCAGAAGACACCTACAGATGTGAGTAGGAGAAGAGGAACCAACAAGGAAAAAAGAGACAGTTAGTGGTCAGCCATGGAGGAGATCAGGATAGTATCTGTTATATTACAGAAGCCACAAGAGAAGAGAATTTTAAGGAAAGTGAAGGGATAAGAGATCTACTGTATCAAATAATGGAAACAAACTGAGGTTGTTTCAAACATATTGGGCAAGAAAAAGGTAAATGGTGACCTTTGAGAAAACAGCTTCAATGGGGAAATGATCAGAGTTTGGAATTCCTCTGTGCTCCTTTCTAGCTACCTTCTACCTATCTTCTCACTGCCAAATGGTACACACCAACTACCTCTCTGTCCCGACACCTGCTACCTCCCAAACTCCCTGCAGTCTCTTTCCCACTCACCCACAGATCTCCATGCTGAAATGACAACCCTGGAAGATCACAATTCTCTCTCAAAGCCCAAATCATATGGCCCCTTCTTGAGCTCAATCTCCCCTGTCTCTCAGCAACAATGAACACATCCCTCTCTTCTCACCCTGCCCCCTTCCTTGGGCTCCATGACATTTCACTATTCTGGTCATAGCTGAAGCCAAGAAAGGAGATGGGCTCTCTAGTGGTGACAAGAGAGAGAGGGAGGCATGGATCTGAACTTTGAATGACCCTGACCTGTCTCCTGAGCTCCTGGACTGCATCTCCAATTGCTGCTCCATTTGGAGATATCTAAGACTAAATTCTTTCATCTTCCCTGAAAACTGCTCTGCATCTGACCTTCCTACTTGTGATAATGATACCCTCATTCTCTTAAAAATATCTCAGTGGCATCTTTAATAGCCCCCATCACCTTTAATAGCCCCTTTTTCCTCATCACCTCTCACCAGTCATTCACCAAGAATTGTCATTTCTTAATTAATCCAGGGGATTAAGACTTTTATAACCTCACAAATGGATAATGACACTTGCCTCCTAACTGGATTCTCTGACTCTCTTTCTCCCTTCCCCAAACCTAGTGGCCCAAAGTGATCATTTCTAACAGAATTTGGTCTCAGTCTAGCTGCCCAGCCTGACAGCTCATTGTCCCTTCTCCCCACATGAAATCTAGCTCTACCCTGTTCCCTGACTGCTTTGGCCCACACTGAGCTCTCCCTCATCCATTCATTCTTTCATTCATTTATTCAATGACTATTTATTAAGTACCTACTATATACCTCTTCATTTCTTTTTAAGGGTTGGGAAATACTATGTCAAGTTTCTTTTTTTAATGAAATATAGTCAGTTTACAATGTTGTGATAATTTCTGGTGTGCGGCATGGTGATTCAGTTATACATATATATATTCCTTTTCATATTCTTTTTCATTATAGGCCATTACAAGGTATTGAATATAGTGCTATACAGCAGGACCTTGTTTATCTATTTTATATATAATAGTATATGCAAATCTCAAACTCTCAGTTTATCCCTCCAGCCCCTCCTTTCCCCCCAGTAACAATAAGTTTGTTTTCTACGTCTGTGAGTCTGTCTCTGTTTTGTAAATATGTTTATTTGTGTCCATTTTTTTAGATTCCACATATATATGACATCATATGATATTTTTCTCTCTGGTCAAATATGCCTGCCATATACCTCTTCTGAAATAAATGCTTATTGTCTGGACCACTCACTTGGCATTCATTATACACTGCCTCTTTGGTTTACTTTTTATTATCCTCAGCACAGGAGTTACCTATTTAACAGAAGGAGCCATGTATGACACCCCATAGAGCTTTGTAGAAAGTAGATGCTCAAGAAATGTTTACTGGCTGATTGGCATTCTGGGAGCAGAAGCCAGATTATAGGAGACTGTAAATGGGAGAAGTAGATGGGAAAAAGCAACAGACACAGAAGATACTTTCAAGGGGTCCAGCAACTCTTAGTTAATATTAACCTGCCTCATTGGTTATTTTTAAATGTTCATAAAGCCATTTTTAAAAAATATAAGCCATATGGGGGCCTTTGGCCTTGGGATCAAGTGTCTCATGACTATCTTTGGGACTTAGTCTCAGGGCATAAAACTAATTGAGTGAGGTTATCTATGTTGAGGGGTGAGGGGGTAGCCAGGAATGTACAACCTGAGGTCCCAGCCTTCCTTATAAGGTCTTGTGACCTCATAATTGGCAGCTCTGCAACCATAGCGCTTAAGAGACTTTCTGTAATTTGGGGATGGCATCTCTAGGAGGCAGCAGCGTGTTGTTGCTTGAAGCAGTATGAGCCAGCATCTCAAACCCAGACACTGATTCCGGGAATATCATTCCCATTCCCAAGGCTAGATCTATTTCACACATGCATTTTCATCTGATTCTCGAAACAGTCCTATGAAACCAGCTTATTGTCCCCACTTCACAGATCAGGAAACTAAGCTTAGGGAAGCTTAATTTAGAGAATCACAGAGCTCAGGGGTGGCAGAGCAGGAATTTAAACTCAGATCTGACTCCAAAGCCATGCTTGTTCCAGCTCTTTCATCAAAAATGTAACCCACTGTTTAAAAAAAAAGAGGAAAAAAAGAATAGTTAACCAGTAAAAATTTTTGAGCAAACTGCCTGTGTACTTTGGTGCCATTTTCACTAATCTTGCACTTTTGTTCCCTTAAACTAACTCCCAGCTTGGAGTCAGAAACCCTTCTCTGCAGTATGCCCCAGTCCCCTAAGCCACCACTTTCCCCCCAGATTGCTACAGCTCTGGGCAAGCTGATAACTCTGCCTGCTTGAGTTATCTGAAAATAATCACAAAGAAGGCACTTTTCAACCCTGTTGTCAGCACATCGTTTCCTTTATAATCTCTAGAAAGAGATAGATGGATAGCAGAGGCCGTGGGCCTAAGTTCAAATCTCATCTCCTCTGCCTTCTAGCAGCTTTGACCCTGGCAAACACATATCATGGGCCAGTCACTGTGCTGTGTATTTGATAAATGTTATTTCAATTAAATAAATGCTGTGCTTGCTATGCAGTGATATGGGAAGACCTCTAAAACATACTGTTGAGTTTATTTATTTTTTAGGAGTGGAAGTAATTAGGTTTATTTATTTTTAACAGAGGTACTGGGGATTGAACCCAGGACCTCATGCATGCTAAGCATATGCTCTACCACTGAGCTATACTCTCCCCACCACTCTGTTCAGCTTATTTTAAGAAGTATTGGTGGGAACAGTGGACATAACATGCTACTGTATGTGATAAAGAGGAGGGGAAATAAGATTTGCTTTATATGTATAAATTAACTACTAATAATTGTTAGTGGGGGCACTAAGGGGGATTAGGCGTGGGAGCAGGGGTGGGAGGGAGAATTTTACTGTGTAACTTTTTATACTTCAGCGGTGGCTAAAGTATAAAATGTGGCTATATTACCTATTCAAGAATGTAAATGTATACTTCAAAATAGCAGCCTAACATGCTGCAATGACAGATACTGTGGTTAGGGAAAAAAGGGTTTTAGAGTCAAAGCTTGGGTTCAAACGCCAGCTCTGCCCCATGCTTGCTGACAGATCCTTGGCAAGTTACTTCCTCATCTGCAGAATAGGGATAAACCCCTACATACCTTACAGGGCTGTTGTGAGAAGTATATGGGATGATGGATGGAAAAATGAAAATATAAATCTGGGTGCCTAGCACGCAGTAGCTACTCTGTAATGACTGACACATGTCCTACCATGTTCTTAGTTTCAGTTTCCCATGAGCATTCTTTGGGTAAGTTTGTTCAGCCAGTTATGAATCTCCATAACTGTACTGGCACCTCCCCTGTGTTTCTTCATCTGATCCACATCAGTGGCCTGAAAGGCATGGTCACATGCCTCACTTACTTCCACATAGTATACCCACCATTTCCCCTGCTCCACCAGTTTGGTGACCATACCCAAAAAGGAAATGAGGTCCACCTGGAATTACTTGTTCTTGAGATCACTTGGAGATCATCGCTTCTCTTTGAAACTGCTCATAAAAGTATGTTTATTCTAGAACATTTTGTTATCAGTGCTGTCAGTCTCACCAGTCTATAGTTCCCAGAGGCTGCTTTCTTCTTCCTTCTGGGGATCTAATGTACAGCATGGTGACTGCAGTTAATAAGTCTATGTTGCATACTGGAAATTTACTAGAAGAGTGCATCTTAAGTGTTCTCACTACAAAAAAAAAATGGTAACTTTGTGAGGTGATGGATGTGTTAATTAACTTGACTGCGGTAATCATTTCACAATGTATACATATATCAAAGCATCATCATTAAGGTTGCTCACCTTAAATATATGCAATTTTATTTGTCAATTATACATGAATAAATCTGGGGGAGGGAAGAAAATTGGAATAGTGTTTTTTGCTCTTTCCAGCCTTCCAACATGTTCTTTTTTTTTTCTTTTGGTAAACTATCATTTCTTATGATTAAGTCTTTTTTTTTCTTCCAGTTTTATTGAGATATAATTGACATACAGCACCATGTAAGTTTGAGATGTAGAGCACAATGAGTTCAGTGAACATCCATCATCTCAAATAGATACAATATTAAATAAATAGAAAAAAATTTATCCTTGTGTTGAAAACTCTTAGGATTTCCTCTCTTAACAACTTTCATATATAACATACAGCAAAATTAATTATATTGATCATGTTGTACATTACATCCCTAGTATTTATTTATCTTATAACTGGGAGTTTGTACGTTTTGATCACCTTCATCCAATTCCCCCTCCCACCACCCCGTGCCTCTGGTAGCCACAAGTCTAGCATGTTCTCTTTATGCCAGTATTCCTCCAGGCCAGCAAATACGAACTTATTCACGATAGCTAGACCCTTTATTACTGTCTCAACATTTATCCTGAGGTTTATATTTCCCTTTACTATGCTTGCTTGTTCTTTCCATTCCAGTTTTATATGTATTTTCCTTGACAGGATGTGAGTGAAAAATAGGGCAGGAGTGATTGTTGAGGTCCCAGCCTCCCATGTAAAGTCTTGGTGATATGTGTTGTGACCACATAATCAACAATTCTGCAGCTGTAGCGCTTAAGAGACTCCCCGTCATTTGGAGATGGTGTCTCCAGATGGTAGCTGTGTGTCACAGCCACAGGCTCAAAACGAACACTGGATCTGTTAATCCCAAACTCCTAATTTATCCCTCTGCTCCCTACTTCCCCTTTGGTAACCATAAGTTCGTTTCCCTTGTCTGTGAGTTTGTTTCTGTTTTGTGAATAAGTTCATTTGTATCACTTTTTAATTATAAATGTATACCTCAAATCAAAAACAAAACAAAACAAAACTAACGCTGGAAATCACAAGCCCATTGTGGCTTAAAGGATAGTTTTCTCTCTGTCATCTGTCTTCATTTTCCAGCTACCCTCAAACAGAAGCTCTACTTGTGGTTACCAGGAGGGTAGAGGGTGGGAAGGGATAGACTGAGATTTCAAAACTGTAGAATAGATAAACAAGATTACACTGTATAGCACAGGGAAATATACACAAAATGTTATGATAACTCACAGAGAAAAAAATGTGAAAAAAATAGAAGCTCTAGCCTGTCTTTGTCCCTTTAGCTCCTGATGAGCTTTTTTAAAAAAAATTTATAGCTTTTTGGGGAGGGGATAGTTAGGTTTATTCATTTACTTACTTATTTTATACAGAGGTACTGGGAATTGAACCTAGGACCTCATGAATACTAAGCATATGCTCTACCACTGAGCTATCACCTCCCATCCTCTGATAAGCTTTTATTCAAAGCTCTCCTTTTTTTTTTTTCTTAGGATTTAGGAACCAAATGAGCACATATAGGGCTTTAGCCTTCCCGATCCTACGCTAAAACATCTGTGTCATCCTATGTATACATCCTTGGGCAAGTGGCCCTGTTCTTGTTTATACGTGCCACTTTAAAATCTGAACCCACTGAAGAGTCGTTTATTTTGTGTAGCCAATGAGGCATCGTAATGACGCTTTTGTGATTTAATGGCCCTATTACCTTTTGGGCTCAGTACTGAACAGGGATCAGACTTTCATTCCTAAGCAGCCTACTTTGAGATCATATTCCCTTCCTCTCTCACAAAGCTTCATTCTTTGTGTTATTTTTTAAAGTTACTGTAAATGTATCTACTGTATATAAAATCCACTCTTTTTGGTTTACAGTTCTATGAGTTTGGACAAATGCATAGAGGCGGGTCAGCAGTACTACAGTACCAAACAGTTCCATCACCTCAAAAATTTGCCCAGGGCTGCCCCTTTGAGGTTATCCCTGCCTCTACCCCTGACCTCCTGCCACCACTGATCTGTCTCAGTATTTTTTGCCTTATCCAGAATGTCACATACATGGACTCCTACAGTCTGGAGCTTTTTGAGTCTAGCTTCTTTCACTTCACAAACTGTTTTGGAGATTGGTCCAAGTTATTGCATGTATCAGCACTGCTTTCTTTTGTATAGATAAACCGCCGTTAGTTTAACCATTCACCACAGAAGGACATTTGAGTTATTTCCAGCATTTGACAATTATGAATAGAGCTACTTTAAACATTTGTGTACAGGATTTTGTATGAACATGGGTTTTCATTTCACTTGGGTAAATACCTAAAGTGGGACTGCAGAGTCACCTGGCAAGTGTGTATTTACCTTTATAAGAAACTACCAAATCATTTTCCAAAGTAGCTGCATCATTCTGCATTTCCCCCAGCAACGTATGAGGGTTCCAGTTTCTCTGCATCCTCACCAACACTTGGTAGTGCCAGGTTAGTTTAGTCATCCCAATGGGCATATAATGGTATCTTGTTGCAGTTTTAATTTGCATTTCTCTAATGACTAATGATGCTGAATATCTTTTCATGTGCTTAGTTGCCACCACTATATCCTCTTCAGTGACATGTCTGTTTATATCTTTTGCTCGTGTTCTAACTGGATGTTTGCTTTTTTACTGTTGAGTTTTCCGAGTTCTTTATATATTCTAGATACTAGTTCTTTGTTCGATATGTTGTTTGCAAATATTTTCCCCCAGTTTGTGGTTTGTCTTTCATCTGTTAACGGTGCTTTCTTCAGAACAAAAAATTTTACTTTTGACAAGGTTCATTTCCTTGATTTTTTTCTATTATGAATTGTGCTTTTGGTGTCATGTCTAAGACCTCTTTTCCCAGCACTGAATCCTAGAGATTTTTCTCCGATGTTTTTTCCTAAAAGTTTTATAATTTTACTTTTTCCACTGAAGTCCATGATCCATTTTGAGTTAATTTTTGTGTAAGACACCTAGGTTGAGGTTCTTTGCTTTGCTTTTGTGTGTATGTGTGCCTATGGAAGTTCAGTTGCTCCAACATCATTTGTTCAAAAGGCTATCTTTCCTCCATTGAATGGCTTTTGCACCTTTGTTAAAAATCATTTTGGCATATTTCTGTAAGTCTGTTTCTGGGCTTTCTACTCTGTCCCATTGATCGATGTGTCTGTCTTATCACCAATACCACGCTGGCTTGATTACTCTACTTCTAGCTTACTTTTCTTCTATTGCTACAGTCCCCCGATGGTGTTATACATTAAATATCCAGGATGGAGAAGCCACGTGCTACTCACCAAGAGGAGGAAATTATCACAGCAGCCTGGGCACTCGTTGCGAGCTCTCCTGTGACCGGGGCTTTCGACTGATTGGACGGAGGTCGGTGCAATGCCTGCCAAGCCGCCGTTGGTCTGGAACCGCCTACTGCAGGCGTAAGTGGCGTGTGTGCATATGCTGACAGGTGTGTGGGAGAGAGGCCGACCGGCCAGCCACCCAGGATATATGCCTGGAGGTGTTACTATGCCCTCTGTCAAGTGCATATGGAGAATATTCCCCCAGGCTCCCAACAAGGCCTTTCCCAATCCTAACATTCAGCTCATTGTCTCTCCCTATGGCTGGTACTCAAGCAATGTGGGCATTTAAGTAGCAATCAGCCCTTCGGGCTCCAGGGGGCCTAGGAGTGCATGGAAGGCTTCCACCTGGGGCCTGCTGTGGACTTGGGCCTTCCCCTGGTGCTCTGAGGGTGTGTGGTCTCAGATTCTTGTGGTAAATGGCTGTACTTCCTGGCCTAAGGCCTTAGAAGGCCTTGGCAGTGAAGCTATAAGACATCTGCTATTCTGCATTTTCTCCTGAAAGTCAAGAAGGGTCCCTAAGGCTAGAATGTGGGGATGCTAATACACACATTTCACAACACGTCCCCCTCAGCTCCCAAAGTCCTGACCTCTTATTTAAGCCCTACAGCCTACCCTCTTCTGGCTGCTGGGCTTGTCTGTCCCTATGTCCATCACTGAATGCCATTTGTAGAACAGCCACACGTGCTGGGCCCTTGTGTTGGTCATTTGAGGAACTTACTCAATCTCTCAATTACCAGGCTGCTTATAGACTAAGGGGATGGAAACCCCAGTGTGTGCACATGTATGCAGTATAAGTGGATGCCAAGTGCTGAGCATTCAGAGAGAAATGGGGTTGATCGGAGAAGATGCTGTGGAGGAGAGGAGAAGCCTGATAGCCAGAAAGAAAGAAGCCCCCACACCCCTCTAGATGACTAATTCATTTATTTTAGGACTTAGACCCCATCATTTCCAAAATGAATTTGAATTGGCTTTCCAAAATGAATATAAGTCTGTAAGTGAACGTAAAACCAGTGTAAAGACTGAAGAGGTGCATATTCCCAGGTGCCTAGCATGAGTTAATTACTGTATTGAAACACGGAGTCTGGCTTTGTCCTTCCTCATAAGAGACACAAGGGCAAACCTTTTGGATGTGTCATTTTCATTGTCATATAATACTGAGAAAACAAAGGCATCTGGAAAGACAAACCTTTTTTCTTGGCCCTGATTTCAAGGAGGTCATTTTTGCATAGATGTTTACATAAAGGATACTGAAAAGTATAAAAGGCAGTAATCTTCAAGTCTGGTTCAACCCAGAAGTGAAACTAACACAGCTTATAGAATCTCTATTCAAAGTTCCAGTAATTGAACTTAAGGAGGGTTAGAACTTAGACCACCTGAAGGAATGGCTGGCCTACTTATTTCATTTCAAACTAGACTTTGGCAAGCATGGGCTCACAATCAATTCATGGGAGCGGTCTCCGCTCCCGGCCCATGTGATGTCTAGAGCACATGGATTCCTCTTTCAACGAATGCCACCAAAGCTGGCCCTGCAGGCACTGGCCTGACTTGCATTCTCACCCGGACAGAGGGCCAACCTGCTTCCACGTGGAATTGGGCTTCAGCTGAGGAGTGCTTGTGGTAGCACTGAAATTATACTCAAAAAGGAGCTTTGAGTTTGTTCAAGGGCATCCAGCATTTGAGGAATGAGAGAGGAAATCTATCAGCTGCTGAGGCCCTAAATAAGCCCAGAGGTTTATGTGCATCGTCTCCTTCATCCTCACTACAATCCCACTTCACGGTATCCACATTTTAGTGATGAAAACAATGAGGATTAGAGAGGTGAGGTAACTTGCTCAAGTCACAGAGCTAGTACGTGGTGGAGCTGGGATCCAAACTTAGGTGCGATTCTCAAGTCCATATACTCGGACGAGTAATTTACTTTAAGACCAACACCCCACCCCCACCCACCTAGGACACTACTGTACTTTATAATATCAAACTAAGAAAGCAATTAGGAAAAAGAGGCAATCAGGCACAAAAACATCAGGGCAGTTCAGGGTAGAGTTTTCTGGATTTTCTGCTGTCTCTGATACGGTTCTCCTTGTGCTAGATGCCCAGGCATCACCTCCACATGGTCCCACAGGCCCCTGAGCTTGCCACTTGATTCTCTCTTAGAGATGAGATGCCACGCACTGCCATTCATCACGAGTGGCACCTACACGTGCACAAACGGGGTGCTTCTTGACTCCCGCTGTGACTACAGCTGTTCCACTGGCTACCACCTAGAAGGTGACCGCAGCCGAATCTGCATGGAGGACGGGCGATGGAGCGGAGGCGAGCCTGTATGTGTAGGTAAATGCTGGGTGCTCCCAGTCATCCTGCTGCAAAGAGCCAGCCTGACATTCTGTCCACCGCAGAAGGCATTCCCGTTCACTGTGAGGGTGGTGCCCTGAGCCTGGGCTTAACAAAGAGATCCCTTCCCTTGGAGCTGTACTTCCTTCCCCAGTTTGGTTGAACATGTTGAACTGAGAGTGCGTGTTTTGCCTACCCAGTGGTGTGGTATTATTGCTTCTACGGGTTCCCTCCAGGGAAGGCAGGGGACCCACGAGTCAGCACTTGATTTCTGGCCTTGGCAGACATAGATCCTCCCAAGATCCGTTGTCCTCACTCACGTGAGAAGATGGCAGAGCCAGAGAAGCTGACTGCTCGCGTATACTGGGACCCACCCGTGGTGAAAGATTCTGCTGATGGGACCATCACCAGGTGAGTAACGGATACCTCTTTTGCCTCCCACCAGTTTATCCCAGGCACTCAGGCTGCCTACACTGAACTGCACAGGCTGAGGGTACAGTGATGAAGTGCCCCAGACCCTGGTTCTAAGAGTCACTTTCCTCAGTGGCTCTCTCACCCTGTCCCATGCAGGGTGACACTTCGAGGCCCTGAGCCTGGCTCTCAGTTTCCCGAAGGTGAGCACGTGATTCGTTACACTGCCTATGACCGAGCCTACAACCGCGCCAGCTGCAAGTTCATTGTAAAAGTACAAGGTCAGAAAGAAGTCTTCCATTTCTGCATCGCTTATTATTCCTGTTCTTCCCTGATCCTCTGGATACCCATCACAACCCTCTCCTCTGTAGGGCTGAAACAGACACCTCAGGTATATCGGGAGAGGGAAAAGACAAGTTCATTAAACAGGTCATTCGGGAAGCCCACGTTACATGTGCATATACATGTTTCAGAAACTCTACTCCCCAGCAAGACTTTCTCAATCTCCTAAATCTAGATAAAATCCACAAAGATATTCTGTATCCATTTCTATTCTTAGTCTTCTAATAATCAAATCTAATCAGCCTTCATTCTCAGTCTTTCACCTCGGCTGAAATTGGTGATGTTGGCTGCCTGATTCTTGCTCTTTGTTTTGTTTTGTTTTGTTTTTATCATAAAATTAACTCATGCTTGTTGTTCAACATATGGGAAATAAAGAAATAGACAAAGGGGAAAAATCTATTACCCTATTATCCAGAGGCAATTGCTGTTAATCTTTTGATATTTTCCTTCCAGTATTTTATTCACATGTACTTTAAAAAAGATATAATTGAGATCATACTGAGTATCCAGTCTTAGATTACCCTTTTTCACATTTCATTATAACACAAGTAATTTTCTCATGTTCTTTAAAATTTCTTCAGAAGTATTTTAATGACAGTATAATAATCTACTTCTAAGAATATAGCATAATTTGCTTAACACTTCTCCCACTGATGGATATTTGTCCCCTCCAATTTCTTTTTGATATTAAAAGTAATTTTGTAAGGTGGTCATCTTTATGCAATGTGTCTCCAAAGTCCGAACACAAAAATGGCAATTTTTTTTACAGATTAATAGTTTTTTGATGACAACATGTATACTCATCTGTGCTTCCACACTTTATGAACACCTTTGCCTACATTTCAGACGTAATTCTATAAGAAAGGAAAATCCTGGCTCTACTGCTGGCCATTAGAAACACAGAGAAGTCATTCATTTTGATCATCCTGGGTCTGCTGATCTAGAAAACCCAGCATGGGCACCCTCTTAGCCTTCTTTTTTTTTTTTCTTCCCTAAAAGAGCCACCATAGCCTCTAACTTGAACTCCTCCCTGACAGTGAGACGCTGCCCAACTCTGAAACCACCACAGCATGGCTACCTCACCTGCACCTCATCGGGGGACAACTATGGTGCCACCTGTGAATACCACTGTGATGGAGGTTATGAGCGCCAAGGGACCCCCTCCCGGGTCTGCCAGTCCAGCCGCCAGTGGTCAGGATCAGCACCCATCTGTACTCGTGAGTGAAAGTAGGAAATGGGGAGAGTGGACATATAGATCGGGGCTACTTTGGAGTACCTCACAATGTTTATGGCACAGGGGCCAATAGCAATGTGTATGATGTGGAAACAGGGGATTCTGAGATGTGTTAAAGGGCCAGTGTTCCCCATAGACTACTCCTATGCCAAGAAAAATGGTTTAAAATCTCCAAGTTCTCCAAGTGTTCTTTCAGGATTTCCCCCAAGGAGAGGGAGAAACAACCAAAAAGTGTTAACCCTAAAGCCTGGAACTTCTCAGGATGTTGTTGCCCATGCTGGGATGAAGGAGCCGGCCATACTCTGACCGGCCTCGTGCTTCTGCCCTAGCTATGAAGATTAACGTCAATGTCAACTCGGCTGCTGGCCTTCTGGATCAGTTCTATGAGAAACGGCGACTCCTCATCATCTCAGCTCCTGATCCCTCCAACCGATATTATAAAATGCAGATCACTATGCTACAGGTGAGAGCCACTCCCCTAATTAGGACTTCACTCCTTTGCACACCCCCAAACCCCACTCCATTACTCCATCACCTCTTGGAAATCAAAGACTTGCTCTTTCTGCAGCACGAACACTTCTTCCTCAGACTCTTTGGGGACAACATTTGATCAGTTTTACTGTGGACAAATTTAGCACATTTTAAAAACTGCTGTTTTTACTGAAAAGGCAGTGAGGTCACTGGAATGACGGGTTGCAGGGGGCTTGGTGAAGGATGAGAAGGGAGGGGCAAAGCACTCTGGATAGATTTGTGAGACGGGTAGGATCAAATGTCCATGTGGGGAATTAATTATGTTTGTGTTTTCGAGGAATAATAGCACCTAACAAACTTAGTAAGTGCTATAATAAGTACCAGGTATGTTGAAATATACGTGTTTAACACATGTTCATTGAATTTTCGCAGCCACCCTTATGAGGTAGGTACCATTAATATCCCCATTTTATAGGGCATATGTGGTATAGAGAGGTTAATGGTTTGCCCCAAATCGCTAGCTAGTAAGTGGCCGAGCCAGGGTTGAACCCAGGCAGTCTGACTCCAGGATCTGTGCTCTTAACCACTACTGGTAGCAGAAGAGAAGGAAAAGTGTCGTGATATTTCAAAATCAAATAGGGGAGTTGCGTGATGATTTTTAACATTCTGTGAGATACTTAGTTAAAGCCACTTGCAGGGAAAGGAGAAGCTATGAGCATTGGGACCTATAGAAAGAACAGACTAGGACCTATCACTAGTCCGTCACTATGGTGTACACCTGAAACTTAAATCAGATTGTAAATCAACTCTACCTCAACAAAAAAGAGAAAAATAATATTGAAGAGAATTCAGTGTATGCTGACAAGACTATGAGAATCAGCTCTGAGGAGATGCAAGGGGTTAGATATTCAGGTAAAAGAAGCTACTTAGGGGCTCTCTAAAGTTTGAAACTTACAAGTTGCCAAGGCAATATTCAGAGGCCAATGATGAAAGCAACTTTATCAAAAGAGTGACCCTGGGTATCTAGACCAAAAAGGACCTAGTTCCAGACAAAAGTAATACCTCAGCTTGAACAGAAAGCAACAACAATAACAGGAAGCAGCCAGGGAGGACTGTGACCTTGAGGGCCAGAACTATAGAAGTAGCCCAAAGATGAAACAAGGGGTGGGGCACCAGGGAGTGTTCTCTGCTGCTTTAAACCTCCACCCAGGTATCTGGCTAAGAGGCAACCCTGCCGAACAAGGCAGGACAAAGAGCCACGGGAGGGTTACAGGATGTTCAGCCCGGTGGGAAGAAGGCAACACAGGGTAAAGAAAAGAGCACTGGCACTGTTTTGGAGAAATTCTGGGGACTGAGAGAAGACTGTGGCCATGTTGCCTAGTGGTAGGGAGCACACCCTTGGGCAGGCAGCCTCAGCCCTCATTTTGAATCTTGGCTCAGCATCCTATTGTCATGCAGATAAGGGCAAGTTAATTTCTCCTCTACAGAGAAAGAACCACCTATGTTGTTAGGGGTGTTGTGACGATCAAATTAGATTATTCCCACAAAGTCTTAGGTATGCATGTCAATAAACAATAGTCATTATTGCAGAAACTAACTACTATATATAAAATAGATAGACAACAAGTTTCTTCTGTATAGCACAAGAAATTATATTCAATATCTTGTAGTAACCTATAATGAAAAAGAATATGAAAAGGAATATATGTATGTATATGTATGACTGAAAAAAAACATGCTGTACACCAGAAATTGACATGACATTGTAAACTATACTATACTTCTATTAAAAAAATACTCTGTAGCTTCCAGTTATAAAAGAAATAAGTCCTAGGTATGTGATGTATAGCATGGTGACTATACTTGTATATTTGAAAGTTGCTAAGAAAGTAGATCTTAAAAGTTCTCATTGCAAGAAAAAACTATGCATTGTTGAGTGTTAACTTGAATTATTGTGATCATTTTGCAATATATACAAATATGAAATCATTTTACTGTACCCCTGAAACTAATATAATGTTATATGTCAATTAGTATCTCAATTTTTAAAAAAAGAACCTATGTAGTTTAAAACCTATGCAAAACTAAGCAAGGAGAGATTTTGTTCCTGCAATTTATCAATTACATTTTTCTTTTCTACCCCACATGGTGTAACCAGTTTCCACACTTGGTTAGAATAAAGGAAACACTGTTAGGGCAAGTGCTTCAGAAATGACAGAGGGAAGAGTTCGTAGACCCCCTGATGTGACGGTTGGGCGAGAAGCCCCTCCTTTCCCACACTGCCGCAACATGGTCCCAGGAGGAATCAGCTAAGTAACCTTAGATTTGAGTCTGACAGCTTATTACGAAAAACCTTCTCTCCCCTCCCAGCAATCTACCTGCGGACTGGACCTGCGGCACGTGACCATCATCGAGCTGGTGGGGCAGCCACCTCAGGAGGTGGGACGCATCCGGGAGCTACAGCTGTCAGCCAACCTCATCGAGGAGCTCAGGTCCAGGCTGGGAGGCGAGCGGGAAGGGGTGGGCAGAAACCCTACGCAGGACACTGGCAGTGGAAACAGGAGGGTTGTGGGACCATCAGCAGACACTACTCTCTTGGGGCATTCCTTCTGTTTGAACTCTTCGGATACATTAGGTAAGACCAGAGAGTGGCAGGGTGTCAGAATCAAATAGAGGGGTGAGGGGAGGTGCTTAAAATACAGATGGCCAACCCAAACCACCTCAGGACTGTGCTTTTATAAGGTACTTCAGGTGACTCTGAAGCATAGCCAGGGCTGAGACACAGACCTAGACATGACAAGCCTCAGATTCTGGTGCCTTAAGGCTTATCGCTCTGCCTTTAGTCTCCAAAGGTGCAAAAAGCATCTTTAGGCACTGAAATCTGAACCATACCCATCTGCCCCCCATGGGGAGAGAAGACTATAAGAGGCAGGTGGCAGAAGTGGACTTTTCTCATTATCTATCTGTTATCACCTTTCCAATGCCTCCACATATACTCAGAGCCAATAAGGCCGTCACTGCTATCTGTCCTATAAACAGTAGACCCCTTGGGGTTCAATCTCAGTAGAGACAGACAGATTCAGCCCCAGGTAGAGGAGAGACTGTGAAACACTCAGAGGAAAAAGACTGCTGACTTGTGGTTACCATTAGAAGAGTTGACCAGGTGATATTGATCTCACAACCTCAGGGCTGTCATGTAAGGCTGTGTGGGTTATGCCTAGCCCAACGCTAGGAATCACTAGTAACATCATGTGATAGCCAGCTTAAGGTGGCCTATGAGGCAAGCACAGTCTGGTCATAACAAAGCTGTTTCATCTGGGGTGCAGAAGGGACAGCTTAGCTGAGCTAGACACACAGGGGCAGCAAGACTCTGGTCTGAGTAGAGAAAAACATAAGGGCTTGAGATAGGTGGTGGAGGGGATGGGGACCAGGGATCAGGTGGGAAAGGAATTCGTCCATCAGTGGAGCTGTGAAAGGTCAGAGGGTTGGAGAGCCTGGCGGGATGACGCCCAGATAAGTTCTCACACCTCCTTGGGCTCCTCTCTCTAGGCAATTTCAGCGCCTCACTCCTTCCTACTTCAACATGGTGTTGATTGACAAGCAGGGAATTGACCGGGAACGCTACATGGAACCTGTCACCCCCGAGGAGATCTTCACGTTCATTGATGACTATCTACTGAGCAACCAGGAGCTGACCCAGCGCCGGGAACAAAGGGACATGTGCGAGTGAACTGGAGCCAGGCCGTGGTCAAGGTCAAGGGAAAAGGTCCCCTGGTCAGCCAAAGCTGGGGCCTCATAAGAGGAGAAAATGCTTTCCCACAGCTCTAGGGACAGGACTCTGAGGTGGCTGAGGTTCCTCGATCCTGGGACATTTCCAGACACCATTTTAGGGCTGTGTAATAGTTTCCTTAAGCAAGTCTCTGCTTTCGGTAGCACTGGAGGAGCATGAGAAGCTAGGTGGGGACTGAGGACAGGCCCTGGGCAGCAGGTCGTGGCTAGAAGATCTGGCTTTCCTAACCTGGGCCTCTGCCTGGCTCTCTGAAGTCTTCTAGATAAGTAAATCCTTAATTCATTCACTAACCGGCTGTGTTTTACATAGTTCCTCTACCATGAGTGACAGCAGAGGGCAGCACCATCCCAAAAGACAACCAGGACACTTGCGCAAGCGTAGCTGGATTTTCCTTACAGGTTAACTGTGGGATTGGAGGGTGGAGGGGGAGCCACAAAACATTCCTGAACTTGTTTGTCGTTTCCCCCTTAGGGTATTGGGCTACAAATGCTATGTTAACTATCACTTCACCTAAGAGTTACCAAAATGCTGCAGTGGGAGGGAGTTTGGGAAGAAAAATCAGGCCAGGGCAGAATGCTTTCTCTCGCCCCTCCAACTAGCTCATGGGCAACAGTCTCTTCTTACTGAGCCTCCGGTTCCTGTAGCAAAAAGGTAGCCAATGCGGCCCCCTCCTCAGAGAAGCCCCCAGTTCGTGATCTCGGAAACCTCAAAACCACCAACTATAAACTAAATCAGAGAGAAGGAAAAAAGACAGACTCAGCCTCCCGTATTAACTTACTCAGACATCCACTTTGAAGAGATGAGCATGGAGCAGGTGGGAGCTACAGCAGCACAAAGGCAAGTAAACTGGGGCTTTGGGGGCTGTTGTGAAGCTGATCCACATTTGGACCCTTGCTCTGGCTTCTGCCGCACTCAAGCATGCACCACTGTTTCAAAGAAAAGTGTTCTTCCCCATGCTGCCCCGGGAACCTTCTTTTCTACACTTGTGGAACCCTGTGTCATGGTTAAGACTCAGCATCCATTCACCTTCAACTTTACCCAGAGGGGTCATCGGTGGAACATTAGAGGGGAGGAGGAAGTGGGCTAGGTGGAGAGGCAGAGCTAAAATGCTCGAGTACTCACTCTGTGCCAAGTGCTGTTCTAAATACTATCAATTGACTGAAATCTTCAAAAGAACCCTCTAAGGTCGGTCCCATTATGAGCCCCATTTCACAGATGCGGGGATGGAAGCACAGGGAGGTTAGGCAACTTGCCTAAGATCACACAGCTCAGAAGTGGCAGAGTCAGGATTTAAACCCCAGCTGCCTGGCTGCAGAGTGTCCTTAAACATAATGCTTTACTGCCTGTTCTTTTTCTACTTTTCATTTAAAGATAGCAGATAGCACCAAGCAAGGAAGGAGGAAGATGTCCTCTTCCGTAATCCCACTCAGACAGAAGACTCAGAGTGTGCCCAGGAGGAAAGAGAGAAGGGGGAAAAATAATCTCTCAACCCAAGGAAACTCCCTCTCCCTAGCAGAGTGATGGGACGGAAGTCAGGAGCCCAGGACCTATGGGTGGGGGGTAGTAGTGCGTCACAGAGAAGCTCTTTCCACCGGGCAGTTAGTGGAAATCTTTTTTTAAAATGTTACATTAAAAGTCAGGCAGTTCCTGGCTGGAACGGAACATAGAGGAAATGATCAAACTTAAAGCAAAAAGGTCCCTTCTTGCCCCTTCCCTGCAGGGAAATACAGGAGTTCTGAAAGGCAGGAAGCAAGTTATGGGCAGAAGGCAAAATACAATGAGTTAATGTGGGAAATCTCTGGTCAGACAGGGTCTGTGGTTCCAAAGGCAAAGATTGCACATCAGGCAAAATGAATGCCCTTCCTTGTCTTTATCACAGACACTTCATGTGGCAAGCCAGGGCATGCCCGCGGGTCAAAGGCCCGAGTGAGGACATGAGGAGGCCCACTGCCTCCCGAGCAGGGTTCCCACCTGGGTCTGACACATATAAATGCTCCTCTAGCTTACGAAAAGTTGAGACACCTTTGTTTTGTTTCACTTTATTGAGTAGGCAAGGCAAGTCAGTCTTGCTTTCTTCAGGTCAAGCTTTACTGTTATGTTCTTTGGATTATGATTCAAGAAATCCCAACTCCCAAAATAGGGGGAGGAGACAGCAGTGGAGTCAGGCCCACAGCCAGACCCAAAGGGGCTAGCCTGACCGCAACCCTGTACTGCCTGTTTCTGTGTCACTCTGTCCTGCCCTACCCGCAACCTTCCTTCTTTCCTCCCCCCTCCCTCCTTCCCTCCCTGCCTCCCCCTACACACACACACACACACACACACACACACACACGCTGTTCAGTCAGCTGACCAGGTAACATCCAAAGCATTTTGATTGTCCTACTAACTAAACTTATTTCTTTGAGATACTTTAGAAGGTACATCTCATCCTCACAGGAGGCAGCGTGGCCCAGGAGAATCAGATCTTGATTCAAATCCGAACTCTGTTCCACGGTAGTGGGCTTGACTTTCCTCATCTGTAAAAAGGGAGGTTTTCCTACTTCATAAGGTACTTGGGGGAAATTATGGAAATAAGATATGCCTAGCAGAAAGCCTTGTACACAAAAGGCATTCAATATATATTCATGCCCTTTGTGCAAGAGGTCAAGAATCACTTAGGCTCTACCTAGAAACCCAGAGCCTTATATCTGAGATGGATTACTTGGCATCTGGGTTATTTCTCTCTCAAAACTAAATAGCAGTCTTTTAAGAGGGAAGCAAAAGGCCCTAGCTCCTAGAGAAAGTGAAGGACCCAGAAAGAAACACAGCAGGGACCGGCTCCCCTGCCCTGTGCACTTCTCTCCTGTTCCTGCAGCACGTTGTGGAGGTGTGGGGTGGGGGAGGGGTGGGTTACAAAGGTAGAGGAGGAGTTCCTTTGGTACTTTACAGAGGGAAAGGAAAGTGGTGGCACTTTTAAGATGGGTTTTCATTCTCTCCCTGGACACCAAACACAAAGATCAATGGATCACAGCTCGGCAGAGGTCTCAGGCAGTAATGTGGAGACAGGGAAATTTTCTTCCAATCAGCACAGGATGGTTAGGGAAGGGCATTTGTCACTTTGGTTCTTACCCTTCCAGCCATGTGAAAAGCAACAACAAACAGTAAGTCAGGACATCAGAGACAAAAGTATTTATAGAACTAACAAATATAAAGGCTTGGCAAGTGAGAAAGCTTTATTGAAGCACATGCACATTTCAGGGTGTGGAGAACAAAGAGGCACGTGACAGTCTGGGATCCCAGGTTATGCCTTCCATTACAGTATCAATCCACACCAAGTAAACCTTTTTAAAACACTCTTCCATTCGCTTCACACATACAGCAGAAACTGCCGTGGCTGCCTTCAGTCCAGTAGCCTTAGAGGAGCGTCCACTAGCACCCAACTCTACTGAAAACGACTTTTTCTCCAGTACAGGCTCCTTTTGCAAATGACTTTGTGTTGATACAGTGGTGAAAATAAAAAGGTCAGTTTGGAACAGTGAGTTTTGGAGAATGAACCTTAGACTACTAAACTGAAATTGGAAAGGTCTCAACCCACCACACCCAGGTTACACCTAGGTCAAGATTAGGAACAATACAAAATATAGGAACTGAAACCACTTCAAGAAGGAAGTCAGAAAAACTAGGAGAGTCTCGGAACACGTTCTCTTGGAGCACTGACAGTGCCCAGGCTGGAGAAACACTGGACTGGTTTTAGACCATCATGGTTATTCTGGCTACATGACAGTATAGAGACCACATTCTGTGTGGTAGCACACGGCGGACACAAACGCTAAGGTAGGTGTGGTTCGTGAGAGTGAAGATGTCTTGTCTTTCATTAGAGAAATTAGGAGCTCGCTAACAACCACTGCATCAGTTTAAAATGCAGTGAATTCAACACAGCCTGGGAGACATTCACCAGTCCCCAGGGACCACTGAGAAGCCCTTACTGGGCATGCCCACGTCCCAGTCCAAAGGCCATTATCTAATTAAAGTGCTTTTCTAAAGCAGCTCCATTCTGAGGGTCCCCCAAAGGTCTAGTGAAGGTGTCCAGAACTGGAAGCAACTTAAACATTTTCTTAGCATTTCCAAGAAAGCCATTAGACCCAAGCAAGGTGGAAACTGCTAAAAACAAGAGGAGTTAAAAGCCTAGTTTCAGAAATGTGTCAAGGTAAATAATGGAGTTAAAAGCATAAATTGGAGAGGAAAGAAAGGACCTACTCACTTCTCTCCCATCTTCTTCTTTCCTGGGTAACCCACCCCTGCTTCCCAGAGCCTTGCCCTCAGACCAGGCAAATCTTGAAAACACAAGACCAGTATGAGTGCCAAAGGCAGTCAGGGCTTCCCAGGGAAGGAGTGTCCAGGATAGCAAGGCAATAAAAAGTTGTTTTGAAAGATAAGTTAATTAAATCTCATAAAGATAGAAGAAATTGGACTCTGAAAACACATACTAGTTTATGCACAAATAAAAACATTTTGAAGAGATTCTTATTCTCGAGCTTGCGTTAAAAAGGGGGAGAAGTCTGCTCACTCTGGTATGATGAGATTTGTAGAAATCCACACTTATACACACACATACATAACACACACACATATTAAATTATAAATCTTTGCTCTTGGTTTCTTCACTTCCTCCGACTTGCCCTGGACAGGGCTGGACCTGCAGAGAAGAACAGGGGCTCACAAGCCCAGCTTCTGCTTGGCCATCGAGGAGCGGAGTGGCAGAGTCCCTTCCGCCCAAGACCCTGGGTACTGCCGCATCTTCTGCCACAGGCTCACTTCTTCCCCAGTCGAATCCATCCAGTCCACCACTTCCCCGTTACTGATTCCTGAGGAGAAACACCAGAGGAGGCTGAACAGGGATCCCACTCCTCAGCTCACCAGCAAAGATGGTTTCTGCACCAAGGGTGGCCACCGCGCAAATGACAGTGTACTACGGAAATGGGCCGATGGGGACAGCAGTCCAGGAACGGTGCCCTGTTGATTCTGCATAGCCACTTCTGTGCTCCTGAGATGCCATCAAGATGTCAAGTGGATGAAATGGAACTCCAGACAGCACACAGTAGCTCAAGACCTCTTATTCTGAGGCTGTTACAGCTACTGCCCTTCTGTTATTGTCAATTTGACTTGTAGTGGAAGGGAGGGAAGAAAAGAAAAGATGGAAGGGAGGGAGGGAGGGAGGAAGGGGTGGGAGAAGGAAGCCAGCGGAACACCTTTTTTTTTTCCCCTAGCTGTAGACTCCAGGCTTGAAGTTCAGCTTATATGTGGCTTCATTCCTATTCTCTTGTATATTCATTCAATAAACATTTATTGAGTGTCTACTATGTTCCAAGTACTCTTCCAAGTTCTGGAGATAGAAGGGTGAACAAAGCAGAAAAAGTCCTCCCCACAGGCAGCTTCCATTTGAATAGGAAAGACAGAAAATCTACATGTAAATCAATAAGCGTATTTCAGATAGTGAGGTAAGGGTCACGAAGCGAATAAACAGGGTGAGATGTAGTGCGGAGATCAGGGACTCCCTTAGATGGAGTGGCCTGAGGGCCCCTCTGAGACAGAGACATTTGAGTCAAGAGCTGAAGGGTAGGAAGGAGCCAGCCCTTCCAGAGGGAACACAAATTGCGGAGGTTATGAAGTGGGAAGGAGCTTGGTATAGTTGGAGAGTAGAAAGAAAGTCACTGTGGTTGGAGCATCGCGAGCAAGCAGAACAGTGCTATAGGATAGGTCATGAAGGAACAGAAAGTCCAGATTACACAGGGGCCTGTTGGCATGTTGTGAACTTTGGATTGTTTTCTAAGTACAGTAGGAGCCACTGAAGGGTTTTAAGCAGGGGACCGACACGAACCGGCTTACATTTGTAAGAACATCATTCTAGATGCTTCGTGTTAAATGCTTTGTTTGAATTATTAATGTACCAGTACTATTTACACCCACAGGAATGCAGAGTCTGGAGAGAGGAAAGAGGATTCAAGGCTAAGTTTGCAGAAGCACCAATATTCAGAGTTTGGGTAGAGAATGAGGAAGCCACAAAGGAAAGTATGGTGTCAACAGAAGCTAAGTATTTCAAGAAAAAGGGAGTGTTCAGCTATGTTAAATAGTAAGAACATTTGAGGAAGATGAGAACAAAATTTCGGCATCAGCAACTGCTCAGTGGAGGGGTGGGACAGAATATCACAGTGGAGTGAGGACTAAAGGAGAGGTGAGGATGTGGAGATGACTCTTTTTAAGAAATTGGATGGGGATGTGGGGTCAAGGGAAGGTTTGTTTCTGTTTATTAAAATTGGAACTACTAGGGCATATCTGCTCTCACCACCAGTCGGGAGGCAGAGAGAATGAAACTGATCAGACAGGAGAGAGAGGAGATTCCAGCAGTGAGGTCACTGAGAAGGTGAGAGTGTGATCCAGAACACTTGGAAAGAGCTCGGCCTTTGCTAGAAAGGACCCTTCTTTCATTGTAAGGTGGAAGGTGGAAAGCAGAGGGACAGATATAGGTAGGTCTTTAAATGTTTTTGGTGGGAAGGTGCTGGTGTTCCTGGGAATCGGGGTCCTGTTTATCTGTACACATAATAGGGCAGGGGCTCCGCCTTCCCCAACCCTGCACATAGTAGGCACTCAGTAAATACTGGTTGAACATTAACTGAAAGGAAAGAAGACAACTCTTGACATAGAGGAGATGTGGAGGGAAGGGGATGGCTCTATTTGGAGTGAAATATCGAAGAGCCCTGGAAGACACTGAGGATGAGGGGAGGCTCTCACCAGTGCCAACACCCAGCCTGACCCCTCCCAGGAAGTCATTGCTGGCCAGGGGCTCCCGGTCCCACACTGTCAGCTCCAGGCACATGTGCTGGAGATCTTCCAGCCTCACGCCATTGTAGACAAATGTATGGTTGTAGTGGGGATTCAGGGTCTTCTTCATCACAGGAGTTTTCCGCTTACTGGCCTTGTTCCTCATGGGAAGCAGGTATCTGGCAGAGGGCGGGGAGGAATCAACAAACTACAAAAAGCTGGCAATATCTATTTAAATTCCCTTTTCCCCTACCAGAGGCCCCGCCCAGGAAGCTGAGGCAACATGCAAATCCAAGGACACAAACTCCCTCCTCTGAATCTGCCGAAGCAGAGTTCCCACTTCCTCCACTAGATCATTCACCCAACTCAATTCCTTTAACCTGGAGAGAAAATTAATACAATATTATTAGGGAGCTGTTGTCAGTATTCTACTGAAAATGGGTTTTAAGTAGTTGGTTCCACTTCTATTGGGCAAGGTCCTCTTTAATAAAACCAGGAGTAATTATCATAGGCATAAGCCAAACATGATTTGCTAGAGAACTTTAGCCAGTGGGGTGAGCTCTAATTTGGGGAAAGCTGGCATTGCTTCAATATTGTGAGGAACAAAGTCCTGAGCCCTCAAGTCTTGACAGTCAGGAGACAACAGATTTTTATTCAGGATTAATTAGGAGCATAAGTAGAGAACAAAGGAGAAGTCAGACCTAACCGTTCACCACCCCCGTTTTTGGAAATCAACACCACAGCCCTGTCCAAACTGAGCCCAGACCAGCGCAAATTGGTAGTGGAGGTTGGGCCATCACCTAATTTCAGGAACAAAGCTGGATGCTGGAGGTGGCAGGACACAAAGGGATAAGATCCACAGAGAAGGGTTAAACTGGGTTCCTCTCTTAGCTTTTGTGTCCTGAAACTGGTTAGTTTGGTGCTGGTCCCGGGACTCACCCCTTCACAAAGCTGTCTGAAGTCCCTCCTGATTTGGCGGCCGTCAGGTTCTTGGCTTCTTTGATCCACACCTGGAGCTCTCCCCCTTCCCCGCCTTTACCTGGAAGGGATGTCAGTCACAGCAAATGAGCCCTGACACCCTCCAGATTTCTCTCAAGCTTTATCTACCCAGCATTTAGTCTCCTGGTTCCTGAAGACAGCAAGTGCCATGACAGCTGGACCACACCTGCCCTGTATCCTCAGTACTGAGCATGGTGCCTGACAGCAAGCAACAGGCACTCAATTCACAACAACAATAGCGAGAAAAATATTGAAAACTGGCCATGTGCCAGATTCTACATGAAGTATTTATTCCTCAAAATAACCCTAGGAGACATACACTGTTATTTTATATAATAATAATATAATTATTTTAATAATGTTATAATTCTATAATAATGTCTTCATTTTCTAGATGAGACAATTGTGGCTTAGAGAAATAAAGTTGCCTGACATTCACTGAATGATTAAAAAGGGCACTCCCCCACTTGTGTTCTGGCTCCCATCCGCATGTCAACAAGACTCATCAGGCATCATCAGTTTCAACCCCCATCCCCCATTTTTAATATCTTGTTCTCTACTGGTCCTATCCTCTCAGTCTAAGTAAGTGCTAATCTCACCTCTTCTTTTAAAAAATCCTTCTAAAAGAAAACCTCCTTTCAACCTTATCTCCTTTTCAAGCTATCCTCCATGGCTCTCCTTTCCATATAAATGTTAGGATTATTTGTTCTAGTTCTGTGAAAAATGTCCTGGGTAATTTGACAGGGATTGCATTAAATCTGTAGATTGCCTTGGGCAGTGTGACCATTTTAACAATATTGATTTTTCCAATCCAGGAGCATGGGATATCTTTCCAATTTTTAAGTCTTCTTTAATTTCCTTCATCAATGGTTTATAGTTTTCCGTGTATAAGTCTTTCACCTCCTTGGTTAGATTTATTGCTAAGTATTTTATTTTTAGGGATAAAATCTTAAAAGGGATTGTTTCTTTACTTTCTTTTTCTGATATTTCATTGTTAGTATAAAGAAATGCCATTGATTTCTGTATGCTAACCTTGTATTCTGCTACCTTGCTGAATTCTTTTATCAGCTCTAGTAGTTTTTCATGGCTCTCCTTTCTTTCTCCATCAATTATCCTGGAACAGAGTCTACACTCACCACCCCTACTTCTCTGCCTCATTCACTCAGCCTAGTTCCTAGTGAAATCTGGCTTCTGCTTCCACTAATCCACTGAAAATGTAATCTCAGGCTGATGAGCTGTGTCTTCCCATCAAGTCTGATATCCCAGTAGCATTTCAGTACTGTTAACAACCCCACTCCCTTCTTCGAGCTCTCTCCTGGTGCTGCTCTCCCCTGATGATAACCCTCCACCTCAGTGGCTTCTCTTCCCATCTTCATCCTTTAAAGTGTCCCCTGTGGTTCCATCCCTGCCTGTCTCCTCTAGTCATTCTTCACACCTTCCTTGGGGATCTCATTGAATTCCCCAAACTGTATAGATGAGACTTTGCTGCAGGTAACTTTTTAAGAACTTGGGCTTCCCATTGCCAAGGCATCAAGTTCAACTCCTTACCGTTACATTCATGGCCTTTTTCCGCCAAGCTCCAGCATCATCAACAATTCCAGCCCCACTCCCACATCTACATACCATAACTGCAGTCCCACTGAACTAAGAAGCTCACTGCCTCACACTGACATACAACCCCACATTTACCATTCCTTTTTAAAACCTTTGCTCATGCTATCTCCTCTTTTGGAAATGCTCTTCTCACCCCATCATCTTCCTCTTCTGCCCGGTAAAGTCTTAAGTCCACTATCACTATTACTTCCTCTTTAAAATGTAACCAGACAGAATTCATCATTCCTGCATCTGTGTTCTTTTAACATATGACTGTCATTCTTTCTAAAAAATACTATGCAAGGGAGGACAAATATCATGCCTTATTCATCCACACACCGACCGTCACTAGCACAGTGCCTGGTGTGTTGATTTACTCCTTCTCAGCCTTCAACTTCCTGTTGCTTACACTTCACCAGCACTTCCAACCACCCTCTCTCAGTCTTGAAGTTTCTGTTCTGTTCTGACCTCTTACTAGTTTGCCAGAGCTGGACCAAGATCAAGATAGTTTAATGGCCTCAAAAAAAAAAAAAAAGGAATTCCAACTCTAAGGCATTCCTTTCTAGCTGAAAAACAGAAAAGGCTTACTTAGTAAAGGAATCTTCCCTAGAAGGTGATCCAGTGCACTTCGCAATCCGGTCCCTCCACCGGTGCTAGCCACTAGCCAGCATGGCCTCACACAGATCTGGTGCAGAAAACTAAGAGCTAAATCCAGGGCCCCCCAAAAAACTCACTCTTTTTCCGGTTACCTCCAACAGTGAGTTTGGAGGCTGGGATGTATTTCAACGAAACCACCAACTCGCCTTTGTGTGATGGCAGGCCGGCTGGGGACTCGGCACTGATCTGAAACACAGGGAAACGCAAAAGGTCAAGCTGGGCTGCTCAGGAGCTGCTGAGACCTCTCGCTGAGGAGATTCTAAAACTGCCCCCAAGAACAGCTTCACAGCATAAAGGGATTCTCCTCCTTATGAATACCATCCAGGATCCCCAGGCCACGGCAGCCACAGGGTTCTACGGCAGTGTCTTCAGAAGGAACTGCAGAAGAACTAACAAACAGTCTTCTACAGTGCCCATTATTTTGCTATTTTGGGGACAGAGTGACTAGATTCCAAATACCCTCAAAGGTCTTCCAGCAAGGCTGCCATACAAAGTCCCAGGGGACTGACACCATGATGAAGAATCTTGCTACCAGCATTGTTAGTAACAGCCCCGAAGTGGAAACAACCTATGTCAATCAATATGGGAAAGGTTAAATGAGTGATTTTAATGCCTTCATATGATACATGGCATGCGATCATCAAAAAAGATGCAATGATACACATATATATTCTTTTTCATTTTAGGTTATTATGTATAATTGAATCACTATGCTGTGTAGCATAAAGTGACACAACATGGTAAATCAACTCTTCTTCAATTTTTAAAAAAGGATGCAGTGAATCTCTACATGCTGACATGGAAAGATATTCAAGATGTCCTGTTAAGTCAACAAAGCAAGATGCAGAAAAAGCATCCGACTTATATTAAAATACACTCATATTTGTACATGTGAATATATATGTATGTAATGATTACTATCATTATCACTTATTTAGTACTTACTGTGTGCCAGGCACTGTTATCAGTACTTTACCATTTTGTTTAATCCTCAAGATAGTCCCTATGAGATAGGTACTGTTATCCCCATTTTACAGATTATGGAACAGAGAAGTTAAGTAACTTGCCCAAGGTCACACAGTCATTGGCAGAGCCAGGATTCAAACTCAGACAGACTGATTCCAGAGTCCATGCTTTTAACAACTATACTACACTGCACAGGAAAACTCAGAAGGATACAAACTTCACATTTTTATCTTCTAAGGAGGGAAGTAGAATGGGGAAAGGATAGAGGGCTTCCACTTTTTTACTGTCTCTATATCTATAGTGTCTTTTTTTATGAGAATGGCACATATCATGTGTATGGTTTTCAAAGATAAAAAGGTCTTTTTTAAAAGAGAGCTTGCAAAGATTTACGGTCTAGGTGAAACTCTGTTACAAGGACTGAATATGCCGCAGTTTTTAATTTTACGTTTGTCTCTCTTCCTTTGATTAATGACTATCTCTCCCACTAGAATCTAAATTCTAGAAGGACAGGAATCAAGCCTTTTTGTTGTTTTTGTCCATCCTAGTATGCCCAACACTTAGCAAAGTACCCGGCACATGGTAGGTGCTTCACAAACACTTCTGAATAAGTGCAAGAGTGGATGAGCGGACGTCTAGGATGAGCAGCAAACGGCCGTGGGCAGCAGGACTGCTTCACTCCACTGGCCCTCCCGGCACGGCTCTGCTCCTCGGGCTTTGCTGTGGATCAGAGGTGCTCTTTCACCTGCCCGTGTTCACTGGGGGTCCTCTACTTTAGGGCCTCAGCACCGAGCACAGCAGTGCCAGGAAGGCATAATCCCCATCAGCTTGGGAAAATGTACCATATGCCCAGAATGCACAGAAGTGTAGTATATGGGAGAGGTACAAAAGAGAGGGAGGTGGAGGCCAGGAAGAGAAGACTCAGTCTGAGCAAATGAATCGCTAGAGCAAAAAAGAAAAATCAGAGACAATAAATGTAGGATGTTTTCAGTTAAAATAGATATGTCATACTGGAATGGTCTTTTGCTGTTTATAAAATGTCTACGCCATTTATTAGTCTCTAGATTGTGAACTTCAGTGGACTCAAAAACCGGAGTTTAGCTGTAGCTGGAAATTGGTGTAATTGGCGTATTTGTTTCAGTAGCATGTTTTCATTGTGGCTCAAAATAATTGCAAAGAGCAAACAGCTCCATTATAGTGCAGCTTTTTCTTTTGATGTAGGACTTTTTTTATTGTCAGTACTCTGTGACTGTTTACAGTGACATTTCCAGTTTAATTATATAAACTGTAGGACCCTGAGAGAATGATTTACGTATCAAATGCTTAAGAAATTCCAAATTTCTAATAATATGCTACAGTTTGGTGATAACTGCTTTCCTGTTTTTATTAGTACTTAAAGGGACAGATTTAATATTGTTACTATTTTTTTGGAGGGCAGTAGCTATCAAAATACTGGATGTACATTTCCTTTGACTCAGCCATTCCACCGCCAGAAATTTCTCCAACAGTTACGTTCACAAAAGAAGGCCAAGATATATTACAGCATAGTTTTAAGAGCCCCCCAAAAGAGGCAAACAATTTAAATGCCTATCGGTGGAAGAATTAATTGTAAATAAATTATAAAACAGGCACATGAAGAACACAATTCCAGCAATCAAAATGAGATAAATCTGTAAGTGACGGCATAGGGAAAAAATGTCCATGGAAAATGACAAATTGTTAAATGAAAAATATCAAGATATATACACACTGTGAGGTTCATATCAACCCATCTGTGTAAAAAGGAAAAAATAAACACCCATATGTGTATATCTGTGCTGCTTAATACAAAATTTCTATAAAGATATCCAAGTCATTGATAATAGTGGTTATTTCTAGGAAATAGAACCTATCTTTCTTTCTATACACTTCTAGTTTGTTTTAATTTTGAGCCATGTGCACATAAATCCTTTTATTCTTAATTTTGTTAATAAGCAATATATGTAGACATGGTAAAAAGTTCGAACATTTATAAAAGGGCATATAAAGAAAGCTAAATTGCCCTCCCACCTCAGTCTCTCTTCCTAGAGGCAGCCACTACTACTAGTTTCATGTCTGTCTTTCCAAAGGTATTCTATGTCCCATGTATTATTTTTAGCATTAAAAATGCTAGTGTAAAAACACCTTCCAGAAGAACTTTGCCATTGAAGAGTTCTGATAATTTCGTCTTAACCAGATTGACAATAATTTCACCTTAACCAGAATGACAGTAACCTACTGAATGTCCTTTACGTCCCAGGTACTGATTGGTACTTTGTATACAATCCTGCAAAAGAGGAATATTATTATCATCCCCATTTTACAGATGAAGATGCTAAGGCTCACAGAAGTTAGGTGACTTATGTGAGTTATTTTTAAGTTAGGTGATTTACCTCGCTGGCAAATCACAGAGCCAGGATTCAAATCCAGGTCTGCGCTCAGCTCCCAGGCACTATTATACACATTGCTACATTCTCACCTGAGATGCCATCTCCTAAGTAAAACTGTCCCTGGCTTGTGTGAACAAGAGTACAGCAGCTGGAACTCAAATGAATTCCTTTATATTCCACTTCTTTCGTGAAAAAATTAGCTTGGAAAAGGAGTGCAGATGAGGCTAACTGAAAGGCTACCTTGGAGAAGAGGCACAAGTTAGGATGTTAGGACATGCCCAGACTCTGGACAGTTAGGAGGCAAAGCCTGGCACATGTATTAAAGACTTCAAAGGGAAACCATAGTTTCTCCTTCGCCCGGCCTATACAGAAGAGATTACTCCCACTTGCCATCCAAGTACACCTGAAATTACTGTTAAACTCAGAAACCCCAGCAGGGGGCGCTAGAAATCTACAGAAGACTACATTCAAAGCTGCTATCAACAAGTCCCAGCAGAGGTCACTGCAGACAATTCTACCTCAGATCCAAACTGTAAGGAGCTGTTAAATCAGACTACCTTTCCATGTAAAGGGAGGCAATGATCCAATTTCCTATCAACCGTCCATGAATCCATCTGGACCTCTGCCTCTCCAAGGAAAGTGTTTCTCCCGAAACGACCATGATGCCAAACTGAGAACTGCAATGTCCTCTGAGCCAGGAGAGATTCTGGGATCTCATACTGCGAAAGAAAAGGAAAAGCCAAAGATGATTAGTTCAGGGTAATTCCTCCAGAAACGACTATTCCAAAGTCTGCGCAACCATATCCATAGCCCCGAATATCAAATTACATTAGTCCCTAACCACTCTGAGTCTCACTTCAAGTTTCCACTTACCCCATTTCACGAAAACCTATTATAGTCCATGGGAGGACCTGGAATATTAATTTTTCCTTGAGTGGGCAAGAAAACACTGGAATATTCCAAAAGAACTGCCAGGCAGACTCCTTATCCCAAATGACTTTTTTTAAAATGAATTTGTGGCCACATGGATCTCCAACTTGACAACAATCCAAGAAAGCCAGATCAGTTTTGTTCTCTTCTCTGAGAGGTGGGGATATGAAGAGACACCCACAGTGTATCCTCAAACACAGCCATGGCCACTGAAAACCACATCTACCAGCCACGTGGCAGAGGAAGAGCTACAGCTGAGCACACAAGACAGAACGAACTCTCCTACTCTCGGGCTCCAGATACTTACTTTGAGAATCTCATCATATAGCGGATTAATGGTGTCCCGCTTGAGGCTGGTTTTTCTTTTCCCTTGGCGGGATTTGTCAGGTAGAAGATAAGTCTTCACATATCTAGAAACCAAGGAGAACACTGAGTAACTCGCTGTCTTTTCTGAAGCCCATTCCTAACTGCCCTGCTCTCTCAATATACAGATCTCATGACAGGATGAAAATGTCACATCAAACCTTCTTAGACACGCCATTCTTGCATTTTCCCAGTCCTGGTCCCTTTCCCACATCTCCTCCAACCACTCTCAACCACACCTCCCTGTCTGCCCAGGAAGTGATAATCTCAGTTCAAGGACGCCCAGCGAGACACCAGGGTCTGAGCCCTCCTCTCCAAGCACTCACGGGTTTGAGCGCTTCTTGGCTTCGTCAGCATAGGCCAGCTGGTGGCACTCCTTCACGTGAATGACCAGAGTCTGTGTTTGCTGCTCATACTTCAGGGAAAAGGCGACCTTGCCGGTCACGAAGATGTTCCCAAAATCGCCAGCTTCGCTATAGATGCTCATCATGCTGCCAATGGTACTCTGAAGATAAAGCCCCCACAAACATCTGCACACTCCCCCTCCCACATTGCTCACGTTTTCCCTCACGAGAAAGGCAGTCACTGAACAAGACAAAAGTCCTGCAACAAGCCAGTACTGCCAATGGTCTTGTGCCCAGGGTACAGCAGATGCCAGGACACACCGTTGTTCAGGTTCATCAGTCTGCACATGACTCACCCAGGCCTCGAGCTGCTTTTCTTCCCCTCTTTTTACACATTTTACTGTTAATTTTGAACTGCCCAAAAGGTGGCCAAGGAGGAGAGGTAAGGTTCAGCTGAGTCCGATTTTGGTATCTGTTACATATGCTACAAGGTTGGTTAGAAGGGGTCAGTTACTAATTAAAACAAGGTGCCTTAATTATAGGTGGGTTTCTTTTATCTACTTTATCCCTCTCAAGAGTTACAGAGAAAAGTGACTGCATCAGAACTGGGGGAAAACCCCACCAGAGGGGAAAAGACATGTTCCTCTTGGTAATAATCAACTCGGCAAGCCCACCATTCTCTTCCTTTGTGTGAGTGGGAACATCTAATCACCCTGCTTCCTGACTCTGTTTCCCCTAAACATCAATCTTTATACTTATGACAGAACTAGGCTCTGATTTTCAAATGTCCCTTTAACTTCATGATTCTGATTGGCACTACTATCCCTTAGTCATATCCTGATGCCAATTAACCCTGCCAAGCAAGGTCCTTCCCATGACATTCACTGCCCTTGAACATGAGATTTCCAGTGTGCTGTGATGAAGAAATCTGATCTTGCTCACTTTGTGGCTTGGCTATACCTTTTTAAGGGAGAAGTTATGGGTTACTGTTCACTAGGCTGCGACAAAGAACATCTCTAGCCCTAACTACCTGAGGTAAGACTCTCCAGGGCAGAGGCTGAGAAAACCACCTAACTGCACTAAGCAACTATGGTTTAAATTGAGGAAGGGAACAAATGCATCTCACTTACCTGGAAAGAATGACTAGGAGAATTTCTCCAGGTCCTGACCAGCTCTAGAGAGGCACTTCCATCCTTGCTGGTACCCCAACATGTCTGTAGCCACAAAACTAACAGAACTTACCATGGACGAGCCACTTCGCATGCTGCTTCTGGCTAGCTTCTGACGATGTAACTTCACCAGGTGGTCGATGTCTTCTTCTTCCTCCTCTTCCTCTTCCTGGAACAATAAATATAGATTCAGAATTAATAAAAACAAGAAAAAGTTCAAAGACGGATATTCTTGCTTCGGTAGGGGTCATAATTGCCGCTGAGCTCTGAGGTGTCATGTGCACGTGTACATACTTAGCCTTATTTTTATCTTTCCCCATTTCAGGCTTCCCAACTATATTCCAACCATCTTTCTCAAATCTCAAAATAATAAGATAAGAATAGCTCTTTCCCATTTGCCTGCCCCAACCCAGCCAGCTCTTTACATTTTAATCAAAAGAAGTATTTATTTGAGCCCCCAAACATATATCAAGCAATGTTTAGAAAATAAGAGATGGTGAAGACAGTCTTATTTTTTTAAGCAATTCAGCAACCAGATTTACTTTAGACATGTGGGGGAATCAAGATTCATGTTACCTTTTCCTAAAGAATTAAACAGATGAATTCAGAGTATCAGGTACTCAAGTCAACTCTAGATATATAAATTTTCATATAGTGACCAAGTGAAATATACAAGGGTACTTACCAAATCCACACTGAGGCCTGGGACAGATTTGCTTCTGTCTCCCAAGGAGCCATCTTCACGCCCTACATCTTCCGGGCGAAGATCGATCACAGATTTAGTGTATTCTGAGTGGAACACCAAAAACCCAAATCAAAAAGAACCCACTCTTCTCCATACCAATGACCCACCAAGTACTCAGAATTTCAATCTCAAAATGCCACAAAGGGAAACCAGCTACCTGAAGGCCTGAGGATTTTTCTGGTGTTCTTCTTGAATATCATTTCACCTTCATCCACAGTTAACACATTTTGACCCCCAGGCTGAGTTTCCTAGGAAGGAGTAAGGGCAAGGAAAAGGAAAAGGACAGCTGGGTAGGTAGAAGAGTGAAATAAGGAAGAAGGCTCAGATTTTCACTAAACTACGAAAAACTTCAAGGAAAGATTAACTTAATCTTAGGAATTTAATCCTAGGAAGTAGTATAAAATCCATTTTCTCACATGTTTCAACCAAAATCTTAGAAAATGCTCCAACGGGATCTGAACTAAATTTGTTTACATGAATTCTTGATTTAAATTCTTCCTGAGAAAGGAAGAAGAAAGAAAAAGAGGGACAGACACAGACAGAGAGATAGACAGAGACTGACCAACCAATAACTAAAGCTTACCTTTTCTACTTGAGATTTGGGGGCAGACATCTTCTTCCATTCTGGAAAGAGGCCAGATTTATCGAGAGAGTCTCTCCTGGAGGCAGATACAGATGCTAGAACAAAATCACTTCCTCCCCTTCCCCTTCTATCTAGGGACCCAAGCTCTAGGGAAGGAGAGCCACTGGCTTGAGGTCACTGCAGTGACAAAATCCAGGAGGTAAACTTCACATCTGATCTACCTTAAAGGAATGCCAATGATGAGGTAAGCCATTCTGCACAAATACAGACACTCACACCCCATTCCCAAGGGGTAGCAGCAGGTGCTGCTGGTCCAGGAAGACTCCTCCAAGGTGCAGCAGCCTATGGAAATTAGCATGTTCCAGAAGGCTGTGCCCAGAGCCAACAGAAGTGCTACCAGAAGATTTGTGGCCAAGTCAGAGAAAATACTTTGTTCTCCTTGCCAAGGACAGAAGTCAGGATCACTGAAGGCACAGGAATCCCGACAACCTGGTGCTAGAGAACAAAATGGGAGCTCGGTGGAGTGGAGGGGCAGGGACTGAGGGCATCTCACCTGGACGTGGTATCCGAGTCAGCCGTGTAGCTATCCAGACTCTCGCTCTCCGCCTCCAGGGCGCTCTTTCCACTTTTCAGCTTGGACACTTCAAATGGCACACTAGAATCAAAACCAAGAGCCAACACATAAAGGAAGTGGGCTCTCCTGCCAGGAGTCAGGCTTCCTTCCAACCCCTTCAACGATGGTAGCTGAAGTGATCTTTCTAAGAACTGAGCATACTTTAAAAACTGCTCAGCGGTTCCCCATTGCTCTGTGGATTGAGTTCAAACTCCTTAGCGTGGCAAGAAAAGCCTTATGGTTGGACCCTGCGTGTGCCCTCAGACTCATCTTTCCCCCTCCACCTCTCCTCACACTTTACATTCCAGAATGATGAAGCTCTTTTGGGTCCCTGAATACGCCAAAGCTCTTCCTCTCCTCTCTTTTTGCTGCCTGGATGGTCTTTTCACAATGGCCATTTTTCATCACCTGGCTATATCTACTCCTTCCGGTCTCTCCTTATACGTCAATTCCTCCAGATCTCTCTGGCCATGCCCCCACCCCAAGACTAGATTATAACCTTCCTATGTGCTCCTAAAGCACCCTGTTGTCTTGGTAGCAGTCATCATATGCATGATTTTATGCGTGTGTTTATGTCTTTTAAAGAAATTATTTAATTTGTTCAATAATTTCAACAAATGATTTATTTAATGTCTTTCTTCTCTATTAGACTAAGTTCCAGGAGATCACTGACCACATACTTTGTTCACTGCTGTGTTCCCAATGCCTAGAAGAGAAGCTATCATAGAATGTCTAGAAGAGAGCCAGCACTCAATTATTTGTTGACTGAATTCTTGACTAAATGCCTTCAGTGGGGCTTAAAGTATATATATAAATAAGCAGTCTGCTTTGAAGATATTACTCAGGAGACCATAATTCTTTTCCAGCTTAATGAAGGATGACCCTGGGCATTCAAAATATCAATCTTCATCTCTAAAGAGAAGGACACAATTCCTGGACCCCATACCTCAAGGAATTTGTGAGGAAAAAAAAAAGGGAAAAAAATCATTCTTCCTCAAGTACCTCAAGTAATTTCACTTGATTGCCAGGACACCACACTCTCCTGGTCCTCTGACCACACTGGTCCTCCCCCAAACTTACTCTTCCCTCAATTTCATCAAATGGCAATTTCATCCTTTCGCTTCTCAGGTCAAAAATCTTAAGACTTATCCTCAACTCCCCTCATTCTCTCAAAATACAAATCCAATCTGTTAGCAAGTCCTCTTGGCTCTTATCATCAACGTATATCTAGCATATGACCAGTTCTCTCCCACTCCACTGCCATTACTCTGGTCCAAACCACCATCACCTAGCTCCTGGATGGTTGCAATAGCCTCCTAACTGAACTCCCTACTTCTGCCCTTGTCTGCATACAATCTATCTTCAACACAGCAACCAAAATGAGCTTTCAAAATATAAATCCAATATAGAATTACCACATGACCCAGCAATTCCACTCCTACCCAAGAGAACTGAAAACATTTCCACATAAAAACCTGTACACAAATGTTCACAGCAGCAATATTTACAATAGCTAACAAGTGGAAATAGTCCAAATGTCCATCAACAGATGAATGGATCAAGGAAATGTGGTACAGCTGTACAATGAAATATTATTGACAATAAAAAGGAATGGAGTTCTGATATATGCTACAACATAGATGAACCTTGAAAGTATTATGCTAAGTGAAACAAGCCAGACACAAATGACTACATTCTGTATGACTCCATTTATATGAAATGCCCAGAATAGGCAAATCCATGGAGACAGAAAGCAGATTAGGGGCCAGGGGAAATGGGGAGTGACTGTTTAATGGGTGCAGCGGAGTGATGAAAATGTTCTGAAATTAGATACTGGTGATGGTTGCACAACGTTCTGAAAGTACTAAAACCACTAGATTGTATACTTTAAAATTGTTAAAATGATTAATCTTATGTTATGTGAATTTTATCCCAATTTAATAAGAGACAAAATAATATCATGTCACCAGAGCCTTCCTTCTCTCGGGGTAAAAGACAGAGTCTTTACAGGTGCCCACAACATCTTACATGATTTGCTTCTTGTCCCATCTCTGTCTGCATCCCCTCCCTTCCCCTCCTGCTCACCAGTTCCAGATGACTCATACATGCCAAACACCAACTCACCTTAGGGTCTTTGTATTTGCTGCTTTCTCTGCCTAGAAAGTATCTTCTTCCCCCAGACAGTCTCAGGCTTTGCACCCTCATTTGCTTCATGTCTTTTCTCAAATGTCATCTTACTATTAAGACTTTTCCCTCCACTGGCCTAAATAAAGCAACCTATATACACGCCTGCTTTCCTGGCACTCCCTCTCCCTTTAGTCTACTTCATTTTCCCCATAGCACTTGTCAACATCTGATATATGCTACATTTACTTGATTATTCATTTATTGTCTGTGACCCCTACTCCCACGTCAAAGCTCTTCAAGTAAGGGACTTTGTTGTCTTCACCCGTGGGTCTCACTACCTAAAACAGTGCCTGGCAACTAGCAGGCATTCATAGATATTATTCAACAAATGAATGAACCAGTAAGAAATCAACAAAGAATGAAGTAACCAAAAACCTATAATGTTTTAGGTAGTAGAGAATAAACTTTCCAAGTTATCATAATACGATGTTGGAGATGACTATGAAAACAGACAGCAGGGGTTGGAGTCCTAGGGCATGCAAGAGGTGAAACAGTGGTCATTTCTCGAGAGATACAGCAGGGAGCTTGATTTCATTTTTACTTTAGAATCCTTCTTTTCCTCCCTTTGCTCCAAAGAATAAAGAACCCAAAGCAGAACAATTCCTCTAGACGGGTAGTTTAATAATGGGCCATGGAGAGTGTTTTCTGCTTGTATTTTTTTTCCTAAAGATTATACGTACTGATCCAGAGCTGATACAAACCAACCGAGGACCAAAAAGCAATTATTTGACATCTAGAAAAATAGACTAAGAGATGGGAGTCCTGGGCTCTTACTATCTGTATGATCTCAGGTAAATCACTTATCCCACTTTCTTTTCTGTAAAAATAAGACAGTTAAATTAGATTATCTCGGAGGCCCCATAATTTTAGGGAAAAGATCATTTATATCCACTTAATCTGTTTCCATGTTTAGGATAAATAGGAGTCTTCTGGGTCCAATGAGACAAGAGGTTATAGACAGCCAAAAGCAGTAGGTTTCAGAAATTACAATCTGACCAATGATATCAGATGTGTTAATCAGGTTCCGGAAATAAAAGCCATTCTTATCCTTATCCATAAAGGAAAAAGGGGGCCTCATAACCTAGAACAAGTGAGTCACCCACCCAAGGCTGTGTGGATAAAATCACAGTACATACATACAATGAAACACCACACAGAGAGCAAAAAGAATGAGGTAGACCCTTGGTGCTGACGTGGAAAGACATCAGTGTTATGCTTTTCCATAATTTTTTCCTTTTATACCTTGAGCTACAACTGACATGAATAAACTGCACGTGTTTAAGTGTGCCATTCGATGAGTTCTGACATATGCATACACTTTTAAACCATCACCACAATTAAGTTAGTGAAGATATCGATCACTCCCCCAAAGTTTCCTCGTGCCCCTTCATAATCCCTCCCTCCTTCTCCATCCCTGTCTCCAAGTAAGTGCTGATCTGTTGTCACTACAATTTAGCGTGCATTTTCTAGAGTTTTATATAAACAGAATCATATATAGTCTGTCTTCTTTTTTGTTTGGCTTCTTTCACTCAGCGTGATTACCTTGAGATTCATCCATGTTGTCACATGTACCATCAGTTCATATCTTTCCGTTGCTGAGTAGTACATCACCATATAAACAAAGCACAGTTTATCCCTTCACCTGCTGATAGACATTTAGGTTGTCCCTAGGCGTTGGCTGTCACCAATAAAGCCACTATGAACACTCACATACAAGTCTTTGTATGGACATGTGCTTTTGCTTGAGTAAATACCGAGAAATTTAAAGGCTGAATCACAAGGTAGCTGCATATTTAACTTGTTGAGATACTACTAAACTGTCTTTCAAAGTGGCTGTACCATTGTACATTCATACCAGCTCTGTATGAAAATTTCCATTGCTCTACATCCTCATCGAAAATTGGTATGATCAGTCTTTATAATTTTAGTCTTTCTAGTGGATACACAGGAGCATCTGATTGTAATTTTAATTTGCATTTCCCTAATGACTAATGATGCTGAGTATGTTTCCATGTGTTTATTTGACATCTATATGTTGTCTTTGGTAAAATGTCTGCTCAAATCTTTTGCCCATTTTCTATTGGATTATCTGTATCCTTGAGTTTTTAAAATTCTGTCTCTTTTTTTTCATTTAATATACATACAGTAAGATACATTTGTAAAAGGAAATTAAAATTTTAAGAATCCAACACATATTTGTACATTTAGACAGTCTGGTAGTCCATACACCAAAACTATTAACGACTATTAATGATAATTGTCTGCGGCAGAAAGCAGTGAGATTACTGGGGACTCATTTTCTATATTCCTATATTGCTTTTCCTCAATCATATAAAACATGATAAAGTCATTTCTCTTTGGCTGAGGTAAAGTTAGAAAAAAACCCACACAAATAAAGAGCCAAAAATTCGTCAGCAGCAACCAAATGAGGAAAAGAACAAAGTTCTAAGTGCCAGAGTTCAGAAAGTCATGGCAAACGAAACAGAAGAAATATTTAGCTCAGCAAAACTCCTTCAAATGTGGAGACATAAAGATTAAGTGAGTGAGTAGACAGTCCTAGGGTGAGTCAAGGAAAACAAAAATCCTCAAGATCTGCAGGTATCACGGGGGGACCCCAACAGAGACAGACAAGCCTGCTGGAGGATGTCATCTCTCAGGGCACTGACATGAGTTAGAGGATGTGTCCAGAGCTGAACTGAGTGAGCCCAGACATTTAAGAGAATTTCAGGAGACTGAAACCAGGGATTCCCAAGTTACCTTTTGCCCCTCCTCTCAAGTTATAGAAAAGATGTATATAGAAAGCAATTTCTATCATTAAACTAAAGTATAATTGAGTGTGGGGAAAAGATAATTGTCTCAAATTGAAATGAGCAGCCAATCAAGAAAAATCCACATACAAACAAAAGATAGAAGCAGATCTTCCCAAGTTAAATATTAGAATGAAGAGAAGTGGTCTGGTAGATATATAAATATGCCACAGGGTGGGGAGAAAGAGAAACAACTTGCATGATGGACAAAGAACCCATTCTGGAGAAGAATATAACTGCAGGAAAGTAAGTAGTTTTCTTGTGAATGCTTTACACTTACACAGGAACTTAATAAGGACAGAGATTTGATAAAGCACAAGAGCTCAAACACAAGATGATGAAACAACAAAATTATAGAGAAAAAGGAAAGCAAAGAAGAAATTAATACCTAAACAAGACAATTCATTCAAATATGTGAATTAGATACAGCAAAAAGGAAGGGAGGGAGGGGAGAAGGAAGGAAAAGGAAGAAAGAAGATGGCTGAAAATCAAAGTAACAGCACAGAGGAAAGGGTTGGGCTCTTAGGGTTAACTGTTTTCCCCTTTCTCTTTTTCTTCTGCATTTGATAGTAAAAGGAAAGGACAGAAATGGAAGATAGAGAAATCCAGTGTCCCTGAAGTGGAGAACTTAACTAGTGAAATAGAAAGAGTTCAGAGGATACAATATGGAAAAATTTTCCCACAATGAAGAACTCAAGGGTACACCTCATATTAGAGAAAAATGATACAGGATGATTACCAATTGAGATCTATCCTTGGTAAGTTACCAAACTTCAAGAAAAATACAAGGACTTTTTCAGGTACACACACACACACACACACACACACACACACACACACACACACACTAAGTTAACTACAAAGGAGAAAAACAAAGGGCTAGCTGGCCTCAGACTTTACAGTTACATTCAGTGGGAGAAGACAATGGAGTAATGTCTACAACATTCTGACGGAAATAAAGTGTGACCCAAGAATACAATATCCAGCCAAGACATTGTTCAAACATAAAGGGACTAGGCAGACATTCTTAACATGAAAGAGTGAAATAAATACAGCACTTACAAGCGCTTGTTGAAGGAACTTCTCAATGATGAAATCCACAAAACCAAGAAATAAATTACAGTAAAGGATTCAGAAATATAGAGAAGCCATGGTCCAAAGCCTGGCTGTAAGCATACAATCCTTTTAAATATGAACTAAAACTAAACAAACAGATAAAATAAGCAGATGATTTATGGTTGCATAACAATATAAATCTTGTAAGTCCTGACACAGTAAAAATAATTTGATTAATAAAAAGTGGGAGTAGGGGACAGTGTTGGGAAGAAGTGCAAGAAAGCTAATCTCCTCTTTCATAGCAGAGTCCACTGATAATGTTTAATATTGAAAAAGGTAAATTTTAAAAATGACTAAATGTTTGACCCAGCAACTCTACTCCTAGGTATCTTCCTAAGAAAAATGAAAACATATGTCCACGCAAAAACTCATAACAAATGTTCAAAACAGCATTACTCATAATAGCCCCACAGTAGAAACAATCCAAATTTCCATCAATAGATGAATGGATAAACAAATGTGGGTATATATACATGGCAATAAAAAGAAATGAAGTACTGACACATGCTACCTACAACATGGGTTACCCTTGAAAACAATATTATATGATTTCATTTAAATGAAATGTCCAGAAAAGGCAGATCGTGATTGTTCAGGGAAGGGGAAAGACATGGAGAAGGGGGAACAGTGATAGCTAAAGGATACAGGGTTTCTTTTTAAGGTGATAAAAAGTTCTAAACTCAATTGAGGTGATGGCTGCATAATTCTGTGTATATACTAAAAACCTTGCACTGTACACTGTTAATGTGTGGATTATATGGTCTGTGAATTACAGCTGGATAAGGCTGTTACCAAAAAAGACAGTACAAAATAAAAAATGACTAACTGCTCAATGGTTTTCATAATATTTTTTCTTAAGCTTAGAGGGATGTTAATGACTAATATCTTCTATAGTAAAGAATCATTCATCTGAAGATTAGCACTTCCTGTATCTTATTTCAGTGTTTTATTCTGTTAAATTCAAGTAAAATTAAACACAGCTTTTATTTTAATACATTATGATCCAATATGATGAAGGTTTTTCATTCTATCCACTCACCCATCCCTCTATCTACATATATGCACAAAAGATATGTGAAATAATTTTTACATAATGTGAATACTAGGGTAGTAGGAATTTGGGTGATTTGTTGCTTTCTTTATTGTTTCCCATACTGGTTAAATTTTTAATAATGAGTATGTGTTATATGTATTTGTCTTAAAATTGTTCTTAAAAAGGACTAAGTAAATATGCCAAAATGTTAATGTTTATATGTGGTTAGCAGGATTAGAAATGGTTTTTTTCTTCTTTTTTTTGTTTTCTGTACTTCCCAAATTTTCCTATAATGAACATCTATTATTTTATAAATAGAAGTAAGAAAATAAAAGAATTAAAGGAATGTGTAGCATTTCTTTAAATGATTGCTTGGTTCTTACCTGGGCTCCTTCTGTTGCTCCTGAATGATCTTTCTTCCTGGCCAAATATCACCCATCTGTGGCTGATGAAGGAGGGACTGTCCCACTGTCTCTCTTTTATTCACTTCAAGACAAACAAAAGCATGGCAGAGGGGCGGTGGTGAGAGGGGAAGGGAAACACAGCACACCTGTAGAAAGGATGGCAACACAATCTTCACGTTCCCCAGCAAATGGGCTGAGCCCATGAAGTGAAGACACCACCACTAAGAACACACTAGGATTCCACAGTAGAGGATCTATCACTGAGGTCAAGCACCTCCGGGAACCATTTCCCGACAGGTCTGGTACCTGCAGGTTTGCGACGCAGGGACATCCTGATTATCTCACTGCCTGTGCGGTAAGCAAAGCGGTTCACTTTCTGGTCATAAAACCAGTCTCCAGTTGCCTTCTTTAGCTCTCTGGGGAGGAATAAAAGAAAATGATAGATGAATGAAAAAAAAACATGGTCCTCAACATTCAACCAACAAAGGCCAAGGAGAGAAATTCTAACCACAACTGGGGCCCCATTTTTTCTCTCTACTCAGCCGTAAGTAACACTCACATTTCCTTGGCGCACACCTTACACCTCCAGGTACCACTGCTTTCCTGGATACGACAGTCCCGACACACCAAGTGATTACAACCCCGACAAGTGTTGGTCTTGGGAGTCAAACGGCCCAGGTTCTCCTGGCACCGGGCACAGGTCCGATCGCTATAGTGTTGGCTGCCCCTCTTGGCCCCTTTCCTTTTTATCTCCAACAACTCATTCTTCAGTCGCCTGCCAAGACCCAAAAGAGAAACACAAGTGATTTGGGATCTGCAGAGGTTGGATGGAGAGGGAATGAGGGACAGAGACAGTAAGACCATTTGGTTCTGTGAAAGCAACCTGCTCCAAGCCCACCCTGACCCAATAAGGAGCTGCAAACCTCATACACAAGTTCCTCTGAAAGTTAGATGAAAAGAAGTGCAAGTCCAGACATCTTTGGTTAAAGGCCTGGGAACCCATGCTTGTTCTGGGACTCTCACCTAATCCGCTTCTCCTCTGCTTTCCGGAGATCCTCATCCCGTTGTAGAACACTGAGGATCAAATCTCTTTCCACTTCAGACAGAAAAGAGAGGTCAAGTATCTCTGACATGATGATTCTATTTTCTCTTCTACTCTTCTTTCTTCAAAGCTACCAGACCAGGAGAGCTACCACAGTTGCCTGAAATAAGATAAGAACCAATTTCACATAGATCATTTACTCCAGGAGAGGCCGACACTCCAGAGACTTTCGGTAGGCCACTTTCCCCTTAAGCCAGGCTAAAGAAACAACATAGAAGTATCTGGCCTTTTTATTATACCTACTCCCATCTGAATCCTACCCTGAAGATAAAAAGAGGCTTTGATTTTTCAAGAATAAAAACTTATTCACGACTCTGGCAAAGGGCTGGGTCTTTCAACATAAGCATCTTAGTCTGGAAAGAGCACTGAACAGCTGAGTCAAACTCCCCCTCCACCAAGTGGATCCTCAATCATCCAATTGTCAATACTTTCAGTGTTCTCAAGTCACAAGCCTAGTAAGCCAAATAATCAGACAGCTAGTGTCTGCAGTGAAGAAAACCACACAGGGACCTCTGCCAGCTGAATCCCCATTCCTCCTTTCCTGACCAGCTTCCATGTTCCCAGGATTCAGTCAGCTTCCTGCTACACTTCCAAACTTCCATCGCCTGCTCTATTTCCCAAAGTTCTTATTGCTAACACTACCTCAAGAATATCTTCACCCATTTCATGCACACTTGTTGGGCACCTGCTCTGACAGGCATTGTGCAAAGTGCTGGGAACACAGAGATGAGTAAGACACAGTTCCTGTTCTTCACAAGTTCACAGAGTAATAGGGGAAACAGATATACATAAATACAGTACAGGGCACTGAGTTCTATTAGAGGGATAAGAAATCATTATGGGAACTTAGAGGAGGGAGTAACTAACTCTGTCTTGTATAGAAAGGGAAGAAAGAGAACTATACATGTGGAAGGTTTTACAGAACAGGTGGGTTTTACCTTATAGAACAGAGTATATGTTTGTTGGCTGGGAATACAGGTTGGGATCAGATTATGTATCTCTCAAATAGTCTCAAAAATTAAATTTTAAATTGACTACATAGACAATATAACTCAATCAAACATCTTTGTTGTTGCTTTGTTTTTGATATTGGGAAAACACATGATCAAATTCATTTTACAAAGATCTTTCTAGCTATAGTATCAAAGACTGATTCAAAAGATAATTTGAAATACAATTGGTAGTACATAACACATTGTAAAATATGCATACTCCTTAGACAAGCAATATCACTTCTAAGAATCTACCTAATAGAAATATTTACATAAATACGTACGCAAGGCATATGTGTAAGAAAGTTACCGCAACATTATGCGTAAGAGCAAAAACAAGTTATTTAATAGAGAAACCTTTAAACAAAACAATACTTTCATATGGTGGTGTACTATGCATTCATTTTTAAAATGTGGTAGATCTGTATGAAAATATGCTCCTGAGTTTTAAAAAAAGTCAGTTCAGGACTACACTTGAATGATCTCTTTGGAAAAGTATTTATCTACACATTTGCATATGTAAAGAAAAAGGTCTAGAACAAAACCCATTATCATTGGTTTCTCTGGGGGGATAGAGTTGGAAGGGGGTAACTTTTACTTTTTACTTTATACAGTTCTGATTTTTTAATAAACATGTCTTATGTTTAAATTTCAAAGAAGACAGAGGAATTATTGCAATAATCCACACAAAAATACAACCTAGGTTTACTAACTATGCCTCTAACCAACTGGGCAAGTCACTGTATTTCTTTCATCCTCTGGTTTCTCATCTTCAAGGTGACCTACCTCACAAAGTTGTCCAGAAAATTAAATAATGTGTTTAAGGGCCCATCACAATGTTTGGAACACATGTTTGGAGTACACGTACTTGCTGAATCTGCTACAGGGCAGGCCTAAACGAGAACAGCAAGAAGGAAGAACAGAGAATAGGTATGAGTAGTAGAACTGACAGAACAGTGTGGTGACTGACTGAGTGAAGAGGATGAAGATGGTGAAGGCAAAGATGCCTACCTCTCATGTCTAGGTTAAACAACTGACTGGCTGGTGACAGTCCTAACAGTGATAAGGGCTGTAAGAGAAGAAACAGGTGTGGAAGTAAAGCAAGACGTTTCCTTTTAGTCATATTGAGTTTGTGCTGCATCCTCCATGTGAACAAGATAATTAGGTTCCAGAGGTAGTTGGCCATAAGGCTGGACCTCAGGAAGAGAGACTGTGTCTGAAAATAGATATTTGGTAGTCACGGGAGTCAAAGAGCCCAGGATGGTCAGAGGGTGAGAAAGAAAATGAGGATCATACTTACCGTCTCTGCTCTCCCTTGAAACTAGACAACAATCCCTTTTCACTTTTAAAACTAATTACCAAAAGGACAATAGAGGGTATAAACAACACAGCAAAGCTATACAAGTTCCTGAAATCTCAACATTTTCTTGACTTGGCTATTTCTTGGTTTTTATTGAACTATAAGATGCTAACCCTCTTTCACAGGCTCTTTGTTAGGCAGTCTTGAGGAAATCTTAGTTCTTATCCTCAAGGAGAATATATACACTCCATATATTCTCAAACAAGGACTTTTTCAGTATTCTTCTATTTATCTCACCCAGTACCGTACCCAATATTCGGCACATAGTGTTACGTATGCCACCACTATTATTGATCATCATCACTGTTATCATCACCGCAACAGTTCCATTTATTGAGAATTTATTATATGCCAGGCAACAAGCACTTTACACACATTAACTGATTTAATCATCACATCAACGCCAAGAATAAGGTACTATTATTATCCATCGTTTATAGATGAGGGCTCAGGAGAGGTTAGATTAACTTGCCCAAGAATAAACAGCAAGTAATTGCAGTTGCTGGGATTCAAGCCCAGACAATCTGATTCTAGAGCTGGTGCTCTACTGGCTCTGTCCCAGGCAGGATCATGGCCAAAGCAATTATAAAATACTGAACACAGCAATCAAAAGCACTGTGAAAACGAATTCCCATATGTGTGATTATAGCTGAAGCACTGGCCACAAAATCAGTGGCTCCTGGATAAAACAGGTATCACCAATTGCCTGGCAATTCAAGACCAAGGATGGCATAGGCACACAGGAAATGAGAACAAAACCAGATTTTTTAGAAAACTGGTGTTTGTAGAGAGGCAGCAGAGTTCTGTTATGAGACAGTCACGTTCGCACAATAATGAGACCAAGTAATAGTAAAAGACAAGGAATTAAGAACATGACTGAGGAAACAAAGATAGCACCATAAGAAAATACAACTGCTAATACTGTATATCTCCCCTTTATTTTTCACTCATATACTTGACCAACCAGAACTGCCCCCACAACTGAAATCTTAAATTCAAGAATCCCTACTTTTCAGGGTGGAGCGATAGGAGTTTGGAGTTAACAGATACACATTACTGTATATAAAATAGATAAACAACAAGAACCTACTGCATAGCACAGGGAACTGTATTTGATCTCTTGTAATGAGCTGTGATGGAAAAGAAACTGAAAAAATACACATAAATATGTATGTATATGTATAACTTCAATTCAATTGACTATACTTCAATTAAAAATTTAAAAAAAAGAATCTCTACTTTTTGATCACATCTCATTCCCACTATACCTGCTCTTCAACTTCATCAAGACCACAGTCTCTTGAACCCACCCTCCATTGTCCCTTGGTCTACTTGCCTCCTGCTGATCTATCTTCCTTCCTTACCCATCCTAGATTTCAGATGGCTCAACATCTGAACTAGTCTCACCAATATCTTCCATATCCATATACCTTCATCCCTCTGCAGCAACTTCCCATCAAAATCCCAAACCTATACAAATGCTGCAGTCTGCCTTGTCTGCTCCTACATGCAGGTCCTACATAATTACTGGTCTACAATCTGAGCTGGACCCTCCTTGTCACCCACAAATCTTTTTACATACTTTAGTTCAGTTCCCTTACCTAGTTCCTTCAGGTTCTATTTTAAGCCTTCATTCATCTCACATTCCCACTTCCCCTTTCCCCAGTTCCTATCAGACATCCTTGTTTCATATTTGTCAAAAAACATTTTCAGAATCCATCAGCCATGACTTCCATCAGCTCTCTGCCGTTTCTCCCTATCACTTTCCAATCCGTCTCCTTTTAGAAAAGCCAGATCCCACCCCCAACCCCACCCTCGACCATGGGTTGCTATTACTAACATTAACCCTGTTACCAGCCAGCTCATTTGAGATGCAATCTTGCAAAATCAGTAGTGGGAAAAATAAAATAAGAAAAAAATTTTTGAAGACAAGGAGAAACAGCGCAGAAAAAAGTGAAGCAAATAAAAAGCAAAAGTTAAGATGGTAAAAAAAAAAAAACAAGCTCCAATATATCAATAAACATAAAAAACATATGAGCAAAATTCACCCTCTAAAATACAGAGGTTAACAGACTATATAAAATTTAAAAATCCAGGTATGTGACATTTCACAAGGGACACATTTAGACTGGGAAAGACTGAAAGTAAAAAAGATACAAAAAAGATATACCAGGTAAAGGCTAACCAAGAGAAAGTTGAGGTAGTTATATTAATATCTAAAAAATAAAACTTCAAGACAATAAAAGCATTATAAAAGATTAGATCACTACACAGAGTAAATTAACCTCGTATGTTTTATTAATATGCACTAATGAAACAGCTCCAAATATATAAAGGAATATTATGCACAACTAGAGAGAAATTGAAAAACTGACCATCAAAATGGGAGATTATATAAAGTAAGTTACAAGGATATATTGTATAACATGGGGAATATAGCCAATATTTTAACTATAATTGGAGTATAACCTTTAAAAATTGTGAATCACTATATTGTATACCTGTAACTTACATAATATTGTACATCAACTATACTTCAATTTTTTAAAAACATGACTTAGTATATGTAAATTATCTAGCACTATACCTATAACTTGTAGTCCACAAATAAAATAGCATAGAATTTGTAAAAAAAAAAAAAGGGAGAGAGATTAACATACTTCTTTCAATTATTAATAGTACAAACAGATAAAAATTATTAAATATATAGACAGTTGAAAAACAAAGTAAGCTTGATTTAATGGACATATGTAGAATTCTATATCTAATTGGAGGTCACATTCTTTTCAAGCATACGGAACATTTACCCCCCAAAATGACCATGTACTAGGTTATAATGCAAGTCAGTAAATTTCAAAGAAACCATTCTCAGACCATGGTCTCTGACCTCAAGGAAATTAAATATGAAATCAGTAACAAAAGATAATATTTAACCCCAATCCTTTTTGGAAATTTAAAGACATTTTTTGTAGTTTTTTTGGGAGGGAGGAGGTAATTAGGTTTATTTATCTATCTTTTTTAATGGAAGTACTGGGGATTAAACCCAGGACCTTGTGGATGCTAGACACGCACTCTACTACTGCCATTATTACCCTCCTCCCAAGGATACTTCTTAATAACTCACAGGCTAAAGAAGAAATCATAATTGTACTAAATCTATCATTAATATCTTGAAGAAGAAACCTACTGCCTGCCTCACCACAACCACCATGCCTTTATCATAAGAGAGAATGTCTTCTAGAAATTCAAAAAGGAAAACATGGAATAAAAATAATGCTTTCATATGCAATGAGTTAAGTGCTACATTTTTATGGTAAATGGCATGTCACATTCTAAAAAATATAACTCAGAAAAATAATGGAGGCACAAATAAGAAAACCAGACAGATTTGAGGTTAGAAAATATGTGATCTTTCATATTCTCCCAATTGAAAGATACTAGGACTTAGTGAAGAAATTAAAGCCCAAGAAAACTTGTGAAAGCCCTTCACTGAAATTCAGTCACAGGTATGTGGTCAAAAGGGTAAAGATTATCTACTGAGAAGACCACAGCTAACATGAGTGTCCGAACCCGAGCTCTGATGGACAACTGGTTCCATGTTAGTCCTGGGGTGTCAAGACTCAGATGAAACTTCATGCTCACAAGAAGATATTTTAGAAAAGACAATTTGTTTAGTTAGAAAATTACATATATTTATCGCTCAAAATTCAGGATACTATTTTAATGCAAATACTTACAAAAGTTAAGAGGTAACTGAAAAATCTACCATCAAAATGGGAGGTTAATATATGCCTCCCTCAATTACTGATAGTATAAACAAATAAAAACTTGGTGTGTGTGTGTGTGTGTGTGGTGTATATATATATATATACAATTTGAACAACACAATAATTTTGATATAATGAACATATGTAGAATTATTTATCCAAATGGATATATCCAATTTATACCCTAATCCTGTAGATTAGGAGATAATAATTAATATATAAACATTAACACTCACACTAACACAGCTAGTTTTCAAGAAGGGGTAGGGAGAGTGTTCTCCAATTATTTTAAATTCTGAAGACCAGTTGAATAGAACAGAGATATTTATTAGTTATATGACCTTGGGCAAGGGCCTAAAATATAAAAACAATTTCAAAAATATAGAATTCCTTGTAAGAACAGTACCTAGCTTTAAAATCACTGTGGTGTTCCCAAAAGGGAAACTGATGTGAATTAGAAAAACACCAAATAATGTTCCTGCACTGGGCAGCAAATAAAAAAACAGATTTTGCTATGTTTAATTTGTTGGGAACATTGGTATCCCTCCCTCTCCCAAACATGCAGTCCACATATAAATGTGAAGATGGTTAAGACTCACGCTCAAACTCAAATTTCTACTAGATGTGGCTTCCTTGAAGGCAGGCACTGTATGTGGAATTCACACCCCCAGGAGCTTACTTGGCAGTGTCTGATACACAGTATGAGTTCAACAAATGTTTACCGAATGTCTTCACCAAGAAATCTATTTGTATTTATATGTTTAAACTTAAACTCACAGAAACTGAAGAGTGGTAATAAAGCTGAGAGAAAAATGTTTTTATGTTCCTGAGGCAGTATGGTGTCATGGTTAAAAGCATGGCCTCTGCAGCCAGACTGCCTGAATCTGAATCCCAGCTTCACCAATTTCAAGCTCTGTGACCTTGGGCAAGTTACTAAACCTCTCAGTGCTTCAATTTCCTCATTTGTAAAAGGAAGATAGTAACTGTACCTACCATCTTGGGCTTGTTATAAAGATTCAGTGAGTTTCTAAAATATGTAAAATGTTTAAATTAATGTGAACACAGAGGGTGAGCTATAAGTTTTAGTTATTTTTATTTTGTCAATTTTTATATGTGCGCTTGTGCTTTAAGGCTTTACTCAGTCTTACCAAATGACATTTATTTTCTATTAAAGAAAGCAGATGAATTGGGAGTTATACTTCATCTAGGCACCATTTAAAGTTTCAGGCATTTTTTTTTAAAAGTAAGAAACTATGCTGACAACTTTAGAGATGACAGAGAATTCCAGAAAAATTGACCCATGCTCAAGGGCAAAAAGGCTGAACTGGTATTAAATTATTCCTGTAAACCTACAAGCAGTAATTATGTGATGGTTTTGCATATAAATTCTATTCCATCATCAGTCATGTTCCACTAAAGTAATACGATAAATGCATTTTGCTGTTTGGGCCAAGGGCAATGGACAATTTTAGTAAAATTTATACCTCACTGAAAATGAAAAAGTGAACCAGTGTCTCTCCAAGGATATAAGTTTAACCAAGAATCGCTGAATTAAGTTGCTGTTATTAAGCAAATGATACTATGTTTTACACAGAAACTGATGAGTAATGTGAAAAGATTTACATTGCTGCATGTCAGATTCTATATACTTTTGAGCAGATATTTAGAACTGATCTAGTTGTATTAAGAAACATGATGGTGTATATACATTTTTGAAAGATGAGAATTGAAAATGGGCTACAAATTCTAATTAGTCATGAAAATTTGGGATTATAAAATGTCAGTGGCCTTCTACTTCTGGCCAAGGTTGGATCTTTACCCTGCCCAAACTGCCCACCCTGCTTCAAATGGATAAAATGTATAAAATAGTGGTTTTCAAGACACTGAATATCAAGCAATGGAGGACAGTGATCCCTGAGAAACAGAAAACAAATAGGGTAGGCCTTCTGATTTTCCAAGCTTACCGTCTTGAGAGAGTTCCAGACCATCGTGCAGGGAGGAGGAATCCAGGCAGAGCCTGGTGAACTCCCTGAGTTGAGGTGACAGAGCTGAGAGTATGGCCAGAATACGTCAGAGAACCGCACAGAGAGAGGTCTTCAGAGAGCTGCACAGGGTCTCCCTCAAGTATTCAGCAAGGGACTGATCAGCACATGGCATGCTTGTGAGGAAATTACCCTAGGCCAGAGAAAGAACTAGCTGAAAGGATTCAAAATAACAGTGCCCGTCGCTTACACAGGACCAGGAGTAGTGCCTGTTCCACCAGTCAAACTGGAAAATCTCATGATTCACAGGGCACTGGGCAGAGTACTCAAAAGGGTCTTGCCTCCAATGGGAAATAATTAGCCCTAGACTGTGTACTGCTTTGGTCTTGCCCAACAAATCTAAACAGAAAAGCCTGAAAGGATCAATCTGTTTCCAAGTAACTCAAGTGCATCCTAGAACAGAGCTCAAGCATATTTGTAGTAATATAAAAATATGCAGCATTCAACAAGGTAAAATTTACAATACCTGATACCCAATAAATTAACAGGCATGCAAAAAAGGAAAATGCAGTCCATGGTGAGAAAAAAATCAATCAAAAATAAATGAAGAACTACACAAATGTTAGAATTAGCAAAGTCATTAAAACAGTTATTATAACTATATTCCAAATTTTAAAATGTTAAAGACATGAAAGTTATTTCAAAAAGATCCAAATCAAACTTTGAGAAAAAACTACAATGTCCATGATGAAAAACCACACAGAATTGGGTTAACAGAAGATTATACATCACAATAGAAAAGATTAGCAAACTTGAAGACATAGCAATAGAAATCATCCAAATGAAACAGAAAGAAAAAAAAAGATTTAAAAAAAAACAGCATTAATGAGCTGTGGAACAACTTTAAGCTGCCTAATATGCATGTAATTGGAGTCACCAAAGGAAATGGGGGCACTAAGAAAATATTTGAGAAATAAATGGCCAAAATTTTTCTAAATTTGGTGAGCACTATAAACTCACAGATACAAGAAGCTCAATGAACTTCATGCACAAGAAAAAGAAAGAAAACTACACCATTTAGCACACCACAGTCATTTTTCTTAAAGCTAGAGATAACGAGAAAATCTTAAAAGCAGCCAACGGGTAGTAGGTGGGGGAGAGGAACAACATGTTACATACAGAGAAACAAAGATGATGATGAAAGCAAATTTATCACTGAAAACAATGCAAATGAGAAGGCAGTGGAACATTTCTAAAATACTGAAAGGAAAAAAAAAAAACTTGTCAACCTAGAATTCTAATCCCAGTGAAATATCATTCAAAAACAGAAGTGAAATAGACTTTTTCAAACATGCAAAACTTGAAAGATTTAATCACCAGCAGACCTGCAACTACAAAAAATGTTAAAGGAAGTCCTTCAGACATAAGAAAAATAATACCAGATAGAAATATGGGTCTACAAAAAGTAATGAAGAACACATTTTATAGTTAACTATGTAGGTAAAAATATTTTTTCTTATTTAAATTTCCTTAAAAAATATAACTGACTCTTTAAAGCAAAAAAATATATATATCCAATATATTGTGAGGCTCAAAACATATGTAGAACCAAGTTGGAAGACTTACACAACCTTATTTCAAGACTTACTATAAATCTACAGTAATCAAGTGAGTGCGGTAGTGGCATACAGATAGATAAATAGATGATTGGAAGAGAATAGACTAGAAATAAATCCTTATGTTTACAGTCACTTGATTTTTGATAAAGATACAAGGGAATTCAGTGGAGAAATACAATCTTTTCAACAAATAGTGCTGGGAAAACTGGATCTCCATATGCAAAAAAATAAAGATTTCTTAGATATGACACCTAAGACATGGTCCAGAACTTGCTACAATAGACTTCATTGAAACTAAAAACTCTGTTCTTTGAAAGATGCTGATAAGAAAATAAAAAGACAAACCATATACTGGAAGAAAATATTTGCAAATAGTGTAACTGCTAAGGACTTGTATCCAGATCATATGAATAACTCTCGAAACCCTATATTTTAATAAAAACAAATAACCCCAACTTTTTAAATAAACAAAAAAATTAAGCAAACACATCACCAAAGAAGATATATAAATAGTAAATAAGTACCTTAAAAGATGCTGAACAACATTAATCATTAGGGAAATGCAAACTAAAATCAAAATGAAATACTTCTACGCACTTATTAGAAAGGTTAAAATTTAAAATGTAACAAATGTTGGCCAAGATTTGAAGCAACTGGAACTCAGTGGGAATGCAAAATAGTACAACCACATCAGAAAACGTTTTAGTAGTTTCTCAAAAAGTTAAACATTTATCTGCCATATGACTGAGCCTTTCCACTTTAAGGTATTAACCCAAGAAAAAGAGCATACGTCCATGCAAAGACTAGCATGTGACTGCTAATAACAGCGTTATTCATAATAGCCAAAAATTAGAAATAATTCAAATGCCCATGAAGAGGTGAATGGATTTTTTAAATTGTGGTATATCCACACAAGGGAATACTACTCAGCAATAAAAAGGAATGAACTACTGATGCACACAGCAATGTGGATAAATCTCAAAATAATTATGCTGACTGAAAAAAATCAGAAAAAAAAGAATGCATACTACATGACTTCATTTACAGGAAACTCTAGAAAATGCAAATTAATCTATAGTGACAGAAAGCAGATCAGTGGTTGCTGGAGAAGAGGGGTATAATACAGAGAGGAACAGGAAGGAAGAATTACAAAACGGCACAAGGAAACTTTTGAAGGTGATGGATATGTTTCCTATCTTGGTTTTGGTAATGGTTTCATGGGTATATAAAGATGTCAAAATTTATCAAATTGTATACTTTAAATATGCACAGTTTATTGTCTGCAAATTATACCTCAATAAAGTTGCTTTTTAAAGTGTTAGGATTAAATGTAACTAAACCTTCTTGTATTCAGCGGTTTTACAACCTCAGAATACCTATAAGGCAGTAGGAGATTTTAAATGCATTCAAAAAGTAAAATGTTGTTTTATGTCAAAGAGGGTTTTTATAAAGAAGAGATAATACAGAGTAGATTTGAAAATGTTTCCAAATATTATTTAATTTTGTTGCCTAAGAGATGTATTTTAAGTTCTAACTCTTCCAGATGAAGAACTTCAGTGAGTTTCAAACCATTTGTTAAAAACCATTTGGGAAAAGACAGCACACTCAGACCTAGGAAGATGGAACAGCAAAAAAACGTTTGCATAACTGTCTCCTGAAACTATAATATGGGTATCATTATTTAGTAAGTGCATCCAACAATGCACTTCTTTTATTTTAAATTTATGCTTTGTGAGGTATCTTTTTTTCAGCTATAACAGTCATTAAAATCAAGTATAAAAATAAACAACTTAGAATAAGACCTTCAGGTAGCTGTATCATAAACCAAGATTTTATTTAAATGAAGAACACAATGTCACTGCTCTCATCAAAATGAGAGCAAAGGAAAAAAAATGAGAGCAAAGGTTGTTACACCATTAATAAATATTAAAATTAATCTTAAACAGTGTTCATTTCATCTCATATCCTTCTTTATTTCTATTTTTTAAATGCCTTATAATATATAGTATTAGTACAATGGTAAATATGTAGTTTGTAAATATATATATATTATATATATGGGGTGATCAAAATTTTTGGTGGTAAGGGAAAGTGATCAAAAAAGTTGGGAAATGCTTTACTTAAAGGAGAGTGAGGAGAAACCATTTTTATGGATTGCCATGTGTTATTGAGATTCTGCTTGCATATAGTTATGATATATGTTAATTAGGAAAGAATAAATCATCCTGATGACTGTAATGCAGTTGCCCTGATCCAAGTAGGGCAGAATAATGAATAAGGATTTGGGCTGCCATAAGGTGCATTTCGAAGTGGACTCTATTAACTAGTTGTGACCAAGGCAATTACAGTATCTGAAACAGACCAATCGAGCACTGTCAGAATTAATACCTATCTTGTGTATGGGTTTCCAAAACATGAGTGAAGCATAACTAGCAAAATCCATCCCACTTTGGGGGAAAAAAAGACACAATTACTTGAAAATCTAAAGGTAAAAGAGAGTGGATTTTAGAGCATAGAAAAATGAAACCAAAACAAGTTATGTGATGAACCTGCAGAATTCACACACACAGACAAACACATATAAAAGACTCCATGTAGAAAAGAAAGCTTCCAGGGATGCAGGGCTTCCCTAAATCCCCTTGTTTGGATCCAGCCACCTACACACAAAGGCAGCAACTGAGAACATCTTTTTGGTTGGTAATAGCTGAGTGAGCATGCAACATTGCTTACAGTCAACAAAATGTTTACACTGGGATACCATGTTGGTTATTTTACCAATTGTCCCTTTCAATTTTAGGGTGATGTCCTCCAAGAAAAGAACTTTAAATCTGTTTATTAAAATGGGTCTGTCTTCAATATCTAGTCAAGGCCACTCAGACAAATTTAAGGTAGATTCAAACTGCAAAGCTTTTAAATCTTTTCAAGTTCTCTTGGATACAGACCCCACTCCCACTCCTTCAAGTCCCTTCTGGCTCCTAGATTAAATAATGCAAATATATCTGGCCCCAAAGGTTCTTCTGTGAGACTTCCCTCTCCTGTCCTGGGAGGTTTATGTGGTTTCAGCCCTTCAAAATCCTACTTTTTCCCCCGACCTGGAGCTCTGTATTCTGCACTGTTTACAGAATGCTCACTAGTTAGGAGAGCCAACTATGGGCTAAGTGCTGTGCTAGCTGGCTAAGGACAAAATAATGCAGAGCACCTGTCCACAAAGAACATATGGTCTATCAAAGGAGATACTTCAACAGATAATCATAAAGGAGCATGGTAATCAAAGAAATATACACACAGGGTATTATGAGAATGCCAAGGTGGGGTACTTAGTCCAGCTTGGGGGAAGAGAACTAGAAAGAAATACAAGCAGTAGTACATGAACTGGCTGTAAATAATGTCTATCAATCGGTTAACCAGGTAGAGGGCACAGCATTTACAAAAGCAAAATCTCAGAGGCATAAAGCAATGTGGTATAGGCAAGCAGTGAGACTGTATAGCTAGTTGTAAGGGAGGATGTGGAAGAGGCAGGCGGGGATCATATCACGTGGTGGGGAGGACCTTGATATGCTACACTCAGAAACATGGATAATTAGCCTTTGACAATGGGAACCAATGAAGAGTTTCAGGTAAGGCAAGGACTTGTTAGATCACTCTGGCAGTTATGCAGTATATAGATTTGAGGAGGTTGTGGTATAAATCCAGGAGGAAGAGGATGAGGGCCCAAAGTAGAGGGCAGCGGTAGTAGAGATGAAAAGGGTTCAACACTAAGGTAAAACCTGCAGGACTTGTGAATGTTCTATAACACAGAACAGCCTCTTCTACTAGGACGTGGAGTTCTGATGTGTTAGATTTCTAATTAAGAGCAGTATAGCATAGAATAGTGCCTACAAGCACTAGATTTGGAGCTAGGTTCAGATCATAGCTTCACTAGTTTTTTAGCTCTGTGACCTTGGGCCAGTTATTCAATCTCCCAGAGTCTCAGTTTCCCCATTTGTAGAAAACGGTGATTAATAATAAGAGCTCCTGCCTGAGGCTGTGAGGATTCAAGTATATATCATGTGTACAGGGAACAGCATAATGGTTGGTCTTGAAAAAGTAGCCAATTTGGGTAGCTGTTTAGTTTTATTATTGGTATCCATATGCTTTGGAAAATATGTGAGCATATTGCGGTTTTGACATCTTACTATGAAATTTGAGAAATCTAGTCAGTATTCTTGCCCAGATGGAAAGTCACCATACCTCTCTGCAGGGAGGTAGCGGACAAGCATAAATATTAACCGAATGTTAGTAATTAGACATGATCAGTTTAAAAGATATTTATTCATATACTGTTCCAGACAGAATTTAAAGTGGCTTACAAAAATACATAAAACAAACATACAATTTAAAAATAGGATCAAAACGAAGAAAAACAAGAGTGGACACAAAGTAGAGAGAGTCCAGGCTCCAAAAACAAAAGGGCAACTGAGGCTTCGCATGGGTCATCTGGGGTCCAGACCCCCACAAGCCCACCCATGAAGCTAATCCATGCCTCAGACAACAACATGCCCTGGCCTGCCCATACTGGGCTCCGTTCTCAAGCGTTGTGGTAGCCAAGTTGGTTTTTTATGTTTCCCTAACAATGAAACTATAACTAACTGTCAATTTTACAAGATTATGCTTTTGGTTTTACTCTAAGGTTCTCTTGTCGCCTTCAATCCTTTTCAAAATAGGTTCTACAGAAGTGGAATTTGCATGTACTGAGGCATTTTGCAGTTTCAGCTCCTTTTAATATATCTACCAACTGAGGAAGATGAAAATGAAGAAGAAAGCAGTTAACATTTCCATAATATTTACTACGTACCAAGCACTTTTCTAAGCGTTTTACATACATGAAGTTATTTAGCAGTCCTCAAAATCATATTACAAGGTAGGTACTATATTATCTTTTACAAATGAGCAAAGTGAGACACCCTTCGAGCAAATAACTTGCCCAAGGTCATATGCCCTATAAGGAACAGACTGGTTTTGAACCCAGGCAGTCTGATTCCAGAGTCTGAGCTCTTAACCCTGTGCCATACGGTCTCTTCGTATTCCGATAATATTGCCCATCCATGATAATATTTGAAAAAGGGGACATTCTTCCCTCAGGAATTGGAAGGTAGAGTTTTTTTTTTGAAGTCCTCAGCTAGTAAGAGATGAACATTTGAAAGGCCCATGGGCCAGCTTACTTTCTCAATCCCCTGACCTCCCCACACAACAGTGTGTACCAGGCACAGAGCAACTCTACACATGGGAAAGGACCCATTCTCCTCATCCAGGACACCCCTTCTAAAGGATGACAGGAGCATATGCAGGGGGAATGACTAAAATATAATCTTTTGTTAGCTCTTAGAAACACAGGTGGGGACAGTTTTCTCCAGATTGACTCCACATGGTTACCTTTCCATTTACCACCAAATTTTGTTCATAAATGGTTTGAAGAAATTCTCACTTAAAATAATATATATTTCTCTCAAGTAAGTCCCAGAGGGAAGCGGGATGTCTTAATATATATATTTCTCCTGCAGAGTGGTTATTTGGATACATGGAAATGTGGACTTATTTTCATGATGTCACACCTTTTTTCCCTCCTCCTCAGCAACTCCAGGTGTCTTAAACCTACCACACCAATCCTAGAAGGCAGATTTCCATAAACATGGTCTGTAGGAGTAGAAAATGAGATCATGTGTCCAAACACTCCCCTCGGCAACAGGGGAAATGTATTTACTAAGACAAATCCCACTTGGCTTTCCAGCTTGCGAGACCTACACTTGAAGTTTCCTCTCATCGAGCCAGGCAGGCTCAGAAGAGCCCCATGAGGTTAATGGGGTGAACAATGGACAGTTTATCCTCTTCTCTACCAAAGTCCCTTTCCTTAACAGCCCACAGCCCAGAAGCTTAAAAAGATCAAAAATCCCCAACTAAAAGAACAGAATGCTTTAAAATCCAGGTCATTTATATGCATAAAATACTTTTTTTCAGTCTGGTGAGAGCCGGTACATTATTATTTTTTAATAAGCCTCACCATCATGTGAAATGCTACTATTTTACCTTGGTCAACAAGCTTTGATAAACCAGCACCCCCATATGGAAGACCCTCTTCTCCTGTCTGGGTCACAGATGGTGAGGATTTCTAAAGTGAACTCTAGCAAGTATCTAATTCTTTCTTGCAGGACACCACCTGAAAATCACCCACACAGTCCCCTTAAGTGAGAAATCAGGATGGTTTATGACTAATCCATCCCATCTTCACACATAACTGTGATTTCATGCATTCGGTTTCTTTTTTAATTTTAGGGATGCTGTGATTTAGCTATGGCCACAGAATCCTTAAACACAGTAAAATAACCTGTGGCTGAACTTAAATTGAACTGTACATGTGGCAGATAATTTTAAGGTTATTTAAGGCCTATAAGACATAAAACAAATGCTAATTTCTTACAAATAAAACATTAATAAATATACACGAGTATATGTACACAGTAGGTACAAATTGGAGAATATAAAAAAGATACAAAGGGGAAAAGGGGAGGGATAAATTAGGAGTTTGGGATTAGCAAATATAAACTACTGTATATAAAATAGATAAACAACAAGGTCTTACTACATAGCATATACAAGCATTATAGCTTGTAATAACCTATAATGAATTCACAGAAGAGAATTCAAACTTGTGGTTGCCAGGGGGCGGGGGGTGGGAATGGGCAGACTAGAGGTTTGAGATTTATAGATACTGACAGGTATATATAGAATAGATAAATAAGTTTATACTGTTTAGCACAGGGAAATATATTCAAGATCTTGTAGTAGCTCACGATGAAAAAGAATATGAAGACGAATACATGTATATTCATGTATGACTGAAAAACTGCTGTACACCAGAAATTGACACAACATTGTAAACTGACTATAACTCAATTAAAAAAAAAGGAATATGGAATGAGCGATTGCTCTTAAAAACAAACCAAAAAAATCCAACATATTATCAAAAATAATTTTTACCAACTAAATTTAAGAAAGACATTTGGTTGAAATAGGTAAGACATACTACAAGGAGGCATAAGTGATCTTGTTTTAAAATAAATTCTATGTTGTAAAAATTTTAAAAAAATAAAAAGAATATATAAATGTATAACTGAATCACAATGCTGTATACCAGAAACTAACACAACATTGTAAATCAACTATAATTCAATTTAAAGTTAACTATTAAAAAAAAACAAAGATAAAATATTAATGTACTGTAAGCTCTCTTTCCCTCCTAAACTGTTTAATCATAATTACTTTACACATTACATCAAATCCCTAGAACAAGATTAGTATATGTATTATCAACATCTGGTCTACAGCTAGAAGCAATGTCCTAATAATTTTTAAAAAATACTTAAGTATAAAAAATTCAAGACTGCTAAAATGTTTAAATTGCATGTGTATGTTTGTTTTATCTTCAATTATGACATAGCATATAAAAGTACCTTAAAAAGTTCTAAAGGGGGAGGATATATGAACTTTCATAATTCAGTTAATACAAACTTACAATAAAGCAAGGCACTCAAAATGTCTAGATGGACTTTCTTCGCCTCACATACATTACATAAATATTTGACCTTGGAATTACTATTAGTTCTAAATAGAACTACATACTCAGTAATCAGCATATCAATGAGGGTGCCCTTTTATTTTATAAAAATGAGTAATTTCCCCCACTAGATAGTAAACTGCATAAGACAGGGGACTTTGTTTTGTACATCTCTGTACCCTTCAGTGCCTAGGGTGCTGTCTGGCACATAATATGTACACAATAAATATTTGTTGAATGAATGAGCTGGCATCAAAAATGCCATATATCATATTCAGCCACACCCAAGAGCTTATGTACCCAGGACTTCTCCACATCTGATATCATTAATTCAAATACTCCACACTGACTACAACATGCTGTCCTAGCCTGTTCACTCAATGACCTTCTCCAGCCCCATGCTGGTTCTCAGACCTCATGGCGGGGATGCAGCCCTCCACTGACCCTTTCACTTCTGCTGTCAGCTCCTTCCTGTCTTCACTTCCTTTCCTAGACAGTTTGGATTCTTTGTTTCAACTGCACTCTTTCCAGTATTCTCAAGAACCCATTTTCATTGCAAATATCTAATAAAAACATAATCCTAGAAGAGCCCAACTATTGTGCTTTATGCCTGCACTGGGACTACTGAGATTCACTGGAGAAAAAAGATCACAATCTGGTAGAATGCTATCCATATGAATTCTTGGTCGCCAAGCTCACCTCAACACCTCCTGACACTTCAGCTATGCGTCCCTGGTCCTAGATTGCTCTCAGGTTCACCACAATAACTATTTCAAACCTTCTTCAAGCACCTCAAAGCTCCAACCCATGCCCTGCCCCACCTCAACCCATGTTCTAAGAGGATGATCTTTCCTCTTACATCACAGGAAAATATACATCTATTCACTTTTGTTCTTCCTTTCCTCTTATTTAAAGGTAATCCTTCCACTTCATTCTGGATCCTCTCCCACCTGGCATAAGGACTTTACCCTGTAAGGACCTTGCTCTATCAAATTTCCCTTCCCTCCCATCAGCCTTTAGAGACATCTAAGTCCTACTAAATTAAAAAAAGAAAAAGAAAGAAAGATAGAAAAAGAAGAAAAGAAAAAACTTCTCTGAATCTCAGTCCTTCCCCTACTACCACCCTCTCTTTGCTCTTCAGAGCCAAATTTCTCTAAGGAATTGTCCATATTCACTGCTTTCACTTCCTCATCTCCCTCATCTCCCCAATCATTTCTCAACCCATTGAAGTCTACTATATACCACCCCTTACTCCCCTGAAATTGCTCTAAGGTCACCAAGAACCTCCTAAACCCAATGGACAGTAGTCAGTCTTTAAAGACCTCTCTGAATCTTTAGTAACACTGACCATTTTTCAATGAAGCCATTCCATTTTGAAAAACTTATCCTACTGATATTCAAGTAGATGTACAAGTACGTATCATAAGGATACTCGTTTGAACCAGCAAAAAAAAAATCATACAATTTAAACATCAATAGGAAACTGATTAAATAAACTATGGTACATACAAATAATGAACTATGTCACTGTTAAAAAGAAAGAGGTAGTTCTATATATACTGATATTGAAAGCGTGCCACAAATATTAAGTAAAAAATATACAGCAAAACATATATGTTATAATTTCATTTGTATTTTTAACATATAATTGCAGACAGGATGGATGGATGGATGGATGAATATGTGGATGGAAAGAAGAAAGGAAATACTTTATATGGACATGAAAAATGTCTGAAGAGATACAAATTTAATATTGTTACCTCTGGGGAATGGGATGTGGAAAGGAAAATGGAAGACTTTTATGTTATCTTTTACGGGGTCAAGTAATAAAAATATAGTCAGGAGCCTTAAGCACAGCAATATTTCCAGAGTGTGTAAGAAAGAAGTTCAAAGGAGATCAAAAGGGAATGGCCAGGGAGACTGGGTAAAATATATTTTAGTGTTTCCGGAACTAAGGCAGGAGAGAGAGAAGAGTGGTTAATGGTTTCAAACATAGAAAGAAAGATCTCTAAAAACAAGGAGAGGTAAGTGTCCAATTAACAAAGAGCATAAACAGATAATTCTTAAAGGAGGAAGATCAAATGGCCAATAGATGTAAAAAAAGAAAAAGTTTCACTCTTACTGGTAATAAACATGTTTTTATATTTGCCTATCAATTCAGCAATATTTTAAAGACAATATTCAATTTTTAAAAGAGAGGATGTAAGGATTACTCTCTTATACTTTGTTGGCAAATGTAAATCAGTTTTAAATTTAGATTTGATTTCTGAAAAACTGAACTTCATACAACTTACCAAAATTGCGATTAAATCATTGATTATGATACATTGTTTAACACATACCTCCCCTACTAAGTTCCACCAAAAAGAAAAAAAAAAGGCCAGCGTCTACCTTCTTCTCCATTACATCTCGAGCACCTAGCCTAGAAACTGGCACACTGTTGGCCGTCAGTATGTCAATCCATACTTTCTAGTAAGTTGCAAGCAACAGTTTAAAGACGCTGATACTAAAGCTATTCTGATGCCTGAACTGACAGAGCTATAATCAAGAAACAAAGCAGATACCACGAAAATTTTCCATCTCTTGTGAATTACTCGAGTTCAAGGTAGGTTTAGATAGACACAGATATGAAATCCACAGTGATTCATCATTTCAACTATTCGGGCAGCACTGTCCAATCTCCTGCCCTCTCATATTTCTGTCACAACAACCCAGAAAAATCCCCCAAACTAGATCATCTGCACTCTGTTTCCATACCTGGGCTGATGGGTGCTGTTGGAAAAAAATGGATATAGGGTTCTGAGACTTGTTGGGGAGACAATTCAAGTTGTCCAAGCCTTTCTGGACTCATTATGATGTGGCAATCTGGATGATTTGCCTCTAAAGAGCTCCACTATTCATTCCTCTCAAATGCTATTCCAACCCCTCACCACTCTCATTGGATGGGAGCTCCCTCAAAATCCTATCCTTCCACAGTCCTGTCCCTCTCCACAGCTTTACCAATCCTGCCTTCTTTCCCTCTGGTCTCAATGCAAGAGCTACTTTCCTTTCTCTAAGGCCAGTCTTTCCAGCTCTTTCACTCTGAAGCCCTCACCCTCCTGCTTCCTCAGCAACCTTGCATCATCAAGATCTCTGTGCCATCTACACATAAATGGGCTCATCTCTCTCCTATATTTAAAAGGAAACAAAATTAACAACCTTTCCTTCTCCCCTGTGCCCTCTGTCTATAGGAAACACTCTCCTTCCCTTCACAGCCAAGCCTCTTCCAAATGTATTCATATTCCTTATCAGCCCCTCTAAGTGCTCACTCCTCAAACCTCTACAGTCTGCCTTCTCTCCTCCTGCTGCGCTAATGTCATTGACTTTCTAATTGCCAAATCTAATGAACATGTTTTTTAAATGTTTTATAGTATGTTTTATCTGATTACGAGAGGGGTACACATCACGGACAAAGTTATGACCTATGACAGACTAGAGAGAAAAAACTTGCACTGTATAACAGGCAATGGGTAGATAGCCCTGATAAATTTAGTGTTCTTAAAAACAAATGAAATATGGAACCCCAGAGAAAAATATGCAGGATATCAAGGAGCAAGTCTCAGGAAAAATACAAATAGCTAACACACATGAAAAGACACTCAGCCTCTCTTGTAACCAGAGAAAGGAAAGTTAAATCAGTTACTGTTTTTCACCTATCAGATTGGCAAAAAATTAAAAAGACTGTCCATCCTCAGCAAGGGCACGAGGAAAAGCCCTGTCAATGGCGTTAGTGTAAATTCTCTTGGATGCCACTTTTGCGATGCCTATTCACATTTGTAAATGTACATATCCTTTGACCCAACAATTCTCCTGCCACAAAGCCATCCCACAGAAATATTTCCGTGTGCATCTATATTTATATGCATCATTGAGCATTGGGCAAAGATGCTTATCACAGCCTGTGGTGGCTCAGATCGGGGTGATAGGCAGAGGAGAGGCAGATGTGGCAGAATACAGTGGCACGATTGGAAGTTCAGGTCGATGGGACTTGCTGATGAACTGGGTGAGGGGAGAAGGTGAGAGAATGAGACGAATCAAGGGTGACTCTAGGTTCTTGGTTGGAGCAACTGAATGGAGGATGGTACCATTTTACTGAGATAGGGGAGGCTGAGGGAAGGGGTTGGGGACTTGAGGGGAATCGGGACTTCTGTTTCAGCCATGTTTCGTTTGAGATGTCTATCTGACATCCAAGAAGAAATGTGGAATAGGCCATTGGATATCTGAGGCTGCAGCTTAGAAGAAAGACTTGAGTCAGAGACATAAATTTAGGAATGCTGAGTCTATAGACAGATGGTATTTAAAGCCATGGGGCTGGATGAGTGCTTCTAGGAAGATTCTGAATAGAGAAAAGTCCATGGATTGAGCCCTGGGTCACTCCACTGTTGAGAGATTGGGAGGATAAACTGAACAGAAGAGGAGGCTGAGCAGAAGTTTTTTGTACAAACTTGAGTTTCAAAGAGTTAACATACATCAAATGCTGGAGAATCACATATTTACCACCGTAGCAAGGGCTCAACTCCTTCTAAGCCTGTATTTTAAAAGATCCTAACCTCATTTTTCTTTCTGAATATTTCAAAAAATTTAACTAGAATAGTACTTTTTTCTCTTCTGTTACATAATGGTCTTCTCACATTGTATGATTCTCCTAGCATAAAACTAGTCAAGTACTGCACAAGTAGTAATCAGCAATGGCTTTTCCATAAAATTCACAACCCAATAACAACCTCATGCTTAAAAGGCTATGAGTGACTTGAGGCCAGAAGCTTGATTTGTTTGGCATCTTTTATATTTGGGCTGTTCACTTCCCGATCACACAGCAACTTTCTCCAGCTTCTTCCTGAGCTCGCCAAATACCTAAAATGCCTCAAGACATCTCACAATCCACACCCCCTCCTCTTAGTGCAGCACCCCCTTCCTACCCACAAGAAGCGCAGCATCTTCACACCTCCACTTTAAACTCCAGAAGTCTCCATCCGGAGACCCATGCCTTAAAAAAACGAGAGAGGAAGTACTTCCAACTGGGTCAAAGTTGTCATCAGGCATGTAATCGCCAAAGCAAAGCTGCGTGAGAACCAGGCCTGGGGGAGACTGGGGACACTTAGGTCCAGGAGAGCAAAAAAGAGTGCCAATTCCTAGAACAGTAAAGTCACTCATTACTTCAATTAACAAATATTAGCAAGCACCTATGATGTGCCAGGCTCTGTGATGGATGCTGGGTTCACTGGAGAATAAAAGACAGGAATCCCTGCCCGCATGGAACTTACATTATGGAGGGGGGAGAGGGACAGACAATAAGAAAGAAAAATGAATAAAATATACAATATATTACACTAGAGTACTAAGGTGGGGAAGGGGCATATAGAATGTTCAGGGAAGAAGTTATAAATTTAAATAGGGTGGTTAGGGACAGCCTTACTAAGGTGACATTTAAATACAAACTCCTAGTTGTCAGACTTCACGTGCCTCAAAAAGGTGTCTTCTGCACTTCAATCCCACCATCACCTGACCTCAGGCCCTTGAAGGAATGGTATCCCCAGTTCCTAGCACAAATATTTGTTCATCTCTTGCGATCAAGATAAAGGGAGCTCCAAGATCCAGACCTTGCCCTGAAAGAGTTTACAACCTTCCAGATGGAAAACCAACTAAGATAGGTGTTAAGGGGTTTTCCTGAAGTGTAAACAAAGTGCTTTAGCACACAGGATAACTGGTCATTCTGCTTAGGGGAAGGAATTGTGTGTTCAATAAGGTTTCTCAAAGGAGATGACTTTAGGGCTAAATCTTGAGAGACGAATAGGAATTAATGGCAGGAGAATGGGGATGGGTGGCAAGTTATCTTTTCAGGGAAAAAAAGAAAAGAAAAGGAGTAATTTCAGCAAAGACCTAGAGGTGGGATCAGGAAGGACATTTTCTCGAGGACTGGTGTCCCTGCCTAAGGTACTCCATCCATCTAAAGATAAAACAAGTACACATTCACCCTCAGGCTCTCTGGCCAGGCTACTGAGAAATCCTTATCACTTTCCACACCTTCATTTCCCCCCTAGCCGGCAAGAAAGGAAAAAGTTGAGTCAGGCGCACATCCCTAGAATCCAGGGTCACCCTCTCCTAACTTCAGGACAATTCCTACTGAGCTGAAAGCCCCAGAGGTTTCATTCAACCAGGTACACCCAAGGGTGTGTGCTTATAGCGGCAACGCGGCAACTGGCCCCGTGTTGGAAGTGAAGTAAGAAAGACATCAGTGAGGTAACCGGTCCACAGTCTCCCCAGTGCCTCTGAGGTGGAGGGAAGGACCAAAACTTATGCTTCAGCTTGGAAGGGAAATGTTTAATCACTTAGTCCTCACCTGTGAGCTATTCCATGTTCCCAACATCTAAGACAAAAGAGCTGATGTGATGGGATAAGAACACAGCTGTGCAGTCAGATGGCCCAGCTCCACCCCTCATCAGTTGGGTGATTTGAGGCGAAGCACTTAAACTCTCAGAGTCTCCTTTCCATCATCGCATGCTTATAATTGTAGTGCCGAGCACACAGAGTTATCATTAGGGTTATGTGAGATAATTATGCAAAGAATTTATCGCGTGCCTGGCTCAATGGACCCTAACAGCCGTTATTAGTAGCAGCCTTTAAGGGGGAAAGCTCAGAGAGCATCAACCAGATACATCAACCACATACACTCACAGGCCACCTATCCAGGAACGGGCCTCCAAACTCCATTTCACTACTCTGACCTAGAGTGAGGCACCTGAAATTGTGCTACCAGAAATGTTCATCCTCTGCCAGGAAAAGTCTCACAAGCCATGTTGGTGAGTTGGTGGTCTTTTTCTACTAGGATTTCCACCAGGTGCTTTAAAAAAAACAGCAACTACGACTATAGCAGAAAACTTCATTAGGGCCTCAACTCTTTGCATAAAACATTGTTCTCTCCACAGACTAGCAGGTAAACACTTAACATCATTAACACCTTAATATTAATGGGCTTATGAGGGGTGGGGGCCGGGAGCTGAAAGAACAGAAAAGAAGCCACTTAAAAACAGGAGGTACAAGATGTATTCTGAAAACTAATTTCTGGCACAAACGTACAAGGTCCAGGGTCAATCCAGTCGAAAGCAGTATTTTGGAATGCTAGGTCCTCTGGTCCTGAAGAAGCAGGCAGGGTACTGGGGGAATAAAAGGTTGGTTGATGAGAAACAGATCACCTGTTCAAGTCACCAAAATTCTAACCAAATGGTTTCACCACCAAAAAACCCAACCGCTTTATTTCAGGTTAAGGGCTAGAGACATATCTCTTCCGCCCCTTTACGTTTACAAACCATCACAGAAGACAGAAGAGTTCTGTGCCCCTCCAGAGAGCTCTGGGGACCCCGTTCCAGGAGCAGCCCCCCTCCCCCGCACCCTGCTGGAACGGTGGCAAGATAAAGCCAGGGAAGGCGACGCCGCGTGGTCCCAGGTTCAAAAGCAGTGCGGGGCCGAGACCCCGCGCGATGGCCGGACGCTGCGAGAGGCACTGCCGAAAAGGTGACTCGACGCCCGGGAGGGCGCAGTTCCCGCTAGGAACTCGGCTTCACCCCCGCCCCCGGGGCAGGCTCTCGGGAAGGGCCCCGGCTCCGAAGGGCGGGAAAAGCCGGGCACTCGGGAGGAGGCAGAGCCCCGAGGGGCACAGACTGCGGCGGCGGCCGATGGGCCGGAGAAGGGGCCAGGGGTGCCCGGGAGAAAGCAAAGTGGCGGGGAGGGACCGCCCTAGCAGACGGGAGTCAAAGCGTGGGGGGGGGGGTGCGGTCCACGAAGGTGGACGGGGAGAGGGGACAGGGGGTCAGCTGGGGAGAAAGCAAGACTGGGAGAGCGGAAGGGCGGGGAGGGAAGGGCGCAGATTCCCGAGATGGGGGTGGGGGCGCTTAGGCAGCGAAAAGGGACTAGGGGCACAGGAGGCGTCGGGACGGAGGGCGGAGGGGCGGTCGCGGACCACGGACCTACCTGTTACCTGCAACAGGTACCACGAGAGGGCGAGACGTCCCAGTGCCAGATTCAGGGGAGGGTCTCGGGCTCCGGGAAGATCGCAACCCTGCTCCGGCCGCCGGCTCTTCTCACCCTCCTGGGAGGCGGAAAAAGCTGCAACTTTCCCTGGAGCGGGGAGGAGCTGGACTCTTAAAGGGGCCGCTTGGCGCTCCGGGCTCCTCGGTAGGGGGCCGCCCCACCCCAAGGGGGACTCTGGGAGCCAGAGCCTTAAGGCACTGGGGGAATGCCGTCCCAGTTTAGCAAAGGGAGCTTGAGGACTGAGGATGGGAGTCTCTCTCAGATGATACATCATCTTTCTTTTCCGCTCCGCTGAGCCAAAAGTTGTCAAATTGTGTACTTCTAAGATGAAGACTCTAGACCGTATAATTTGGGAAGATAAAATATGATACCATTCTGATCCTTTGACTTTCAGCCTTTTATGGCAAATAAAAGTCTCTGTCTAAAATAGAAACGTTTTGGGCAAAGGACATAGACTAAATTCACACACCAACACAACTGGTTTAAACAGTCAACTCACTAGTAATCAAAGAAGAGCAAAGTAGAATAATGAAATTCTTCGGCAAAGGTTTTTGTTTGTTTGTTTTTATAACACTTAATGATAAAGTAGCCACCAAACAAGCTTTCTCATAATTGGTAGTAGGAGTGTATGTTGGTTAAAAACCCTTTTAGAAAGTATGTGAGCAATCTATATCAATAGACTATTAAATGTTTATATCTACCCAGTAATTATAGATTCCTCTCCCTCCCTCTGTCTCCCTCCATTCTTAGCATCAGCCATTAACCACACTCAAGTTCCTCTGATCTGTCATCAGCAATTAAATATGCTCAAGTCTCTGCCATCTTTAAAAAAAATATCCTCCCTACACACTAGGTACCTCTCCAGCTCCTCTTTATGGGCAAATTTACTGAAAATGTACTTTACAGGTACATTTGCAATCTGCATTCCCTTACTTCTTACTCAGCAATTTGGCTTCCTTCCACCAACACTCCACTGAAACTGTGCTCAACAAGATACCCAACCAATGACCCCGTTTCAAAAAATCTGTATAAATAGATAGATAGTAGATAGACAGATAAAGGCATTTTCACTCCTTATTTTGCTTGACCTCTCCCCTACATTTTACACTGTTAACCATTTCCTCCCCCTTGAAAGTTTTCCTGAGGCATCTATGATGCCATACTCTTTTGTTTTTCCTCCTACCCCTTTGCCCTCTCTTCAGTCTCCTTTGTAGATTCCACTTCTGCTATCTAACCTCGGAAAGCCAGACATTCTCAGGACTAGGCTACATATACTCTGCCCCTAACTGATCTTTCACTCATTTGGTATTAATTACCATCTATATGGCCATGACTGTAATTTTATAGCTCTATCTAGACCTCTTCACTGAGCTCTGCTTTCTTGACATCTCCATGTGACTTCTTGCAGGCACCTCAATCTCAGCACTTCCAAAGATGAACCCACCATCTTTTCTCTTAAATTTGCTCCTCCTCCAGTGTTTCTTATCTTAGTAAATGACAACATCCCACCCAAGGCAGAAACTTATCACCTAGCATAGTAGCTGGCACATAGTTAGCCCTCCCTAATAGTTGTATAATGAATGAATGTTTCCTAAGGAAACAGAGATGTACACAATCTTTTTGTACAATGATGTTAACCCCGGTATTACTTAGAATAATAAAATACTAGGAAAAAACACAATGCTTCAATGGTTAATCAAATTACAGTATAGTCATATAATGGAATATTATACAGACAATAAAAATGATATTTGCACATAGTTCATAATGACAGGAAAATGCTTATGCTCTAATATTGTTTGAAAGTAATATACAACATTAATACATGATCACAACAATTAGTGAAAATGAGCAGATATGCATGGAAAAAGACTAGAAAGAAACATGCAAAATATTAACAGTGGCTATCTCTGGGTGGCGGAACTAAACAAATTTTTTGTTTTCCTCCTCTGTTTTTGTATTTTTCAACTTTCTTATTAGCAAATATGGTTTTGATGATATAATTTTTTTTGAAAAATCTTAAAAGAAAAAGAAAAAATCATTTTAATTCTAGCCGACAAAACAGTAAAATTCAGCTCCCAGGCTCTACCCAGAGTTTCCTTCCATACTTTCGCCCTTCAACACCCCGCCCACAGCCTGAAGTGTGAAGAAGTCACTTCAAAAAGGAAGTCCTTTTGTTCTGTCCAGCTTTGCCAACTCAGCCCTCAGGGCCCCCTCTGCTCAGGCCTGGGCTTTGAATGTGTTCCCCTCCCTGACCTGGCCTGTGGGAACTCAGACCAAGCACTTCCCCAGTCCTTCTTTACAGGTGGTCCTTGGCAGAACTGGAAACACCCTGAGCCAGAAGGGACTTCAGAAAATTTTTAGTCCAATCCTCTCATTCCTCAGCAAAATTTCCAGATATTATTTAATGTTTTTACTTCCTTCTATACGTACAGTTTCTCACTCTCCAAGGTCTACCTCATTGAAGAGAAAGTGGGATCTGACTCATTTACTCTAAGACAGTCTCACTGAACTAGCTACAGACACACAGAGATAAACATAAATGATGAAGCAAAACAAAGTTAGTGCCTGTTTACACAGATTCTATGTTCTGCAAACTGCTGCCCATTTCTGTTTGATTCTCCTTGTTTGCCACAAGGATGCTGTGCTCTAATTCTTCTGCCAAATATTGTGAGGGGTCCAATGCAAGCAAACCCAGACAGTAACCAGCTGCAACAATGGAAACAGGAATTTATGATTATCCTATGGAGAATACATAAACTCCTGTCCCATACTGAATGATCGGATTTAATGGGTTGTTTGATTTTTACCATGTTAGTTCTGGCTAGTGCAAACTAATAAGATGGAGATTTTCCCCAGCCCTAAGTAACAGGATGCCTCAGTATTGCACAATCATTCTCTTTTAAAAGTATTAAATATTTCAAAAATATATAACTGTATAAAAATAATATAACAAGAATATGCCCACTACTGAGCTTAAGAAATAAGGCATTGTCAATGCAATAGAAGCCTTCTGTAACACCTCGATCCTGAGGTTTTCACTGTCCCGGATTTGATCTTGATCATTTCCATGTATATATTTCTACATTTACTACATATATGTCTATCCCTAAACAATATAGAGTACTGTACATAAGTCGTATCACTCTGTATGTACCTTCTGCAATTTGCTATCCTCACTCAACATTATGCTTAGGAAATGTATCCCTGTAGCTTTAATTCATTCATTTTCACTGCTAGAGAGCATTCCAGGCATAAAAGTATTATAACTTATATATCTATTCTCCTGTCGATCCGGTACATCTCAGTTGCCAAAGTCTTAATTCTGGTTTCCAGGACACTCCATGTCTGGCTGGATAAGCTTACTTTTGTTAATAAAAAAAAAAAAAAGGAAAAAACAGGCTTCCTGACAAAGCAAATGTAGTGCACTAGTGGTCTACAGTAAGCATAGCATGTAAAAAGTAGATTCAGTCTCTTATTCAGGCAAGATCAGGGTTTATCCACCTCTACACTATTGACCTTTTGGACCAGTTAATGCTTTGTTGTTGGCCGGGGAGGAGGGGTGTGGGATGGGAAGTGGGGAGGGAAGGGCTGTCCTGTGCACTGTAGGATGTTTAGCGGCATCTCTGGCCTCTACTCACTAGATGTCAGTAGTGATGACCAAAAATGTCTCCAGATATTGCCAAATGTCCTCAGTTGAGAACCACCGGTCAAGATGTACTAAGCACTCATTGCATGTGAAGCACTTTAGCAGATGCTATGGGAAGAAAGAAGATGAGTAAATATTGAGAGCACACCCTTTTATTCAAAGATATGTATTGAGCATCTACTACATGCAAAGTATACCATACTAGGCACTGATATTTTGGTGACCCTTTCCTCAAGGAGTTCACAGTTTATCACATGGGCTGAGGGGAGGCAGACAAACCATAAACATAATGTTATAATATGATGTGGAAAGTGCAGAGCTGGGGAGATGCACAGGATATGTGGGAGCACCAAGGAAGGCCACTTGAACCAGACTGGTGGGCAGTGATCAGTGAAGAGTCTCTGCGAAAAGTAATAGCTTCTCTGAAACTTAAAAAATGAGTAAGAATTACCTAGACCAAAAAGGGTATTTCAGGCAAAAGAACAGCATAGGCAAAAACACAAATGTGGGAAACATGAGGTCTATGCAAAGGAAGTACAAGGAAGTTGGTGTTGCTGGAGCATAAAGTGTAAGGAAAAAGTGATCAGAGATGAAGCTAGAAAGATGGTGTATTAATTTGCTAAGGCTGTGGTAACAAGGTACCACAAAGTGAGTGTCTCAGTTCTGGAGGCTTGAAGTCCAAGATCAACGTGTCTTTGTAGTTAGTTCTTTCTTAGAGCCATGAGGGAAAAAAAAACATCTGTTCCTCTTTCCTAGCTACTGGTGGTCTGTTGGCAGTCTTTGGCATTTTTTGGCTTACAGAAGCATCACCCTGATCTCTGCCTTCATCTTCACATGGCATTCTCCTAGTATATGTGTCCCTGTGTCCAAAATTCCCCTTTTTATAAATGCATCAATTGTATTGCATTAGGGCCCATCATAGTGACCTCATCTTAACTAATTACATCTGCAATGACCCAATTTCCAAATTAGGACATATTCTGAGGTACTGGGAGTTTAGGACTTCAACAAATGAATTTTGGGAAGGATGTAATTCAACCCATAACAGATGGGTAGGGATTAAAACTTCAGAGGTCTTGTAAGTCATGTTAAAGAATTTGGACTTTATTCAGTAGATAATTACAGCCATTCAAGGAGCCCTGCAGTTCTCCATCATTTGTGGTGACATCACTCAAATTATTCTTCATTCTTTTTATGGCTGAATAGTATTCCACTGTATGCACAGGCCACATTTTGCTTCTCCATTCATCAACTGATAGATATTTGAGTTGTTTCCACACTTTGGCTATTATGAATAATGCTGATATAAACATTCATGTGTGAATTTTTTAAACATATGTTTTCAAATCTCTTGTGTATACACTTAGGAGTGGAATTGCTGGGTCATATGATAACTCTATGTTTAATCTTTTGAAGAATAGCCAGACTGCTTTCCAAAGTGGCTGCACCATTTTACATCCTCACCAGCAAGGTATGAGGGTTCCAATTTATCCACATCCTCCACAACACTGGTTATTATTGTATTTTTTTTAATTAGACATCCAGTGGGCGTGAAGTGGTATCTCATTGTAGTTTTGATTTGCATTTCCCTAATAACTAATGATGTTGACAATCTTTTTGTGAACTAAATAGCCACTAGTATATCTTCTTCGAAGAAATGCCTATTCAAATCCTTTGTCCATTTCTAAGTTGGGTTATTTGTCATTACTGAGTTGTAAGGGTTCTTTATATATACTACTCATACTCTTGAAAAGAGGGGATGGATTACGGGAAGGGAAAAGGGAGAAGGGTATCCTTAGCAGGAGTGGCATGGAGTTGTATGCAGATGTTAATAGCAGGTTTTGCTGTTTCATTCAAGAGGAGAGTCCAGGTCAGGGAAAATGTACTGAAATGTATTGAAGATGGGTTCTTTGCGGTCATGGCCAAAACTAAGTAAGTGCAGGACTGGTTTGTTTTTTGGAGGTTGATGACTTTTAAGACCTATTCAAAGATTTGAATCTGAATGGTCATTCATTCTAATAAAAGTATCTCTGAAGGAAGGAAAACCATTACTTACCAGGATATGAAAGCAAAAGATAGGGGTGCCTTGTTACAAAAGTTAATGGCCGTATCTGTTTTATTTTCTTTTGCCACTGTTGCCCATTTCTTCTTTTTAAAGTCTCCTCTCCTATGGCTTTTGGAACACTGCAGTCTCCTGGTTCTCCTATCTTTCATTGTCTTTCTTATTCTTCTCAGACCCCACATTCTCTGCCCATACCTTAACATTGAAAGTTTAAATATCACATTAATTTATTCAGGAGAAGTCTGAGGGCACTAAGATTTACTAGTGCCTGTTAAATGAACTGTTTTTAAGAGCTGGGAATGCAGCAGTAAACAAAAAAAGATCTTGCACACATGGAGCTAACGTTCTAAGTCAAAGAAAAATAAACAGTAGCACTAATAGCAAACACACATAGCACTTGCTATTACTCTAAAATATGAATCTAAGACTCTCACACACACATTCAGTCCTCACAAAAATCCCGTAATGTAGATACCATTACTATTCCCATTTTACAAATAAAGGAACTGAGGCACAGAGAAGTCAAATGGTGAGATCTGAAGCCAGACAGTATGGTTCCAGAGTCCATGTTCTTAACTAGTACTTTATATTGCTTCTCAGTAATAAATAACACATTAAATAAGACTTACTAAGAGGTAGCTAAACTGGTATTTCAATTATCATTACTCACCAGTCATTTCCATTCCATATAGGAGAATTCTAGAGATTAACTAGAGGAAAAGAAAGAGAATTTTTAGAGGGGAATTCATAGGAACAGAAAGCACTGCATTTCCCCTGCTCAAGCCAAGCCAACCGGTCCCAGTTAAACCTTTCAAGAGGGGAAACTGGCATCTTACTCCCAGGCTGAAGTCTTCTGCACAACAGAAATTTTTAGGCCTGCCTGTGTTGCCACTGAAGCAGGAAGAGTTCATGGGAGAACTTCACATGTGTCCTGTGGTGTCGAAGAAGATAGAAACTTGTGCTTGACTTTTACCTGAAGAAATCTGAAGGCAGGAGGCTGGTTGAAGTTGTTCACAGCAGCAGGGCAAAGAAAGAGGTCTAGGCTTCCAAGGGACCATGTTTTCAGTGGGCCAGGGAGTTTTCTTAGAGTGTATCTGGCAACTCCAGCAGCAAGAATGAGGATTCTATGAGAAGAAAGTTGTGTAGGCAAGAGCCAAGGAGGGAGACAGGCAGGACAGTCAGAGCACACATTGTCCCCATCAGGAATGGTGCAGAGATGAGGTCCGCTAGGGGGATGGGGAGTGAAGGAGTCTCTGAAGAAATTACAAAAGCACATTACAAAAAAGGCAGTATTGAGGCATTACAAAGGACACTGATAGCCAGATTACACCAGCCACAGTCAATTAAGTTTGGGCTGTCCCTTTAAGACTCCCTCTTTCTACCTACCCTCCCCCACACACACTGGAGGAGGCCCAAGCAGCAGAGCAAGTAGGGGAGGAAGTGGAGCAAGGAGAGTGAAAGAGCAGACCAAGTCACCTTTCTTCACTGGAGATCTGTGTCATCTCTAGTCCTTCGGCACTGGAGGTTGGAGGCTACAGAAGCTTTAAATTGAATGTGAGATAGATATTTTGGTTTTGAGTGGTTGAACTTTTTAATGCCTGTTAGTCAAACTATTGTAAATATCTGAGAGTAACCAAAAAGCTAATGGGTTATATACCTAACCTAATATGGGGTAGTAATGAGTTACTAAATAAAAACAGGGTAAAGGAATAGAGTGATGGGGTGATATTTTGCATACATTTGTCAAGGAAAGCCTCTCAGAGGATGTGACACAAATGAAGTGAAGAACCAGGCCATAGGAATAAGCTGAGCCCTCATCTCTTTACAGTATACACATTCTCCTTGGACAATCTCATCCATTTCCATAGCTTCAGTTTCCCCTGATGACTCTCAATCTTGTATCTCTACCCTAAATTTTCTCCTGATCATCAAACTCATATATTTAATGCTGACCAGATATCCCCACCTCAATGATCACAACTACTTCAAATTCAACTTTGCCAAACTTAAACTTCATCTTCTTTCCAAACCTCTTCCATACTAGTGAATAACATGACAAGTACCACAAGCCAGAAACTGTCCTCATTCCTAACTAGTCCCCAAATCCTACTGCTCTCATCACCTAAATAGATCTTGAATTCCTTCCCACTGCCACTACTCTAACTCAAGTTATAATCATCTCTCCCCGGACTACAATAATAGCCTCCTGACTGGTCGCCTTACTTCCAATCTGTTTTCCACACTGCAGCTAGCTTCCCTAAATCTAAGAAGCATAATGGAGAAACTCAATGGCTCTTGATAGTTCTCAGAATTGAGTCTTTCATGTGACTTAGAGGGACTTTCATGATCTGCTTATCTGTCTGACAAGCCCTCTCTTCCACCACTCCTTGTTCTTGAGCACTCCTCTCCCAGCCAACCTAAATGATTTGCATTTCCCTCCAAACCCCCAATTCTCTTACGTCTCTTCCATCCTCCCTTTATCTTTGCCAGGCTGTCTTACTCATTCTTCAGCTCAAATGTGATGTCTTCTGGAAAGCCTTCCCTGCAGCCCACTATGATGGGTGCCCATTCTCTGGCTCTCATTGTCCCATAGCAACTTCCATTTTTTTCCAACAAAGCACTCACTCCATGGCTTTCTCATTTTTCAAGTGGTGGCCTCTCCCATTAAAATGTGAGCTCCTCCAGAACAGGACCTATGTTTTATTTATTTCTCTATCCATAAGGCCTGACGTATAAAATGGTTCTTTTTCAAAATCCATACTGTTCCTTGTTCCTCTGCCTGAACTCACTCATCATTTGCCTTTTAAATTTCCAATCAATCCTAAAGATTTCATTAGCCTATACTACAGGATGTTTGTGTGCCAAAGAGCTAGCAGATTCATTTCTCCTAAGGCTCATTCTCAACTGGAAACAAAGTTGCCCCCTCCCCAGGGGACACTTGGCAATGTCTGGAGATACTTTTGGTCATCACAACTCAGGGGAGGGATGAGGTGCTACTGGCATTCTGGTGGGTAGAGGCCAGGGATGCTGCTAAACATCCTGTAGTGCACAGTACAGCACCCCACACGCAACAGAGAAGTATCCAGATGAAAATGTCAGTATTGTGGAGGCTAAGAAACCCTGCCCGAGGGCAAGCAAAGCCCAAAGTCCAGCTATGATGGACTTTCTAGCCTTATGTCTCTTAACCTGAATTACAGAGATGCCTGTGAAATTCAGCCCTGTCTTCTGGAGTCTAAGATAATAATGAGGAGGAAAAGGAATCATAAAAATAAAGTTCTTGTGGTCTAGGGTTTTGCTGGATGAGCAAAACCACATCTGAATGTACGCTAAAACCCATATTTGGGAATATACTTACAGAGAGATGAGCCATCCTACATACAGCCCAAAGGGCTTTAACTAATTCAGAGAACTCTTTAGAGCCATGATTTTTGACCCAGGCTAAGTGCACTAGACCAGCTTCTGTACAAGTGGAAAAAGAAAGACCAATGAACATTTGTTGAGCTATTTCCATATGCCAAATACTGTATAAAGTGCTTTACATGCATTATGTCTTTTAATCTTCACAATAGCAATATAAATTAGGCACCGTTACTATCTCCACTTTACAGATGAGGAAACTGTGTCTCCGAGAATTAGGTCACACATTAATGCCAAATGAAGAAATAAGTACTTATATCCAATGCCCTTCTATTACACCATGCTAGGATGCTTCGGTTCTCAACGCACATAAAAATCAAATTCTCAAGGCAGAAGATATCTTCTCATTCTTTCAACATCTAGTTTGCTTCAGTCAAACTTAAAAAGGAAAAAGTAGTTTGGGATCCACTCCAAGTCTAGTTAACTCTTTGATTCTTCACACTTGAGTAGGACCATCTTTCTTTGGTGTATTTCTGTTAGGGGCACTGTAGTCCAACAGGATCATGCTTGAGCTGGGAATCAAAAGATATAAACCCATTCAATTAATGAGGTGTACTTGAAAAAATGGCTGTGGCATTTGCCTCACTGTTCCTTGGTTTCTCATTTGCAAAATGATAAAGTTTGATTATGATAACAATAGGCTATGACAGATGTGCTGTATCCCACATACAGGCCTTTCTCAGACCCAGACCCACTCCCTAGCCAAAGGTCCCCAGGATTCAGTCTGCTCTTCCCTCTTTACAAAAGTGCTGCTGCCCTTTCTATCCCCTTGGGGTTCTCATCAATATTACCCTCCCCTCATTCGTAAAGTGGGAAGTAATCTTAATACTCTAGATGACAATCACAGGAGTACGTTCTATGGAACCTGTTATATCATTGCTAAATTAGTCCTTCCCTTACAGGAAGTGACTTGCATGGACCAGAATCAGAGGAAAGCGTGGATCATGCAACTTTTCTGTTGTTTAAGAACACCACTGAAGACTGCTCTAGCGTCCTATATAAAGCTCCATAAGGATGGTGGTCACTATAATAGGATGGTGCCTGCCTTATAATGCCTCAGTTACTCAAGCATCAACATGCCCTGATGCAAAGGACAGTTTTTGCTGATGCGGTAGCATATTGTCTGACCATTTCACACCATAACCTGCATTACTAGCCACTCCCCAACTCTGCTTAACAATACCTCCTCTAATATCACAAGTTTCATCTTCAAGGATTTTGAGGTCACATCTCCACCTGCCTTGCTGTTGCCATTCCTTTTAGATAATGCAATTCAAAATTTCTGTCTTCAGACTTACAAGGAGCGACTGTCTGCACATCTCTTCACCTGGGTTTAATCCCTGCTTCTTTCTTCTAAAATTCTCCTTGTGGTTCTCTTTACACTCCTGCTTGATAATCTTGAGGCTGTTTTTAATGTGTAGCCAAGGGTATATGGGAATAAAGCCTGACAAAAATAAACTGCAATTAGAAGTGCAGGTAGTCACTAGGGAGCTTCAGCAAGTTTGTTGAGTCCTGGCACTCATTTTGAGTAAACAAACAAGTTTACTGAGAGTCCACCCTTCCCAGATACCTTTCTATTTGAAGCTCAGTAAATTTAACAATGATCTCACCTCAGCATGAACTGAAAAGATACAACAAGATTTCTGAATAAAAGATACTTGACTAGTGGAGTTAAAGTGAAAAGTGGTCTTCTTTTTAAAATAAGATTGTTTCCCTCTGTGCTATGGGTCCTATGGTTGGCCTGTGTCACATTTTTCACATCTTTCTTTTGCTCGTCAAAGAAAACCTAATTTTTCATATGCTATCTCTTTATTTAAGTCTTAAAAAATCACAACAGGATCATTTTAGAGTGAAACTAGGGCCTTAAAGAATAATAGAACAAGAAAGAAAGAAAAAGCAAGGGACAATGTCAAAATTCCATCCTTCCGTTGCCACTGCTGACTGTCCAGAGGAGGAAACTGGTAGAAAGTTGACACTTCAGCTAGCTCTGAAGCAGTGAGACAAATAATCAGCTGGGGCATCCTCCAGGGAAAATAAAAAAAACATGCATCAGCACCAATCAGCTAGCTTAGCGTAGCCTCCACTCTGTGTACATCTCTGCCTGTGCAGATTCCTCCATTCCAGGGTCTGTTTTATCAGCCTAATTTATAAACTTGATGAGAAAAAGCTTGATTATTTGGGGTCAGCATAACATTGGGCAGTGGAAAAGCAAATGCAGGGGATACGGACAAGATGTTCTACACATACATAGTGTCATTTCTTTTGAGGAGACATCAGAATCAAATAGCAGGAATTTTTGGCTCTTCGGATTCTGAGGGCAAACAAAATGACCTTGACATCTAGAAAAAAGCTCCAGTTTTGAAGATTGAAGTTATTACCCACAATAAGATTAGATTCTGCCCTGTGGGAACATATCTGTGTTCTGCAGTCAATTTGAGATTAACATTTTCAGGGCTGCTGGAGAATTGATTGGTTCTTAACTTCTCTCTCTGGGCTGCCTTAGGCTCTAGAGGGTTCCATGTATTGCAAAGGAGCTTTGTGCAGCCAGCTGTGCGGCTGTAGCTTATTTACCCGTGCTTCTGGCTTAGATTCCTCTGAGTGTGAGAACTCGGGAAGGCAGCCCCTCCCAGAGAGCACACAAGCCCAGCCCAGCCTAGCCCAGCAGGACTTAGTGTGGGCGGGGTCCATCCAGTGCAACAAATGTGACAGTCCAGAAAGGGGCGGTACCATGAAACCACCCCAGGTCTGCCTCCTCCTCTGCTGTGCTTCGCTTTTCTTCAATTGCTCCTGCTTTATACACCCTACCACAGACAGGGCACTTGTGAAAATTCCAAAAGCCCAAGAATTCAAGCTGGCACTGCTTCAGGAATTGTGGATGTTTTAAAGAAGTGTGCAACTTAGTTTAAAAGGATATTCATCAAAATGTCGATGGGGGTTATCTCTGGAAGTTTTCTCTCCCCCCCCCCTCTCTTTGTGGTTTCCTAAATTTTTCATCATGACCATGTATATTTTTTAAACTTCTTATTGAAAAAGGTAACCTTTCTAGATGAGTCATTTTTATTTTCCTGGTGCTCAATCTCCAAGTACTGGAAAACAGCCCAAAAAGTGTACAGAAAAACACTCAAGTGAGTTTTCTACTACCAGTATTATTGTTATTTAAAAGCATGGAGATAAGGCGAAGGATGAAGATATGAAGAGACTTTTATCAGCAGGGCCTTGGAAGGAAAATAGTTCACTCTAGATGGTTCAGATGAATAAGTTTGCGAAAAGACTATTTACAGTGAATGGTCAGGGTTACAGGAAGAAACAAGGGAGAGTGAAGTAGGAGTGGGAAACTGTTATCACCCCTAGAGCCAAGGGGTCGAAGGAAGTAACAGACTTCCCAGAGCCCAGTGAATGCTGGAACCATGAGGAGGAGGAGCCCAGTAGATGTTCTAGTCTACAGAGATGCAACTATTGCCAGAGATGCAGTGTCAGAACAGGGAAGGAGCGGGGAAGGAATACCTTGGCCCCCCTTTCTTTCCACTATCTGATCTCTTACCATTTCCACCCCTTTACCAAACCCAACTATAAGCCAGCAGGCAAGAGAGCCAAGAATATAGTCTGCAGGGGTAAATGTCCTAGGAAACAAAGCAGGGCTACGAAGAATAGAAATTGAATGGGGGTACAGGGCAAAGAATAATCAGCACGGTCTACCTCTTCTGTCATTCGAAGCCATTTCTGTCCTTTGTGCAAAAAAAAATACCATCTCCAACACAGAGGGGACACAAAATCTATGAGCTACTATATCAGCATGAGGTGATACTGATTCAATGATATTCCTATCTGGAACCTAACTTATAACATTTAGCCACCACCATACTCTTTATCAAGGAAGCAAGGAAAGGGAAATAAGAAAAAGAGATAATTTATTAACATAAAATATGCATAGCTTTTCCAATCCCCACTTGCTGAGAAACCAAGGCAGTACTCCCTCATTCGCCCAACCCCACCTCCACACACACACCCAGGGAACAAGGCCTCCTCTGCATACAACCCTTTCAATAAACGCCCCTGGGGACATTGCCAGACAAATTAGTGTTTAGCTGGATCCACATTCTCATCTGCTCCAAGTCCATAAGGAGAGTTAGATTCCTAACACAGCACAAATTAGAGCGGTACAAGGCCTGATCCAGGAGAGAGCCTGCCTATTCCCCAAGAGACTCTAGACCTCAGCAGTCTATACTGCCAAGGAGCACAGGATGCATGTATGGAAGTGAGTTCTAAAAGTGCTGACCGGAGGGGAAGAAATGTAAGACTTAATGGTGTCGGATTCACTGATGTACTTACTCATCCAGAATTCAAAATTGAAAGTGTTGGCTGAAGCATTGAGATGTGTTGTAATGGTCTATTAAATTGGTTAGTCAAAGCCCGGACTCCATGACAGCTTGCAGTCATTGAAGTCAAAATGCCTGAATTTCTCTAAAATCCTGTAGAAGAAGGAATCCAGAAGTTCAGGGAAATGGATATAATAGAATAGATTTACTTGCAAACTGCTTAGCTACCCCCTAACCATACCTCCTGGAGGACACATAGGACACTTCCCTCACCAAGGCATTAAACAATGTATTGATGCACTTTCTCCTCCCTCCCATCCCTGAGCAATTCAGTCTAAAAGCCATCAGGTGGGGGCAAAGCAAGGAAGGCATCATGGAGGGCAGGGCGGTAGAGCCTGAGTGGGGTCAAGAAGGCATGGCATAGGGTTATGAAGCCTAAGCAGGGTGTGGAGGGCACCTACGCAGATGGAGGTCATCACACATGGAAGCAGTCTGGCATGTAGTGTCAAAGCTGAAATGAAGAAAGGAAGGAGTTCATGCAGAGGGGTGACCTGGCACGGGGTTCTGGTGCTAAAATAGGGTTAGGAGAGTGTTCATTCTAGATGGAAGTCCAGTGTGGGGAGTCACAGCCAGGGCAGGGTGAGAAGAGCATCCCCAAGGAGAAGTGTTCTCTCTTGGACTATCAGAGTCCAAGGATGGTGAAGAAAGCATGCACATGGAGTGAGGAGGGATGCTTGGGGTGGGGAATCAGAGCCCCTTGAAGAGAGGATGGCCTGATGATGGGATGTCAGAGCCCAAGTGGAATGAGGAAGATGTCAACAGGGAGAGGTGGCCTGGCATGTGATGTCCCAGCCTAGGTGGGCTTAGGAGTATGTCCACACTGGAGCACAACTCAGCATGTCAAGTCAGAACTGAGCAGAGTGAGGAAGGCATTCACTCAGAGGTGAAACTTGGCATGCAGTATCAGAGCCCAAGAGGAGTAAGAATGGTGTGCATGATGGCAGGGAGCCCCATACAGGACGGCAGGTGCTGAGCAAGGTGAAGAGTACATCCATGCAGTAAAGTGGCAACCTAAAGCAAGGTGTCAGAGGCTGGGCATGCAGGGGTAAGGCCTGGCATAGGGTATCAGATCCAAGAAGAGTAAAAAGAGGGGTCCATGAAGGAAAGAGACTTCTTGGCGTAGGATGTAAGAGTCCAAGTGGGAGGAGAATGGTTTTCATACAAGTGAGTAAGCAGTCTAGAGAGGGGTGTTTGAGCCCAAACAAAAGATGATGTCTCCAGGGAGAGGCTGCTTGATGTGGGGTATCAGAGCTCAAGCAGTGTAAGAAAAGCATCCATGTGGGAAGAGGGGCAGTCTGGCATTGAGGGGTCAGAGCCTGAGCAGGGCAGGGTGTAGAAGGCATCCCAAGATGGGTGGCCTTGCGTAGAATGTCAAAACCCATGTGGCGTTAAGAGGACATCCACACTGTGGAGGGGGAGTGGGGTGGGCAGTGTGCAACATCAGAGACTTAATGGGATGTAATGGGCATCCCCACAGAAAGATAGCCTGGTATGGGATGTCAGCAGCCAAGAAGGATGAGGAGGGCGTCCATGCAGAGGGATGGCCTGATGTCAGGTGTTGAAGCCAAAGTGGGGTTAAGAGGGCATCTCCATCGAGTAACGGGTAGTGGAGGAAATGCAGATTAATTACATACAAGGGGCTGAATCAAATTATTAAGGATAACTGAAGCCAGGTTTTGTGTGCACTGTCAGAGAAAAGAGTTACCAATATGGTAAGGGAAAAAACATATAATGAACCTTGTGGTATTGGATTGGAATTGGAGGTATCAATGAGAAGTCATGGCTTTTAACATAAAAATAAATATAGATGTAAATGTGTTTCTGTGTATTTATAAACATTTAGATAGATAGCTAGAGAAATAAATACACACACACACATACATGCACTTCTACATATATTTCCTAACTGTCTGCTGAGAGGACCTAGAAGCAATGTCACTTCAGTAGCAATGATCACACATAGCACCCAGATCTTGTTTTCTAAATACCATTTTCTGCTAAAAGAAATCAGAGCTCCTTGGAGAAGTGGCTTGCTTATTGCAAAGGCTGGACCAGGAAAATGATAAGATGAGCCTCTAATACCTTTTAGTGCTAGAAACTAAGGAAGGAAGGTAATGTTTGAAGAATGGGTTATTTATGTAATTTCTTAGTATCTCCTCACAAAATACTTATGAATTACAAAAGATAAAAAGAGTAACTTTACAATGGAGAAGCCTGGCAGGTACCACCTTAATCAAGTGATCAAAGTGAACATCATTAGTAATGGGACAAACAGCAATTATTCACCACCTGATAGGACACTAGAAGAAGAATGCAGTGTTACTTCTGTGATATTCCTGCTAAAGATGCTCTATCAGTCAGGGTTCAATGAGAGAAACAGAGCTACAAGGAATTGGTCACAGAAATTTCATCTTTTGCAACTGTCAGACCTGGTTAATCAGTGAATGCAAGGCTATTGTGTTCATGTCTGATGCCGGAGCTCGCAACCCACAGGTCAGGCAGTTGGAAAGGTACAATAGACGTAAGATGTGGGCAGGGCGGGTGGGTGGGGAAGCATGGACAAGTTGGAACTCACAAGCATAAGCTGGCAGTTCTCATTGCCTCTGCCCCGTGGTATGGGTATCCCACAGAAGCTGGGCGCTTCATTGTGAAGCTAAACCTATATCTGGCCCAGAGAAGCTGAAGGGAGATCTAGGGGAGGGTGGGGCAGTTTCAGGCCCAGTTGGTGCCCCACACCAACAAACTAAGACAACAGACAAACAACAATGTGGGTAAACTATAAAATGGCTGCTGCTTCGCTTCCACCCTCCAACTCTCCTGTGAGAATCTCTTTCATGGCCCCTTCAGCAAGAAACATACTGAAAAGGGAATTCTGGAAAATGCAGTTTACCCAAACCAATTGACATTACAAAGCCACCAGAGATACCTAACATGAATCTAGTCATGAGAAAATATCAGAGTAATCCAAATTGCAGGACAGTCTACAAAATAAGTGTAATCTTCAAAAGTTTCAAGATCATGAAAGTTAAGGGAAGACTGAAGAATCATTTCAGACCAATGGAAACTAATGGTACATTACAATTTAATGGAATGCATAATTCTGTACTGAATCCCAATGCTCTGAAGTACAATTGGCACAACTTGAATAGGGTCTGAGGATTAGATGTAATAATGTATCAGTGTTAATCTCCTGATACTGATGGTTGTCATGTGATTATATAGGAAAATGTCCTTGTTTATCAGAACTACACACTTAAGTATCTGGGGAAATACACACTTTAGTATTTTGAGGTGGAAGGGCAATATGTTGGCAACTTACTCTCTAAAGGTTCCAGGAAAAAAAGTTACTTGTATTTGGCACTTTTCTGTAAGTTTTCTGTACACTTGTGATTTTTTAAAAAGTTATAAAAATACGCATTGGTAAGGGGAGCATTGCATCTTTGACAATCTAAGTAATGGCCATACTCAGAAGGCCCGAGATGATGATGGGAGATACTGCAATGGAACTGAGTTCCCTGAATTCATATGGGACCTAACAGGTTCCCAAAGAGATAAGAATCCAGTGGCAGCCTAACCACAAAATAGGAACATTTACCACAATAACACTCAGGGACAGAATGGGACTCTGAGTGTTTTGACCATCAAGGATCTGTGGTAATGGCTAATTGATTACAGGGTCCCTAGAAATAAAATATATGGGTAGCCTACTAAAGTGCTGCTTAACATACATAGGAGGAAAAATTATCGGTCTGCTGGGCAGAAACCTAACTTCCTTTGGTCACTGTTAAGAAAATTCATGGCCTCTTACTCGGTTTCCAGTCATAAGCCAGTTCACAAAGAGCCCCCTGACTGAGGAAGGATCCTGCAATGCAGCCACAGATATGTATCATGAATCTTCCTCCAAGGGTCTTGTGGCAATTTATCAGGGTAACTGGGCTCAGGGAAGGGAAATATTAAGACCTTCTGGGGATTATTAGATACTGGCTCTGAAGGTATGCTAATCCCTAAGCAACTGGAATAATCACTACTATCCACGGATAATAGGGAACCTGTGGTGTTTAGGCAATAGATGGGAGTCTGGGCTTGAACATGTCTTACATTGGGACTAAGGACGCATCCTATGGTTATTTCCCAAGACTCAGAATATATAGTGAGAATAGATATACTTACTAACTGGAAGAATTCCCAAATTGATTCTCTGACTCATGGAGTGAGAACTATTATGTGAGGAAAATCCAGGTGGAAGCCCCTGGAACAACCCCCACTCCTACCATAATAGTTAAACCCTAAGGAATAGTGTGTCCCTGGGGGAACTGCCTTGATAACCCATATCAAAAATTGAGAGATGCTATAAAGGCAATTTCTACCAAATTCCCATTTGACTCACCTGCTTGGCCACTGTAAGTCAGATGATTTATGGAAAATTAGAGTAAATTATCACAAATTTAATCAAGTGATAGCAATTGCAGCTGAGGTTCCATATGTGACATCTCTATTGGTGTGCAGTTACTGACCTGGAAAGTGTATTCTTTTTCATTTCAATCAACAAGCCAAATCAGAAACAGATTCCATTTACAGGACAAAGACAACAGATTAACTCTATACCTTTACTGCTGCCCCAGTGCTATGTCAATTTCTCACTTAGTCCAGAGGAAGCTTGATCATCTCAATATCCCAAAGAGTATAACACTAGTCCATTATATTGATGATATTATGCTAAGTAAACCCAGCAAATAGGAAATAGCAAATAAATACCTTAGCAAGACATATGTATGCCAGAGGACAGAAGATGAACCGTGGAGAAGGTCAAGGGCCTGCCACATTGGTGAAGCTTCTAAGGGTCCAGTGGCATGGGACAGGTCTGGATATTCCTTATAAAATAGAGTATCAACCCCTGCTCTTGTACATCCACCATGAAGAAAGAGACACAAGGTGTGGTGAGCCTCTTTGGATTTTGAAGGTAATATTTAACTATATTTGATTATGTTCCTCTGACTCATTTATCAGGAAACTCATAAGGATCAGCTTTGTTGAGTGAAGCCCAGAGCAAGTAATGACTTTGTAGCAGGTCCTGGTTGCAATGAAAGATGATCTGCCCCTTGGGGCTTAGGACCAAGCAGACCCAATGCTATTCAAAAGATCATGTCAGTGACAGGCAGAGAAGTAGTATGAAACCTCTGGCAAGCTCTAGTAAGATATCACTGTGAAGATCACTATGGCTTATGAGTAAGGTCCTGCCCTCCTCTGCTCACACACTATTCTGTATTGAAAAATCACTACTAGTTTACTACTGGACCCTGGTAAAGACTGAACACCTGATGATGGGAAACAAAGTAATTATACAAACCAAAATTGTCTTCATGAACTGAATGCTATCTGATCCACCAAAACATAAAATTTCTCACACAAAGCAGCATTTTGTTGAAGGTGGAAGTGAAGGAATTCCACAACCAGAATGACATATGAGGAGCCCTGTAGATCCACTCCAGAGTGAAACAAGCATAACCAATAAAAATCATTTTAAAAGCCAACTGTTTAAAGTCCCTGATTTTTGTCCTAGGGCAAAGAGCAAATGCAGAGACACTTCTTCTTCAAAAGAATCTACTAAAACTCAGTAAAAATAGCAAAAATCTGTGACAGTTCAGCCAAGAGCCATTCCCTCCCTCCTCATCCCCCAGCTGGGTTAGTGCAAACTTTCCTCTAGGAGGATGTGGCCTAGAAGACAAGTCTCTCCTACCCCTCAGCTCCAAATCAAGGCTTACCATATTTCATTGGGAGAGGCAAGATCCCAGCACTTCTCATTCCCTCCCACTTGAAGTTGAAGAAGTCAAATTCCTGGTCAATATGGCCAAGAAGTTGGGACACCCTTCCTTACCCAACTTCCACTCACGGGGCAGAGGCTCTACATCAGGCATGGCAGGCTAAAATACTAGGGCCTCATCACCCTTGCTTCAGCTTACTGTAAAAGAAAGGGCTCCAAGGATGTGGAGAAAAGGGGACCCTCCTACACTGTTGGTGGGAATGTAAATTGGTGCAGCCACTATGGAAAACAGCCTGGAGATTCCTTAAAAAACTAAAAATAGACTTACCCTATGATACAGCAATCCCCCTCCTAGGCATATATCCAAAGGAAACTCTAATTCAAAAAGATACATGTGCCCCAATGTTCATAGCAGCACTATTTACAATAGCCAAGACACAGAAACAACCTAAATGTCCATTGACAGTTGACTGGATAAAATTGTGGTACATTTATACAATGGAATACTATTCAGCCATAAAAAGAATAATATAATGCCATTTGCAGCAACATGGATGGACCTAGAGATTATCATGCTGAGTGAAATAGATCAAAGACAAATGTCATATGATAACATTTATATGTGAAATCTAAAAAAATGATAAAAATGAACTTATTTACAAAAATAGAAACAGACTCACAGACATAAAAAATAAATTTATGATTATCAAAGGGGAAGAGAGGGAGGGATACATTGGGAGTTAAGGATTTGCAGATACTAATTACTATATATAAAATAGATAAACAACAAGGTCCTACTGTATAGCACAGGGAACTGCATTCATATATTGTATTAACATAAAATGAAAAAGAATATGAGAAAGAATATATGTATAACTGAATCACTATGCTGTATACTAGAAATTAACACAACATAGTAAACTGAATATACTTCAATTTTAAAAAAGAGAAGAAAGGAAGGAGGTTGGGGTTATAGCTCAGTGGTACAGCACATGCTTAGCATTTGCAAGGTTCTAGGTTCCATCCCCAGTACCTCTGTTAAACAGTAAATAAATAATTTTAACAAAGAAAGGAAAGGCTCCATATCAGGAGAAGACCAGAGGCTACTACTCTCACACAGTGCCCGAAGAATGGCTCAGAGAATTTTCCCAAGGGGAGAGGCCATCCATAATAACAGAGAGTTCCAAAGTTCTTCTCATAGAAATTGATTTAATTTGAAGCGGTATATGGGAAGACCAAGGGTGCTCTTAGAAACAATGGACATTTTGGTAGTAAGAAGAGACTGTTTACTCCTTGAGAGCAAGGTAAATTGTAGGCCAATAAATTTGTCAGAAAGAGACAGCTAAGACTAACCTTCCAGGTATCAGAACAAACCTCAAATATGTACCTCAAAAGCTATCCCTACAAAGGAGCCTAAATTTAATTGGATCAAACTATGGAGCAATTTAAGTCCCCCAGATAACATCATACTTAATGATGAAAGACTGCATGCTTTCCCTCTACAATCAGGAACAAGACAAGGATTTTGCTCTTGCCATTTCTACTCAACACTGTACTGGAGGTTCTAGCCAGGGAAATTGGTCTAGATGAAGAAACAAAAGTCATACAGTTTGAAATGAAGAAATAAAACACTTTCTATTTGTAGACAGCATGATCTTGTATATAAAAAACTCTAAGGAATCCACAAAAAAAACTATTAGAGCTAATAAATGAGTTCAATAAGGTTTCAGCATATAAGAGCAATATAGAACATCAATTGTATTTCTGTAAATATAATCGTATTTCTGTAAGTCCAAAACTCAGTTGTATTTCTGCAATGAACGATTTGGAAATGAAACTAAGAAAACAATTCTGTTTACAAAAACAACAGAAGCATAAAATATTTAAAATAAAATATTTTATAAAATATTTAGGGATAATTACAACAAAAGAAGTGCAAAATTTCTTAATATGGTGTATCACATGTATTGGTTTGCATATGTTGAACCATCCTTGCATCCCAGATAAATCCATCTTATCATAGTGTAAGACCTTTCTTTTTCTTTTGATATATATTTATCATTATAAATTTCCCTCTCAGCACTGCTTTTGCTGCATGCAACAAGTTTTAGTATGTTGTGTTTACATTTTCATTTGTTTCAGGTATTTTTCCATTTCCCTTTTCATTCTTCTTTGATCCATTGGTTGTTTAGGAGTGTGTTTTTTAATTTACACACATCTGTGAATTTCTCAGTTTTCTCCTGTTATTGGTTTCTAGTTTCATATTTTTATGATAAGAAAAGATACTTGGTATGATATCAATCTTAAATTTGTTAAGACTTGTTTTGTGACTAAACATATGATCTATCTTGGAAAATCTTCCTTATGTGCTTGAGAGGAATATGTATTCTGGTGCTGTTAGATGGAATGTTCTTTATATGTCTGCCAGGTCTATTGGATCTAATGTATGGTTCAAAGTCAGTGTTTCTTTATTGATATTTCTGTCTGGATGATCTATCCAATATCAAAATAGTGGGATATTAATGTCCCCTACTTTTATTGTATTGTTATCTATTTCTTCCTTCAGATAATGTTATTATTTGATTAATATATTTAGGCGTTCCAATGTTGAGTGTGTGTGTTTGTGTATATACATACATGTATATATATACAATTATACACATATATACACAATCGTTATATGCTCTTAATGGGTTGCCTCCTTTACCATTATGTAATAAACTTCTTTGTCTCTTGTTACAGTTTTTGACTTAAAGCATATTTGGTCTGATATAAGTTCAGCTACTCCCACTCTTTTGTGTTTTCCATTTGTGTGGAATATCTTTTTCCATTCCTTCACTTTGAATCTCCATGTGCCCTTAGTCCTTAGACTCCTGATGTGTGTCTCTCTTTTGGGTTATTCATTTATCCACTCTGAGCCTTTTGATTGGATGATTCAATCCACTTGTAATTATTGATTAAAGTAATTATTTAAAGGTTAGGACTTACTGATGCCATCTTATCAATTGTTCTCTGGTTGTTTCATAGTTTCTTTGTTCCTTTCTTCCTCTTTTGCCGTCATCTTTTGTGAATTGATGATTATCCATAATGCTATGCTTTGATTCCCTTCTCTTTACCTTTTATGTATCTACTATAAATTTTTAACTTGTGACTACTATGATGCTTACATAAAACATCTTACAATTATTATAGCAGTCTATTTTGACTTGATAGCAGCGTAACTTCAATCATGTACAAAAATTCTACCATTTTACTTCCTACACATTTTGTGTTTTTGATGTCATAACTTATAACTTTTCATATTTTATATCCATTAACAATTTGTAGCTATAATTATTTTTAATGCATTTGTCCTTTAACCTTTAGAGTTAAGTGGTTAACGCACCACCAGGATTAGAGTATTTTGAATTTGACTATATATTTACCTTACTAGTGAGTTTTATACTTTCATACGTTTTTATTTTATTAATTAACATTCTTGCATTCCAGACTGAAGAACTCCTTTCAGCATTTCCTGTAAGGAAGGTCTAGGGGTAATGAATTCCCTTGGCTCTTGTTTGTTTTGGAAAGTCTTTACTTTTCCTTCATTTCTAAAAGACAACTTTGCTGGGTAAAACATTCTTGTTGGCAGTTTTCCTTTTATTTTTTTAGCACTTTTAATATACCATCCAACTCTTTCCTGGCCTGCAACGATTTTGCTGAGAAATCCACTGACAGCCTTATGAGAGTTCTCTTGTGAGGAATTTTTTATCTTGCTGATTTTAAAATTCTTTTTGATTTTAGACTGTTTTGTTATCATGTGTCTTGCAGAAGACTTTTGGGGGCACCTATTAGCTTCATGAACTTGGGTGTTCACATGTCTCCCCAGATTTGGTAAGTACTCAGCCATTATTTCTCTAAAAAAAGCTTTCTATCTCTTTCTCCTCCTTTTCTCCTTCTGGAACTCCAATAATGCATAGATTGTTTCACTTGATGGTATCCCATAATTCAAGTAGCCGTTCTTCACTCTTTTTTTTTTATTATTATTCCTTTTCTATTGTGGTAGAGTTGATGTAAAATATTATAAGTATCAGGTGTACAACATAATGATTCACAATTTTTAAAGGTTATAGTTCATTTATAGTTATTATAAAATATTAACTGTATTTCCTGTGTTGTACTATATATCCTTGTAGCTTATTTATTTTATAAATAGTAGTTTGTACTTCTTAATCCCCTACTCTTATCTTCTCCTTCCCCTCTTTCCTCACCCCACAGGTGTGTTCTCTGTATCTGTGAGTCTGCTTCTTTTTTTGTTATGTGCACTAGTTTGTTGTATTTTTTAGATTCCACATATAAGTGATACCACACAGTATTTGTCTTTCCCTGTCTGACTCATTTCACTTAGTGTAATACACTCCAAGCATTGTTGCAAATGGCAAGATTTCATTCTTTTTTACGCCTTAGTATTCCATTGTGTGTGTCTGTGTGTGTGTGTGTGTGTATGCCACATCTTCTTTATCCATTCATCTGTTGAAGGACACTTATGTTGCTTCCATATCTTGGCAATTGTAAATAATGCTGCTATGAACATTGGGGTGCAAGTATCTTTTCAAATTATTGTTTTTGGGTTTTTCATATAAATACCCAGGAGTGGAATTTCTGGGTCATATGGTAGTTCTATTTTAGTTTTTTGAGAAACTTCTGTACTGTTTTCCATAGTGGCTGCACCAATTTACATTCCCATCAACAGTGTAGGAGGGTTCTCCTTTCTCCACATCCTCACCAACACTTGTTATTTGTGTTCTTTTTGCTAATAGCCATTCTGACAGGTATGAGGTGATATCTCACTGTGATTTTAATTTGCATTTCTCTAATGATTAATGATGTTGAGCATCTTTTCATGTGCCTTTTGACCTTCTGTGTGTGGGGTTTTTTTTTTGGAAAAAATGTCTATTCAGATCTTCTGCTCACCTTTTAATTGGGTTGGTTTTTTTTGATGTTGCATTGTATGACCTATTTATATATTTTGGATATTAACCCTTTGTTAGTCATATCATTTGCAAATATTTTCCCCCATTCAGTAGTTTGTCTTTTCATTTTGTTGATGGCTTGCTGTGCTGTGCAAAAGCTTCTAAGTTAAATTAGGTCCCATTTATTTATTTTCACTTTTGTTTCCTTTGCTTTAAAAAGAGACAGATTCAAAAAAAATATTGCTACAGTTTATGCCAAAGAGTATCCTAACTATGTTTTCTAATTTGTTTTCCTTTGTTCTCCTGATTAGATAATTTCATATAACTTGCCTTTGACTACACAGCTTCTTTTGTTGATCAAGTCTGTTTTTGATGCTCTCTATTGCATTTTTCATTTTATTCATTGTATTCCTTAGCTCCATAATTTCTGTTTGGCTCTTTTCTATGATTTCTCTCTGTGTGAAACTTATCATTTTGCTTCTATATTGTTTTCCTAGTTCCTTTTAATTGTCTTTCTCTGTTTTCTTGTAGTTTATTGAGCTTCCTTGCAAAAACTATTTTGAATTCCTTACTGGGCAAATCACAGATCTCCATTTTGAAAGATCAGTTACTAGAAACTTATTGTGACCCTTTAGTGGTGTCATGTTTCCTTGATTTTATATGTTCCTTTAAGGCTTATATTGCTGTCTTCATATTTGAAGAAGCAGTAACCTTCTCCAGTCTTTACTGATTGGCTTTAGGTAAGAAATACCTTCTGTCATCGCTGCTAGTGATTCTGAGAGTTTCTCAGACCTTTTCTATAAATATTCCTACTCCACACTTCTTGTTCACTCTGGGGGGAGGGGGCAATTATTAAGTTTGTATGCCCTCTCTCAATAATACAAAGCCAGGCTGGGTGCTGACAGCCTCCCATTTGCTTTCCCTATGGCACTGCCAAATGTTCAGTTTTGTGTGCTTTCTCCCAGTCCCACAGACAGGGCAGTTTTCCGTGTGTTCTCATTAACCATTTGCAAAGCTTACATGTGTTTCCCTTGGAGTAATACACAGGGAGCCAGCCACGTGGTGAAGGTGTGTGTGTGCATGAGGAGCATGGAGTATTGGGGGCCAGTTGGGGGGATCCACAAATGAGGTGTCCCCAGCAGCTTGTGGGTGGGTTTCATGATGGAATCAGTGAAAGGGTTACTAGGATCTACATCCTTTTGGTGCCCTCCAAGAGCCCTGGTTGCTGTTCTGCCAGCCCTTCTCCACTGGCCAGTCATGCAGCACACTTACGCATTTTGGATGGGGTGAGAAAGAAGTGGGCTTCTTTGGCAGCTTTCTACACACTGAGGAATCTTTTTACTCACTCACACTTTATTTTCCCCATGGGAGAAATCATGGGTGGAGAGGGTCTTTTTTGGCACTGAGCTGTGCCACCTTAGGGAAAGGGTGATGATGCAAGTGAAGTGAAACTTTTCTTCTTACCCTTTTCAATGCATCCAATGTTGGATAATTTTTGCTCCAATAGTGTGCTAGAATTTCTCACTGGACTCCTGGACTTCCACGAAGGCACTCTCATCTGTGCATGATTGTAAAAATTGGTGTTCTGAGGAGGGAAGATGGTACAAAACTCCTATCCTACCATTTTGCTGATTTCACTCTTAATCCCATTAAGTCTTATTTTGCGGGTTTGTTTTCATTTGTCTCAGATACTTTCTAAATTCTCTTGTGATTTCTTCTTTGATTATTTGGTTGTTTAAGAGTGAGTAGTTTAATTTCCACATATTTGTGGATCTTCCTATTTCTATTCTTCTATTGATTTCTGGTTTCATTCCATTGTGGTTAGAGAAGATACTTTGTATGATTTCAGTCTTCTTAAATTTGTTAAGACCTGTTTTGTGACCTAACATGAGAATACTCTTGTGTGCCTGAGAAGAATGTGTATTATGCTGCTGTTAGATGGAATGTTCTGTATATGTCTGCTAGGTGCACTTGTCCTATGGTGATGTGAAGTCCTGTTTCCTTATTGATCTTCTTCCTGGTTTTTCTATCCATAACTGAAATCAAAGTACTGAAGTCTCCTATTATTGTTGTATTGCGGTTCATTTCTCCCTTCAGCTTCCTCAGTGTTTCCTTCATATATAGGGGAGCTCAAATATTAGGTTCATGCATATTTATAATTGTTTCATCCTCCTGATGAATTGACACTTTTACCATTATATAATGTCCTTCTTTGCCTCTTTTAACAATTTTTATCTTAAAGTTTATTTTGTCTGATATAAGTATGGCCACCCCTATTCTTTTTATGCTCCTGTTTGCATGGAATAGCCTTTCTATCCTTTCATTTTTAGTCTGTGTGTCCTTAGACCTTAGTGTCTTGTTCATAACATCATGTTAGATCTTGTTTTTTAATCCATTTGGCCAATCCATGTCTTTTAATTGGCATGTTTATTTACATTTAAAGTAATTACTGATAGTGAAAAACTGAATATTGCCATTTTGTTCATTGCTTTCTGTATGTCTTTGTTTTTTGTTGTCCTTTCATCTCTTGCTGCCTTCTTTTGTGTTTTTAAATTTTTTTGTAGCAACATGATTTGATTCCCTTCTCATTTCCCTTTCTGTTTACTCTATAGATATATTTTGTGATTACCACTGCAATTACATAAAACATCTTAAAATTATAACAATCTATTTTAAACTGATAACAACTTCATTCCAATCACACATAGAAACTCTAATCCTTTAAATCTCTGTCCCCCCAACCTCATGCTATTGATGACACAAATGATCTTTTTATACTGCATATCCATTAACATAGATTCATAATGACTTTTTATGCATTTGTTTTCTAAATTGCATATTAGTTTTAAAAGTGATTTATGCACTTACATTACATACAATACTATAAAGTTCTATACTTACATATTTACCTTTACTGTGGAGTTTATATTTTCATATGGTTTTGTGCTATTTTTTATCATCATTTTACCTTAACCTGAAGGACTGCCTTCAGCATTTCTTGCAGGACAGGTGTTTTAAGTGGTGATAAACTCCTTCAGCTCTCATCTGGGAAAGTCTTAATTTCTCCTATAATTTTGAAGGACAGTTTTGCTGGATAAAGTATTCTTAGATGGCAGGTTTTTTTTTCTAGCACATTGAATATATCACCCCATTTCCTTCTAACCTGAAAGTTGTCTGCTGAGAAATCCACTGATAATTTAATAGGAGCTCAGTTGTACAGGCATACATTGGAGATATTGCAGATTTGGTTCCAGACCACCACAATAAAGTGAGTATCACAAAAGAGCAATTCACAATTTTTTGGTTTCCCAGTGTATACAAAGGTTATGTTTACACTATACTGTAGTCTATTAAGTGTGCAATAGCATCATGTCTAAGAAAACAATGTACATACCTTAATTTAAAAATCCTTTATTGCTAAAAGCTTCTAACCAACATCTGAGCCTTCAGCAACTCATAATCTTTTTGCTGGTGGAGGGTTTTGCCTTGATGTTGGTGACTGCTGACTGATCAGGGTGGTGCTGACTGAAGGCTGGGATGGTTGTGGCAATTTCTTAAAATAAGACAATAATGAAGTTTGCTAAATCCATTTACTCTTCCTTTCAGGAACGATTTCTCTGTAGAAGGCAATGCTGCTTGATAGCATTTTTCTTACAGTAGAACTTCTTTCAAAATTGGAGTCAATCCTCTCAAACCCTGTGCTGCTTTATCAACTAAGTTTATGTAATATTCTAAATCTATTGTCTATTCAACAATCTTCATAGCATCTTCACCAGGACCAGATTCCATCTCAAAAAACCATTTTCTTCGCTCACCTATAAGAAGCAACTCCTCATCAGTTCAAGTTTTATCATAATATTGTAGCAATTCAGTAACACCTTCAGGCTTTACCTCTAATTCTAGTTCTCTTGCTATTTCCACCACATCTGCGGTTACTTCCTCCACTAAAGTCTTGAACTCCTCTAAGTTATCCATAAGAGTTGGAATCAACTTCTTCCAAACTGCTAATGTTGGTATTTCGACCTCATCCCATGAATCACAAATGTTCTTAATGGCGTCTAGGATGGTAAATCCTTTCCAGAAGGTTTTCAATTCACTTTTCCCATCAGAGGAATCACTATCTATGGCAGCTATAGCCTTACAAAATGTATTTCTTAAATAATAAAATCTGAAAGCCAGAATTACTCCTTAATTCATGGGCTGCAGAATGGATGTTGCATTAGCAGACATGAAAACATTAATCTTATTGTACATCTCCATCAGAGCTCTTGGGTGACTAGGTGCATCAACAAGTAAATAAGCAGTATATTTTGAAAGGAATCTTTTATTTTGAGCAGTAGGCCTCAAAAGTGGGCTTAAAATATTCAGTAAATCATGCTGTAAACGATGTGCTATCATCCAGGCTTTGTTGTTCCATTTATAAGCACAGAGTAGATTTAGCCTAATTCTTACAGGCCCTAGGATTTCAGAATGGTAAATGAGCATTGGCTTTAACTTCAAGTCACCAGCTGCATTAGTCCCTAACAAGAGAGTCAGTCTGTCCTTTGAAGCGCTGAAGACAGGCACTGACTTCTTTCTAGCTATAAAAGTTCCAGATGGAATCTTCTTCCAACAGAAGGCTGTTTTGTCTGCATTTAAAATCTATTGTTTAGTGTAGCCATCTTCATTAATTATTTTAGCTAGATCTTCTGGATGACTTGCTGCAGCTCTTATACTAGCACTTCCTTTACCTTGCACTTTTGTGTTATGGAGACAGCTTCTTTCCCTAAACCACATGAACCAACCTCTGCCAGCTTCAAACTTTTCTTCTGCAGCTTGCTCACCTCTCTCAGCTGTCATAGAATTGAAGAAAGTTAGAGCCCTGCTCTGGATTAGACTTTGGCTAAAGGGAGTGCTGTGGCTGGTTTGATCTTCTATCCAAACCACTAAACTTTTCTCTATATCAGCAATAAGGCTGTTTTGCCTTCTTACAATTGTGTGTTCACTGGAGTAGCACTTTTAATTTCCTTCAAGAACTTTTCCTTTGCATTCATAACCTGGCTGTTTGGCACAAGAGGTCTAGCTTTTGGCCTCTCCTGGCTTTCAACATGTTTTCCTCATTCAGCTTAACCATTTCTAGCTTTTGATTTAAAGTGAGAGACATGCAACTCTTCCTTTCACTTGAACACTTATTGTAGCATTATTAGACTTAATTTCAATATCATTGTGTCTCAGAGAACAGGGAGGCCTGAGCAGAGGGAGAGAGACTGGGGAATGCTGAGTGATGAAGCAGTCAGAACACCACAGCATTTATCAAGTTTGCCATCTTATTTAAGGTCATGGTTTGTGGTGCCCCCAATTACAATAGTGACATCAAAGACCACTGATCACAGATCATCATAACAGATATAATAATAAAGAAAAAGGTTGAAATATTGCAAGAATTACCAAAATGTGACACAGAGACACAACAGTAAGCAGATGCTGTTGGGAAAATGGTCCTAACAGACTTGCTCAATGCAGGGTTGCCACAAACCTTCAATTTGTAAAAAACACAATAAAGCAAAGTGCAATAAAACAAGGTATGTCTGTATGTGCTAAGTTCCTCTTCTCTTAACTTCTTTCAAGATTCTCTGTTTGTGACTTTTGACAGTTTGATTAGGTATGTCATGCTGTAGGTCTCTATTTTATCTTAGTTGGGGTTTTTTTCTTTTGAGCTTCTTCAATTTGTATGTCCATTTCTCCTCAGATTGGGTAAGTTTTTGGCCATTAGTTCTTCTAATAGGCTCTCTGTCCCCTTTTCTCTTTCTTATCCTTCTGTGACTCCCATAATGCATATGTTGTACCACTTGATGGTGTCTCTTAGACTCCGTTCACTTTCTTCATTTTTTTCTCCTTCCTCTGCCTGGGTAATTTAGAAGTCCTTTAAGTTCACTGATTCTTTCTTCTGACTGGTCAAGTCTACTGTTTAACCCCTCTAGTGAAATTTTCAATTCATTAATTGTATTGTTTAGTACCCCAAGTTTATTTCTTGTTTCCTCATAATATCTTTTTGTTGTTATTCTAATTTACTTCATGCATTTTCCCCCCAATTTTGGTTAGTTGTCTATCTGTGCTCTTTTAATTCCCTGAGCATCCTTATGGCAGTTTTAAAATTTCTTTGTCTACAAATTCATATGTCTGTTTCTTTAGGGTTGGTTTCAGGATGTTTAATTTGTTCCTTTGATTGGGCCATGTCTCCCTGTTTCTTTGTGTACCTTGTTATGTTTTGTTCAGACTTTGGCATTTGAAAAATCAGCCAACTCTCCCAGTCTTTGTGATCTGGTTTTGTGCAGGGAAGACTTTCTACAGTCACCCAGTAAAGATTCAGGAGACCTTCTAAAACTTCCAGAGATTCATCTTCTCTGGGTTTGTATGTGTAATCTAATTGAAGAGATTTGCAGGTTTCTACTCACAAGCACTACCTGGTGTCTATGTGTGGTATTGCAGCCTCTTTGGTAGTATACCAAGCCACAGTGCTGGATGTCCATCTAGCGTCTGTTTGTGGTACTGCAGACTATGACGCATGTTGCTCTCATTTGTTCTCATAGTCTCCCAATCTGGCACCCTGCTCTTCTCAGAGTTTAGATTTAAGCAAGACAAAAGCCGATCTCTTGGAAGCCCCCCAAAGAGTCAGAACATTGGATATGTTATAGTCTTTCTCTCTCTCCCCAGGGAGAAGTAGGCAATTAGGAGTTTTCTCCCAATCATGCCTACTGTGCTGGAAGGAGAGGCTCTAGTGAGTGTGTGCCATGAATTTTTCTACCAGACTTTGATGTAGTTGGCTTCCTGCTTGCAGAGGTGCGGGAACCTCCTGTTTCTTGATTCCTTACAAAGGCAATTGGTCTGTGCATTGTTGTTAAGTTGGTGTTTCTGTGGAGCAAGGAGGTTCTGGGGCTTTCTATTCTGACATCTTGCTGATGATATTCCCAATGAGTCTAGTCATTCTCTTTGTTAAACAGCCTTATTGGATTATAATTTACATACCATACAATTTACCCACTTAAATTGCACAACTCAATGACTTCTTAATATATTCACAGATGTGTACAACCACCATCACTGCCAATTTTAGAACATTTTCATCACCACAAAAAGAAACCCAGTATAATTTAGCTATTACTACCCCTCTCACTGCCACCCTCCCAATCCCTAAGCAAACACTAATCTACTTTGTCTTTATAGATTTCCTTATTCTGGACATTTCATATGAATAAACTCATATAATATGTGGTCTTTTAAGACTTGCTTGTTCCACTTAGCATGTTTTCAAGCTTCATCCACATTGTAGTATGTATCAGGACATAGTATCTTTTTATGGCTGAATGATATTGCATTGCATAATTATACTACATATACAAAAAAGAAATTGACAAATATCTCATTTAGATTAAAATATTCAACAAAATAACAAATTGAACCCAGGAATGTATCAAAATAATTATACCAAGAGCAGTTGCTTCCAACTATGCAAGGTTTGTTCAGTATCAATGTAATCCATTATATTAACAGGCTAAAGAAAACAACTCACGTATCAATTCATGGTGAAAAAGCACTTGAGAAAATTCACCCATATGCAAATTCCAATAAAGCCATCTTTTAAAAGTCTTAGTAAACTAAGAATAGAAGGTACCTATCATTTTGTTGAGGATTTTTCCATCTATATTCATTAGGAATATTGTTCTCTAGTTGTATTTTTTTGTAAGTGTATTTTTTGAAAACTTGGCATCAAAGTAACACTCCCGTAGAATAAAGTTGGAATTGGTCCCTCCTCTTCTATTTTTTTGAGAATTATATAGGTTTGATATTAATTCTTTAAATGATTGGTAGAACTCACCAGTGAAGTGATGTGATCCTGGGCTTCTTGTTATGGAAATAAATTTTATTGAAATATAATTCACATACCATAAAATCCAACTTTTAAAAGTGTACAATTGTGAATTACTATGTTTGCAGAGTTGTACAGCCATCACCACAATTAATTTTAGAATATATTCATCTACCTTGAAACAAAGTCCGTAACAATTGGTATTCTCATGCCAACCCCATCCCCTCATTTCTATACAACTAATATCTACTTTTTATCTCTACATTTTTGCCTATTATGGACATTTCATATAAGCGGAATCATAAAATATTTGGTCCTTTGTAACTGGCTTCTTTCACATAGCAAAATGTCATTAAGGTTTATCTATGGTGTATCATGTACTAATACACTTCACTGCTTTTAACATCTAAATAATATCCCATTGTATGGGTACGTCACATTTTGTTTATCTATTCATTAGTTGATGGGCATTTAGCGTGTTTCCACTTTTTGGCTACTATCAGTAATGCTGCTATCAACATTGACGTACAAGCTTTTGTGTGAACATGTGTTTTCAATTCTCTTGGGTATACACCTATGAGTGAAATTCCTCTATCTTAACTCTATGACTAAACTTTTGAGGTTTTGCTTTATATAGAGGCTGCACCATTTTCCATCCCTACCAGCAATGTATGAGGATTCTAATTTCTTCACATCCTCATCAACACTTCTCATTGTCTTATCTTTTTTATTTTAGCCACACTGATGTGTGTCAAGTAGAATCTCACTGTTGTTTTTATTTGTATTTCTCTAATGACTGAGGATGTTGAACACATTTCAAGTGCTTACTGGCCATTTATATATCTTCTTTGGATAAATGTTTACCCAAATCCTTTGTCCACTTTTAAATTGGCTCATATGTCTTTTTACTTTGTGTTGTAAGAACTCTTATGCTCATGTAAGAGTTCATATATTCTGCATACTAGACTCTTACCAAATTTATGATGCAAATTATTTTCTCCCTTTTGTGAATTTATTTTTCACTTTATTGCTAGTGTCATTTGAAATAATTTTAAAATTTTTGATGAAGTGTAATTTATTCATATTTCCTTTTGTTGCTTTTCCTTTAAGTATCATATCCAAAAAAAAAACATGGTCTAATCTAAGTACAGGAAGATGTACACCTATGCTTTCTTGTCATAATTTTACAGTTCTAGCTCTTATAAATAGGTCTCTGATACACTTTGAGTTAATTTTTATATATGGTATGAGACATTTTCAGGAGGTCCCTGTACTCAAGCAGTGGTCAACAAGCATCTAACATACAGGCCACCCGTAGCTATATAGAGGTCAATGACCAACTCAAGATGCCTCTTTCCATTGGGATTCCATTGTTCTACTGTCTATTGAAAAAGGGGAGAAGGCGGGAGTCCTGGTCAGTATATCCCACCCCCAGCCCATCTCTGCATGCCTGACAGTGTTGCCTCCCCTAGCAACATGTAAGGCACGCACAACCAGGTCAGATTCCTAAAGCTGCAGCCATATTAACATCTACAGATCAGACAATGTGTTATTCTTGTAGAAGGGGAAGACCTTTACATACAAGTTCCTGCTAAATATCTGTCTTTTTAACATTAGACTTCTGCTGCTCCTTTCCTGTGGCATTCAGTCGCTGGATGGGCACATTTTCCACTGGTAGATTATTTGGCCATTGTCTTTATTCCTTCCATTGTCCTGGAGAACATCATAGCACATATAAAATCCCTTACCAGATTCACTCAGCAAGACTTAAGTGATAGACAGTAAAGTCTCTAATGGGAAAAATCATCCTCTAAAATAGGATGGCCTTGGACAGTATAACTGCCTCACAAGGAGGTATCTATGCCATTATCCAAGCAGAATGTTGTATGTTCACATCTGATGAGTTTGTTAATGTATCATCTTTATTAAATCACATGAGGACACAAGTGAATGCCCTGAATGAGCCAACCTCTAGCCTATGGGACTTAGTAAATCAATGGTTTGGATCATGGGGTTCTTGGTGGAAGAAGTTGTTACTTATATTAAGAATCATTATCTGTATCTGTGTATTGTCTTGTATGCGCTTATACTCTTGCTGTGGCATCTACCTCCAATGCAGCCAGACAGCTGCCAAACGAGCCACCTCCATGGTAATAAAACCCCTTGCTGATTACTCAGAGACACTGCAGAAGAGGAGGATGTATAACATTATAAGAGTTGGATGGAGAGTTAGAGGAGGTCCTTGAGAGGACACTGAGAAGATGTGACCTTCAGCTGATCTGCGAGCTGGACCTGGTCAATGGAAGGCTGCTTACCCACTCCCCATCCTTGGAATGTACATTTTGCCCATTCCATACTACAAGTTGCTTCAAGGATGCAACCTTGAGAGAATAATGTATTGTTGAGACCATCTGAACTGTGTATGTGGCTGAACCCTGTTAAGGCCTCTACATAAAAATTTTAGATTCTGGTGGGTGGGTGCAGACATCAATGTCTTATAGCTACCTAGGACAAGCCTCATATGTAAGTTCTCTTGCTTAATAAAACTGACACCTGCCAATCTGGAGTGGTCTAACTCTTTCTTTGGTTTCTTCTTATCCTCCAAGTATGGGGGCCAGTTTCAAATTTCACTCGGGGTAGATTGATTGATCTATCTATCTAATCACATTGCTGTACACCTGAAACAAATACAACATTGTAAATCAACTATATTTCAATAAAAATTTGTTTTAAAAAAAAGTATAAAGCTGATATAAACATCCATGTGCAAGTTTTTGCATGGCAATAAGTCTTAAGTCCTTTAGATAAATACCAAGGAGCATGATTGCTGGATCATATGCTAAAAGTATGTTTACTTTTGTAAGAAACTGACAAACTGTCTTCTAAAGTGGCTGTACCACTTTGCATTCCCACAAGCAATGAATGAGAGATCTTGTTTCTCCACATCCTTGCCAGCATTTGAGGTTGTCAGTGTTCTGGATTTTGGCCATTCTAATAGGTGTATAGTGGTATCTCATGTTTGTTTCAATTTTCATTTCTGTTATGATATATGATGTGGAATACTTTTTCATATGCTTAATTTCTACCTATGTATCTTCTTTGGTAAGGGGTCTGCTAAGGCCTCTTGGCCATATTTTAATTGTGTTGTTTTCTTACTGTTTAGTTTTAAGAGTTCTTTGTATATTCTGATAACAGTCTTTTATTAGGAATATTGTCTACAAATATTATCTCACAGGCTGTGGGTTTGTCTTTTCTTTTTTTTTTCTTTCATTTTGACAGTCTTTTGTAGAGCAGAAAATTTTAATTTTAATTAAGTCCAGTTTATCAATCCATTCTTTCATGGGCTATGCCTTTGGTGTTGTATCTAAAAAAAATCACTGCCAAACCCAAAGTCATCTAGACTTTCTCCTATGTTATATTCTCAAAGTTTTACACTTCTGTGTTTTACATTTAGGTCTATGATCCATTTTGAGTTGTTCTTGTGAAGGATAAAAAGTCTGCATATAGATTCATTTTTTTTTACATGTGGAAGCTCAGTGATTTCAGCACCATTTGTTAAAAAGACTATTATTGATCCATTTTATTGTCTTTGCTTTTTTGTTAATTGTATGGTACTGGCATAAAAATAGACACAAAGACCAACAGAGTAGAATAGAGAGCCCAAAATTAAACCCTTGCATACACAGTCAATTAATTAGGAAGCCAGGAATATTCAGCAGGGAACAGATAGTCACTTCAACAAATGATGTCAGGAAAACTGGATAACCACATGCAGAAAAATAAAATTAGACCCCCATCTTACACCACTTACAAAAATTAACTTGAAATGGATCAAAGATTTATACATAAGACCTACAACCATAAAAGCCCTAGAAGAAAACACAGGGAGAAGCTCCTTGACATTAGTCTTGGCAATGCTTTTTTTGATGTGGCACCAAAACCACAAGCAACAAAAGCAAAAATCAACAAGTGAGACTATATCAAACTAAAAAGCTTCTGCACTGTGAAAGAAACAATCAACAAAATGAAAAGGCAACTTACAGAATGGGAAAAAATATTTGCAAACCATGTATTAGATAAGGAAGTAATATCAAAACTATATAAAGAACTTTACAATACATACAACTCAATAATTTAAAAAAAACCCAAACAATCCAATCTTTGAAATGGGCATAAGAACTACATAGACATTTTTCCAAAAAAGAAACCCAAATGGCCAACAGGTACATGAAAAGGTGTTCAACACCACTAACCATCAAAGAAAAGTAAATCAAAGCCACAATGAGGCTTTGATTTACACCTATAAGAATAGAAATCATCAAGAAGAGATAACAAGTGTTGGCAAGAATGTGGAGAAAAGGGAACCCTTGTGCACTGTTGGTGGGGTTGTAAGCTGGTTCACCCACTATGGAGAAAAGTATGGAGATTCCTCAGAAAATTAAAAATAAAACTAATATATTATCCAGCAATTCCACTTCTCAGTATATATCCAAAGGAATGAAAGCAAGTTAACAAAGAGATATATACACTCCATATATACACTCCTATGTTTACTGGAGTTTACTGTTTACTATTCTTTACAATAGCAAGATATGGAAAAAAGCTAACTGTCCATTAATGGATGAATTGGTAAAGAAGATGTGGTATATACATATACAACGGAATACTAATCAGCCATTAGAAAAATGGAAATTCTGCCCTTTACAACAGCAATGGATGGACCTTAAGAACATCATGTTAAGTAAGTCAGAAAGAGAATGACAAAAAATGTATGACATCTCTTACATGTGGAATCTAAAAAAACCAAACTCATAAAAGCAGAGAATGGAATGGTGGTTACCGGAGGCTGGGAGGTGGCAGAATGGGAGAAATGTCGTTTAAAAGTAAATACTTGCAAATAGTAGATAAATCTTCCTAGAGACCTATACACAGTACAGTGATTATAGGCAACAAAACTGTATTAAACATTAAATTTCTCAAGAAATTAATCTTAATTGTTCCCAATATTAGAAGAAATGATAACTACATGATGTGATAGAGGTATTAGTCAATGGTACAATGGCAATCACACTGCAAAATATATGTATTAAATCAATATGATGTACACATTAAACTTACACAATGTTATATGTCAAATACAACTCAATAAAAAACTAAAAATAGAAAGTTATCAAACCACAAAAGAAGAGAAGAGGAACAAAGGAACTACAAACAGCCAGAAACCAATAAATAATGTGATAGGTCCATACATATCAATAATTACTCTAAATGTAAATGGACTAAATTCTCCAATCAGAAGACATAGAGTGACTGTATGAACTGAAAAAAAAAGACCCAACTATACAATGCCTACAAGAGACTGACTTCAACTTTAATGACACACATTGATTTAAAGAGAAAGCATGGAAAAAATATTCTATGCAAATGAAAACCAAAAGAAAGCAGGGATAGCTATGCAGTAGTCCCCTCCTTACCCACAGAGAATATATTCCAAGGTCCCCAGTGGATGTCTGAAACTGCAGATAGTATAGAACCATATATATGTTTTTTTCCTATGCATACATACATACCTATGATAAAGTTTAATTCATAAATTTGACATAGTAAGACATTAACAGTAACTCATAATAAAATGGAACAATTCAATTATAACAATATGCTGTAATAAAAGTTATGTGAATGTGGTCTCTTTCTTTCTCTCAAAATATCTTATTGTACGATACTTACCCTTCTTCTCATGATGATGTGAGGTGATAAAATACCTACATGATGAGATGAAGTGAGGTAAATGACATAGGCATAGTGATGAAGTGTTAGGGTACCACTGACCTTCTGACAATACATCCAAAAGAGGACCATCCACTTCAAGTGATCCTGGATCATTAGACAATGACAATGTCTGTGATTGTATGTTAGGAGCAGACTATGTCAGTGGTTAGGGATCCCATTTGGGAACAGAGCAGAATGATGTGAGATTTCATCATGCTACACAGAACAGCATGCAATTTAAAATTTATGAATTATTTCTGGAATTTTCCCTTTAATATTTTCAGATAGCAGTTGACTAAGGGTAACTAAAACTGGAGAAAGTGAAACTGTGGATAAAAAGTGACCACTGTACTTGTATCAACAAAATAGATTTTGAGCAAAAATTACAACTAGAGACAAAGAATGTCATTATATAATGATAAAGGGTTCAATTAATCAAGAGGATATAAGAATTATAAATATCTATGTACAAAATCAAATTTACCCATGTAAATATATAAAACAAACATTAAAAGACCTTTATAGTGAAATATACAATACAATAATAGTCAGGACTGTAATACAAACTTTTGACAAAGGGTAAATCACCCAGATAGAAAATTAATTAAAAAATATTGAATATAAACTACATGTTACACCAGATAGACTTAAACACATATATAGAACATTTCATCCAACAGCAGCAGAATACATTCTTCTCAAGCACACATGGAACATTCTCCAGAACAGATTATATGTCAGGTCACATAACAAATCTTAATAAATTTAAGAAGACTAGAATCATATCAAGCACCTTTTCCAAACACAATGGTATAAAACTACAAATCAACTACAAAAGGAAAAATGAAAAATTCACAAATATGTGGAGATTAAAAACATGATTCTGAACAACCCATGGGTCAAAAAAGAAATCAAGAGAGTAATCAAAAAACACCTTGAAATGAATGAAAATGGAAATACAACATAATAAAACTTACAGGATGTAGCAAAAGTAGTTTTAAAAGTTCATAGCAATAAATGCCTATATTAAGAAATTAAAAAGATCTCAAATTAACAACCTAACTTTATACCTGAAGGAAATAGAAAAAGAATTTTAAAAGGCCCAAAGTAAGTAGAAGGCAGGATATTAAAAAGATCAGAGTGGAAATCAGTGAAATAGAGTAAAAAGACAATAGAAAAGTTCAATTAAACCAAGAGCTAGCTTTTGAAAAGATAAATAGAATAGACAAAACTTTACCTAGTCTCAAGGAAGACTCAAATAAATAAAATCAGTAATGGAAGAGTAGATGTTACAAATGACAACACAAAAATAAAAAGGATCATAAGAGAAAACTATGAACAATTATATGCCAATAAATTGAACAACCTGGAAGAAATGGATAAATTCCTAAAAACAACCTACCACAACTGAATCATGAAGAAACAGAAAGTCTGAATAGACTGATTACTAGTTAAGGAGATTAAATCACTATTCAAAAACCTTCCAACAAACAAAAATCCAGGACCAGATGGCTTCACTGGTGAATGCTATCAAACATTTAAAGTAGAATTAATACCAATCCATCCAAACTCTTCCAAAAAAATAGCAGAGGAGGAAACACTTTTAAACTCGTTTTACAGGGCCAGTATCACCCTCATAACAAAACCAGGCAAGGACACCTGGAAATGACAGGCCAATATCCCCGATGAATATAGACGCAAAAATCTTCCACAAAATATTAACAAAATAAAACCAACAATATAAAAGAATCACAGACCATAATCAAGTGGGATTTACTCCAGGGAAGTAAGGAGGGTTCAACATCTGCAAATTAATCAAGATGATACACCATATTAACACAATGAAGGGTAAAAATCATATGAACATATCAACAGATGCAAAAAAAGCATCTAACAAAATTCAAGATGATTTAAAAAAAAAATCTCAACAAAGTGAGGAAAGGGAACATACCTCAACATAAAAGAAACCATATATGACAAGCCCACAGCTAACATCATATTCAATAGAGAAAAACTGAAATCTTTTCGTCTAAAACAAGGAACAAGACAAGGATGACCACTTCACACTTTTATTCAAAATAGTATTGGAAGCTCTAGCCACAGTAATTAGGCAAGAAAAAAAAATAATGAAAGGCATCCCAATCAGAAAAGAAATAGTAAAACTGTTGCTGTTTGCAGATGACATATAACATATGGAAAACCCTAAAAACTCCATAAAAAAGAAAAAACTCTTAGAATGACTGAACAAATTCAGTAAAGCTGCAGGATACAAAATCAGAAAAAATGTTGCATTTCTATACACTAATAATGAACTACCAGAAACAGAAAATAAGGAAATAATCCCTTTTACAATTGCATTAAAAAATAAAAATAAAATACGTAGGAGTAAATTTAACCAAGGAGGTGAAAGACCTGTACAATGAAAATTAGAAGACACTGATGAAAGCAGGAGAACAAACGAATGGAAAAACATTCCATGATCATGGACAAGAAGAGTTAGTATTGTTAAAACGTCGAAACCACCCAAAGCAACCTACAGATTCAATGCAATACCTATCAAAATTCCAATGGCACTTTCCAAAGAAATACAACTAATAATCCTAAAAATTTTTTGGTATCACAAAAGACCCCCAAGTAGTCAAAGCAATCTTTGGAAAAAAGAACAAAGCTGGAGGCATCATACTTCCTGATTTCAAACTGTATTACAAGTTATACTAATCAAAACAATATGGCATTGGAATAAAAACAGACACATAGATCAATGGAACAGAATAGAGAGCCAAGAAACAAACTCATGCATACATAGTCAATTAACTTACAACAAAGGGGCTAAGATATACAATTGGGAAATGGCAATCTCTTTAATAAATGGTATAGGGAAAACTGGACAGTCACATGCAAAAGAATAAAACTTGACCACTACCTTACACCATACACAAAAACTAACTCAAAATGACTTAAAAACTTGAACATAAACCTGAAATGATTTTTTAAAAAACTCCTAGAAGAAAACATAGGCAGTAATCTCCTTGACACTGATACTGTTAAGGATTTTTTTGGATTTGACACCAAAAGCAAAGGTAACAAAAGCAAAAATGACAAATGGAACTATGTCAAACCAAAAAGCTTCTGCATAGCAAAGGAAACTATCAACAACATGAAGAGGCAACCTACCAAACAAAATAAAATATTTGCAAATCATATATCTGATAAGGGACCAACAACCAAATATACAAAGATCTCAAACAACTCAACATCCAAAAAAAAAAGATTGAAAAATAGGTAGAGAATTTGAATAGACTTTTTTTCAAAGAAGAAATACACATGGCCAACAGGATATAAAAAGGTGTACAGCATCACTAATTATCAGGGAAATGCAAATCAAACCTCGAGATATCACCTCTCACCTATTAGAATGGCTCTTATCAAAAAGACAAGAAATAAGTGTTGGTAAGTATATGGAGAAAAGGGAACCCTTGTGTGCTGTTGATGGGAATGTAAACTGGTGCAGCCACTATGAAAAGCAGTATGGACGTTCCTCAAAAAATTAAAAGTAGAACTACCATATGATTCAACAATTCCACTTCTGGGATTTATCCAAAGAAAACATAAACACTAACTTGAAAAGATATGTGCACCCCTATTTTCACTGAAGCATTATTTATTATTTATAATAGCCAAGACATGGAAACAACCTAAGTGTCTATTAGTGGATGAACAGATAAAAAATGTGATGTACACACACACACACACACACACAATGGAATGTTATTCAGCCATGTAAAAGAAGGAAAATCTTGCCTTTTGCAACAACACGGATGGACCCTGATGGCATTATGCTAAGTGAATAAGTAAGGCAGAGAAAGACAAATACTGTATGACCTCACTTAAATGTGGATCCTAAAACAAACAAAAAACCCTGAACTTATACAAAGAACAGGCTAGTGGTTTCCAGAGGTGGAGCTGGGGTGTGGGTGCAATAGGTGAAGGTGGTCAAAAGGTACAAACTTTCAGTTATAAAGTAACTAGGTCATGGGATATAATGTACAACATGATAACTATACTTACTAATACTGTATTGTATATTTGAAAGCTGTTGAGAGAGGTCTTAAACTGTCTCATCACACACAAAAAAATTTCTACTGTGTATGGTGACTGACGTTAACTAGACTTATTGTGGTGATCATTTCACAATATATACAAATATTGAATCATGTTGTATACCTGAAACTAATATAATGTTACATTAATTATATATCAGTTAAAAATATTTTCAAAAGATATATCTGATATGGGACTGTTATCCAAAATGTACAAAGAACTCTAAAAATAACAGTAAGGAAAACTGATATACCACATTAACAAACTGAAGAATAAAAATCATATGATCATCTCAATAGATGCTTTTGACAAAATTCAACATCCATTTATGATAAGAACTCTCCAGAAAGTGAGTATAGAACGGACATATCTCAACACAATAAAGGCCATATATGATGAGCCCACACACAGCTAACATCAAACTCAATGCTGAAAAGCTGAAAGCATTTCCTCTAAGATCAGGAACAAGACAAGGATGCTCACTCTCGCCACTTTGATTCAACATAGTATTGGAAGTCCTAGTCATGACAATCAGATGAGAAAAAGAAATAAAAGGAATCCAAATTGGAAAGGAAGAAGTAAAACTGTTACTGTTTGCAGGTGACATGATACTATACATAAAAAATCCTAAAGACACCACCAAAAAACTACTAGAACTCATCAGTGAATTCAGTAAAGGTAGAAGATGCAAAATTAATATACAGAAACCTGTTACATTTCTGTACATTAAGAACAAACTATCAGAAAGAGAAATAAGGAAACAATCCCATTTACCATCGCATCAAAAAGAATAAAATATCTAGGAATAAATCTATCTAAGGGGGTAAAAAACCTGTACTCTGAAAACAATAAGACACTAATGAAAGAAATTAAAGACAACACAAACAGATGGAAAGATATACCATGTTCATGGATTGGAAGAATTAATATTGTTAAAAATGATCATACTACCAGAGATAATCTACAGATTCAATGCAATCTCTATCAAATTACCAATGACATTCTTCACAGAACTGGAACAAAAAAAAAGTTAAAATTTGTATGGAAACACAAAAGACCCCGAATAGCCAAAACAATCTCGAAAAAGAAGAACAGAGCTGGGGGAATCATGCTCCCTGACTTCAGACTATACTACAAAGCTACAGTAATCAAAACAGCATGGTACTGGCACAAAAACAGACACATAGGTTAATGGAATCAAACAGAGAGTCTAGAAATAAACCTATGCACTTATGGTCAATCTACAGAAAAGGAAGCAAGAATATACAATGGAAAAAGAGTCTCTTCAATAAGTGGTGCTGGGAAAATTGTACAGCTACATGTAAAAGAATGAAATTAGAACATTTTCTCACACCACATAATAATAAACTCAAAATGGATTAGAGACCTAAATATAGGACCAGAAACCATAAAACTACTAGAAGAAAACATAGGTAGAACACTGACATAAATTGTAGCAATATTTTTTTGGCTCTGTCTCATAAGGCAAAGGAAACCAAAGTGAAAATAAATGGGACCTAATTAAACCTAAAAGCTTTTGCACAGCAAAGGAAGCCATCAACAAAATGAAAAGACAACCTGCTGACTGGGAGAAAATATTTCCAAATGATATGACTAATAAGGGGTTAACATTAAAAACATGTATAAACAGCTCATATAACACAACATCAAAAAAAAATCCCAATTAAAAACTGGGCAGAAGAGCTGAATAGACATTTTTGTAAAGAAGATATAGGTGGCCAACATGCACATGAAAAGATTGCTCAACATCTTTAATCATTAGAGAAAAGCAAATCAAAACCATGAGTTATCACCTCTTACCTGTCAGAATGGTTACCATAAAAAAACACACACACACAAATGAGAAATGTTGGCAAGGATGTAGAGAAAACAACTCATTTGGTACACTGTTGGTGGGAATGTAAATTGGTGCAGCCAGTGTAGAAAACAGTATGGAGATTTCTCAAAAAACTAAAATAACACTGCCATATGATACAGCAGTTCTACTCCTGGTATGTATCCAAAAAAAAAAACTGAAACATTAATTCTAAAATATACATGCACCCCAGTGTTCACAGCAGCATTATTTACAAGAGCCAAGATACAGAAGCAACCTAAGTGTCCTTCAACAGATGAATGGATAAAAAAGATGTGGTACATATACACAATGGAATACTTACTCAGCCATAAAAAAAATGAAATTTTGCTATTTGCAACTAAATGGATGGACCTGGAGGGTATTATGCTTAGTGAAATAAGTCAGACAGAGAAAGACAAATATTATATGATGTCACTTACATGTGGAATCTAAAAAATAAAACAAACTAGTGAATATACCAAACAAACAAACAAAAAAAGGAACAGACTCACAGATACAAAGAACAAACTAGTGGTTACCAGTGGAGAGAGGGAAGGGGAAACACAGGGGTAGGAGATTAAGAGGTACAAACTACTATGTATAAAATAAATAAGCTACAGGATATATTGTACAGCACAGGGAAATTAATCAATATCTTATACTAACTATAAATGAACTATAACCTTTAAAAATTTTGAACCACTATGTTGTACACCTGAAACTTATATAGTATTGTAAATCAACTATACCTCAATAAAAAAAGAAATAATGTTAAGAGCCAATGCTTTTGTAACTGAGCTCTATCTAATTATTAAAAAATGAATGATTGGGGGGAAGGTATAGCTCAAGTGACAGAGTGCATGCTTAGCATGCATGAGGTCCTGGGTTCAATCCCCAGTACCTCCTGTAAAAATAAATAAACCTAACTGCCTCCCCCCAAAATATAAAATAAGTAAATAATATAATAATAAGTAAATAAAATTTTTTAAAAATCAAAAAAAATTTAATTTTAAAAATTAAAAATGAATGATTAAAATAAAAACAATAAAACAAACACCTTAACTAAAAAATGGACGTAAAATCTTAACAGACACCTCACTGAAGAAGATATACAGATGGCAGATAAATATATGAAAGAAGCTCCATACCATATGTCATCAGGAAATTGGAAATTAAACAAGGAGAGAACACTATACACCTATCAGAATGACCAAAATCCAAAACATTGACAACACTAAATGCTGACGAAGATGTTGAACAGCAGGAACTCTCTCATTTATTATTATTAGAAATATAAAATTGTATAGCCACTCTGAAAGACAGTTTGGTGGTTTCTTACAAAACTAAACATATTCTTACAATACAATCCAGCAATCACATTCCTTGGTATTTACCTATAGGAGGAGAAAACTTATGTCCACATGAAAATGTGCAGACAATTATGTATAGCAGTTTTATTTGTAACTGCCAAAACCTTGGAAGCTAATAAGATGCCCCTCAGTAGGTAAATAGATAACTCAATTGTGGTGCACCTGGACAATAGAATATTACTCAGTGCTAAAAAGAAATAAGCTATTAAGCCATGAAAAGACATTTAGGAACCTTAAATTCTTATTACTCAAAGAACACAAACTGAAAAAGCTACATACTATATGATTCCAACTATATGACATTCTGGAAAAGGCAAAACTAGAGACAGAAAGATCAGTGGTATCCAGGGGTTGCCGGGCAGGGAGTGGGGGGTGGTATTAAGCATACAGGATTTTTCGGGCAGTGGAAATATTCTGTATGATACTTCATTGATGGATACAAGTAATTATATGTTTGCCCAAACCCATAGAATGTACAGCATCAAGAGTAAACCCTAAGGCAAACTATGATCTTTGGGTGACTATGATGTGTTGATACAAATTCATCAATTGTAATAAAAGTACCACTCTGGTGGGAGATGTTGAAAATGGGTAAGGTTATGCGTGTATAGACAGGGAGCATATGGGAAATCTCTGTACCTTTCTCTCAAATTTGCTATGAACCTACAAGTGCTCTGAAAAAAATTAAGTCTTTCAAAAGACATACCAAATGGAAGGAAACATTTGCAAATCATACATCTAATAAGGTTTCAATATCTTGAATATATAAAGAGCTCTTACAATTCAACATCAAACTGACAGCCCAAATAAGAAGTGGACAAAAGACCTGAATAGACATTTTCCAAAGAAGTTATACAAATGGCCAACAAGCACATGAAGATGTTCAACAGCATTATTAGAGAAATGCAAAACAAAACCACAAGGAGATACCAATTCACACCCACTAGGCTGGCCATAATCAAAAAAACAAAGTAACAAGTGTTGGTGAGGATATGGAGAAACTGGAACCTTTTGTACATTGTGGGACTGGAAAATGGTACAGCCACTCTGGGAAGCTTGGCATTTTCTCGAAAAGCTAAACATAGAATTACCATATGACCCGGCAAGTCCACTCCTAGGTATATGCCCCTATAAGAATTGAAAATAGATATTCTAAATTAATCTAAAATGACTGACAATTGCATACCCCTGGGATTACACTAAATACAATTGAACTATTCACTTTAAATGTGTGAACTGTACATCATATGAATAATGTCCCAAAATAGCTGTTAAGCGCACTTGCACACATGTAAACACACACATTTTCTCACACATACATGTGGAATGAAGTACTGATATATGCTACTCTATGAATGAACACTGTGCTAAGCAAAGGGAGCCAGTCACAAAGGATTATATTATTCCATTTACATGAAATGTCCAGAATAGGCAATTAAAGACAAAATATACATTAGTGGCTGCCCAGGGCTTGAGGGACTAGGGGATTGGGGTAATTATAGCTAAAAGTTATATGGTTTCTTTTTGAGATGACAAAAATATTCTAAAATGACTGTGGTGATGGTTCCAGAACTCTGTGTATATACTAGAAACCACTGAATTATATATTTTAAGTGTGAATTACATCTTAATAAACCTGTTTGTTCTTTAAAAAAAATTAAAAGAGATCACTAGGAGACGAGAGAATTACAACTTGGGTTGAACTAATAAGTTAAGGGAATCAACTAGGGAAGCTTACTCACACACGGAACCCTTATGCCCCAGGATTCACCTCCTCTAGTCTATGAGAGAACAGGAGTGATGGTTCACATCGAGGACCATGTGATCCACATGGGCAGCACAGGATTTCACTGGCTGAACATGCAAGACTTGTGTCTGTGTCTTCCACAGTTTACTGTGCACTTGGTGGAGAATGGCAATGTGTGTTTCTACAGGTTGAGCCCACCTTTGCCACTCCGGTTTCGTGACTGCTGCCAGCATTTCCCTCACAGAAACCCTAGTAGCTTTATATTTCCACTCCTCATTGATAATTTACTGAGGATAATGACAGTGCTGCTTCTCCTCTATGTCCCTGCTTCCAAGTAGCTAGAGATTCTCCCCCAGGAAAGATTCCACATTTTGGCTGACATGCAAAATGCCTCCAGTGTCCTGATGTAACATCTGGCAGGCAATGAACCAACCTTCTTCAGGGCTAAGGGCCAGCCAGAGAATTGCCCTGTCAGCCATGCGCAACAGTTTCAGCTACAACAGGTGTAAAGAAAACGAAGTAAGGAACAGCAGCAATACTATCAAATGCTACCTAGCCATAGCGCAGTAAGAGGGGAAATGACTATGTAGATTCTTCCAAGTCTCTTTTCCAATTGTGTATTTTGAAAAGAAAAGGAGAAAAACAAAGAAACAAATTCTTCCCTACTTTATTCTGCAGGAAATGAGGATGACTCATTCTTCATGAGTTTCACTCCATCTTAACATTTCTCCCATCATTCTCGTCTCCAATTTCTTTTACAGCAGGCAATCTACATCTCTAAAACCGCATTAAAAATCTAAAGCCCTACAGTTGTATTTTAATCAATTTATTATCTTTCTGTACTAGTGTCAGACTTTGGCTGCTTACCAAATCCCTCCTCCACCCAATCACATGCAATTAACTTTCTACAGTGTATCACCCAAATTCTCTGAGTGAAATCATTCAATATATAAAGAATAGTACTTTGTATAGTGAGATGAAGGCAAGCAATACAGTTGGTCTTATTTTGTTTTTGGAGAAAACGGTATTTTCTGAAAGTCACCGCCTGGTGGTATATGTGGAATGTCACTCTGAATTGTCACAAGATATATTTCCCCTGCACTCACCTTCCTGTTATCCTCAAATTATATTTGGCACCAATCAGCTACTCCATTCATCTCTAGATTTTCTTTCTCAGAGCAGCTACAGAATGAGGATTCCATTCACAGGCATGGATGAAGGCAGCATCAGCAGAAACTAGGAAAGGCAATGTAAAATAGTCAATCTCTACAGAGAGATCAGACGCTGCTTGAGATTATGGGCCCCAAGTGGTCAACCATAAATAAAGGTTCCAAGCTCTGAGATTCAGAAACAGCAATCTCCTTGAGGGACCACTCAGCTGTGGACTGAGTTGGGAGTTAATTTCCTGTAATCACAGCCAAGGGACTAAAGAAGGCTGTGAAGCAACCTTAGATGTAAGAAGTCATCCCCTTCTCATTCAAATTTATAGATGACTATACTCTAGACCAATTAGAGTCTTCATCTTCCTTCTCATTATTAATAAGCAGATACTTAGTACTATATTGACTGGGGCTCTTACATACATGTTCTTTAGGGAGAAAACAACATTAATACAAATATTTAAAAGATACATAGAAACACAACCAAATGTCGAATACTTTGAGTACTCACACCAAACACATATCAAGGGTCAGTGCACTCTAGGGAATAACTGAACAGTAGTGTTCAAAAGACAGTACATAAGGAGGTATTATCATTCCTTAAATTACTCCAGGTGGAGTTTAAAAAGTTCTTTGAATGACAGTCTCATGAAGGAAAATATGAAAAAACATGTCAGGCATATGGGAGTCATGGGAGAAGGCTCACAGGTATTAAAAAATGTGGCAATCTAATACGTGGTGCTGACATTCAGGAGGAAGATTTTAGACTTCATCCACAGTGAAACAGGAAGGGCCTTTAAGAGGAGAATCACATGATCAAAAGGAAGACAATCTCTCCTTACACTTTAAAGAGGTCACCTAACAAGGGGACATTAAATTTGTTAGGAAGGTAATAAATAATTTTTATTTGTTAACAAAAAGAGATTTGGAGTTCACTGCACTTTAATATGAATATATCACATTTGAACAACATAATTTTCTCATGGCTTTGAAGAAAAACACTGATAAAGACTCAAGAGTGGACTGAACCTGAATAGGGGTCTGGGGAAGAGGTGGTTACTTCAAGCCCATGGTCCCTAGAATCGTCACCTGTATAGAGACCCCCTAGTGCTTCTCCAGTACAGGGCAATGATGTCACTCATAGCTTCTGTGTTGTGATATCAAAGGAGAACATATACTGGGTCGCATAGAAATTATTCCTAGGGAAAGAAATATAACAAGAGGGAAGCTGAATAACACAGGCACCAAATTTAAAAAGTGAGAACTCACAGCTGTTCATGACATTATAGAAGCTAGTTCAGACAAGTAAAGAACTGTAACTGATAACAATAGCTAACCTGTGAATGCTCACTATGTACCAGGCACTGTGCAAGAGCATGTGTTCTAAATCATTTAATTATCACCCCAACAACCTCATGATGTTACTATATTCATACCACAGATCAGGAAATTGAGGTTCACAGACACACAGGTAGAAAGTGACAGAGCTGGCATTTGAACCAAAGGTATCTCTTAGTTTGTGCTCTTAAATTACCTCCAAATGTCTAGTAAACTATCATTTGAGAGAGAATTGGATTATGACCATTATAGCTTTCCCTTTTTTCTTTTGCTCCTGTTAACCATCTTCTACACACACATATCCCTCCAAATGAGTTTCCATTCATTCTACCACAGCCATCTAGATCTCTCATATTCTGAAGACATTTTGATTTACTAAGAGGAACCAGGGCTCCTTGGAGAAATGGGTAATTCTCCAAGGGCTGTGGCAGGGAATATACAAAATGAGCAACCTATAGTGCCAGAAAGTAAGGAAGTGCTCAAAAAACAAAACAGTGGGGGCATGCCAAAGGAACATAGGAACCAATGTGAAAGGGCTTCCAATGAACAAAGCTGGAATAATTTGAGAAACAAAATAAATAATTCTTCCTTATAGAGGAATGCTAAATAATTTATGTAGATTCTCACCCTCCAGTAAGTGGAGCTTAATCTTCTCCAATCCTTCTTAAAAGTGGGCTGGATTTAGTGACCTCCTTCCAAAGAATGGAGCTTAGAAAGTGGGGAATATAACTTGAAGGAGGAGAAACCTGGCAAAGGTTGGCCAGCTGATCAAAACCTTGATATGATATGATATGATATGATGAGAATAGTATTTCACCTGTGTGGTCTTTCTCCCAAACACCCATTACCCCCCCAGTCTAATCATAAGTAAACATCATACAAATCCCAACTGAGGCACAGTCTACAAAATACCTGAGTAATACTCCTCAATAATTTCAAGATCATCTAAGCAAAGAAATTCTGAGAAACTGTCACAGTCAACAGGAACTTAAGGAGACACCAGAGCAATGTGATGTGGCATCCTGGACTGGATCCTAGAACAGAAAAAGACATTAAGTAAAAACTAAGGAAATAAAGTATAGACTTTAGTTAATCAGTATTGGTTCATTAATTATAGCAAATGTACCATACTAACCTAACATGCTGATAAAAGGGGTAACTGTGTGCAGGGCAGAGAGTGGGTGAATATGGGAACTCTCTGCACTATTTTTGCAACTTTTGGTAAATCTAAAATTATTCTAAAATACAAAATTTATTTTTTAAAAAATTCACAAAACCTGGAAGAAGAAATAGAATCAAAGCCTAGCTTTTATCCTCATTAACTGGGTAACCCTGTACAAGTCACTGGTATCCTTGTTTATAAAATAGATAGGGTACTAGCTTTTTAGTGACATTTGCAAGTTGGCAAACTAGGAAGCTCCAGGCCCTCCTTTCCCCATCCACATTAACATTTAAAAAACCAACTAGAGATTGGCTAAAATAACTTTACAGGAGGTCTGGAAAACAGTCTTTAACAACCAAGTGGAAGTTTAATCAAGAAAAAGCCACATAGGAAATGGTAGGAAATTCCATGGCATTTTTACTTATTTTAACCCCTCTTTCCCCTGTAGTGCAGTGAAGCACAGTCTGGGGAAAGCAGTGGCCCAGCTGTCAGTTCCCTCCCTCTAACTGGAGAGAGGAAGGCAGACCTTTTTTGCAGTGTTCTAATCTGCCTAGGACTACCTGAGGTATTAGTCTCCCAGAGTTCAGGAAGAGAAAAGCAGTATAGCTCGGATCTCGGGGTAGGAAAAGCCACGGGAAATGGTGGACACTGCTTGAGAAAGCTGCGGAGGGACTACAGTCTCACAACATCTGAGGCAAGAGATTAGAGGCAGAGGAACACAGTAGAATATCAATGGCCCCCCGAAGAAGCAGTGGTGGGAGTCTTTGGGAAATTAAGACACTTAAACCTGATGTGTATTTAAGGGAATTGAAAAAAGCACACACAGTGGCCCAGACAAGATGTATGCCTAGAAAAGGTCCAGGAAGACCTTTAAACCTTTACATGAGGCTGATCTCAAGGCTCAGAGCAAGCTGTCCTAACTCGTAAATGTCTTCCCCAGGACAGAGCCTATCTGCAAAGCATTTTTCAAATGCCCAACTTTCAATCAAAAAAACCACAAAGCATACAAAGAAACAGGAAAATATGCCACATCAAAGGAAGAAAATAAAGTGGTAGAGAATGTTTCTGAAAAAACACTAGGCAATGACTAAAACAATGATCTTGAATATGCTCAAAGAGCTGAAATAAAACACAAAGAACCAAAGGAATGAGGAAAAGAATACGTTTTTTAAATGAGGACATCAACAAAGAGATAAAAATTATAAAAAGGAACCAAAAAGAAATTCTAGGGCTGAAAATATAGTAACTCGATTGGAATATTCACTAGTGGGATTCAACAACAGTTTGAAATAGGAAGAAAGAATCAGTGAAGTTGAAGATATCATTTGAAATTCTTGGGTCTAAGAAGCAAAACAGAAAAAGAGGATAAAGAAAAGTGGGCAGAGATTCAGAGACTTATGGCGTACCATCAAGCAACAAATGCATTATCAGAGTTCCAGGAGGTTAGAAGAAAGAAAGGAGCAGAGAGGTTATCTAAAGAAATAATGGCCAAAAACTTCCCAAATTTGAGAAAAAACATGGATTATTCACAAGTCCAAGAATCTCAATGAACTCTAAGTATGATAAACCCAAAGAGGCTTACACAAGGATACATTATAATCAAACTGTCAACAACCAAAGTGAGAATCTAGAAAGGAGCAAGAAAAAAAAAGTGACTTATGTACAACGGATCCTCAAAAAGATGATCAGCAAATTTCTCAGTGGAAACCTCAGAGACCAGAAGTGAGATAATATATTTATAGGGCTGAAAGAACAAATGTCAACTGAGAATTCTGTATCTGGCAAAACCGTCCTTCAGAAATGAAGGAGAAATTCAGACATTCTCAGACAAACAATATTCAGCATCAAAAAGGAAGTTTTAGCCATGGAAATTAGCCAAGAAAATTAAATAAAAGGCATCCAAATTGGAAAGGAAGAAGTAAAAGTACCTCTGTTTGCAGATGAGATGATCTCATATGTAGGACACACTAAAAATTCCTCCCCAAACAAAAAATAACTCATTAGAATTAATTCAGCAAATTTGCAGGGTACAAAATCAACATAAAAAACCAGCTGTATTTCCATACACTAACAACAAACAATCTGTAAAGGATATTAAGAAAGTAATTCCATTTATCATAGCATCAAATAGAGTCAGTAAAGGCAACAAAAACGAAAATAAACAAGTGAGACTCCATCAAACCAAAAAGCTTCTGTACAGCAAAGGAAGTCATCAACAAAATAAAAAGGCAACCTACTACATGGGAAAAAATATCTATAAATCATATATCTGGTAAGGAGTTAATATCCAAAATACACAAAGAATTCCTAACATCTAATAGCGAAATGGCAAACAGTCCAATTAAAAAATAGGCAGAGGCTCTGAATAGCCTTTTTTCCAAAGAAGACACACACATGATCAACAGGTACATGAAAAGGTATTCAACATCACTAGTCTTCTGGAAAATGCAAATCAAAACCACAAGGAGGTATCACCTCACATCTGTCAGAATGGCTATTACCAAAAAGGCAAGAGGAGGGTATAGCTCAGTGGTAGAGTACAAGCTTAGAATGTGTGAGGTCTTGAGTTCATCCCCAGTACCTCCATTAAACAAACAAACAAACAAACCTAGTTACCTCCCCTGCCAAAAAAACAAACAAACAAAAAGACAAGAGATAATAAGTGCTGGTGAGGGTGTGGAGAAAGGGAACTCTTGTGGACTGCTGGTGGGAATATAAACTGGTATAGCCACTGTGGAAAATAGTATGGAGGTTCCTCAAAAAAATTAAAAATAGAACTACCACACAATCCAGCAACTCTACTTTTGGGTATTTATCTGCAGGAAACAAAAACACTAACTTGAAAAGATATATATACCCCAACATTCACTGCAGTGTTATTTATAATAGTCAAGACATGGAAGCAACCTAAGTGTCCATGGATGGACGAATGGATAAAGAAAATGTAGTATACAAATACACCGGAATATTATTCAGTCATTAAAAAGCAGGAAATATTGCCATTTGTGACAACATGGATAGACCTTGAGGGCACTATGCTAATGAAGTAAGTCAGAGAAATACTGTATCAGCTCTTATATATGGAGTCTAAAACAAACAAACAAACGAAAAACCACCCATAGAACAGATTGGTAGTTGCCAGAGGTGGGGTCTGGGGGCAGTGGGTGAAAAGGGTGAAGGTGGTCAAAAGACACAAACTTTCATTTATAAAATAAATAAGACCTGGGGATGTAACGTGCAGCATTGTGAATATAGTTAGTAATACTACACTGTGTACTTGAAAGTTGCTAACAGAGTAGATTTTAAAAGTTTTCATCACAAGAAAAAAAGTTGTAATTATGTGTGGTGATGGATGTTAACTAGACTTATTGTGGTGATCATTTTGCAGTACAAACAAATATTGAATCATTATGTTGAACACCTGAAACTAATATAAAGTTATACATCATGTACAATTGTGTAGTATATACACACAATGGAATATTATTCAGCCTTAAAAAGGAAGAAAATTCTGACACATGGTACAACATAAATGAATCTTCAAGGCACTATGCTAAGTGAAATAAACCAGTCATAAAAAGAAAAAGCGTTATGACTCCACTTATATGAGGTACCTTGAACAGTCAAATTCATAGAGACAGAAAGTAGAATGGTGGTTGCCAGGGGCTGGGGGGAGGGGAGAATGGGAAATTAGTGTTTGATCGGTATGGTGTTTCAGTTTGGGAAAACAGTTATCTCTGGAGATGGATAGTGACAGTGGTTGCACAATGTGAATATTCTTAATGCCACTGAACTATACACTTAAAATGGTTAAAATGGTAAATTTTATGTTCTGTATACTTTACCACAATAAAAAATAGATAGCATACTAAAACTTTCTCCCAGGTTTTGTGAGAATCAAGTGAGATCTATGCAAAAAAAACTTTGTAATCTATACGGCCCTTCACAAACATTAGCTTTTTTTAATCATCACCCTGTTTACCCCAACCTGATACCATTATCTACATGCTAAACCCAGCCATACTCACCTAGCAGCATACTGTTGGAAGTTTAAGTGCTGTCCAGTGACACCCATCTTCATTTTGCTAAGCTCTGGATTCCATATGTCCAGGCAATGGTCTCCCAGAGTTCTGGTTCTGAAACAAAACAAGCACCAAAATAGACATGTTTTAGACAAGCCTGGTGGATTCTAGAGAAAAAACTCAAAAGACTTCCTCCTCTTACTCTTTCCCCAATGCTTGGCTTGGAAGCAGTCCTCATTCAGCAACAAGAGGTCAGCAAGCCACTGCCAAGAACAAGGGAAATCTTCCTTCAGTTCAGCTGACCACCTAACTCCCTGGTCTGCTACCAAGCAACATATCTCATAAAACAGCCTTTGAGCAGGTGAACAGTCCTGAACCTCCTTTGAAGGAACAGGATTCTGGGAGAAGAATACAGGAAATATATTCAGTAAGAATGAATTGAGAACAGAAGTAGTTAGATAAAAAATGAAAATACTAAAATTGAAAGGCCAGAATAACCAGCTTTGATAGATTAGACATCAGTCTGCACAGCAGCCTCAGAGCTGAACCCTCAAATATTCTCAGACAGTATAAATATTGGTACAGAACCAGTGTGGTAACACAGTAGTGCAAAACCCAGGAATGATGTTTCTTTCTGGAAAGCAAGCCAGTTGGTACCTACATCCAGATGCTCTTTAAGTTTCCTTATCTCTTACAGACACTGCTCACTGAGGATTTCTCCTAACTTGGGTCAATGCTACAGTGCTATTTGGAATCTTTTTCATGCAATGATGTCTATCCAGAAGTTGCTGCCTTTCCAGATACTCTCTGGAGGGAATATCCTAATGAGGGATTTCATTCCATGACTCTCTGAGGAACTTTAAACATGAAGTAGCACCTACCTGGGCCTTGGAAGTTTGACCTATGGCCAGGAGAAAGAACCCAAGTCTCTGTGCCCTCACAATCTTGAATGTCTTTGCTTGCTTCACTCGTACCCTATCCAATATTCCTAGTGTCATCAATAAGACTGGATAAGAACTCAGGACTTTTTAACAAAACTTTCTGCCAATGCCCCACAAATCTTGCCTATGGTTTCCCAAATTCTTTGATTCTCTACTGTGTACCCTTTCTCTTCTGCTCAGAACCCCCAAATTACACTTATCCTATATATAGTCCCATCTGTGTAGAAATGCATTTTTCTGAGTTCTTCCCCTACCTGTTCATACTGTACCTATATTGTTCTGTTAACTGAAGTTCAATCATAATACCTACAACAGCATCAGATGTCCCACCTTCTGTCTTCATTTTGCTATAACCCGAGGCAAAAGAAATGTGTCACTCTGGGAGCGTGGCAATGAAGGGAGAAGATCCTCACGGACAACAGCACTGAAGCAGGGTCACTAGCACAAGGCCTGTAAGAGAAACCCAAATACAAAAAAGCAAAAGCTTAGCTAATATTCCTTGTACAACCCTATGCTTTTACAACCAGCAGGAGTGGCTGATGAAGTGATATAACCAACAGTCCACAAATGGCTGATGGCAGAACAAACCCTGGCTAAGTGCTTCAATCTATTCTTTGGTGGTTCGTCATCACGAGCCATTGATCCACCATCACCAGGTCCTACGCTCTAAGTTCTTTTCCAAAACTGGTTTAAAAAAAATTGAGCCATTCTAAATTCTCTCAGTTATACTGGGAGGCAGTAGATACAGCAGTTAAGCATCCAGTCTCTGGAGCCAAAACAACCTGAGTTCAAGTCCTGCCTTAGCTGCCTGTCGTGTACCACACAGGTCACTGCTGTTTTCGGTTCTGATGTTTTCTGCTACCCTGCCAGCCAACGCCCTCCGCTGCCCCGCCCCCTCACCACCGCCAAGCACATGGAGCCCAGAGCCTACAAGGGAGCTGACAGGGGCCTGTTCGGCGTTTACCTCCCCATCTCCTCAGCTATGTCGGCGCCTTGACGTTGAGCGCCCCTCTCTAGGATGCCGCGACTCTCTTTCCTCATCTCACTCCGTACGCTCACAGCTTTTGCAAAGGGATAAAACGCAAGCCGCTGGAGCGGGGCCAAGCACTTCCCTCCCCTAACGGGGCGGAAATAAAACGAAACTGCCACGCTTATTTATCCAATGACTTCCCTGTTACCATAGTAAAACCGCCGCCGCCATAGTTATTGCGGTGGACGGTTACTCGCGTTTAGCCAGAAAAAAAAAGCCTTCAAACTAGCCGAGCTCCACCTCGGAACGGAGTTACTCTCAGGCAGGAGCCCAGCCGGAACGGGGCTCACGCCCTCGCGGACGTAATACGCGCCGGCTGCTGACGGAATGACGCCGGAGAAGGGGCCTGCGTCCGTCTGGCCCAGGCGCTTCCAGCTCACGCGCCGTACGGAAGGGGGCTCTGGCGCACCGGAAGCCGCCAGAAGAGAACGATGGCGGGTTTGACTGTGAGAGACCCTGCGGTGGATCGTTCTCTACGTTCGGTGTTCGGTGAGAGGAATTCGGTGAAGCCAAGCATCGGGGAGGGACAGAAAAAAGACAGGGAGCAGCGGGGAATGCCCCCCTACACTTCACGAATCGCCGCGGGAGCCGGTGATGGGTCGGGCTTGCAGCTCGACCTGCCTATCCTGCGGGGCGGCCAGCCTGGTGGACTTGTGGGCAAAGTGATGCTCCGCTTCGTCCGAGGTCTCGCCCCCTTTCCACGACGTGACTGAGGAAGTTAAACTAGTGTTCAGCTTCTATGCGTTTCTCCTTTCATGAGCTTCAATTATTATCTAGAAGCGAGGACTCATGGCAAATGTCCCATAGTATTTCTCACCCCCTGTCCCAGAATATAGGTTAGGTGATGAGGGTATAGAGCCTTGTGTCCAATTCCCTGCCCTCTCATAGAGACTTTCATCCTCTGCTTTTTACCCGTTACGTTTTATTTCGTCGTTAGTGGTAGCGGCTACCTGGCGTCTTAAGGTGGATTGTAAATGAATGAATGAATGAGCGATTAAGACGACGTCAAAGAAATTTTAAAGAGGATTGAATCGATTCTGAGTAATCTTTTCAGCCGAAATAAGTTTTTTTTTTTAAGTATGTGTGGTGATTTTAAAGCACCTTCTAGAAGGGACATGACAAAACAATTAAGAATAATTTTTAAACATCCTCCACTACATTCATGGTCATTCTCTTTGAGTGTGTGTATATGTGGAAATACGGACGTATGAGGTGGTTTTTAAAATTATAATATTGACATTTTTAGTAATTGATAAGACTTGCAGACCTTCGGGTGAATACCAGTGCCTAAATATTTATTTTCAACATAATTAAGGACAATCTAACACATGTCAGATCCATCTGAGAACTAATACTTAGAAGTGCCTACACCTTTTTTGTTTAATCTCAGCGGTTTATTTCTCTTGTAATTAACGTCAGCAGACACGATTGAAATCTTGTCTAACAGAGTACCGTGGAACCAGGACTGGATGAACACTGTATTAGAACCAGTCATTACATTTTCAGTGATATATGTAGATACTTTCTCACTAAAGATCTAGATTACAAACTCAGAATTTTGGTTTGTTATCTATTTTCTTATTTAGTGGGGAACATCCCATATGAGGCTACTGAAGAGCAATTAAAGGACATCTTTTCTGAGGTTGGACCTGTTGTTAGTTTCAGGTGAGATTCCCTTTTATTACTTGGTGGAAGTTCCTTGAAAAATCACCATAAATCTGGCCCTTAGTTATAAAAGGTTTTTGCTGGTGACTTCTCACACACATTCTTTTTTCTTTCTTTGTTTATACCAGCTTTATTGAGATGTATTTCACATACCGTGCAATTCACATTAATTTTTACTAAAAGATAAATACTTTTTCATTTAAAAAGATGTGTAAAAAATATTCCAGTGAGACGGAAAGATAAGGTTATTTGTCTTAACAGTGTAACAAATTTAGAATGTGGCAATGTCGGCGGCAACCCTGTGTGTATGTAACATTTGTGCCTGATACTTAGTTTTGCTCTCTAGGTTGGTATATGATAGGGAGACAGGAAAGCCAAAGGGTTATGGCTTCTGTGAATACCAAGACCAGGAGACAGCACTTAGTGCCATGCGAAACCTAAATGGACGTGAATTCAGTGGGAGAGCACTTCGAGTGGACAATGCTGCCAGTGAAAAGAACAAAGAAGAGCTGAAGAGTGAGTATAAACCCAAGCTGTATGCAACATGAATTAGTTAAGATGTAACAATGAAGATTTCCACTTCTGAGACCTTTAGCATCTGCTAAAATGCTTATTAGCCATACAGCTTCTTTCTTTGACCCACGTGAGGTACCTACACTAGGAAAGTGTTTATCTTAGAAAAATAAGGTAAAGTTGACTTAAGTCCACCTGTTGCCAAGGAGCTGATTGCCAGTTGAAGATGAATTACAGGCTCACCAAGCCATTAGCAGTGCTAACTATGTCTGTCATTAGTGTTTGCCGTTCCTGTGATTATGTTGCCAGATGTATAACTGGTGGGAATACCAAGGCATTCTCGTGGCTTTTTTCATAAGGTAATAAATAGATCCAGGAATTCCATTTTGAAATTAGAAAAATTTTTTAAATAAAACCTTTTGCTTCTTGGGGGAAGGGTATAGTTCAAGTGGTAGAGCACATGCTTAGCAAACAGAGGTCCTGAGTTCAATCCCCAGTACCTCCTCTAAAAAGTAAAATAAACAAGCCTAATTACTTCCGGCCACCAAAAACATGGTTTAAAAAAAGTCTTTTGCTTCTGAAATGACTTATGAAAGGAAATAGATATGCCTAGTCCGTAATTTAGGTTAACATCATTCACCTGTGTGATCCTGGGTCAAGCTTTCCTCTAAGAGCAGAAAATACACTCTAATCTTCCTCCACAGAAATAAGAGACTCGCAAATCACTTATTTCTCAGCTCCAGAAAATTTAAAGTTATCAACAGGCCCTTATAGCAAACCTGGGAGAGTAGATACTTGAAATGATTTAGCTCTTTATTTTGCCTCCTTAACATTTTGGTACTTTCTTCCCCATTAGGCCTTGGCACTGGTGCCCCTGTCATCGAGTCACCTTATGGAGAGACCATCAGTCCTGAGGATGCCCCTGAGTCCATTAGCAAAGCAGTTGCCAGTCTTCCACCAGAGCAGATGTTTGAGTTGATGAAACAAATGAAGGTGGGAGGAGGCATTAGGTTATGGATAAATGAAATCACATCAGATTTTCAGAGTTCGTTGATCAGTTAATGGAAATGATTCCCTGAGCTCAGATAGAATATGTGCCTCTTGACCAACATTTCTGGCACCTTGAGTATCCATATATGCACAGTGTATTTTACATTTCGTGCAAAGAGCTTTCCATTTTCTATACACAAACACACCTATACAATCTGGCTGGGGTTTTATGGCCCATAGATACCAAATGTAGATGTTAAAATGTGGCTTTTTTCCTAAATTATGATGGTATTATGGTATTTGAAATGCCTCTTCCTTCTCTTGCCTACCGTGACTAAGATTTTATTGCTACATGAAAACTGAGAATAGCTTTAAAAGCCTCTTGAATAATACGTTTCTCAGATGGGAATGGCTCTAAATCACTATCAATTTCTAAATAATAAGTACTGAACCTAATGATGAACCTTTTTGTCTTCTCAGCTCTGTGTCCAGAATAGTCCCCAGGAAGCACGGAACATGTTGCTTCAGAACCCTCAACTGGCTTATGCTTTGCTACAAGCACAAGTAGTGATGAGAATTGTGGATCCAGAAATTGCCTTGGTGAGTGCTTCTGGTTCTTGTATGGAAATGCTGGGGTATACCTTGAGTAGGGTAGAAACAGACAACGTATAGATTCGTCTTTTCACTTTTTAGAAAATTCTACATCGCCAGACAAATATCCCAACGCTGATTGCAGGCAACCCTCAGACAGTCCACAGCACCGGACCTGGCTCGGGATCCAATGTGTCAATGAACCAGCAGAATCCTCAGGCCCCTCAGGCCCAGTCTTTGGTAGGACTTTATTATGCCTTAATATTTTTTTAATGTGTCTTAGAATGTTATTGTCATTTTAGGAGGATATATTGAAAGAAGGATGGTCAGAAGCCAGAGATGATAATTTCAATTTCCAGGCATAAAAGCAGTTAACAAGTTTGCAAAGTACATGACATCTGAATGAATACAGGTTCAATGCCACGTTTGTAAAACAAAGATCCTTCCTTTATGCCCTTTTTTATAAGCTGATTTTATGTGTATGTGCATGCATGGCACTGTGGTTGACACTTTTGTTATTCCATATATATTATCTCATTTAATACTTATAGCAGTTTTATGAGGTTGGCACTCTTTATTCCATTCTTACCGATGAAAAAAGTAAAGCTCATTTTCCAAGTATGACACAAAACCCTGAAGACATGAAAAATTGGTATATATGAAAACTGAAAATTTTCTGTATAGAGAAAAAGAAAGAAATACCAAAGACATGACAAATTGGGGAAAAGTATTTGCCACACACATGATGGACAAATGGGCAATAGACTGATGATTTAAGAGCCCTTTAGTTATGTTCAAGAATGTTTATTGCCACGTTGTAGTGGTGAAAAATTGGCAACATCCTAAATGTACAACAGTGGAAAATGGAGAAAATGTGGTATATTTATCCAATGAAATACAGCAATTAAATAAACTACATGTGTCACTGTGAATGACTTTCAAAAATATAATTCCATATAGTGGTTAAGATGAACTAGGATACATGGTATCAACACAGATAACTCAAAAACATAATGCCATACAGAAGTGAAAATAGATGAATGTGAAAGTATTCCAAAATACAGGATATATGTGTTGTACATACCTCCAAAAACATGTTGAATGAGTTGCAAAGTGTATGTTCAGTATGTAATGATTTACATACAAATTCAAAACGTCTCTTAGAGTTCTTAAGTGATTGTCTAAGAAGGGGATACAGGATGCAATTGGGAAAGACCATACAGAAGATTTCAATTGTATATATAATTTATTTTCTAAGCTGTGTGCTTATTTTATTCTCTATCCAATTTATATATCTGGAATTTTTCATAAAAAACAAAGACCTCCTATAAATTAGTAAGCAAATTACCAAAAACCCAGTAGAAAACTATGCAATGGACATAAACAGTTCATAGAAGTAGAAATACAAATATATATTAAATATATGAAAAATGTTCAACCTCAAAATAAGATAAATGTGGACAAGTACAATAAGCTACTATTTTCACCTGTTAGATTGGCAGAGGTAGACAACTTGAATAGCTCATACAAAGGTTTAATTTAAGGTAGGGGTCAGCAAACATCTTCCAAATGGCCAGACAGTATTTTTTGGCTTTGCAGGCCATAGGATCTGTCTAAACTACTCAATTCTGCCATTGGAATGTGAAGTGAGCCACAGACAATACATAAACAATTGTGCATCATTGTGTGTCAATTAAACTTTTATTTATGAAGCCATTCAATGAGCCAGATTTTGCCCATGGGTCATAGTTTGCCAACCCCTGCACTGATTCAGTGAATAATTTTTCAGAAATAGGAAGGAAATAAATTAAGGCCCAGAGAGATCAACTGCTCCAAAAATAACAATCATAAGTGGCAGATCCAGGATCTGAACCTGGTTCTGTCTGACCTTGTAGCCTGTTTTTCTCTTAATCACCTCCCTATGCATTTCCTCTTTTCTGTTTTAGAGATTTGTTTGTGTTCTCGGAGAATATATGTGATTATATATGTGTGTGTGTGTGTATAATTTAGCTTTTATTATTTATTGAGGTCTTTCTGTTCCAAGGTACTGCTCAGTTTTCTTGGGAATACACAGATGAAAATATAACATTCCCTTTCCCTCCAGGAGTTTTAATGTAGCATTAATTTTTTTTTTTACATTCCCTCAACCCAGAATTATATTTGAGGACCTGGATGAGAAAAGATTGGTCAAATGAAATAACTTTGATCTTAAAAATGTAGGCTGCCAGCAGTTCCTTTATTTAAAAAGTCCTAATCTCTCCTTGGGATCAGCACTTTTTTTTAAACATTTTTTATTGATTTATAATCAGTTTACAATGTTGTGTCAAATTCCAGTGTAGAGCACAATTTTTCAGTTATACATAAACATATATATATTCATTATCACATTTTTTTCTCTGTGAGCTACCATAAGATCTTGTATATATTTCCCTGTGCTATACAGTATAATCTTGTTTTTTTTAACTCTTAATTGCCAGGCCCTGGTCTTGAGGCTGTATATGGCCTCACTACACAAGTAAGCCTTGTCAGTCTCTGCTTTTAGAATATGGTCCATCTTAACCATGTTCTATATAACCAGGCTCATCGTGTGTATTGCAACTTCTGTTCAAAGTATGTTTAAATCTAATGCTGCAGAAGACATGCTGTAGGAAAAAGATATTTGGTAGAATATTTGGGAGTGTCAATTTGAAGAGTTCTTTAAGATCATAGACTTTGTGTACTGAGTCTCCACAGAGGCATACTCTGCTTTTTGTCTTGGTCAGAGTGGAATACATGTCAATGGCGCACCTCCTCTGATGCAAGCATCTCTGCAGGCTGGAGTTGCAGCACCAGGGCAGATACCAGCCACTGTAACAGGACCTGGCCCTGGTTCCTTAGCTCCTGGAGGTACGTTTTATTTAGAGTCTTCATCATTTTGGTATTTTGCTAAAGTTTTGTTACAGCAAATGGCATGGTGTAGCCAAATTATTATGTGGCAATGAGATCTTGATATTAAATTAATATGTAACTAGGAAGTATATATCCTAGTTGGAGGAAATAGTTGATTTTTTTTTATGTACAAATCCTATATATCTGATTATGAGAGCAGGGGAAAGGACAGTAGATTGGAAAAGTACAGTAAAATTCCAAATTACTGAGGGGAAAAATAGAATAAATGGAAACTAGACCAAGCCAGTGAATACAGAGAAAAGGAAATGACATTGTGGGGTAATAATAAACACAGTTAGGGTGGAAGGAATAGAATTTCGTATAGTCATTATTCTGCTAAATGTGAATGGCCTGAATTTTCCCATTGGAACCCAGAGACTGTCAGTTTAGGTTAAAAAGCACATGGGAGGGGGGAAAACAGAAACAAAATACCTGATCACATTTGTTGCTATATTTAACAAACATAAAATTGGATTTCATGAAATATCATTAGACCAAACAATAAAAGGAAAAAAATAATTTTAAAAACTATATATATTCAGTAAAAGTATATATATAGGTATTAATAGAGTATTTCTATTACACTTGTAGCTTTTTGTCATTCAACAGTCGTAACTAAAGAAGTTATAAGTGAGATAGTTATTCCCCATGTGAAACACCTTTATGAATGCATGATGTATATTAGTATTTAAAGTTTTTTTATGCAGCAAACGTGTTTCTTGTTAATTTATCTAATCTGGGTTAGATTGACTACAACACAACTCATGGGGAGTCATATGAGTTTAAAATGTTCTGTTTTATAGAGGAACCAGTCTAAAGGGCTAAATTGACAGGGAATAAAATTCAGCAAACTACGATTTTCACTTATCCTATAGAATTAGTTAAATTACCTTTCAATGAAAGAAAAAAGATTTTGGTTTTATACATTTTTGTGTGTTACAGGTGCCTAGCCTACCTTAAAATAGCACAAGTTGTAATATGGTCCTATTACACATGACAAGTGTGCAACCCATGACATATGCAGCTCATTACATAAGTCGAAAAACACCCAAAGTAGCCTATACCCTGTTCAGTGAGACAAGTGCACTTCATGCAATTGGATGTCATAGCAATGTCAAGTTGCTATAAGAGTTTCTAAGCATCCGCTGTCCATTTTTGTACTTAACATTGTCATAAACTGTTAACACAGAGTGTGTGGATCACTGTTGTCTGTGGACCACACTTTGAGTAGCACTGTGGTAGTAGACAAAAAATAAGGATGTTGAGAAATAAAATAATAGAATCAATAAGCTTGATTTAATATATAGAGGGAGGCTTGTATCTTTTGACTAAAGAACATACTCCCCCCATTTAAAAAAACTTGACCATGTTTTTAGCCATAAAATAAAAACAAATTTTAAAATGTAATGATTTTAGAGGCTGTATTCTCCGATTATGTCAGTAAAGTTAGAAATAAGTAATTAAAAGGTGACAAAAACCTTTACTTAAAAAATTAAGGAGAATTTGACACAACACTGTAAAATGATTATGAATCAATAAAAAATGTAAAAAAAAATTAAGGAACATGTGTAATCCTTGAATTAAAGAAGAAGTAAAAAGAAATTTATAAATTTTGTAAAAGACAACAAAAAGTAGTACACTTCATACAAAAAAAGTGCAGGAAATAGTGAAAGCAGTACTTAAAGGAAAATGAATATCCTTAGGTGCCTGTATTATTAAAGAATAAAGGAACTTACTAGTTCTAAAGTATTAGAAAAATAATTTTTTAAAAAATAAGGTATCAAGAAGAGGGAATTAATAAATACAAAAGTTGAAAGTAAGTGTAGAAGGAACTTAAGTGAATTTTCAAGTGATTTTTTTGTGAGTTTTTAGCATTTATAGTTCTGAAGTTATTAAAACTTCACAGATTTTTGAGCTACCCTGTACAAAGTTCTTTGTCAGTTGATGAGAGGTGGGGGCAATCTAGTAGAAAAGTAGACAAAGAAAATGAGTAGGCGCTTCATAGAAGAGCACATCATAGAAGAGCAAATTCAAATGGCAACAAAAACATTCATTTATAATCAGGGGATTGCATATTAAATAATGAGGTTTCACTTTATTTAAACCCATCAGCCTAGCAAAAGTTTTAGAGATGACACTTGGTATTGGTGGGGAGTGGTATATATTGCTGGTAGAAATGTGAAGTTTTTCAGCCTTTTAAGAAAGTAGCCTCACATTAAAATTAAAAATTCATATACACTTTGACCTACCAATTTCACTTCTGGAAAGCTAGCCCATACAAATAAAAGTGCCATTATGTGATAGAGTATAATATGAGCAATTATGCCCAGAATGCCTTCTGAGTGGTCTGAATAAATCATAGAATATTATGGATAGAAGAGAGCTTTGAAATCATTTGGACCTCACAGTTTAGTGTGAATTAGAATCACCTGAAGGGCTTATTAAGCCGCAGATTGATGGTCTCCACCCCTAGGCTTCCTAATTCAGGAGGTCTAGGGTAGAGCCCTGAGAATTTGCAGTTTTGACAAGTTTCTGGTGATGCTGATGCTGCTGGTCTGGGGACCACGTTCTAAGAAAACACTGGTTTAGACAAACTTACTCACTTTATAGATGAGGAAGCCTACGGATATGTTAATTTTATCAGACCAGTTCAGAATTACAAGTACTTAGTGGCATTAGTAGGCTAACACAGATTCAGGATCTTAATCCTTGCCTGGGATGTTAAATGGGATAAGAGAATGTGACATGTACTTGGGGTATTTTAGGTGAGTATTAATGAACTACAAACAGTTCAGCTTGTCTTTTGTCCCCACTCGCAGCATATATTGTTCCTTTGAAGAAAAGAGAATTAATTACTATGTAGGAAGGACCAGACAAGGACTTGTGACACATGATTAGTCTTTGTGTAGCAATCATACACCACTGGTTAGAGTAGACCTGTCACTCTCAACCCTGTTAGACCAGGTGGTCCCTTTTTGTAACAGGTATTTTGCAGTGACCATTTACTACCCTAAAATGAAATGCACAGATAACATAGCATATTTAACACAGATTCAAAAAAAAACTCAATATAGTACCCTAACTATAATACTAAAGGAGAACTAAAAGGAAATCACAGTAAAAGAATACTTTTAATATGCAAGTATTTGAGCACACCTACACTGGAAAACAAAAAATAGCAGTCAGATATCTGTACCTATACCATAAAAGTAAAAGACAGATTCACGTATGTTGTTTTGGCAACTCAGATACCACAAGGACTGTTAGCATTGATGATGTGATTTTCTAAAATGGTGAAAATAAAAACTCTTGGTAAAGTTCTTAACAAAACAAAACTCAGTACCATACTTTACTTAGTATTGGCATTTTGGGAAAATTCAGTGTATGTGTGTATATATATATACACAGATATATATCTATCTATGTGTGTATATATATTTATGTATACACACATATCAGCAAAACGTTTGAAGGTTTTGCAAGACAGTAATTCCTGATTTTTCAGGACTATCTCATACGTTGCAGGAAAACTAGTATCTTTTTTGGCTTCTCATAAAATGCCAGCCATGCCCCCATGGTCTTTGTCACAACTAAAACAGTGTACCCACACATTTATAAAATCCCCTGGGAACAGTACTGCCTCCTGAGGGAGGAGTTACGTGGGAAATTGCCATTGTTCTGTATTACAGAACTCCCTGCCAAGGTTTTGGTAACCAATGAGATTAAGAATTCTTATTGAACTCACTTCTGTCACCAAAGCCTAAAATGTACTACCAAACTCCATCTCCTGTATAACTGCATTGTTTAGTGGTAGTTCTGATCTTCCTTTGTAGGTTTTTGCTTGTTGGGCAGAAAGAGGAAATTTGTTAACTCAGCCACTGTCCATATTTTTTCCCCACTGTCCTAGTTTATGTCTTCCTTTCCTGCCCTTCATCTTCTAGGAGGAATGCAGGCCCAGGTTGGAATGCCAGGAAGTGGACCAGTGTCCATGGAGCGGGGACAAGGTAAATAAATACTAATGTCTGATTAATGTGGACTAGACTTGTGAAGGTTCTATATCTGCATTGTCTGATATGGCGGCTACTAACCCCACGTGGCTATTTAAATATTAAATTAATTGAATTAAGTTAAAATAAGGTAAAACCTAAAATGCATTTCCTCATTCACACTAGGCACAGTCTAAGTGCTCAGTAGCCACATGTGGCTAGTGGATATCATACTGGATATTGCAGATATAGAACATTTCCATCATTGCAGAAAATTCTGTCAGCCAGCACCGTCTCGATTTCTATCTAGTGATTCAGAGCGCGGCTCTACAAGAATTGATGACAAAGCAAATGGATCCTTTGTTTCTATTTAATTTATACCACCTTTTCTGATAGTTTAATGCTTCTGCTGACACGTTCTCTCTGCCTCTACGGAGATCTGAGTAAGGAATTTTACTAATGAGCATGTAATATGTGGCTGGGTAAGTGGAAGACTAAATTTAAACCCCAGAGAAAACTGGGAGGGGATCAGAAGTCTGTGAAGCCTGCTTGATAAGGGCATGTTGTACTGTGGCGGTAGCACTGGACACCACAGCGGCAGCCACTCCAAAATCTCTGCATTATTTCTCTATGTTACTGGAGTTTGAAGAAAAAATGCAGTGATTCGGTTGAAAACAACATCAGGAAGAAAAAGAGTGAGAAAAGGAACTAATAGTTAAAACTGAGTGCATCCTAGAGGCCATGCACTTTAATTTTCATAAACAGCCTCATGAGTTAGGTGGCAGCACCTCAGTTTTCAGGTGAAGAGCTGGAAGCTCAGAGTTTTGAGTTACTTCCTCAAGGGGACATGGTAAGTAAACGCTGGTGTCTGAGTAACATGGGCTGGGCTTGGTGCACTCATCATCTCTTCCTAATAAGCTAATAAGCGGCAGAACTAAGATTCTCAAGTCTCTGGCTCCAAAATCTATCCTTTTTCTGTCAATCTACAACTGCTTCTATTAACTTCCAAAAATGCTCTTTAATGTCTTCTTATTCACTGCGTCCTTGCGATGAGAATGAACTGCTTTGGACAAGCATAGGGAAGCTTAAGTTCCTTCTTATTAACATATGGTCTATAAGCAAAACCCATTTTTTTTAAAAGCACAATACTAAAAATATAGGCCTGTGCACTGTACTCCTTGTCTGTGGTTTGTACACTGGGATTCGTTGCTGAAGCGACAAAACTAATCATCTTGGCAGGCAGTTGACAGTGGAACAAGCTCTTGTCCGAACACCTCATCTGAGCAGCCCATGCTTTTGTGCTGTTGTGCCTCGCCACTGTCAGATCATGTGTGTACCCCAAACTATTTTTGCAACAGTGAGAAGGAATTAGGGTTCAGTCCTACCGTTACCTCTCCCCCAGCCATCAAATCAATCAAACTTCAGCTGTTGAATACACACTTCCGCAAGACATCTTCCTTCCTGCTATGGTTATCTTCACCTTTCCAGTCAGAAGTTAACAAAGGGAAATGACTTGAATTTTGAAGGTATATCAAGGATGTCTTCATGAAAAGACAAAATGAAATGGGTTTCCTTTTATAGTTATCCTTTAGCATCCAGCTGAAGAAGCGAGAATCTTCCCATTTGTACCCAGTCGGTCTTGCTTTTCCTGCAATCCATGCTGCTTTCGCACATTTGTAATGGTGAAAAGAGACAATGAGATGTTTAAGAAGATACTTCTTCTTGCCTTCCACCACCTTTTTTTAAGTGTTGGTGCCCTCGTCATCTTATTAGTCTTGGTTTGCTGTTGCCATGATGTTACTTATTGAAGACTTGCAGTGGCAGATTATTTCTTGAGGAGTGATATTCTCTTTCCTTGTGTAAACTTCATTTACTGCATTCCTCCGTTTGATACTTTTTGATAACAGAAACTCTTGTGCATTAAAAATACAGCAAAAATAGTTACCCTACTTTGTTATGGGCGTTTCCAGAATGAATCTTGCCTTCCAGGTTCAGTACAATCGCTTTCATTTTTTGCTTATGAAAATATGCTTGTGTTCTTTGCCTAACTAGAGATTCAGAACCATCCTTTCTATGTTTTTATTTCTTTTTTTAATAGAGTCACAAGGAGATTTAAGGGGAATTGTGGTAGCAGAGGTGAAAATTGAAAGTGGCTGGTTATTACTGTCCAAATAAAATCAGTGGCCCATAGGTTTTATGTTAGGAAGTCGTCTCATCAAAGCAAAACAGTTTCAGATCCCAAAGAAGCTAACATGGTTTCAGAAGGTTTTGTAGCCCAGGGCAAGCTAACGAACTGTTGGCTTTTTAACTTGTATGTGTAAATCTCCAGTGTCTGTCTGTGTATGCTTCTGCGTGTGTGTGCAAGCTATTTTACGTGTCTGCTCTTTCTTCTTTTGAACTTACTGCTCACCTAGGAACCCTACAGCACTCGCCCGTGGGACCCGCCGGGCCTGCATCAATTGAGCGAGTTCAAGGTACCCATTGGATCTGCGGGTTTCCTTTTGCTTGCGGTATTCAGGGTGGGACGTTGAGAGGACAGGGCTACTTGGCAGTCACCCTCACACTCAGAACCCAAAAGGGTAGTGTTTTGGGTTTTTGTTTTTTAATTTGTTCCTACTGGGGCCACAAGCCTAAGCTTGACCTCTTCACACAGGGCAGAGAGCATGGATGATACGGGCATCTGCCTCCCTACTGGTGTCAGGAGGCTTGGATGGAATAGCAGTCTGTAAGGAGACAGCAGGTTCTTGCAGAGCCATGGCAGTGTTCACATATGCCGAGACCCTACGTCTCTTTTGAGACTCCAGTCCTTGAACTAAGGTTGATGATAAGGAAAACCAGGAGCATAAGTTGAGGTTGTAGTGCTAGTCCTTGGCAGGTTGCTCCCCAGTTTGCTCTTTATATAATTCCATCCATACCTCTAACAAGGCACAGATTCTGCCTCCACCCTGCTTCCTTTCTTGAGCTGCAAGAGGAGTCTGCTGTGGTGAGGTCTCACCCACTCTAAGGTGTCTGAATGATATCGTCCACGGAATATAGAGTCATTTCTTGTGTCCTCATGTGTCCTTCACAGCAGTAACTCCCCGTTTGTTTCCCTGTCAGTGCCGATGCAAGACCCCAGAGCAGCTATGCAGCGTGGCCCCTTGCCTGCCAATGTCCCAACTCCTCGAGGTCTGTTAGGAGACGCTCCAAATGACCCACGCGGAGGCACTTTACTTTCTGTAACTGGAGAGGTAGAGCCTAGGTAAGCACTAACACAGAAGGAACAGTTTGGAGGAATCAGAGTTTTCCCTTGCTTTGAGAACAAAGTCTCTTCGTACCAGTTGGACCTGTTTGCCTGCTTCAGAAGATAAATGTTCCTGGCTGCTGTCCAAGACTAAGCACTTCCTGGGCAGAACCATGTAGCTGAGCATGTCATTTGGAACTAACCATTGCTACTCCATCTTCAGAAATTGGAACACATATCTGAACAGGAAAAACATACATTTCTTATTGGTAGTAGGAACACTGATGACAGTGATAATCATAATAATTGATATTAATAGGGATTATGCCTCTGATTCTGCTCTGAGTGCTTCACTGAGATCATCTCATTAAATCCACACAACACCCCTGGCAGATTGATACTAATATCGGTCCCATGTTACAGATGAAGAAACCAAGGCATAGAGAAGTTAAGCAAACATGCCTAAGATCAATCAGCTGTGAAGTGACAGAGCCTAGATTTGAATCCATACGGTAACCCATGTTCTTCAGCACCATACCGCGTATTCATTACATATAATGGATATCCACTACTTCCTCCTTAATTTGAGTGCCCCGACCAAATATGAAATTCTGGAATACATGGATTTACATCTCCATAGCTTTTCTTCGACCTGTTTGGTGTTATTCTCTTAGCATCTTTAGACTGATGTCTGCATCAGTTCTTTGTCTGATTTTTACTTACTGATCTTCTGGTTGACACTTTTTTCTTGTTGTTTTGTTCTGTTTTGAAATATAACATTTTTTTCTCCATCTCTAGAGGTTACCTGGGACCACCTCATCAGGGTCCGCCCATGCACCATGTCCCTGGCCATGACAGCCGTGGCCCACCCCCACATGAGATGAGGGGAGGGCCATTAGCTGAGCCCAGACCTCTAATGGCAGAGCCAAGAGGACCCATGCTAGATCAGAGGGGTCCACCCTTGGATGGCAGAGGTGAGGGGAAACCACGTCACAAGGCTGACTGGCAGTTGTGGGCTCACGATGAACCCGCTCTCTTAGGCTCTAATCTGGGATACAGAATGCTGGGGCAGTAGGGTTGGCAAGCATTTTTTAGGTTTATCTGCAAACCTGAGAAATTGAGGAGGGAAAGCAGTCTCATGTAGTTGGGGGGAGATGTGACTGGAGGAATAGATTTCTATCTTTCTTTGGTCATTGGTTCTTCTTGCAGTAAAGGTGAGTAACTACACAGTGGTTTCCTTGCCACTTTTTTTTTTTTTAAATAGGCGGAAGAGATCCCCGAGGCATGGATGCACGAGGGATGGAGGCCCGAGCCATGGAGGCAAGAGGATTAGATGCTAGAGGATTGGAGGCCCGTGCAATGGAAGCCCGTGCGATGGAGGCCCGTGCAATGGAGGCCCGCGCGATGGAGGCCCGTGCAATGGAAGTCAGAGGGATGGAGGCCAGGAGTATGGATACAAGGGGCCCAGTCCCAGGCCCTAGAGGCCCCATACCTAGTGGAATCCAGGGTCCCAATCCAATTAACATGGGTGCAGTTGGCCCCCAGGGATCCAGACAGGTATGTGTAACACTCACTTCTGGCTTCTATGTGAAATCTTGATCTATTCAGGAATTGATTATTGAGGCTGATTATTACTGCTTTCTGATTTGGGCTGTTTCTCAGCTTGTTAGGGAAGATTAGGATCTCTCTTTAGTTTATCTGTCCCTCCGGGTGGTGATTTTCTGATCACCAGGATTATAGTCCAAAAGAGTAACCTTGTCCCACAGTTTCAAATCCCATTCAGAGCAGAGTCCCTGATTTTAGGGAATAGAAAGCACATCGTAGAATCTAGGCATGGATAATTTTAAAAACCTCCCCCAGTGATTCTAATTTGTAACCCTAAGAACCACTACATTGGAGCATATGAAGAACTATCAGTGGTCATTTAGATAATATTAGGTTTGCAGAAATCTATTTTAATTTACTTTCATCCCAAAGCCTAAGTGAACAGTGGCGTATGAAAGGCACTTTACTAATGCGCACACTAAAACCTGTGCATCTGAATTCTCATCTCTTCTTTCTCTTTATTTGGCTCTCTCCAGCTTTGTGTATATGGTGGCCTATGATTGTCTTGTCACTTCCATCATTTTTACCGTCCAGTTGGTTGTGGGAAGGTGGTACGTGTGTCTCTTCCCTGTGAGGTTTTTTTGTTGTTGCTGCTGCTAGCACCTTTGTTTCCCTCTAGCCCCTCCACCTTCCTCTTTCCTCTGTGTGACTTCCTCCTTCCTCTGTGCACTTCTCTCTTCTCTCTCCCACATGCTTCTGTGCCTTACTCCCCTTTGTGTGTGTGTGTATGAGAGAGAATTGTATTGTCAGAGCTGGAATGGAATGGGTCAGTTATCCAGTTCTCTTATTTTATAGGTTTGGAAACTGAAACCCAAGAATTCAGGTGACTTGTCCAAATTCACACAGCTAAAAAGTGGCAGAGCAAAGAATAGAACCCACTGTTTTTTCCACTGTCCTAATCTGTCCTGTTCTCTGCACGTTGTGTATGTGTATATGTGTATCTGTCCCCCTTCTTTAATATGAAATATGAATATGGTTTTTGGTATGCATAGAATAACACTTTTCTATTTTTTGTTCAAGTTTTACTTTTTAAAAAATGTGTTCATGGGCTTGATTTTTATTGTGCCCTCTGGTCAGTAGCCTCATAATTAAAATATTCAACAAATATTTATTGAGCACCTACTATGTACCAGACAGAGCTGTAGGTACTGGTGATATAGCAGTGTGAAGAAAACCAAGTCTCTGCCCCCTTGGGGCTTGTATTCTAGTTGGGGAGATAAATAACCGCATGATGTGCTTATGCAATTCTATCAATAATTCTTTGGAGAAAGATGTTGAAAATAATGGTTGGAAGACCATTTCTGGTTAACATCTTGCTCCTTTATCTCTGCTAGTACTTGAACTCATTACTCCTTAGTATTAGGATTATTATAGTTTTTATTAGCAGATTCTATAAGACCAATTAGATCTCAGGTAGAGAAAACAACTTTTATCTTCAAACCTTTTCAAAATTGTTTAATATGTTCAGTTATAAATAAATATATAAAATACATTCACTCATGTATAAAAGATAGGAAGAACTCCACTATCTCCCCTCTACCTGTCTCCCCATGACCCCATCTCCTGTAGATAATCTCTTTTATTAGATTTTTTTAATGTATCTTTCTAGCAAATAATATATATATACTTATTTTTGCAAATATGAATATACATATATTCTTATTTTTCCTTCCTTTAACTGTTCTGCACCTTGTTTTTTTACTTAACAGTATATCCTTAATTCATAGTTTTAAATTAGATTTTAAATTTAACTCCAGTCCACCTCATTGGAAACTTGTTGGTAAAAGGCGTATTACTGGGGTGACTGTGGAGCTTATTGTCCAAACAGGGACACGTTTGAGAGTGAAGAGTGCTGCTAGTAATTACTGTGGGGCAAAAGCATAAACTGGGACTGTCTTGGGCAAACCTGGATGTGTGGTCACCTGTGTTACTACTTGTCTGCCCAGAACAGGCTCTTTTGGAAACTTTAAATGGCCGTTATTAAATGGTTAGATCACATTACAGTACCTCGAATTAGTATTGACTGAAGCTTCAAAAAGTTTATTCTCATAGCTGTTTCAGGTCTGTAACAGATCATTAAGGTTTAGACGGGTCTCCAGATTAAGTATTGATGAAGAGCAGAAAGTGATGATATTCCAGCAATTGTACAAAGCTGTACTAATGCTTCATGTTGCTAGTGTCTTTGGGAAGTGAGTTAATGCATGTAAATGATTGTTCCAGATAACAGAACTATTCTGTTTTAAGCTACTTTAATAAAGAATAATATATAAAATGTACTGTGCTTCCTTCTCTTCTTAAACAGGATACCAAAAAATGATTTTAATCATTTCTGATTACTCGAGGTCATGATTAAATGTACCCATGATTGTTTATGCTGTCATAGAAAGCATAGTTGTCTTCTGTTTTGGTTTCTGGTCTCCTTTGCTGTCAGGCTGTCACCTTGCTCTTCACGCTGCTGTCATGCTATCTGCTCCTAATGGTTTATCCACATTTCTTTTATGCTTTGCTGCTTTTCATCTGCTGGGGAAGCAGGTAACATGTTTGTTAACAATTTGTGTTTAATAGTAGTACCACCTAAGCTCTGGGTGAATGCTTTGAGTGTGAACACAGCTGCAGCATAGGGACCTTTTAACAATTAGTCTAGGTGCTCTGAGGCCCGTGCCTTGGATTCTGGTTATCTCTCAAAAGCTTGAACCTATCAAACAACATATTAAGTACCAATAAGCATGATGCCACTGTACTTTGTTAACTCAGGTCAGTCATGTTTCTTGGTCTGAGGTTAGCAGAAAGCTCCTGCTGCATATTCTGTGTGGAAAGTTATAAAAAGCAAATGTTGGGCTAATAGCAATCTTTTCCCCAGAGGCCTTCCCTTCTGCTTTCATCTCTGCCTTACTTGTGGGTTAAGGCCCTTTGGGACGAACCACCTATCTCTGATTGAACTAGAGGTAGGGGGTGTCCCTATGAATGTAGCTTCCCCAGAGGAGCAGCATACATTATTCTAGACTCTCAGCTTTCGTTTCTGTTTCCACTGAGTGCTAGTTTCCGGGATGCTCTCAGTTTTCCCTGTGCTTATGTGGCTGAATTCTGCTGGATTTGATGGTATCCGGTTGTGCTGTGTGATATGTGTTGATGATGCTGGAGCTGTTGTAAGCAAAAGTGTCTAACTTGCTAGTTGATCTCTGGCTGAACCCTGCCTTCTGCTGTTGCTGACAGTAGGAAATGATCTTCAGAGTCATTTATTTGCTCTCTTTACTCCTATCCATAATTAGATCATATTTTTTCACATTGTTATTACTGGATTCTGGTTATCTAAATGAGAAGTACTGAAAATCTCTCCTCATCTCTCTCTCTGCACATAGGTCCCAGTCATGCAGGGAGCAGGCATGCAAGGAGCAAGCATTCAGGGTGGAGGCCAGCCTGGTGGCTTCAGTCCTGGCCAGAACCAGGTCACTCCACAGGACCATGAGAAGGTAAGCAATGCTGTCCAGCTGCCTCCATATGCACAAATCTTTTGGCGTCCTCTTTTCGGTTACCATGCGGAGGTCCTGGGTCTTCAGTCCCTTTGGAAGTAATGTTTACACTTAGAACTCTTTATGATCTTGTTACCTGAAAACCTATGGGCCTGCTTCTAAAATTCTTAAATGGATGTATTTGAACGGCAGCTTATCTTACATTTCAGACATCTGCCAATAGATTTTTGTGTGCGCAGTCCTGATTGACTTGGAAATTCAAATCCCTTTCTTCCTGCCGCTTCTACCTTATCCCTAAAAATGATAGCAGGTCCCTGTGAGTATATCTTTGTTTCTATATTTGACCATTGTGGGGAGCTCATCATATCTGATGGAAAGGCCAAAACTTGTGAAAAGGAGACACTTTCAAAACAGAATTAAAAACTGTAGACTGCCCAGGACTCACAGATACCATCTTAGTCAGCAAGAATTTGGGGTTCATGAAGGTGTCTGTTTTGAGTCTTCTAATCTGAGGTAATGTTGTACTTTTACTTTTCATTGTGCCTTTTCTTACCAGCTGGTTTTGGTTTTTTCTTTCTTTTGTTTTATTCTGTTTTGTTTGGCCTACTGTGTTCTGTGAGTGAACTCTCCTTCCTTTTTGGACAGAAGCTGGTGGTGGTGTTTTTTAGCTGCCGTCATTAAAACTCACTACCTTTTTTTTTCCTCTGCACAGGCTGCTTTGATTATGCAAGTTCTTCAACTAACTGCAGACCAGATCGCCATGCTGCCTCCTGAGCAGAGGCAGAGTATCCTGATCTTAAAGGAACAAATTCAGAAATCTACTGGAGCGCCTTAAAAGGTGAGCAGACTTAACTCTGCCTGAGTCAGACAGGCTCCTTGTGCACTTGGTATATGCTTTCAGGCTTAACCAACAAGACTCTCTGAGGCCTGCCCTCTTGGCTAGACCCTTCACCCTTCAGTAGTTCAGCCCCTATCACAGCAGGGGAAGGCAATAGGCATTTGTTCAGTTGTTGAATTGATTGTAATCCAATGTAACCTTTCCTGGTGGCAAAAGTGACACATGGTCAATCTAATGATATTAATAAAATACAGAAATCTAGAAAGTTTAGGGTAAAAGCTCTGCTTCCTCAACCTCATTCCCCAGACATAACCCCTAAATATAGTTTGGTATGTATCCTTCCTAGAATCAGTTGTTATTTTCTTCCAAACTATCCCATCAAAGTGGAATATACAAACAAGTTCAATAGAATGTATAAACATTTGAGTTTCCAGTATTTATTTTACTTTGAGTATTTTGAGGTTAAACTGCTACAGCACACAATTTAAGGCAGTGAATGTCCACCATCCCCATCAGTCCCTGTACATTTTAGAGGTTGCTCTACACTGCTGCCCTTATTTTTCTTGCTCATCAGTTGGATAAAAAGGAACATAATCGTGTGAGACCTAACTAGATTACGTGTATTGGTGTTTCTTTTTAAAATTTTTCCCCAACATCTTATATTTTATAAACAATTCTGTTTTCTAAAAACAGTTTAAAAATCTTCATTGTACCAATATCAGCTGCAATATCACATTTTGAATTTCTACTTTTTCTCCATCTTTCTTACAGTTCCCATTTATGTATCATCATGTAACAGTGAACTCATTTACACTAACCTAGCCGTCTTTACTAAATATATTGTACTTGAATCCTTATTTGTAACATTAAAACATCCAAACTGGAAATATGCATTGTATCTGTATCTCAACTTTAAATGACTGAACTTCAATGGGAAGCAGTCATAGATGGACGGGGATAGACTTTCAGTATGACCAGTACTTTAACTTTTTAGTCCAGATACCCAAGGCATTCTATTTTCTTCAGTAAAAGTATAGACTATCTGTTATATTCATAGGAATATAGATTTTTTGAAAACTCTTCCTCTCTTTTACTTTTTCTGATTTATTTATGCCAGAGAAGGCATTCCCTACAATATGGGGAAATTGTGTTTTGGGATAGTACAGGTAGAAATGTTTCTGAAAGTTCTTTCTTTGTGTCATTGTATATTCTTGCTTATAAGATACCTCATTTCAAAACCTTGCACATAAACCAGAAAGCGAGGTTTTTTGTTTGTTTTACCTTTTATTTTGAAATATTAAAAATTCACGGCAAGTTGGAAAAATAGTACAAAGAGCCTTGTGTACCCTTCCCCTAGCTTCCCCTAATGATAACATCTTGGGAAGTTAGTAGACATAATACCTTTTTGGTTTGTAGTGAAAAATGAAGAAATTGACATTAGTATATTATTGTTAAGTAGACTACAGACCTTATTTACCTTTCACCATTATTTTAAAACCTGCATTGATATGTGTGTGTGGTGGGTATGTAGTTCTATGCAGTTTTATGCAGGCAAGGTTTTAATGTGCATTTGCTGGTATTTGTGCATACTGTAGCCAGAAGGTTGGCTCTCCCTCCATCCTATACATTGCTGGCTGTGATCCATCTCTGCTATCACTGACAAACTTATACAGCATCGCCGTTAGATCGCTGGTTCTCAACCAGAGGCAGTTTTGCCCCCTACAGGACATTTGGAAATGTCTGGAGACATTTTTGGTTATCACAGTTTTGGGGGGTATGGTGTGCTACTGGCATTCAGTGGCTAGAAACCAGAGATACTGCTAAATGTCCTATAATGCACACGACATCCCCTGATAACAAAGAGTTGTCTGGCCCCAAATGTCAGTAGTGCTGAGGTTGAGAAACTGCTGTAAGAGCTGATTACTTTGAGGAGGCAGGAGGCAGACACCTTAGAAATCTGTCCCTGGTGTTGTCCTCCTATGCACAGCCTCCCTTCCCTACCTTTAACTTTTTTCCCTGCTGTTTGGGGAAGAGAACTTTGTCTCCACTTCTAATGGCTTTCTCCCAACTTTTCCTTACAGGTTTTCAAAAATACCTGGCAACAAATCTGGAAAGTAATTCCATAACTTGGTTGAAACGTTGCAAAAAGATGACTTCTGCATCCTAACCCTTGAATGACTCAAATTGGTGCCAGGTGGAGGACTCCCATCACCTCTCAAAACAAAATCAGTTCATTCTGTTGTCTTAGTTTGTATATTTTCTGTGACTTGAAATAAACTTTGAACACAATTTTAGTATACTGCAAATTGATATACACAACCTTTTTGCTTTTAAAAAGCGGAGCACCAAGGGTGAAACCTTAGATGCGTTTTCTACCCTTACCGCAGTATTGTACTTTAATGTTATGTTGCCACAGCTCTGTTTTTTCCTTCTAAGTTAGCCATTTATTCTTCTTGATGATATTTGAGAATTTCTCAGAAGCGGTGTTTTCTGGGACTTAGTTTTTGCTTAGTTTGCTACCAACAGGAATAATACGATTTGCCCTTTGAGAACTTGCTAGAACTTCTGAGTCTACTGGGAAAAAATAGCATGTGCTTATTGCTGTAAAATGGTCAGTAGACCAACAAAGCAAAGAGCCTACCTAGCAGAGCAGTATATTTAGTTTAGAAAAATGCAAATATCAAAACGCATTTCTTTTTGTCAGTACCAGGTCTATTCACATACATAGTTCAGAGTTAAGACAAAGATGACATATGAGCACTGGTTTGAGTGTGTCAACAACACTAGAGACCGTTGACATTTACCTGTCTCTTCTAAAACACTTCAGCCTGGGTAGTCAACCATAAAAGTTAAGAAAGCCACTAATTTTTCACATGTTCAAGATGAAATAAAAACAGAAATCAAACAAACAAAATACATTTCATCCTCCCTTCTGGATAATTACTAATCTACAGCCCTACCATATAACCAAATTTATTCCAGGAAATTAAAACATGGAAACTCTAAAATTTTACATTTTTCTCCTTTAAGAGGACCAAATATAGAGCACAAGCAGTCAGACTGCCCATTAGGCCTGCCCCTGCCTGCTTCCTTCCAGATGGGTGTGAACATCATTAGTGCCACTAGCTCTAACCTATGGCTCTTCTGGCCCGGTCTTCTTTCTCTCATAGTGGCATTAAGGAGAAACATGATTTCTCTCCCATCAGGCCAACCTCAAGAGGTGAAGAGGTGCCTTAATAATTAGTAAAGTTCCACTGGAACTACTCTTGAGCCTATTTATATTCTCAGAGTCCTAGCCCCGGCGTTAGGATTATGGTCAAGTGAATTAAAAGCCTGCCATAGGCTTAGAGAATGTAATAGCATATTGCTTACATGCCAAGCAAAAGAATGCAAAGATAATCAACTTTATGAGAGGCATTAAAACTGAGGGATTTTTCTACTCTGATACATGAACATTTAATACAACAAAAATTTGCTGAGCAAAATACTTGATATTACAATTTAGGAAGAAAAACTTACTCAAAACAGCTGAGGAGCTTTCTGGGTATCCTGCTCATCCCCAGTTCGGGCTTGGGTGTTGATTATGTGTAGGATTTATTATCATTACCTTTTCTGCCTAGTCCATGAGCATTCTAGGCCTTGATGTATTGGTTTTAGCAGTAGTCATATCTTGAAGTGTCACTGTATTTAGACATTAAGACCAAGAGTGAAGCCTTTCTCATTAGGACCTTATAAGTTTCAAGGAACACTAAGATTCCAAATCAAAGTCACTGAAGATCAAATTTTCATTTGGTCAGCAGTTGTTTACTAGGAACTGTATCATCAGGGTTCCATTGTGCATTTCCTAAAGCCTTATTTAATTTAGATAGCTGAAACCCAGGAAATTGGCAACAGCAGAGGTACTCCAATCTATTCCGATGGAAATATCCATTAGGTATTTTTTTACTGATGTCCACTTAATAAATGAAATACAATTAGCTACCATGAGTTCAATACTTACCTTTATTTTGTTCAGACTAGTGACTGAAAAAATTGGTTTTATTAATCCTTCAAGTCATGTACGTTTCTGGATAATTTAAAAACAACTATTTATTCATTTTTGTTCACTTAATGGTAGAGAAATAGGTGCTATAAGGTTAATTCAGTAGACTCATTCTTATAAGTCTAATGAATTGAACTGTCTTGGGGCACAATGAAGTGTGGATTTTTCCCCTCTTTTAAGGGCCCTGGTCTTTCCTTCTACTGATTCACTGTGACTACTAACATCCCGGAGCCAGGTAGATGGGAGAAAATAAAAAGCATTTTGCTAGAAGAAAGAAAAGGCATTTTGCTTATGTCATTAGGTGAATGATTCCTTAATGAATAGGTAGATAGGAGCAAAAAACATGTCAAAATTTTAAATTTTCTTTTTTCAAGACTAAACATTAATAAACCGCTTAATAAAAATGGCAGTAAAGAGCCCTTGTTGACTAAATAATCATCCTAAGGTGGGACTTCAAGTTTTCACAATTATTTCCAACAGAACAATGCAAGCTAATGACAACATAGCTTACTCTCCATTATAATGAAATTTCAATTAAGATTAGCATACTTTCAAGATTTTCTTTCCCAAATGGACAGCCTTGATAAAGTAACAAAAGATTCATTCATTAAGCAAAGAAGAAAATCCTTCATTTTTTGACAAGCAAGAATAGGTAAAGCATAAATTGCTGTTCACACTGGATAAGACTTATGTTTATAACAGTGGTGAGAATGTACATGGTGTTATATAGGGATTGAGTTCTTGGTAATTTTATGTTTGTTGTTTTCCTATTTATGCTTATTATTGTGTTGTCATTAATTCGTTAATAAATTTTTATTTTAAAAAAATCACCCTACTTAGAAATCTTCTTTGAGGGTGGGAGGTAGGGGAGAATGTGACCCAGAGCCCGGGAAATAATAACACTTGGAATCAACAAAATCACTTGGCGTTAAGTTGTATAACTGTCAAGCACCTCTGCTACCTTGCTGCAATCAAGGCATTCCAAAAGGATTTGCAATTGTCTTCCCAAGAAAGGATCCATGGGCTTTGCAATTATTGGGACTTCTGGAGTTTTTAAGTCCATGAAGCTCAGTGATGATGAAGTTGAATCCAATCAATAAAGAATGCCAGGGAGTCAAGGCTTGAAAAACACGTATTGTCTTTAAGTGGCTGCCCAGACCTGACCAGACCAAGTAAACTGTTAAAGATACAAAGGAGAGACAATGCAGATCACCATCCTTATTCCCATAATTCAGAAATTTTCTTTGTTGAAGTGGAATTGAACCTTCCTTGGATCCAGACTGGAGTATCGTTGACAGCATTTGCTCAGGCTCTTTGCCAAGGTCTGAGGTCCACATAGGAAGACTCCCACCGCCGACCTGCAGGAATAGAAAGGTAGGCCTAGAATGCCGTGGGAATGGAGAAGCTGCCTCTGCGCGGCAGGCCGCTCCTACTCTCAACAACCTTGCGTTAAAAACTCAGCTATTGGGAGTGGGGTGAAATAGCTCAGTGTTAGAGCATGTGCTTAGCATGCATGAGGTCCTGGGTTCAATCCCCAGTATCTCCAATTTTAAAAAATAATTAATAAACCTAATTACCCCCCAAAACAAAATACTAATAAAAATAAATTTTAAAAATAAGTAAATAAAGGTTTTAAATTCAGTTGTTGACTCCCTCTCACGTTTGTTACAGTAGCTTTCTCACCTTTTCCACTTGCAAGCCCCAAATGTGCTCCCAGCCCTTAACACTCTCAGCACTCAGCCTTTCTTATTCTCTTGGTCTTGAGCACAGACGCTCAGGAGATGTAGTGCCACGTAGTGATTCAGTGCTAGGTTCTGGAGCCAGGCTGTCTAGATTTAAATCCCAGTTCTGATGTTTGTCCCAGCTGTGTGACTTTAGGCAAGTTTCTTAACCTCTCTGTGTCTCTATGTCTCCCCTCTGTAAAATGGGGATAAAAATAGTACCCACCTCCTAGGGTTGTTTTGAGGTTTAAACAAAAAACATATGTAAAGCTATTAGAAAGATGCCTAGCACATAGCAAGTGCATATGTGTCAGCTGCTATTAAAGCCATCCAGTGTGCACTTATCCCCACAACAAATTTTCTCACACTGAAGACGTGGTGGTTCTTCTTGCCAAGGATAATCTTTCTGACTAGATTCTGGGTCGCCCTCTCCTTCCTTCCCTCATACCTTCCTCTCCCCTCATTTTACTTGACACATAATTCACATATTTACCCTTTTAAAGTGTACAGGTAGTGCTTTTCAGTATAACCACAAAGTTGTACAACCATCACCACTATCTAATCCAAGAACATTTTCATCTTCCCAAAAAGAAACCCCAAACACATTAGCAGTCACTGCCCCCTCTCCCCATTTAGTTCCTTAATACTTAAGCATTCCTTAGTACTCTGTCCTCTGCCACTCTCTCTCCTAATAATCTCATCCCTTCTCACAACTTCAACTATGGTCAGCTTGACACAATAATTAACATAATCTCTTTTGCTTATATGCTGCTTTACAGTTTACAGAGCATTTTTCATATATGGCATAATATTCATGACAATCCTGCAAGTGAGTAGAGCCAGCACTTACTAATAATACAACCCCCGTTTTACAGATGAGGAATCTAAAGATCAGAGGGTTTTCGAGCTCAAGGTCCCAGACCCGGAAAGTGTCAGAACTAGCAGCAGAAACCAGGATCATCCAAATCTGAGTCAGTACGTGTTCTCCCCACTGCCTTCATGAAGCCTTTCCTGACCACCCCATGTGGGCATGGACATTCTTTTCCTTCATGTCCATGTGCGTGTTTCATGGAGTGCATCATTTTGCTTTGAGCTGATTGTATGCATCACTTATTAAAATCTGTATTCCTTGAAGGCAAGAATCATATCCTATTTCTCTTTCAACCTCCAAAAGTTTTAGAAAGTGTATGCTGAGCCTACAGAAGGCAACCAGTAATGTTGGTGGAATTGAACCGATCTTACCTGCCAACCTGTTCCAGGAATTTATGTAACACCATCGGCTTAATCTCCTTGCCATTGGAGTGGCTGATTTTGTGGTACCAGACTTTTATGTATGCTCTAGTATGTCTCAAAACCCCTCAGAAAACCAAGGTCAGGTCATTGGTTAATCAGTTAATACACTCCAAACCCTTTTTAGTTTAAGTTCGGGTCATTAAGGCCCAAGATAATGCATCTGAATTGTTTCATTCTCTATTTTAGTTGGTAAAACCACCAGAACTGAGTTTCTTTGCCTTACTGTTTGAATGCGGACTTTAAGGAGCAGCAAACGTCTTCTCATCAGTTACGAGATCATGGCCCTTACTGGGTGAAACCTTAGATGAAATTTCCTCATTTTTAAGCAAGAATCTAAGATTCATGCAAATAGTTTCAGCCTCAGAGGTCTTTCGCCAAGAATGTTCAATGTACTGTAATACCTTTCCTAAATCTTAATTTTGGAAGCTCAACCAACTAGAGAACACACTTACTTGGGGTGGGCAGCAGCTATTGCAGAAAACTCATTGTCCCACATAGGTCTCCCAAAGAAGGTTTTCTGTTTCAGACCTGTCAGGATGTCAGTGGCCCTGTCAAAGTTTAATGTTGCATGACCAGCCTGGAGTCAGAGAAATAAGAAGTTAGAAAAAGCAGGTCCTGATAGCTGTCTCTTCCTTCAGCCACTTTTAAATTTGGGTGTGAAGGTGAGAGCAGGTGGGAAATCTTAAGAAATAATTACTTCTAATCAGCATAAACTACCTTTCTTCTAGCATTCATCTTGCATCTATAACATGGAAATTAGTATGTTATTGAACTCACAATGTTGCTGTCCCATCCAGTGAGGAAGAGACGGTAGTTTAGAAAACCCACTTTGCCTAATTCCTCCATCTCCTGTTCCAGGGAAGCCAATAGGTCATTGAACCAGGCGAAGGCACCCGTCTCCCTGCAGATCCAGTAGAAATAGATCTGGAAGCAGCAAAAGAGAACGTAACCTTATTAAGTGTCCTTTACGATGTGCACTAGGATGACACGCTTATGTACATATACACTGTATTTATTGATCAAGTCTAAGAGTGACATGAAAAATCACATCTACAGAGCAGCAGAACCTAGGTGGCATCCATATCCATTTCCAGAGTCTGACAACTACCCACATGGAAAGAGAACTCCAACATTCTCTTTGGTTCAAGGTGACTTTAAACTCCAAATTGAAAATGAAGACCCAGTTCTTATGGTAAGTCTGTAGAGTGGATGCCTTGGCAGAGAGAAGTGATCATTTACTGTCATAACTCCTGGGAGAGGTTACTCTATTATCAACTGTAAAGTGCTTAGCCCAAGAAAGCAATGGACCTATCAGGCCCAGACCAGATAAAAAGTGGTATTCAAGAGTGTACCGTTTGTGTTTTGAGGTTGTGATCTGCATGCCGGAATTTGTACCAGATGGATTTCAAGATGGAAGCGAAGGGGGTAACCCCAATTCCTGCTCCAACCAACACAGCCACTTCATAATGGAAAACATCCTCACTGGCAGTGCCAAAGGGACCGTCCACCTCAATCCTGGTGGAAGGCAAAAGACAATGGGCAAGTGAAGTCTCATTTCCATCCCCAACCTCAAACATCCTCCCAGAAACGTAGTTGTTCCACAGCTGATTGCTGCCTGCTTGTTTTAATCATACTCTATTGTACCAGACTTAAGGTTCAATGAGGAATTGCTTTCTCTTTTCTGACTGTCTGCATTCTGGTCTGGGTCTCTGCTGCTCTCAGGGACCTACCTGGGAACCGGTGAATCCTGTTGTTCAAAAGCCCTAATGAGATTTTCTGTCCAGTCCCCTGCTGCTCGGATATGAATGGAGAAGAAGTCTTCCTCCGGAGCAGATGTCAGGGTAAAAGGATGCCATTCCAGGTAAGAGATTGAGGGGCAATTAACAAAAATATACTGGCCCACTTCCATGCTGAAGCCACACTTATTCATCTGCAATTCCACAACTTTGGATGGGTGCATGACAACCTATGAATGAAGCAGAGGGCAAAGGAGGCAAATTCAAATGGTGACAGGGGCAGGCAGATAAAGTAAATGAGTAAAGCTGGAGGGCTAATGATGGCAGTGAATTGTAAGCTTAAGTCCTTTCTAAAGGGGGCAGCAGTTACTAAGCCCAGACAATGGTTACACTGTGGAACTGAGACAGCATTATCAGGTTGCCTGATTCTTGAAGAGAAGCCAGAAATGCCATCTTTAGAAATGGAAGTATAGTTGATTTACAATATTGTGTTAGTTCCAGGCGTACAGCACAGTGATTCATCTTTTTTTCAGATTATATTCCAGTATAGGTTATTCCAAGATATTGAATATCATTCTCTATGCTGTAACTGGGTAGGAAGGAAAAGCAACAAGAAATGCCATGTTTTTTTAAATGTGAAAGCCTCCATCCAGATTTCTAAATGTTAGCAACCAATTCGGCTTTCTAAACAATCAGTGTGTGAGGCGAACAAAATCTTTCTGTGGGCTACAGCTGGCGCAGGCTGCCTGTTTGCAGCTTCGGACATAGACCCACGCTGATGACTTCTGCCAAACCTCTCTTTCCAGTTCTATCCAACACTGGAGGAACTAAGTATATTGCCCTCAAGTTCTTTTTTATTCCCTTCAAGATGACAACGTGACAACTTATTTCTATAATCAGGAAGAACCAGAACTCCTTGCATAGCAAGAAGGAAATGCATATTCTTTACCTTGGTAATCACAACCTTCTGCTGGGAGCGATAAAATCGAAGGATCCTTTCAAAGAGATAAAGAATGCTTGGTGCAAGGATCCACTTCCAAGACTGCACACAGAGACAATAAAAAATGAGGTTACACATTAAGCTCTTCTTTAGGATTTATTTGTGTAGCAGTTCATTCCTTCATTCAATAAATATTTATTGAGTTCTCTGATGTGTATCATTATTAAGCCACTAATTTCACCAATATTTGAAGACACAAACAGAAACAAATAATCTACAAAGGTTTTGTTTGCTAAACTGTTACTCATAAAGCAGATCATTTCCTGAAATGTTACCGGTCTCACCAGGACACAAGAGAAAAGCAAAGGAATAAAATACATGGTAATAATATATATTATATACATTCTTAAAATTTTTTTAAAAGTTTAATTTTAAGAATCTGAGACCATCTTTCAGGACAACTTGTCCAATCTGAAAAATCAACAGAGAAGGTAGATGTGAAATAGAAGCAGATGACTGAAAACCAAACGAACAAAAAAAAGAAAGTATGTAGCTGACACACTATTAGTAACAATATATTAAACTCGGTATTTATCCGTCACCTCTTTTCTCAAGTGCTCAAAACATCTAACATAGTAATATACTTTATCTTGTCTATATTTAAAAAAAAAACAGCCTTTCCATCCCTGAGATCTTCTCAAAGGTAGCAGGTTGCTTCCATATGCGCAAGAGCTACTAACAATGTATTTCCTAGTAATGCTAAGTCATGTTCTTTTTTACACAATTGCTTAAGCATGATACATCGGAACTGTGCAGAATGAGGTTTCTTATGCCATTTCAGGCAAATAACTTCCTTGGGTATCTCTGGGGAAGAAAGGGGCATAGACTGGATAGTGAACCTGAGAGTGGACATAATACAGTTTGATGCTACTTCTTATTGGGAAAGAAAATCCCCAGCTGAATTCAGAAGATATGAAAAAAATATATTTATGAAGTGGCTAATAACAACGTGGGAAAAAAATGTTAGCTTCGAAAGTAATCAGAGAAATGAATACTAAAACAAAATAGCATCTTGGCCTCTCAAATTGGAAAACAGCTTTCAACAATAATGCCCACCGTTAACTGGGGTGCAGGGAAATAAGCATATTCACATGTGCACCTGGGGGAAGTACAAATAAGTAGCATCTTCCCAGAGAGCAATTTGGCAACACATTTCAATGGCCTTGAACATTCCTTCTCTTTGACCCAGGAATTTTACTTCTAGGAGATGGAGTATAAAGCAATAATTAAGTTGTGTGTGCACAAAGTATGTGCGTATACTAATGGCCCATTATTTACTAAGAAAAAGAAGACAAATTGGCATATCATACAGATTTTTTTGACCAGTACCAAACTATCTTTTCTTAATATATTTTTTTTGTATTGGGATATAATTGACATATAACATTTTAGTTTCATGTGCACAACATAATGATTTAATATTTGTATATATTGCAAAATGATCACCACAATAAGTCCAGTTAACCCTTCTCACCATGAATGGTCACAAAAATTTTTTTTTCTTGTGATGAGCAGTTTTAAGATCTACTCTCTTAGCAACTTTCAAATAAGCAGCACAGTGTTATTGTAGTCATCAGGCTGTACATGACATCCTTGGGACTTATTTATTTTATAACTGGACATTTACACCTTTTGACTACCTTCACCCATTTGCCTTATCTCCCCTACAACCCCTGTCTCTGGGAACCATCAATCTGTCCTCTGTATCTGTGAACTCATTTTTTTTAAGTAGATTCCACATATAAGTGAGATCATACATCATTTGTCTTTTTCTGTCTGACTTATGTCACTTAGCATAATACCCTCAAGGCCATTAAAAATGACCACGTAGGAAAAAGTGGCAAAAATGGGATACCATTAGGCTTTTTTAAAACAAATGTTTCAGAAGAATATTTGACAATAGACTGAAGCATCCATGATATAGATTAAGGGGAAACAGTTATTACATCTAGGTGGTAAAACTGTGAAATTTTAACTTTCTTCTAAATATTTTTCTGTGTTTTCCAAACTTTCTACAATAAACATATTCTTTTTATCATTTTTAAATGGGGAGAATGCAAACAGATTATTTTTGTGTGTGTTTATGGAAGAAGGAAACCAATGCATTCACACAGATGGCAAAACTGGTGTTCTCTCCCTTGGGGTATTACATGACCAATCAAAGCAACCCCTGAGTTCTAAGTGTACCTCCAAATAGGCCAAACGTACCTTATCTCAGGTAATAGAGGGGAAAGAGATAGAAGTTAATGTGTAAGGTAAGACAGGGGATTTATTGCCTTAACTAGTAAGGGGCTAGTCAAGCTTTACAACTTCTTGTATTTAAGGACTGCCTGTCTACTGGTCAAATAATACAGAAGGTGTCTGGTCGTAGCCTGCAAGTTCCTCCGACTTTAGAAATGAAATGTGCTGTTAACATGCACCAGGTATTTCCTTTTAAAATTATTTTAAAAAATAGGTAATACATGTACATGTCACAAAATTCAAAAGTACAACAGGGTACATAATAAAAAGGAAATCTCCCTTCCATTCCCATCCGTCAGCTCCCCAAGGAAATCAATGCTATTATTTTGTGAATCCTTTTTGGAGAATATGAATTTAAGTATAATATTGGATTAAGTACAAATGGTAGCAGACTATACACACTGCCCCGCCTTTTTTTTCATGTAACATCTTAGAGACTGGTCCATATTAATAGGTGTAGAGCTACCTTTTTCTTTTCAGTGGCTACAGAGTATGCCATTGTAGGAAAGTTCTGTGATTTAACTAGTCCCCCATTAATGGGCACTTATTTCCAATCTTTTGTTCTATAAAGCAATGCTACAATGAACAACCTAATATGTGTAATTTAATACAAAGACAAAAATATTTTAGAGTAAACTCCTGGAAGTAGAATTTTAAAGTTTGATAATATTGCCAAATCACCTTTACAAGCAGTTGTACAGATTTACATTCTCACCAGCAATGCATGAGAGCATTACCAACATAGCACGTGAGCAAACCTTTTGATCTTTGCTGATCCGTTAGGTTTATTGCTGTGGTCATTCTGCTCGTATCGCCTACATCTTTTTAAAAATCAGGTTGTTAAGCTTTTTCTTATTGATTTGTACAAGTTATTTATATATTAGGAAATTAGTTCATGGTCTGTGAGTTGTAAAAACTTTTCCACTTACTAATTTGTCACCTGTCTTTATTTATAATGGGCTTTTTTTGCCATTAAAATTATATATAATGTATGTGTGGAGAGAAAGAGAAAGGGAGAGAGAAAAATAAATAAATTTGAATGAATATATATTATCTTTCCTATTCTGGCTTCAAGCTTTTAAAAAATATCATATAGAGAATATTTTTACTAACACTCCAGTATTAGAAAAAATGCCCATGTGGTCTTAGGGTGCTTTTATAATTTCTTTCTTTTTTTTCAACATTTAAGCCTTTAATCCGTGCATCTTTGATCCATATTTTACTGTAAAGTGTGGAATAAAAAGACAGCTTTTTTCCTAGATGTCTATCTTATTATTCTAAAAAAAATTACTAAATAATCTTTTTCCCCAACTGATTTGAAATGTCAACTTTAGAGGATTTTTAAACAAGCAGTTTTACCTTTCTATATGAAGACTGAGCTACTGCTCTTAATTCTGCATATGATTTAAAGACTAATCATGCTCAGAGCACTTTGAGGCACCTCAAGTCAACCATTCCCTTCTATTTATTCCTCAATCTAACATATTTTATGAACAAACAAAGGTAAGGCATAATATCCATGATAATTACCTTGAGGCACACCTTGAATTCCCTGGAACCCAGTTTCTTGATCATCCACTCTCAGACAGTACTTTCCAAGCATGTTCTTACAACATCAAAGAAATCCAACTTTAAGAATGCTTTAAAAAATAAATTGAGGGGGTTTCTAGTGTGGGCTCTGTCAATGACATATGGCAAAATAGGGCACTAAGCTTCCCAAGCCTCAGGTTCCCCAGCCAGGAGTTGAGGAGAGGACCCTCCTTCAGAGGGTTCTTGTTGACATTTTATGAAATCACAAGGCAGCAGGCTGTGGCCAAGATCGTGGAGTAGGAAGACCCTGGTCTCACCTCCTACCACAGGCAAACCAAAACTACAACTATCTACAGAGCAACTATCTATGAGAATGACCTGAAGACTAGCACAAAAGATTTTCCACAACTAAAAATATAGAGAAAACCACAATGAGATGGGAAGGAAAGGTGGAGTCGTGGTATAGTTAAGTCCCATCCTCCTAGCTGGCTGACCCATCTCCCCGGCTGGGTGACCTATCCCCCTGGCTGGGTGACCCACAAATGGGAGAATAATTACAACTGCAGAGGTTCTCCTCAAGGAGCAAGGGATCTGAGCCCCATATCAGGCTCCCCAGTCTGGGGTCCTGCACCTGGAAGACAAGCTCCTAGACTGTCTGATTTTGAAGGCCAGTGGGGCTTACTTCTGGGAGGCCCAGAGTGCTGTGGGAAATAGAGACTCCACTCTTAAAGGTACACATAAAATCTCACACACTGTGGGACCCAAGGCAGAAGTAGTAATTTCAAAGGGGTCAGACCTACCAGCTGATCTTACAGTCTCCTGGAGAGGCAAGAGGCTACTGGAGCTCAACCTCTAGGATATAGATCCTGAAGGCAGCCATTTTGGGGAGCTCATGCTACCACGAGGACACTGATGCTGGCAAGTGCCATTTTGGAGTCATTCTTCAAGACTATTAGTGCTGGGAGCTTACCCACTCACCAGCGGGCTAACTCTGGGATCCCCCTGCCAGACTGCACAGACAGTCACACTGGGACCTGGTCCACTCAAGAGTAGGCTGGCACCACTCCCAGGACCTGCAGACTGTGAAGGCAGTCATGCAGGGATCCAGTTACCCAGGAGGTCGGCAGCTACCACAAGAGGCAAGTCCTGGCAGCCAACTCAACCAGAAGCCAGCCATGCTTACCAGTGTGCCCACAGTAGTCAGTCTCATCACAACAGAAGAGCCTATGCAGCTTGCATGGCAGGAGGGTGCCATACAGCATATACCTCTGGTGACCAGAAGGGAGTGTGCTACTGGGCCCCATAGTATGTCTCCTATATAAGATCACTTCTCCAAGATCAGGAAGTGTAACTGACCTACCTTATACATAGAAATAAACACAGATAATTAGGCAAAATGAGGAGACAGAGGAATATGTTCCAGATGAACAAACAAGACAACACCCCAGAAGAATTAAGCAAAACGGAGATAAGTAATCTATCTGATAAAGAGTTCAAGGTAATGATCATAAAGATGCTCAACAAACTCAGGAGAAGAAAAAATGAACACAGTGAGACGTTTTAACAAAAGAAGAGCCAAACAGAGCTGAAATTAAATAAATAAAATAAAAAATACACTAGAAGTAATCAACAGTATATTAGATGATACAGAGGAACAGATCAGTGAACTGCAAGACAGAGTAATGGAAATCACTGAAGCTGAACAGAAAAAATAATTTTAAAAAATGAGGAGAGCTTGAGACCTCTGGGGCCACATCAAGCATGCTAACATTCACATTATAGGGATCCCAGAAGAGAAAGAGAAAAGGGCAGAGAACTTACTTGAAGAAATAATAGCTGAAAACTTCCCTAACCTAGGGAAGGAAGCCGATATCCAGGTCCAGGAGGCACAGAGAATCCCAAATAAGATGAACTCAAAGAGGTCCACACCAAGACACATTACAATTAATATGGCAAAAATTAAAGATAAAGAGAGACTCTTAAAAGCAGCAAGGGAAAAGGAACTAGTTATATACCAGAGAACTCCCATAAGACTAGCAACTAACTTTTCAGCAGAAACTTTGCAGGCCAGAAGGGAGTGGCACTGTATATTTAAAGTGATGAAAGGAAAAAAATCTACAATCAACAATACTCTAGCATTTGTCATTTGTGGATTTTTGAATGACGGCCATTCTGACTGGTGTGAGGTGATACCTCATTGTAGTTTTGATTTGCATTTCTCTGATAATTAGTGATATTGAACATTTTTTCATGTGCTTTTTGATCATTTGTATGTCTTCCTTGGAGAATTGCTTCTTTAGGTCTTCTGCCCATTTTTGGATTGAGTTGTTTATTTTTTTCTTACTGAGTCATATGAGCTGCTTATATATTCTGGAGATCAAGCCTTTGTCGGTTTCACTTGCAAAAATTTTCTCCCATTCCGTAGGTTTTCTTCTTGTTTTACTTCTGGTTTCCTTTGCTGTACAGAAGCTTGTAAGTTTCATTAGGTCCCATTTGAATGAATAAAAACAGACAGCTTTTGATAAAATTCAACATCTATTTATGATAAAAACTCTCAACAAAGTGGGTATGGACGGAACATACCTCAACAAAATAAACACCATATATGACAAATATACAGCCAACATCACACTCACTGGTGAAAAGCTGAAAGCATCTTCTCTAAGATCAGGAACAAGCTGAGGATGCCCACATGTGGCACTTTTATTCAAAATAGTATTGGAAGTGTTAGTTAGCCACAGCCATCAGACAAGAAAAATAAATAAAAAGAATCCAGATTGGAAAGAAAGAGGTAAAATTGTCACTGTTTATAGATGATGTAATAATATATATAGAAAATCGTAAAGACACCAGCAAAAAACTATTAGAACTAATAAATGAATTGAGTGATGTTGCAGGATACAAAATTAATATACAGAAATCTGTTGTGTTTCTATACAATAATAACAAACTATCAGAGAGGAAAATGAAGAAAACAATCCTATTTACAATGGCATCAAAAAGAATAAAACACCTAGGAATAAATCTAAACAAGGAGGTAAAAAACTGTACTTGTAATACTATAAGACATCAATGAAAGAAATTAAAGAGGACACAAATACATGGATGATATACCATGCTTATGGACTGGAAGAATTATTATTGTTAAAATGATCGTACTACCCAAGGAAATCTACAGATTCAATGCATTCTCTATCAAAATACTAAAGGCATTTTTCACAGAACTAGAAAAAATAATTCTAAAATATGTATGGAAACACAAAAGACCAGGGATAACCAAAACAATCTTTGAGAAAGAACAAAGCTAGAGGTATCACACTCCCATATTTCAATGTATACTATAAAGCTACAGTAACCAAAACAGTATGGTACAGGCACAAAAACAGACAAACATATCAATGGAACAGAACAGAGAGCCCAAAAATAAACCTACACTTACATGGTCAGTTAATCTATGACAAAGAAGGCAAAAATATACAATGGGAGAATGATAGCCTCTTCAGTAAATGGCGCTGGGAAAACTGGACAGCTATATGCAAAAGAATCAAACTGGATTACTTTCTTACATCATATACAAAAATAATCTCAAAATGAATTAAAGAATCCAGTGTAAGATCTGAAACCATAAAACTCCTGGAAGAAAACAGGCAGTATGCTCTTTGACATTAGTCTTAGCAATATTTTTTAGATATGTCTCCTCAGGCAAGGGAAATAAAAGCAAAAATAGACAAATGGGACTACATCAAATAAAAGCTTTTGCACAATGAAGGAAACTATCAACAAAACGAAAAGACAGCCTACTGAAAGGGAGAAGATATTTGCAAATGATATATCCAATAAAGGGTTAATATCCAAAATATACAAAGAGCTCATACAACTCAACATCAAAAAAACAAACAATCTGATTAAAAAGTGGGCAAAGGACCTGAATAGACATTTTCTTAAAAAGAGACATACAGATGGCCAACAGACACATGAAAATATGCATAATGTCACCAAATCATCAGGGAAAAGCAAATCAAAACGACAACGAGATACCACCTCACACTTGTCAGAATGGCTATTCTCAAAAAGACAACAAATAAGTGCTGGCAAGAATGTAGAGAAAAGGGAATCCTCGTGCACTGTTGGTAGGAGTGTAAATTGGTACAGCCACTATGTAAAACATTATGGTAGTTTCTCAAAAAATTAAAAATAAAACTACCATAGGAGCTAGCAATTCCACTTTTGGTTACAGTTGACCCTTGAACCACATGGGTTTGAACTGCATATGTCCACTTATATGCAGGTTTTATATGTATTTAATACTACATTACTAAAAGATCTGTGGTTGGCTGAGTTCACAGATGCTAAACCACAGATACAGAAGGCCAAATGTAAAGTTATATACAGATTTTCAATTGCCTGGGGATTATCACATGTAACCCCTCAGCTGTTCAAGGGTCAACTTCATTTTTCCAAAGTAAATTAAAATACTAATTTGAAAAGATATATGTACCCCTATATTTATTGCATCATTATTTACAATAACCAAGATATGGAAGCAATCTAAGTGTTCATTGACAGATGAATGGATGAGGAAGATGCAATTATGTATTTTTTAAAACATTTCTTATTGATTTATAATCATTTTACAATGTTGTGTCAAATTCCAGTGTAGAGCACAATTTTTCAGTTATACATGAACATATATATATTCATTGTCACAATTTTTTCTCTGTGAGTTACCATAAGATCTTGTATATATTTCCCTGTGCTATACAGTATAATCTTGTTTATGAAATTATGTATTTTATATATAATATATATACATACATATATAACATATATACATATATGTACATATATATAATGGACTGTTACTGAGCCATAAGAAAGAATGAAATCTTGCCGTTTGCAACAACATGGATGGACTCTGAGGGTATTACGCAAAGTGAAATAAGTCAGAGAAAGACAAATACCATATGATTTAACTTATATGTGAAATCTAAAAAAACAAAACAAGTGAATAAACATAACAAAACAGAGTCATAGATACAGAGAAGAGACTGGTGACGGAGAGAGGAGCTGGGTGAGGGGGATGAGTGAAATATGTGAGGAAGATTAAAAGGTACAAACTTTCAGTTATAAAATCAGTCACAGGGATATAATGTGCAGCATGGCAAATACAGTCAATAATGTTTTAATAACTCTGTATGGTGACAGATGGTAACTTATGGTGATCATTTTGTAATGTATAAAAATATCAAATCACTATGCTGTACACTTGAAACTAATATAATATTGTAAGTCAATTATACTTAAAAAAAGAAAAGAAGTTGAACTCAGAAACAGAAAGTAGGAAGGAGGTAGGGGTTGGGGGAAACGGAGAGATGCTGGTCAAAAGGTACAAGCCTTCAGTCATAAAATTAATAATGTACAGCATAGTGACTATAGTTAATAATAATGTGTTGCATACTTGAAATTTGCTGAGAGAGTAGCTCTTAAGCATTCTTACCACGCACACACGCACGCACACACACACAAAATGGTCACTATGTGAGGTGATGAATGTGTTTATTAACCTTATAGTGGTAATTGTTTCACAAAGTATACATATATCATTCATCACATTGTACACTTCAAATATACATGATTGGATTTGTCAGTATGCTTCAATAAAGCTTGAAAAAAATAATGCTTTTCCCTCCAAAATTGACTGGGCTTTCACAGCTGAGCTTTGGGACATTCCAGTGGTCAAAAGCACAACCTTTGGAATCCGAAAGGCCTGAGCTCAAATTCCAGCTCCACTAGTTACTTGCTGTGAGAGCTTGACAGTTTACTTAATCTCTCTGAATCCTAATCCTTTTGTTTTAATATGGAGGCAAAAAGTGTCCACCTCATAGGTTATTGCTATGTATAAATGAGAATCTGTATTACACAGCAAACCTGGCACATGGTAAACACTATTAATAATGTAGGCTATCATTATTATCTTTAGAGAGGGTCTCACAACATGCAATAACCATTCGTCCTTCCTTTTCAGGATCTCCTGCAAATGATAATTCTTTAGCCTGTTGCCAGTTACTTGATGGTAGAAACTTTGTGGATATATCCTCTATAAGACCCAGAACCAGGCTGAGCTAATAATGGTTATAATAAGAGTAAGAATAACAACAATAGCAATACAGCTCCTAACAAGAGTCTATCCTTGTCCTGGTCTTACCTCAGCAGGGAGCCCTTCAAATTGAGGACGCTTGCAGTGGAATTTGGGATCATCCCACTTCTCGAAAACCTCTGCACACTTGTGAGGATGACTCTCACCCATGCTCTCTTCTGTTTGACCTCGGACAATTCCACTGAGACAGGCAAAAAGGACAGTATGTGGCAAAGAATTATGCAACGTTAGGGGCTGGGGCATGAAACGGTGGGGGAGGGTTGAGGACCTTACCCAATGCCATGAATCGCTAAGCCAATGAAGTAGATGACAAAAAGATGGTGTGTATACCAAAAGACCTCAAAATAACTTCTCCGGATAAATTCCATAGCTGAAGTCACCATGAGAATCAGAGCTATTGTGATGATCACTCCAGTGAGACCAGCAATGCTGGTGAATGTCACATACTCCACTGTCTATTGAAGGGAGAAATTTAAGCCTGACACAACGTCCACAAAGGACACCATGCTCATGACCAGGTCCCAGGTGCTTTGCCATTGAGTCAACTCACCATGTTTGGGGACTGGATGGGATTTAGCCAAGAATCCTCCTTTTTCTCTTGATGAGATCGGTTGGAGAGAATGGAAGCAAGGGATCCATCTGTGGCCCGTCGGCCTCTGCTATATCGTTCAAAGTTAAACAGGTGTGCGATGATGTGAATAGCTAAACGGAAAGATGGAAAGGAATGTGAGAGGTGTCTCTGGAACATCATGGCAGGCATGCCCCATTACAAAAGGAGGATCTAGTCCACAGAACATGCCCAATAATGATTGCAGAGAGAATCAAGATCTTTTTCATACTCTCTCTGTTCCCAAAGGAATAGAATATACCTGGCAAATACTAACAAGTGTTCGATTCTGCTTTTTTTTTTAATGGAGATACTGGGGCTTGAACACAGGACCTCATGCATGCTAAGCATGTGCTCTACCACTGAACTATTTCCCTCCCTCCTCAATTATGTTTTAAATGTTGATATGAACGGATGAATGAAACTACATTCTGAATGCTCGGGGAGCCCGCAGTTTGCCTCAGTTTGCCTCAGTCACCTGTGTGTAGGCAGATCATATACGCCACCAGCTTGTGGAAGGTGAGGTTGTGATCCAGTTGCTTTCTCAGGGTGCTCCTACAAAACTACAAATATAAAATGATCAAGGTCAGGTGTCTCTCGGCAACTTAATGAAATGTACTAACCCAAAGCCAACATGTCTTACATAGAGCGTGCCAATACCCATCCCCTTGGATACCAAAGGAGACCTCTGGCTTCCATTCTTAGGGGTTTGGTGCTGAGCTGTCCTACTGAGGAATTCAGAGTCTCTTGTCTTTAATCTGAAAGTTGACCTACAAGTTGTTGGGACTCACTGAGCAGGTGCCCCTCAAGAAGGACAGCAGATTTCGACACACGGGAAGCAGGATCAGCATGCTGTTAAAATTCAGGCAGCGAGCAGAGGCTCTGGCCCAGGCCAACGCTGACTAGAACAGAGAGAAGAGACCGTCAGCTGCTTTATCTTCTCATCCAGCAGGTGAGTTCAGACCCAGTCTGACACCTGAACAATCAGTCCCAGCTCTCTGTTTACAAACGACAGAAAATTTGCTGAACTTAATATTGAATTGAAAAATTCTCATGACAGTGGTTTGGAAATGTCTGACTATGCATTTATCAATATGAAAGAGAATAAGATTTAATGATTTCATGTTAACAAATAAATTCTATGAAAGCAATACTTTGCAATGAGTATTGTGCTGAATACACTCAATGATGGTTTTAGTTTGTCATTTGTAAAACAATCTTGAAGATCATATATATCTTACTTGCATTTTAAAGAAAGTTTATATTTCGAAGTATAATTACAGACTGTGACTATTTTTCTCTTTTCTATATCTTCTAATGTTGTCTTTATAAGCATATAATAATCATGTCATAAAAACAATAAAAAAGTAGCTACCTATATTTAAGATCTCTTTAATAACTGAATAAAGCAATCAAAGCTAATGAACCCCTCAGAACAAAAATTTTAAACTTAGGAAGAGATTTGAAAAGGGAAAATGTCTAAGAACAGAATTTCAAACTGATTTCCTTGGCTGGCCAGGCAGCATACATCAAGATCAATCTGATCTAGGAGTAGAAGCTGCTAGAAAAGGAGACAAAGATTCAGTGCTTCAAAGAAGTACGTAGCAAAACAGAAACAGACTCACAGACTTAGAGAACAAACTTATGGTTACCAGGGGGTCAAGCAGGTAGGAAGGGATAAATTGGGAGTTTGAAAATTGCACCTCTTGGGGAGTGATGGAAATGTTAGCTATCTTGATTGTGGTGGCGGTTTCACTGGTGTATATAACTGTCAAAATTCATCAAACTGTACATCTAAAGTATGCATAGTTTCTTGTATAGGAATCATACTACAATAAAGGTGTTTTAAAAAAAGAAGTATGTAGCCCAGTAACAGGCTTGATTAGGTATAGGCTGGACAGAGTACGTTCAACTCCATGGTAGCTAATTCTGACTTCTCTCCTCCATTGTACAACTGGTCTCCACTTCAGCTCCATGTACTTGGGACTGCAGACAATGGAGTGCGACAATTTCACGGCAGCAGGGGTGCCAGGCAATTTTTGTTGCATTTCAGCTGACTGGCCAGCCTCACATGCATGCCTTTCACGACTTGATAAAATGAAGAATATAAGTTAGGCTTAACCATTTTTCAGCCTTTTTCTAACAACCTTTTCAGCACAAAAAAACTATTTTTTCACCCAACCTAAACCCTAAGGCAATGTGACATCGGTTTGATAAGGCAGGACAAGATCTGCCTAGCATCCATCATGGCTGATGATGGCGGGCGGTACAGTGAACAGAGCTACCCTACTGTTTTCCATTTCTGATTCTTCCACATGACCTGTGTTTTCTCCCTCTGCTGAGTCACACTCCGGCTGTTTTTGGTAGAGACAGCCTGTTCTATGCCTGAGTCAATTTTCTCTGCTTATCTCTGAGGTCCTGCATTTCCACATTGGTTCCCACAGCTTGCTTATTTGAGTCACAGAGGTTCTGTAAAGCTAAAATTGAGAAGTGAATTGAAAATATAGGCCTAGAACTTGACAGCTCCCTATTCTTGTGGAGACTATCTGGAAGGGACAAATTCTTTATAGAGCAAATCTTGTTTCCCTGTTGCAGCATATTGAAATATCTCAATTTATGTTCACTTTTCAACACCAACACAAACTGCTGTTGTAATTCAATTGCAGCTGTCATTAATACCTCATTGACTATGGATTTAAACTCCTTCCTCTGCTACTTACTTGCTCTGCTATATAGTGAATCAATTAACTCTGTGTTTTCCTAGATGAAGCACAAATATAAGAAATTCCCTACGGAATGATTAAATAAATTAGGGTGCTGTTATGGTCTTAAAAGGATGAGAGCTATATGCAGTGGTATAGGGGTGGTAAATGGTTAACAACCAGCTTTCGGTGGAGGGGGTTTCTTGATTTCCAGCATTTGCCAGTTTACATGATCTAAGTATTCCCACCACGGCAGATTTCAAGGTGCCAACTTGATGTTATTGAACACCCCTGAATGCAGGGTTGGGAAGTGATGCACACAACTGGCTTTTTGCAAGCTAGTATGAGCTGGTTCCAGCATATCAATTGTTATATACATACATGGAAAGACATCTGAGATGCGTTAAGTAAGTGTAGGAAGAAATTTCCAGCCAATATCTCCTATGTGATCTTTTGGTTAAAATAAAAAACTGTGTCCTATTGAATGTGTTTATCTAAACTCATAGAAGGGTACACCCCAAAGAGCAAATTTTACTGTATACAAGAAATAAAAGAGGAAGTATAAATAGTACCCACCTCAAAAACAAAAACAAAACCTCTATGTCTGATGCATTTGTGGGCATAAGTCAGTGTGTCTCTATAGACACACACGCCAAACTACTAACGGTGGTTATCTCCGGGGAACTGGGATGGGAGGGCAATTTTCACATTTTACCCTTATACTTCAATATCATTTGATCTCTTAGAAAGCAGCATTATTTATCATTAATTTTTTTTATAGAGAGGATTTTAAAAAACAAAATGTCCACAGGATATCAGCATGATTCATTTTTCTGCTGCTGACTTTTTGGTCATAAGGCAATTCAGCTCTTAATAACTAGTCACATTTATTGCATCATTCCCTTAATAAAAAGCTATTTTTAAAACAAATTAACACTTCCTTTGGAGTTAAAAGTTTCCAAAGAAGGATTAAGGATCAACATTTAAAATGGAAAACAGCAGGGTGAAATAAGTCATGAACAGAACGTTCAAATTAGTTGTGATCTCAACATAGATCCTTTGATTATGGAGAGAAAGGAAGTGTTTTGAAAAAGGACAAGCTGTCTTTAAACATGTACATTGGGTGGGACGTTGTGGAAAGGTAACAAAAAAAGGCACCGTCAAGATGAAAGTGATTTCTCCAAATCCCTTACCTTTTACTGAATAACTGATTAGCATTAACAGTCAAATTTGTTTTACTAATCAGGCAGTGGCCAGATTGATGAGACCAGGAGAGAACCATTCTCACCTCCAGGCTTCTCCCTGTTCACCTCCATATCAACGTGCTCTACCTACCCCCAACCCTTCCTCTTCTATCCTTCATCTGCTACTTCTCCAGCCTTCTCCATCCTGTTACTTTGACCGTATCCCCCCTTTTTTGTAAACTTTGAATTCTGCAATGCCATCCACTCCACAGACTACCCGCCCCAGGAAGTACCCCACTTGTTTGATAAGTATTTTTCTGTGAGATCAGTCCACAGCGATGGTTTTCAAGCTATTTATTTGCTTTCAACCAAACTCATTCTTAAAATTATAAGCAGGAGTCCATAAGACAGATAAAGGCTGCTTTGGTTAAAGTGTGGACTGGGGCAGGACTACTGTCCAGTTAGCCTTCCCCTCACACCCTCCCTGTAGGGGCACTTGAGTTTCTGTGGAAACCAGTTTGCAGATTGCTTAATATTTTCTTTACTGTGTGTTTTCATTATTAGGTCCAGGGAGTATGCCCTGGATAAGGCTGTCACATTTAGTGAAAAAAAATACAGGATGCCCAGCTAAATTTGAACTTCAGATTTTAAAAATTGAATAATCGTTTCTATTGAAGTATAGTTGATTTACAATGTTGTGTTAGTTTCTGGTGTACAGCACAGTGATTCAGTTTTATATATATATACATATATATATATGTTCTTTTTCATATTCTTTTTCATTATAGGTTATTATAAGACATTGAATATAGTTCCCTGCGTTATACATTAGAACCTCGTTGTTTATTTATTTTATATATATTAGTTTGTATCTGCTAATCCCAAACTCCTAATTTATCCCTCCCTCCCTCCCTCTCTCTTTCCCCTTTGGCAATCATAAGCTTGTTTTCTATATCTGTGAGTCTGTTTCTATTTTATAAATAAGTTCATTTGTCTCATTTTTTTTAAGATTCCACATATAAGTGATATCATTTGATATTTGTCTTTGTCTGTCCGACTTACTTTATTTAGTATGATTATCTCTAGGTCCATCTATGTGGTTGCAAATGGCATCATTTCATTCTTTTTTATGGCCGAGTAGTATTCCATTGTGTGTGTGTGTGTGTGTGTGTGTGTGTGTGTGTGTGTGTGTGTGTATACACCACATCTTTACTCATTCATCTGTCTATGGACATTTAGCTTGCTTCCATGTCTTGGCTATTGTAAATAGTGCTGCTATGAACACTTGGGTGCATTTATCTTTTCGAATTAGAGTTCCCTCCAGATATATGCCCAGGAGTGGGATTGCTGGATCATATGGTAATTCTAATTTTAGTTTTTTGAGGAATCTCCATACTGTTTTCCATAGTGGCTGCACCAAATTACATTCCCCTCAACAGTGTAGGAGGATTCCCTTTTCTCCACACCCTCTCCAGCATTTATTGTTTGTGGATTTTTGAATGATGGCCATTCTGACAGGTGTGAGCTGATACCTCATTGCAGTTTTGATTTGCACTTCTCTGATAATTAGCAATACTCAGCATCAAAAATGAATAATTTTTAAATATACCACTGTCTCATGCAATATTTGAAATGAGTTATACCAAAAGAAGAAAGCTAACTCTAGAGGAAACCAGGACACTGGGTCTCAAAGGATCCAGGGTCAGAGGTAAGAAAAGAACGGAGATTTCCCACATCACAACTGTGACACTCACCCCCAGGATTTGTCTTGTGTAGTAGTACTTGTCGGCCTTCTCAAATGACAGGAAGGCATACACAAACAGGAAAACATTCAGCCCCAACCAAGCAGCCTAGAATAAGAAATTAAGCAAGGAATAAGTGACATTTGGGTATGGGAGAAAGTAGATAAGGGGTAGGAAATAGTGTCACCATCTTGTCTATTTTGTGTTGATCTGCTTTCATTTCAAACGAGTACAATCCTTCTAGTATCTAACTTACTTTCAGAGTGAGTTAGGAGTTCAAGACATGCATTAGAAGCTAATAACCAAGGTCAGTAAGTCAAGACCCAGAGGTCAACTCTAGCTCACCACCTGTTTTGTACAGCCTACAAGCTAAGAGTTGTTTTTACATTTTGTTGCTTTCACATTTTTAAATGGTTGGAAAAAATTGGAAGAAGAATGTATTTCACAACATGTGAAAATTATATGAAATTCAAATTTCAGGACTTATAAAGTGGTTTTGGAACTTAGCCACGTCTACTTATTTCTGTACGGTTTATAACTGCTTTTTGTGATTCAATGGAAGCGTTGAGTAGTTGTGACAGAGACCATACGTCCTGCAAAGCCTAAAATGTGTACTACCTAGCCCTTTACGGAAAGCATTTGCCGGCTTCTGGACTAGAGCATTCAAACTGTTGCACGTAAAAGATGGCAATAAGTGAATAAATGGATTTCTAAAGAAACAAAGAATAAATTTAACACCTACAACAATACCCATCTGAAAGGACTAAACCATTCCAGATGGGCCTGCCTCTTTAATTATATCCTGACACACATTTTTCTATTTTTAGATTGTGAGTCTTTTTTCAAATGAACCTATCCTTGCTTTGGACTCATTTGAGCTCTTAAGACTGCTTTTGCCTATCCCAAGATCTGTCTCTGCATTGCCAAAGGGGGAAATTTGGAACCTACCGCCCATTGCCTTGGAGAATAGCCAACTGGGCTCTAGCCTAAGCTTGGAGGTGCTAGTCTGTAATTGAGCAGGACTCGAGGGCACTGGGATGCCACTAATAATGTATTCTTGACCCCAGGATGGTCCACAGGTAGAGGGTCTTTAGCCTAGGACATGGCCCATTCAGATTCCCTAGGTCTGGACCACTCACACACCTCTGGCAGCATAACATAGTGATTTAAAGTATGATACTGGAGGCAACCTGCTTGGGCTCAGATTCTAGTTGTATCACTTTCTGGCTCTATCATCTTAGGTAGACACATGATTTAACTTTCCTGAGCCTCAGTTTTTTCACCTATAAAATGAGGATAGTAACAATATCTACCTCACAGCAATACTGTGAAGCTTTCATGAAATAATGCATGTAAAATGATTCATACAATGCTTGGTACATAGTAGGAGCTCAATAAATGCTGGCTACAGGGATGTGTCATTCCCAGACTGGCTTTACCAATCAATTTCTTCCTGCATCCTTTGCTCATATACCCTTTCCAGAGCTGTGTGTCTTCCAGAGATCCTTTGACCCTATTGGTAAAAGAGAGGTGAAAGCCACATATACCTCAAGAGTTCAGAAGACAAAGGAGAGAAGCCTACTTAGAGGAGCAGAAATATTTCAGGATCTGAGAGGGACACAGAGGCAAAGAGTCCTGTGTCAGCCCATTATCAATTGTAAGCAAGGTGAATGATGAAATACAGTGACATCTGAGAGTAAGGAATTCCATTTCCCACTATAATTTCCTCCACTATGAATGGGAAAGAGAATGGAATAGAAGACCTGGCAGGAAGGAGGAGTAAAAATATTTTTAAGTAATTTATTTCTCCTTAAAAAATAGTTCAAAAGAGTATATGTCGGGGGGGGAGGGTATAGCTCAGTGGTAGAGTGTGTGCTTAGCATACATGAGGTCCTGGATTCAACCCCAGTACCACCATCAATCAATCAATAAATGAATCTAATTATCTCCCCCTTAGAAAAAAGAAAGAAAGAAATAAAAAGGACTAAATGTCAGAGACAATAAGAAGCCTGAGCCTGCTGGCAGGATTGGTGGGAGGTGGAAATTCAAAACTTGATGGTTAAATGTGAGTCACCACCAAGGGTGATGAATTCTCCTAGCAAAAACTAAAAGAGGGATAAAAAAAGACAAAAGTTTATAGCTAGAAAAACACATATTTATATCTAATCTAGTTTTCATGGATCTTCACACACATACACACACAGGTGACCTGGAGTCTAGAGAGGATAAAGAATTTGTCAAGGTCCCTCAGTTAAGAGCAGAACTGAAACTAGAGTTCAGTTAGAGAGTGTGTTAGGAGAAGGGGATTGTGCATGTGTGGTGTGGTGAAGGATTTCTGGCCTGAACACTGGGGAGCTGGATAAAGATGGACATTGCATAATAATAAAAGATATGATCTACCAAGAAGACATAGTAATCCTAAATCTGTACACCAAAGAACGGAGCTTCAAAATGTGGAGCAAAAACAGATAGAATTGAAAAGAAAAATAGACCAATCTGCAATATAGTTGAGGACTTTAACAACCCCTTTCTCAATAGAACTACTAGATAGAAAATCAATGTCATTATAGAAGAAACACACCACTGTGGTAGGCAGAATAATAGTTTTTCAATTCATTGTGGGATATCTGGGTCTTATTTCCCCATGTAAAATCAGGAAATTCGTTTATATGTGAACTATACAAAGCTGTAGCCACTACCCACACATATGGCTACTAAGCACACAAAATGTGGCTAGTTTTAACTGAGATGTGCTGTAAGTATAAAATACAGATTGGATTTCAAAGACTCAGTAAAAATAAAAGAACATAAATTATCTCATAAATATTTTCAGTATTGACTACATGTTGAAAGGATAACATTTTCGATATATTGGGTTAAACAAAATATATTACTGGACATTAATTTCACCTATTTCTTTCTACTCTTTTCAATGCAGGTATTAGACAATTAAAAAAATTTTTTTCACCAGACTAAATAATATCAACTCATGGGCAATCTTGTTCAATCTATTAGCCCCCTACTGCCCTCATCATTTCTTAGGAGCAAATCCCAGACTTCAAATGACTTCATCTATAAACATTTCAATGTGTATTTCTAAAAGATACAGACTCTTTAAAAAACATAGTCACAAAACTATTGTTACATCTTAAAAAAATGAAAAATTTCTTAATATCAAAGATTCAGTGTTCAAATATCTTTGATTTTCTCACAAAGTTTGTTTTTTACCGTATTTGAATCAGGATCCAAATAATGTTTATACACTGCAATTGCTTGCTATGTCCAAATAATGTTGATTCTCTAGAATCTTGTAAATGTGACCAGTTTCTTCTAATCATTATAAATTCATGGATTTAAATAAAGTTCATGGTTTAAAAGAATTTTTATTGAAGTACAGTCAATTACAATGTGTACAATGTGTCAGTTTCTGGTGTATAGCACAATGTCCCAGTCACGCATATACATACATATATTTGTTGACAACTTTTAAATTACGTATGTGACGCATGTTATAGTTCTAGTCGACAGCAGTGGGCCATAATCTCTAAGATGCCAGCGCTGGCCTTAATCTCTAAGATCACTTCTGTCTCGAATGTTTAATTATTTTATGGTTTCTTTTTTTTATTGAAGTATAGTCACTTTACAAAGTTGTGTCAATTTCTGGAGATTTTATGGTTTCTTAATGTGAGCAATATAGGAAGGATGGAGAGAAATGAATGTTCCATGGCAACAGTTATAAGTGAAATTGAAGAGAAAAACAGAAGACAAAGAACAAAAACATTGAAATTCCAAATACTTGTGGTTTATAATATTTGTCTCTTTACCAATTTCTGGAGTTGGATATTTTTCCTTTTGTAAATTATTGAAACATACACAGAAAAGTAGAATATATATATATATATATATATATATATATATATATATATATATATATATATACACATATATAAATTCTAGAGTTGAACTTTTCAACTTATAACTGGCCTTGATGAGCCCAATATTGGCATGGAATCTTTCCCCTTGAAGTAACTTTACAAATATTAACAAACATAATGTCTCCTTACTCTGTTAAGAGTAATTAATAGAAAGTAGAACATCACTTACCAGAAACAAAACTGAAAACCAATGGTTAATCACCCAGTTTCCCATTGTCAAGAGTAGTTTGGAGCCTCTATAGGCAGCAAGGAAGACTTATCAACCTGGATTCTGGAGAGGTTCTTCAAGGTTAGCACGTCTGTCCAGCTGGGGATCTGTGAATCCTTGAGATGTGAAAGGTACACACCTATCCACAAAGCTCCCAGGAATGAATAAGCGCATTCTGCCTTCCTTCTCTGGACGGAACTGTTATCAGCTTCAGTAGACCAGCCCTACCTATGAGAACCACAGGGGTTTTCCCTGGTGGGGTTTTATCCCTTCAGGAAATAGCAGTCTTCCTGGGTGAGAATATTCTTTGTCATCAACTTATCAACATGACTTAATTGATAATACATTTGCTAAGATTTCTCACAAGAAAGATTTTAGGCTAAGACTATAAACAGATGATCTCAGGAAAAGCAAGACAGGAAGCAAGCATGTTAAAGAAGCTGCTTTCCAGGTGGGCTTTCTGAAAAGCTGCCGCATCTGCCTGCGGCAATTTGGACCTCAGCCTGGCTAGTTTAGAAACTTCAGTTTACCAATTCTTCTGGATGATGATCTGGCTCTGGGGAGCACAAGTAAAAAGAATGGCCAAACAGAGTTAAGAGAAAATTTATCAGGTATAAATGTACACCTTGTTTCAAAAAAAAAAAAACAGAGGCAAAATACTCAAAACAAGGGAGGTAATTGTCTTCTAGTATGAAGGATCAGCTAAAGTTGTATGTTCAATTCTGGGCACTGATATTTTTGCTTTCCTAAATTGGTGAAATATACACAGAAGAATGTATAAAACATATACATGTAATTTTAAAAATAATTTTAAGGAATGAATATCCATGGACTCAGTACCCAGCTCTAAAAAATTGAATATTTACTTCCATTGTCTTAAAGTCCTCTGTGTGTCCCTCCATGGACACATCTCCCTTCTTCCCCAGTTCCTCCTCCATCAGATGTAACTACTATCCTGAAGTTTGGAGTAATCATTGCCTTGCTTTTCTTTATAGTTTTACTAACTAAATGCATTCCTAAACAACATATTGTTTAGTTTTTCCTGTTATTGAACTTTAAAATAAATGGAACCTAGATGTTAGTATGTATGTAATACTCTGTGATTTGCTTCTTTCACTCAACATTGCATTTCTGAGATTCATACATGTTGGCACCTGTAGTTTCAGTTTAATTATACTACTATTTTCAGTTTATTCATTCTACTATTTTGGATATGATAATGGAACAATGTTGATGGAATACGCTACTGTTTCTGTAGGGTATATACCCTGGAGTAGAATTCCTGGGTCCTGGGATTTGCACATGTTCAACTTGACTGCTTAATGCCAAACCCTTTTCCAAAGTGCTCACATAAATGTGTACTTCAAGGAGCCATGGATGAGCATTCTACTTTCTCCACATGCTTACCAACATTTGGTATTTTCCAGACTTTTTATTTCTATGATTTTACTAAGTGTGAGATATTATTTTATTGTGACTTTATTTTTCATTGCCCTCATTACTAATGAAGTCGAACATCTTTTAATTCAAATTATTGGCCATTTGAGTTTTCTTCTTTGAGAAGTACCTACTCTAGTTTTTGGCATTTCTCCCTCCCTCTCTCTCTCTCTCTCTCTCCCCTCCTCCCTCCCTTCAGTTTCCCAAGTCTTTATTGTGTGGTTACAGAGGATGTGAAGATTGGTTTCAGGAGTTTAGACATGCTGGGAAAGACAACACATTCCCTGAGCTCATCAGCGTTTTTGTAGGTTTCTCAGTGCTTGGCTCTGCATCCTTTTCTGGCCACCTTACACCAAAAGACTAAGTTTTGGGAATCAAAAAACTCAACCTCGTTTCAGCCCCTCTTGGAAAGGTGATAGTTTGAGCTTGTTTTCTTTTTTTTTCTTCTCTTTCTTTTTCTTGATATTTCCTCTTTTGTCACGTCTCATTGTGTTTCCTTCTTTATATTTTTAGTTGTAGATCTTTTCTGTTAGTCTTTTGGTTTTTCTCATCAATAGCTTCTCTGTAAATAATTTTAATATCAATGTGCCCGTGGGAGGAGGTGAGCTCAAGGTCTTCCTATTCCACCATCTGGGCCACTTCTATTGGTTTCTTTTTCTATGGCTTGTAGATTCTTAGAGTTCTCTTTATAATCTGATATTAATCCTTGATTATGTTTATGGCTTGTCCTTTCACTCTCCTAATGGTGTTTTCTGATAAATAGAAGTTCTTAATTTTAATGTACTCTGACTTGCCACCTTTTCCTTTATGATTTATACATTTTGTGCCTCCTTTTAGAAATCGTTCACTACCCAGAAATCATTAAAACATTACCTTATATTTTCTTCTAAAAGTTTTACATTTTTGTCTTTCACATTTATGCTTTGAATCCATCGGGGGTTGATTTATTTTAATGTATAGTATGAGGGATTGCACTCACTAGAACTTCTGATACAATGTTGAACGAAAGTAGTAATAATGATCCCCGTTGTCTAATTCCCAGTCTCAAAGGGGATTCTTTCAACATTTCACCCTTAAGTATCATGTTTGGTGTAGCTTTTTGTAGATACCTGGATACATATTCTTATTTTACTCTACTCTAGGTACAAAAGTGAATATTTATTTAAAATAAGAAATCATAGCACATTTTTAACAGCTTGATTGAGGTATAATTTACATACCATAAAATTTCCCCATTGTAAAGGTACAGCTCAATGCCTAGCACATTTTATATTTTAAAAAGCTGAAAACTCTCTTCAATATCACAAAACTCATAAAAATAACATAACACTTTCTTTAGCTGCCTAACACATCTGCAACTTAATGTCATAATACAATGTGAATTAGCACACTGAGTGGTAGTAGTATTCCTGGAAGCCATTCCTCCACTAAGACAGCTAGTGACCAGTTAACTATACATGAAAAGTGGCAGTGAGCCACATAAAGTAAATTCTTCTCAATCCAGATTAAATATATCACTCACACAACTTCCCCTTAGCTCTATTTCAGATTTTGCATGGCCACTCCAGCACTGCTCGACATGAGGACAAATGTGACAGAGGAGAGAGGAGAAGGAGGAGTGGAAAGACAGTCATCTTAACCATTTGCAATGAAGATATCTTACTTTTGCAAATTTTACAAAAACACTTGACCACACCTTAAAAAAATAACTAAAACCTGTCCATGGGAGGGTGACCAGAATGATGTAACGATTTGAAATCATCTTATATGAGGAGGCTTTAAAAAATTTAGAGTTTGGCCTGAAAGAGAGGCTTATCAGGGATGTGAGCTTATCTATGTGTGTTTTTTTTTTTGGAGGTTTAGTTTGTTTTGTATTTGGACCCAAGGAGTTAATCTAGGACTGGAGGCTCTTAAGTAACACGTTTTTGTTAACGATGCAGATATTCATTAATAAAGCAGAATTTTCTAACACAGGTATTCAAAGAAGTAAAGAGGTAGTAAATTTCCTGTTACTTGAGATGCTCAAGGAAAAATTTTCAAAAATTTCAGCACCAGATGGATGGTTAATTAAATGTCTTTGAAGTATCTTCTAATCTTGAGATCCTGTGATTCGTAGAGAAAGACTTATAATTCAAATGGCAATTTATGTATTACCTAAGGGATTATATATAGGCCATTCTGAATGGAGCCTTGTGTCTGTGGGTAGAGACTCTCATTCCCAGTGTACTAGGAAGTCAATTGATAAGTTGGTGAGCACAGAATCTGAGTAAAGATAGTCAGATGATCTTCATGGAATATTATTATTAAGCTCCAGCACCAGGATCAGGTGGACCCTTTTAAAATAAGATTATACTAGCTAATCCAACTATAATACTCATGCTCTTAGTCTGAGGTCCCTCTTTCTCGGGCAATGCTGGACACACTAAAAAATTCTTAGCATCAAACTCCCTTTCCTGTAAATTCTGCCAAGAATTGCTTTCCTTCTTTGAGCTCTACACATTATAGTGCTTCTCCGCCCTCCTTATTTCACCAGATTGTCCTAATGTTTGCATTTCCCAGGTTTATAGATTGACATTATTGAAAAGTGAGGTTGGCTACTTCCTGGAGACCTCTAGGGAGTACCCAAATGTCATCAGTAACTTACCCACAGTTAAACTATAACAGGTTTCAGTCTTTTTGAAAGATTTCCTGTAAACGGTTGATTCCACCCATGGTAGGTGGATTTTTTGTAAACTACAAACGCAGAGCCCCTCCCTAACTTGCTTGCTCTATCTTCTTCCTGATTACTTGTCTATGTCATTGTTTGTCCCAGACTTAACCTTTACAATTATAACTCTTGTACACCCTTTCCAGGTATTAATGGGTAACAATCAGCACTGAATTATTTAGCAGTTTAAACATGTACTTAGGATACCCAGAAAAATGCTTTTAAGAATTCTTTTAAGAATTTGTGGGTATTTCAAAAGAAAAAATTAAGTAGTCATGATGGGGAAAATTGGTACTTTGTTGTATTTATTTTACTGTTTATAATTGTTTTTAATTTGTATCCATAGTGGATGGTGTTGGAAGAACATCCTTCTCCTTTTAGAGCTTAGAGCCTAAAGATATTAATTTGGCCTTGATCACAGTGTCCAAAAATAAAACATCCCGTAATGATAAAAGGAACTGATGCATGTGGAATCATTTGAAATCAATTCTTTTCACTATGTTGGATCAGAACCAGACATCACAAAGTAGCCTCTCCTAAAAACAGCATGGTGTGATGAAACTGGATTTAACTCCCAGTTGCCCGCTCACTACCAATGCTGCCTTGGAAAAGTCTACCTTTTCCAGGACTCAGTTTCTTCATTTATCACTTAGTACTCTGGTTCCTAATGGAGTAAATGTCCAAGCAGTAGCCGATACTGATAGGCAGAAGGCAGGTGGTGATAGGAAGAGACAGTGGGGCAATATGGTATAATGGTTAGGAACATAGACTCCAGAGTCAGTCTACCTGGTGTTGGAGTCTGCCTTGTTTTACTTATCCATAAAATGGGTTGCTGTGATAATTGAATGAATTAAAATATGTAAAGCATTTAGAACAATGTACTCTATAGCTGCTTACCACTCTGATGATGATAATGATCCCTAAGAAAATATAAGTAGAAGGCCTGAACCCTATGGTACTTCCCTTTACCATTGAAAAAGGGAGCAGAAATTATAGTTTAGAGGTCATCATTATATAAATTTTATAAGATTATGGAACCTTTGCCACTCTCTTATGTCTATTAGTCTTATCCTGTTTCTCCAGAGTACTTAGCAGATAAACCTTAAAACTAAATGAGCCTGTGTGCTTGGCTTCAACATCAGCAAACAAGTGGGAAAGGTGGAGAGACTGTGTCTCATTCTGCAGCTAGGCTTAGGAAGACAACTACCAAAAGGAGAGAAAACAGGCTGTGTTCCTGTGGCTGCAAGAAAGAAGGAATATGGGGAGCAGACCTTGCGGAAAGGGACCTAGGAACTTAATGATGGCAATGTTCTCGTGTTTCTCTGCCCTCCCTACTTCCTTCACAGGGCTATGGTGAGCACCAAGCAAGCTTTATAACAGTGCTTTTAAAAAAAATTGGGAGGGGGCTATTTAATTAGGTTATTTATTTTGTTTTTAATGGAGGAACTGGGTATTGAACTCAGGAGCTCATGCATGCTAGGCATGTGCTCTACCACTTAGCTACACCCACCTCCTGTAACAGTGCCTTTTAAGCTAAGTATTATGAAGACAGCACTTGAAAGCAATGAATACTTTCATTCTACAACTGTTACATTGGAAAGCTGAACTCAGAAGTGTATGTTGTTTGCAGAGAAGCTGAAGCATGTTAAAAATATTAAGAGTGCATTTGGCAAAAATGGATTTGAATAGGACAGCACCAAACCGGAAGTGGTTAGGAGCACTCCACCAACAGGAGCTAGGGGAATAAATTATATAGAAAAGGTATGGAAGCAAAGAAAGGAAATTATTTGGCCATAGCTTAAAGCCTAGCTGTCTATTTGTGATTGGTTATCCTTAAGTTTCTATTTCTTAACCTTGAAGCATTTACAGGTGTAGGTTTGGGTTTGTTTACATAGGTCACCAAAGCATTAGAGCCACCTTAGTCTAATGGCCTCCTTGTTTAATTAATTTAACAGTGTGTAAACCTTGTTCAACTCATTGAATTCAGTTCAATGTTTCAATACTGTTGAAAAAACATTCAAATCTTGCCCTTTCTTGAAGATGATTAACCAAGTTCTGCCTCTTCCAGGAAGCCTTCTCTGAATTCCTCAACAATCACATCACACCATCCTCTAATTTTCATAGCAGGAGTTCCTCTTACCTTCTTACCTTTTCTGTGGCCTATAAAGCCATCTATTGTGATTTATACTTTTCTACGTAATTCCTGCCTCACCCAGATGACTCTTAAGGTGGATCACAAAATCCTCTCTGCAATAGTAAGTGTTCAATAAACCATTGTCAAGTGATGGCACAGTGGGCAGTATAATAGCCACCCAAGGATGTCAGCATTCTAATCCCTGGAACCTGTGAATATGTCACCTTACGTGGCAAAGGGAAATTAAGTGTGTAGACGGAATTATGGTTGCTAATCAGCTGAATAATAGGGATATTATTCTGGATCACACAGATGGAATGATATAAACATAAGGAACCTTAAATGTGGAAGAGTGAAGCAGAAGAAGAGGTCAGAGTGATGTGATATGAAAAGAACACAGCTCTCTGTTGCTCGCTTTGAAGATGGAGGAAGAAGGCCAGGAGGCAAGGCACGTAGGCAGTCTCTAGAAGCTGGAAAAGGGCAAGGACCTTGATTTTAGCTTACTGAGACCCACTGCAGATTTCTCACATCTAAAAACTCTGAGATAATAAATTTGTATTGTTTTTTGCTACCAAGTTTGCAGTACTATGTTACAGTAACAATAGGAAACTAACACAGATGGCAAGAAATGACCTTCCTGTGACTGTACCCACTTGCTCTGAGCTTCCTGCTCTGCCTGCGAAGGAAAAGCCTTAAGTTTTCATAGCTTAAGGTTGACAGTCTAAAGTCCCTACCATTAACATAACATGTGCTGTGGGGTAAATGAGTTAGGACTATTTTGGTTGCAAGTAAAGCAGGATATAAATGATTGGTCTTTTTAATAAGTAAATGCAACGGCTTTAAAAATCACATTTTCCTTTGTTGTATTAGAAACATTCAGTTCATTCTAGGTGTAAGGATGGAAATTTCTGCTCTCTCTTCCAGAGAGTACAAGATGAGATTAACTAAATGTTGAAGACTGAGTCTTTCTTGCTATCAAGAAAAGGTTTTCAATTGTTAAGGATTTGGACTCTGGTTTGAAGTTCTTCACTGTGGGTCATCAAGATCAACAAAAATAGAACTGGGCTTTGAGGGGAAAGGAAGTATCTTGAAACCCAGGAAGGATATGGAGTGGGAGAGACAAGGAAGAGAATTGCTGGATGGGTTAGGGAAGGTGGCCCAAATGCACCGGGGCTCAACCCTAGAATGCTGTCCCCACACCTGTAGCTGGTCAAGTGCACGGAGAGAAGAGCCACACTGAAGGGCAATACCTGCACCCAGGGCCTGGGCCCATTGTTCCTCCAGTCTGCATGTGGGCAAGAACACGACTCTGTTCTGCCCAGTGCTTTACAATCTGATCATCCATCCTATGGGATGGAGTAATACCTGAACTTCAATAAGATCTTTGTGTGTGTAGTAAAACACACATAAAATTCACTATTTTAATCACTTTAAAGTGCACAACTCAGTGGCATTTAGTACATTCACAATGCTGTACAACCATCACCAGTATCTAGCCCCAGAAAAATTTTGTCACCATGAAAAGAAGTCGTGTGCCCATTAAGCAATCAGCCCCCATTCCTGCCTTCCCTTAGTCCCTAGCAATTGCTTTCTGCTCTCTAGTATCTTCTTTTTGTCTCTATGGAGTTGCCTTACTCTGCACATTTCATATAAATGGAACCTTACGATGTGCGACTTTTACTTAGCATAAGGTTTCAGAGTTCATCTGTGCTATAGCATATATCAGGACTGTATTTCTTTTCCTTGATGAATAATACTCCATTGTATGAATATACCATATTTTATTTACCCATTCATCCTTTGATGGACATTCAGGTTACTTTCACCTTCTCACTATTATGAATAGTACTGCAGTGAACTTTAATGCACAAATTTTGGTTTGAACATCTGTTTTCAATTCTTGTCGGTATGTCCCTAGGAGTGAAACTGCTGGGTCACATGGTAACCAGCAGTTAACTTATTGAGGAACCGCCAAACAGTTTTCTACAGTGGCTGCGTCATTTTGCTTATGATAAAATTTTGCTAGGGAATGTAATGTACAGCATGGTGATTATAGTTAATAATACTGTATCACATATTTGAAAGTTCCTAAGAGAATAGATATTTAAAGTCCTTACCACAAGAAAAAAAATTCTAACTATGTATGATGACTGATGTTAACTAGATTTACTGTGGTGATCATTTCATAACATGTATAAATATCAAATCATTATGTTGTACACCTGAAACTAATATAATGTTATTTGTCAATTGTACCTCAATAAAAATAAAGGTTTTGCTGTGTCTTCAACCCACCTATCCCATGCAGATATATCCCCACAATATCCACAAACATCCCTTGTTCTGGGAGCTACTCCTCCACAAGTATCTCATGTTCCTACATATCTTGCTGGGTATGCCAAGAATGCAAGCCTTGAGAGATGAGTTAATATTTCCCTGCAAAGAGTGGGCTTGCTTCTGCTTGCTATAGGTCAATAAATCCCACAAGCTAAGTGTTCCTTGGCCATAAAGCAAACTCATTCCATTTATAGCACTGCCTGGCCCTCCCTTACCCTGCTTATGTCTCCCCTGTGGGACTTGAGAGGCATGGGGAATCCACACAAACCAACGTGAAGCTCGTACTGCTTGCTGTGTCATGGGTAATAAAATCCTTTGTCTCTGACTCAGGAGTCTCATGTCTTCACCAGCATCCATGACACAAGCAGTCTCACTTATTAACTTGTAAGTAAGGTAAAATCCTTGACATTTCAGTTCTCGACACCTATAAGCCCTTGACATTTATTGGGGTAGTGGGGATAAGCTTCCACATCTGTTCTAGGAGGAAATGTGAACTGATCAAGCTTAAACCCCAGGGCTGGGACATAGCATTTTGGTATTTTTAAATGTCTTTCCATGAACTATGATTATTTTACCATAGAAGACTTGTATATTTTTCTGTGTATTTATTCCTAATAGCTCATATTTATTATTGCCTGACATTTTGAATTTTAAATTTCATTTTTAATCTGTTTGCCATCTCTATGGGATTCAATTGATAGATGTATTTTTACCCAAGAACCTAGCTCAATTCTTTTTAATTCTAATAACTGGACTTTCTTTTGGACTTTACAGTTTAAAAATTAATGAAGTTCACTTGACACATTGTAACTGACTATACTTCAATTAAACACAATAATAATTAAGTAAATAAAAATGAATGAAATGCAGGCATCTTGTAAGAAAAATCATTATTACTTAACGCATGTTAGACAATATTTTTTAAAATATAAGGTCTATGGAGGAAAATATAAAGAAAGAAGTCCTGAGTGATGAAAAGTTTGGGATCAACCAAACTATGCTATCCAATCTTGATGACTTGCATGCATCACAAAAATTGAATTTTACATTTGGTATTTATTGGATATCTGTTCAATACAAGTAGTGAGGAAGTCAAAGACACAGTCCCTTCCTTCAAGGAGCTCATAGTGTAGCAGGACAGATGGAAGAAGTGTCTTTAATGTTCTATTTATGCAGAAGCCACTGACTTTGTAGTCCACCATTCATTTATCCCTCCAGGCTACAGTGTTTTTGCCTTTATTATTGCTTATTTTTTCACCCCTGTGATTCAAAGAACAGAAACCAACTCAATGTACTGCAAGGAAAAGAGGCCCTATTTTCAGGTGCATCTTCACTGTTCTTTTTATGGATTACTTTCCCTCTCATCTCTATATCTTTTCTGTTCCCTCACCAGTATTTCTGAGAACAGACTTTGATTGGCCCAGCCTTTCTTATGCTATAGGCCAGATGTGGTTGCTGGCCATTCTACTTGATGGTGTTGACTGTCTCTGGGTTACGTGATCATCCAATCAATTAATGTGATTACTAGTGACGGATATGGCCAGTGAGGCAGGAGGAGGATAAAAAAAAGACTTTAGAAACAGCGCCCTTCTGCTTCCCATGGGATCATGAGAGTAAAATCTCTGAGTGGGGAATGAGACAGGAGAGAAGGGGACAGGGCACAACCATTAAAAGAATGACACAGCAGTTAGGCCCAAGATGGCAGAAGATTCGACTTCCAGTGGACCTTGAGACTCATGGTACACCCTCAGGTGCCATGGCAGTTCCCAGGTGGACCACAAAAGGCCAAAAGGTGGGTGGGTGACCAATTCTTGGAAATCCTCGCCCCTTCCCTAACACAGTTGGAATAATCCTTCCACTGATTAGCGTATAAAATTACCAAGGCCATAAAAAGTAATCACCCCTACACCTCGTGGCTGCTCTTCCTTCTGAGTGAGATGGACCATACTCTGTCTATAGAGTTTGTATCTCCCTGAATAAACTTACTTTCACTTAAAAAAAAAAGACTTTAGAATATAGGTATAACATAGGTAGAGCAGATAATCATTTACAACTCTGGTATGGCAAATTAATCTCTTGAGGACCCCATTTTTGTTCCTATAAATGAGCATGTGAATAAGCCCCATAAAGTATTTCGTGCTGTGGGTTGAAGGCCTAAATAACTAGTTTTATGTAACTAGTTTCAGTTCTACCCAAATGAAGAAATTATAACATAATTATTGGGTGAAATATTGGTCAAATATTATCAGGATCCTTTAAGCTTCAGTAAATTCCAAGTCACGTACTGTCATCTGCAGGGAAACCTTCACTCAGATCTCTGTTGCTTCGCTTGCTTTGGAATTGCAACTCATTTGTACATAAACATGAAATAGCTGATCATATGACAGTTTCATGGTTCCACTTCTAAAATCAGACAGTGTTGCTTTTAATGAGACCAAAGCAGATGAGAGGTAGAGCAGGAAGTATAGGATAGGTAGGCAGTCTCCTATGTTGTATAATTTTTTGAGAAATTCAAAATGCTATTCCTACTTTCCACCTGACTAAAAAAAGTAGCCTTTTCATTAGTCTGTCATAGCGCAAGAAATTCTCACCATTGGAATTATTCCTTTGGGAAAAGCTTTGTTCCTAGAGGCTATGATTAAATCCCATTGTTATCTTGTGATGGTGCAGGGGTGGGTGGGTGGGGCTTCTACTCAAAGGAGAGAGAGAAGGAAGTAACTAATCAATTTATTATTGCCTATAACTCATATTTTCACAGAAGGCAGGGTCCAGAGAGAAAGGGACCTAAGACAGGTCCCTGGGGCATCTGGCAATTAAGGGGTAGTTAGAATGGGGTACTACAGCAGAAGGCTTTGGAAAACCGGATGCACTGGGTGTTTGGAGGGGGCCTGAAGCCAAAGTGAATGCCTGAAGGCCCAACTGATCCACCTATAATGCCTTCTCCAGACCTACTGAATCAGAATTTTCATTTTAACAGGATCACCAGGTGATTTATGTGCACGTCACATTGAGAAGCATTGCTCTGCAGGGTCTGCAACTCACAAGAGCTCAAAACCTACTGACTTACGTGGAAAAAGATTAGATGGAAAAAAGTTGGTGAGGTATCACCTCACACCAGTCAGAATGGCTGTCATTCAAAAGTCCACAAATGACAAATGCTGGAGAGGCTGTGGAGAAAGTGGAACCCTCCTACACTGCTGGTGGGAATGCACTTTGGTGCAGCCACTGTGGAAAACAGTGTGGAGATTCCTCAAAAGACTAGGAATAGACTTACCATATGACCCTGTAATCCCACTGCTGGACATATATCCAGAAGGAACCCTACTTCAAAAAGACACCTGCACCCCAATGTTCATAGCAGCACTATTTACAATAGCCAAGACATGGAAACAGCCTAAATGTCCATTAACAGATGACTGGATAAAGAAGAGGTGGTATATTTATACAATGGAATACTATTCAGCCATGAAAACCAACAACGTAATACCATCTGCAGCAACATGGATGTTCCTGGAGAATGTCATTCTAAGTGAAGTAAGCCAGAAAGAGAAAAAAAAATACCATATGAGATCACTCATATGTGGAATCTAAAAAAAAAAAACATAAATACAAAACAGAAACAGACTCATACATATAGAATACAAACTTGTGGTTGTCAAGGGGGTAGGGGGTGGGAAGGGACAGACTGGGATTTCAAAATGTAGAATAGATAAACAAGATTATACTGTATAGCACAGGGAAATATATACAAGATCTTGTGGTAGCTCACAGCAGGAAAATAAAATGTGACAATGAATATATGTTTGTTCATGTATAACTGAAAAATTGGGCTCTGCACTGGAATTTGATACAACATTGTAAAATGACTATAACTCAGTTTAAAAATGTTGAAAAAAAGAAAAAAGTTGGAAATTGATCTCACAAAATGATTTAATTAAATTCCTTCCTCCCTTTATTTAACAAAGATTTGTCTTTTAAGAAAAGGTTTAGATGCTAAGCCTCCTTCCCCACTTGCTTGAATCTTCCCAGATCGCAAACCACACACAATCTCAGCTTTCTTATATTACAGGAAAAGCTGGAGTTTAGGTGAATAAGCATCAAAGATTCCGGGTTATAGCCCTTCTTTGATCGTTAAGGAAATATGAAAACAAACAGTAATCAAAAACCCCCAAGACACTTTGTTTAGATATGACTTTATCTTAGCAACTGTCAGAGGTCATATAGCTGAGTGCTGGGAGTTAGGTGGCAGGTCAGGATGAGACAGCAGGACCCTGTGGGGTTCTCCCTGGTGCACATCCTTTCCATGTCCCCCATTCTTGTTTGTAGGAAACAGGCTTCATTCAGCCTCCCTGACCTTCTCTGAGTTCCAAAGGGCAGATTCAAATAGTTTCTAATCAGGGAAGGGAGGGAATGCAGAAGGAAAGGAGGAACAGGCAAGAAACAATAGTGCAGCCTTGGGGCAGGGTCCTGGTTCCTCCACAAGGGATATACACAGAACTACATCTTTGAGTTCTTCCGTAGGAACAGAGGCCCCCCCACCCAGGTGGAGGGTGGGAACTTCAGGCTGAGCACAAGGTTCCTGGAGCACCGCCCTGTTACCTCACCCCCAACCAAGCAGAAGAAAGTCATACACCCTGCAGCCCTCATACCAAGTTTTGCCTATAAAATTTTTTTCCCCAAAACCATTGGGGAAGTTGGGGTTCTTCAAGCTCAAGCCACCCGTTCTCCTTGCCTGGCCCTGCAATAAACCTTTCTCTGCTGCAAACGGTGATATTTCAGTTTGTTTTGCCTCATAATGTGTCAGGCTCACGAACTTTTGTTCTGTAACAAGAACTCAAAGTAGATAACTCTTAAAAACAAAAATCTTTAAGGAATAATATATAGACATTGCTCTGACTTAAGGCTCATACATTTAGAAATCCATTTGGAAAGTTAGCTTGGTTCCTTGGCCTTAGGCCCATTCATGTGTGTCTTCCAGAAGTGAAAAGAACTTGCCAGGCTGCAGACAGAGCAGGTGGTGGACAATCTTTGAGGAAAGATTGAAAATGTGACTCTGCCTTGGAACTGACCCCTCTTCACTCTGATTTTTGCTGCCCTCAGGTGGTTTCCTGGTAGTACAAGCAGAGGAAGACCAGGGAACTTCAGGGAAGAGGAGTAATATTATTATATTGTTTTATAATTGGATTATAAATTACTTCACTTCAAAGGGGAAAAACAGACATCTTGAGGAGTTTGGAATCAGTTCCATTTTCTCAGGGAGAACTTCCTTCTACTGAGCTTTCCAGAGACTAAATCAGAGAATCAAAAAAGTGAGCATTTCCTCATTCAATGTTCACTCAACATTTATTACATATTTACTAATAGGCACTGTGTTAGGAGCTGATGATACAGACAGACAAGCTCCCTGTCCTTATGGAACTTATATTCTGGTGGGAGAGACAGATAAAAACAAGTTGAAAAGAAATATATTTCAGGTAATGATGAGTGCTATGAAAAAAACTGAAACAGGGAAGGGAGTAGACAACGATGAGTTAGTTGGGAGTCACTCTTAGTCATTTCCATAATATTCCACTGGTTACACTACAGTGGTTACATTCTTCTCTACTGAGTGTGGGAAGGGAGTAAGTACACAAGTAAGGAATTACTGGGATATCTGATAGGCTGGCTACCACATGATGGGATATAGGATATAGGCATTCTGAGGCCTAGAATGCCACTCCAAAGAGTGCTGAGCTGCTGGGCTAGCTTGAAGCCCCTTGATGACATTTCTAGCCACTCCACATATTCTGAACACAATTCATTTCACCAGTGAAGATTTCTTACATCTCTCATGCTAGTAAGAGGAGTCCGTGGGGCAAGGTTTCCTAACCTTGGGTCCTGTGAATAGAATCCAAGGAATTCTTTGATGGGAAAAATTATTATGCCTTTATTCTTATCAATTTCTAATTGAATTTAGTCAACAACCACAGTCTCATTAGCAGTACCTGCAACTCTGCTACCAACACATATCAAAGATATTTTCACATCACATTATAGCTATTGCCACTATCTCAAAAGATCATTAAGCTTATCACTATTTCAAAACTATGGTGATTATTAGACCAGCTGCCAGATCTTGTTATTTGCTGAGTTAATATAGAATTACACATATGAATATGTCAAAATTGTATCTCTAATATTTTGATAATGTGCATTTCAACGCAATTGATTTTAATTGGAATCCTATGTGTTTTATCCTGTTGTGCATTAAAAACACGACTCTGAAAAGGGCTCACCAGTTGGCCAAAGGAGCCTACGGGACAAAGAAAATAGAAGAGCTCCTGCACAGGTTCAAACAGGAAAATGTGAACATCCTGGGGTGTAGCTACCTGTGGGGTAAGGACACCTGAGTAGGATCTTTCAGATGCTAACTAACCATTCCTGATTAGGATAATTCAAATGTTAATTAACCACCCCCAGAAAGTGGGTTAAAACTAATTTACAATGAGTTGTATAAATTGTTTATCAATATAAGTAAACATCTCCTGTTTCTTCTCCACTTCAAAATATATCCTAAATCCACTCCTTCTTCCTACTTTCACTGTCTCCAACCTAGACCAATATTTCAAAACATTAGTTTTTAGACTGATACACCATTACATTAAATCATTGAGTCTATGAATCCAAGATGTCCCTAGGTTGTAAGACCCATCATTCTTCTATGCACCAAGAAAGAAAAATTGCTTCTATGCACCAAGAAAGAAAAATTAAACTATGACATACTATTAATGGTAAAGTTCACCCCAAATTCAGAGGTGATAAAAAGTGAAAAAATGCATCTTAGAATAGATTAAATAAAGTATATTACACAGCTGATACCGAAGTGTTTTGAAGTAAATTAGAGACAGTATAAAACATTGCACATATACAATATAACATGGCAAGGAGTTTTGGATTTTATTTTAAATGTAATAGAAAGCAGTTTTGAGCAGGGAAGAGGTAGGGTCTGGTTTTCATTTTTTATACGTATACTCTGGTAGTGGTGCAAAGAACAGATCATAGAAGAGGTGGATGTGACCATAGAGGTTTGGTCTAGGGTCAGAGCAGTGGAGGTAGGAAAAAAGGGTGGATTTAGGATGTATTTTGAAGCAGAAGAGGACCAATAATGTTTATTCATATTGATAAACAATTCATACAACTGGAGAAAAAAGAAAACATTGCTACAAATCTAAATAAATCCCAGAATTATTAACTCTGGTTTTTGGCATTTCTTAAGTCAGTACTGCTGAATCTCTGACTCCTAGAAGCTCTGTCAATCTTTCATTAGCTGCAGCTAGTTCCACCTCCAGGTGCCAGTATTTCACTTCATGGTAAAGGAGGAAGCAGCATGAATGACGAGCCCGAGGGCAGGACCGACTGACAACAGCTCCTTGTGTGAGTCTTACCCAGGGACATTGATATTTACATACGGGTACTTGAAAATACAAAGTAAGTATGTATATTAGTCTGTTTGTGCTGCTTTAACAAACTAGCACAGTGTCTGAAATAATAGAAATTTATTTTCTCACAGTCCTGGAGGCTGAAAGTCCAAGATCATGTCACCATCAGGTTGGTTTCTGGTGAGAGCTCTCTTCCTTGTATGAAGATAGCTACCTTCTTACTGTGTCCTCACATGGCCTTTCCTCTGAGTGCATGGAGAAGGGGAGAGAGGGAGGGAAGAAGAGAGGACAGAGTAAGAGAGACAGGGAAACAGGGACCATCCCTAGCAGATTAAGGCCCCATCTTCATGACCTCAACCTTTATTACCTACTTGTATGCCTTATCTCTAATACAGTCACATTAGGGGTTAGGGCTTCAACATATGAATTTTGGGGACACACAATTCAGTTCATGGATGAAGGTACTTATGCTTTGTCCTACTTACCATTTGATCCCACCATCCCACTCCTAGGTATTTTTGCAAGAGAAAATAAAGCATATGAACATACAAAGTTCTGTACATGAATGTTCATAGCAGCTTTGTTTGTAAGAGCCCAGAGCTGGAAACAACATAAATGTCCATGAACAGATGAATGGACAAACAAATTGTGTATATCCATATAGTAGAAGACCACTCAGCTATAAAAAGGAAAAGGCATTGATACACACTACATGATTAATCTCAAAATAACTATGCTGAGTGAATCCAGGGGAAAAATGCATAGTGTACAATTTATGTAAACTTCTAGAAAATAAAAATTGATATATAGGGACAAAAGTAGATCAATAACTGGGGATGCGGGACAGGAGAGAAGAAGGAGAAAGTTATAAAGTGGCAAAAGAAAACATCTTGGGGTGATAGATATATTTATTATCTTGATTGTGGTGATGGTTTCATGGATGTATATGCATATAAAAATGGTCAAATTGCACAATTTAAACATTTACATATCAGTGTATGTCAGTGATACACCAATTAAGCTGTTAAAATTTATGGGAGTAAACAGACGAGGAGGATAAAGTAGGAATTTCAGTGATAAGTGTAAGAAGTTCTAGAATAAAACAAATGCATAGAATTTTTAAAAAGTACCATTCTTCAGAATATGTTAGGGAAATAATTTAAGTACATAAGAAAATCATGAATAAGGATACTCATTGCAGCATTAGCTATAGTGGCCCAACAAAAAGGAAATAATCTAAATGCTCAATAATAGAGAATAGTCAAATCAATTATAGCATATCTACACAGTGGGACACTACACAGCTATTTAAAAGATTGTAACAGGAAAATGTATTTACTTTGAAGTTAATGGAGAAGAAAACCCAAGATATCAAAATCACAATAATGTATAATTTGGCAAGTAAGAACCTGAAAGGAAATATAGCAAAATATTAGATGGGGCAATTGATAAGTAGTGGGTTTCTTTGAGTTTTTTTTTGATTTTCTGAATTTTCTAAGTTTTTTATAATGGGAATGCATTGCTTTTATATTTTAATTTATTTTTTATCAAAGTTAGACATTATAGTTTACAGAGTTAAATAGTTCTACAAGTTTCATTATGAAAAACAGTGCTCTTTCCCCTTACCCATAATTTCCTCCTCCCCAGAGGCAAGAGCTTTCAACTCTTTTAGCTGATTCTTTTGGTACTTATCTTTGTTCTCTAAATAACATTATTTTATTGCTACTTCTTGAATGTTCAGTTTTCAGCATTGTCTACTGACATCACCTTCATGCACCCTGCCCCCCCACCTCCCCTAAAGACCCTTCCTATCCCTACATTCTTCCAATATAGGCATATCATAATTTTGGCTAGACCACTCTTCAGTGTTTACAGTATGGTGGCCAAGGAAACATTCTTCACCGCTGAGCCATAAAGTGTCACAAATACTTTTCCTTACTTGCACAGTGTTTTGTTTTTCCTGGAGCTAATAATTATTTTGTTTTTTGTTTAGTTTTCTATGTACTTAGCAGAAATTCAACTTTAAACTCTTGTTCGGTTATCTCCAGCTCCTCTCCATGTGTTTAGATGAATCAGATATCTTGAAGATATCTTCCCCTGAAGCCTTCTGAGCTGTGTGAGTGAGCTGTCCTCGATTCTTTCTTGGTGTGCAGCTGTCATTCTGGAACCTCCTTTCACCATCATTCTGGAGCTTCCCTTTTGCCTCTTTCTTATGCTGGATCCCCCCTCCCACTAACCCAAGTCCTTCCTCTTTCTTGGTTTAAAACTCTTGTTTTCTATAACTCAATAAAAAAAAGAAACATCAAAAAAAAAACCAACTCTTGTTTTAAGCACGAGATGCATGAAGGATAAATTTTTGAGACCTCACTTGTCCCTCATGCTTGATTGACAGCTTGGCTAGGTAAAGGACTCTAAGTTTAAAATAATTATTCTTCAGAATTTTGAAGGCATTTCTGCTCATCTCCTAGTGTTCCAATGTTGATATTGAGAAATGCAAAGCAATTCTGATTCCTGATCCATCATATGTGACGTGTTTTTATCTCTGGGAGCTTGTAAAATCTTTTTAACCCAATGTTGGGAAATTTTAGGGAGCTGTATCTCGTGTGGGTCTATTTTTGTCAGTTGAGGATCTTTCAACCTGGATACTCATAACCTTCAGTTTGGGAGAAATTCCTTCAACATATTAAACATTTTATTCCCTTTATTTTCTCCTCTGTCTAACTAGAACACCTCCTATTCAGATGTTGGACCTCTGGGACAGGTCTTCTAATTTTCAAATATTCTTTCTCCAATTTCAGTCTTTGTCTTTTTGCTCTACTTTCTGGGAGATTCCTTTAACTTTACCTTCAACATTCCTATTGAATTTTTCTTGCTGTCATATTTCTATCTCTGAAGAGCTTATTGTTATTCTGATTTTCCCTTATAAAGAGTGCAACCCATTCTTGTTTATGTCTTAACTCTAGGAATACTAATGATACAGGAAAAATGTGAGATGTGAGAGGATGGTGGTGTCGCAGGTCTCAGAGTGCCTGGGATGCGCCCCACCAAGTGAGGGTTCTTGGCTTCATGCAGGAAAGAATTGAAGAGCAAGCCATTGTTGAGTAAAAGTAGATTTATTCAGAGAGATGCACATTCCATAGACTGAATGCAGACCATCTCAAAAGGCCAGAGAGGCCACGAGGCACGGGGGGTTGATTAAAGTAAAAGTAGATTCACACACTACATAGACAGAGTGAGGGCCATCTCAAAAGGCAAGAGAAAGGCCTGAGAGATACACATTCCATAGGCAGAATGCAGGCCATCTTACTCAGAAGGGAGAGTGGCCTCAGAGCATGGAGTCATCTAGGAAAACTGAGATCGGCCACGTGGTGTGAGGGTTGTTAGTTTTTATGGGCTCGGTAACTTCTTACGCTAACGAACAAGTGGGAGGATTATTCCAACCGCTTTGGGGAAGGGGCTGGGAGTCCCAGGAACTGTGCCATCATCTACTTTTGACCTTTTATGGTCAGCCCTAAAACTGTCCTGGCACCTGTGAGAGTGCCATCTAGCATGCTGTTGTATTTCAATGAGCGTACATTGAAGCTCAAGGTCTACTGAAAATTGAATCTTCCACCATCTTGGTGCTAATTGCTGTGTCATTCTTTTAATGGCTGTGCCTTACCCCCTTCCCTCCTGTCTCACTAACAACAGGGTTTTTTTGTTTGTTTTTTTAAATCTTTTCTTCTCCATATGTAGTAGACACCTGGTGTACATTGCTTCACATCCTCTCAGCCCACCATTTAGCCCAGTCATTGCTGTGGCAATCAGTGCTTTGCAGGAGTAACCTGCCAGTGCCTCACTTGAGCTGTACCAAGAATTGCTTTACACCCTAGGGCTCTTCTGACCTACAGAGGTATGCTTGGGGAAATCAGTTCTGTGCTGCAGCCTACACAACCCAGAAGTGCAGGGTAGTTGATATCCTTGACCAATGAGGGCTGGGAGCCAGTGGATTAATGCTCTCCCTTTTCATAATACCCTATAAAAATCATCCCTCAGGATAATTCTGACATAGGTTCAACATAGCCCCTCAGACAATACTGGCAAGGTAGAACCCCAATTGCCAACAGCAGTGATTAACTTGATAATGCATCCTTCCTTTCCTTCCCTATTTTACTATCCTAAGTCTCTCATTCTTGTCTCCTGGGATTACTTCCCAAAATTAACCAGCTATGGGCAAGCCTTTACCTCAAGCTCTGCTTTGGGATAGAAGAAATAGATTGAGAAACTCTGAATTATCCACTTTTGCTATGTTTATTTTGGCTTCTATCTTTCGTATTAGAGACTTTCTTCAGATGTGTACTGATCTCTGACCACTGATTATAATTAACAATGGAAACGAAAAAGCTGATTGGAAGTTCAAAGCCTGTAGTTGGTGTTCGTCAACTGTGACCTTACTGTAGGATAATGTAGTTGGGCCATTTCATTGGGGGAACACTTGACATATTTAGGTCTTTCTTCTTGGGCTTTTCTGATTCTCCAGAGAGGAGTCTTCCAATCTCCCATCTGGAGGATACACACCTGGCCAACAGCTTTCTGGAAACTGCGTGGGGAACAGGGCTAAAGTTATCAGCATTCAGTTTGTAAACATTCACTTAATCTCTCTGTTTCTGGTTGGATACCTTTGTCTTCAATGGTATCTGGAATCCCTCCTGTCTAGAGATTCTCTGTTTTACCTTTTCCAGAAAATAAATCTCCAATCTTTTGCCAGGGAAAAGGACAGTTGCCATGTGCATGGAATGTAGGAAGGATTCTGGAGATTTGCTTCTTAGACAGACTTGCAACCAATCCCCCTGTTTTTAGGCCCATCTTCATTCCCATTTTCAAAGCTGCCGTCAATTTCTGAGTCCTTTTGGAGGGCAGTGTAAATTGGTTTTTTTCTCACTATTGTTATAAGGTTCCACTTTCTCAGATCTGCTGAGTAAATTACCTACTTCACTTGCTTTCCAGCTTTAAAAATACTACCTTTGCTATCTTCTTTCCTGTTCTCTTGGTTCTTATGGGTTATGTCTTTTAAAAACTCCCTGCATTGTCATTTTTCACATATTCAACACACATATTCTGGATACCAATCCTTTTGTCTTGTTATCATTTTGCAAGTCATTTAAATGGGGCAAAAACAAATTCATATGTTCAATCTGCCATTTTGAGTGGAACCATGCTTTGCTTTTATAATTTAAAATACACATATTCACATACAAGTGAAAATTTCCGGAAGAGAAAAAGTGTAGTGGAAAACATCTTTTTGGTTCCAGAGTCTTTCCGGAACCCTTCGGGTCACACCTTTTAGACTACCAATGAAACATCGAGTCAGCTCTGGGGAAAAGCTTTAATGAGCTACAGTACCCAGCATGTACCATGGATAGCAATAAATGATATGGTACTGTGAAAATTTGCCATTATATCAGAAAGTGCTTTCAGTTTCTCTCTCAGCTTGCTAAGTCAGGGTCCCTGCAGAGGCTGAATAGATGATGCTTGTATGACATGATTCCAGGAAACAGTCTCACTCTCAAGTTTGTACCCTCCCTTCATTCTACCATTGCCACTCTCCCTGGTGCCTGAAATTCTTTTAGCCAAAGACAGAAGCTTTCTTTTCACAGCTAGAGGACAAACTCTCTGGGAGAGGAATGTGATGACATATGGTTACAAGAAGCTATTGATAGGTGCAGAGACCACCAAGCCTCTAAGTATTTCAGGTCAGAGAGAGGGTACCTTGAAGAAAGTCTGGGAGTGCAAGAATAAGGGGAGGTCTAGAAAAAATCTTGGAACACTGGTAATGAACATTTTCTACTTCACGGTGTTGCCAACGTTTTCGTCACACTTATGAAAAGTCAACATTTCAATTCTTAAGCCTGCCGACCTGCCACAAGATGGCAAGAGCTCCAAGGAAACATTTGGAGAAGCAGTGAATGCAAGTGAAGACTAGTGGCACAGATGAAAGAAGTGTCAACAACAATGACAATGATGTGTTTGTCTTTTGGATGCCTCCAATGGGCTTAGTTCAAAGCTGATAATAGTGAACAGAAAACAAGTACTTCAGGGAAGTATAAAGGTGCACATCTAATGTCCCATTCTGTCTTGTGTGTCCTGGCCTATGCCCTCCAGTCAGGGGCATAGGCAAGATCACATAATTGGTACAGACAGCAGACCATGTGGACTCATTTGCAACCAGGCTGTCAGGGCTGTTTAACATGTTTCAGAACCTGCCGCAGCTTCAGACAGCTTGGGACGTGGCTCATAACAAGCCAAGGCTTGCACATTACTTCGTTCCTCATTACTGTCAGGCAACTCATTTGTTTTTAGCACAGGGTATGTAATAGGGAAAATAATAGGATGCCAGCTCTGGTATATATCTGTGGGATGAGCGGTGAAGGGTGTGAAGTAGCTCCAGTTCCATGAAGACCAGAGATACCAATTGGATCCTCACTAGCTCTGTGGAGAGATATAAAGAGGCCTGAACTCACACACTGGTGATGGGAATGCAAAATGGTACAGCCCCTATGAAGACGAATTTGTCTCTAGTAAAATTAGATAGGCACACATAAAGCAATCTCAATTTCCAGAAACTATTCCAAAGACATATTGGGAAAAAAATGCAAAATGGCATGCGTCCTATACATTCACTGTGACACTATTTGCAATATCAAAAGACTGAAAGAAACCCATGGATTGGAGTAATATATCGTTATAAAAAGGGATGAAGATAATCTTCATATATTGACAAAGAATGATCTCCAGGATACAGTAAGTGGTAAAAAGCAAGGCAGAGAACAGTTCCTACAGCGTGCCGCCTTTTCAGTAACAGAGGGGTAGAAATACATACACATACATATACACACATATACATGCTTGCTTATGTTTTTCAACAAGGAACTCAATAGTATAAACCAAACTCTAAAAAGCTGGGGGAAAGAAGGAAAAGAGTACAGTGATAAGAATGGAAGCCACCCTGCTAGGTTTCCAACATGATTCTAGATTTCTAACCTGGTATTCAATCTAGATTGGGAAACAGTAAAAGGAGCAGGGCCAGAGGTCGTCATGATGCCTAGGAGGCATCCAAATGCATGGCAAACACATGGCCCAGAAAAAATGAGGGCACAAAGCAGCTTCCAACCTTGGTTGCTTTGTTAAAGTACAGAAACATCTGATTAGAGAAGCAATGCATAGGTTAAATTTTTTAGAAAACAGCACAGAAAAGGGAAAAAAAATCCATTGTAATCCCACTGCTTAAAGAGAACTACTATTAATGTTTAGCTTTTGAAAAAGTTTAGCTTTACATGGTTCTAGACTTGTGCTTACTTCTTCCCCTTAACTTTGACATATAAATGTCAAATGTAATAATGAAGGGGGAAAAGCATTAAGTTAGGCAAAGTACTTCATTTTATATTGAAAAAAGCATTATCTGTGATGAAAGCAAAATAACTATTTGTTAGTGAAATATCAAAATATATAAAGAAAAACTATTCAGAGACACAAGAATATGGAAAAATTGTATTAATATTAGCAAGGAAAGCACAGAAATTGGCTGTCAATTTTGGGTGGAATAAAAAATAAATTCACCACTTGGAAGACAATAAAAAAAAGAATGGAAGCTAATCTCTGAATGTACCTTGTGATCTAGTTCTGATGTTGGAAGCATGATTAAAAATGAAATTAAGTCAAAAGAAAATAAAAAATAACCCTTAAAAATGGAAAACAAACAGAAACAAATGGCCTCACTGCATATCAAGTTGGCATAATCATACAAAGAAAAGAATAACATCAAGTGACTTTAAAAGACAGTATTTTGGCTATACATCCCTAGTGATATGTGGTCTAAGAACAAAATGAACCACAAAGAAATTTTAAACAGCTTTCAGTAGTCTTATTGTTAATAATACTATTGGCATTGTTATTTTGAAATTATTATTGCTTTATTTAGAATAAACCAAATAAGTATGATGTTAATGTAGTTAGAAACCAAGATGATCAGGGTAAGAGAAAAAAGATAAAAATATAAAATAAAGAAATTGGGTAAAGCCCTGTACTACTGAGTTTGAACTGGAAATATCATTATGAACTCATGATACTTTTCATTTTTACAAATGTTTTCCCTAGCTCTAGCCAGTGAAAAGCCTAGAAGCAATGACAACTCAACAGCAACTAATACCCTTAGCACACAGGCTTTGGTCTTTAAATACCATTTCCCACCTAAAGGAACCAGAGGCCCTTGGAGAAATGGCTATCCAGGTCTGAGTCAGTGAATGTCCAAGATAAGCCTTAGACCCTGTACCAGAAAGCAAGGGAGCTAATAAAGATGACTGGGATTCTGTCAAAAGGACAACAAGCCATTCTGAAGGGGATTTCACTGGCCAATGATGAAAACAATTTGTGCATTAAAAAGTAATGAGTGGACATCTGGCTTTAGCTCAGGCATATTAGGAGCTTGGAAGTGGAATTGCTATCCTTACAAAAAAAAAAGAGTTTACCAAAAATGATGGAGTAGGTAATTCCAGGGTTCCATCCCTCCACAAAAGCAACTAATAAGCTATCAGACTTTCAAAATCAACTTTCTGGGACCTTTGGAATCTAGTAAAAACTCATACCAACCAAGGGAAAGCTTAATGAAGAAAGAAGATGCTGCATAGCAGGAAAAGGGGACTGTGGCATTTTTAAGTTGTATGCTTGCCATCCCTCACTCACCAGATTGGCAGCAGCTGTGAAAATAACAACCTATACTCCTGGTGCAGGTGGTTGTGCCAGAGGAAACAATATAGTCCTTATGCTCAAAGAATTGTGAATGTGTATTTTGACCTGTCTGGTAGTTGCCTAAAGGAAAATTACAAGGGTTGGCTGGTTTCTTCAAAAAACTAAAAACAGAACTACAATGTGATTCAGTAATTCCACTCCTGGGTATATATCCAGAAAAAAACAAAAATACACTCACCTTAATGTTCATAGCAGTGCTATTTACAATAGCCAAGATATAGAAGCAACCTAAGTGTCCATCAACATATGACTGGGTAAAGAAAATGTGGTATGTATACACAATGGAATAGTACTCAGCCATAAAAAAGAATAAAATCCTGCCATTTGCAACAACATGGATGGACCTAAAGAATATTATGTGTTATGCTTAGTGAAATAAGTCAGAGAATGGCAAATACCATATCATTTCACTTATATGTGGAATCTAAAAAAATAATACAAATGACACATTAGGGGTATGAGATTAAGAGACACAACAGTGCTATATTATATAACACAGGGAATTATAGCCATTATCTTATAATAACTTATAATGGAGTATAAACTGTAAAAATACTGAATCACCATGCTGTACACCTGAAACTAATATAATATTGTAAAGCAACTATACCTCAATAAAAATGAACTAGATCTCAAAAAAGAAACTTGCAATGATATGGCATTTAAAGAATTATTATATATAAAGATTTTTTTTAATTGCCTAAAACATGCTAATTGTAATGGAGGAAGTAAAACTATGTAGAAAACCCCAAAGAATCTACAAAAAACTCCACAAACTAATAAGTGACTTTAGTGAGATAGCAGGACATAAGGTCAATGTCCAAAAGTTTGTTGCTGGGAAGATGGAGTAGACATATTTTTTCCTGTTCCTTTCACTAAGGACAACTAAAACCTCTGGAAATAAACAAACATAAGAAGCCTCTGAAAGATGGAGATAAGAAGGCAGACAGGCTAGGGACCTGAGTTGTCTGGGTTTTCTTTTTGCTTCATATATCCTGGAGTGGAAGAAGCCAGCAACTTGGAAACACCAATGAGTATAGACAGAAAAAAAAAAAGCAAAAAAACAAAACCCAAAAAACAAACAAAACTCCAGCAGAAGCCTGCTGTCTTTATCCAGTGGACTCGGCAAGGGGCAGCCTAACAAGACAGAAAATTTTTAGAGAACAACTGCTCTATTCCAGCCAAACACAACAGAAAAAAAAATGTGATCTCACCCCATCTAGACTTTAACCATCACCAGATGTAACAAGGTACTATGAATGAATGAGAAAGAGAAAGAGAGAGAAAAGGGAGGAGGAAGGAAGGAAGGAAGGAAGGAAGAGAAGGAGGGAGGGAGGAAGGATTGGATTATAGCCCAAAGAATAAAATATCCATGATGCAAATAAATGATTGAACAAATAAATAAATGGGGGAGAATAGACAAATTCCACATACAGATGGAATTTCAAATAACTTATGTAGATAATACCTCCTTACCGAGATGGAACTTAACTGCCCACCCCTTGAGTGTGGGCTGCTCTTAGTGACTTGCTTATAAAGACTAGAGTATGGAATGGGGGCAGATAATATTACAGCAGAGAAACCTGGCAAATGCTACCTCAGCCAGGTGATCAAGGTTATCACTGGTGATAAGTCATGTTGATAGCATACATCTTTCATATGATGTGGTGAAAAGAGTACTTTTCCTCTGTAGTCTTTCTCCTAAGAACACATAAGCCCAGTCTAACCACGAGAAAAATATTATACAAACCCCAGTTGAGGGACATTCTATAAAATACCTGACCAGTACTTCTCAGAACTCTCTAGGTCATTAAAAACAAGGGAAGTCTGGGAAACTGTTACGGACCAGAGGAAGCTAAGGAGACATGACAGTTAAATGTAATGTGGTATCCTGGGTAGGATCCTGGGACAGAAAAGAGGGGTTACGGAAAAATTAGTGATATCCGAGTAAACAATGGAGTTTAGTTAATAACAGTGCATCAATAATGGTTTCTCAGTTGTGACAAATGTATCATAGTAATGTAAGATAGATGTTAAAAATAGGAGACACTGAGTGAGGGGTATATGAGAACTTTTTGCAACATTTCTGTAAATTTAAAGCTAGTCTAAAGTTAAAAGTTTATTAAACAAAGAATAATGACTGCATTGGATTGAAGCACGTCTAACATAAAATTACATAAATTCATAATGATGCTAAAAAGCAAAGCAAAATAAAACAAAACCTTTGCTGAGCACCATTGGAAACTGCTAAGGCAACAACTTATTCCCTAGAAGACCAAGAGAAAACAAAGTATTTATCCTGCCTTTCCTTGTATAAATTGCCTCAGATTAAGCAAATAGCTGATGAGGGAAACTTCTTTTTTATAGAAGAACTTCAGCTAATAAATGCAGAAGAAATGTTAGTATTAGAAGAATCACCATTTTGCCATTCTATAATGATCTAGGCAATGGTTATTTGGTAAAAGGTTGATGGAGATCTTCATAATAGGGGTATAAGCTGGCATCATCTAAACTCACTTACCAATCTTAGCGTCAATCAAAATGAGATATGCAGACATAATGCACCTTAATATAAAAAAATTAATACTAAATCTAATCAAATCACTGGATCTAAGAGTTCACAGGAAATATAAGTGACAGAAGAGCAAGTTAAACAGTATCATAAGGAAGCAATTGGCCATATTCATAGTGCAGGATAGTCTACAGAAAAAAATGACCTAGTTTATTCAACAAGTCAGTGACATAAAAAAGGGAGGATGGACTATTGCAAAATAAGAGAGACGATAACAATTACCCAAGTGTGATGGGTGGATCTTGTTTGGATCCTGATCTGAATAAACCAACAGTACAAAGACATTTTGAAAACAATTGAGAAAATATGAATATGGACTGAAAATTAAGGAATTATCATTAATTTTGTTGAGTGTGATGATGACATAGTACTTACGTGCATTTCTTAATATATTTCACAGTTATAGAATGTACGTCAAAGTAATTACTGTGAAACTTTCTTCAAAATCTTCCAGCCAGATGAAAAGAAAAAATAATTGGAGGCTTGATGAAATAAGAATAGCAAGATGATAAATGTTGTAACTGGGTGATGGTACATGAAAGTATATTATAGTTTTCTCTCTTCTTTTATGTATGTTTGAATATTTTTATAAGTTGTTTTTGAAAAGAAGTATGGACTAGAGGTATAAGCCCTAGATTCCATTCTGATTTACCCTTAATTAGTTGTGTGATCCTGGTCAAGTCAATTCATTACAGTACCTTAACTCTTTCCTTAATAACTTAGAAATTGTAACTGATAAATGATGATAAAATTTATCACATCTAACATATGTCTAGAATTATATCAAGTAGTAAAAAAGCACAAAGAACTTCATATATCCCACTTATTCTCCAGGCATCAAGGTTGAGGTGGGGGAGCAGGAGGAGAGGAAATATGGCTTTGAAAATGTAGACTATTATAGAGAAGAAAATTATCACTTCTAATCCCATCACACAGAAGAAACACATTAAGATCTTGGTGTGTATTTATACACCTTCCAGACATTTTACTATCCATATATACATGTCTTTTTAAAAAAAAATAAAATTTGGACTATTCTGTATGTGTTTTATTGTGGCCTGGTTTTTTCTATTTGTTTTGTTTTGTTTTTTGGTCCCTCTGTGTATGTACTATTACACCCTTTGGGTGATCATACTAAAGTATATCAAAACATTATAGATATGTAAACATAACCTTGTTTAGTTTCTTTTTTCGCCCCACAGCTATTTGATTAATTACAATCAGCCCTTTAATGAATATGTACCATTAACAGTCATCTCTGGTTTGAATTCTTGGCAGCTGGTCTCTTGACATCTAGTTTTACACTCATCTAATCCATCCTTCACACAACACCAAAGTGATCTTCCTGAAATAGCCTTAATTACCTCTGCTCAGAAACCTTCAGTGCAAGAGGTTATGTACTGTATGATTCCATACAGACGACATTCTCAAAAAGACAAAACTATAGGGAAAGAGAACAGATCAGTGGTTGCCAGGGATTAGAGGTGTGGGAAGGGTATGACTACAAAGGGAGTTCTTTGGGGTATTGGAACTGTTCTGTGTCCTGATTGCAGTGGTGGTTACACAAATCTCTACATGTGTCAACATTCATAGAACTATACATTATCCAAGAATGTCAGTTTTTCAGTATGATGATTTCTTAAAGCCTTAAATAATTCCCCATTGCTTACAAATTCAAATTCAGGATTCTTAGCCAATATATGTAAGGCACCTCCACAGTTCCCCCACCTCCCACTCTACCTTTCTAACCTCATCTCTCCCTGAGCCTCATCTCTAATGCACACTATATTCCAGCCACACTGAAACTACTTCCTGTTTAGTGAACATATATGTCATGGGCCTTGACAGCTCTTTTTTTAAATTGAAGGATAGATTGATGTAAAATATTGTATTAGCTCCAGGTATACAGCATATTAATTCGATATTTTTATACATTACAAATAATCACCCTAGGTCTAGTTACCATCACCATACAAAGTTATTATAATATTATTGAATATATCCCCCATGCTGTACATTACATTCCATGACACTTATTTTATAACTGGAAGTTTGTAACTCTTAATCTCTCTCACCTATTTCACTTATCCTGTATCCTGCCACACCCCTCCCCTCTGGCAACCACCAGTTTCTTCTCTGTATCTGAGTTTGTTTCTGTTTCGTTATTTTTTTTTCATTTGGGTTTCCACATATAAGTGAAATCATACAGTATTTGTCTTTTCTTGTCTTATTTTGCTTAGCATAGTATCATCGCATTCCAGCCATTTGATATGACATTGCCTGGCAGTGTCAGGCAATGACATATAAGCAACATTCATCCTTTTTTATGACTAATATTTTATTGTGTGTGTGTGTGTGTATCTCACATCTTCCTTATCCATTCATCTATCAATGGACACTTACACTGCCTCCGTATCTTGGCTATTGTAAATAGTGCTGCAATGAACATAGGGTTGCATGTATCTTTTCTAATTGGTGTTTTTGTTTTCTCCAGAAAAATACCCAAAAGTGGAATTGCTGGATTGTATGATAGTTCTATTTTTAATTTTTTGAGGAACTGCCATACTGTTCTACATGGTGACTGTACCAATGTACATTCCCACCAAGAGTACACAATGGTTCCTTTTTCTCCACATCCTCACCAACGCTTGTTATTTGCTGTCTTTTTGATTATAGGCATTCTGACAAGAGTGAGGTGATATCTCATTGTGGTTTTCATTTGTATTTCCTTGATGATTTAGTGACATTGTGCATCTTTTCATGTGTCTCTTGGCTATCTGTATGTCTTTTTTAAAAAAAAATGTCTATTCAGGTCCTCTGCCCACTTTTTAATCAGGCTGTTTTTTTAATGTTGAGTTGTATGAGTTCTTTGTGTATTTTGGATATTAACCCTATATTGTATATATCATTTGCAAATATCTTCCCCCATTCAGTAGGCTGTTGTTTTATTTTGTTGAGTTTCCTTCACTGTGCAAAAGCTTTTTATTTGATATATTCCCATTTGTTTATTTTTGCTTTTGTTTCCCTTGCCTGAGGAGACATCCAAAATATCGCTATGACTAATGTCAAAGAGCATACTGCCTGTTTTCTTCTAGGAGTTTCATGGTTTCAGGTCTTACATTTAAGTCTTTAATCTATTTTGTGTTTATTTTTGTATATGATGTGGGAAAGCAGTCCAGGTTTCCTAATACCATTTATTGAAGAGGCTATCTTTCCTCCCATTGTATATTCTTGCCTCCTTTGTCATGGACTAATTGACCATTTAAGTGTGAGTTTATTTCTGAGCTCTCTATTCTGCTCCATTGATACATGTCTGGTTTTGTTCCAGTACCATACTGTTTTGAATACTGTAGCTTTGTAGTATAGTCTGAGGTCAGGGAGTGTGATTCCTCCAGCTCTGTTCTTCTCTTTCAAGATTATTTTGGCTATTTGAGGTCTTTTGTGTTTTCATATGTATTTTTAGAATTATTTGTTCTAGTTCTGTGAAAAATGCTACTGGTATTTTAATAGAGATTGCATTGAATTTGTAGATTGTTTTGGGGATTATGGTCATTTTAACAATATTAATTCTTCCAATCTATGAGCACAGTATATCTATTTGTGTCGTCTTCATTTTCTTTCATCAGTGTCTTATAGTTTTCCAAGTACAGGTCTTTTATCTCCTTAGTTAGATTTATTCTTAGGTGTTTTATTCTTTTTGATATAATTGTAAGCGGGACTGTTTTCTAAATTTCCCTTCCTTATAGTTAATTGTTATTGCATAGAAACACAATAGATTTCTGTATATTAATTTTGTATCCTGCAACTTTACCCAATTTCATTTGTTTGTTCTAATAGTTTTTTGGTGGTCTTTAAGGTTTTCTATATATAGTATCATGTCATCTGCAACAGCTCTGTGTCATTGCTTGTTTGTTCCCTCTGTTAAAATGCAACCCCACCCACCACCAATGGCAACTCTATTTATCCTTCAAGGCTCTCAGTCCCAATTGAATCTTTCCTCAGTGCTCTCACAGCACTTTGCTTATATCTCGTTGCCTTACACTGACAGGTATTATAGAGAAAGCCTAAACAGAAGCAGTCTCCAATGATTAGGCAATAAAACCCCAAACCTCACTCATTCACTTAGTGACAAGCATCTGCATTCCTTCCTTCCATTGCTGTCTCAGTCAATGCCACACTGGTTTTCAGGCCAGGCTACCCCTGTAGACTTCAGATTTGTCCTGTTATCTACCTGCCTATCCTTCAAATCCTAGCTTCAACTTCATTCCCAATTAATAAATTCCTGCTTTTCTGCTCTGGCACTGAATTCCTGGCTTGGCCACTTAAGCAAACATGATTCTTCCCTGACACTCCCAGAGATGTTCTAGTTTACTGACCTGGCTATGCCCGTTCAGTCCCACTTTCCTGGCTGGAAGACAAGGCAGCTTACCTAGCAGGTGTGAGTACCTGGGGCCAAGGCTCACAGGAGGAATCTCTCATTAGCAAGGGAGCCAATCCAATGGGAAAGGGCAAATTGAACAGTCAAGTGAGGCAGGCAAAGGTTTGTATACCAGAGAAGCAGAGCCAAATGGATCAGGAAAGCAAGTAGGCACTGGAACCTAAAGCCAAGAATATGAGCAATGGAAGACAGGAAAGCATACAGACAAGGCTAAGCCATGGGCTAATTTGGGTAAATATTAGAGATAAGGGTCCTTTGTTCCCCTCTGTGAATGTACTCGCCCCATTTAAAGAGCCAACGATGAGTGTAAAATACCCATTAACTTCAGTCCTACCCAGTCCAGACCATGAGACCAACATCTATGTGCAGCAGTGTAGTAGAATGCAAAGAATATGATCTTTGGAATCAAAAAGACCAAGATTTAAATTCTGGCTCTTTCCCCTAGTAGTTGTGTGACCTTAGGTAAATCACTCTCAGCTTTAGTTTCTTCATCTGAAAAATGGAGACAGATATCATCTACTTCAGAGGACTGTTGTGATGATGAAATAAAATTATGTAAATGATCCAACATGGACCTTGGTATCTAATAAGCACTCAACAGATGACAACCCACTTCATTCATGGGTACCTATCATAATTTGCCTTATATTTCTAGTTAGTTGTATAGAGTACATCTCTCTCCAACCAGATTTTAAATTTGTTGGGGGCAGACACTGTGTGTAAATTGTTTTTTACATATATTTACTTTTTAATATAATATATTTTTCAGATTTCAAACATCTAAAATTATACAAAATTCAAATATTGCAAGCTACTTAACACAAAAGAAATCCCTAATCATCTCTGCATCCTCCTCAACCAGAGAACTGCTATAAAGAGTTTGGAGCACTTTCCTCCAGCTCCTCCTACCACCATATTGTTGTTTGTTTTGTTTTTACAAAAATAATCATTGTTAAAATATGATTTTCAAAATGTTCAAAAAAATTCATGCAAATAGAGTGTGTGCATGTGTCAAAGTTTAATTTTAACTCATGAAGGAAACCAGCAGGATGGCAAAGTTAAATCAAAAGAGGATATGAGAACTGGTAGTTTATATATAGTCAGTTAAAAAACAAAGAAATGCAAAAATAATATTGCTAAGTTAGAATTAAAGCCGATTAATGTCCAACAGGGCAGTATGAACTAAAATCGTGGTGTCTTCTTTAGGTGGACAGAAAATGTCATTGCATCTTATCAGTTTCACAGAATTGTAAAATGACTGAATCCAATCATGCCAAATTACAGTTCTCTAGACCTAGAGAGTCAGATGACACCCAAACAGGCCTATTAGAAAATGCTTTTTTTTGTTGTTTAACATTTTTTTATTTTATTGAGTTATAGTCATTTTACAATGTTGTGTGAAAATGCTCTTAACATGACATTAAAGCATCAAGTAATCATCTCTTTCTTTTGTATGAGTTTCCTAGTGCTGCTTTAATAAATCACCACAAACTAGGTGGTTTTAAAAACCACATTTTCTTACGGTTCTGTTGAATGGAAATCCAAAGCCAGTTTCATTGGGCTAAAATCAGTGTCGACAGGCCCTGCTCCTTCTAGAGGCTCTATGGGAGAATCTTATTTCCTTGCTTTTAACAGCTTCTAGAACTGCATTTCTGTGTGTGGCCCCTTCCTCCATCTTTAAAGACAAAAGTGCAACATCTTCAAATACCTGTGCCTTTTCTCTGTGAGGACCTTTATGATTATATCTAGCACACCTGGATAATCCAGGGTAACTTCCCATTTCAAGGCCAACTGATTAGCAACCTCAGTTGCCCCTTAATTCTCCCTTGCCATGTAACATAACATATTCACAGGTTATGAGGATTAGGACAAGATTTCGGGGGCAAGGTGGAAGGAAGTGATCATCATTCGTCCTATCACACCCTTGTTTCCAAATTTTGAGTAGTTCTTTAAACCTTATCCTATATATTTTGTTCTCCAACTTGCTTTTTTAACCTTTCTTTTCACTCAGCACATGCTGTATACACCCACTCCATTGTTCTTAATGACTGGACAGAACTTCAGTTATGGAATTGCCAGAATTTAATCATTTCCCTATGGATGAAAATTTAAGTTACCAATTTTTCATTTACAAACTGTGCCTCAGTGAACATTCTTGTACATATCTCTCTGCACAATTGTGGCTGAAAAATTCCTAGAGGTTAAAATTCTGAGATAAAAAGTATACCCGTTTAATTTTGACAAATACTGACAAATTGTCTTCCAAAAACTTGTGCCAATACTTTACTCTCATACCATTAATGTATGGAGAGTGCCTGTTAATCTCCAGTATTACTTACACTCAATATTTTGGACTCACTTGTCTTTTAGCATCTATATAGCACTTTCAGATATCAGCATAGGTTTTCCAGGGACAAAATAAGAGTTTAATAATTGTCTGATTAATTGAATTGAAAGTTAGAACAATGCAAATCCATGTGTACAACTCAGAGGGCTTGTTCTAACAATGACATAGTGGTACGAGAGCTAACACGTGTTAAGTGTGTCTTGAATTTTATAAAGTGCTATTTCTCCTCATGGAAATGTGTTTTCACACGTAGTTCCCATATCTCACACAGGTTGGCCTTGCTACCTCCTGGGTTCACATGGTATATGCTTTGTTGCCAAGGCTCATAACATACTCTCACTGAGTACCTCAGAGGCTCTAAGGTCTAAAGTGTGTGACTGATGGTGCCAGTCCTTCAGGAGGAAAGGCAGGATAAGATTATGGGCATATGCGTCCCCTGGATAGTAACTGTGTGGCTGAACCACACTGACTCCATTTTGTCAGCTCCACCTGAGGCCCGCAGCCCTACCCTCTTCCCTCTTTGCATGACTGAACTTCAGCGTAACTCACAAGGAATGCACCCAAGCCAGATGAGTTCCCTATCAACTTTTACCCTGCTTTCATCTGATATGAAGAGTTTAAGAATGCCTTTTGCTGACACAGGTGGTTAATGGTCATGAGACCCCTGCGGGGGAGGAAAAACAGCCAGTTTGCAACAGTGTGGACATGCTTCTCCCTTGGTAGTCAGATTCTCTTTTTATCTTTGGCCCCTTTAAATGACCCTGTACCGCTTTCAGCGGTGCAGCGCACCGTGCAGCTGAGAATACCTCTGAATTGTTGCTCACTTGATCCTGCCTAGACAGAAGTTACCCACAATAAACTTCATAATTGCACTTTATGGAGCTGCCTGCTTCATTTTTCAGTCTTAAAGTTCCTTCTCAGTTTGGAGGATATTATTCAATATCCCCGCCTCCCAACAATAATAAAGCCCTATAGCAAAAGCTTCAGAGAAGGAGGATCCCCACTCTTTGGTAAATATTTTGGAGGGTCCAGAGTCAAGTGATTTGATACTAAAGGATTTCTCAGAGACAGAGCCTCATGCATTTAGATGGAGTATTTGGGGGAGTACCCTATAGCCACCCACCTCAACCCTGCCCCAGGAAGCAGCAATCAATTCTGTAACACCAAGGACTATGACCTTGTGAGGTGCAGGCATGAGAGGGTAGCTGAAAGAGCACTCAAGGTTGACCCAGGCTCTCAGGACTGTGACAGCTCCTGGAGGGGCGTTATTCAGCACTGTCACCATCCCCTGGCCTGCTCTAGAACCAAGAGTCAGCTTCTCAGCAGGAGTAAGAGCAGTGTTGGCAAGACAAAGTATGACAGCATGAGCTTCAGCACCACCCTGCTCTGATTGCTTGTTTCTGGAGGAAATATTCATATAAACCTGCCTGGGAATTGCTCCTTCCTGTTTTATTCCCACAACCAGGGTCTGGAAGGTGTGTGTTTAAGAACATAGAGGAGACAAATCCTGAAACTAGAAAGGAAATGAGTCCTTCCACCATCCTTCCCCTCTCCCCAATCCCACTTCCCAACCCTCCCTGTTTCCAACCTTCAAGTCCATGTGAACACACGCTCAGTTTTCATCCCAGGCCTTTTAGGACTTGACCCTTCTCTAGAGTGGATTGAATGGTGCCCTTTGATAAGGAGTATTTGTGAGAAAGCCTGCTTGATATGAACCCAGCCACAGCCCATAAAATATTGCTGAAAGCACTAACATATTAAAAATAGTTTCACAAAGGACCTAAGAGGACTCAGAGGTTTGTGTCATGATCAAGAGTATAAGCTCTGGCCGGGGAGGGTATAGCTCAGTGGCAGAGCACATGCTTAGCATGCACAAGGTCCTGGGTTCCATCCCCGGTACCTTCTCTAAAAAATAAGTAAGTGAACCTAATTACCCCCTAAAATAAAAAATAAGTAAGATAAAATTTTTAAAAAAGAGTGTAAGCTCTGGAGTCAAAGTGCCCAAGAATGAATCCTGGTTCTGACACTAGCTGTGACCTTAGGCAGGTCACTTCACTTTTCTGTACCTTCGAATCTTTTTTTTATAAAATGGGGAATAATAGTATCTACCCTCATAAGAGTTGTTTTCAAGGCTGAATCAAACAATGTATATAAAGCACCATGCCAGATATATAGTAAGTGCTCATAAATATGAGCTAGTGTTTAATTCTCTTGCAGTGCCTCATGGTTCTACGCCCATAGTCTTTAAAGCATTTGTGGAGCAAATGAAATTGACAACGATTCATTTAATCCATTTCCCCAGCATGTTCACTTGGCCTACTGAATTTCCAATGACATGAGAATAGCTGTTGCTACCGTAGCCTAGCTTTCCCCCCTGAACTTCATAGTTCTGCACTCCTATTCCAAGACTCATTTGCTGGCCCCATCTCTGGCCCGCCTCCCACTCAGTTAGACTTGCCCCTATGCAAGTACCGGTGTGGCTTTAAGATTTCAGAGGGTAAAAAGAGAGTAGTCAATTAAAGAGGTGTTTGCAGGTAGAAAGGAGCACGTTCCTCTGCCCGACCACCTATATCCCACAATTCCTTCATCTCTGGTGTATCTAAAAGATTGCTGTGGAACAGAAAGGCCACCACCTATAGGAGGTTCTGTATGTTCATTTGTATAATGTATCCCTGGAGTCTCTTCTCCCTGGGTAAGGGTAGCAGGTTTTTCCGGTGGAAGCTGCTCTACAGACCTCGCCCTAAACTCTCTGCATTCCTGGGATATTAAGTCACTGAGGCTGGAGAGGATACACGGCGGGAAACACTCCTGGTCCAGCACGAGGCAAATCTCTCAGCCTGTATATCTCCACGCCAGCTCTAATTGGCTTGCCTGGCTCAGTGTGTGTCTCTATGTTCTCATAGCACTGGCCCCTGAAGGAGTTGACTCACATGGCTTTTATGGACCAAATTATAGTTCCGCACACTCTTGCTCTTAATGGAAGGCATATTAACCACTGGGGAGAAATTCTTGCTTGAATTCCAAGGGGACAGTGTGTTCTTCTGGAGGTTTGGTAGATTATTTCTTTCAAATGCACCTTGAATAACACTCAGAGGACAGCAGTGTGTGCTTTTTATGACAACAACCTAAGTCTCCATCATGAAAGATGAGGATGAGGGATGAGGGTGTTAGACTGAAAAAGGAAATCTCCACTACTTCAAAGCAAGTCACTTCGCTCTCCCCCAAATTAAATTTCCAATCGTTTTAGCCCTAAACAGTGCTTGAAGATGGAAAAGCTTCACTAGACATGTCAGGAAATAGGACAATTCTGGCTCAGAGCCCTGCCACTTAGAAGAGGGAGCTCTTCCAACAAAATGTCCTGACATGGGATAAGAGGAGGGGAAGTGGCTAAAGATAAATTCCTAATGTGATCCCAAGAGTAAAACTGGATGAGAATGAAAAGCCTTAGGTTAGATTGTTCACAATTCCTCACAGCATTGTGATGGTCACAACTGGTACATGCTACTTGGAGTTCTTCTCACTTTCCTGGTCTGTGAGGGGCAAGCATCAGTTAGGTAAATGCTGGGGGACTCGGTCCCAACAGGCAATGGCCATAGTAACTTCAACCGCTTGGTAACTTTAGAGGCATCCAGCTGGCATGCTCATCAAAATACCCAACAAATATGAGATCTAAACACTAAGATAATTAAGAAAGAGAGACCTGCATTCATCCATTGGGGGTGTGGCAATGAACAGACAGCTGATAAGCATAGGCTCCTTATTAGAAAATAAAATCGTGTGGGCAGAAAGCAGTACTGATGATGATTTAAGGTGATCAGACCTAGTTTCCTTCCTCTGCCTTCACTCTGCCTTGGAGTGTGAGCCACTGTCCCAACCCCAAAAAACATAAAAGTGATGTCCAAGTTATTTTTACCTTCTCTCTTCCCTAAAAAGTCAAATCAACAAAATACTCAGGACAGTAGGAGACACAAAGCAATCTTCATTTCTTTCACAATTTAGAAACATTTTCAATTACAGTTGAGCTTCTCTGAGATCCACATCAATTTTGGTAAAAGAGCACAGAAAAAGCCAGGTTGGAGGAAATCCCTGATAATGAGGCATGAAGCTTTGACTCAACCAATCCACTCAACACGCTGGAGGCCCATGCAGGTCCCTGAGATAAAGAGTCATTCTGGTTTATACTTTTAAGGAATCCTACTCTGCACTCCCTCCTCAGAGCATGCCTTTGAAGGGCCACTAACAAGTAAGATCCTTGATGAATGATCACAAGTAAAATCCTAATGGAGAACTAATTCATTTGGGGAGCAGCTCTTTTAATAGTAGGGGTTTTCCTCTTAATCAGAGTTTCTCATTGGCATTAAAAGACCCCAGCCACGTTCACAGTTACAGGTTCCACATTAGTCAGACCGTTTCCTGGGAGGTACCCATAACCAGTAAGCAGTCACACCCTCTGATCAGTCAAGGTATATTCTGGTGGGATTTGGGGCCTTTCAGCTCAGCCTATGGAAAGGTCAGTAATGCTCAAGCAAATGAGCAGAGCTTAAAGGTCAGAGAACCTTAGGTGTGTGGAGGTAAGTCATCCCAGAGGGCAGTCAGACAGCTGACTTGGGTGGGAGGGATGTGAATGATATCTCTGACCCTCTCAGGTATACAGTGGCTACCTTGGTATCCAAACATAGCAGTCAATCTTAAGGAAATCAAATCTATTTAGGGGCTGCTCTTTCTTCTGATAGGATTACCAGAAAACTCAAAACAATGTCCTGGTGGGTCCTCACCCATGAGCCTAGTAGTCTCCTTCAATTTCCCAGTTGCTCTTGGCAGTTTCCCCAACCCATTCCCACATACCCAGAAGACAGAATCAGACAATGCTTTGCCTTTCTTCAGCATCAACAGATGGCTCTGAGTTCTCAACCCTGCCCCGAGGATGTCGGTGGCAGCAGACACAGTGGAGGTAATCCACTACATTGTGGGTGAAGAGTGAGCGCAATGGGTGCAAGTACTGGAAGAAAAGGAGCATAAAGCCAATGGAAATCAGATAAGCAATAATGAGCTGCAAGGCAATCAAGGAATGACAGTAATTCAGTAACACTTTCACGCCAAAGAACTTAAAAACTAAGACCATGATCACATTCTCTATCAATCTCACACTATAGTGAAGGCCCATATGTCCCCAGTTCTGACCTTTCTCAACAAGCTCCCTGTCTGCCAACTTCAACTGCAAAGCCGACCAGCAAGAGAAATTGATGCCAGCGTAGAGGACAGTAACAGAAATCAACACCATCAGGGTGCCGACCCGGCTGAAGTTTTTCTCAATGTTATTGGGCATCTGGGCCCCACTCCTCCAGAACTTAACCCAGGGCTCAAAGAGGATGATCAGGAAATTGAGCAATAAGAAGGGCACAGCCTTCAATTTCAAGGTGGCTGAGAAGAGCACCAGAATCACAAGGCGGGAGGTGATCTCCAATGTCCGCCAAATGGTGATGCAGAGGACTTCTAGTGGCCCCAGGCGAATCTTGTATTCATCGTACTTGATCTGGATAGCCAACATATTGCAGAGGGTAGCCCCATAGGTGACAGATATCAGGGAAAAGACCATTAGCACAGCTGTAAGAAAAAAAAATAAAACAGAAAAAATAGGCAATCAGTCAATGTTGGTGAAGTCTATATTCTGACCCAGAGGTTCAGAGAGATGACAGGTGAGACTTGACGGGCCCAGTTAAGAGCAAATCTAAGTATGAATACAGCTACATAAACGAATAACATGCACAGAAAGAAAATGGAAAGAAACTAAATTTTTTGTGGTAGGGGTTGTAGCAGTTTTTAATTTTCTCTACATTTCTCTAGTGTCTAAATTCCCCAAGAAATTAGAAAATGACCATGTACTGCAATACTTATACAATCATAGAAACATACAAAATGAAGTTTTTTTAAAAAGTGGGTCTCTGAACAAGCATTGAGAGGCACTAACACAAGAAGAACACATATAAAGGGATGGGCAGCATCTACCTGATGAAACAAGGTTGTGAGGAAACAATGGAGGAGGCAGAAAGAACTCTATCTGGAAGAAAACCCAGTCTTAGGAGACTCATAGAGAATGCCTTTGGTTATAGAAGTCCCTTCTTTGATGAGTATCTTTCCCAAGGAGCTAATCTTGTTTGTGTGTGCTTCTAAAATGTGTCAAAATAAATACTGGAAATCCCATGAGGGCAGAAGGGACCAAGTCTATTTTGCTCACTGCTGCATCCCCGGAGCCTAACACACTGCCTAGAGTATAGTAGGTGCTCAATAAATGCTTGTAGAATTAATGAAGAATTCTGAGTTTAGAGAGGCAGCATAAAATACCCACGACTGGAAGTCCTTGGTTCAGCAGTGTGGGAGCTTGTGCAAGTCACTGAATATCTAGTTCCCTAGGTCACTCAGCTAATCTAGAGTTGCTTGTATGAATCATCAGCAGTGCCAATTTATCACCCCGGGGTTTTGGCATCCTTTAGCAACTTCCAGAAGAACGGTTTAAAAATTTTAAAACCCCACTTCCTAGCCCATAACATCCGTATCACCGTGTGTTAGAGTAGGGGCCCTGAAGGGTCAGGGTGCTCTATAACCTGCTATGCTAAGTCTCAGCTATAGAACACATAGTGGCCCTTTCCTTTCCTTTCTTTATGTCAAAGGATACCGATCACTAAGAAAAATCTCGTGCTCTCTAGAAGAGTGAGAGGCCTGAGTGTACTCATCCAAAAGAAAAGCTGGAGCTTTTTGTTCCCATAAAAACACTGCATCCAGGGAACTAGAGCCACTGAAATGTCAATTTAATCCCATCCTCAAGAACTGATGTTCTTTGTGGAGTTTGGAACACCAGAGCATGTACAGCTAGCCAGGTGTGGTGATGCTTTCTCTTAAATTAGAACTCACTTATTGATAGTAGTGTAATAAAAGGTAGAAAGCTTCCAATAAATATAAAAACACTTTTTGTCTGTCTCCTTGCAAACAGATACATGCCATAAGACGTCATAATGCTGCTAGTGAATTTGCTCATCTATGCTGATCCAGATGGCCTCTCAGCGAAAAAGGAATTAGAAAACGGGTAGCAAGGAGAAGACAGCAGGGTGGGTGAAAATGAGGAAAACTAAAACCAAAAAGGTGCTTACAAAACCTTAAAAGAGATGGTATTGTCAGAAAGTTAATAGGAGAAATCACTGAAGAACTGAAAACAAGGCCTTGCAGAAAGCTTCCCTTACATGCTTTGTAGAGTGATATAGTTAGAAATACCAGTTCTAAAGGAAGACATCCTGGATTCCAATCCTTTTTGCCACCGATTACTTATGGAGCCTTGGGGAGTTTGCTTAACCTCTCAGTGCCTCTATTTTCTCATTTGTAAGATGGGGATAACAACAAGTATGTCATAGAGTTGTCGTGAAGATTTAAATGAAATAATTACATTACAGAAGTGCCTGGAACACAGTAAATGCTATCTGCTAGCTCCTCTCATCATTATCACCATTCCCTATTTCCAGAAGTGCAGTAGGTACATTTACTTTACTTAAGCACCACCCTGACATTTAGGAAATCAGGTGAGTCTAAAACTGATAGAACACCTAGAAATAAGCCTTACAAAAATGTGCAAGACCCACAGCAAGAAAACTATACAACTTTACTGAAGTATATTTTAAAATATTGAATGAAATGTACTTCAGTAAATTCGTATATAGTTGGCCCTCTGCATCTGTAGATTCAACCAACCACAGATAGAAAATATTCATAAAAAAATTCCAGTAAGTTCCAAAAAGCAATACTTGAATTCACTGTGCACTGCCAATAATTTACATGACATTTACATCATATTTACAACTATTTACATAGCATTTACATTGTATTAGGTATTATAAGTAATCTAGAGATGATGTAAAGTATACGGGAGGATATAGACAGGATATATGCAAAAACTATGCTATCTTATATAAGGGACTGAGGATTTGCGGATTTTGGTACCTGCAAGGGGTCCTGGAACGAATTCCCCACAGATTCCCAGGGTTGACTATAGTTTTCTTGCTACAGTTCTTGCATATTTATGGCATAGAGTACAGTGATACTTCATGGATGTATACTTGTCTCCAAACTCATCAAGTTATATTCATTAAATACGTAGAGGTTTTTCCTTGTCAATCATATCTCAATAGAGTGATTTTTAAATATTTAATGAAATGGAGAGTTAAATTAACATGAAATTGACTGATCCTATAAAGATGTAAATTCCATCCAAAGTAACTTAAATAATTTAATGCTATCCCAATCACAGTCTCAACAAAATCTTCTTTTGTTGTTATTGTTTTGCTTTGTTTTGGTTTTTGGTGAGGGAATTGACAAATTGACTGTAAAAATTTATTCTGTTGGGAAGACCAAGCTAAACTGCTCTATCAGATATGAGCTGTGAAAGGCCTTTCTAAGAAAAGCATGGGATCTAAAAGCAATAAAGAATTTGAATATATAAAAATTTAATGCTTCAAAATGCCAGAAAATACTACAAGTATATTGTCTCTTATATGTATTGTGTTGCATATCTGTTACATGTATGACATATATATGCACATTTAAAATATGTGTGTATGCATCTATGATCAATTAATCTTTGACAAAGGAGGCAAGAATATAAAATGGAGAAAAGACAGTCTCTTCTATAAGTGGTGCTGGGAAAACTGGACAGCTCCATATAAAACAATGAAATTAGAATATTCTCTAACACCATATACAAAAGTAAACTTAAAATGGATTAAAGACCTAAATGTAAGGCTGGACTATAAAACTCCTAGAGGAAAACATAGGCAGAACACTCTTTAATATAAATCGCAGCAATATTTTTTTCGAACCAGCTCCTAGAGTAATGGAAACAAAAGCAAAGATAAGCAAAAGGGACCTAATTAAACTTAAAAGCTTTTGCACAGCAAAGGAAACCATCAACAAAATGAAAAGACAACTTATGGAATGGTAGAAAATAGTTGCAAATGATGCAACTGACATAGGCTTAATTTCCAGAATATAAAAACAGCTCATAGAACTCAGTAACAAACAATCCAGTCAAGAAATGGGCAAATGAACTAAACAAACATTTCTCCAAAGAAGATATACAAATGGCCAATAGGCACATGAAAAAATGCTTAATATCACTAATTATCAGGGAAATGCAAATCAGAACTACAATGAGGTATCACCTCACACCTGTCAGAATAGCCACCATTAAAAAGTCCACAAATGATAAATGCTGGAGAGGGTGTGGAGAAAAGGGAACCCTCCTACACTGTTGGTGGGAATGCAGTCTGGTGCAGCCATTATGGAAAACAGTATGGAAATTACTTAAAAAACTGAAAACAGACCTACCCTACGATTCAGCAATCCTATTCCTGGGCATATATCTGGAGGGAACTCTAATTTGAAAAGATTCATGCACCCCAATGTTCATAGCAGCATTATATACAATAGTCAAGACATGGAAGCAACCTAAATGTCCACTGACAGATGACTGGATAAAGAAGTTGTGGTATATCTATACAATGGAATACTATTCAGCAATAAAATAGAATAAAATAATGCCATTTTCAGCAACATGGTTGGACCCAGAGATTGTCATACCAAGTGAAGCCAGAAAGAGAAAGAAAAATACCATATGATATCACTTATATGTGGAATTGTAAAAAAGGACACAAATGAACTTATTTACAAAACAGAGGGATTCACAGACATAGAAAACAAACTTATGGTTACCAGGGGGAAAGGGGGTCAGAAGGGATAAATTGGGAGTTTGAGATTTGCAGATACTAACTACTATATATAAAATAGATAAACAACAAGGTCCTACTGTATAGCACAGGGAACTATATTCAATACCTTGTAATAGCCTATAATGAAAAAGAATACAAAAAGGAATATATATATATATATATATATACACACACACATACGTATGTATAACTGAATCACTATGCTGTATACCAAAAACACATTATAAATCGACTATACTTCAATAAAAAATAAATGTATGTACACACACACACAAAACACTATGCAAATATATACATACATACTTATCCACAGCAGAGAAAGAATAGCCAGAATAAGTAAATAGCTCCTCCAAATTAATAAGAAAAAGACAAACAATCCACTAGAAAAAGTGAGTAAAATATATAAATAAGAAATTTAAAGAACAGAATGACTAAGCATGAAATAATGCTCAGTTTCACTCATAATTAAAGAAAGCAAGTTATTAAAACAGTTATAGTTACACAAATATTTGGTTTAAAATATGAAGAAACAGGCACATTCATACACTACTAGTGGGAATATAAATTCATACGTTTTGGAAGGGTTATTTGGCAGTACTGATAAAATTCTAAAGGAGCATATCTTTTCACCTAGCAATTCTACTGCTAAGAATTTATTCTACCAAGTATCATTCCACTACACAGATACTTATAAAGATGTTCACAGGAACATAGTTTGTAATAAAAAAAACTTTTTTAGGTGGAAAATTATAAATAAACTTTAATCTTACCAAAAGCCAATTATGGAAATAAGAATGGTCCAATGCATATAAGGGAAATATATATTTATCATCATCATTATATATGTACGTATAAATAACTTTTGAAGAAATATTCTCATACTTTTGAAAAAGACATGTTGATGAATAGAATGTTTAATGAAGTCATTTTGGGGGCAAATATATATATACATATACATAATATGTTGTATGTATGTTTACATTTACATAGTAAAAAGAAGTCTGGAAGGATATACACTAAACGGTAAACAGAGATTACCTTTGGGAAGTGAGATTACATTTCCTGTTTTACATATATTCTACATGGTTTTGAATCTTTACCATAACCATGTATGATTTTTATAGTTAAAAAAATAAGGATCCAAGGACCAAAAATAGTAATAGACGATCATGGTAAAAAGAAACTGAAACCATATAAAAGGGTATAAAGTAAACGCTAAAAGGTGGCTGACTTCTCATTTTCACTCCCTAGAGGTAAATCGTTTCTTGCATACCTTTCTAGAAATAGTCTGTCCATATACGATTTCCTGCAGGTCATTCGGTTTGTGCGTTATCACTTTTATAATGCATACATATTTTAATTAGATGATTTAATTACTCTCAAAATTCTCAAGAGGAAAGGCATCATCATTTCTGGGGACTTTTCTCCCCAGACTACTGTCAATTCTAGGCATGTAAAAAGCTTCAAGACGAATAGAACTTCATGAATAATTCTTAATGGAGAAAAAGAGAAAAGAGGGCAAATTTCCTCCTGACATTTATTTGCCAAGCAGGGTCAAGCACCCAATAGTAAGGAAATGGTCCAACATCCTACCCACAGCTGTCCCAGCTCCAGCCCAAGCAGATGAAGCTAATCTCAGGCTGTTAAAACTCATTAACAGAATTTTATCTCGGCTTTGAAAACACTGACTCACATTTCATCCTCTGCTTACAGGTCTTAACTCATCTCAGGATCCCTTTTACAAAGTGGGAAATTAAGACAGTGACCTCTTTGGTAACTTCCTTTAAAGATCACAGAGAAGGTCAGAACTGGGACCAGGTCTGACTCGCATCAGTATTCATTCCATACTTGTTTTTCTTTCTCCCCGCTGGAGTTGGGAGAAGTGATTAAATTAGTGGTTCCCCAAAGTGGCTGATCAGAATCAACCGGGGTACTTCCAAAAAATACGGATTCCTGGTCCCCCCACACTCATATTGATTCAGGTCAAAGCATGGAATGTAAATTTAAAAAGGAGTTTTCACCCAGTAATTATGTTTTCTCATGATCAGTAATATTTGGGAACCTCTTATTTAAAGGCAGCCATCCCTAAAGCAACCAACGAGCCAAGCAAGCAAACAAAAACTCTCAGTACAACTTAAACACTGTGGATAGGAAAAATGTCCTACTGGATGCTGGTATTACATGCTTCTTCTGGGCCCAGAGAGGGTTTATCTGTGGCATTTTTAGTCTGGTTTACCCCGGTTTAAGAAATCTGACAGGCCTGAGACGTCTGGCTCCCCAAGTTCTCTGACTATCGGTGCTGTCCAATAGAAATTTCTGCAGAAACTTTCTGTGGAAAGTTCCATAATACCAGTACAGTAATCACTAGGCAAACAGCTATTGAGCATGTGAAATGTAGCTAGCATGACTGAAGAAGTAAATTTTTCACTTTTCATCATAATTTAAATAGCCACATGAAGCTGGTAGCTGGTACACTGGACAGCTCAGGTCTAGATTTCTAAGACCTTTGATTTAAGTGGAGCCCTCCCCTCAACTGACCCCACTCACCTCTACCCAGGGGGACTTCTGCAGAGATCAGGGTCACATAGAGCTGATAGGTCAGCTGGGGCACTGAGCCCAGGAAGGCTTGGATCTGTGACATACGTTTGTAGGCATTGCGGTGCATGGCCAGGGTCCGGATGGAGTGGCCCACTTCCCATTCTATCAGCACCTCCTCGCCATCTATTAGCATCTTCTTTCTGGTGAGGCTGACATAGGGCTCCTCCTGCCCCTCTTTCTTCCACAGTGTGAGGTACTTAATCATGGCCTCCAAACATCTGCAGAAGTAAAGCATCACGGGAACTTAACTAAGACTGTCCTGGGAAGGAAAGTTGCAGTGGTGGGAGGGGATAACTCAGGGAGGTTGTGCTACTTTTTTGCCATTTCTTCTCTCCTGTTCTACTCATTTCTCATGAGTCAAGGAGTTGGTTGTGCCTTCTACAAGTTACTTGAGTCTAAACCCTTTTGTAGTCAGTCATTGACCAACCTAAGAACACCAATTCAAAAGTGTCTGAGGACTTAAGAAATTGCTTTATCTCCTTAAGAATAAGCTTGTGATAGAAAAGTGGCTTGAACACAAAGACATTAATAATGTGTCATGAGAAAATCATGAAGGTTCCAAAAGGCTCTGGTTTTCATAACACCTCAAGCTCCTGAGGTAAAGCATTTCTTATTCAAAGCATTCAGCTCCATTATCAAGGCTTTTGAGCTCTGCTTTTTCAAGACAAAGTCCACACAACTATAACTGTCTCAGCCAGAGTCTTGGACAGCATCTGGGGAAAACAAACTCTGGAAAGCCATTTAGCAGCAAAGGTACTTAAAAGACTTGACAACTCAGAACTGAATGTACTATATACCTAGGGAACTTCAAAAGATCTCTTTAAGGGTTGTTTTGGGGGGCCCTCTTGACCTGTTTAGGAACGATAGCCTTTTAAACTTCATGCTTTCTTTACAAAGAGGAAAACATCCTTCTGAAAGCCTATCACCCTTGAAAATGGTGAGATCACATTTCCTGTTGTACCCGTCCCATCTCCCCATGTAAATCAGAAGTCTTTAGCAGTTCTGATGTGGTGAAACGAAAAGCTACTAGAACATCTTGTTTTGGAACACCTGAGTTACCACTTCCCCTGCTCACCCTGAAATGAATGGAAAGTGTGGACTATTTCTTATGATAAGTAAGAACAGTTGTGTCGAAAATTAAGCTGTCTTTCCTGATAGGCTGAGCGCATGGGTTGTACTTATCCTGTCCACTGCACTTACCACATGGAGCATTGAATAAATATGTGCTGAGTAAGAAGGAAGAAAAGAATACAGAGTGAGAAGTGATGAGGGGAGATGATAATAATAATGGCAACGTAATTTAACAGAAAAATAGACTGAAGGCAAGCTCAGAGATGTATATGCTCTCCGGACCTTCAACTCCCAATATGAAGATCTGGAACATGCGCTGCCATTCTCCACAGGACCCCTTTGGTGCATGTGTGCCAGCCTGAAGCATGTAGTTTGAAACATCCACGTTGTAGGGACAAACTCTAAAATCCAGGGAGAAAAAGATAGAAGGAGAGAACAGAGAAGAAAAAAAGCAATTTTCTCTTCCTATTGTGGAAAAATGCATAAGTGCATTTCCAACAAAAGATTTTCACTTTTAACCTGAGCCCATCAATGCTATTGCTGAATAAAATATTGGGGGAGTCAATGGCATGAAGCATTCTGTTTACGCTTCTGTTCTATTCTTAAGGCTACTTACTGGTTTAAGTAACAGTGTCTGCCTTGCCTATAAGTGTCAGGAAATTAGAGTACATTTTCATTTTCAGAAGTATCTTTGTATTTCATATAAGGGAGCCAGGCCCTCCAAACACCTTCATGTGCCTAATAGCACTAATCAAGTTCCCACCTACCTAAAACATAATTTGCCTTGAAAATAAGCATTATCCAGGGTATCACTTATGAGTTTTTAATTATTTTTCCCTGCTGTGGGGTTAGCTGATTGAGATTACAAATGCTTTCCAATCATTTCTAGTGGAAGCTGAATGACAAAAATGAAACAGTACTCAACACTCCACATGGAGAGTCCAAATCAAAGATGGCTTGGGGGCCACAAAGCAAAGAAAGAAGTCAAAACTGGGAACTGGGGCAGTATTTACTGAAATTTGCATCATGACAGTGCTTGATCTGTTAACTCAATATATTGTATTTGCAAAGGGGGAGAACGGTTTCCTTGCTTCTCTAATCTCTAAAAGGACATCTTGGTTCCAAGTCAAAATGAGGTCTTCCTTTTACATCTGACCTTCAAAGATTTAGAACTGGAAAGGACCTTTAGATTACCTTGTCCAGAGGTTGTACATAACAGAGGCTGTCTGGCCTAGACTGTGTTTTTATTTGATTACCATAATCAGTTGTCAGAACTTTAAATCATTATATTTCACATAAAATCCTGTCTTGGGAGCTTCCTCTGAAAAGTGGGGCCCTGGCAATACTGGGTCCGAATTTCAACAGGGAAACAATGGGCCAGAGCTGTAGAGTGGCTGCCTCCTTTAGGCAGATCTTGCGGACTCCAGATTGCCACCATACTCTCTACTCTCCATCATTTCCCTAACACTGAGACTTCATTTTTATTTATCATCACAAATGAAGCTACTGTATCTTCTCATACTTGGCTTGCTTCACTCCTTTATGATACCTGCCTGGCCTCTGTAAGCATTTCAGTTTGAGATCCATAATCTAGCCCAACCCATTTATTTTAACAGACGAAGGAACTGAGGCTCAAGGCATCTTCAGGGATTTCACCAAGGCCATGTAACTAGTCAGTGACAAAAGGAGGACTAGATCCCAGGTCTCTTGAATTTCAGGCCACTGTTTCTGTTGATAGTCCATATTTTCTCTGATGAAACATAATCAATTCCTCCCCGTTTAAATAGATTGATTTAAAACAATTTTAAAGGGGGAATTCCATCCCTAGTTTCAGACTGTTTACTTCTCTCAGGATGAAGTATCTTCCCATTGCAATTACAACATCAACACTCTGACACACATTCCTCAGCTGACTGCAGGTTTCTGCCTCTCTTGCAATCCAGACAAACTTGGTCCATTCTTTCCTACTGACCTCATAAGTTTTGCAACATCTCCCTACCTTGGAAATACCATAGCATCCAGGTGAGACTTCTGGCACAGATGCCTGACTCCCTAGGATAAGGCATATTCTTGTCCCTTCAAGGCAATCTGAATGGAAAGACTCAATACTATCACAGGGTGCTACAAGCATCCAGATGGTGAGACAGACTATCTTCCTTTGCCCTTTTCTGTGTATTCTTTACTGCAGAAAGATACAAAGAGATAAATAGGAGACAGATAAACTGACAGAGAAAAATAAACTACAATGGCACAGATGAGCACAAATGGCTTAAAATATTTTCCAGATGTCAGATAACTCCAGAAAATTTGAAAATGTCAGTAACAGCAACCCAAGCAGCTCAGGGTAAAGAAACTGAATGTGAAATGGAATGGAGGGGGTTAGGAATTTTCATTCAATTTAAAGAGCAGCTAAAAGGTAGAGTCAAAATAACATACTCAGAAGCTACGATCTGTTTTCACAAGGTGGCGACATCAATTGGTCCCATACAATTTTCACAGCCCAAATCCAGATAGCAAACATTGTCTAATGAAATCTTATCAATGGTAACCATACAGTTTTAAAACACAGGTACAAGCCACATCTTCACCGTGGTGGCACTTAAGAATGCAGATAAAGAGTTTTTGGATGGTAGGCAGGGAAGCCAAGAGTGGGAGAGAATGGGAGAATCACTTAGAGGCACAGTATCAGTCTTAGAAATATTAAATTCATCTTTCTGTGTACAAGTCGGGTGTAGGGGAGGAGGAAAACAATTCAAAAGTTGCTCACCTAATAACAGGTCCCAAGAGGATTAGATGCATAAACAATGAGAGTGGCTTGTCTTTGGCCAGATCTCTGTGGACAAAAATGAGGGTCAACTGGACCATAATGGATGAAAACATAAAGAAGGAAAAGGTGTATGTCATCCAGTAGGTTTCACTATTCTTCCGATAGATTCTAACCATGTACAAGGCAGATGCTGCCTCCCCACAGTACAAAAAAGTGGAGAAGAGGATGCCAAATGGAAAGGTAAATCGGGGGTTGGTTCCACGGATGACATCTTCCTCCAGAGAGGACACTGGCTCCACGTTTGGCTCCTCAGGAATTTCAAAAACTTGGTCCATTGTCGAGGTTCTGAGTGTTGTGGTTTGGTCTTCAGAGCACCTCTGCCACAATTCCCCTCAAGAGAATCCAGGAGCCACTGCAGTCCAAGTAGTGGTGAGGACAGCTGTCAAGTCCAACTCCACAACGTTGATCTACTAGTTAGAGCAGGAGACCACTGTCTTCTGGTCTCAGATTAGACTTGCTGGAGTCTGGGATGGAGAGCCCTGAGTGCCACTTTGAACTTGACTCCACTGGGCCTGGATTCCAATTGTCAAGATGCGTGCTGTAGAACTTGGACAAGGCAAAAGCAAGCATTTTAGCGCCCAGTCTGGAGTCCAGTTCCAGGACTGTAAAGAGCCATGGGAACAGCTGTTTCTGTGGCGACTCCGGCTTCGGCTTCAGCTTTCGCAGACCCCCAGGGATCTGAATCCAGAGGGAAAGCCACTGTGTCAGGGGACACCGACACTCAGCAGCTCTTCTCGGGGAGTCCTGACCAGTGTGCCCTCTCCAGTCAGCTGAGAACTGAGCCAGGGCAGAAGAGGGGGAGCAGCCTAAGCATCCCTTCAGGGATTCAGTTCAGTGCCCAGGTACCCTAGCTATCGCTAGGCTGTGGCTATTAGCTCGCCCGCTCGCCGGCGCCGGCGCTCTCTCCGGACCCGCGCAGAGTCGAAGGTTCTCACGCTGGCTCCTCGGATTCTCCAAGCTCCGCCCCCAAGGCAGCCAGGCCAGGGGCTGGAGCAAAGCCACAACCCCGTCCCGGAAGCGCAGTCTCGGGGAGAGAAGCAGAGCGCGCGCCTGCTACAGGATGAAGAGAAAGCTGGAGGGGCTTCTTTTCCAAGGAGAAACTTTGCTAGCGAAAAACACGACGTGCGGGCGCCAACCCCGCCAGACGGATGTCGCCAAACACTTGGGCGCCCGTCTGCTGCCGGGGTCCTGCCGGGCCCGCAATTCCAACTGTCGGTGGCTTCAGAAACTAAGGCAACGAAGGCGCCTGCGAGCGAAATGGGAGACAGCTGGGGCCAAACAAAACCAGCCTGCGAGTTCCAGGGCGGGCAGATGAAGGATGCTCGGTGCATAGAAGCGCGACAAAAAGGGGCTTAGGCCAACCTTCGCAAGTCCTTCTCACCACGACTCCCGGACCCGGGAGTCACAGCTCTCCTCTTCCCAACAGCAGCACTCACTCCTACCCCGCCCTCCCTAACTAGCTCGCTCCCACACTAGCTCAACCCACGCGGTTAGGCAGGTGTGTCTCACTCGGCCTCAGGGTTGAACCTCCCTAGGTCCTATTGCCCTCCAGATATTGTCACGGTGGGGTTGCGGGGGAGACGTGGGAGGCAGTTAGGCCATAGTTTCTTTTCCAAGCGAGACTGTATGCAGCAGAAGGAAGAAAGAAAAGAGTTAGAGGGGGTGTCAGGACTCAAGGTCAGCCTACAGACCCTGAAAACTGATACTATATATGCCTTGATTTCTCCACTTGCAAAATAAGGCCGGGATAGGAACTTTAGAATGAACTTTCAAGTTTTTGGCTGGAACGTTCTGAAGAGGTGCCAAATTCTAAATAGACTGGAGAGGAGCCAAGAGAGCTGTTAGTAAAAACTGAGAGAGCTGTCTTAAAGAGCTCTGTAAATTGCCTAGTTCTTAAGAGCCATTCTCCCCCACCTTGCTCAGCTTTTGTTTTTGTGCCTTCATTTGCATAATTCTCAACCCCAGGGTAAAAGAGAAAACAGCTGCCCCCTGGTAATATAAATGTAGCAGAACCTGTGCCAATCTCCTGCTGCTGCAGGAGGTCAGGAGAAAGAATCTATGTGAGGAGGGGCCAAGTAGCAGCCACCAAAAAAGGATGGCCTCAAGAAAGACAGTCTTGCCCTTGTGCTGGTTTTTTAAGATTCCTGCAATTGCTGCCTCCTTTCCCTAGGGCTGATTCAGGGACAGATCAGCTTTTAAAGATTGTTGCCTTTGAAGCTGACACTCCAGCTTGGTCTGCACCTGTGCTTGCAGCTGGGCTAGCAGGCTGATCCTCCCTCCTTTCTGTTTCACAAGGCAGGTCAACACTGAGAACACTTCACACTTGATGGGCTGGGACTTTCCAAATAGCACAAGGTTCACTAGCAACAGTGTTACGGTGCAGAATTTCTTGGGGGTTTCTCAGAAAACTATTCTCAAGGTGGATCACAAGCAGGGTGACCAGCTCATCTCAGTTCGCTGAGATGGGATGAGTTGGTCACCCTAGCATGGGAGACTGAAGCTAGGGAGATTAGAATCCACATGTTTTGCTTTTAGCCTTTCCTCTTTCTTCCCTGTGCCCTTGCCGCTCCCCAAATACGCAAATCTATGATGCCTTCCTATTTTGTTCAAATATGACTCCTTCTGTCTGCCATTCAAGGCTTTCTATAATTATCACACAATTTCCCTCTCCAACTTCATCGCCCACGTTACCCAGCCACACCCTTTGCTCCAGTCCAGCAGGTTTTCTTGCTTAATCACATTTGGTTTGCACTTTCCATGCCTTGCTGAGGCCATTTTCAGCCTCCTTCACTCTTTTTTCCATTAGTCCAAACCCTAACCTTCCTTCAAATGTCAGCTCAAGTACTACCTCCTCCAGGAAGCCTTCCCTCACTTCCCCAACTCATACTTTTCCCTGTCTTTGTGCTGCTGGCACATACTCTCTTGCTCTGGTCCTTCAACTCTTTCTGTGTCTGCCCTGTCCTGCCCCCAACAGAAGCGCAGACTCAGGGAGGGATGCTCAATTAATGTTTACTGTGGTTCTTGTTGATGACAATGGTGATTAACAAATAGTGATGATGATGATGAAGCCTCCTCTGCTATTCATCCTCCGGGGAAACATGAGGCACACTCATCTCTAAAAGCTGTAGCCACTGTAGCTGGGGCATAAAGTCTTTTGGGACACCCACTGCCTCAGTCAGCCATTCAGGTCACAGAGGATGTCAGCCCACAACATCTGTCCCTTCCCGGAGTTCCTATAGCACTTTTTCTGTTTCTCAGTCCAACAGTTAAGCAACAAATTACAAATTATTTCAAGTCTATTAATTTTTATTTCACAACTGAATTACTATAAGCCCCTTGAAGGCAGAGCCTACTGTTATAAATATTTTGGATTCCCCCAAGGCTGGTATAGACCTGTAAATCTGCCATCTGATCCCCCTTACCCACCAGCTTCTCTGTTTTCAGCTGCAGGACTCCCTGGCGCTCCAGGTCACTAAATCCTCTGGTCTCTTATTTCCCTGTTCCTTTTGCCCTGCTAGGAGAAACTAACTGAGAATTTGCCCTGTTTCGGTCTAACTCTTTCCTCTTTTAGGCAATCTCTAGACTCCAGCCCTTTACTCTTCCTAGGACTAGAGATGCTGGAGATGTTTACAGTCATGAGACTGCTGAGGCCCTGGGAACTTCTTCCCCATAAAGATCACTGATCTCCCAAGGACTGATCATGTGCGGTGACACCCCTAGGCTGTGCCCTGAATGCTAGGCCGTGTTCAAAGGTTTGGTTCTCTAAGAAAGGGAGACCCAAGATTTGATTCCCCATTCTCCCTACACTCAGCCCCCAACTCAGCACGAACAGAGAACCGATGTAAAAGGCATCTGGTCGAAAAGCTCTTGGCATCTTTATCAGGTTTCAGAACCCCTCTGAACCATATAAGGCCCAGGGATAGGTTTGGGTTTTCAAAGCCCACTGCAGCCAGAGCTGACTCATAAGAGGTAGGTGGCATCCACGAGGGAAGAGGATAGGAAGGAGACTGCTGTGCAGCAAGTGGCTCATAGTCCAGTCACAGAACACTGTTTGGTGGGAGGTGATGGGCCAGGCCCAGAGAATCAGTAGCTAGGATGGAGGAAGGCTTCCTTCTAGAGGACACTCAGTTTGGACTGTTCGAATCCTTCAAAGATACCTAATGCAAAATCAGTCACCTATCCTCTGGGCCGTCTCTTTTTAAGTTCCCTGGGGACAAAGACTTTTGCCCATCTTATTCTGAGCCACTCTCTCAACAGGTATCATCCATTTCTCAAAGTGGCCGAATCATTTTACATTTCCATCAGCAGTGCGTTTCACCACATCCCAAACAGCATTTGTTACCTTTTTTCATTATGGACATCCTAGTGGTTTTGGATTTTCACTTCTCTGATGGCTAAATTGTGTGTGTGTGTATTTAAGGTCATTTGACCTTACTGGCTGGCCACAGTCATTGATTACTTCAATAAACATTTATTTGTAATAGCAATGAGCAAGACAAAGATCTCTGCTCTCAAGGAGTTCACACAGTATAATAGACATTTGTCCTTTTGGGGGTGTTGCTGTACAGCATTTGAACCCTTTTGTTTGGGGGAGAGGACATAGGAATCTTGTAAAGAAGCAGGCCCTCCTTGGAGTTGGGGCACAGGCATATGACTTCACTCAGTTCAAGGATCCATCCCTTGAATTGGGAGCTAGGGACCCAAAGAAGTGGACAATCTTCTCCGACTGAGACAGTCATGAAAATGTGCCTCTTGGTTCTTCCAGTGGGGGAGAGTGTCAACGACCTTGGCCCCAGCTGCTGTGCTTTAAATTCACCCCAATATTTGCTGCTTTGCTCTGAAGCCACACTGCTCCCAGCCAATGACTGAGCACAGCAGGAATCCTAAGTCAGGCACACTTCTAGGAGATGCAGGACTATGTGGCCTGTGACTTTAGTAACAGGACTCCCCATCAGTATGGTGGAACTTTATTAGCACAGCACTTCAGCCTATGACTCTTCCTACCCCATCTTCTTTCCTTCTCCCATCCAAAAGGTCAGATTTACACTGCAGTGTAAGAGCTCTCCCAGCTTCCTCTGGTTCCCTCCCTAGGTTCCCTCATAGACATTTTCCCACAATAAATCTCCTGCATGTCTAATCCCAGCTTGGTTTGTGCTCCTCTGAGGACCTGAGCTAACATACTAATGGTGCTAGCATGGCAGCAGTAAGGGTGGTAGCTGTGATGTTGGCTGTGTAGCCCTGAGTCTGGTTCTCTGGTCCAATGTGTGATTCTGTAAGCTATTCAAAATGCTTTTAAGCATCTTCTGCTTAAATTAGCCAGTCAATTTCTGTTGCTTGCAGCTAAGAACCCTCTGGGTTATAGGGAAAGGGACAAAAACATTCAATTACAATATAGCATGACAAGGGTTATGACAGGAGCAGAGTCTGTGGTAGCACACAGGGGCCACCTAACCCAGGCTTTATAAATCTTCTCAAGTGAAATAACCATGTGCTACCTGGAATGGCTAATCAGCTCGTTTCACAGGCCACTGCAAATTCAACAGCGCAAAACCATCTTCTCAATTTTCCATTTCTCAGGCAGTAGCTCTCATAGTTACATTCACATGAGAAGTTTCTGAGGAGGAAGACTGCTTGCAGATTTCAGGGCCCCATCCTTTAAGCAATGCTCAAGTGCTCAGATGATCATAACTTGAGAAAAACTGTCCCAGGGATAGGTCTACAATCTGTTCCTAAAATAATTTCATCCATCATCATAGTGTGCATTTCACAGATGCTGGCAGCAGTTTTCCCCTCTATGGCCTGGGCCAGAGTAAAGAGATAGATTTAAAAGTCATTCCACACAAGGGTCCTTGATTTCCTTTGGCTGCGCACAAAGACTATCACCTGTAGTTTGCTCCCTAGCACAATTCGGTAAGAATTAAACTATCTGCACACGGTTTCATATTCTTTCCTATTTGGCACATTATACATTTGTTGGACCTCAAGGTGCTCAACCCTATGGCCAAGGAAAGGAGATAGCCAAGCCGTGCCAAGAGGAGAAAGGCACTTCCCCTAGACTATATGATGACTCAATGGATGTACCAAGAGAAGAAAGCTTGTGTAAGATCATAAATCTTGTGCCATTACCAGATGTCTTCCCCATACTCCTGCCTCTCCTACTTGGCTTTACTTCAAAAGGGTCCTCTAGTTGTAATGGACTTCAATTCTAACTTTAAAAAAAAAGATGGCATTATTATTAGTGGGAGAAGTCAGAGCAGCAGGGAAAGTAAGGTAAATTAGGTTGGAAAAGTCAGATCCTGGAAAGAGAAAGCATGTAAAAACAGGGTAGTGAGATCACGGCAGGGCAGATAATGCAGAGTCCTACCTGTCAGGACAGAAATCGGGCCATGTCAAATCTCTCTGACAGACAGAAGCATGGTATAGTAAAAAGAGCTACATTATGGACTGGAGTAAAACACTATGGGTTTTAATTCTGGACCTGCTTCTGAATTTCTGTGTAATCTTGGTCCGCTCTGAGATCTCTAAGATTCCTTCTAGCTTAACATTCCATGACTTCTCTGTAGTTGGGCATAGCTAGGCCTCCTAGAATCTTTGATTCTACACATAGTACTGTGGTTTTATCGTCACCAAGCAACTGAACAAGCCAGTGACCCAAGTGCCCTAACCAATTTCTCCTAGAGATATACTCTCACATGTGAAATATAATATCTATAAACATGTTTATAATAGCTCAAGGTTGGACGCAATCTAAATATCCACCAACAAAGGACTGCTTAAATAAATTCTGGTACATCTATAATAATTATGGAATGCTGTGCAGCCATGCAGCCATAAAGAAACTCTTTATGTACTGATATGAAATAGTCTTCTTGGGGGGAGGGTATAGCTCAGTGGCAGAGTGCATGCTTATCATGCACAAGGTCCTGGGTTCAATCCCCAGTACCTCCATTAAAACAAACAAACAAACAAACCCAATTACCTGCGCTCCTCCAAAAAAAAAAAAAAGAAAAGAAAAAGTCTTCTATATAAAAATTGAAAAAAAAGCAAGGTGCAGAATAGCATTTACGGTATGCTACAATTTGTGTAAAAACTAAGGGTATACATATACAAATATGCATAGACTATCTCAGAAAGGATACACAAGAAACTGTTAACAGTGACTGACTCTAGGGAAGGGAAATGGACAATGAGGGAGATGATAGGGAAAACAGATACTGATCTGCTCAAAACATAAAAAAGAACCTTAACCAATCATGTCACAGACCTATCTTTTTCAACCATTGAACAGAACCTAAGGGAACAAAGTTAGAAGCAACTTTCTGAAAGCAGAAAGAAGAGTCTAAGGCAATTTCCTGGCTTGGCCTGTCTCAGAACAGTGTAGGTGACTATGCTGGGTCTTCAGCTGTTTCCTTCCCTCTGCCTTCCAGACCTGAAGGTGCATCTTGAGAGTTGCACGAGCAGCTGACTGTCAACGGAAACTGGCGAGGCTAAGAGAAGCTTCCGTTTGAGTGAGGCCTGGAAGAAAGTGAAGCAGCAGCCAAAAGTTCACAAACTACCAAGCGGGCATCTAGAGACTTTCTCATTCCACGAAAAAGCTGTCACTGCACCCACAGTACATCGTGAGCTCACTGACAGCAGACAAGAAAATATCTTATTTTCATTATCAGTCCCCTATGAGAACAAGGAAGAGTTCATTCTTTCTTTCTGAAATGAGTATCGTAATAGCATTCACTGAAAGCTAGTAGCAATGTAAAAATACAAAGTTTAAAAAGATATAGAATTCATTGCCAAGAACTAACCATAGATTAAAACATTCAGTGGGAAGGAAAATTTGTCCTCTATTTAGACTTATTTTATGAAGGATAATCATATAATAAATTAAGTGAAGAGTTATACTTTGAAATAGAACTCATTAAACAAAAAGTCTAGGGCTCAGTTTTAATATTCTGAATGGGCAAATTTAACACTTTTTTGGTGAAGATTAGCTTTAACTATTATATAAATTGGAATAAAATAAAAGAGCTCTTTAGTTTAATATTAATACGAACATTAATTGAATGCCTACTATGTGCCAGGTGCTGTTGTAAGCTACTTAAGATCTCATTTAACACTCACAATGCCCCTATGGGATAGAGGCTATGATCATCTCCAGCTTATAGAGAAGGACATTGAAACACAGAAATATTAAGAGACTTGTCTGAGACAAAACAGCTTAGATAGTAGGGCTGGGATTTGAAGCCAGGAAGTCAGGCTGTGCTGCCTAGGCCTTAGTCATTTAAAGTAGCCAACAAATTGTGTGCAAAATTCAAATATGGCCTGCTGGGAAATATTAGGGATTGATTTGACAATTCCAAGGTACCAGCCAGAAAGAAGATCAGGATTTGTGAAGTTCATGTCTGAACTACTTTAACAGTAGCCTAACTGGTTTCCTTAGCTAGTTTCTGTATCCTACAGCATCTCACCTTATCAAGCTTCCTATGATTCCTCTATCACCATGTCACTCCTTTGACTAAAAGCTTCCAGTGGCTCCCTTCTGCCTATCTGATGGATCTCAAACTTGAATGTGCATCTTTCATACCTGCAGAGCCTACATACAACACTGATTTCCTAAGCTGCAACTCAGAAAATTTGATTTAGTAGGTCAGGGAGGGGCCTGGGAATCTGTGTTTTAAGCAAGTGTTGCAAAACATTGGCCTCTGTGGACAAAGCCCAAGCACTTTTCTCTAGCATTCAAGGCTGTCCATGACCTGGCCCAAACCCACCTAACTCCTGATATGAATACTTATTCTAGAAAGGCCATTGTCCTTAAAGTTCTCATATAGGATGCATTTCTAACTAAACTTTTGCCCACCCCCTCCAACCCGCTGGAATGACCTCCTGCCATCTTTCCTCCTATCCGAACACTAGACATCCTTCAAGGTGAAACTCAAGTTTCACCTGTTCTACGAGACTCTCCTTAAATTCCCCAGCCCAGAAAGGGTATCACTCTTTTTCTGAACAATTAATTGTCTGACCCCAATTGTCTGGTATTTAAATGGTTTCAAGAGTATATGCCTTACTTCCCCAGTTAGACTGATGGCTGCCACTATCCACACATGGCTATTTAAATTTAAGCTGATTAGGATTAAACAGAATTGAAATTTCCATTTCTCAGCCACACTAACTACATCTCAAGTGCTCAACGGCCACATGTGTATTTGTCAGAACAGAGAGAGAACATTTCCACATTGCAGAAAGTTCTAATGGGCAGCATGGTAAGAGTCTGCTATGTCTGTCACAGCTGCAGCTACCTTCTTACATACTCTCCCTAAAAGCACTGCTTGCTCTGAAGTTAAAGTAAATATGTATCCTGGTCACAGAAAGTGATGGATTTTCTTTTTAAACTCCAGTTCCCACTTCCAGTAAAAATAAGGAGCTCAGAAGAGAAGTCTCAAATGTAAATATCACTCTGCATTTCTAATCAAGCCTCAAAATCCTTGCCTTTTCTCAGTTCTCATCCTCCTTGACCTCTCTGCTGCATTTAGCATTAGGTAGGGCAGATGTCCCTTGTCTACTGAAAATGCTCTCTCCGTTTCCATGACACTGTAACAACAGCAAGAATGATCATCATTAATTTATTGAGCTCTTACCATGTGCCAGGCACTATGCTAAGTAATTTGCATACCTTAACAACCATATTAGGTAAATACGATTATTGGACCACTTTACAGATGAGGCAGCTAAAGTTCAAAGACAACTGAGTTGCTCATAGTAAGTGGCAGTGCTGGGACGAGAACCCAAAACCTCTTTTAAGGCTCTTCTCAAGGATCATTACTATATCAAGTGCCTAAAGCAGGCAGGGCAGACCATCAAAGCCAACATCAAAGAAAGGAAAGAACCCATTAAAGAGAGTCTCTTCTTTTCTTTTCTTCCATTTTCCCCTGCCCTTCTCAAACTTTCTTTTATTCTATCTCACATACACCTCTGATAGACTTTCAAGGTGTTAACAATCTAGGGAATTTAGAGCCAATTACTAAGTAATTGAGAAAAAGTAACCACAGTAGGTCAGGGAGAGCAGGGACCATGTATTGCCTTTTCGTTTTCAGGAATTCTGTTTTTTCCTAAATACCTCATAGGCCCTTAACATTAAAACCTGTGTTGTCCAGGACTTAGAATTTTGATTCAAGCACTCTGCCAATAGTCCATTTTAATTATACCAGAGACCATTTATAGCTTTTCTGTTCTCTGGGCTAGGTAGGCTTTGAATCCAGCAGCTATGCCAGAGCTAGTCAAACATGACAGAAATGCTGAAGTAGTTCAGCTTTAGATTGGAACACTCACCTGCTTACTAGTGTTTCATGTTACCCTGTTTACTGATACCCCTAAACAGGTCCAACTCAGCATTCCTGGCCAGTAGACAGAAGGTGAGGATGTAGGAAAAAAAAAAGTTTATAGCAACCTTGCCCCTCTGCCTTCATGTAAAAGAGACGATTAACCTGTTGATCCCCAAACTCAACAGGCTCCTATAATGTGTTCTGAACTACACAAGGCATATGGTAATGACGGTGCAGACCCTTTAGAGTTTGATGCCTCCATTCCTTTGGTTAAAGAAGAATAAGGAATATGGAAAATCTCTGTACCTTCCACTCAATTTTGCCTTGAACAGTAAACTTCTCTTAAAATTAAGTCTTACTTTAAAAAAAAGAAAGAAGAAGGAATACTGGTTTCTCTCCCTAGCTCTGCCACTAGCTGGCTGTGTGCGAGTACAAATATTTAGTGAGAATTTTTTTTCCTTTTCCTTTCCATGCATGTACCATAAACATTACAGGATATTGTTTTGTGTTCTCATATTTTACATAAATGTAATTATATAGAACTTTATGTTTTTTCCTCAACAGTATGCTTTTGATTCATTTTGCTCCAGTTCTATGTTGCTACATGTAGTTATAATTCATTTTAACTGCTTTATGGAATTCTATCAGATGAATACACCATACTGTAATGAATGTATTCATTCTGTTGATAGTCATTTAGGTTGTTTTCCATTTTTTACTATCACAAACCAAAATCTTCAGTGGACATCTGTACATGCATATGTATCCTTGTTCACACGTGGGAGAGTTTCTCTTGATTTAAAATCCATGAGTGGACACAGACATAGAAAACAAACTTACGGTTACCAAAGGGGAAAGGAAGAGGAGGGATGAATTTGGAATTTGGGATTAAGAGATACACACCACTATGTATAAAATAGATAAACAATAAGGTCCTACTGTATAGCATACAGAACTATATTCAATAGCTTGTAATAACCAATAATGGAAAATAATCTGAAAAAGAATACATATATGTATAACTGAGCAACTCTGTGGTACACCTGAAACACTACAAACCAACTACCCTTCAATTTAAAAAAATAAAAATTAAACAAAATCCATGAGTGGAATTATTTGGTCATAGGTTATACATAAAAGTTCAGCTTTACTAGGCACTGCCAAATAGTTTTCCAAAGTGGCTGTTCCAATTTATATTCCATCAATAGTGGAAGAAAGTTCCAATTCACCCACATCTTCATCAGTACATGGTATTGTTGGTCTTTTTTCACTTTAGCCACTCTGATGGGTGTGTACTGGTATCTCACTGCAGTTTTAGTTTTAATTTCCTTGATGACTAGTGAGATGGAGCACATTTCATAGGTTTATCATCTGATATGTTTTCTTAAAGTAGATATGGATAAGAACAAGAAAGGGCTGAGAGGGAGGATACGGGGCAGGTAGTGACTAAGGGACATAGGTGGGAAGAGAACACCGTAGAAACAAGAGCCTAAGGGCATTAAATCAAACTTTCTGAGAAAACCAGTTTTTCTGAGGACTAGCCAAGTGTACACAGATTTGGGAGTCTTGACAGCTAAAGGTGCTGTCAAGGTGCATATAAAACATGTTTGAAGTCCAAACATAAAAATCTCCTGGCAGTGACCCAAGGCCAAGTTCTCCTTCCTTGTGTCACTGTTGTCAGCAGCAGCTCTGGCTGCTCCCTGGCACCTTTCACCAGGTTAGGTTCCCGACTGGCTCTCAAAGCCCTTGTCTCAGAAAATGACAGCTCTGGCTTGTAGATTCCACTTAGAAGGCCATATGATGCCAATGTTAAAGAGCACAGAATGGTAATTCTTTCTTTCCTGCTTTATTGAAGTACGACTGATAAAATAAAATTGTTTATGTTTAAGGTGTACAACATGATGTTTTGATATATGTATACACTGTGACAATTACTACAATCAGGCTAATTAACATCTATCACCTCACATAGTTATCTTTTTTTGGTAAATGTTCTTTTTACTGATCAAACAGAACTGTCTACAGTATTCAGTAATAGACTGTAAAGTAACATGATTTCAAGTATTGCATTGCAAACTTTCATGTGCATGTGAATCCCCTGGAGATCTGTTAAAATGCAGATTCTGATTCAGGAGGTATGAGGTAGAGCCTGAGAGTCTATATTTCTAACACGCTCCTGGATGCTGCTGATCTGAGACCATACTTTGAGTTTAGAACATGAGCCATGGAGTCAGACAGACCTGAGCTGAAATCTCAGCTCTGCTTTCTTAGCTGTGAAATCTCTGGTAAGCTATTTAATCTCCCTGAGCCTTAGTTTCCATGCCTATAAAAAGATAAAAATCATTATCTACTTCATAGGGTTGTTGTGGAGGTTAAATAAAATAATACATATAAAACATGTACAGCACAGTGCATGGAAAGAGTAAGTAATGGATAAATGTGAGCTATTATTAATATTCCATGAACTGGCACTCCTACACATTATGATACTCTGAAGACTGTGCTTCAGAATGATTATCTGGAAACACTGCAAGAGCCTAGATTAATCAGAGAGAGACAGATTGAATCATATTTAGTCGTATTTTATGTTAGGCTTACTTTATTGTATTCTAAGCCTTTGAAAATTGAGACTTCATCTGTTTCAGTCAGGGTCCCAGCAGGAAACAGATGGCACACTCAAATTAGTGTAATTAGTGGAAAGTTTAACAAAAGGACTAGCTACAAAAGTATGAGCAGGGTATAGGAAAACAAAGAGGGATATATAGTTTAGTAACTTGGGGCTGTTACCACCCCTACACACAAAAGGATGAGGTAGAGAACATATACAAGAAAAAGGAGAATGTGGTGTAGAGAGGGTCCCCTTGAGAGGCACTATGACCTTTAGTTAAGGGATAGCAGCCAGCCAGAGGCAGTCCTACAAGGAGGAAACCAGGAATAAACACACTGACCTCAGTTTCATTCCTCTCTTTGATGTCCTGCCAGTGATCTCCACTGGCCAAAACCTATCAGAAGCTAAGAAGGAAAGGGAATTCACTGATGTAATCCATACAGATTAGCCTCCTTGGGCACAGAGCAAAGTATACAAGGGTGGAGTGTGGATCAGGGGGATCAGGAGGGCTAAGCAGAAGATATCTGGTACACCATCCACGATACATATACTCAACCAAAACACTACCCAAACCAGAGCACTATTCCTCTGACCAAACCAAAAGAGAACAGACTACCTACTGTTTTAGACAAAGCTAAACTCAACTAGTTCATCATCAAATAAGGATCAATAACTTCCAGGGTATCTCCCCATTGGACATCTTATAGTCAGCCAAAATGCAACACTGCTAAAAGTGAAATCATCTTCCTCTACCACCATAACTCAAGTTTCCCACTTCCATCAAAGGTGGCCTTTGCTATCCCAGTCTCTCAGCCTGAAACATTCTTCCCTTTCCTCCTTGCATATTTAAATCCTACCTACTTACCTTTTTTCTTTTAACATTTTTATTGAGTTATACTCATTTTACAATGTTGTGTCAAATTCCAGTGTGGAGCACAATTTTTCAATTATACATGAACATACATATATTCATTGTCACATTTTTGTCACTATAAGCTACCATAAGATCTTGTATATATTTCCCTGTGCTATACAGTATAATCTTGTTTATCTATTCTACATTTTGAAATCCCAATCTGTCCCACCCCCCACCCCCTTGGCAACAACAAGTTTGTATTCTATGTCTATGAGTCTGTTTCTGTTTTTTTTTTTTTACATTTTTTATTGATTCATAATCATTTTACAGTGTTGTGTCAAATTCCAGTGTTGAGCACAATTTTTCAGTCATTCATGGACATATACACACTCATTGTCACATATTTTTTTCTCTGTGATTTATCATAACATTTTGTGTATATTTCCCTGTGCTATACAGTGTAATCTTGTTTATCTATTCTACAATTTTGAAATCCCAGTCTATCCCTTCCCACCCTCTACCCCGCCCCCCCCCCCCCCAGTAACCACAAGTCTGTATTCTCTGTCCATGAGTCTATTTCTGTCCTGTATTTATGCTTTGTTTTTATTTGTTTGTTTGTTTTTGTTTTTTAGATTCCACATATGAGCGATCTCATATGGTATTTTTCTTTCTCTTTCTGGCTTACTTCACTTAGAATGACATTCTCCAGGAGCATCCATGTTGCTGCAAATGGCATTATGTTGTTGGTTTTTATGGCTGAGTAGTACTCCATTGTATAAATATACCACTTCTTCTTTATCCAGTCATCTGCTGATGGACATTTAGGCTGTTTCCATGTCTTGGCTATTGTAAATAGTGCTGCTATGAACATTGGGGTGCAGGTGTCTTTTTGAAGTAGGGTTCCTTCTGGATATATGCCCAGGAGCGGGATTCCTGGGTCATATGGTAAGTCTATTCCTAGTCTTTTGAGGAATCTCCATACTGTTTTCCATAGTGGCTGCACCAAAGTGCATTCCCACCAGCAGTGTAGGAGGTTTCCCTTTTCTCCACAGCCTCCTCAGCATTTGTCAGTTGTGGACTTTTGAATGATGGCCATTCTGACTGATGTAAGGTAATACCTCATTGTAGTTTTGATTTGCATTTCTCTGATAATTTGTGATACTGAGCATTTTTTCACATGCCTATTGATCATTTCTATTTCTTCCTTGGAGAATTGTTTGTTTAGGTCTTCTGCCCATTTTTGGATTGGGTTGTTTGTTTTTTTCTTATTAAGTCATATGAGCTGCTTATATATTCTGGAGATCAAACCTTTGTCAGTTTCAATGTAATACATCACATCACAAGAGAAAGGACAAAACCCACATGATCATCTCAATAGATGCAGAAAAAGCTTTTGATAAAATTCAACACCCATTTATGATAAAAACTCTCACCAAAGTGGGTATAGAGGGAACATATCTCAACATAATAAAAGCTATATATGACAAACCTACAGCCAGCATAGTACTCAATGGTGAAAAACTCAAAAGCTTCCCACTAAAATCTGAGACAAGACAAGGATGCCCACTATCACCACTCCTATTCAACATCATCTTGGAAGTCCTGGCCACAGCAATTATTGAGAGAGAGAAATAAAAGGGATCCAAATTGGAAAAGAAGAGGTAAGTGTCACTATATGCAGATGACGTGATACTATATATAGAAAACCCTAAAAGGTCCACACAAAAACTACTAGAAATAAAGAATTCAGCAAGGTAGCAGGTTACAAGATTAACATTCAAAAATCAGTTGCATTTCTTTACACTAATGATGAATCAACAGAAAAAGAAAGTAAAGAAACAATCCCCTTTAAAATAGCACCCAAAGTAATAAAATACGTAGGAGTAAATCTAACCAAGGAGGTGAAAGACTTATACACGGAAAACTATAAAACGCTGATGAAGGAAATTAAAGAAGACTTTAAAAATGGAAAGATATTCCATGCTCTCGGATTGGAAGAATCAATATTGTTAAAATGGTCACACTGCCCAAGGCAATCTACAGATTTAATGCAATCCCTATCCAATTACCCAGGATATTTCACAGAACTAGAACAAATCATAATAAAATTTATGTGGAACCATCAAAGACCTAGAATTGCTAAAGCATTACTGAAGAGAAAGAAAGAGGCTGGAGGAATAACTCTCCCAGACTTCAGACAATACTACAGAGCTACAGTCATCCAGACAGCATGGTATTGGTACCAAAACAGACATATGGACCAATGGAACAGAATAGAGAGCCCAGAAATGAACCCACAAGCCTTTGGTCAACTCATCTTCGACAAAGGAGGCAAGAATATACAATGGAATAAAGATAGTCTCTTCAGCAAATGGTGTTGGGAAAACTGGACAGCAGCATGTAAAACAATGAAGCTAGAACATTCCCTTACACCATACACAAAAATAAGCTCAAAATGGATCAAAGACTTAAACATGAGACAAGATACAATAAACCTCCTAGAAGAAAATAAAGACAAAACATTATCTCACATACATCTCAAAAATGTTGTCCTAGGGCAGTCTACCCAAGCAATAGAAATAAAAGCAAGAATAAACAAATGGGACCTAATGAAACTTACAAGCTTCTGCACAGCAAAGGAAACCAGAAGTAAAACAAAATGACAACCTATGGAATGGGAGAAAATTTTTACCTACTTACCTTTAAGGTCTAACTAAAACACTTCTCCTTCTTTCAGAGGTCTTCCCCCAGCTACTTTAGCCTACACTGATTTCCTTTTTCTCTGAACCCCCACTGCCAGTAATTTAGTCACTACTGTCAGGTATTGCTATTTAACTAGTTTGGCTTTACTTACCGTCACCCCAACTAGATACTATACTTCTTGAAGGCAGTAACTATGTTTTAACTTTTTTTTCCCTCCTTGTCAAAACTAAGCATCCTGAGACTTAATTGAATATAAGTACATGATAAACACCTAAAGAATGAAGAATAGGGTAAGAAGCAAGGTTCAAAATTTTAATCTCATCTTTCTATGAGAGCTTCTCAGAAAAAGCCTCTCTGAGGGACTGGATGGCATTATGTAGAAATATGCAGGCACAAAGGAGAGCTCTACCTCCCATCTATCCACTTGGCATTTCAAAAATGCTCTTCTAAATAATAATTGGGTTAAACAGAGAATCAAAACAGAAATTATCAACTGTTTAGAAATAATCAACAAGGAAATCAACACCCATGAAAGTCCATGACATCCAGCTAAAGTGGTACTCATAAGAAAGTAGTAGCATTAAAGTCATTCGTTTACTGCAATATATTCAAATATAACTCAGTTGATAATACATAGACTATTTCGACTGACAATAAATGAACTAAACAGTCAACCCAGGAATACAAACAAATGACAATAAAATATACCCAAAGAAAGTAGAAAGAATTAATAAATTGTTTTTCAAAATTAGTGGTCCATTTCTCACTAGTTCTCCCTTTCACAACAACAAGGAAAAAAAATCCTTGACAAAATAACAATCAAGCATAGGAAGACTTGAAAAAGTGGAAAGGAGAAAGTAGACTGCCTGGGGACTTCAGGATGTGAGGAACACTATAGTGTTGAGTTGCCTGGGATTTCTTTTTGATTCCCATATATTGCAGATGGGGCACTGGAGAAGACTGCAACCTGAAATTGCCAATAGGGCCAAGCCAAAAAAAGACCCAGGAAAAGGTTGTTCCCTTTAGCTAAATAATCAGGGAAATGGTGGCCTATCTGAACAGAAAACTTTTTTGGTAATACTCAACCAATTCTGGCCAAATATCAAAGGAAAAACTGCCCCTTCCCTGTGGTGTCAGTCACATAGAGCTACCCATGTCTGGCCCCACATGGCAGCAGTTAGGCAGGGAAAGTTAATCTCTCTCTCACAGGGGTGATGTCAGTGGGACCAAACAGAACTTCCACCCCACCTCTCTAGTAGCAAAGAAGTGGAACAAGGCAATGCAAGGTGGTGATAGTTGACACTTCATTTTCCCCATTGGGGTGACGTTAGTGGGGCCATTCCCATCTGGCAGCAATGAGGTAGCAAGAGTCAACCCTCTATTCCCCATTTTTCCACCTGGTGTTGGGGGAACCTAACAGGGAGCTGAACTTCCACCTCTTCCTAGCAGGAACAGGAAAGAAATTAACAGAGCCTCAGGGACCTGTGGGAAAATGAAAAAAGGATAGCATTTATATCACTGGAGTTTCAAAAAAAGAGAAAAAGACTATGGGGCTAAAAAAGTACTTGAAGAAATAATGGCTGAAAGGTTTCCAAAGGTTAAAATGATGACATTAGTAGACTGTGATAAGTTACTTATTTATAATGTAATAACTAGAGCAGCCACTAAAAAAACTATACAAAAAATTTACTCAAAACCTGTATAGATAAACCAAAATGGAATTTTCAAAAAAGGTTCAAGGAGCACACAGCAAGGCAGAAAAATTGAGAAGAGAAATAAAAAAGAGGGAATAAACAAGAACCAAAAAATAAAACAGCAAACATAAGCCTTAGCATATCAATAATTACATTAAATGTAAAAGTAATAAACATTTACATTTGGCCTACATAAATCAATTAAAAATGAGATTGCCCAAATGATTAAAAAAAAATGACCCAAATATGCTGTCTACAAGAAATCCACTTCAAACATAATGACATAAATAGGTTGAAAAGAAAAGGATGTAAAAAGAAATACCATGCAAAAGAGTCAAAAGATAAGACAGACTTTGGAACAAAGAAAATTACCAGAGACAGAGAAGGTTATTACATAATGATAAGAGGGGCAATTCCCTAAGAAGACAGCAAATCTAAATGTATATGTGCCAAACAACAGAGATGCAAAATACATAAAGCAAAACTAATAGAAATGAAAGACAAACAAATACACAATTACACTCAGAAAGTTCAACATCCCTATCTCAACAATTGATAGAACTATTAGAAAATCAGCAAGTATATGGAAGAACTGAATACCATTAACCAACATTTGTAAAACATTCAACCCAATAGCAGAACAGACATTTTTCTCAAGAGCCCATGGAACATTCGCTAAGACAGACCACCTCCTGGACGATAAAATGAATGTGAACAAATTTAAAAGAACAAAAACTATAAAAGTGTGTTCTCTGACCACAGTGAAACCAAGCTAGAAATCAATAACATTAAAAAAAAAAAACAGGAAGATTTCCAAACATTTGGAAATTAAGCAACTCACATAAAAATATATCATGGATCAAAGATGAAATCTCAAGGGAAATTTAAAAAATACATCGAACTGAATAAAAATATAAATAAAATATACCAAAATTTGCAGATGCAGCCAAAAACAGTGCTGAGAAGGAAATTTATAGCAATAAGTCCTTATCTTAGAAAAGAGGCAAATTCTCAAAATAAATAATCTAAGCTCCCATCCTATTTTAAGAAACTAGAAAAACAACAGCAAACTATACTCAAAGCAACAGAAGGAAGGAAATCATAATGATAAGAGCAGAAATCAATAAAATTGAAAATAGAAAAACCATGCAGAAAATGAATGAAATAAAAAGCTGGTTCTTTGGTGGGGGGGGGAACCAATAAAGCTGATAAACCACTAGAAAGACTGAAAAAGAAAAAAGAAGATGCAATTTACCAATATCAGGAATGAAATATTGCCACAGAACTTGCATACAGATATGACAACTTAGATGAAATGAACTGATTCTTTGAAAAGCATAAATTACCACAACTCATTCAATATGAAATAAATAATTTGAATTGCTCTACAACTATTAAGGAAATTAAAGCCATAGTTCAAAAACTGCTGAGAGTTCTCCAGGCCCAAGTGGTTTTACAAGAGATTTCTACCAAATTACTTAAAAAATTAATTATACGCAATCTCTTTCAGAAAAGAGGGAATTACAAATCACTTTATGAAGCCAATATTATCTTGAGATCAAAATCAGATAAAGCCAGTAGAAAAAAAAAACTATAGTTCATTATCACTCATGAAAAAAGATATAAAAATCCTCAACAAAATATTAACAAAGAATATCCAGCAATGTATAAAAATAATTATGCACCACAACTAAATGAGGTTTATTCCAGGGATACAAGGCTGGTTCAATACTTGAAAAATCAATATAATCCTACTATCAACAGGCTAAAAAAGAAAAACCACATTATCATATCAAATAATGTAGAGAAAGCATTTGACTAAAACTCAACATCTATTCATGAGAAAAGCTCTCAGCAAATTAGGAATACAAGATAACTTCATTAACCTAGTAAAGAACACCCACACAGTTGAAAGACTGAATACTTTCAGAAACAAGAGAAGGAAGTCTGCTCTTACTACTGTTATTCAACATAGTACTAGAGATTCTAACCAGCACAGTAAGGCAAGAAAAATGAAATCAAAGGACTAAAGATTAGAAAGGAAGAAATAAAACCACTAATTTATAGGTGACATGATTATCTATGTAGAAATTCTGAAGGAACACACACACACACACACACAAACTACTGATACTACACACAACAAATTGGATGGATCTAAAGGGAATTGTGTTGAGTGAAAAATCCAATCTCAAATCATACTGTATGATTCCATTTATATAACATTCTCAATGATAAAATTATAGAGATCAAGAATAGATAAGTGGTTGCCAAGACTTAGAGATATAGGAGGAGAGATGATTGTGACTATATAAAGGGGTAGTCAGAGGATATCTGTAGTTGCAGAACAGTTCTATATTTCATTATGGTTGTGGTTACAAAAATCTATGCATGCGTTAAAACTGCCCAGAATTTGGGGACAACTGGATATCCACCTGCAAAAGAATGAAGTTGGACCACTACCTCATACCATTTACAAAAATTAACTTAAAATGGATAAAAGACCTAAGTTTAATAATTTATAAAATTATAAACTCTTAGATGGCATAAATCTTCATAAACTTGAATTAGGCAGTGGTTTAGACGGCATAACTCTTAGACGGCATAAACTCTTAGACGGCATAAATCTTCATAATCTTGAATTAGGCAGTGGTTTCTTAGATATGATATGCAAAGCACAAGTAACAAAAGGAAAAAGATAAACTGAACTTCATCACATTTAAAATTTTTTGCTGCAAAGGAAACCATCAAGAAAGTGAAAACACAACCTGCATGATGGGAGAAAATTCTGCAAATCATTTATCTGATACAGTTCTTGAATCCAGAATATATAAATCTTACCAATCAATAATAAAAAGATAGATAGTCAAACTTTTAAAATGGACAAAAGATTTGAATAGATTTTTTTTAACATTGTTGTGGGGAGGAGGTAATTAGGTTTTTTTATTTATTTTTTAATGGAGCTACTGGGTATTGAACCCAGGACTTGGTGCATGCTAGGCACATGCTCTATCACTGAGCTATACCCTCCCCACCTTGAATAGATATTTCTTGAAAGAATATATACAAATGGCTAATAAACACATGGAAAGATGCCCAACATTATTAGACATCAGAGAAATACAAATTAAAACCACAATGAGATACCCCATCACACATACTAGAATGGCTATAATCAGAAAGATAGATAATAAAAAGTGTTGGCAAAGATGTGGCAAAGTTGGAACCTTCATACACTGATGGTGGGATTGTAAAATGGTGCAGCTGCTTTGAAAAATTCAGTTTGGCAGTTCCTCAAAAATTTGTTACCATATGACAGCAATTCCACTCCTAGGCATATGATTGATTGAGAGAAATGAAAAGATACACCCTTACAAAGTTTTGTACACAATACACAATATCCATCACAGCTTTATTCCTAATAGCCAAAAAATAAAAACAACCTAAATGTCTATCAGCTGATAAATGGATAAACAAAATGTGGTGTATCCAATACAATGGAATATTATTTAGCAATAAAAAGAAATAAAGTACTGATACATGCTACAACACGGATGAATCTTCAAAATATTATGCTAAGTGAAAGAAGCCTGTCACAAAAGATTACATGTTGTATGCTTCCACTTACGTGAAATGTCCAGAATAGGCAGTCAATAAAGACCGAAAGTAAATTAGTGGTTGCCTAAGGCTGGGGGTGGGAAGAAAAGGTGAGTGACCTCCAATAAGGAATATCCTACACAGCAAGGTTATCATTCAGAATAGAAGGAGAGATTTAAGAACTTCCAGACAAGCAAAAGCTAAAGGAGTTCATCACCACTAGATCAGCTTTATAAGAAATGTTAAAGGACTTCTTCAAGCTGAAACAAAAGGGGACTAATTAGTAACAGGAAAACATGAATGAAAGTAAAATCTCACTGGTAAAGGTAAACACTTAGTGAAATTAGGAATATTCTAATATTGTAAAGGCAGTGGATTAATCACTTACAAAGCTAGTATGATGGTTAAAAGACAAAAGTAGTAAAAATAACTATAACCACAATGCTTTGTTAATGGGTACCCAAGATAAAGAGATATAAATTGTGACATCAAAAACATAAATCATGGGGGTTCAAAATGTAGAGCTCTAGAATGCATTCAAACTTAAGTTGTTACCACCTTAAAATAGACTGTTATAAATATAAGTTGTTACATGTAAGCTTTATAGTAATCACAAAGCAGAAACTTATAGTAAATATACAAAAGATAAAGGACTACATAAAATCATCAAATCACCAAAGAGGAGAGCAAGGACAAAGAAACAGAGGAACTAAAGCACAGGGAATATAGCTAATATTTTATAATAACTATAAATGGGTATAATCTATAAAAATTTTGAATCACTATGTTGTACACCTGAAACTAATAATATTGTAAATCAACTATACCTCAATTTAAAAATATAAAATCACATCCATCTTGTTAAAAAAATCCTGAATATGAATGTTTATTCTAGCTCCATTCATAATTGCCAAAAATTGGAAATAATCCAAACATCCTTCAAAAGATGAAATAAATACACCGTGGTACATCCACACACTGGAATGCTACTCCATAACAAAAAGAAACTATTTATACACACAGCTACTTGGATGAATTTCAAAAGCATTAGACTGATGTAAAAAAGCCAGTTTTAATCATAAATGTATGATTCTGTTTATATAACATTCTCAAAATGACAAAACTATAATAATAGAGAAGAGATGATTAGTTGCCGGAGGTTAGGGGTATGTGGGGGGAGGGAGGGGTTGGGGGAGAGGTGAAACTATAAAGGGAAAGCAACAGGGAGTTTTTTGGGGTGATGGAACTGGTCCTGTATACAGATTGTGGTGGTGGATACATGAATCTCTCTGTGTTAAAATTATATACATGTGTTTTTTTTAAGTGTATTTTATTTTTTGAAAACATTTTTAATAGAGGTACTGAAGACTGAACCCAGGACCTTGTGCATGCTAAGCACGTGCTATACCGCTGAGCTATACCCTTCCCCCCAAGTCTATTTTAATGTATGATAATTTTAAAAAGAAAAAAGAAAGGAATAGAGGATAAACCTGTAGATTAAATAAGATGATAGTTACTAGGGTGTTCAATTTATAGTAACTCTTTAAGCTAAGTTTTGTTTTCTGTATCTTTATTTTTAACTAAAAAGTTGCTTAAAATAACAGGGATGAAAGGGGAAAGGGAAAAAACCTGGTTCAGGGAAGGTTTCTTTTGAGGTGACAAGAAGATGAGAGAATTGAGAGATGAGAAGGAACCATGAAAGTGAAGGGTGGGAGGAGAGTATTTAAGGCAGAGACTGGACGCAGGAGATAAAGGGTAGGACAGGAAGTCCTGATGCAAGAATATGTAGTTGTTCATATCCTAGCAATAGGATGTGAGAGTGTGTAGATTTATTATAAGGTATTGGCTCATGTATTTATATAGTCTGGCAAGTCCCAAGATTTGCAGGGTGAATTGACAAGCTACAGGTCCAGGAGAGCTGATTAATTGGTTCCAGTATAGTCCTAAGGCCTGAGAACCAGAAAAGCTGATGGTATAGTTCCAGTCCCAATGCAAGCAGGCTCAAGACCCAGGAAGAGCCATTGTTTGACTCTGAGCCTGAAAGAAGGAAAAGAATCCAATGTCCCAGCTCAAAGACAGTCAGGCTTCTGCCTGACTTCTTCCTCTCTTACTGGGGGGATGGTCAGCTTTTTCCTTCTAGTCAGGCCTCCAAATGACTGGATGAGGTCTACACATTAGGGAGGGCAATTTGCTTTACTAGGTCTTTCTATGTAAATGTTAATCTCACCCAAAAACACCCTCACAGGAAAACTCAGAATAATGTTTGGCCAAATATCTGGGCACCCCATGGCCCAGACAAGTTGAAACACAAAACTAACTTATTACACTATGTGTATTACAAATGTATCAAACAACTTCACTAAAGGGGGTAGGCAAGACGTGTTGACCCAACTAACTTTGGAAATAAGCGGAGTCTGTAACACTAAAGGCAAACGGAACTGCTGCATTAAGGAAATGAGAATGAGGACTTTAGATGACCTTAGTATATCGATACTGGTTCTTACCTAATGCACTATATCAGCGTAAGGTGCTGTAAAAACTAATAAACAGAGTCAAGAAGCCAGAAGGGGTAGTTCTCACAACCTAGACACAGCCGCCACCAACGGGAAGTAGAAAGACTTCCTCTTTTTGCCTAGTAAGAGCTCAGCCAATGAGAGACTGCCACAACTCAGCCAATGAGAAGCCACTATACTGCAAACTCTCGATTCCACCAATGGAATCTTTGCTTACTAGGCCTCTCAACCGCCTTTTTTCTTTTATAAAAGAGTTCTCTCCCCTGTGTGGTAGAGGGAGTTGCCTGTGGCTCGCCAGAGTTGCAGGTCTGAAACTGCCGTTCTCCGCTAATTCTGAGTAAATCTATTTTTCGCTAGCGAAATAACTGACAGCCTTTTTTGTTTAAGGTCAACATTTTGGTGGCTCACAAGGGGATTCAGAGAAGACCCCCCCAACGACTCTGAGGCTGGTGAGCAGACAGGTGTGTGGAACCCAAGGAGCGCACTGAGGTAATTTTTTTCTCACCACCCCGAGGTTTGAGGGTAAGTCTTTTTCCTGGATCCAAACTTCTGCCCTCTTTGCGTTTTGAAACTCTCCAGGTTTAATTTGGGGTTTATTCTTTCTGATTAAGGCATTGTTCTGTGAGTACTTGTTTGGCACTTTGGCCTCGTTTCTTTGAAATTACGCTGTTCCAACTAGAACTGTGCTAGCCTTTAGCTTGATTTCTTTTGGAATAGGAGCTGTTTCATTGGAAACTGTGCTGTTTGGCCTTCAGCCTGACTCACTTCAGGAATAGGCTGTTCCATTAGAGCTGTACTGAGCAGCCTTTGGCCTGGCTCCTTTGAGTCTAGACTGTTCCCTCAGAACAGGCCTGCACGCTGTTTGAGGCTGTTTAAGCTGTTTGAGCTGTTAAGACTGTTTGAAAATTGTTATTTTACTCTAGAAAAAAACTTCTGAGAAATGGGATCCCAATTATCTAAATATTTTGAGGACACCCCCGCCTACAGGGACCCTGGCTGATTTTATGTTTAAAAACTGCAGTTCTTCCTCATACATATTTCTAACTAAAGGGACCAACCTCACCAAAGGCAACTTAGAACATCAATGGACATTATGGGGAAGTTCTGAAATCCCAAACTTACTTTTCTCAAAACCAAACTGGACAACCACAGCTCTAAAATTTCCAAAACTGAATGGAATGCCTATTCCGATTATTTTGAGGCTTCAATACGTTATCAGGAGCCTAAAATTGCATCTCTGCAAAATAAAGTTTTAGGATTAACTGAGGCAAAGAAAGAAAGAAAGATAAAATGGCTTCCAAAGCCTCATGTCCCTCTTCCCTGGCTTCTATGTCTCACATCCTGCCTCAGGTATTATCTTGTTCCTGTTCCCTAGCTCCACCTCCAACACCATCCTCCTTCCCTTCTATATTGCCTACAGTTCCTCTGTAACTCTCAGTTCCCCCATACCAATTCTCTCACCAAACTTTCCCTTTTCTTTGAAACTCTCCCCACTGCCTTTTCCACTGAACTTGTCAGAACCCATCCCTTTAAAATTAAGGCTTCTGAGGATCCAGAAGCTAAACTCAATCTTTTTTTATATTCCCTGGACTAAAGTAGAGCTGTGAACCATAGTCAAAGATTTTCTCAAAGTAACTGAAGATTGTCACAGGTTTTCTGAGGAATTTGATACAGCCATTCAAACTTACCAACCTGGTTACTCTGACTTAAATCAGCTAGTCATATACTCGTCAGCGAAGGCCAGGCCCAGCTTTGGAAGAAAAAATTGCCAACTGGGAAAATCCTGAAAGAGCTCTGAAATTACAACTGAGAGACCAGCCCATTAACTTATTATATGATCAAGTTCAGGCAACTGCTAAGTGACTTCATAGAGCAATTCATAGGGCTTTTCCAAAGCCTGTTGATTAGAACAAAATTCAAGCTTGCACACAAAAAAATCTGATAAACGTATTCATGACTATTACGATCAATTTCAGAATGTATTTAAGGAAAACTCTGATCTTTCAGATGTTGATTCCACCCAGGTAGCCTTCAACTCTATTTTTATTAATGGGCTGAACTGGGATCTTTTCTAGTAAAAAGGACCAGGATGGAATGGAAAACTATGTCCACTCCAGATTTACTTATCTGGCAAAACACCTCTCTCACACTCAAGATAAGTCACATAAAAGGAAAATTGCTAAAATTCTTAATCTTCAACTCCAGGAAATGGAGGCCCGTAACCAAAATCAAAACCCTCCTAGTTTCTGCTATTATTGCAAAGAGCCAGGACACTAGAAAAGAGATTGTTTACAAATTTAAGCACTTCAGGTGACTTCAGCTTTCTAACTTGCCTTTCCAACATCCTCCCAATGCTAATTGACAGGACTCCAAGGAACTACAGGGGTTTCTCCCAACCCCTCCCTCTTGATTATCTTGGAGAAACATTTCTCCAGATTAAGGATAAATCTTTTTCAGTCCTGACACCAGAGCCACACTCCTGGTGCTCAACCTTACTACTATAAAACAGTCCCTGTCTTGGAGTATTAAAACATTTCAAACAGTGGGGATCTCTAATGAACCTCAAGAGATTCCTCCGAACCTGTTGCTTTTTATTTAGGTCATTTGAGAGATACACACCCTTTTCTCCTTACTTCTTCCACCGTAGCCATTTATTTGGCTGAGACTCCTTATAGAAGTATCATGCTGGAATTTTTCTCTCAAAAGGAGGAAATGATTCTTCAATTTGATACTAGTCATCAAAGCAGCTAATCAAGTGAATTAAATGACTCTGTGAAATCTTTTTATTTGCTCTGTCTCCTTACGTGCAAAATCTCCAACTAATATTGGTAAAATTCACAGAACACCTCCCATCAAGATCCAAATAAACTTCTCAAAACTTCTCCCAGAATTAATCAATACCCTATAAGTAAAGAAGCTATTCAAGGTAAAAAGCTCATAACAGAAGATAATAAGGCTTAAGACCTTATTATCCCTTGTAATAGTCCCTGTAACTCTCTGATTTTACCAGTGAGAAAACCTAAGGGCTGAGAGCAGAGGTTTGTCCAGGACTCCTGAGCAATAAACAAGACTGTTATCCCTCGACACCCTGTTATTCTTAACTCTTATATGCTACTAACCTCCAATTCCACCAGAGGCAAATTCTTCACTATAATTGATTTGTGCAGTGCATTCTAACCAATACCTTTTTGCCTTCATTTGGGAAGAAAAACAATTCACCTGGATGGTAACACCTCAGGGTTATACTGAGAGTCCTTCTTATTTCTCACAAATCCTGAAGGCTGATCTGGATGATATAAAGTTCCTTGGGAGTTCTACTTTGTTGCAATGTGTAAGGTCTGCTTCTTTGCTCTCCTTCTCAGACCTCCTCACAGAAAAACAGTATCCACCTTCTAAAGTTTTTAGCCTTAAAGAGACATAAGGTTGTCAAGGAAAAATTGCAGTTTGCCCAAACCCAGGTTCGATATTTAGGGCATCTAATATCTGAAAAAAAGCTACATCTAGATCCAGAAGGTTTCATCATGTCCTAATTTCCCCCAAAACCAAAACTAAGTGCCAACTGTGAGGTTTTCTTGGGCTAGTTAGTTATTACTGGAACTGGATTACAAGTTTTTCTCCTATGGCCAAACCTCTGTATATTTTACTAAAGAGCAATACCAACCCAACTTTATGGGAAGAACCAGGCAAAATAGCCTTTAGGACGTAAAGGAGAGTCCGATGAACCCACCCACCAATTATCCAATTATCAGATTCCCTTTTTCATTTTTATATATGAAAAGGACGGTAATGCCTTTAGGGTACTCACCCAAAAACATGAGGACCACCATCCATCCATAGGGTATTATAGCCAGCAACTGGACCCTGTGGCACAGGGATACCCACCTTTTGCCTTAGAGCCATAATGCCACCTCCCTTTTGGGTAAGGCCACCAAAAAGATCATTGTGCAATCCCCTTTAAGCATTTTTGTACTTCATGCAGTAGAAGCCCTTCTGAATTCTCATCACACTCAACATTTCTCAGTCAGCCTCCTCACCTCCTGTGAAGTCCTTTTGTTAACATCCTCACATAATTCTTTTAGGTTGTTAATAACCTTAATTCTGCTACTCTTCTGCCCTCCATCACCAATGAAGTCCCTCACGACTGCTTAACACTGATGGATCACCTCCTGATACCTCGTGATGATCTGCAGGAAAATCCTTTGGGTAATGCTGACTTCTCATCATTCGCTGATGGTTCTTATTTAAAAGATGATAATGGCAAATATTGTGCTGGATATGCTATTGCAACTCCTTTTGATGTTGTTGAGGTAGCATGTTTACCTCTGGCTACTTCAGCCCAACAGGCTGAATTATATGCTCTTACAGAGCTTGTACTTGAGTCAAGCACAAAACTCCCAATATTTGTACTGATAGTAGATACGCTTTTGGAGCAGCTCATGTTTCTGGAACACTGTGAAAGCAACATGGCTTCCTAACTTCTAGTGGACATAAAATTTAAAATGGCCCCTATGTTCATGAATTATTGAATGCAATTCTTTTACCTACCACTTAAGCTATTATTAAAATTCCAGAGCATTCTAACCTTGACTCCCTGGGAGATAAGGGAAATTACCTTGCTGACATTTCCACAAGGAATGCTGCCCTTAAAGGAACCAACAGCAGTCAAATCTCTGTCATGGTCCAAAGGGATATTTCCCCAAATGATACTTTAGAAAAACTAGCTGGATTGACACAACATTGTAAAATGACTATAACTAAATAAAAAAAAGTTAAAAAAAAAAAAGAAAAGAAAAACTAGCTGGAGGAGCCCAACAGCTGACCTCAGAAAAGGAAAAACAAGACTGGAAATACAACAACTGTTGGTCTGATAAAAAGAGAAAGCTCTGGTTCAGACCAAATAACAACTCAGTCCTACCGGAGACTCTAAAATTCCCCTTCCTAACCACTGTACATGCATTAAACCATTGGCCTACTGACCAAATTATAGCTTTCATGAATCAGTATTGGTGGGGAAACATTAACAAGGCTGCAAAACTACCTACCTCACTTGTCCCACTAGTCCAAAGTACAACCCGGGGAAGCCTGTTCTTACTGCTCCTGGACATTTAAACTGCCTAATGGACCATTCGAGGTCTGGCAATTGGATTTCATACAACTTCCTCCATCTCAGAGATATAAATATGTTTTAGTCATGGTCTGAATGTTTTCACACTGGACTAAAACATTCCCTTGCAAACAAGCTACTGCCTCTTCTGTGGCTAAAGTCTTTTTGTAAAATATTATCCCCACCTGGGGAATTCCTCTCAAACTTCATAATGATCAAGGGACCCATTTTCCTGGTCAGGTACTTTAGCAAGTCTGTACTGCTTGGCCAGTTTTACAACACTTTCACTGCACTTAACATCTTCAACCCTCTGGTCTGGTCAAATGCACTAACAGCATTATTAAGACTCACTTGGCAGATTTGTAAGGGCCCTCTAAGTAACTTAGCCAAAAGCATTGCCATTGGTCCTTCTAAATCTTAGATCCATCCCTTTTGGAACTCAAACTCTCACCCTTTGAGATAGCCACAGGACACTCAATGCACTTGGCTTCTGCCTCTTTTGACCCACAACTGATAAAAGGAGAGATACTTCAATATTGAAAAAGCCTATTGCTTCTATTTAAAATAACCATGTTTTGGTAGAGCAATGTTTTCACAGTGCGCTCTTAGGAGACGAAGACCTTAAGCATCCTTGCAACCTAAAGATTTCATCTACTGGAAAAGACACCACCAGAAGGGCTCTCTAACCTCACTGGAAAGACCCCTATCAGGTACTGCTAACCAACCTTTGTGCCATCAAACTCCAGAGAACAGACTGCTGGATTCTTATGACATACCTAAAGAAAGCACCACACCCTGAGAGGACCTGCATATCATCTGGTGACCTGAAAGTTAACAGTTCCCGGAATTGAAGCAGACAACATCTGATGAGACAGCTTACCCGAGACATCGAGACCAGACCTGCTGGAAGTTTGTCTGCCAAACCTTTGATGATGATGTAACACTTCATATGATCCCCAATGTCTATGATCTTGATGATATATGGACTTTAGATAAAAAATGCCTGAGAGATTTCCCTCCTACCCTTCCTTGTTACTTGAATGTGACCTCAATAGGTTTCCAATACGTGCACTTTCCCTCCACTGTGGGACACTATACCCAGTAAAGGTCCCTTCTGGCATTCAAGGACAAAAAGCCACTGGAACCAGAAAACCTGACTCTTGATCAGCCATGCTTTTAGAGAAAGATCATGATCAAAAGGAGGAAATGTAAAAATGAATAAACAAAAATCACAACTGAAAGTCAGGAGGCTAGAAAGGGGAGCTCTCACACCCTGTGACAACAGCAGAACCCAACAGGAAGAAGAAAGACTTCCTCCTCTTGCCTGGTAAGAATTCAGCCATTGAGATTGCCACAACTCAGTCAATGAAAAGCCACTATAATGCCAACTCTCAATTCCTCCAACAGACTCTTTGTTTACTATAGCCCCCCAACTTCCTTTTCCCCTCCTTGCTGTAAGAGGTACCTGTGTGTGGCTTGCCATGGTTGGAAACCCCAAATTTTAATTCTTTGTTGACCCTGAATAAACCCATTTTTGTTGGCAGTCTATTTGTTTTAGGTCAACATTGTTAATAATAGGGGAATATGGGTATTTGGGGACTATCTGTATTTGTAATTTTTCTGTATATCTAAAGCAGTTCTAAAAATAAAGGTTTTTTAAAAGTTGACTAAAAAAAAAAGATAAGTACCATACAGTTTGTCCAGAAGAAATGGAGAGGCCCAGAGCTGAGACAGTTACTGTGGTACCCGAAATCTCACTCACACAGCCTGTCAGACCCTTAACTTTAATACACAGACGCTGAAGCCAGACCACCTGGCTTTGAATTCTGGCTTTACGACTTACTAGCTGGGTAACCTTGGGCAAGTTACTTAACCTCTTTGTGAACCTCATCTCTTAAAAAGAATGAAAGCCCTGCTTTTTGTCATGTTATAATAAGGATTAAATAAGTTGAATATGTATAAAATACTTAAATGTGTGCTGGTAAATAGTAAGTTCTATACGAATACTTTGTAAACTGAAAAAGGAAACCATGATGACTAAAAGTTCATTTAGTAATTAGCTATAATCATACAAGGTAGGGAGATGTGGGTTTGGTTGCTATGAATCAGGCAGTGGTTGCCATGGACATGACAGAACCTTGCCAGCCACTGTTAGGACAATGTCATACCCTTTATAAGGGGGCAACTGAGCTGTGTTACTCTGCCAAGAAGGCTAGAAAGCTTAATACACCTTCCAATTATTCTACACATCTTATGTCTTTCACCCAAAAAGAACCAACTTCTAATCAGATACATAATTAACCACCTCAAGGTAAGAAAAGTATATCATTATCTCCATTCTATAGATAAGAAATCTGAAAATGGCAGGTTTAATTTAGGTGATTTCATCCCAGAGTACCCAGGAGAGGTGCTAAAAATGAAAGAAAGGACCTGATAATTCCTAGCCCAATTATTTTCCTTCTCGGTTACCCTATGTATCCTTCTTTAGGATATGTTCTTAAGGAAGAATTTGTGTGATACCAGTTTGACCTTTCTTAGTGGCACTAACAAATACAGACTGCCTGAGATCAAGTTAGGAAGCTCTGCCAATTATCAGGAAATAGACATGAAGCTGCTACTGGCCTCGTCTCAAAGGGAGATGGCTATCATGGAACCCAGACGATCAGACTCTGGTGTTTCAGGCTTCAGGTCTTATCAGCTTTATGAGCAAAGCTGGAGTGAGGCTGGTTTTGATCATAGGCCACGTATAAGGTTTCTCTTTTGTCTGGCATAAACCAGAGCCATTCTCCAAGAGGTCCTTATGGGAAGCCAAATAATTTCCTAGAGAATGAACTATGCTCTAAGAAATGATATGAAATGTGAGTCTCTGTGGGAAAGGCCATTGTCCAAAACAGTGGGTGACTCTGCAGAACCCTGCTAAGCTGGCACATACCACTGTGCTCATAGACAGCTAAGCAAAACCCATCTGGGTATGAGCCTAAGTACTTTGTTAACCCAACCAGAGCTTCCTCCAGCTCTGGACCCCAACATAATTATTCATTAGGAAAATATGAATCAAAACCACCACTAGATACTACTTCACACCCACTAGTATGGCTATAAACAAAAAGACCAAAAGAAGTTGGAACCATCCTGCACTGCTGGTAGGAATGTAAAATATAGAAAGAGTCTGGCACTTCCTAAAAGGGTTAAACATAGAGTTATCATATGACCCAGCTGTTATACTCCTAGGTATACACCCAAGAGAACTGAAAACACATGTACACACTGAAATTTGTATACACATTTATATAGCAGGATTATTCATAAGAGCCAAAAAAGTAGAAACAATCCAAATGTCCATTAACTGATGAATGGATAAACAAATGTGGTATATTCATACAATGGAATATTAGTCAGCCATAAAAAGGGATAAAATGCTAATACATGCTACAACATAGATTAACCATGAAGTGATTGTGTAAATTACTTTTTACTTAGGCAATCACTCCCAAATATGGCTATAATTTGAAACCACCTAGGCTGCTTATGCAACCCCAAGAATCTTTGAGAGTACAGCACCTGGACTGATGTTTGAAATCCATTAGACTAAATGATCTCTAAGGTCTCTTACAGCACTAGAAATTGTATGCAATCTACGATAGTGGGTCACCAACACCCACATTTCTGAAGCAGAGGCAATAAGAGAACCAAGCCTAATGGATAGTTGTTACTTAGAACAGGTCTTCCAATAGCTCCTTCTTGAAACCTAAGGTAGTTCTTCTCCAAGACATCACTCCATCCCACCCCGACCCCCAAAGCTGAATGAAGATATTCCTAACAGGGATAAACCAAGATTGAAGGGATAGGCCATACCTGATGCCATCATGCCTGTGTGGGTTGCTTTAGTGAGAAATCACCCTATTTTGCCTCTCGAGTTGATGATAACCAGTCCCTCCCTATATGACATAGGCAAGGTTGGACAGAATGAAGTAATGGACTTCCAGTAGTCCCAGGCTTTCCGTTTATCAGTACCCGTGTACTCATAAGCTGACTTAGGTTTGGTGTTAATAATGGGGCTGATTTCTTGTTTACTTGTTTTCTTTAATATTAAAGAGCAAAACTGAATCATGTTCCGGCTACTGACCTCCTGCTGGCCTCACAGTAAGGAAACTGAAGAGACACGAAGGTAATGTTGTAATTATTTCTCTAGACCTGTTCTCTTATTTCCTCCAATGTATCTGCCCACAATCCCTCAAAGGACAAGTCTTTATGATATTTATTGTTAGGTGAAGTGACTAAGCAGTGTCTACAAGACTGGGGGCAGGGTTGGGGGAGGATGGGCCATTCTACAAAGCCAGTGAATTGGGGAAGAAAAGCAGCCTTGGAGGCTTTGGGGAGGGGTTCCCATACCACCTTCTAACACCTTGCTGTGCCTGCCTACTGCAGGCAGAGCCCCAAACACCAGGAAGAGTAGAATCCTTTGTTTAGCCTGGGAACTAATGGTGCTTTTAAGGCTTTGGCTCATTTTTCTTTTCCATTTCTAGGAATGTGACCCTCATCATCATTGGATTGGACAACTCAGGCAAAACTGTTCTTATGGAGGCGATCCGGAGACGTAAGGAACTAAGAGCATTAGATACTGGTTTAGGTCTCCCATGGGCCCCAGGGACCAATGAAATAATAATTCCCTCCTAGCCCTTACTTCATGGCCCTCAGATTTCCTCTTTTGAAGGTAAACACTTCCCAACACACACACACTCACTCACTCCTCTCCTTAGGTGTTAGCAGCCTGTTTATGTAATGTCTGTCACCTGCTCCCTTTACAAGCTATCCTAATTGAACGTCCTCTCATGGTGTCAGTACGAATGAACTCAGACTATATAAAGCACTGCAGTCAATTATGAAGGATATTTGAAACAGTGTCTAGTTTCAGAGCTCAATTAAAGTGGAATTTGGTCTAGATAAGAAAGACAAGTGTGGGATGATGAGGAAGTTTAATAACATGCAACTCTTTGTGACAGTTCATATAGAGGGTTGGAGCTTGAGAAATGTTGTCAGTCCAGAGATGTGCAAGTTTAATACTAGATCTCCAGTTTAATACCTTGACATTTCAAGAAGCAGTTACACAGAATTGCAGGGAGCTACTTTTCCAGTTGTGAAGACCTTGCTAACTGCAGGCCAGTTAATCAAAGAGCCCAACACAGTGGCTGGCATAGGATGCCCTCCACTGAGTTTTAATAAATAAAAGAAGGGGGTATGAGCACGTGGCCATATTTTATATAACCTGGCAGCCCTATTCAAAGTATAGCAAAGGGCTAATCTGACTCCTCTGCCTCTGGCCAACTTGAAGCCAGTATCAGTTTCCTTGAATGACAGCCATAGCCCGCTGGCTGGTCTCACCGTCTCTAGTTGTCTCCCCAGTATTCAGTCCACACAGTTACCGGAAGGACTTGCCACACCTCTGCCATCATACCATTCTCATTCACATGCCCACACTTTCTGTACATGCTGTCCTGCTCCCTAGCACTTCATCCCCTCCATCATCTACCTGCTTAATCAAATGCCTCAAGACACAGCCTCAGCTTGACCTCAGGAAAGTTATCCCCAATGCCCAGCGCCTCCTTCCCTGGCTCCCACTCTATTCTGTGCCTCCCTCTATCATGCACTTACCACGGCATCGTTGTGCAACTGCAAGTCCACCCCCTGCACTGTGAACCCTTGAGGGAAAAGAATGGATCATTTTAGCTCTGTATCTCCAGTCTCTGTACTTTTATTGCCTTCAGGTAGGTACTCATATACATTTGTGGAATAACTGTTCTCCCAGACTCCACCATTCTCCTGAGGCTACATGTTGACTCTTAACAACTTCTCCCTCTCCCCCACCGACCCCCCAGAGGGGCAGCCCCAAGCACAGTTTAGCCAGTGGTTCAGCCTAGTATCCCACCTTATAACAGGCAGCAAATTTGACTCCACCTCTCCCAATTCTCTGATAGGCAGACACAGTAAAAAGGTAAGCAGTAGCAAGAAAACCAAGGAGCCAGGATAAATCACAAGATTGCTGATAAAGGTGGGGGTAATTTTTAGAGCCCAACTCAACCCCACCCTAGGTTCCTAGGTTTACCAGTCTGGGTGAGGCCTGGGAATCTATATTTTAAGAACTCCCCAGGTCTTTCTCAAAGCCAGCCAGCTTTGAGAAGCACTCACCTGCAATTACCCCTATGCTATTTTGTCTAGGAGAATACTGTCTGCTTTCCATCCTCATTTCTAGAGGATAGAGCCTGGACTCTTAAGTTCTTACTGTGTAACTTGCCTTGTGCTTGGTGAATAACTTGGGGCTGATTCCTAAACCAACAGGTTTATGGTTGTGACTTCATTCACAGAGTTTTCAATGGCTAAGGAGCAAAGCGCCACTGATGTCCATTCTGAAGAATATCTCAGGCCACCTCTGTCCATGGAGGACTGCCAGAGTCAATCCAGTAGGTTGCTATGTACCCAAAACATAATAGCTCACCTCCCCTGCTCCGGCAGATGTTTATGACTGCCAGAAACAGACAATAGCCTAGGCAGGAAGTTCTAATCTACGAGTCATCACTTGTGTATTTGAAGATACCAGCTATAAAATATTTTGGGACATAAGCCATTACTGTCAATGACTCTATTCACTGTAACTGTGTTGTCTGGCATGGTCATGTGGGGCAAGAAACCCGAGCATGAGCACAAGCAGGTGCTCTAAATGAGAGCGTTTAGAGCAGTGCCTCTTAAAACCTGGCTATAGATTTCAATCATCTGGGGAGCTCTGAAAAAAATGATGCCTGAACCCCACCGCAGGTCTATGGCATCAAACCCTCAGAGAATGCGGCCTCGTGGCAGGGGTTTCAAAAGCTCCACAGGTGATCCTGGAGCACAGTGAGTACTGAGCCAAAAATCAGAATCACTTGAAGCACTTTCGCATCTACTGACCTGGGGAACAAAGGTTCAGATATTTTCCTCTGAAGAAGGCTCAGGAATCAAAATCTTAAGCACACCAGACAATAATGAGACACAACAGGCATGAGTTTTACTGCTCTCTAAGCTGGCCTTGATACAATGAATATTTTAAAATTACCTTTAGAGTTTTAACCTATTCATTTATTTTTAAGTAGTCTAATCCAGACATAACAAATAACACATCAAAGTTATAAGTAAAAATTGTATGTTATGCGAAAGCTATAATTAAAATCATTGACTAACATAAAAACAGAAGAGGACATTATGAGATGACATTAAATGTGATATGTATATATACACACATACATAGAGACATATTATGTATACATAGAAATGTGTGGATCATGTATTTCCAAAGATCTGAAAGCATCCTGTTAACTTCAGAGCTAAATGACTTGTTCTGGCAATCCTATGGAAAATGTCCCAGGTAGATCTGATACTATAAATAAGACACTACTGATTCTGGTCTTGGAACTCCCAGGTTTAAGTGCACAGAATCTATAAAATCATTATGCTACTAATGTAGGCAGAGAGCTAGGCCAGAACTGTCAGCTCAACAAACTGGAATGTATCTACAGGCTGTCATGCTGAACTACGTTTCTCTGGGGCTGACTGAGGTGTGGAAGGCCCTGCAGGATTGTATGGTCTGACCATAGCCCTGAAAGGGCAAATGAATCTGAGTTTAGCATGGTTTCTCGGGGGAGATATGAGGAAGAGGACTTCATACTCTCATTCACAGTAATAGGCACGATGACCATTTATTGAACACCTACTAAGTGTAAGGGAAGGCGAGCCCCTCCCTCACAGAGCTTAAATTTTTGTTGGAGACAGCACACGCACAGAATGAGGTGAACGACCAGTGTAACAGACCATGTGCTCAAAGAGAGAGAGAAGTGAGAGCCGGGCAGGTCAGAGAGGCTTCCTAAAGAAAGTGGTACTTGAGATGAGCCTTGAGAAGAGCTAGGAGAGAAGGGCTTTCTGTTCATTTATTCATTCGCTTATCCAATTCAGTTAATAAATATTTCTTCAGCCCCTGTGTGCCAGCTTCTGTGCTCGGCATTGTGAAAATAACAGTAAAACCGAGGGGTTCCTATCCTGTTGCAGTTTATAACCCAGACAAACAAATCACAGAATGCAGAATGCTGTAATATGTGCCATGATAGTGGTTAAGTCCAGAAGACAGGCACCTTATCCAGACTGGGGGGACGGTGGTGTGCATTAGAGAAAACTTTCTAGAAGCAAGATCTAAATTGGTATTTAAAAAACCAACCAGGTGTTAAGCCAGCAGAGCGTAGTGGAGGAGTGTCCTAAGCGGCAGGAATAGCACCTTGTGAAGGCCCAGGACAAGAGAGAGTGTGACAGTCATGTGGAGTAGGGGGTGGGGAGGTGCAGGAGCCAAGAAGTAGAGGGAGGAAGAGATGGCGTGTGGACCAGGGACCCTGGACACCAGTCAAGGTAGAGATGGATCTGGCAGGTTAGGTGGTAAAGGAGTCTGTAGTCTATCCTGGAAGCGGTGGGCACTCACCAAACGTTCCTGAGCCAGGAGAGGGTAGCACGGGTAAAGTGTCAGCTTAGGAAGATGAATCTATGAGCAGGATGGCAGGACACCCCATAGGAGTCCTCAGGGCAGGCTCTATTCAAGTCTCAGATCACCTTGTGACAAATTCCTTCATCTAACTCTAGACCCCTGTCTTGTGGTTACTTCTCCTTTCTTCCCCTATGCATAGTGCTCCCCAGTAGGATGGGCAGTTGTATGCAATCTGAACTGACCACACTCCTGCTGGATGATCATGAAGTTTCCATCTATGAGCTGAATGGAGATACGAAGGGTCAAGAAATCTGGCCCAACTACTACGCGCAAGCACACGGGCTTGTTTTTGTCCTGGATTCCAGTGACTTCAGCCGCATGCCAGAAGTGAAGGTCATCCTAACACGCCTGTTGTCTGATGAAAGAGTGGCAGGAAAACCCTTCCTTATGTAAGATTCTACCTTTGTGTCTGATCTCCCCTTCCCATTTTGTGCCTTTAGAAAAGCAGCGACATAGGAAGGACCTAGGTGGTCCCTTTGTCACATCCAGCTAGTCCTCCTCTCCTCTTAGGCTCAGTGAGGGGGAGCAGCTCAGTCCTCTGGGGGTGGTTTTCAGGAGCCACTTTCTAGCAGACACTGCCATGGGGAAACCTATTACCTAATGGTGCAAAGATAATTCTGAAGGCGAGCATCAAAGGGAAACAGAGTAATATCTGGACCTTCCACCCCTATCCCTCAACTTGTCCTGAAGACTGCCTTCTTAAATTTGCTTCTCTTTTCTGGCTTCAGTCTCTGACCCTGAGACGATGGCAGAAAATCCCTATTTTGTATATTCATTGCCAATGGCCTCCTCCCTTGGTGGACTGCCTAAAAGTTATGTAACTAACACTTATTCCAGGCTAATAATTCGGGTGGCCCATCAATCTGCATCCCTCACCCCACTCCCTTTTAGCCTTTTTGGTTCCTCATTAGCACCCCCAACTCCAGCATGAACAGAGCTTGGAGGATGTCAAAGCTCCACATCTGTTCATATCCCAGGTAGCAATTCTAATGAAAGTTTAATGGCATAGCGTAGAGGAAGTGGGAAATGAGGCCTGGAGATTAATTGTGGTTTCAAATTATTTGTGCTATTCTTTCCTTCACTGAGAGGTGGCTAGAAAAATGTCTGGCTCACCTCACTGGATATGAACGCTAGTTCCTGGATACGCAGCAACTGTACCAGAATTGGTTGACCCCTCCCTTCCCTTTCTTTTCTTGCCCTTGACCTCAATTTCTGTTTCACTTGTCCTCTCTTCTTCCCTCCCTCTCTCCAATGCCCTGCCCTAGCCTGGCCAACAAGCAAGACAAGAAGGATGCCCGCCTCCCTTGTGATATTATTGAATATCTGCTGCTGGAAACACTAATGAATGAGAAAAAGTCCCCGTGCCGAGTGGTAAGTGTCCAGCCCTCCCCGCCTTCATCCTCTCCGGCAAGGCCAATGCCTCTCCTGGCCTGGTCCATAATCAGCCTCCTATGGCGGGTCTTAGGCAAAGATTCTCCCCGCCAGGCAACAACCATGGTCATGATTTCTGACTCAACAGTGATAATAAATATCACACTCTGATAATACTTCACATCTGTTTTCTCATTAGGCCTGCAAAATAGCTCTTTAAAATTGGAAGTTTCAAGAGCCTCGTTTTATGGATAAGAAAGCTAAGGCTCAGAGACTCTCAGTGACTTGTCCAGGGTCACACATCCAAGACATTACACTTGATTAAAGGATCTTAGCTTTTGTGCCTTTCATTTACTCTCTCAGGAGTGAATGCTGGGTGTCTTCTGGAAAGTCCTTTTTTTTTTTTACTTTGTTATTGTATTATTTAATTATTTTATCTCGGTTGGGGTGGGGAGAGGTAATTAGATTTATTTATTTTTACAGGAAGTACTGGGGATTGGACCCAGGACCTCGGGCATGCTAATAATTTGCTCTACCACTTGAGCTATCCCCTCCCCGCTCCTGGCAAGTCTTAAGAGCCTCTCTAGGCACAGCAGAGCTTACATGTACCTCTGCTCTTTGGCTCAGGGTGATTGGGATTGTGGGCCCCAGGACTCCCAGGCTCCTGGGCTGGAGCCTTCTCTTCTTTTTTTTTGTCACAGGAACCCTGTTCAGCCATTATAAACCTCCAAAGAAAGAACCATCAGCCTGTAATTGAAGGCCTGCGCTGGCTGATATCTGTTATTGAGTATAAACGTGAAGAGCTGCGTACTCGCCAACAGCCACCCCCATCAAGCATTCCAGCTTCCGGAAGTTTAGGCGAAAGATGCTCATCAGAAAGGTACTGAGCGGCCTGCTAGGTGTACTGATAAGAATAGATGCAGGATCAATCTTCAACATAAGCAGGGAGTCCTGGGAGGGGCTTGGATTCTGTGCAGCACTGGGCAAATCTCTCAAGAGCAGCTGGCCCCAATGGGGCAAGAGCAGTGACCTTGAGCATGCCAGCATGGTTCGGTACTCCCTCCCCCTGGCACAATGTGAGTCATCATGTTAGTGGGATGAGTTGTACAAAGGTGAAGCCATCAGAATTAGAGCTTCTCCAAAATAGGGTTTCTATTCCCTGGTTTGTCACACAGAAAAGGAGCACGAGCCCCTTAAGGAGCATACTGGCAATATTCTGCGGGTGAATATCCTGAAGCTGCCCCACATTCTCCGCTTCCCATTCTCTGATCCTCCCAATAATAAGGAAAGATGGGAGAGAACAGGAATGTGGAAAAGAATAGGATCAAGGTTTTGAGGAGTAAAAGGACTAAACCTCCTCTTGCTCGGTTGTCCCTTTCATTGTCCAAACACATATGGCAGGGATGGGGTGATGGCTGTGTTTGATTAAGGAGCTTGCACCTTTTTTTCACTATAGCTTTGTCCCTTCTATCTTTCCCAGTTTTGCTACCCGGATGGGAATGGCCAAAGGAAAAAGACCACTTCAAAGACAATCCTCAATGGAACCGAGGCCTCTAAAGCCAATCCTACAGGTTAACGGCTCATTAAATGTCACTGCCCTAGGGACCAATCACTGCACTCTCAGGCACCAACTGACCTTTTTTTTTTTTCCATCTTGCTATACAGAAAGAAGATATAAGAGTAAGAGCTAAAAAGAACATATCAGTTACATTTGCTTTAGAAGAACCCATGGAGGAAGGTGAATGTTCTGGGGGAAATGGATCTCAGAACATCACTGAGCATCACTACAATCAGCGTGCTAACTTGCAGTCCCAGGATCCATATGCCAAGGACAATCCTTTCGAAGGTAATGCCGGATCAATGGTTCGTCAGAGAAGAAAAGATAGAAAGACCTTCCCTAACAATTTATAAAACAGTATTCCTATTTTGAGTTTGAAACTTTTCTCATACTGTGGTTGGTGGTCAGGAGAAAGAGGAGTAGATGAAGTGTAGGGAGAGTGCTCAGGGACCACTCGCTGGCAGCCCAGTATGATGCCCCAGCACTGGCTGACACAAGATCTTTGTTTGGATGGCTGTAGGGTTAGCTTAAAGGTTATGATTTCCGGTGATGGAAGTATAAATTGGTACAACCTTTAGGGAGAGTAGTTTGGTTGTCAGTCTCCCTCCTGCTCTCCCTCTCGATACATATATCAAGAACTGTCAAAATGTGGGAACCCTATGAGCTAATCATCTCATATCTTGAACTATAGCCAAAAATAATTCTACAAGTACCCAAAAAAGGGTGCTCATGGTTGTTCAATCATGGTATTGTTTACAACAGCCGAAAGTTGGAAACAAGCTAAATGTCTAACAGTGGTGAACGGCTAAATAGATTATGGTGCCACCCACACATATGGAATGCAATGCAGACATTAAGAGGGCTAATGCTGTCTTACATTTACTGGCCTGTAAAGTTTTCCAAGACCTGACGTTTTGTTAGAGAAAATGGCAAGTCAGAGGACATCATGTACAGCATGATGTGTATACATGTGCAGAATATCTGGAGGGAAATCAAACATGAACAGTGGTTTTCTCTAGGGCTAAGATTCTAGGTGATTTTGAGAAGTAAAGGATCAAGGTACCTTTTTGTGGGTTTTGCTTTTATTGGAACTTTTTAATAATCATATATGATTCTCCCAGTACACTAAAGGCACTGAAAAAAAGCTGTGAGGACTTACAGGCCCATTGTTGTTAATAGCTTATGCCATCTCAGTGTTCCTTGGCCCCAGTCTCCATGATGGTAAACTGCCCATATTATAATTTCACCTCTGCTCTTCAAGGGATCTGGCCCTTCACACTACCCCAGAACCTTAGGCTGTCACACCCATACCAGAGGGGCCTGAACTTGGCCAGGGCTGCTGAGGAAGAGAGAGGCACTGCTCTGAGATTGAGGGGTGAGGATTAGAGTTGAGTGGAAGGAATCTGGTAGAACAGAGGAAGTGTTTTACTAGAGGTCAGAAAATACCCCTAAAATCTCTGTCCAAAATTGAAATCCATTTTTTATTTCTATAACCTCAGAACCAAGGGCAAAAAAGAGAATGGACACCTGGGACCCAGAGGAGATATTAGTGGACAATCCCTGTGAAGAAGCCTTTGGATCCTGTGGTTAGTATTCCTCACGGGAAGGGGAGAGGGGAGAGAGCAAAAGGGAGAGAAAGTATGAGGTCAGGGCAGAGGGTGTGTAGCTAGTGGGGTGCAATCTACACCCCCTAGGGAAGTAGTGAACACCCTCCTCCCCCGGATGTGGTGTGGGAAGGACAGGAAGCCTAGTACTTAGCTTCACTTGCAGTGACTGGCTGTTTTCTTTCTCTTTTTAGACTTTTAACAGAGCACTGAAGAGACAAATGGAGGGAAGTCAAAAGAAATATATCCCTCCTTCAGTGAATGGGTTTATTTAGAGAACCATCAGGATTACTTAGCTTTTCAGTTTCTGTTTGCTAATACCTCTACAGTCCCCCCTAAAACTCCACCTAATCTAACATAATATTCCTAAGAACCCCTATTGTTCTTGTCCATCGACATTCTAGCCATCAAATGAATCTTATCCCCACGGAGAGGCTCAGGAACAGCAGGGGAGCATCCATTTGAGAATGAAAACAACGTTGGCAAAGAAGATCAGAGCCTTGACATTTCTGTACCCAGATGCTCCTGATGAAGTTTGTGAACATGTCATGGGTGACCAACTGAAACTGAGGTTTAGATGTACACAGTCAGTTTAGAATTACATCTTCCCCTCTATGGTTATTGGGTATAAGGGGACTGGCATAAACAAACAATTTTTCTGCTGAGAATTAGGCTCTGTTGAATCATTTTCAGTCAGCCTCCAAAAACAACTCAGTTTTAAATTCCCAGCCACTGTCTGTGAAGCCTGGCAACGATTCTTTTGCTGGCCCTTCAAGGAATAACAATTGCTGTCTGTCCTAACATTTGGGTTAGGTATGCAAAACCTGTATGAACTTAAACCCATTCAACTCTCCATCCCAAGAAGGGCAGTGGTAGTGGTGGTAGTTATGATTCGCTATTATTACGACTATTACTTTCACCATCAGCAGCACAGCCCCCATTTACTGAGTGCCTTCTGGACATCAGGTGCAGCACTAAGCCCTTCCCATTCATTATCTTATTCACAACAACCCTTGGGAGTAGGCAGTATCCGTGCCTGCGAGTTACAGATGAGGAAACTAAGGGGCAGAGACATTAAATAACTTATCCAAAGTCCCACAGCCTGTAAGAAGCAGAGCAGGAGCCTGTATCCAGATCTCACTCTGGGGCTACTTCAGGCCAGAAAGATCTGCTTAGGCTTTTCTCAGACTCCATCCAGAAAGAGAAAGCTACACCCAGGAGAGATGCTGAAGCTTAGCTGTGCCCAGGTCAGAATTATGTTGTTAGCAGAAAGCACACCAGTAGTCTTAGCGGACAGCTGAGTGAGCACTTCCACTGTACCAGGTGCTGGGCTAAGTGTCTTACATACATTATTGCCTTTCATCTTCACAAGTTCTGAGGTCGGCTCTATTATCATCTTACAGAGGGAGACACTGATGTTCAGAGAGGTCAAATCACTTGTCCCAGGGCACCCACTTGGAAATGGCAGAACTGGTGTTCAAACTAAGGTCCAGCTCCATAACTCAAGCTCTTAATTCCTACACTATATGGTCTCACCAGGCAGTATAAACCAACTAGCCTCCAATTGTTTCTGAGAAATAGAAACCTGGCCCAGAAAGCTCAGTCTCACAGCCCCATCTGGAGGACCCAACACTGTCTAAGGCTGCAGCATTGACTATTCTACCTGGCCTGTGGCCTTATGCCCAAGGGGACCACCCCAAGAACCTTGTGGGACTTTGACAGGATTCTGACTGAGGCTCAGCTTATTAGTGATGGAGCCGGAAGGAAACTTACAGAACCTCCAGTCCAACCCCAGTTGTTAAAACAGATGAGGAGTTTGGGGTACAGAGAGGTTAAGTGACTTGCCCAAGACTATACAGCTGATCACTGACAGACATGCTCCTAAGATCCAGATCTCCTGAGTACCCGAGCCAGCGCCTCGATGTACTATGTCCTCCCTGGGTCTTCTCTGGCCACTCTTCACCCACCTCCTCCAATTTGCCCAAAAAATATCACTGGACAATTCTGCTGACAGTTACTCTCTGGGGTGCAGCAAGTATCTGTACTGATGCAGAGTTTTATCAGGCAGGAGACCATGATTCAACAAACCAAGGTTCTTCAGAAAACAGAATCTTCCACATTTCTCTTTATGGCATGTATGTCTACAAGGCAGGCACACTTTCTCTGCCAAGGGGGAGGAGGGCATGTGGCTAAAAGGGGCTGGGAGTGCTACCTATGACTATGGACAGGGTGGACAATTTAGGTTGAAACAACCTCTGACAAAACTGAAATTCAGAATATGGGCACAATTCCCTTTCTACAGTATTGTTCCTGTGCTCCTGGGTGTCAACCAAATTTTCCTACATAGAATCCATCAATCTCTAAAAGTTATTTAAAGAATATCCTCCAAACACAGCCAGCACGCTCTTATTTATTTGGAGTGAGTAGTTTTGTTGCTGCCAGCTGTTACCGTACTTTCCAACCCCTTATCAGGCTGGGTGACTGGCCAGTTTCCCCCAGTGGAGGCAGGAATACGAGAACCTATCTCACAGGCTTGCTGTGAGGATCGAAGGGGACAATCCAGATCCAAATGCTTAGCATAGTGCCCAGCACATAATAAGTAGCTCCTGAAATGCCAGCTGCTATTATTACGATTAGGGGAGGATCTTAAATCATTAGACAGCTATACCCCGCTTCTGGGAGAAGTATCCTCTTTTCTGTAAAGAACAACCCAAGGAGAGATGTCTTAGAGTCTATGGTCCAAAGAACATTGAGAATCTATGGTAACTATAACCACTGCCAACCACTGCTTCTCACATCCTTGTCTTTGAGAATCCTAAATCTGCCAAAAAGGTCTTACAAATCTATCTCAGCATGGCAGCACAGAGACCAAGATTAATGAGAGTTTCTTGAGCCTCGAGGGCAAATTTTCTTTCAGGCAAGTGGTTGCCTTGGAGTTTCTCTCCTTTCCTTGTCAAGGTCCTGGCCTCCTCTGCCAGGACTTTTAAAGTCTAGCTCCTGTCAGAGGCACTTCGAATATGTGACCCTGGACCATCATTCAACAAGCCCCATGTGGTCTGGGTTCTTGTCCATTTTGTCTTGCAAGACAGGCCTGGGCTTTCTGACTAGAGAATTCAATATGCATACGTAGAGGGGTCCCTCTGCTCCAAATGGTTTTTACTCTTGAAAGCTGATCTCCGCTGTTCATATATTGTTTCTACCCACCCTGCAGTGCCCATTCTGCAGGGTTGGTATCCAGTATGACCTGCAGAACATGGGTCATAGAGTCACTACAGAGTAAGGATTAAGGAAGAACTGTGATAATTTAGGGCTGGAGCATGGAAACCAAGAGTAACTAACCCAGCTACAAACGCCCTGAGATTTAAATGTGTGTTGCTTGGGCCATCCCAGTTGTGTTTTGAATATCACTTCTCCTTCCCAGTAACCTATTAAAATTACTTGCTTTCCAGGCAGTTGCAACTTGCAAGACTTAACCAAATACACCGAAAACACCACCACTCAGAATTCTGCCAAGTAGCATTCTTAACCATAAAACACCACTGGCTATGGGTGGGGTAGGGGGCAAGCCTGGACTCACTGCTTTGTCACTCACTCCTGTAAACCCTTCATTGGATGGCCGAAACTAGGATTTCTAACAGGAAGTGGGGTAGAGAACAGGACTTGAAACCATACCCCCATCCCACTTCATTTTCATAGGTGCACCTAAAAGAACTGTTGCCATGTCACCCCGACCTCTGCCTTATTCCTTTAGCTATAATAATCTATCTTCCCACTCCCCTTGCATTTTCTCTCATATCAAGCCCTGTGGGAAACGCAGGTGGAGTTGTTATCCCAGGCGAGAGAGAAAGCAGCAGGAACTTCCTGCTGTTGGCAAGGAGATAGTTTCAGCCGAGGGTTGTGGGAGTCAGGGTCTTGCACTTCCAATCCTGCGCCCATGAAGTGCCTGGCTCAGGTCCAGGGAGCCCAGGAGGCCCTGCTGCCGGGTGGTGGGCAGAGCGATGTTAACAAAGCGCTCAAACTGTGCTGTGCGCTGATGACTCAAGAATCCCACGCAATCCCACACTCAGGCTAGTCGCCACTTCCAGGAACTAAAATAGACCTCTGGTGCTAAGAGACAGCAGGCCTTTTATATCTGCTCAGAAAAATGAGCCCAGCCCTAAGAACCATCCTGCTATGTGATACAATGGAATGTTTCATTAGCCATTAAAGGTGACAATTATGTGCACTGTGTAGGTGGGAACCAGAATGTGAAATAATGTCACGAAAAAAAAAACAGCAAAATAGGGAACAGGTACACATGCTGATCAGAACTATGGAAAATGTACAGAGAAGAGCTCATCCCTAAAGAGTGAAGAGAATGAGGAGCACCAGAGTTGGAGTTTCCACTCTCCCTCCGCTGACACCTTCTGTAATGATACACTTTTTAAAATCGCTGTGCTGGTCACACTAGGTTACTGAGGCACCTGACTTTTAACTGACACAGGAGTTAACTCTGTAGATCATCTGATTCAGGCAATAATGAAGAACTGAATGCTAAGGGGGCTGTTGCTTTAAAATGACTGGATCCTTCCTCTTACCATTTCCTTTCTCAGAATCAGTGCACAGATGAACATTTCAGGTTTAGCGCTATGAGAAATTAGCACTATGAGAAAATAACAGAATTTAGCACAATGAGAAATTCCTTCCAAACACCTGGCCAACCAGACTCTAAGATGAGAGTTTAAGAAAATGTGTATTTGGACCTCTCTTAAGTTAAGCTGCTGTGTTTTGAAGTTGGCTAGCTTATATGGAGAGAAAGGAACTGTTTTTTGACAGGCTGCCAGAAATTCCTTATTGTAAAAGAATTTGCTCAATGCTCTCCTCCCCACCCTTTGTCACCTTGTCACATGTAGTACTTACAGTCAGCCAAACATCCAGCATATTATCTGTGTTATCTCCTGGGGCCCTGGCCTCAACCCTTGCCCAGACTTGGTTTTTCTAGAATTAGCTTTCAATCAGTATGTTTAGTTTTTAAAAGATTATGTGTAGGTTTTTTTAACTTTGTATCTTTAAAATAATTTTAGATTTGCAAAAGAGTTGTAAATACTGTGCAGAGGGTTCCCATATACCCTTCACTCAGCTTTCCCTAATGTTAAGACCTCACATAACTACGGAACTTTGATCAAAACCATGCTATTAACATTAGCACAATACTATTTACTACACTATAGACTTTGTTCAGATTTTCATCAGTTTTTCCACTAATGTCCTTTTTCTGTTCAGGAGCCAGTTCAGGATCCCATGCAGTATTTATAGCATGGTTAGTTTAAAAAAAAAAACACCCCTAGAAATAAGTTTCCTTTTAGAAGGTGGAATAGGTAAGTAAATGTCTGGGCAATTTATGATCCTGAGCTGTTGTACCCAAAGGGGACCTCTATCACTTCTGTACCAAAGCCCTTAATTCACGACACCTCATCACAGTTATTTTCAGAAATCATGTCTTACATCACTACTTCTCACAGTAGTACAAAGGGATTTGACAAGTGAGTTATTTTAGCAACCAATATTATAAGGGTGACAAAAACGAGAGGGATGGCCTTATCTGTTTCCTATGCTTCATTTTTCTTCAAACTGTATTGAAACTTTGTACCAGAAGCTGTAATATTTGACTATAACATAAATGCTGAGAAACACCCACACCAATAGCAAAGGGACTCTTTCCAATGTGCATTTGGTTTTGTTTGCCTGAAATTTAAGTATTGAAATCTTACAGAAACCAAACTGATTAGGTTATTTTGGCTCATTAATCTCAAGAGAGGGAAGGGAAGCAGGCTATGACATCCATTTCTCGCTTCAACAAATAATGAGATTATTAAGAATAACTCTCACTTAATCCATGCCAACTGTGTGCTGGGCAATTTGGAAAGTGCTTTACATACACTGTTTCGCTGAATGGGGCACAAGAATGCTGCGAAGTAAGTATTGTTATTACCTTTCTTTTACAGGGAGAGGGGCAGGGAAGAGAGGATTGAAGAGGTTAAGTAACTCGCCCAAGGTCACACAGCATGTAAGTGATGGAGCCAGGTTCAAGGCTAGGTCAGCCTGATTCCAAAGCCGGTCCTCTTGGCCACCATGCTTATTGCCTCTCTGCCACCTGCCACATTCAGACACTGGGCTGGGGTGTGAGACAGAGATACAAGAGTGAATGGCCCTTATTCCCTCAAACCTTACAGTCTAGTTGGAGGCGAGAGACCATTAAACAGCTAAGTAACAGCCCTCTCTTCTCAGGTACTCCTTGCATTGGTTACAAATAAAGGTGATCAGCAAATGCAAGCAGTGAATCCCCACACCTTTATATATTTAAATTCCTTTTTCAGGTCCTCAGGGGAAAGTCCTCTCCCCTCCCTGTACCCTGAGGATCCCTAACAGTTAGGAATGGACTTGAGGATACTGACATGTTCCTCCATTTTGTGGCTCTAGGCTAGATGTTGGCATTGCCACCCCACTGTCTCCTTTGAGGAGAAACAATAGGAAATATAATGTGCAGATACATATAATGATGGAATCAAACCAGCTGATGGAAAATTGTTAAGTCTGAGACATAATAATTATACTCCATTTCAACTGTCCTTTTTTAATGTTTATTTATTTATTTATTTTTTTAATGGAGGTACTGGGGATTGAACCCAGGACCTCCTGTGTGCTAAACATCAACTTTTGCACTTGCATTAATTGGTGAGCTCTAAGGGAGCTTCAACTGATTAATGACTGTACTTCATGGACACGCCATTTCGAGACATGTTTCTTAGAAAAATGACAATGATGACCCTGTAAATTATAAACTGGCAACATGATTTTGAAAGTGAAGGGCTGGAAGACTTAAATCTCAGCAAATGACAATCACTCTCTTCTCCCTCCCAACCTCCAAACAGTCAAATACCCTAACCTTGTGGTATTCAATGCCAGCTGCACAAGGAAATCACTGGGGAAACTTCAAAATTACCAAAGCCTGTGTCCACCCCTCAGCAATTGTGATGATTTAACTGTTCAGGGGTGTGGCCTGGATTTTGGACATTTTAAAAGATCCCCAGGGGATTTTAATGTGCAGACAAGTTTGGGAACCACAGCCGTAATGCCCTAATCAGAGGATCATAACCCTGGCTGCACATTAAGATCACCTTGGGGGAATCTTTTAAAAATCCAGATGCTGGAGCCACACCCTGGAACAAATAAATTAGGATATCTGGAGGTAGCACCCAAGTCCCAGGAACCAGGATTTTTTGAAAAGCTCTCAAAGGAGTCCGATGTGCAGCCAAGACTGGGAAGCATAGCAGTAGCTGCAACTCCACACCTACAATAAAGGTGCATGCCAAAATTTGCACCCAGAGCTGCAGCAACTCTAAGGTAAGCCTAATGAGAAGCAGCCAGCTCTAGGAGCCAGGTAGGAAGCAGGCTGAGGATAAACCCTTAAAACAATCTTCCTACTTTAATATTAAAATGAACCCCCTTTTCTCTTGCCGTACGAGGGTGAATTTTAAGGCTTATCTAGCATCACTAGTAACTGATGGCATCTAAGCCCCACTCTCTACCACACACAGCAAAACAACTGCACAACGAATGGGAAAGAGAATGCTTTAAAGGGATGAAAACCTTTGCAAAGGACTGCAAACCAGTGCTCAGACAAGAAGGAAGCAGACAAGCGAGCTATTTGGCCCACATACTACCCAACTAGTTAGTTTTTATGTGCAACTTGATGTGCATTTTTATTCATCAAGCCAAACACCGGGCTTGGAGAAAAAAACAAAGCAACCTAGATCGTGTTTCTCATCCTTACCTACACATGAGAGCCATCTGGGGAGGTTTTAAAATAATGATGCTAGGGCTGCACCCAAAGTGAGTGAGCTCAATCTCTGAGTAACTCACCCAGGAATCTCCATTTTAAAAGGTCCCCAGGTGATTCTAATGTTGCAACTATAAAACAAAGAATGTTGCCCACCATCCAGTTCTACCTAGAGTCCACCCTGTAAGGAATCCAGGAATGAGGCACTCTCTGCTCTGGGAAAACAGGCAGAACAGGCCCTCAGATTATCTTCAGAGAAATTTTTATGAACCAAGATTCTCGCATCTTCTCACACTTAGAAAAGCACTAAAATCATTAACAGATAATCATCTGTTCCTTGTTACTAGCACCAACCTTCTTGTGACTAGCAGGAACCTTCTACTGAGCTGTGTGCTGGACTGCATGTATCCCTTCTCCAAAATCACATCCATGCTAACCTCCCAAGCTACCTCTTCATCAGAGCTCTCTGAGAGGCTGTGTCCGTAAGTCCCCAAATAAAACTGAAACTCATAGCTCTCGCACTGTGCGTTTTTAATTTTAGTTGACACAACCAAGGCTGAGAACTGTTGCTCTAAACCAGTGGTTCTCAAACTTGAACATGCATCAGAATCACCTGGAGGGCAAATTAAATAAAACACAGAGAGCTGGATCAGTGTTAAACCAGGAGAGTCCCAGGCAAACCAGTACTGTTGGGCACACTACAGTCAGATTCCTAAGTGGCCCCAGTGCCGTTAACAAAGGGTGGGGAGACTGTTCTAGATTAAAAGAGACTAAAAAGACTAAAATGCAACATGTGAACTGGCCATAAAAGACATTCAGGGGACCGCTGGGGAAATCTGAATATAGAGCAGTGCTACTCAGCCAGCCCACAGATATAAATGAACCACGTCACTGAGCACACTATTTAATGCGGCTGACATATTTTTGGTAACAAGATTTTCTCAATGAAGGATGTGGCACACTGATACACTCTCTGGTGCAAGCTCCTTATCTCTGTGAACCATCAAGCAGTCTGCAAATCACACGAGGAAGCACTGGACTAGATATTAGATAATGTTAGTAAAGATCAGTGATGGACTGGTCATTATTTTTAACTGGGCTTATGGTATAATAGGTAGAAAAATGTCCTTATACTTAGACAGTGTTGCTGAGATATTTAAAGGTGAAGTGTCATGGTGTCTACAACTGACTTTAAAATGGTTTATCGAAGAACAGATACACACATAGATAAAGCAAATATGGCAAAATGTTAACATTTGTTGAATCTCTGTGTTACACTGATGTTCATTGTACTACTCTTTCGACTTTCTTCTAAGTTTAAAAGTTTTTATTATAAAAATGACAAAACCATGATTCTAAAATCATCTTACTTACAAGATACAACACTAACAGAAGTTGATTATCTACAGCTAATCCTGTATTTATTCATTAGATATTCCTTGTGGAAATAGCTAAGTTAAAAATAGAAAGATGAGCTAGCCAGAAGGAAAAAGCGCATTCCAAACTGAGGAAATAGAATGTGGAAAGGAGCAGGACAGAAGAAATTTGTATTTTTCAGGGAAAGGAACTCAAGATGTATAGAAAAATGAGGCTGCCTAGATTATGAAGGGGCTTTGAGGCTAATGAATCATTTGGGAGTTTATTTTAAAAGCAGTAATAAGCCAATGACAGATTTCAAGCACTGAAGAAACACAGTGAGCTTGGCATTTTTGAAAACCCACTCTGGTTGCTTTACATTAAAATTGTTTAAGTTATAGAAATAATATTATTTACATAAAATGAAAATTAGAAAAATGGAAATAAATAATACATAACAATATTTATATAAAATGAAAAATAGGGAAATGGAAATAAAACTTGTCAATCTGACTACCATTAATAATTTTTGTCATTTTAGATTACTTCTTTCTAGTATTTTTTAAATGGATATCTATATAAGTAGTCTTAAGAGCCATATTTTTCTGAGAAAGGCTTCTCAAGAGGTATTTAGGATTGAGAAGAATTGAAAACTCTAGTTGATCTTGTATCATTTTGTAAATCAGACGGTGTTTGCTAAGTTACACGTCCTTAGGCTGTTAAGATTCAAAACATAATCTAAATTGCTGGGCAAGTATCCAAGAATAACTCCAGAGTTAAAGAAATCATGACTAGAGAATATTAATTTCAATATCCAGTTTATTATAGCACATACTGGATCATTAGGGGATTCTAGAGCTTTCTGTCTCTACACTACACAACACAATTATAGGGATTCAGTGTCTGCTTTGAAGTTCCCCTTTCTTATAGGGTCTCCACTACATCCAACTCTCCCTCCACAGGTGAGAGCTAATTGGTGCTATTGCTCCCAGGGGTAACCACATTTTTAAAGACTGTTCTAGAAGCCTCAAAGCCTAGAAAACCCAAAGGAATGAAGCCCTAACGAGATCACGCAGTCGCTCTGCAGTCACGTCATAGCTTACTCTGCTTTTTAAAAAAAGCTAGACTTGTTTCCAGTTCTAATCCTTGGCTACCTCATGAATGCAGATCACAACTAGTAAAATCTCTGGGCAAATACAGAGACCCGAGTCAATACGAAATGATGACCAGCTTCAGAGAAAAGCTCACTGGTCACCCTACCACGGTGACCACCCTACCACCTCAGGCAGAGCCAGAGACAAGACTATAGACAAGGACCCAGGGAACCACGGCCGGCTGACGGCAAAAGGAAGGAACAGTCCAGATCCAGGGCCAGCGAGTGGTCACAACCTAGCAAACTCGCACGACAGCCAGTGAACCTGAGAGCTAAGGTTATAAATCTGCCTCAGACCAGAGGCCCACTAGATTCTTCCTGCTCACGAGCCAAAGATTGGTTTCCCCAGCAATGCTCTCAGGGTCTGTAATGTAGCAATATGCCAAACCTGGAAGTCACCGACACTTCAGCCTTAAGAAAGAGCTTGCAAGCTTGTAGGAGGCTGCTTATCTATCGGGTGAAGAGGAGCACCAGCTCGCAGTGCGGGGTGTGGGGGAACAGATCCACGGGCACAGCTTGTCTCAGGACGAAAGGCTCCCCAAGGAGCTTCTTCGCAGAGTTTGGAGGACAGCACAGCCTGTAGAAACAGACCATAATTATCAGTTCCACAAACCAAGAAGAAACTACAGGAACAGAGTTTCTTAGAACTGAAGCCCTTCCTCTGTTCCCACAGCCCTCTGTGTTTCTCACTAGAATAGCATTTATCATATTTTTTAAGTGTCACTTTTTTATTGTCAGTTTACAACGTTGCATCAATCTCTGGAGTACAGCATTTTTCAGTCATACATGTACATATACTTCTTTTCATATTCTTTTTTATTATAAGTTACTACAAAATATTAAATATAGTTCCCTGAGCTACACAGTAGAAATTTGTTGTTTATCCGGTTTTGTAAGGATTTTCCTCATAATTCTGATAGTAAGAGGTATTCTACCGAAGTTCAGTAGGTATTTTGTACAAATTGTTCCACATACAGATGCAGTTTTTGTTGTATTCTTGGGAGAGGGTGGGTACCACGTCCTTCTACTCTGCCATCTTGGCAATCCTCCTGGCATTCACTATATGTAATGTAACCACCTGGTTACTATCACTATATGTAAGGTAACCACCTATATACTCACTAGAGTATATAATCTTTTTCAGGGTAGAATTAAGGCAAAAACTACTTATTATTCATCTCTGTGTTCCCAGTGTGTGGAGTAAGGGGTTCAATGGTGAAAGGAGTGAGGGGCCTGAACCATATATTTTTCTGTATGATTTGCACACAACAGGTAATTAAAATATATTACTGAATTAAAGTGTTCTATTGAAAATTCTCAAAGCAAATTACTTTTCCCCTAATTTTAAAGGCAGTCAAATACATCTATCAAAATTCATCAAATTGTACATCTTAAGTATGTCTAGTTTACTATATAGGAATCTTATCACAATAAAGGTGTTTTTAAAAAAGAAACCAAAGGCAGTCAAGTAAAAATGAGAACAAAAATCCACCTATAAATTCACCATTCAGAGGATAACCACTGCTCACTTTTCAGGATGTATCTTTCCATATATGTATGTTTAAATCGGTTTCTTCAAGTGGAGTCACACTGTATATATTATATATACTGCTTTACAATAGTTTCTTCAGTTAATAATCCATCATGAGCATCTCTCCACTATATTATATGTAAAGCTACCTCACTTTTATTGGCTCTATGGTATTTCATTAAATAAATGTAACAGCTTGGAAATGTAAGCTGTTTCTAACTTTTCGCTATTTCATAAAGCCCCTTCATATTCTTATAGCTTTATCCTTGCATACATGTTCAGTTATTTAGTGGAACTGCTGAATTGAAGGACCTGTATGTTTTTAAGGCCTTAAGGTATATACCGCTAAACTGTTGTTAATAAAAAAAAAAAAAAAGATTGTACTAATTTACACTCAAACCAACAAAGCCGAAGAGTTCTTGTTTGCCTGGCTAACACTCAGTCATATCAACAGCACTGTCCCATGAAAATCAGGAACAAGACAAGACATGCACTATCACTCCTACACTGGAACATTTTCTTATTCAATGTAGTAAGGAAAAAAAGTATTGGAAGGAGAGAGACAAAACTTTTTATATGGTGATCATATGACCAGCTACCAAGAAAATGCAAGAGAATCAACTGGAAAACAAATAGAACAAATAAAAGACTAAGGTAGCTGGACATAAAATCGGCAATAACCAATTAGAAAATGTCATGAAAAAGGTCCCATTCATAACAGCAATAAAAACTTTACAATATCTTGTATTAATCTTAAGAAAAAAGATCTATATTGGGAAAAATACATGTATGTATTTTTGGAGAATTACAGAAGCCTAGAGTAACTGAAGAGACAGGTCACATACCTGAACAGAAAAAATAATATAAAGATTTCAATTCTCCTTAAATGACTTAATAATTTCAGTGTACTTCCAATCATAAGCCCCAAAGAATATTTCTGAGAAGTTGATTCTAAAGCTCTGTTAGAAAATACATGAAAATGAAGAGCATATATTCTTTAACCCAGCAATTCCACATCAGGGATTTATCTAATATATAGACTATCACATACACTTATTCATCATATGTACATACACATTACACAAATGTGCAAAGCTATATGTACAAGAATAATCACTGCAACATTGTGGTAACAATAGAGTAGAAACAACCTTAAAATTCATTAGCAAGGGACAAGTTAAATGACACATTTATGTAAGTTAAAACTAAATGGCTCCTTTTAAAACTCAAGTAGACCTATAAGTATTGATGCAGATTCTCAATCATTGTAGAACAATCTCCAAAATCTATTATTAAGTGACAAGCATGGTGCAGAATAGTGTTTACAGTTTGTTTCTATTTGTTAGAAAGACAGAGACAGAGACAGAGAGTATCTCTGGTAGGCTACACAAAAAAACTGGTAAGAGTGGTGACATCTGAAGGATTAAGGCCATCTTAGCTGAAGGACTAGCTGAAGGACATCTGAAGGCCAGGCAAGAAAAAGACCTATTATTCACTGCATACTCTTTTGTATTTTTGCTTTTTTTTCCACATATGCACATACTGCCTTTTTAAAATACATTTTTCTTGCCTTTTTGAGGCCATGTTTGTTTTACTCCGTATTAGCAGAATCCAATGTTTACTCTTAATCATTGCATTTTTTAATCTATTATTTGCAAAATAAATATTTTCATTTTATTCAAAAGTGAAACAACATAAAATATACAGTGAAGTTCCCTCCTCACCTATGACTCCCATCCTTGCGATTTTCTCCCACCATCGACAACTACTATTATCAGTTTCTTATAAAATGTACCAGTTTCTCTACCCATATACAGCAAACACAAGCATATATTCTTCTCTTTATCCTTTGTCCTTTTTACAAAGATAGTTTAATATATAAACAATTCTGCATACATTGCTATTCCCACTTAGTAACAGACCCTAGAACCAAAAATCACAAATCACAAAGGAAAAAACAGACTGGACAGCTTCAAAATTAAATACTCCTATCACTTCTCGGCCTTTTGGCTAAGATCAAGTATAAAATTAAATACTCTTGTGCTTCAAAGGATACTGTCAAGAAAATGAACAGACAACCCACAGAATGGGAGAAAATTTTTGCAAATATGTATCTGATAAGGAACTTGTATCAAGAATTTTAAAAGAACTCTTAAAACTCAGTAATAAAAAGACGACCCATCTAAAAAATGGTTAAAAGATGTAAACAGACATATCTCCAAAGAAAATATATAAATGGCAAATAAGCATGTGAAAAAATGTTCAATGTCATTAGCCATGTAGAAAATGCAATCAAAACCACAAGGAGATACCACTTCTTACCCGTCCGGATGTAATAAAAAAGACAGATGATAATAAGAGTTGACAAGGACATAGAGAAATTGGAACCCTCATACATTGCTGGTGGGAATGTAAAATGTGGCAGCCGTTTTGGAAATAATCTGGCAGTTCCTCACAAGGATAAAATAGTTACCATTTGACCCAGAAATTCCACTACTAGGTATCTACCCAAGAGAAATGAAAATATATGTCACCACAAAAACGTGCACACAAATGTTCCTAGCAACATTACTCATAAGAGCCAAAAGGTAGAAACCACCCAAATGTCCATCAACTGATGAATGGATAAATAAAATATTGTATATCCATACAATGGAATATTATTCAGCCATTAAAAAGGGGTGGAGTACTGATACATGCTACAACATAGATGAACCCTGCAAACATCATGCTAACTGAAAGAAGCCAGATGCAAAGAACCACATATCACGACTGTATTTGTATGAAATGTGCAGAACAGGAAAATCGTTAGAGGCAGAAAGATTAGTGGTTGCCTAGAGCCAGAGGGTTGGGGGAAAATGAGGAATGACTGGTGAGAGGTGCAGGATTTCTTTTTGGAGTGATAAAAATGTTCACAGTTAAATGGTAGTGATGGCTGCGTGAATTTGAAAACATACCAAAAACCTTTTGAATTATATGTTTTAATTAAGGATGGATTTTATGACATGTGAATTATAACTCAATAAAGTTATCAAAAAATAATATACTTTCGAGATCTTTCCATATCAGTACACAGAGAACATCTTTATTCTTTTTTATAGCAGCATGGTATTCCATTGTACAGATGTAGCATATTTAACTAGTTCCCCACTGATGGTCTTTTATATTTCATCATCTGTTGTTACACTGCAATAATACTTTTATATACATATATATACACACACACACGTCATTTTACATGTGTGTCAGTATATCTGTAGGATCAAGCCTTAGGAATGGAATTACTGGGTCAAAGGGTATATATACATTTAAGTCTTAATCTATGTTGCTAAATTTCCCTCCATAGAGATAGTACCAATTTACACTCTGATCAGCATTTTTTTAAAAATTCATGGTTCCTAACAGTATTGCCAATAGTACATTATCAAACTTTTTAACTTGTGCCAATCTGAGATATAACAAGTGGTATCTCAGGGTACTTTTAATTTGCATTTCCACTAAAATGGAAGAGACCAAGCATCCTTTCATGGTTCCTAAACACATTTATATTTTCTTTTTAGACCTTCTGTTCATTTTTCTTTTGGATTGTTGTTCTTTTTCTTACTGATTTCCAGGAGTTCATTATAAATTAAAAGAAAAAGTCTTTGTCCGCGATATGAACTGCAAATTTTTTTACCAGTTTGTATGTTGTCTCCTGTCTTTGCTTTTGGTGCTTTTTGTCATGCAAGGTCTTGATTTTTTAAACGTTTTATTGTGATATAATTCAATTTCACATAGCTCACCCAATTACACAGTTCAGTGGCTTTTAGTATATTCACAGAGTTGTGCCTCTATCACAACAGTCAATTTTAGAATATGTTCACTAACTTCTTAGTAGTCACTCCCCATTTCTCCCTAAAATCCCCACTCTTAGTTCTAGGCAACCACAAATCTACTTTCTGTCTCTAACAATTTGCCTAGTCTGGACATTTCCTATAAATGGAATCATATAATATGTGGCCTTTTGTGTCTGGCTTCTGGATACCAGTCCATTATCAAGTAAATGATTTGCAAATATTTTCTCCCATTCTTTGGGCTCTCTCTACACTTTCCTGACGGTATTAGTTGCAGCACAACAAGTTTTATTAACTTTGATGATGTCCAATTACACACAGACACACACACATATTTTGTTGCTGTTGTTGCTTGGTTCTTTGATGTTCCATCTAAGAGGGCTTTTGCCTTGCCCAAGGTCACAAAAATTTACTTCTATGTTTCAAGCTCTTACATTTAGTTCTATGATCCATTGTGAATTCAATTCTCTGTATGGTATAACAAAGGAAGTTATTTTTTAAGTAGCCAAATTTAATAACTTTCTATTATATGGCTTCCGAATTTTCATAGTTAGAAAAGGCTTCTGAACTCCAAGAAATTCTCTGATTTCCTAGGGTACATTTATGATTTCCCCTTTTTACACTTAAATCTCTAACTCTTCTGTAATTTACTCTGGTCTGCAGCATGAGATATGGATCCAAGTTTTTTATTTTTCACCTTGGTTACCCAGTTGTTCACCACTATTGAATAGTTTGTTTCCCACCGATTGGCAGTGCCATCTTCATCATAGATTCAAAAACATTTTTAAACTGTACAATGAAAATAAAGGTAAAGCACAACTGGCAAAGTGTGCAAGAAAAGACAAGGAAATAAGAGTGTGAAAACATATGGGCCCCATGCTTTTATCCTGGGTAGAAGCAGCTCTTTGACAACTTTCTCAGTTTTTTCCCCATGGGTACTGGTATGTTTAGGTTTACTGTAGGTTCCAGAATTAATATTAGCCATTTGCATTTTCCCAGAAAATCTCCCATTTCATCTAGGTTTTCAAATGTATTGGGAGGGAGTTATACAAAGTACTTTCTCGTATTTTTAAAAAATTTCTTAACATACGTAGGTATGCTCTTTTTCTCATCTAAGATTTTTTATTCTTGATTAGTTTTATTTCTCTATTTTTTTTTCTCTCAGTAACACCTTCTGGTTTACAGGTTCTTTTGTAGTTCACTAATTTCTGGATTTTAAAAATGTTATTGATTTCTTCTTTCAGTTTCCTTTAGTTTGATTGTTCTTTTTCTAGCTCACTGACTTGAAAGCTCAACTCATTTCCTTTTAATTCTCACTTGCTTCACCCAGGTATATCATCTATACTTTATACCCACCTATGTTGTTTGAATATTACCAAAAAACTGTGTTACTTATGTTACAAAGGGGGAGGGATTGATTACAAGAAGAAAATAGAATCAAAATAATTGACGAGGGCCAGGAGTGGAGTGAAGCAAAAGGCACTCATCTCAGATGTGAAATTTAAGAGGGTGACCAAAACTCAGTAATCAAAACAAATAATACTTTGATGCAGTATTTTGGAAAAATCAAATTGTAAAACTACAGCCTGCAGGCTGGCTGCCTCATTTTTATAAATAAAGTTTTATTGGAACTAGGGCAAGGACTAGAGTAAGGTGAGTGAGGCAGGGTTTAGCAAGTACAGGAGTGGATCTCACCTTTTTAAAAAAACTTAACATTTTGTTCAACATTTTCCAAATTCTGTACAATAAGCATAACAATAAGGATTACTTCGATCAGCAGGAAAAAAATAATCTAAAAAAGAAGTCAAGACTCACTCAATGATGTTCCTTGCGGTTTCACCCTGGGGCTTGCAGGAAACAAAAACTAGTGTGCGGATGGCCCTGCAGTTTCGAATAGCTTGAACCACCTGGTAATCTGAAGGAAGAAACACATTGCTATTAATAATAATTAAACTATCATGATCCAGGTGATTACAATCTCTGAACTGTGATCACAACACCAGCACCTAGGATTGGTTAGGAACAGAGAGGGAAGCCAGTTCAGAGCCAGCCCACTGGGAGCACCCCTAGCATGGTGTAGAAATGAGAGACTAAAGCTGGCGGACATCATGGGAACACCTAACTAGTTCTGCAGCAGGAAAGCTATTCATCCTTACGCAGTCCCGCCCGGGCTGGGTTCACTACAGCAACAATTAACTGCCCATCTTCCTTTGACTTTAGTAGCTGTGGCAAAATCTTCTCTGCTCGACCAGTGTGGAATTCACAGTTGGTGATGCCTGCAAAAGAGAGGCCCACATAATATAACTAAAAACATAAGTCCAAGGGGTGGGGGTAGAGCTCAGTGGTAGAGCATGTGCTTAACATGCATACGGTCCTGAGTTCAACCCCCAGTACCTCCATTAAAATAAATAAATAAATAAATAAATACACCTAATTATCTGCCCCCTAAACAAACAAAAACAACAACAAAAAAAAACCCCACAAAGCCCAGCAGTGAGGGGCAGGGAGCTTTAGCTTTATAGAAATGTACAGGAACCAGGGAGGGCTCTGCCAGCTTCCCTTTGGATCCAGCATACTTCCGAACAACAATGAAAGAAATGCTTTTACACCTACTTCAGTTTTTCCAACGCACTTTCCCTTGTAACATCTCACCAGGCCTTTCAGTTTGATAGACTAGTCGTGTTCTTTTACAACTTAGCAACTCACACAGCACATAAGGACCTACACTAAGAAAAGAGCCTTGACTTTAACATAAGTGCTCTTTCTGCTATATTGGAGGTTTTCGCACAGAGCCTCAGGAGTTGTCTGGAGGTGAGGCATAGGGACAAGAAAATATGTTCTCTATACTGCAGTTTGGCATAAGGTTTTATTTGAAGAAAAGGTCCTATTGCTAAAAATAGTTTGAAATTTATTGTGTTACGTTAGGACGCCTCATGAGTCTAATGTCAAGAAGGCTCTTCTATTTTATCTAGTTTTGTCAAGTTCCCTTCCTATCAGCTAGGCTTGTTCCTGTCCTCGGGCTCTTCTGGATAGAAAAAAAGATAGATTAGCTATGGGGACCTCTTTTAGAAAACCATTAGGATCTAACTCTGACCACTCCAGAACACCATCCTTTCCTTCTCACAGTCATGGATATGGCAAACGCCCTTTCCCCTACAACCCTTTCCATAGCACAGGAACAACTGCACCTCTTAACTTCTCCCCGGAATGTAAGCAGTGTACCATTGAAGGCTGCAGTCCACCTGGCATCCTCTACCGCCTGCTCCACTAACTCAATCCCAAGGACCTGGGAGGTATACGGAGCCAGAGAGAGGCCGATCACACCTGGGGAAGTAAGAAAGAATAAGAGGAAGGTATTTTAGGGTATTAAGCCAACGAGATTATGCCTACATCATTACCACTACCCCTCCACCTTGGCTTCATGCAAGGGTCGTGGGTGCTGAGGGGATGGCGCTGGGGAGATAAGCTGCATGTAGATTCTGCCCTGGGCTGTCACTTGCCAGTTCCACAGCAGATGTCAAGGAGGATGGTGTTAGAGTTCACTCCACTCAGCTCCCCCACTGTTCGATACAGCATCTCTGCACCAGCAGTGTTAATCTGGAAAAAGGCATCTGGAGAAATGCGAATCTTCAAGCCCAAGAGATCTTCAAAGATGTGGGGTTCCCCAAATAGGAGCTGGTAGGGGGACTGCTGATGGCTGCAACGGGTCATGGTGCTAGAAAAGAACAAGAGAAGAAAGCAACTTGGAAGGGCAGACCAATCCGTCTTTAGTGGTTGGCTGGAGGGGGAGGCACCAGCTTCTCAGCTAGGAGACACTACCTCCACAGCATGGCCCTGAGAGCTCTGAAGGAGTCCCCCTCTCAGGGGATGGAGGTGCATGCAGATACTCCGCCATCAGCAGCGCTGCCCCAGTTATCCACAACTCAGACTACGTATGGCAAGCCATCAGCCTCCTGTTTCCTGCTGGGCTGTCCCAGGTTTACCTTTCCTGGAAGTAAAGTGATGTCAAGTCACAGACTGCTCCTGGCCCTTTGGTGAAAAACTCCTTTATGGTCTCCTTCTGAACACAGAGCTCCTCCTGCCCAGACCACAAAATCAACAGTCAAGCAAAAACTCATCTCGGACAAATTTTCTCTCCAAGCTCTAGAGTAATCAGCCCTGCAGTAGTCAGACAAGAAGGCACAAATCCTATTATAAATAACACTTAACATAAAGCAACATTTTGTAGGACCAAAAAAAAGCTATTTTCACACCTCAGCAGAAGCACTGCTTTGCTTTTCAGCTTTTGACAAATCCTATACAATAGATACAGCACTTTCTCTAGTTTAAAACTCTTAGTAGTTCCCTAAAGAAAGTGTGAGTTATTCTTGTTGTAACCAAGGAGCTAAACTAAGCTTTTGTTCCATCACGAAGAAGCAATAACCTTTCAATTCCTTTCATACATCTCTACTTCAAATATCCCAACCGCCCACCCAAATACCACCTCAGAAGACATGCGACCTAGGAGAAAGGAAAGAGATGGCATGGAAGAGAAAGGGCACATTAACTAAATCCTTTCTTTGAGTTCCAAACATTTAAAAATTCTTGACACAAGAATATACGACTATGAACTATGCTGGAGCTATAGAGATAAAAGGTCAGGAATCAATGACCTGGGTTCAAACCCTAGCTTTGTTATTTATTGGCTCTTTCACCTTCGAGTACCTGTATGCCTCCAATTACTCATCTGTGAAATGAAGGTGACAATACCTCTCCTCCAGCCTACTTCACAAGTTGGTTGAGATGATCACATAAGTATATTTTCATGCAGGAATGTTTGAAAGCTCTAAGCGTTATTACAAATGTAAAAGTATTATTTGGATTATGAGATTCTGACTATATATAGTCTAGTCTCTTATTGATTGGCTTTTGGATTTAGTAGAGCACCCACTAACTTCCATGGGCAAAGTTCTTGTGAAAATACGCAGGAGTCCTCACATGATAATTAACTTGGTAGCCTAGCCTGTCTGTTTGGTTTGATTATTCCATTAGCATAGTTAAGAGTATACTTGCCAGCTCCTCTTCATCATCATCCCCAACCCCTCTTTCCAACCCATACAGATATTCTGTGGATGTGTTGCTTCTGCCCTGAAACCTCTAAATACCAACTACAGTGTAGTGATAGTAAGGGTTGCTTACTAAGCTGCCCCTTATCATCCTGAGTCTCACCTGCGTTAATTCCTGGGGATGGAAAGTGATGATGGCCATTGTATGTCCTTGGCTATTGGTGCGGACTATGAGCTCACGCCAGTACCCACCTTCATGAAACAGAAGGCAGGGCTCCATTGGGGACTGTTGAAGGAGTATTTCATAGTACTAGGAAGAAAACAGTAATATTACACAGGCAAAACCAACAAATTCCACAGCTGATTATTCATGCTGGGTGATTGCTACAAACTGAAGTGTATCCCTCACCACCCAACAAACTCATATGTTGAAACCTCAGTACCTCAGAATGTGACCAGATTTGGAGATAAGGTCTTTAAAGAGGTGATTAAGTTAAAATGAGGCCATTAGGGTGGGCCCTAATCCAGTCATTTCAGTGGGACCAGGCTACCACCCCAGTGGGCCCGGAGGACAGTTATCAAATCAAAGAGGATTATTCTCAAGCCTTAAAATCTAATGGAATTTGCCCTGCTAGGTTTCAGATTTGCTTGGGATTTGTGACCCTTTCTTCCTTCTGATTTGTTCCTTTTGGAATGGGAATGTCTATTCTATGCCTGTCCTATGATTGTATTTTGGAAGCAGATAACTTGTCCAGTTGCACAGGTGCACAGCCAAAGAGGAATTCTGTCTTTGAAGATGAATTATACCTTGATTGATACCTCTAATCCACATTTCATTTAGATGATATTTAGATGAGATGTGGGATTTAGACTTGGTGTTGGAATGGGTTAAGAATTTGGGGCTGATGGAATGGGGATGAGTGTTTTTTGGATGTGAGAACATGAATTTGGGAGTCCAAAGGATAGAGTGTTATGGGCTGAATCATGTCTCCCCGTAGGATTCATATGTTTAAGTCCTAACCCCCAGTAGCTTAGAATGTGAAATAGAGCCTTCAAAGAGATGATTAAATGAGGTCATTAGGGTGGGCCTGAATCCAATCTGACCGTTGTCCTTATAAGAGGAAATCTGGATACACAGAGACATCAGGGTTGGACACGTGCACGGAGAAAAGGCCACAGTGAGGACACAGCAGAAAGGCAGCCATCTGCAAGCCAAGGAGGGAGGCCTTTGAAGAAATCAAACCTGCTGACACCTTGAGCTTAGGCTTCTAGCCTCCAGAACTGTGAGAAAATAAGCTTATGTTGTTTAAGCCAGTCTGTGGCAGCCCTAGCAAACCAATGCAGTGATATAAGAAACATGATCCCTGCCTTGCGACCTTACGGAGGGATCCTACCCATCGTAGCCCAAACAGTACACTCCATGAAGGCTCAGAGTTGTATCCTTAGTCTAGCACATAATTGCTCAACAATTATTATTGAACAAAGGTATGAATGAAAGAACAGGAAAGGTATTCGCATGTAGACTCTCAGTTTATTGTATATACAATGTGGAATACGATTATCTTCCATGTCTCTGAATTCCTCCTGGGAGCAATTCCTAATATACTACTAAGCTGCTATAATTCCATTCTTACTTATAACGTCCTGATGTAAGCCCATCATTTCTGTATTTCTTCATATAATCAGGTGCCAACTACAGGATAGCTTAGTTGGATTCTTCATTTTCTCCTGGTAAATACAGGTCAAATGATTTAGTTGTTAAGATACCAAAAATCCTTAAAGCCAAACTTTTCAAACACGAGCCAGCTGCTCCCATGACAGAACACACTATCTGATTCACTAGGTCCTCTTGTTTTCATAATGCATGTGTTCTGGGCCTACTGTATATTCAAACAAACCCAAAATGGTACATGGAAGGGAGAGTTACACCAAAAAAAGTACTGCTTATGAGGGTAAAAATCAATTAAGGCTGAACTTGATCACTTTTGCAATAACTTCATATAAATGCAATGAAGATATGCTTAACTATATTGAACATATTTTTCCAAATTTTGAAGTTGGTGGTTTAAAGAAAGACTGATTCAACTGTTTACTTGCTGGTTGGAAAGGAATGTGTTCTGGAAGCAAGACTCAAATGTCATTGAGGTCCTAGAGGACAGGAACTGAAAAACTGAGTCTGACCTGGAAGATAATGGGTAAGTAAATATGAAATACAGCTTCTCCACTGTATGAGCTAAGGCCTTGGTTTCTTCATTTATAGTGACTACAACTCCTATTCTTATAAGGAAATGCCTAAGTATCACACTGCAATATACAACTGACCCTTAAAGAACATGGGTTTACATTGTGTGGATCCACTTATACACAGATTTTTTTCAATAAATACTTACTACAGTACTATAGAACCTGCAAATGGTTGAATGTGGGGGTGGTTGGACCCGAGATGCAGAACTGTAAACATGGGAAAACAAAGGAGGGCCAACTAAAGTTACAGGCAGACTTTCTCTTCTTTTAATTGAAGTATAGTTGATTTACAATGTTGTGTTACTTTCTAGTGTACAGCATAGTGATTCAGTTATATATATACATACATTCTTTTCCATTGTAGGCCATTACAAGCTATTGAATATAGTTCCTTGTGCTATACAGACAGTCCTTGCTGTTTATCTGTTTTACATAGAGTAGTGTGTATATGTTAATCCCAAACTCCTAATTTATCCCTCCCTCCATTTCCCCTCTGGTAACCATAAGTTCATTTTCTATGTCTCTGAGTTGGTTTCTGTTTTATAAATAAGTTCATGTGTGTCATTTTTTTAGATTCCACACATAAATGATATCACATGATATTTGTCTTTTGTCTGACTGACCTCACTTAGTATGATAATCTCTAGGTCCATGCACGTTGCTGCAAACGGCATTATTTCATTCTTTTTATGGCCGAGTAGTATTCCATCATGTATATATATACCACAACTTCTTTATCCAGTCCTCTGTCGATGGACATTTAGGTCGCTTCCATGTCTTGGCTATTGTATATAGTGCTGCTATGAACACTGGGGTGCATGTATCTTTTCAAATTAAAGTTTTCTTTGGATATATTAGGCAGGTTTTCAAAATGTACAGATGGTCAGCACCCCTAATTCCCATGTTGTTCAAGAGTCAACTGTATAAACGTATCAAATCAACATATTGTACACCTTAACTTACACAATGTAGTATGTCAATTATATCTCAGTAACATTTTTTTAAAAAAAGACTGAAAGGGCCTTCTGGTTAAATAACAGACTATTCTTCTTAAAAATCCTACTAAAATGAAATAAAGGAATAAAAAACATGAACTTACTTAAACTCATTGCTCCACCAATTCTCCCTTCTCTTTCTCCTGCATCATTTCCTTCCCTCACTGCTGGATCATTCTCATCAATATACAAGCATGCTCTTACTCTCCCACCTTTGAAAAGGAACCTTCTCAACCTCACTTCCTCCACTAGTCACTATTCCATTTCTCTGCTCTTCTTTGTAGCAAAACTCCTCAAAAGAATTGCCTATATTCACTGCCTCCCACTCTTCTCCTTCTATTCACTGTTCTCCAATTACGTCCCCACCCCTTCACCAAACAGCTCCTATTAAGGTCACCAATGACCTACATGCTTTGCAATTCACTGGTCAATTTTCAGCCCTCATCTTAACTTGACCTACCAGCAGCACTGGTACAGCTGATGGGCACCCACACCCCCTCCTCAGTTCACTGTCAGTTGGCTTCCAGGAATCCACACTCTTTCAGTTTCCTCTGGCCTCGCTGGCTGCTCCTTCTCAGTCTCCTTTATTGGCTCCTCCTCTCCTCCTAGATCTCTTAAAATGGGAGTGCCCCCGAGCTGAGTCCATGTTCCTCTTCTCATTCCTATCCACTGTCACTCCCTTGGTGATCTCTTCCAGTCTCATGACTTTAAATAACATCTACATGTTAACGACTCCAAGAATTCTGATTTTTGAACCTCATCCTAATATATCCAACTACCTATTTAACATATCCACTCAGATGCCTACTAAGTATGTCAAATACCGAACTACTAACCCCTACTGCTCTACCACAGTCTTTTCCATTTCAGTTGATAGTAACTCCATTGTTCCACTTTCTCCTCCCAAAAACCTAGAGCCAATTTTTTTTCATTCTTTCTCTTATATGTCTTATCAATTCATCAAGAAATCCTGTTGTTCTATCTTCAAGATAGATCCATCTCCACTGCTACTACCACTAGTCTATACCATCTCTCACCAGGATTATCACAAGAGCCTCCTAACTGGTCTCTCCCTGCTTCTACCTTCCCCTACAACAATCCATCCAGAATGCAACAGCCAGGGCGATCCTGATAAAAAACCTAAGTCATATCATGATATTCCCCCCATCAAAACTTCTAATATCTCAGAATAAAAGCCAAAGCCCCTATGATGACCTCGGAGGCACTGCATGATCTGGACCCCATTAACCATCTTTACCTCATCTTCTGCTACTCTTCGGGGCCTACTTTCAGTTCCTCCACAAAGCCTGCCACACTCCTATCTTAGGGCCTTTGCCATGGCTGTTCTCTTAGCCTAGAATGCTCTTTCCTCAGACCTCCACATGGCTGACATCCTCATTTCTTTTAAGTCTTAATTCCAAAGTTTCCCAACCTTGGCACTACTGACATTTTGGGCCAGATAATTCTTTGTTGTGGGAGGCTGTCCTGTGTATTGTAGGATATTTAACAGCATCCTTGGCCCCAACTCACTAGATGCCAGTAGCACCACCCAAGCATCCCCTGGTGCTGACAACCAAAAATGTCTTCAAACATTGCTAAATGTCCCCTGTAGGGCAAAACTACTCCCAGCTGAGAACTACTACTTTATTCAAATATCACCTTCTCAATGAAGCCTATCTTGACCCCATTTAAAATTACAACCCATGTTTCCCCCAACCCTAGAACTTCTCATCCTCCTTATCCTGCTGTATTTTTCCCATGGCATTTGTCTTAGTCTGTTTGGGCTGCTAAAACAAAAATACCATAAACTGGGTGACTTATAAACAATGGTAATTTATTTCTCACAGTTCTGGAGACTGGAAAATCAAGAGGCTGGCAGTTTCAGTGACTCATGATGGCCTCTTTACTGATGGCTGTCTTTTCACTGCAACCTCACACGGCAGAAGAGACAAGCTAGTTCTCTGGGGACTGTTTTATAAGGGCACTAATCCTAACTATGAGGGTTCCACCCTCATGTCTTAATCATATCCCAAAGGCCCCAGCCTCCTCATACTATTACCTTGGGGCTTAGGATTTCAACATAGAAAATTTGGAGGGGCACAAACATTCAGATTGGAGCCACACTTTTCACCTTCTAACATATTATATAATTTACTTTACTATGTTTTTCAAAAAATCTGTCTCCTTTCTAAAATGTAAGTTCCACAAGGTAAGGGATATTTTCTTCATTACTGTATTGTATCCTAAGCACTTAGAATAGTGCCTGGCATTTGTAGGTATTCAATAGTACTTGTTGAATGAATAAATGAAAGAAAGAACAAAGATAATGGGAGAGAAAACTAAAGAAAGTCTTAAAAGATGGAAAGCAGATTGGAGTGGCAACTTATTAGCAGGATGAAGGATGCTACATCTGGATTGCCTACAAAAGGGGAATCTGATGAAAAGGCGGGCTTATTTGCTCCATACAAGCCTGGAAGGGCTCAAACTTGAAGTGCAATTTACTGCAGGATGCAGAGATGGGATAAGGTACAGGGCTATAAACAGGGTTTGGTTGAAAATCTGGACATAAAACTGGACAACCTCATCCTACCAAAGATTTCCATCCTCCTCTAGCAAGAGACTGGGGATTTTTTCTCAGAAGAAAATGAACACACAAAAGCTCTGAATTTGGAAATACCAGGCAGAATGGTGGTGGAGGGGTGGAAACAAGAAGATTCAATGTAAATTCTCTCAAGAAACTGAATAGTCCCAGAGTAAGGATCTCCCAAGACAGACATGGGCCCATACCCACAATCATCAGCAATGAAGCCAAGAATCAACAAATCCACTCAAGCTGAATTGCCAATCAATTTTTAAGGGCTCATTCTTAAATATGAACAATCAGGCAAGTATTACCAGCTATTTGATTAAAGTTTCCATTGTGAAAGATGATACTCAAACAAGAAAAAAAAACCCTGAAGGAAGCAGATAATTCAAAGAACAGGAAAAAACAAAGCAAAAGCAAAATACTAATGATAAAGTATATATATATATATTACATTACTAAAAAAAAAAAAGAACAAGATGTGTACAAAAGGAACAATCAGAGGACAAGAAAGTTTTTGAAAATTAAAAGCAGTAGAAAAAAATTCAATAGAAATGTTGGCATTTATGTCAAGAAAATTTCATAAAAATAATAAAAAGGCAAAGAGATAGAAAATAGGAGAGGAATGAGTAGTAGTTACAGAATCAATTAATGAAGTGCAAAATCCAAATAATAGGTGGCATAGAGAGAACATAGAAAATGAGGGGAAGGAGGTAATTAAAGAAATGATACAGGAAAACTTCCCATATCTGAAAGTATTAGTTTCCAGATTGACAAGGGCTAGAAAGTGCCCACCACAATGAGTTAAAAAAGGACTACATGGGCACAAAGTGTCAGGGATGAAGAGATTCCCTAAAAGCTTCTACAGAAAAAAAGAGGGGAGAGATTATCTGCAAAGGAATAGGACTTAGGGAAAGTAGCATTTGGACTTATACAACATTAGCAACCAGATGACAATGAAACCATGTCTTCAAATTTATAAAGGCAAGTGATTCAAACCCAGAATTTGAAATCTAGAAGAACTCAGTCATATGTCAGGAAAGAACAAAGACATTTATAGACATGCAAACACACTAAAACTTTACTCCTAGGCACATTTCCTCAGGAAGCTAGTGGAGGTTGTACTTTGGCCAAATGAGGATGTAAACCAGAAAAAGGAAGACAGGGGAATCTAAGAAACAGGGGGAAAGATAGGAGAACAGCAAAAGGAGTCCTAAGATAACAGCCAAGCAGAAGGCTTTGGGGGGCTTGGATGGAGACCCCAGGAAGAAGGTCCTCAGAGAAAAAAACTAAACTCAAGCTTTTGATCACATGGAAAATACTGATGAATGTCTGACAGAGCTCTTAGAGCACTCAGAAAAATAATTAGCACTTCAACATAATTATTCAAGCCAATGAAAACACAAAGTTGTAAAATCCATCATATTACATAGAACTAAGCAGCTATAAAAAAATGAAGTACATTATTATGTGGGGAAAAGGTACAGAACAGTGTCCATATTAAGCTACCTTTTAGCTAAGAAAAGGGAGGGAATACAAATGTTTCCATTTTTTAAATAAAAAAATGAATTAAAATTTTACCTATAGAAGGGAACTGGGTAGAGGAGACAAAGGTGAAAACTATACCTAAGATGTACCTTGATTTTGTAGATTTGACTTTGAAAGCATGTAAATATTTTACAAAATTGTAAAACAAAATGTAATCAAAAGGAGAAAAATCAATCCCTAGAATCTGAAAGCAAGCAAAATTTAAAAAGAAAAAATCAGTGGGGAGGATATAGCTCAGTGGTAGAGTGCATGTTTACCATGCATTAAGTCCTGGGTTCAATCCCCAGCACTTCCATTGAATAAATAAATAGATATAATTACCTCCTCCTGCAAAAAACAAAAAGTAAAAAGTAAAAAAAACAGAAAGATCCTGTGTATCAAGTGTCAAGTTGGTGGTGTAACTACCCAAAGAGATGAATTCCTTCAGAGCGACAATAATTTGACAAAAAGAACTAGACAGAAATCCTGTACTCTTTTCAGTAATCATTTGTTAGTAGTAATATTGGTACTATTGTTCTGAAATTATATATGTAAAGAGTAGGATAGAGTAAGTACAGCTGACTGTTGAACATGGGTTTGAACTGCACAGGTCCACTTACATGAGGGTATTTTTTTCAGGAAACATGTACTACAGTACTACACGATGCATGGTTGGCTGAATCCGTGAATGTGGAACCACAGATACAAGGCGGATTTTCGACTGCACTGGGGTTGGTGCCGCTAAACCATGGCCTTGTTCAAGGGTCAACTGTAATTATGTTAACGTCAGGACTAAAGTTTTCTTTAAAGTTTAAGAGACAAAAGATAAAAATATAAAAATCAAAGGATTTAAGTAAAAACTCTATAATTTTAAATTTGATTTGGATGTATCACTGTGAACTCATATATTTTCTATTTTAAAAATATTTCCTAGCTCTATCCACTAAAAAGTCCTTGAAATATGACCAATCCAGTATAAATGAGCATCCCTAACACCTAGTCATTTCCCACTGAAAGAGAGAAGGATTCCTTGAAGAAATGGCTGATTTCAGTTTCCAGGCAGAAAATGGACTAGATATGCTAGAAAAATCTTATCATTCCAGAACTGTCAGGGCAACCTGGGGCTCTCAGGCAACTTAAAGAGGTTCCAATTAGCTAAACACAGAACAATTAAGAGTAACGAAAAAAAAGAAAAAAAAAACTAGTATCTGCAGTAGATTGAAACATATCAGGTATGTTAAAAAAAATCTGAGTTCATAATGATACTAAAACAGACAAATTTAACTGATCATTTTCTGAGGAAGACGAAAGAACCAAGGATTTACCCTGCCTTTCTTGTATAAGTAGCTTAGAGTCACCAAAGGGTTGATAGGGAAAAGTTATTTCCAGAAGAATTCCACCTAATAAATGAAGAGGGCATGATAGATTTAGAATATCAATGCACTGCACCTTCTCCTGAAATAAGGGATCTAGGCAACGATCAGCAATGACTGCTAAACCACCAAGTGAAAAGCTGAGAAGGAACATTATTTAATCCTTTTTTTTTTTAATGGGGGATTGAACCCAGGGCCGTGTGCATGCTATGTTCGCACTCTACCACTGAGCTACACCCTCCCCACTTGACAGGGAACTTTTTAATGAGTGGATCAGGCTGATGACAACTGAATCCACTGTTCAATCTTAACATCACCAAAAGAAAGCCCATTAGACATCTACGTAGAAAAACATTCTTGCCAAAAATCAAACCTGCATCTGATCAATACTCTAGACCTACCAGCTTATGGGAAACACAGGGTATAGAGGAAGAACATTCAATGGTATCAACCAGGAAAATCCAGAATGTGAAAATCTCCATGGGAAAACGAACCATTTTCTTCAAAAAGTAAATTGCAGGGACAAAAAAATTAATAGGAAGGGGTCCTTACAAATTAAGAGACTAGAGAGACACGTTAATCAAATGCAATGTGTTTACCTTGTTTGAATCCTGTTTTGAACAAACCAACTATAACAATCAAGCTTTTTATGAGATAAAACAGCACCAAATCTGAACATTTACTAGGTAGTTGATGATATTATGGGATAAATGTTTATTTGTAGGGTGACAATGGTATGAAATTATGTTAAAAAATTAACTCCTTTCTTTTCAAACTCACACTTTGGTATTTACACTTTGTATGACATAATGTCAGGAATTTGCCTCAAACAAATCCAAAGGGGTTGGTGTGGAAAGCGGGTGAGAGTATACCTAAAATAGGATGGGCATGTTGACAGCTGCATGTTGAGTTACTGAAGTTAAGTAATGGGTACACATGGAGTTTGTTATACCATTCTATACTTTTATATGTTTCTAATTTCCCATAGTATGAAATGTATGAAAAAACATGCACAATAATGAAAACAAAATCTTAGTACATCTATTTGGCTCAGGAGTGAGTATCTACATAGTCATAACAATATGAACACTAAATATCAGTGAGACCAGTTTGGAGGCTACTGTAGTAGTCTTGGCAAAAGATGGTAGCTTGGACTGGAGTGGTAGTGGTGATGATGGTGGTGGTAATAGAAAGAAGAGGGTAGAGTCAAGGTCTTTTCAGAAAGGAAAACTGAAAGGACTTGGAGATTAATTAGAAGTGGTTAAGAAGGAACTGGTGGGATTAAGAGAGAGAAGTCTAGGATGACATATGCTTCCAGTACATGGTGCTACCATTTACTAAGGTGAGGAAAAAAGAGCACATTTGGAAAGGAAATAGGATAAATTTAGTTTAGGGCAATGATTCTCAACTGGAGGCCATTGTGCCCCACAAGAGATACCTGGAGACATTTTTGGTTGTCACAACTGATGGCATCTAGTGGGTAGAGGCCAGGGATGCTGCTAAACATCCTACAATGCACCTAAGAGTCCCACTCGAAAAAAATTATCCAACCTAAAATGTCAATAGTGCAGAGGTTGAAAAATCTTGATCTAGGGCAATGCTGATTTGAAGAGCTCTGCAGGACAACTAAGTGAGGGTGTTCAGTAGCATTCTGGAACTGTACCTCCCGAAGCTCAAGAGGGAGCTGGAATGCAAATATAAGTTTAGGAGTTGTCAATTTATAGGTGGTCATCCCAAGCATCAGCTATAGTTATGTGCAATCTCCTATGAATAGATTCAAAAAGAAGGCCATGAACAGAGTCCTGGATGACACCAACACCGTGAGAAAGACTAAGAAGTGGCCAGCAAAAATGGAGGAAACCCATCAGAGAACTATATCACAGAAACCAAAGATAATGTTTCAAAGGAGAAAATAAGAATAATAAGTGGTGCCAAAGGCAGAGAAAAGTTGAGTAAGTTACGGGCAGAAAGTTTCCACTGAATTTGTTAAAATGGAGGTCACTGATGACTCTGGACAAGATCAATTTCTATGGGCTATTGGGGACAGAAGCAAGAACCATCAGATTTTTTTTTAAAAAATGAGAGATATTGAATATGAACTGAAGGAAGAGAACTGACAGAGGTGGGGAAAAAGAGGGTATGTAATGAAGGAGCAAGGATCCTGGGGAGGGAGATGACTCCAAGGTGGTGTTTCAATGAAGAAGACTGACAGCATTTCACTGAGATTGGAGGGGAGGTGGGGTAAGATTTTCAATGAAATTGGCAGATGGTAGGGGAGGCAGCTAAGGGTGTTCTCATCCGATGGTCTTAATTTTCCAGTGAAGAACCAGGCAAAGTCATCTATCAAGAACAAGGGTAAACATGATGGGATAGGAAATTCAAAGAGAGGTAAGAGTTTAAAATAATCACTGAAGAGAATGGGAAAAGAAATTGACAAGGGTCATGTAGGAAGATTTCTAGAGAATGATTCTAGATGGGAGCTGTGCCCTAGTGAGGAAATCTTGGAGATCAAGATGTGTCCTATCAGAAGGTACCACCCAAGTGTCAGAAAGCTGAATCATTAGGAGGATAGGTGTTGGTAAGTATAAACAGGGAACAAGTATGTCAGTTGGGAGTCTTGTTTAGTCCTCATAAGTAAGGCTTTTGTCTTTTTTGTAAGAACCAGGAGGGCAGTCACCATGTTTGTTTGAGTCACCACTGGATCTCCAGCACCTAGCAGAGTGTCCAACACATAGTAGGCACTCAATAAAGAGTGGGCACATGAAATCGAAGGATATAAAAATGTCTCAGAGACCAACCTAATGATGTAGATGCCTTACCACCACTCCTATACCTCTCATGATATTTTTCAACTCTGTTCTGCTGAAAACACTAGCCTTCCAAATATTTCAGACACCTGCCACTTGCTATACTGTCCTCATCAGTACCTCTCGATCCTAAATTCCCCTATTAAATTTCTTGGATGCTTGATATTTGCAATAGTGGATGCAGCTCTCTCTCCTCCTCTCCACCTTCTCTGAAATGAAACACTAGTCATGTTCCCTCCACCATTAAGAGGTATGCTTTCAGAACAGAACCTTACTCCAGTGCAGCACTAGAAGAGGCTCTATTATTAAAATGTCAGGGATGCTGCTGTTATAGACTACAATGCCCGGGGTCACCTGCAACCAGCCTTTGTTCCTTATTACCTGTGCCACTTGATTGTGTTTCTCGGGGATGTTTTTCAGATGGTTAGATCGTACACAGACGACGTTCCCCTCTACAGAAAGAAAAAGAATTTGATTTATATGGTTTGCTTCTTAAGATTAGTTAGAAGAAAATGTCTGGCAACTCAAATCCCTCCTTCAAAGAGACATATGCAGATATGAAGAAGCAAAGTACCTAATTTCAAGCTCAAGGCCATTTTTCAGAGAAAACCTGTTTCCCAGTCTGGCCGTTAAAAAGCTTCTTCTTAATGGAGCTAGTCCACAATATTTTCTCTCATGCCACAAATGCACAATATGACAATGTCTGCTTTCTGTTCAGATTTTAAGAGGGAAATAAAATGTAATGGGTTTTGTTTTTCTGTTAGTGAATAGCAGAACACTGACGTTACATACTCATTTAATTCAGCAGGGGAAAAAAAACAAAGCCAAGCACCTGCCCTAATGAACTGTAGTTTAAGGCATATGGATATTAAACAGTGTGACTAATATAAAATGATGGTATTTCAAGTGGATTTATTGAAAATGGGCAAATAGAAAGTTCAGGAATGGAATTCTGGAACGGATACTGGAATTAAGTCTCAGAAATACGCGATTGTGATTTCCCTCACCAGCATTCACCTCTCCTACCAATTCCTTTAAGGTAGATTTATCACAGAAAGCTCTAGTTTTCAGAGATATGGGGCTGTGAACTAGAAAGCGCATCTCTCTAATAAGCAGGATATTGCTCCCAGTACAGAAAACAACATAAAATGATTATGATGACAACAATGATGATGATGATGACAACGATGATAACGACAGAGCAGCAGCAGCAGCATGAACATTTACCAAGTGCTTACTAGGTCTCAGACATGGCTTTCAGAGGAAGAAAGCAGGGAGTGGGGGAAAAGAAGGGTGTTGATCCCTAGCACTATGGTACAATGACTACCCACCCAAAAGCATCTCCAGTTAACCTTGTGATCATGTTCTGCATCAAAGACTTCCAACTCAACCTTCTCCTTTAAAGCCACTGCATCCCCTACTCCTCTCCACTCCCAACAACACTGTTCTCTGTACCCTTTCCTTTCCTCTCAGTCCTTGGTTTGTTATTTCTACTAGTCACAGCCTTCAACTGACCTCTCCAAGATCCCAGGTAGTACCCCACAGTCTTCGGATTGCCATCTGGACCTCGGTTCACAGAGAAGGTGGACTTATTTCGGTAGCCATCAATGACAGGCTGGAGAAGGCAGAAGGACAGGAGAGGGACAATACAAGGAATGAAAGAACATTCTCTGGATGAGGACAAATAAATGATGCTTGCTTGGAAGGTATGGCGTCTCTGAAAGTCCATGGCTGAGAAGATCAAGGCACTCCACAGACATTCCACATAAAAAAGGAGTTCCAATCTTGCCATAAAGCAAGAGTTGAAAAACTTTTCCAATAAAGAGCCAGGTAGTAAATTACTTCAGGCTTTGCAGGCCATATGGTCCCTCTCACAACTATTCAACTCTGCCTGTGTAGCACAAAAATAGCCACAGACAATCCATAAACAAGTGAGCTCGCTGTGTTCCAATAAACCTTTATTTACAAAATCAAGCAATGGAACAGATATGGCCTAAAGGCCATAGTCTGTCAACCTCTGCCATGAATTAAGTTTGACCTCTCTGAAGAGAGGATGAGGATTAGAAGATTTTCAAAGTCTGGAATCTTCTAAGCAGGTAGGAATGTACTGGTTGAGAAAGGAGGCTGTGCATCAGATCAACCTCAGCTCTGGCACTTTCTAGATATATGACCTTGGGCAAATCACTTAAACTCTCTGAGCCTCAAGTATTCATCTGTAAAATGATAGTGTCTACCCCTCAGTGTGATCGTAAACAGTAAATGAGACAATGATGCGTGTTACTCACTAAGCATAAGGCCTGGATCCCAGCAAGTGCCTGGTTAAGTACTGGCTTACATTATTAGCTATTAAGGGGACTTAATAGATAAAGGATTGGGAGTGGGGGCTTACAGAAGGTATAATAGGATGGAGAAAACAACATAGCCCCTCGGATCTGGGTGCAGCTATTGTTCCATTGACTCCATTGAGCATTTTGAGGTAAGACTCTAGTCTCTGTAGAATTTTCTTCTGAGCTTCAAATTTCATCTGCAAAAGAATATAAACAATGAAACAAAAGACTTTTGCAGTATCACCACAAAGAATAGAAAACAAACAGGATAAGAGAAGGCTGTTCCACGGATTCTTGGGTCACGGTCTCAGCAGATAAGAAACCCTTGGACTGATGGAACAGCAACCAACCTAATGAGGTATTGGGAAAAGGTCAAGCGAGCTCTTGTGTAAGCTCATCATTTTATCTGACCTTTCAGACTGAGCATTGCAGCTATATGTTAGTGCTGTCCAGTGGAACTTGCTGTGATAATGGAAATGTTCTCTATTGGTGTTATGTTCTATGTAATATGGCAGCCGACACTAGCTACATGTGGCTACTGAGCACTTGAAATGTGACTTGTGACTGAGGAACTAATTTTTTAATCTTACTTAATTTTAATTAACTTATATAGTCAGCTCTGCTATCAAATGACAAAAGCATTCCTACACCATACTATGCAAAATTACTCCAAAAAAATCACAGAGCTCATGGGGAAATAGGATTGGGCACACACATCCCAAAACCTTGTCAGTAACACACAGAGAAAAGATAGGAACCCAATAAAATTGTAGTTTTACGCATGTTAAATGGTTAAGCAATGTCTAACTACTACAATAAGGATGGCACTTTACCCTGATGAAGCCCTTTAGTTTGCTCGTGGAAGTGGCTCTCCACTTGTGAGTTATCATGAGGTAGTGAAAGGAGGGTTATGTGAGTGGGACAGAAAGTTCTCATAGCAGATGTGAATGAGTGTGGCTCACAACACACTCAGTGAACTGAGGAAGCCGGGAGAGGTGTGTGAGCGTGTTCATTTCACAAATTATTACGCAGCTCAGTTTGGCTTGGTGCAAACCCCCTCTTTCATGGAGTGTTTCTCACGGACAAAATCACTCACAAGCCAACGTGAAATGTGCATTATGTTCAAATTGTTCCCTAATATGTCACCTGGTTGGAACAAATTTTCATTTTCAAAACAAGTATTTTAGCAGAATTGACTGTACTTAAATTTAAATAGCCACATGTAGCTAGCAGCTACTGTGTTGGAAAGTGCAGCTGTATATGAGGCAGCAAGAGCACTTGCTACTCGCACTCACAGAGCTATGAGAATAGCCAAGAAAGCAAGGAAGAGAGGAAACAGGCATTTGGATACATAGCTCGAGAGCTTGGAAGACATAACTGGCCTAAAGCTAAAATTTCAGCTTCATTAGCATACTGAGTTTAAGGACCTGTTGAGGCATCTGGATAGAGCTGTCCAGTCAAGCCTCCTACAGGTCCAGCGCCATTCACCTGATGGAATGGACGAGTGAAGACTTAAGCTGGGTTCCTACCTTGAGCTGTTCTTCATAGCTCAGCCTCCAGAGTGGCGTCACAACATCAGCCAGCCTTGAATAAAATAATCCAGGCATCTAATTCATTATATAAATCTGTACTGAGCACCTACGACACACAAGTACTTCCTGCCACCATTTTCTCTGGCATTTAACTTATCATTCAGAAGACCTAACTCTTGTGCCCCTGGAGAGAGTCTGGGAGAAGAGCCCATTTTGGTGCTGTCTACTTAACAAAGCAGAACAGATGCGCAAACCTAATATAAGAAAAATATCCAGATTTATCAGGAGGTAATTAATCATATTACAAAAAGGCTTCACTGTTGGGTTCCTTTAAACAGCTCACCTCCCTAATGCTTTTAAAATATAATTTGATTTAGAAAATACATTTGTTGCATAAAATGAGGTGTATTTGTGTTTGCATGGCTGCAATGGGACTATTCATTTCTAATCCATCTAATCTCTCTCTGAGACCCTGGTTTTCAGCATACCTGTCCTGGACCTTTTGAGAAAAGTACCCAGTTTAATAACCCCTTTCTGCCAAAAACACACATAAAGTCAAGGAGAATATTTTCTGCAATCCCAAAGCATTTTCACCAACATTCCTTAATGTCTTAAGCTTGCCCTGGGTATCCTACCTGAGGTGCCCCCTCAAATACTTGCAATGCCACATTGTCCTTCAGGAACACAGAGTTTCAACAGGCTCCGAGATTCAGACTCGGGCCTTACCTTTCCTGCCAGGAACCATCTGGTGGTCCAAGATGTCTTGGTTTCTTCTGACTTTTCTGTCCTCTTTGGTGCTTCTTGGCTATCACGTGGGTGAAGTTTCCCTTACATGCTGAGCCCAAAAAGAGCTGTGACCAACACGGAGGTTTTCTGGCACACCAGGGGAGCAGTTCTGATTTGGAGAAGAGATCCACCCTGGAGAGGAAGCATCTTGTGCTGTGCATTGGGACTCTTCTCTTAATACCTGCCCACCACAGAAGCACGGACATTCATCTGCACGAAAGGTGGACAAACAGAAGTCGGGAAGCAGAGACACAACTCCCAGAGCCCTTCATTCATTTATAAACCTTACAGAACCCCAGCACATAGCACAGTGCCTGGCCCAGGGTCAACCTCAGCAGAACTGAATTGCTTTACACTAGGCACTGGCTTCAGCTCCCAAAATTAAAAGATGAGGAACAGATAGCTTTTGTCCTCCAGGAAAGAGTTCAATTCTCTGGATACACTTCAATGGCCAGTCCGTCTCCATAGTCTACCCTCCTACTCCACAACTGATCAATCAACTAATGTTTAATAAGTGCTGGGGGGAGGGTGTAGCTCAGTGGTAGAGGGCATGTTTAGCATGCACAAGATCCTGGGTTCAATCCCCAGTACCTCCATTAGAATAAATAAATAAACAAACCTAATTACCTCCTTCCAAAAGAAAAATAAAACAAACAAAAAGAGAAGTATTCCCTAAAAGGCCTCTGATTTAAAAAAAAAATTAGTAAGTGCTTACTATGTGCCACACTAGACACCAGCGGGGTTACAATGGTTATAATCTAATTGAGGAGATCAAGCACAGACACAGGAAAAGATGATAATAAATAACACGATATGCCTGGTTCCTGATGAGTGCTCAGGAAAGGCTTCCCAGGGCAGGTAGGCCTTGCGCTGGGTCTCAAAGGATGGCAAGGAGGTGAGTCAGGTATTTGGAGGACAAATGGCTAAAATGGTAGTTCATTTTAGGGAACAGGGAAAATAAGACTGAAAAGTTATATCAAAATGAGATCTAGAAGAACTTTAATGCTCGAATAAAATATGGACTTGATTGTGAAGGCAACAGTAAGTTGATGGAGGCTTTATGTAGAAAACTAAAGATGAAATATGGAGGCGACTAAAAAGCCAAGTCATGTTTGAGGTATGCGTTTGAAACAGTAGGCAAATATCAAAAAGGAAACATCTGACAGTAAGTAGAAAAGCAGCACTGCAAGTCAGGAGAGAAGTCAGGGTGAGAGGTTTGGTCAAGTGTCCATAAGAAATACAAGCTCTAAGATAAAGAAGAAAAAGCTTTTAGTAAAGAGAAGAGCAAAAGGTCAGTGATTAAACCTGGGAGAAAGGCAGTATCTGGAAAGCGAGAAGAGATGCTGGTGACCCCGGAGAATCAGGAAAGTGTGGAGCTTGGAGGCCAGGGGAGATACCTTCCGGGAAAAGCACTGATGCATCCAGTAAGTCTAAAGCCAAAGAAAAGGGAAGTGAGGCGATGGGACAGGCAGTGGGGACAATGGAAGGTTTCAGATCTCAGGCACGAAGACCCTACCTAGAGTCAGGCAGACTTGGGCGGTCCCCTGGCTCTACCACTTACTAGCTAGGTGGCCTCTGGAACGTTAATCACTTTTTCTGACCTTCCTTTTTTTCATCTGTAAAATGGAAATAATAATAGCACCTACATCATAGAGTAGTTGTAAGTATTAAATAAAAAGCACTTGGCAGAAGATTAAATAGAAATGATGTTTGTGAAGCTCTGAGCACAGCATCCAGCACCTGGGAAAACCCCAGCACGTGTTCATTATAACTGTCATGATATTTAAGGACAGTATGGGACTGAGTAGGGGTGGCAATATTAAAGGAGGGGAGGAAGGAACAGTGGGAGTAACTATGAGGCAAAATCTGGAAGAGTTAGAACAGGTGAAGGGCTTCACTTTGGAAAGAGGAAGGAATCCCTCTTCCTCCAACACAGGACTCTGTGTTACTGCCTATTTACCTTATGGTACCTGATCATTGATGTGTAACTTTTTTGAGTACCCTGACACGTCTGGACTTGGCCAGACACCTTACTGATCTGCTATGAAATTGTTTTGCCCTTGCCCTCTACCTTGGATTTCATCCCAATCTTAAGTCATACCTTAATTCCGAATGATACATATTTAAAGTCCAATGTATGGAATAGATTTATTAACAAAGATTCCTCCATGGCTCCCTCTATCACTGTGAAATTAATATGCATGATCACTAGGTAACTTAGGGGATGCTGCCACGGATGCTGTAATATCTAGCCCACACACCATTTCGTATGCTTACAAAGCACTAAAGTAACTGTCACAGCCTGGAAGCATTTTGAGGGAATTTCAAATTTCTAACAGAATAAATTTAAGGTGGCCCAGAGTTCAGGTGTTAATGGTAACACACTCCACCCAACTTCCAGGAAGGGGCCCGTCGTTAAGAACATAGGCTTTGGGGCCATGCTCTAATCCCAGCTCTGCTTCTCATTAGCTGTGACTTTGGGCAAGTTACTTAAGTGCTATGAATTTCAGTGTCATCATCTATAAAAATAGGACCGATAACACGTATCTTTCAGCGTTGTGGTAAGAATTAAATGAGCTCATGTATCGGAAGCACTCAGGATTGTGCCTAACACAGCAGGTGTTCAACATGTGCCACTGCCTTGCCTTAGGCTCTGATTTGAAGCATGTCCTTTGACTTCCCTATGCCTCAATGTATCCAACCTGCAAACCTGACGTGATGTAACAGTGCATGTGAGTGCTGTGAGGGTAAGATCGATTATGTGGAAACTTAACAACAACAACATCACACACACACAAACATTCCTAACCTTCTGCATTCGTGCCTGCTGCCCTGGACCACCTGTTAATACTATCAAATGTGTGACCTGTGACAGACATTTTTCCAAGGTGAGACAAACATGTGTATTTGATATGAAGAAAAGCAAAAGCTGGAGACAAGCAATGAGTGAAGGGGCAGGAGATAAAGAATATAGAATGGTTTGGAGGGGGGCACCGAGGAGGCCCAGACTACAGCGGGAGGGAACAGTGCTCGTCCACGAAAGGGGCCCTGTCCCTCCAGCTGGCAGGCAAGGATGAAGGAAGCTGCAGGCCCATTTGGGGGTTGGCAGAGGAGGGACAGGGGAGCTGAGGGATTTAAAAACAGCTATGTCTACCCCACAGTATTTAGACTTTTTGGTGAACATGCCGGCCCTCTCCCTGGTGACTGCCACCATGATTCTGCCCCATTTGCCCCGCACCTCTTGTCCTTCTAGGTTTCTCTCTCCAAATTATCAGAGTCTAAAACAGGACTCTACTATTTCAGCGTACCAATCAGACATCGCTCATCATACTTAGTAATTTCACTAGTGAAATATATTTTTCAAGGCAGTACTGTAATACCAGTCAAAGTGAGTTATACTTCTTTGTTTCTTGACGGGCATTTGTTCACAGAAAAGACTATGTTGTTTTTATAGTTTTTCCTGTTTTAAATAAATGCTTGGGTTTGTGAGCGAAAAATACTGCAAACCGTATCAGTAAACAAAGAATGCTGAAACCATCAAGTGATCAGCCGCTGCCGCCAACCCCCAGTGAAGACAAGCTCGCAGCCCAGCCTCTGCAGCCACTCACAAAGGTGCACCCTGAGGGGACTCAGAATAAGAAAGGACAGGATACTGGCCCTAGATAGCTAGGTGCTTGTCAAAGGAATGAATTCAATGAACCCAAATGTTTGCTTCCTCCCATACATTGAAAAGCACTAAATTCTTTAACTTGAGATACCCGGTTTTCTTTAGTTAACAAGCAATCTTTTAATGTTCCAACTACCTGGTCTTTGTTGGAAAACTCCTATATATCCTGGCTCCTCCCCTACCTCTTCGGAGCAGTCCCTAACAGCGATCTGAGAGGCTGTTAACCCCAGGCTCGAAGGGGTTCGAGTTCCCAGAAATGTCCGCCAAATAAAACATAACTCTCAACTTTTAGGCTGTGCATTTATTTCAGCAGACAGGTTCAAAAAAAGAAAAAAGTGTATGACAACTGTTCTGTTTCTGCCTCAGGAATTGATTAGAGAGGGACCCAAGGTCCCCAGCTGCCAGATAACAAGGCAGACTAACTCTGGGGCTGGAATAGGTAAGCAGCCTGAAATGCTCAGAGGTTCAATTCAGAGATGATGTGATAGTTCTGATCCTCGCAGAGCCCACTATCTCCTTGGAACAAAATGTTTACCTACGGAAAGGGATCCTGCTTACACTCTCTGTTCACCCTTCCTACCGTTGGCCTGGCCCTAGGCATGGTTCCTGGCTAAACCGGATAGGCAGATGGGCTTAACTGTTGCGTCCTGACTGCAGCCCCCATGCAGTCAAGTCCTTCCCTCCCCGACCAGGCCCCCTTCACCAGCCCCTCCACTCGTTTCTTCTGGGCAAGTTCTGCCCACCGTGACTATAAGAAGAGTAACAAGGAAGAGACACTAGGAAAAAGGCTACCACTGAACTTGGGCGGGCTGCAGGGCCAGGGGAGCCGGAAAGAGGAAGGGGGAAGGTCAGAGGACAGGCGGACGCAGGGCTGGACTCGACCTCGTGCAGCCAGCGTCAGGTCCCGTGCGGGTCTCCACCCCGCCCGCCTTCCCAATTCCCCGCCCCGCAGGCAGTTTGGCGCAGTAAGCAGTTTTCTGTACTGTGGGGATAAACCGGGTTTTCGGACACTCCCTGTACCCACCCCCCGACCTCCGTAACCAGTAAATACTCTTACTAACCTGAGGCAGTTAACGAAAAGGCCAGCCGAGGGCCTGGACCGCAGCCGCTGGGAAGAGTCACTTCCTGGTGCGCGCGGCGCCTCCACTCCCGACGCGCGCGCAGCCAGCCCGGGGCAGGCGCGGCGGGGCGCGGGGCTCCACGCGGAGGAGGCGGGCCCGACCTCGAGCAGCTCGTCTCAGGAGTCCTCCTCCCTACTTTGTCAGGGGCGCTTCTCTAGAGACCTTCCTCCAAAACACTCGTTGCTCCGTTGCCCGGCGTCTTCCTTCCCAAGTTCCCCTCCCACCCCTCCCCGGGACCCCGCCCACTGCCGGCTCTCTTCACCCTCCCATTGGTGGATCCGGATAAACCTCTAAAATCACAGAGAAATTCGCGCTAGAGTGTAAACAGCGCTACCCGCGTCGGGGGTGCTTGTGGTTGAACTCTTTCAACCAAAAGAATAGTCTTCTAATGGTAGAATTGCAGGCATCATCTCCAAAATGGGTTGGAAAATTGGGAGATGAAGAGAGGAGTGGTTTCCTCAAATCGCAACATTTTCTGAAAGTCAGCTTCCTTTGGGTCATAGGGTTTTTCAGGTTTTCGTTCACCCTCTATTTTATATTGTATCAGCAAAGTATTACGTTATTATGATAAGACAAACCTGCTTTCGTAAGTGTATCCCACATAGATCTCACTAAATCCTAAAACCTCAAGGAAAGAATTGTTTTTCTTCAGCTGCAAAACTCAGAAGGCTAGATACCACTAGTTCATTTACCAGCTCCTAGACTACATTCAATGATTTAAATGAGTAAGAGAACGTTGAAGAATGCATACATCTGTGTGCTGTAAAAGGCTGTTACTTTAACAGAATAAAATTCACAGCGAAGTGAATTTACAGTTTTGACACTTGATTTGTATGCTTAATAGTAATTAGGCTTAAATGGAAAGCACTTTATAGTCAACATTTCAGATCTTTATTTATTCAAAGCATACGATGCCTATTATGTGCAAGGCAATGCGTTAGCCCTAGTGAGTACAGCAGTAAATTAAACATGGCCCAGTAACTCAAATAGCAGCAAACGCTGTCAGCCAGACCAAGGTTCAAAGCACACACTTAAAAGCTGTGTGAATTTGGGCCAGTTACTTAATTGCTCAGTGCCTCAGTTTTCTCATATAAAAAAATGTCCATAATTGCACCTACTTCCCTGGGTTGTGATAAAGATTAAATAAGTTAATACATGCAAAGTGCTTAGAACAGAGTAAGCACACACACTCAATAAATGTTAGCTATTATCATTCAAAAATAATTTTATGTACTGTGTGTATACATACACATGCACACACATGCATATATGTCTTTTTAAAAAAGAGATCTTTATATAATGTGTAAAATAAATAAGCTACAAGGATCTATTGTACAGCACAAATATACCCAGTATTTTATAACTTTATTTTTTATTCTTTCTTCTGTGTTCTTCTCTATGTAGATTAGACTTTCTGACATATATAATTTTTCTCCATCTCTAAAGTTTATTTTTGTTTGTTTGTTTTGGTGGGGGAGGAGGTAGTTAGATTTATTTATTTATTTTAATGGAGGTACTGGGGATTGAACTCAGAACCTTGTGCATGCTAAGCATGTGCTCTACCACTGAGCTATACTCTCCCCCTTACAGTAACTTTAAATGGAGTATAATCCATCAAAATTTTGAACCACTATGTTGTACACCTGAAACTAATATAGTATTGTAAATCAGCTATACCCCAATAAAACATTTTTTAATCCACTTTAAAAAGAGAGAGAGAGATCTTTGCTTCCCATTCTAAAGACTTGAGTAGGTAAGTGTGTAACTCAGATTGTGGTCTTCCTAACTGCTCTAATGGCTCTTAAGCAAAATTGGTGCTCAAACCAATGCTTCGGGTTTCTAGGCCTGTACTGTGTGCTATCAAGTCAGACCAGGCCTGAGAATGCACCTTTGGGTCTCTTCTCCCTTTCTCTCCTTTTAATCCCCTCTTATTCTGATTGCCAGCTCTACTGCTTTCCTCACCTTGTCTTCCCATGCCCTTCTGCTCCGTCATCATTTCTCATCTTGGCATTCTTTGTTGTGCCTAGCACAGAGCCAGGTGCCCAACAGGAGCTCAATAAATATTTGGTGAATTGAATTGAATCTCACCTTGTCTACTGTAAGGAAAAGGGCATAGCTTCGCTCACCCCCACTCTCACCTGCATCCAAGCAAACTCATTTAAAGCAGGTCTGTCATTTGAGAAGGCAGAACCCTGAGGGATGAAGAGAGAAAAGAGATTAAGGAAGCTATAATGTAATCATTTAGCCATTAACACTTTTATATATATTTAATCTGATAAACCATGTTCTTCTATAGAAGGCAAATCATTACATTTGTAAAAGGGGAAAGAAATAGCCCATATTATAGAAAAGGTTAGACTCTTCAACCGGAAAGTCAATAAATGAACATGTCATAGGTGATAGGCAATATTGTTAAATTAAATAAGAGCTGAAACCAAGATAACCTTTGCTTAACTTTGTTATCAGGAAACCAAATCACAACAAAGTGAAGTCTGTAGAAATTTGTCAAATAGTCTCATTTCAGGCCAAGGAAAAGATTTCTGAGAGGCTACACCATTAACTTTCAGAAATAACAGGTATTAAAATCACCTGGCAGTTAGGGCTGGTTTGGTTACACTAACCACATTCTTCGGGTGTACATTCCTTGCGTCCAGGACTGTGTTAGAGTCCGTGAGGGGTAGACACAGACCTCGCCCTCGAGACTGTGCGACCTGATGGAAAAACAAGACTCACAAAGTGAGAATACACAACCCTGGGCTTTGGTAATTCTAGGAAGGCAGTTGATCTTCTTGGTATTCACGGAAGGAAGAGAACGAAAACTGAATTGAATGCATAGGATTTTAACAACCTGAGAGGAGGTGGGGCTGCAGCATGAAAACAGGAACGAGCAATATGCATCCCATGTCCACGAGGAGGGAGGCAGGCTCAGCTGGAAGTCAGTGGAGATGTGGCAGATTAGGTTAATAGGTCCAGGAAGATAATGAAGGGCCTGGAATGCTGGGGTGAGGGGTTTGATCTAGTTCCCTTAACAGTAGGCAGCTAAATGAAGAGTTTTTCATGAGCTGTTTCTGAAAGCAAACTCTAGGAGCTGTGTATAGGATGGATTTCAGGGTGTGTTGACCTGGAAGCTGAGGGAAGCAGCTATAACATCTAGCTGGGAGGTGCTGAGTCTCTACTAAGGTAGGCCACAGTGTGTTCTGCAAGAGTTTCTCAAAATGTGCACAGGGACCCATGGGCAACGTTATCAGAAGGGTTGATTGTAACAAATGCAGGTAGGTCCCTGAGCTCCACCTCATACCTTCAGAATCTAAATCTCAGTGGGGTAGGTTTCAGGAATACCTGGGTTTTTAACAAGCACCCCAGTGATGCCCATGAAAATCTGAGCCCTACTACCATGCTTCAACTTAAATTCTGGAGGAATGAGTTGAAGATCAAAAAAAAATCAAATCATAAAAGCCCTAAAATAAAATATAGATGATTATGCATTTGAAATTTGGACATAGGACTTTCTAAATGGAAAAACAGTAGGAAAAAAACTGTTATGTAGGTAGATTTTACTACATAAACCTTAAAAACTTCTATGTGACAAAAATATAATTAAATTCAATCATAAACAAACAGAAAAAGATATATGACTATAGCAAAAAGTCACTATCTTTATTGTATAAAGTGCTATATAAACTGATAGGAAAAAAACATGGTGACCCCAATAGAGATCTTGGAAAAGGTATGGAGAGATAATTCACAGGAAATAAACAAAACTGGTCAAAAAGTGCTTTGTTCTACCTCACTAGTAATGACAGAATGTGCAAAGAATATCAAGTAGATAATATGATTTTACCTATCAAATTGATGAAGATTAAAAGAACTGATCAAAGTAGATCATGAACAGCGAGGTAGGTGCTCTTTCGCATTCTGTTGGGATTGTAAATTGATACAAACTTCCTGGAAAGCAATTAGAATCCAGGGCCTTTAAAATTTCATACTATTTGCCCCAGAAATTCCACCTTTAGGAATCGATTCTAAGGAAGTAGAGATATGAACATAGATATACACCCAGAGGGTCTCAAGGTTAAAAATAAAAAACCACCTTCTAAGTCCAACATTAGAAAAACAGGGAATGGTTACATAAAATATGGTCTGTCCATAGACTATTGCAGACACATTGAAAATTATGCTCACGGTATGGTGTTAGAACTCAAGATGGCATTACCTTTAGGGTGCAGGGAGTGGCTGGCAAGGGACATGAGGGGGCTTTTGAGGTATTGATAGTGTTCTGTTTCTTCATCTGGGTGCTGGTTATACAAGTGTGTTCACTTTGTGAAAATTCATCAACATACTTTTTTGATATGTGCACTTTATTTGTGTTATGTTTAAATAAAAATTTTAACTTGAAATTCTGTCTTTGAAAAGTTTGTAATGACATGGAAATATATGAAGGCAACCTTAAGTGAAAAGGGCAGGATAAAGAATTGTGCATTCAGAAATCCCTATCAAATTACCAATGGCATTTTTCACAGAACAAGAAAAAAATTTTTTAAATTTGTATGGAAACACAAAAGATCCCAAAAGCCAAAGCAATATTGAGAAAGAAGAATGGAGCTGGAGGAATCATACTCCCTGACTTCAGACTATACTACAAAACTATAGTAATCAAAACAGTATGGTACTGGCACAAAGAAATACAGATCAATAGAACAGAATAGAAAGCCCAGAAATAAACCCCTGTACTTATGGACACTTAATCTATGACAAAGGAGGCAAGAATATACAATGGAGAAAAGATAGTCTCTTCAATTAGTGGTGCTGGGAAAACTTAACAGCTACATGTAAAAGAATGAAATTAGAACATTCTCTAAAACTATATACAAAAATAAACTCAAAATGGATTAAAGACCTAAACTTAAGACCAGATATTCTGAGACATAGAGGAAAACATAGGCAGAAAACTCTTTGACATAAATTGCAGCAATATTTTTTAGATTCCTCTCCTAGAGTAATGGAAATGAAAACAAAAATAAATAAATGAGACCTAATTAAACTTCAAAGCTTTTGCACAGCAAAGGAAATCATCAACAAAATGAAAAGACAACCTACAGACTGGGAGAAAAAAATTAAAAATAATGCAACTGACAAGGGCTTAACTTCCAAAATATACAGACAACTCATACAGCTCAATATAAACAAACAAACAAACAAACAAACAAACAAACAACCCAATCAAAAAATGGGCAGAATACCTAAACAGACATTTCTCCAAAGAAGACATACAGATGGCCAACAGCCACATGAAAAGATGTTGAATGTCACTAATTATTGGAGAAATGCAAATCAAAACTACAGTGAGGTATCACCTCACACCAGTCAGAATGGCCATCTTTAAAAGTCTACAAGTAATAAACGCTGGGAAAGGTGTGAAGCAAAGGGAACTCTCCTACACTGTTTATGGGAATATAAATTGGTGCAGCCACTATGGAGAATAGTAGGGAAATTCCTTAAAAAACTAAAAATGGAGTTACCAAAAGATCCTGCAATCTCACTCCTGGGCATATATCTGGAGAAAACTCTAATTCGAAAAGATACAGGCACCCTAATGTTCATAGCAGCACTATTTACAGTAGACAAGACATGAAAGAAACCTAAATGTCCATTGTCAGATAAATGGATAAAGAAGATGTGGTATACACACACACAAACACACATACACATACATACATACATACATACATACATACATACATACATACATATAATGGAATATTACTCAGCCATAAAAAAGAATGAAATAATGCCGTCTGCAGCAACATGGATTAGAAATCATCATACTAAGTGAAGTAAGTCAGAGAAAGGCAAATATCATATGATATCACTTGTATGTAGAATCTAAAAAATTATACCAATGGACTTATTTACAAAACAGAAATAAATTCACAAACATAGAAAACAAACTTATGGTTATCAAAGGGGAAGGTGGGGAGTAGGGGAGAGATAAATTAGGAATTTGGGGTTAACAGATACACACTACTGTATATAAAATAGATAAACAAGGACCTACTGTATAGCACAGGGAACTATATTCAATATCTTGTAATAACTTATAACTGAAAAGAATCTGAAAAAGAATATTTATGTATGTATAACTGAATCACTTTGCTGTACACCTGAAACTAACACAACATTGTAAATAAACTATACTTCAATTAAAATAAAAAAAATTAAAAATCATTCATTCAGTAAAAATGCACTGGAAGGCAATATGCCAACTGTTTACAGTGGTTGCCTCAAGAGAGTGGGCTTGGGGGTGATCATTTGCAAAATTCTTTTTCATTTCTGTGCTCCCCAATTTTTTATACAATGAACAGTCATTACACTGATAATTAGGGAAAAAACTCTAAAATATCAGAGAAAAAAGTGAATTGATGAATCTTGGTGAAGCCCCCATAGCCCAATCTGTGAAACTGAGAACTAGTTTTCATCAGTTCTTGAGGAAGTCATTTAGACTCTGAGGGACTAACTTACACGAAGCAGATTTATAAGAGACTGGCTTACAAGCCAAATGCCAGCAAGGAATGTAGTTTCTAGTGGCTGAAATATTCTTGTCTCCTACACAACTATATCTGCCAGCTATTAATTTACCTGAAAAGCCAAATTAACAATCACTTGTAATTTGAACATATAGAGCTGAATGGTTTTGAGGAGCTCTTTGACTGGGTTATTTGTTACATATCTACCAGAGCAGTGTTACTGTTACTTGAATAGTGCTGGATAAACACTGACTCCAATGTTCTTTTTCCATCATCTCTAACTAGTTACCAGAATCTTCTGTCATTACAATATTACCTGCTTCCTATCCTCATTACATGTCACTGTTGCCAAGGTAACAGCTCATCTTACATGAATTACATTCTAGGTTGGTAGCTCCCAGGTGAGATATTGGGAAGCATCTTAATCTCATCTGCAGTATATCTACAAATTATATTTGCAAGAAGTCGCTTCAGGGAAGAGTCACAGATGGCTAGTTTCATCCACTGTGAGCCTTTTTTAAAAAATTTCAATTGAAGAGTATCATTTCCTGATTTATGTGTCTAATTTTTTCTAAACTCCATCTTTTAGGTTTGGAGTTACATATTACTTTTGGGGCCCTTCAGTTCACTGATAAACGTCAAGGGTTTCTGACGATAGTACTTAGGAGAATGGCCTTGGAGCTTACAAAAATAGGGAAGTCAGAAAGGGAAACTTTTGGGAGAGGGAGATGATAATGTAGCATCGAGTGAAGGTCCAGTGGGCATGTAGAGAAAGAGTTAACATAATAGGAAAGCTCTTATGTTGGAGATAGGACGAATTACCCTGGAAACTGTCACAAAACTACCTAGCTACCTTTATGTTCTGGTTTCTAGGGTAACAGATATTTACTACCTCACATTTACATGGCTGGTGCTAATGTTCATTTTCTCACCTAATAAGGTCTCAACCCTTTTCTTTTTATAGTGTTGAAATTTACAATTCAATGTCAATAAAATTCCAGCACTGACAGCTCATCCCTCAGAGCTAGATGTAGAGAAATAACATGGGGACACCTATTCCATGTTCTGCTCTACATTGGAATGCCATCAGTACGTGAACCACGGCTTCATGCCTGAGACTCTGCACCAAGGGCACAAATTCTACAACTACCTAGAGGCTATAATTTCAAACCTTTCCAAATCACCATCCTCAGCAAACCCTCAGTAATAAAGACACTTATCTCTACTTTCTTTCCTGATGCTACCAGGATTTCTTTTAAGAGCCATTATTAGGTTGAATGGAATGGTAGAACTGGATTGCTTTTAAGGTGCACCCCCACTTTTATGTTCCGTGATTCTGTGAAGAAACTGGTAGATGAAATACCTTCTGCCCCATCCCCACTGAGTTGTTTAAAATACACTGTTTGGGTTCTGATCTTATAATTAGAATCTTTTCCAAAGGAACCCAATCATATCTGAAATGAAAGTTGATTATCCAGAACAGCCCATACAATGATAACAATGGCTATCCAACATCTATTGAATCCTTACTTTGTGCCTCACAATCTGCTCAGTGCTCTATGTGCATTATTCCATGTAAGCACCTATTTTACAGATAAGAACATTGGTAGCTGTATTTTACAGATGTCAAGACTGAGATTTAGAGAAGGATCAATAACTTGCTCAGGGTCACACAGTAAGTGATGGAACCAGAACTTGAATTCAACTGTCTGATGCCACATCTCTATTTTTCTTTTTTTGCTTACTTTTTTTGTTGAAGCATAGTCAGTTTACAATGTTGTGTTAGTTTCTGGTGAATAGCATAGTGATTCAGTTATACATATATATGTATATTCCTTTTCGTATTATTTTTCATTATAGGCTATTACAAAGTATTGAATATAGTTCCCTGTGCTATACAGTAGGACCTTACTTTAAATCTTTAAACTTTAAGCCAGCAGTTCTCAAATTTTTGTATGCCTCAAAATTACCTGAAGGGCTCCTGAAAACACAGATTGCTGGGTCCCATCTCCAGAGTTTCTGATTCAGTAGGTCTGGGGCAGGGCTTGGGAATCTGTGTTTCTAACAAGTTCCCAAGTGATGCTGATGCTGCTGGAGTGGAGGACCTGCACGCTGTACTCTACTGCCTCCGTCCAAGAGCAGAAGAGCCCAGAGCTGAAATGAAGTGGAGGGGGCTTATGCTCTCCTCAGGGGATCTCCTCAGTGCTCAGGGATCCTGGGGATGTTCTGAACTGCAGATTTCAGCCACTACCTCTGCCTCTCCAGGAAGACCAGACAACTGGGTAGAGACTCCAACCTGCGGGAGAACACAATGCATAGGCTGCCCTCATAAAACACGTTTCTGGAAAGAGCCAAACATATCCTGGGTTACTTTCTAACTTAGTCCTGACAGCTACAAAAATCTGATTCATTTACAGTGTGATCTTGGTTCTTCTTTGCAAGTAACCTGAAGAGTTAAAATTGAAGCACAGGATTTGCTGACAATGGGTACCTGTCAGTTGGGATTTTGATATAACTCACACATTCGATCCGAGGCTGTGGAGGGTCTCGATTAGCACTACTTGTGAAGCTGAGAAAAGAGCCATTACTGTGCAAGCTCTCCTCAGAACCGGTTGTTCACACCTACCTTATAAAGAATACATGTTGCCTATAGTGGGCAGAGAGAAGCATACGTTGAACATAACACTCACCCCCCATAACCTTGTTTCACCTTTCACTCTTTTTCCACCATATGCCTTGTATTTTCCTGAGATACTGCTGAAGGCACTGAGTTTCCAGGCAGCAAAGCAGAGTAGTATTCATTAGTGTAGCTGCACATTGGAATAACTTGCAAAGCTTTTTGAAAATACCAGTTCTAGGGACCCCACCCCAGACCAATTAAATCAGAATCTCTGCAGATGGGCCCTGCTAATATGCATTAAAAATGAATTTCCAGGTGATTCTCATGCTAGCTGAGGTTAAGAACCAATAATGATCCCAAAAAATAGGCTCTGCTGTGGGGCGGACTCCATTTTTAGCTCTGCCACTTATGAGAAGATGGCGTTGGGCAAATGGCCCTACCTCTCTGAGCCTCAGTTTCCCCATCTGTAAAAATTGGCATAATAGCTGAACCCATTGGACTTGTTTCATAGGGCTGTCTTGAGGACTGAATGGGCTGTTGTATGTAATGCACTGTAGTGATACAGTGCCTAGCACAGCGTTGAGACAGGAGGGAAGGGGGCAGGGCACAGCCACTGAAGGAATGACACAGCAACTGGCACCAAGATGGTAGGAGATTCAACTCCCAGTAGGCCTTGAGGCCCAAGATAGTGGGAGATTAGATTTCCAGTAGATCTTGAGTTTCATTATACACTTATTGTAATGTATTAGCATGGTAAATGACACTTCCACAGGCTCCATGACAGTTCCAAGGCTAATCATAGAAAAAGTGGGTGGTGGCCCAATTCCTGGGACTCCCAGCCCCTTCTCCAAAAGTAGTTGGAATAATCTTCCCACTTGATGGCATATGAAGTTACCGAGCCCATAAAAACAAACAATCCCCACACCTTGTGGCCCCTCTCCCTTCTGAGTGAAATGGAATGCACTCTGTCAATGGAGTTTGTAACTATTCTTACTTTAAACTAAACACCCATCCCTATGCCTTGTGGCCTCTCTGGCCTTCTGAGATGGCCTATACTTGGTCTATGGAGTATGCATTTCTCTGAATAAATCTACTGTTACTCACCTGTGGCTCTCTTGAATTCTTTCCTGCATGAAGCCAAGAATCCACACTTGGCGGGGCACATCCCAGGGACTCAGCCAAGACCTGGGACATGGCCATCCTCTCGCCCCACATTTTCCTGTATCAGGGTCATCACTCTCTAGATGGTAGCCAGTGATAAAATTAAGGCATCCCACTTCAGCCTACGGAACAAGTCATGAAGTCCTGATCCTTTGGGAGGTGTGAGCGTTGTACCCACTTTGCTGTGGATCTCACAGTCTTTAAATCAGAACCATTACTGCAATGCAAATGACTTTGCAGAACATCTACTATATATCACAGCAAACCTCTCCCATAACAAATGAGGGAAATGTTGCTTCTTTGGATAAGACACCAAGTAAGAGTAAACCAGAAATAAAGTAATATTACTGCTCTAAGAGACCAGCCCACAACATACCTGAAAGAAATAATAGACCACTTGGGGTTTCAGACCACACTTTGAGAACCACCAAAAGAATGTGTGATGATCTGTGCTATAACTGATGGCCTCATTAGCAGTTATCCCCAAATTTGCAGAGTATTCAGGGGTCACAATACAAAAAAACTTAGTATCTGTGCCTAATGTCTCACCAATTTCACATTTATGTTAATTTTTCACCTTCTGTAAGCACGTGAGTTTGTGACTCCTTGGGCAGTCCCCATCCAGAGACCTCTACAATTGAAGCAAAAACCTACAAATATTTAAGTGGTAGGATGTAAGGAATGAGATGAACGAAGAACAGAATTTCTCAGGCCCTAAGAGACAACAAAGAGGGATTTACCTCTTTGTAGGATCCGGGTATTGGATCTCAGCTCAGTTTCAAGTTCAAGTTGAAAAAGACAGTATTCTATTTTGCTTCCAGAGTCAAATAAAGGAAAAGAATATCCATCTCAAACCAATAGCCAACATCATGATAAATGATAAAATAGAAATTTGTATAATGTAGTAGTTAATAAAAATGGACTTTTGGTTTTAGACCTACCTGGGTTTGAAATCCTAGTTCAGTGACATACAGGCATGTGACTCTGAGCAAGTTACTTAATCAACCAAAGCCTAATAATGATAGTTCTCACTTTTTAGGGTTACTGTAAGGAATGAATGGGATTATGTACGTAAAGCACTTGGAGTGGCACTTGACTCTTGGTAAGCTCTCAATAAATGATAGCTCTCTACTAACTTGAAACAAAAGGAAAATACAGCCGAATGCCATGAAAGTTTGTGAGTTATGCTCCTGCTGATGTCAGACACTGCTTTGGTGTACAGGGAGAATCTGAGCAGCAGAAGTGCTCAGAAAGAGAAAAGATAAATTAACTTGTCAAGTCCTTCATCTCTCAACAGCAATAGATTCTTTCATAACAATGATTGTTTCCCAGTAGTAACAAGCATCGGTTTTCAAGCTTCTTTTTTGTGTTCCAATTCATGGTTCCTTGACATGTGGTAAGTGGGCTTCCATTTGTACTTTTGCCCCAGGCCAGGAAAATGTTAGAAGCTGGCCTGTAGCTAATGCAGTAAGATGTGAAAAAGGAACGAGGCATAACTATTGGAAAGGAAACAAAAATCATTATTATCTGCAGCTGATTCAGTTGTCTATCCAGCGAACACCCAAGGGAATCAATTGAAACACTCATAGATTTAATAGGAGAGTTCAGAAGAGTTCAGCAGAGTGGCTGAATACCAATCAATAGTTTTCCTGTAAGTTGGCAACAACCAGTTAGAAGATATAATGGAGAAAAAAATCCATTCATGATGACCAAAAAATAGCATAAAATCCATAGGAATAACTTTTTTTAAATGCAGAGGCTCTACACAAAGAAAACAAGGATATTTGTATATCTCTTAGCAACTGGGATTTGAATAAATGGAAATTGATGTCACATTTCTGGATGGGAAAGCTAAATTTTTTAAGACATCAACTTTTAAAAATTAATTATATGTTTAAGTCAATCCAGTCAAAATTCAGTGGTTTTACCTTGATAACATGATTCTAAAGTTCACTGAATAAATAGGGGAGAATGACAAAGAACTTTTAGAAAAAGAATAATAATGATGGGAGACTTGGCTTATGTCTTATAAATATTATAACTTATACATATACATAAGTTATAATATTTAAAACATAATACTGTCACAAGAATCAACAAACAAATCAGTAAGACTGAACAAAGCCTTGAGACTGACCTAGAAAAAGACAAGAACCTGATAGACATAAAAGAAGCATCACAAACCAATGAGGACAGATTTAGTCAACCATATTAAATGAAAAAAAAAGATGAAAAAATAGAAATGTTTTAAGAAAATATAGACAAATGTTTAATCTTGAGATTGGGATGAATTTTCTAAGCATAAAAGCAATGAAAAAATCATACAAATGTAGCTGTATTTGACTCCATCAAATTTATTGACAAATACAAACTGGAAAAAGATATTTGAAACATTACTGATGTCATAAAGAGCTCTTATGAATCAATCAAAAACCACCAACACAAATAAAAATGGAAAAAGACATAAACAGAAGATATACATATGCTCAACAAATACATGAAAAAATGTTCTAACACGCTAATAATCCATGAAATGCAAATTTTTAAATGAATGAAGTTGGTGAAGATGAAAAACACACTGATATTCTCAATACAGATCTGTTGTAGTGACACATATAGATTTCTATGCTGCTGATCAGACAGTAAATTTTTTTTTTCTGGAAAGCACTTTAGTGATATATATCAAGAGTCTTTTAAACATTCATATCTTTTAAATGAATTAAAGGAGCAGCAACAGTAAACTGAGGAACAACACAGGTTTCAGTTGAGTACCCAACAGACAGGAGTGCTGCTCTAGACTTTGAGAGCTTCTTCACATCTGGCTCAGTTTCCTCATTCACAAAATGGACAGATTAATAGACCTAATCTCACAATATATGCAAGTCATTTAGCATAGTGCCTGGCATTCTCTAAGTGATAAGTAAATGTTAGCTTTATTTGCAGAAGGAAAAACCATGTAAACAACATTAATATATAGCAATAGGAGACTAGTTAAATGAATTACAGTACATTCAAGTGATGCTGAAGCATATACAATCATTTTTAAAAGATTATGTTTTTGAAGATGGTCTAATGATAGAGAAAAATGCAAACAAGTGAAAAAAAGCAGGACATAAAATTGACTCTATAGTAGGACCAAATTTTGAAAAACTAATTTATATATATTTTATACATAGAGATGTATTTTAAAAAAGGTCAATTAAAATCTTGACCCATCAAAATATTAACAATGTTTATCACTGCACATTGGGATCATGAGTTATTTTTTCCTTATATTATTTTTTATTATTTAATACATATTTATAGTTAATAGTGTTATTCCCATAACCATGTAATTTGAAAGGAAAATAGTATATATATTTTTTGATCAGTTGCTTAGCTACATGAATGGGCTTCCCTAAGTACTCATTTTACTGCTAAATTCAATGTAGGACATTTGGAAAACAAATTATATAGACAAACATTTCATTTTGATTTATTCTTTTAGGTCTGAAGAAATTGTCTCCTCTCTGACAAACTGCTCTCTACTATGCAACAAGCCCACTGGGAGCAGGGTCTATGCCTCATCTGTGTATTCCTGCAGTGCCTAATTCTCACGTATGCACATTGTAGTCACTCAGTAATTTATAAGTTGAATCATAATCAGAAGAGAGTCTGAAGTGCTTCCACCATAAGATATAAATAATTGCTAAATCTAAAAGTGTTACCACTCCCCAGGATATTTGCATTTAAATTCATCAAATTTTTCCCAACAAAGATATATTAAGATCTGGTGGACAACAGGTGTTTTTCTAGGTACTGTGGGGGATATATGGAAGTTGATCCTACCTTTTAAACGCTTATAATCTAAATTAATTGCTGAGTGGATTTGGAAGTCAGAAGCAGCAAGCAGAGAACTACATCCACTGAGGTATCATTATATGTTAGACACTGTACTGGGCAATTTACTTACATGGAATTCTTACAACAAACCTTTGAGGCAGACTTTTCGTTCACATTTTATAATTGCGGAAATGGAGGCTCAGATAAGTGACTTTTCCAAGTTCACAGAGTTAGTGGCAGAGCTGGGATTTAAACCCTAGACCTTCTGGGTCTGACTCCAGACTGTTCTCTCTCCCTTAATAAACACTCCCTCTCAAAAAGGTGTGTGTGTGTATGTGTGTGCACGTGCGTGTGTAATTCCAGTGCTTAGCAGTATCATGTAAGTGCCATACTTATGATGCAAAATATGATAAGAAGAGGTAGTAGAGCAGCGGTTAAGAACCTGGGTTCTGGAAATGACTACCCAGGTTTGAATTCTGTCTCTCCACCTGCTAGCATATTTTCTTGGGCAAGTTACTTAACTTCCTTGTGTCTCAACGTCCCATTCATAAAATGGCAGTTCATATCTAGCTCAAAGTGTTATTGTAAAAATGAAATTAGTTAATACAAGTAAAGGACAGTGTCTTGCACTCAGTTAAGGGTCAATGAATGTTGGTTATTATCACAGGAAATCAGAGGAGGGAGAAATCATATCCAGCTGGGGATGGATCAGGGAAGGCTTTGTGGGGGAGGTGACATTGAAGAAATGGCTGAATGCTAATGAATAGTGACAGAGTAGGAAAAAGGAATGTAGGGAGGTAGGCAATCTCAGGTTGTATGGGACAATGAATAGATAAAAGTTATTGGAAGATAAACCTCCAAAGAGTGGCAGAGGTCAAAATGTGGAGGGCCTTAAATGCCAAATTTAAGACTCTGGAGTTAACCACTGGGCAATGGAGGACATGAAAAGTTTTGAGTGAGAGACAGATAAAGCCTTCTTTGGCAGCAATCAAGCCTGACAACTTTGCAGATTTCTCCTGAGCAGTTACCAACTGTAGAAACCAGCAACTCCAAGGACTAATGTTTTGACTGAAGGAAAGGCAAAGGGGAGAGGAGAGAGGCTGAAAAAAAGAGAGTGAATAATTAAACGATTATAGAGATTAAAAAATGCTCCTGGTGGGAAGTGGTAGAAAGGTTTTCCTTAATTCCTCATTGCAGAGGCAGCCCAGGGACTGAACTCGAAGCGCAATCTGCCTTTTCCCCCGTTTAAGACTTCAAGTTTCCACCTCAGTTTAGGACTTCGTTTAATTTCGAGACAGTGCTTTTGGCCAGGGAGGAGCAGACGTGGGGCATTAGGACCCAGCGATTGTTGTAGTGAGAGAGCTTGAATCTCGATCTCTCAATTTTTCCCTCGAGCTCCCTCCTCTCCCTTTGTCATTCTAGCTGCCTGCTGCCTCCGCAGCGTCTCTCTAGCTCTCTCTGTCCTAAGTGCCTGCGCCTTAGACAGGGTGCGCAAAGCAGGATTAGTAGGGACCTGCCTTGGTGATCCCATGGCATCCCCTAGAACCGTAACTGTCGTGGCCCTCTCAGTGGCCCTGGGACTCTTCTTTGTTTTCATGGGGACTATCAAGTTAACCCCCAGGCTCAGCAAGGATGCCTACAGTGAGATGGTAAGTGAAGCAGACGGGTGATGAGGAGCGCACCCCGCGAGGGGTTGCGAATACCTCTCCCCTTCTTTCCTTCCCGGTCCATGGTCCCAACCCCTAACCCCTACCCCTACCCCACCCCAACAACTTTGCAGCTCGGAAGGAGCAGCTGGACAAGAGCCGATTTCATTTGTGGGCTCTGCCGGGAGCAACTGTTCTGGTGCCACCGAATGCCAGTTGGGGGAGGGGTTGCCCAGCGAGTACCCCCCACCCCCAAGTAAACCAGAAGGCTGAAACCTGCGTAACACCTGTCACCGGCAGGAGCCCTTCCCTCCTTCCAGCACACCCAAAGTCCGGGCAACCAGTCTGCGAGTCCGATTCCTTCCCTTAGAGCTAAGAGTTTAGCAAGCTGGAGAGTTTATTTATCTTGGGGAAGAACAAAAGGGAAGCAGGAAAGAGCTGAGGGAGAATGGGCTACTAAAACAAGCAGTTTTTAGGGGCGGGAAAGGTATTCCTCATCCCAGGCGGAGAGCTGATGGTCTTCCCCTAGCCCGCTGGGCGTGTGTCTGTATCCGTGAGACAAAGCAGTCTTGGTCCAAATAAAGGTCACTGACAGCCTGCTTCTTCTCTCAAGGGAGAGCTGGATGTTTTGTTTTATTTTGTTTTGTTTGTGGGCTAGTCTGCAAAATCTGCAGTCTGCTTTTTCTCTCCTGCCAAATAGTCCGTAATCTCCTCCTGGCCTCCTGTGGCTGCCCAGGGCCAGGCCCTCTGCAGGTTTTCCCCTCTGCAGAGTTAGAATCACCTGAAGGTGACTGGCCAAAACATCTCCTCCGCAACCTGGGGGCTGGGCTGCTCTCCCCAGCTGGGCGTGAAGAGGACTTGTTCCTGTGCTGTGGAGTATGAGGAGATGGCAGGGGATGTTTCCAGCACTTTCGGTCTCTCATCTCTCTCTCCCTGTCACTTTGCCTCTTCATTTCCCCGCCCGAGCTGAAGAGAACCTGCTTCTCACTGCCTTTGCCAGACTGCCAGTGATGGGAGGGAGCCCATTACTGGGCTCTCAAGGTCAAGAGGGAAAGGAGCTTAGGGGAGGAACGGGAGGGAGAGAGAAAAAAGGCAAGGGGGACTCCCCATTAGGGCTGAGGCGAGGAGGAAGAGCCCCACTTACTAACAGTTGACAGGAATAAATAGCTCTCCTGGAGCCCACCGCGGAGCCTTCCAGAGCCCCTCAACGTGAGCTGCAAATGGATGGAGTCTTGCAAATTGTAGATGCTCATAAATGTTTGCAAGCAGCTCTGGCTTCTGTCTCAGGGTTGGAGCTGGTGTTTTCCCCGTCTCCCTCACCACAGGATCACTCTGGGGTCAGGGAGGGTGGCCAGGACTCAAGGGCCAAGGTCTATAGCCCCAGTGGCAAATCCTAATGTGTGTCTCCTTCTCCCTTTCCCTCCTCCCAGCGTATTTGACCAGATGGAATTGAAATCAGGTCAAAATGAGGATCCAAGGCAGCCTGCATTGGGAAGGGGAGGGGAGGTGAGGTAACAGAAGCCACCACAAGCAGAGGGACAGGGTGGAGGGGAAATGCCACTATATTTTTGTCTTGGCAGTAGTAGTTTGGTCTTATATTATAAATAAATGCATATGCTCTTGCTTTTCTTTCCTTTTCATATATACATACATTCATATGTTTCTGTGTGTGCCCCTTAGGTATATTTAAGCTTTTCCTTTCCTTAGGGACATAGTACCCTTCTTCAACATACTCCCTGTCTCCCAGACCCTGCTCAGCTGCTTTAGAGGCTGCCCAAGCTGCACCCTAAGTACAGTGTTAGGTTCTGCAGGCAATCCAACTAAGATGGAGTCACCGGGAAGCTTCCTATCAGCTTGGCAGGAGCGCACGAGGAGGACCAGCCACGAATGGGTTTACAGTAGGTTTCTTCCCAGGGAGTGGAGCTGTCTATTACAGTCTAATGAAAGGCAGAAAAAAAACCAAATATGATGATTCCATATCATACTAAGGAACATATTTAAATAGGTATAATATAATACGGCAGCACACAACCATTGTGTGTATGTGTGTGTGTACTCACAATTCTGTGCTTCTGTGCTCAGGGGCATCTGGAGGGAATGGAAGAACTATCGTATCTAGCTGGGAGGTAAACTTCACAGTAGTATGAAGCTTGAGGAGGATTTTTCAGACTGCGCTTTTCCAGGGTCCCCCTCCTGCGTTGAGCATTGGGCCCCAGGCTAGAGATGGCTGTCTGGCATAGGGCCCACTGCATAGTGCCTGGGCCAGCCCAGCTTGATTCTTGAACCCATAGGTAGTGGGGACAATTCAGCTCTAGTACAAAGAAGGTGCTCAGTTTATATTTGTTGAATGACTGAGTGAATGACTGAGTCATTGCAGCATTGTCTTGGCTGGTCACCACCCTTCAGATTTCTCTGGTTGGCTTTTGCTTGTACAGTTCAGAAGCTATTTCTTGCCTCTTAGAAGGGGGTTGTAGCGCCTCAGGACCCCAACCATGGATCAACTGGGATGATCACCTGGGATTTTGTGTTTTCCATTGAGGAATGATTCCTCTGCATTGATGGAGTTAGTCATGTATTGACTGCAGTGGCTTTTTATATAAAATCTCAAGGTGTTGTTGTTGCTCTTGTTTATGATTATTTTTTTAAAGCATCTCTGTGAGGTAGATTTATTTTTTTAAAGTTATTCTTATTTTACTGATCAATAAAGTGAAACAGAGCAAGTTTAGTGACTTATCCAAGATCCTAGGATAAGGTGCTATTGGAGCAGAGATTAGAAACCAAGGCCATGAGTCAAAATCCCCGGTAGAGGAGTCACTAATAGGTATAGCTGCTTTTTTGGGTGTCGGGACTTACAACTGATTCATGAAAATATCTGGCACATTCATTCTTCTTTTTTGGTACCAGTTCAACTGCCCCAATCCTATATTTTGGGGTTTAGTTTTACTTTGAAGCCAATTTTTCAAATTTAGATTTTTTTTTTGGCTTTTCTGTCAGCTATGTTTCTCTTGTTCTAAAGCCATGAGTGTTATGCTTAGGTGTTATCCCCTCCATGGAGAATCGCTGCTAAAAACCAAACAGATAAATGACTATGAACTTCTTTCCTGTCTCTACTGGGGAAGCCAGGAAAGGTTAGTGGAAAGAGTACAGGCTTTGAATCATGTAGGTTTGGGTTCAAGTCCTGATGATCTTAGTGTCTCAGTTTGCTAATCTGGAAAATGAGGATAATAACACCTACCTCAGAAGGTTGTTGTAACTATTAACTGAGATTACATATGGAAACATCTAGTTCAGTGTTCGAATATGGTAGGTGTTTAAGAAATGCTCTGGGTCAGGGTGGTGATGATAATTGGTTCTATTTTATGCAGTGATTTCCTGACTCACTTGAATGGCCAGTTTAAAGGATTGAAATCAGGTATTTAGAAGAGCAAGATTCTATTTCCTTGTCCCCTGGTGAACAGACCTTTATGCAGTCAGCTAATAGAGAAAACTCCACACTTGCTGCTGGGTAATGCATAGTGGATCCCATGCAGAATTTCCAGATGCCTCTCTTGAATAGCTCATTTGGTATGTGTCACCCCATACCTCCTCCCGATTTAGCAAGTGTCATTATAGAGTACTCTAAATCCCACGTGAATTCAACATGACTGACCACTCCCTTGACTAAATGCCTTCATGAATTCACTTGAAATTGGGAGACAACACTTACAAATGCTACTAGGCAGTTTCACATGCGAATGGTTGACTTGCTCTAAATTTGGTATTCAGCTCTTTGTAGTACTGGTTCCATCCTGTAAGCACAAAGGGCCACAGATGGAATAGCAAGAAAACACCAAAAAATCCGGTCACATCGAAGCCAAGGGATTTTGGCCCTGAGGAAGACAGGGCAAGTCTCTGCTGCTTCTTTGTTTTGTATCCCCTCACAAGGAAGGTTTGTTGATTTGAATGATTTGCTTATCTATAGCTAAATGCCCTCACATTTGTGTAACTCTGGGGAAATGCTACAGATAGGTTGGTGTAGTTTATTTAAGGTCCATAGGTAATCTTTTATGCTTCCAATCACTTCCATTAATTACTTTCCAACTAGATAATAAGACAGCATTAGACTTAGACTGCTATCTGAGGTGGTACAGTACGTTTATTCCCTCAGAAGCACAACTGACCCTGAAATGTGAAGTGACTTTGCTTTATTCACACAGCAAGCCATCCCAAGCTAAACTACACTGGAATTTATGCCAGGGAGCTTGTAGCCCCTCAATGGCCAACAGCTGCGCTTGTTTCAGAGTGACTTTTGACTGACATTGGAAGTCAAATACTTCTGCCCTTAGATGCAATCTGAGAGGGATCCAGGTTGGTTATTAGGACTAGGCTTGCCAGCTTCCTTTTTAGGTGGGCATTATATGACAGTGGAAAGTATAACTGCTTAAAAAGTATTTTTCATTCACATGGATTTTTGGCAATTAAACATGTGATGGCTTTTTATTGCATTTAAGAAATGATTTATGATTCACATGTGGCTTTTTTTTTCCCTACAGAGATTCAGGAAAATCATACTTGAGTCAGTAACTTTTGCAGCACTTGTGTAGCCTTTATGGTCTAAGATAATAACCAGGCTGAGATTTTTAGCCAAAATATATTTTTGTCAGTGCCCTCTTCTGCTTTAGTATAGTTTTTTCCCCCCTGTAAATTGAATTAAAGTATAATATACATACTTACATGTGCACCTAAGTGTGTAGCTCCAGGAATTTTCAGAATCCTCCTATGTAACCAGCACCCATATCAAAAAACAGAATATGATCAGCACCCTAGAAACATCCCGCATGGCCCCTTCTCATTAATACCTCCCTAAAGGTAAATCCTGACTTCCAACAATATAGGTTAGTTTTGCCTGTTTTTGAACTTTATATAAATGGAATTATACAGTATATTGGCCAAATTATTTTTTATTTTACCTAATTGGCATAAGTGAACTAAAGTGGATCACACCACTTGCCCTCTGTTCCCATTTTGTCCTATTAGCTGGCTTGGATCAATTATTAATTGTAATAGAAGATGAATATTATTAGACAGTTGTGAGCTGTTCAAGTTTAATGTAATTCATATGAGATCATGGACCTTGGGGTGTTGTGAAGAGTAAATGATAAAAAGAAAAAAAGGTATGACTAAAGAAAGTCTCCATATGCTTTTGACTCATGGCTGAATCATTTCTCATAGCATAAGAATGGACCTGCTTGATTCATTGCTATTATCATTAAAATAGTTACTGTGGCTGGTAAACATATGGATTTCTAATTGTGTGGCTCATTAATGATAAAATATGTGTGCAGGGCCCTTGATTGATGCTATGATGCTGTGATTCTTTGAATAAATCTCCAAAATGCTCATTTAATTTACAAAAGCGGAAACTGAGGTAATAAGATACTTAATAATTTTCTTCAAGCAATTTAGGGGCAAAACTAAACTTGGAATTTAGCTTAGCCCAAGGATATTGCTAGATAACAGCCTTTGATTAAAGGGATTTGAAAATTTGACTAAACCCTTCTTTCTCCTGCTTCCTTCCCCTATAAGGATACTATGGTTACAGGGTCTGGGTCATGGCAATGAAAAGGAAACAGGCCTAACAAAGTGACTTTGAGGGCCTTTTGGGAGGGTGAGTAGGTCAACTCTCTTTATTCTTACTGTCAGAACAATTAAAGTCTTTAGAGATCTAATTACTATAGATTCAAGACATGTGACCCATCTATTGTTAGAATTGAGGCGGCCCAGACCAAGCATTGATGGGGCTGGCAACAGTAGGATACTTTGATGTCTCCATTCTACTCCACAGGAGGAAAAATGAAGGGTTTCCTATAATGTCAAGACCCCATCTAAGCTTAGTCCCGTCTCTAACAAATTAAACATTCCCTGTCTGGAGTCCTGGAGAATAGATGCTATCTGTACCTACTCCGCTTTGAGCTGAAGGTTTGATGAAATGGCGTATCCACATGCAGTTTCCTCTTGAGAAAAGAAGGAAAGAAAGAGGCAACAGCTGCATAAAAATATTCACAGCTGCAGTTTAAGAGGTTAGATGAACAACTGAAAAAGTTGTATGGAGTTACACCAAACGGAGAGAAAAATGATCACTGAAGTCGTAGGAACTTGATTTAAAGACCTGGAATTTGGCCAACAGATTCCACCATAATATAGATAAGAATCTATTCTTGAATGATAGGTGGTTAGCCCGTGCCAAAAAAGTAATGTTTTCAGAACCTCTCAGGCAGCATCTGGAAGTCTGGAAGTCTTAGCCCTGAGGTGACTGTAAGAAACTCATCCTGCCTCCTGTGTTCATTATATAGGAAGGTTACACTTAGGATATAGGAACTGCCTCTTAGGGAGCTTTGTGTTGCTAATTAGAAATGATACTAACTTAAAAGTGTTAAGGAAACCCCTTGGGTCTAGATTTCTTTCCCTAATGTCCCCCTGCTACCATCACCAGAGTGCAGAGAGAGAGAGTGGACAGGTAGCATCTATGTTAATAGTGAGGGGAAACCCCCAGATGCCCTAACCCTCAGCTCAGCTCTGCTCCACGTGGGTCTTGCTCAGTTCAGCCCAGTGTTTTACTCTGCCTACTGGACAACTTCTCTCCTAATTTTTCTCTGAAAAGCCCTGATTTAACCTAAAATGGAAAGAGGGAGGAAGAACAACTAATGCTTTGTATTTCCTTATTTGCTCAGGAACAGGGCAGGGACTAGAGGTGAAATTTTAAATAAAGACAGGCTGTGACAGGGCCAAGATTAGGAAGAGGTGTGAGGCAGGGTCGTGCAAGTGCAGAGTCGGACCCTGGCTCTGTTAAAGTTGTGATATTTTGTTTGTTGTGGATATTAGTTACCTTAATCAATGAATGGTTTGGTGCTTTCTTAAGTTTTGCACTCAGGGGAGATAGCCTTACTCACCTCACCTTAGTCCCAGCCCTGCTCAGGAAAATGAGGCTCAGAGCGGGCAAATAATTTGTCCGTGGACATCCAACTAGAAAGTGACAGAGAGGGGATTTGAAGCCAAGTCTCTTTGAATCCAAACTCATGCTTTTTTCACTAAACCAACAGCCTTGTGTAACAGTCCTCATAGAGGATTATCTTGTCCCACTCATGATAATTAGTCCATGAAATAAAGGTGCATTCACTGGAGAAATGACTTAACATTTGTTCTAAACCTAGAGTGTGTGAACACTTTTCTAAGCGCCAGATGCTCCTGAGGGGTCAAGTTGGCTTCCTGCCTGATTCCTATAATACTTGTCTTGCATCTGGTGTTTTTGACTCTTCTTAAAATTCTTTGCCCTCATGATGCCCTCTCTCCTGGTTTTCCTCCTACTTTTCTGACTGCACTTGCTTCTATTTTTCTGACTCTCTTCCTCCTGCCATTTTTTAAATCTGTCACACAGTTTTTCTCACTGTATACATTCTACCTGTGCATACTAATAACTATCCAGTCTGTATCTTTACCCCAGATCTCTATTACTGAGCTGCCTACCAGACATCTCCACTTAGATGTCTTATAGATACTTCAACCCAAATTGAGTTGCTCATTCCTTCCCTCCCCTCCCCTCTTCCTCCGGATGCACTCTTGACGTCTCCCTTTCCCTCAGTGTCCATATCCAATAAGACATCAAATTCTGTTGATTTTGCATTCAAAGTGTCCTTGACTCTGTCCCTGTCCCTCTATCCTTACTGTCATTACTCTAGTCCAGGTCTCTCACGTGGTCTCCTTGTTTCCAGGCATACCTCTCCCAGTCCATCCTCCATACTATTTCCGGAGGGAACCTCCCTTAAAAGCAATTTATGTTGCTCCGCTGGCTTATAGGATAAAGTCCAGCTCCACAATGCAACGTGCCATGATCTGATTCATATCTATCTCCTCTGTCTCACATCTCTCCCTTCCCTCCCCAACCTGTGCTGAACCAGGGCAGTGTTTGAAATACACCAGTCTATTTTGCGCTTCACGGCTTCTCCTTATCCAGCTTCCTCTGCCTGCAATGCCCTTCCCTTATTGATCTTGCAAGCACCTACTCTTTTTTTAAGAGTCCACTCTCACTTTTCTTAGTCCCTATCTGAGGAGATTTGACCACTCGGGTATGCCTCCACTGTACCTATTACATAATTTAACACAGTGCCCATAACACCTTACTGCACTTAATGTATTTCCATAACTTTTCTTCTTATAAACTCAAGCTTCAGGAAGCAGGGCCTTTGAATGATTGATATTTGTATCCAGAGTACCTAGTATAATGCCTAGCAGAAGGAGGCACTTCATAAGTATTGAATGAATTAATGGATACTTAATGAAAACAAAATACTGGGCAAACCGAGTAAGACACTTGATAAAAATCTCATCAATTTAATACAAAATGAGGATTGGGCCAATCCGAATAGTGAAAAATATGATTATCTATTACTCTAAGGTCAATATAATTCTATTAGTTTGTAGTAGATCCAGTGCCTCCCTCCTCTGTTCTGTGATATCTGCCTTTGGGCTACAATTAGACCTTGTACAGTATCCTTTTATATACCACCAGCCACGCTGCTTTATAATATTGTTTACGCATCTGTTCCACCCCACTAGATCAAGAGCTTCTTGACCCCGTCTTATTCATCTCTATATCTCCATCACAAACTCCATAATAAATGTTCAATGAAAGTTTATTGAATTAAAATTAATGAACTTGAACTTAATTAATGAACTTAATCAAAGTAGTGTTTTGTCAAAGCCTAGGGATTTATCTCAATGGCCATGAGAATGAGTTTTGCCTTACTATATTTTAAAGCTATACAAGGGGCTAATATTTGCATACATTTCAATTTTTCTATTTGCTTTGCACATACTTTTTTATTTTTACAGATTCCACAAATATAAACTCAAGCTCAGCTCATTTTTGAATTATTACAAAATATTACAAATTCCAAATTAGAGAAGTCCAAATTAGTAAGGCTTTACCACCTTGTTTTGTTTTTGTTGGGATTCATATGCATCTGGGTTCGAACAAGATAGGCACTAGAAAATGTGGATGTGGCTAATCCGTACCAGTTTTTATGGGTCCAGTAAATTTTCTTTTAAATTCTTAATGTTTATGATTTATTATCAGAAAAAAATTAAACTACAAAGCTAAATTCTCTTACCTTTGGTGCCATCACTAAGGTTTAAATCTCAGCAGATTGCTAAATTTGCTTTTTTCCTTAATTACAAGGCTTTTATTTAGAGGACATGGGAGAAAAATAGGACACCCTTGGCTGGTGTGGAAAGGGAATGGTGGGGAAGAAGGACCTTGCTTGTGTTTTCTATGTTAAAATCATGGTTAATGCAATGATTTCCTTATGGTATTCCACTCTAGAAACGTGCTTACAAGAGCTATGTCCGAGCCCTCCCTCTGCTGAAGAAAATGGGGATCAATTCCATTCTCCTCCGCAAAAGCATTGGTGCTCTTGAGGTGGCCTGTGGCATTGTCATGACCCTTGTGCCTGGGCGTCCCAAAGATGTGGCCAACTTCTTCCTCCTCTTGCTGGTGTTGGCTGTGCTCTTCTTCCACCAGCTAGTTGGTGATCCTCTCAAACGCTACGCCCATGCCCTGGTGTTCGGAATCCTGCTCACCTGCCGCTTGCTGATTGCCCGAAAGCCTGAAGACCGGTCCTCTGAGAAGAAATCCTCGCCTCCAGGGAATGCTGGGAACACTGGCAATGCGGGGAATCCCGAGGAGCAGCCCTCCTTATATGAGAAGGCCCCCCAGGGCAAAATGAAGTTGTCATAGGAAAGCGGAAATGCAAAAAGTGGACCTTCCAGGCAGTTGCCTCCATGACACCCAGGAAGATGTCAGTGTGTGTTTTTCATTTGATTTCTTTATCTTGGGGAAAGGGACAAATATAATCTGCAAGTTAATAGCCCAATTGGCTTGTGTACATCTATACCCTAAAGTGACCTCCCCACATAGACATATGTGCACCACCTTTAATCACTCTGGGTCAACTCTCACATCTTGCTGCATGTACCTGTATATGGCTAATTATTGAAGTGTCTTTGTGAGATGGACTCCAGCAAGCATGTGACTGTGAGATTATGTGTGGGAAAATGTTATTTACTGTGTGTGTGTGTGTGTGTGTTTGTGCACGCACGTATGTGCGAAGGAGAAGGCTCTAATCTTGAACTAATCTTGTATAGGTATCCTTCCCTTTATAGACTGATTCTAGTGAAGGCAGAATAAAATATACCTCCTATAAAGAGAATCCTACTTCTGGTATAAAGCAAACTATGTGTTCCCATGGGATGGGGGAATCCCTCACTAGATTAAGCTGAAAACTTAAACCTACCACTTTAGGAAAAAAGTTCCTTCAATTTGAGACACTGAATTATATGGAGAATTAATTAGTCTCTACTTTTAACAGTTGTTTAAATGTTACATATTCCATATTGAGTTTAATTAAAATAAGGGAAATATGCAGTCAATAGGTAATCTAATTCTTCAAGTGATAAAATTGGAAGTTTCACCTTGATTTTGTCTGAGCCCAACCTACTAAACTCCTTTACTCCCAGTTGGAAACTGAAACAGTAAACTTGTTACCAGATATCTTTTTGGGATTTTCTTAAGCCAAAAGCTGCCTCACTTCTACTCTTCTCAGTAGCTAACCAGGATTTGGCAGCTGCTCCATTGTTGCAGTTGAGGGAGCAGGGATTAGTCCTGTTAGAAGTCTGTGAATCTCAAACTCGAGCCGTTCTCTTAGATTATCTGAAATTTGACAGAGGAGCTGTATCCAGTGTTTCCTTGCCAAACAGATTCACTATACCAATTGAATATTCACTGAGCTTTGCTAGTGTAAGCTGAGATCCAAGTTACCCCCAAGGTTGCCTCCTCAGCACCTCTTTATCATTCCAGCAGGTGGAGTTTAGCTGGGGGAAGGACATTTGATACGGGTTGGTTGGATTGAGCAGTATGAAACTCTGCTTTCTTCATTACATACTGCTGCTTCTCCTTGTTAGATGTGCTTTGATGGTTTTAATATTATTGTGCCAGGGATGGGGAAAGGGGTGGGGGTGTTGTGTGTGTGGGGAGTACAAACTATTGTGTTTTCTTCAATGTCATTGTTCTTGTTAATTGATACCTCTCTGTCTTATTTCTCTCATTCTTTCAAAATAAAAATTTTTGAAGTTTGGAGGAAATGGTCTGGACAAATAATGAAAATCTGGAAAGAAAGGGTCCTATCATGGGAGTCAGACTGCTTTATTTTTGAGTGGATAAGGGAGGAGAAGAAAGAGAAGGGGAAGTATAATACCTTAATATACTAATAAGGTTACCAACTTTCCAATCTAAGTTCCCGGACACTTCTGAGATGTCAGCACGTTAAGACAGAAAGTCACAGAATTAGGATCTCAATACAATTTCCAGACTTGAGGAGTTCTGCTTCCTTAGGTGATGCCAGGGGAAGGTGGAAGAGTGACTTCAGAAAAAATTGCAGGTATATTAAATAAAGATGACCCAGCGTCTCTCACTGTATATGTATCCACAAAATGGTACAAATTCTAGCACCACGGACTTGTCACATTAAGCAAGTTAATTTTAGCACTCAGGGCCCCAATTCATTTACAAAAAAGAAGGGGATTGAAAGCTTAAAATACTTTCCAATTTACATTTGAGCCTATGAAAGGATTAAAACTATGAAAAAATGACTCGAGAAATTTTCAGTTTTACTAAATAAGGAAGAGCAGCTCTCATAGAAAATATTGAACACTCAGTTCTCATGCATGATTAAATAAGAGTTCTTGAAAGTACTTTGAAAACCATGTGGGATGTGGTAAATAATCATTTCTGCTACAGTCTTTCCCAAATACGTTAACTTAGTCTGATTCTTCATCTCTCCCCAAGATTGCAAAGTTTTGCCTACAGTTTATGGGTATGCTTTAACCTCAAAAAATCAGTGAGAGTCCTTAAATTTTTATCTTTCCTCTCCAGTACTTACTCTAGTAAGAGATCAAACTAGTGACTAAGTTCAGATCTCAGACTAAGCCCTTGTTGCTGTTTTAGCCAGTTTCTTTAAGGTCCATAGATTCCTCAAAGTTAGGAATCTACGTGCTGACTGGCCAGCTACGTCACATCTAGCTCCGGACACACGTTTCCAACAAAACCTGGAAGGTATACGTGCCCATCCTCGGTAAAGAGGGAAGATTCAGCCGTCCTTTCCTCCCACCTCGTGGCGACAGCTTCAAGAGATCTCAGACCTTTAACTTAATTCTCGCCCAACATGGGAGAAGCCGACTTTACTGAACTTTTCAGTTTCATATTTCCGTACAGATTCAGTGTCGCGGCATTTGGGGACAATCTGAGCAAAAGGATCATTGTAATTGATCTTGTTAAATTCAAGAATAGCGTCGCTAATTGTTCAGTTTTACGCACAGTGACTAATGCCAACATTATTAGAACAGTGGGGACGTCAGCCAATCAGCTGGTTTCAACAGCAACTGCACCCTCGCCGCGCGTCACCCGGCCGGGGGGGTGGGGCCGGCGGCTCTGCGGAATAGGGTTTGCGTCACCGTCGGCGCGCGCGCACCCGCCTCGCGCCATTGAGTTGTGACCCAACCAATCAGGCTTTAGCAGAGCGCGCCGCTCCTCCCCGCCGCCGTCTGCGTTGCCGCAGAAGCGCATGCGCGGGGCGGGGCCCGCGCGTTTGAATCCTGGAGGCGATGTTTGGACTTCGGAGGCTTTGGGACCGAGGAGTGTTTTAGGTGAGGTACTTTTAAACACCGCGTAAAATGGGGGCCCCGAGACCGAAGGGAATGTCCTGACTTCTGAGCAAGACTATCCTGGAAGGTGTAGGGTTTCCCCTCAGACCAGGAATCTGCCCAGTGGGTCAGTCACTCGTCGCGGCCAAGTTCGCTGACTGCTGGGGGAGACTGTGAAAGGGGGTTTCTTGGGGAGCGATGGGACGGTTCAACCGGAAAGGGTCAGAAGATGCTCGCCTGCCCTGCTTTTTTAGGCCCCAAGGAAACAACTCGGAACCTGGAACCACCCAGTGGGTTTGACATACATATTGCTCTCCTGCTGTGGCCGCATCTGTTTTAGCGAGGTGGGATTGAGTGTCAATTACGATCATTCTCTTAGCTTTCCCGTTTGAAGTAAAAAAACTTAGAAGCCATTCTGGTTTCCTCTCTTTCCGTTTCCCTACATCCAGTTCTTTTATTATGACCTTGCCCAGTCTACCTCCAAAACATTTCACGAATACAGTTACAGTTATTTTTTACCTCTCCCATCATTTACATCTTAGGCTGAATTCAAACTACAGTTATATCTTTTCTGGGCTTCTACAAGGCTCTGTTGTCTGTTTCCACTCTTGGACTCCTAAGACTCTATTCTCCGCGCTACAGCTAAAACCGTCTTAAAACATAAATCGGATGGTATCACTGCCCTCTCTAACACTCCTCCCTTCCCCCGTAGTTGCCCGTGACATTTAAAATCCAAACTCCTCTGGCTCCCAGTATGGTAGTCCTTGGCTGCCTTTCTGACTTAATCTTCCACTGCTCTCTACCTCTTTCATGCCACTACCCCTCCTCACATCTTGCTGGTGTTGTTGCTGTTTCTTTAATATACAGAGCTCTTGCTTTAAGATCTTAGTATGTCTTGATCTTTCCTCTCCATGAAATACTCTTCCGCCAGCTCTTAACATGCTTGGTTTCTTTTTGGCATTGAAATCTCAGCTTAAAGGTCACATCAGAGAGGCTTTTTCTGAACACTTACTCCAAAGTAGCTTCTCACCCCCATCCCTTTTCTATCACATCACTGTATATTATGTTCAGTATTAGTTATTTACTAATTTATTGACTTTCATGTTCCTCTCCACCGCACCCCCCATAAGTTTCATTCGAGCAGAGACCTTGACTGTTTTATTATTTTATCCCTGGTAAGTAGAACTGTGCTTGGCATATGGATGCTGCTCAATATTTATTTATTGAACAAGTGATTTAGCTGGGGATGTTTCTGTTCTGAGAATCCTTAGGTTGGCAACCAGTGTGTCTTTTGAACTGTGTGGTTTTAACTTAGCACTGACAAGGCAGGCAGCATAAAAGATTAAAAGCACAATCAAGGCAGGGTGGAGAAAAATACGAGTAAGTGGAGAAAGTAACATTGAGTTCATGAGATGAATTAATTTTGGACTCACTTATGTGATATAGCCATTTTAAGAGAACTTGTTATGTTGCCTGTACTCTTTCTGTCCCTGTGCCCCGACTCCGACCCCAACAAGAAAGCCAGTTCATTTGATGAATGTTACCTTGGAGGGTTGTTTCTCTCTGTTCCTATTTAGGTCAAGGGCTTTCTGAGAAAGTTAACCTATGGGTTTTGTTGCCTGGATTACTGTCAGTTTTTTTATTGTGTACTTGTATGCTAGGTGCTCTGTACCAAATATGGGGACTACAGGCAGATGTGATCCCTGTCTTTGTGGAGTAAAAAGGGATGGTTTGACTGGTTGATGGTAACTCGACGCTTGCTTCTGTGTAGAACGTGTGCAGTAATGGCGCCTGAAAGGAAAGTTAAGAACGCTCAGGTACAAAGGAGGATTTCACAATGTAGTAATAGTTATCAGACTAGACTCTCGGCCTGGAAAGTAAGAGAGGACCTGAATGACTCAAAGAGCGTACCTAAACACAGAAAAAACAGTGCGGTGGAAGATTTTGAACATGGTGATAATCAAGTTGAAGATGCTCTGCAGATTGCAGTGCGATACTTTGAGAAAGGTAAGATGGATTGTTTTCCTTCTCTAACTCCTGTTCCTGTAAAAATATTTTACACTTTTTTCCTTAAGGATTTTTAAAGGAAAGCATATTTTTGCTCTTTCATGATTTTGTTTATTTAATGGACATTTATTGAGCACGTAACTACATATCAGTATGCTAGGTACTAAGGATACAACAGCAAAGCATAGTCTTGGCAGAGTGGTTTCCCAACTTCTGCACATTGGGATTACTTGAGAATCTTTAAAAACCACTAGTACCTGGCATCCAGTCTTAGACTTTCTGATTGTATTGGTATGGGATGCATCCTGGGTGTCGGGATATTTTTACAGGCTCCCTAGGTGATTCCAATGTGCAGGGAACCACTGCCCTAGTTATCGAAACAACTTACAGTCTAAGTTTAGTGATTTTAGTTTGTTCAGAGCAGAGATGCCGGAGCATGATTCAGTTTTCCTCACCGAAGGTGCTGTTGTGGTGAAAAATTCTAGAGTTTTAAAGGCTTTGAAGAGTTTTTAGGAAGACCTCTTTTTACATAAAGCTATTGCTTTGGAGTATCCCAAGTTGTAACTGTTGAGGCTGAGGAGTGAAAGAATTTTCAAGGTCTCACTATTTAATATTGTTCCTTTTCCTAGGTCCCATTAAAACTTCACAGAGGAAAGATAAAACCTTGGAAGGACACTTGAAAACTGTGGAAAATGTGGCATGGAAGAATGGGTTAGCTCCAGAAGGAATCGACATTCTGTTAAATGTGGCACTCAGCGGCAGATTTGGTATGTCAAGGGGACACATTTTTTATCAGTTTGCTATTAGTTTTGACTTTCAGACTTTGAATTAGATTGTTGATTGGAATTAGTTGCAGTTAAAAAACTGTGTATTTTTCCTATTCTCTTCATAAAACCAATCTGCTAAGATTATAAAATGGGCCTTTCTTGTATTCCGACTACCTTATGAACCAAAGTTTCTATGTGCATGTGCTGAAAATGACTAGTTATCACATATCTTTACAAGTAAAATAGATTCTTGTCACCAAGGAAACAAAACCAAAAACAAGAGGCCTATACCTTTAGGAAAAGAAGAGACGTGTATAAGATGTTTCTGAGAATGCTATTTGCACGTGAAGTTACGAATAGTGTTGTTTCGGTAAATGGATGTGATCACCATGTTGTAATGTGTGTAAGACAGTGTTTAAAGACCTGTATAAGATGTTTCTAAAATGCTACTTGTGGGGGAATTTGAGAACAGTGTTTTAGTGAATGGATGTGATGACCATGCTGTAATACATATAAAACAGTGGTTAAAGACATGTATCCAAGATGTTTTTGAGGCTTCTCCTTGCATGAGAGGTTGAGAACAGTGTTTTTTCAGTGAATGGTTATGATCACCACAGTTTAAGGCAAATAAAACAATGTTTAAATACAAAAAGAAATTGGTTGTATATATGTGTGTGTGTGTATATACACATAATTCTTGAAACCTTAATAAGCAGAAATTGATATAGGGTATACACAAAGCTACTTGCAACATCACTTCTATTAACAGGTGGGAGAATACCATGGAAGCCAGAGAATATGATAGAAAGATTGGACCAGTAGAGAATAATATTACTACTAGCCATTTGCAAGGATAGCTATTTCATTCTGCTATACTTTGCACTTTTTTAGGGGGATGGGGAATACCAATATATCTATTTATTCTTAAATGTAGGCAGCTCATGCAAGATGTCTGTCAGTAACTTTAAATAAATCAGAATCTATTCTGCCATTAAAAAAAAAGTCCTTGAAATTTTCCTAGGAGTAATAAGCCTTTTTTGAGGTGTAATTTACATACTATAAAATTCACCTTTTTGAAGTATACAATTCAGGGTATTTTTTTTAGCATATTCATAGAATTGTGCAACCATTACCAACTATCTAATTTCTAAACATTTTCATTATCCTAGGAAGAAATCCTGTACTCATCCTCCCTTGTTAAATAAAAAATATTAGTGCCAAAGAATTTGCTTTATAGTTTATATTAGAAGTTAAAGGTACATTTTTGTTTCAAACTATGTTTTACAATGATGATAAGAGAGATCAAATATTACTTTATTGCCTTCAGTGTGAAGTCAAATTTTTGGGACCGAGAGTGAATAATATAGTAAGGGAATGATCAAGGTACTAAAATGTAATTTAATTTAGAGTTTGTCTGCTTTCTAGGGAGTGCTGTAAACACTCGGATATTCAAGTGTATGATTCCAGCAACTCTAATATCAGAAGATTCTGTGGTTAAGGCGGTCTCCTGGCTTTGTGTCGGCAAGTGTTCTGGTAGCACCAAGGTAATCTTTTTAAACACTTTGATGATAAGTCTTTCAGAACCACTTAAGGGCTGGCAAGGAAGAACCACTTAGAGAGTAATGGCAGTGGCCTTTTGTGCAAAGCCTGTAGTTTTGGAACAATATAGCTTGATGCAAGGACTCTGTTCAAATAGAAATTTTTACTGAGAAATAAAATCTATTATCCTACTTTGTGCTAGAGGCTTCTAAAACAGCTCTGATGGGGGAATTAAGCTCTTCTGTGCTGCTATATTTCTCTAAAGATAAGCATTCTGTCTCTCAATAGGTACTTTTTTATCGTTGGCTGGTTGCAATGTTTGACTTCATTGATCACAAGGAGCAAATTAACTTGCTCTATGGCTTCTTTTTTGCTTCATTGCAAGATGATGCATTGGTGAGTAAAAATTGGACAGCATCATGAATCGATCAAATGGTACATACTTGTATATCGATGCACCATATGCGCTTCAAAGTGCCACACAACTTTCCTTACCATATAAATGGAACATTTATATGAAACATATAGAGAAGTGTAAAGAATAACGTAACAAACACCCCTGCACCTGTCTCTCAGATTAACAAAAATTTTTTTACCACATTTGCTTTATATCTTTTTTTAAGGAAGTAAAATGTTACAGATAGATTTGAGTCCACATTGAAGTCTCTTGGCTGATCTAGAGCAATGATTGCCATCTTTTCCCTTTTAAACCACTTCAACAGGGTCCTTTGGGTCACTTATTATACATTTTCTTGATTAACGTTGCAAAAACCTCATCAGAATTAATGAGAAGGAGAGGATTACTTTTCATGAGATGCCAATGGACTGATTTTGATTAAATAGCAAAATTATTCCCATTGAAAACATTAATAACTCTAAGAAATCAATCTACTGTCCACCTGGAAGACTTTCAAGGACCATCAGTAGTTCATAGACCATGTGGACCATTCATCTGAGTTCCTCTTGCCTTTGAGAAGGGAATTCATTGATTTCATTTTTAAAGATTAACTGTGTTCATTGCATTGTACTAGGCAATGTAGAAGATTCAAAGTTTAGCAGAGAGTTTCCATATTCCAAGGGGTTTATAATTCAGTCGGAGGAAACACACAGTTAAATAACTGCATAAGTTAAATTATCAAAGACGGTATATGATAATGTGAGGATAATAATTGCTGTGATATTTCCAGGAAGGAAGAGAGCACTGTAAACCAGAGTGATTAGAAAAAGCATCATAAAGTATGTGGGCATTGAACTGGGCCTTGAAGGTTGAATAGGATTTGTGATTTGATGCTTGATATGACAGGAATATTTCAAGCACAGTTGTGAAATGCATAAATTGTATTTCAAGAGACATTAAATAGATCAGACTGACTTAACTGCAAATTGGTGTCAGGCAGTGGTAGGTGGTAAGGCTGAAAAAGTTGGGTGAGCAAAAACTGTCGTGGTCTTTACATGTGATTGCTAAGGAATTTGAACTTTTATCCAGTGGGGAAATCACTGAAAAATTTTGGGCAGAACATTTTGAAAGCAACACTGTTGGGAGTTGTATCTAGTAGTGCCAAACATTATGAATTAAGATGGAAGCTAGGGTCAGGAACACTAGTTAGGAGACTAACATGCTAATCCAGGTATAATATGATGACATCCTAGACTAGCAATTCTCAAATATGCTTTGTGGACCCCTTGAGGCTCCCTGAGAACCTTTCAGGAGATCTGAGAGGTTGAAATGATTTTTATAGCAATATCAAGATATTATCAGTTATTTATACTGTGTTGACATTTGCACTGATGGTGGATAAAACTGTTGGCGCCTTTGCACAAATCAGGGCAGTGGGGCCATACTGTCCTAGTGATTGTTGTATTCTTCACTGCAGTAAAAAATGACAATGCGAACTTCAGTTAATAATGTCCCAAATGAAGCAGTAAAAATTAATTCACCAATTTTATTAAACTTCAACCTTTGAGATATGTCTTGAATATTCTGTTTGATGAAATGGGAAGTACAAATAAATCCCTTCATGCCTACTAAAGTACATTAGTTGTCCTGAGGAAAAGCACTTGTGTGATTGAGTTGCGAGCTAAACTAGCTGCTTTTTTCATGGAATACCATTTTTACTTCAAAGAATGACTGACATAAACTACAGTGATTCAGACTTGGGTATTTGGCAGATGTTTTCTTGAAAATGAACAAAGCAAGACATTCATTTCAAAGAAAACAACTGACGTTATTTGTTACCAGTGATAAAATTTGAGCTTTTGAGTGAAAATTACAAATTTGGAAAATGTGTATCTGCCCCTGTGAACTTCACAGCTGCCCACTACTTAATGTCTTTCCTGATGAGAATGGTAGCAATATTAATGAATGTGATTTTTAGATACTATGTAATGAAATGTGTCAGTGTTTGGAGGCTCAGTACAACTAATTTCCAAATGGCCAAGTATGATAACTATGAAATTATGCATCAGTGAAAGAGTCATTCAAAGTGCAAGATACATCAATGAATTTTAATGGAACAGAGTAGAGTACAAAGAGTTCATTGATAAGATTTCAGATTCCACATTGCAGCTAACCCTTAAGAAACTACCACGTATCAAGTTTTGGTGAAGTATCAAAGACTAGTATCCACAATTTTCTGAAAAGTCTATTAAGATACTCCTTTCTTTTCCAACTACATAACTAAACATGTATTGGGATTAAAAACTGGAATGATAGGAAGTTGTAGCATTGGAGTTTACGATTTCAAGAGGGGATGCTTCAATGTGATGATAAGATTCAGGGTGACAGTGGAGTGAGTTGTTGAAGTAGAGTGAGGGCATGAAGGTTATTGGAATTGAAATTTTCTGTACCCTTATGGATTTGTTGTTGTTGTCACTGCCCATCTATCAATTACTGAGTGAGGTACATTGAAAATCTCCCACTATGAGGGCAGATTTGTCAGTTTTTCCTTAAAGTTCTGTCGATTTTGGCTGTATGTTTGCACAATTACAGTTTTCATATTGTCCTGCTGAATCAAACCTTTATCATGGAGTAAAACCCTTTCTTAGAAATGCTTTTCGTTTCAGTCATTTTGTTTGATATTGACATTGCTAGCTCTGGCTTTCTTTTGGCTAGCAGTATATTGCTTGGTATGTTTGCATCTTTTGGTTTTTTTAAAAAATCTTCTTTTGTCCTCATGTCTTAGATGCCTGTTTTAAATAGCATATGACTAGATTTTATTTTAAAATCCTGTTTGATGATTTTTTGCTTTTACCTGGAAAATTAGTTTATTTACCTTTGTAGTGATTGTTGATGCAGTAGAAGAAAATGCAGATGTCTTATTTTGAACTTTCTAAATGATCTGCATTTTTCTGATTCCTTCTCTTATCTCTCTTATTTTGGATTGATTGTGGTTTTCACCCATCCTTGGTTGGAAATTACACATTTTGTGTGTGTTGTTTTAGGTGTTATTGTACCTATTTTAACATGCATATATAGTGTAAAATGTAAAATAATGTCATTCTTCTTACTGTTTTTCTTTTGTTTGGAAAGTATAGTTATTTTTCACAAAATATATCATTTATCATGTAATGGGTTTATTATTTTTTTAATGAATTAGTAACTTTAAAATTTTCTGATTTAATTTTTAAAGTTTTTTCTTAAAGTCTAAAGGTAACCAATATCTTTACCTTCATCTTGAATGATACAAGGAACTTAGAAATCTTTAATGCTGACTGCACCCCTCCTAGATTATATGCTATTATCTGGTTTTAGTTCTGGCTCATTCTTCTCCATCTTCCTCCTCATACACATACAGTAGACATTACTCTTATCTTCATAGTTGATGTTTATTTAGATATGCCCACATATTTGCCAGTGTCTTAGCTCATCATTTGTTTTTGCATCTCAGACCTTCAATCAAGATCATTTTCCTCTGTCTAAAAGTATTATCCTTCAGAATATTCTTTCAGTAGAATCTTGATGGTAAACTTTGTCTTTCCCTGAGAATGTCTTTACTATTCCCTTGTTCTTAAAAATTGGTTCTGCTGTTTGTGGAACTCTAGGATGACAGTTAAATTCTCTCAGGACATTGACAATATTATTCCACTGGCATCTCCTTTCCATTGTCGTTGAATTAGTCTAATTGTAATCTGTCATTTCTTTTCTCTGGTTATGTTTTATAAATAGACTTGTTGAGATGGAACTCACATACTGTACTCACTTAAAGTATATAATCCACAATTTTTTATTATGTTCAAAGATTTGTGCAACCATGAAGCAGAGTCAATTTTAGAACATTTTCATCACCTCAGAAACCTCATACCCTTTAGCTATCACCTCCCATTTTCCCATTTAGGGGTTCCTAAGCAACTCCTAATCTGTTTTCTGTCTTTAGAGATTTGCTTATTCTGGACATTTCACATAAATGGAATCATACACTATGGGGTCTTTTTTGACTGACTTCTTTTACTCAGCATGTTTTTAAGATTCATCATGTTGTACATGTATCAGTACTTCATTTTTTTAACCTGTTGTATTTTTTCCATAACAGAAAATTTACCATTTTAACTATTTTCAGCATACAATTCATTGTCGTTAATTGCATTCAGTATTGTACAACTATCACTACTATTTATTTTCAAAACTTTTTAATTACCCTAAACAGAAACTCTCTACCCACTAAGCAATAACTCCCCATTCCTCCTTCCCTGTCAGCACCTGGGAACTTCTAATCTACTTTCTGAATCTATGAATTTGCCTATTCTAGGTACCTCGTATAAGTGGAATCATCCAGTATTTGTCCTTCTGTGTCTGGCTGCTTTCCCTTAGCATTTCTTCAAGGTTCATCCATGTTATAGCATGTATCAGAACCTCATTTTTATGGCTGAATAATATTCCATTGTATGTATATACCACATTTTGTTTATCCATTCATCTGTTGATGAACTCTTGGGTTGTTTCTGCCTTTCAGCTAACATGAGTGATGGTGCAATGAACATTGGCATGCAAGTGCCTGTTCAAGGCCCTGCTTACACTTCTTTTGGATATATATACTTAGGGTTTCTTCCAGGCAGGGGCTGAGCCTTTTAAAACCCAAGTATTTAGTATTGTAAACTTCGTAAGAATAGACCTTTTTGTCTGTTTTATCCACTGCTTAATAAATACTTGTTTCTGAGTGAGTGAATGAATAGGAACTCTTCATAAATGTTTGTCAAATAATTATAATATACTTGAGTAGTTTTCATGATGGTGACTAGAGAGTTTCTTGCTCAGCATGGCAAAGGGGAAGGAGGACCACTTCTTTTTCTTTTCTTTTTTTCTTTTTAAAAATATTTATTGAAGTATACGTACAGAAAATTGCCTGTGTTATAAGTGATCAGCTCACTTAATGTTTATAAACTGAACACATCTGTATAAATATTACCCAGATCAAGAAACAGGGAGCTTAACCTTTAAAACCATTTTCATAAGGTTTGGTGGGTGCTGACTGTAGTAACTGAGATGTGGTGGTTAACTATTTGCCAGAGAGGCAATTATAAAGTCTTAGATGCACATGAATTTTTCCTTTCTAGGTATAATTAAAGGAGAATGTCAGATATAATGCTGCGGCCTAGGGCAAGGATTGTGTGACACTCATTTCATACTCAACATGATAAATAGTGTTATTAATAGTTCCTATCTTAGGGATGTGAGGCACTGAAGTTTTTTTTAACTGAAAGTTACTATATTTTGTAGAAGATGGCAGACTTGGTCATAATATGTATTCTTCCCTTAAAAACAAAAAAGATCCTACATCTAGATTCATGCTTCTTACAAGAATGTTTAGTCTTTATCAACCATTTCTTTTTTAAAAATTAATTTTTATTGAAGTATAATATGATTTATAATTTATTTTAGTTTCAGGTATACAGCAAAGTGATTCAGTTTTATACACATACACACACACACACATATAATCTTTTTCATATTCTTTTTCATTATAGGTTATTACAAGATATTTAGTATAGTTCCCTGTGCTATACAGTAGGTCCTGTCAACCCATTTCTCGGTAGAGGAGAGGCAATGTGGAATGCTGTATTTTAAAGCTTAGAGTTGTGACTACCAAAATAACAAGTTTGTTTAAAGAAAATCTTTGCATTTGTTGCTTTCTCTCGTCCTATTAAATAATTTACCTTTCCAATTTCCTAATGTCTAAAGAAATTTTTTCTTAAAGGACCAAGTAGTAAATTTTTAGGCTTGAGTGCCATGCTGTCTCTGTCAAAAGTACTCACTCTACTGGTGTAGTACAAAAACAGCTATAGACAACAAATACATAAATGAATGGCTGTGTTCCAATAAAATTTTATTTATGATAACCAGTGGTGAGCTGGATTTGACCTGTAGGTTGTTGTTTACCCACCCCTGCAATATTTTCTTGTCTGATAAACAGATATTATTAATATCATGAGTTCCAACTTACTGGGTGTTTAAATTTTGTTTTATGGCTATCATTTTATTTATGAAAGAAAGAACTGTCACCTTCTGGTCATGAAGATATTCTCCTGTTTTCTTCTAGAATAGGTGTCAGCAAACTTCCTGTAAAGGGCCAGACAGTAAATGTTTTAGGCTTTGTGGACCATGCAGTCTCTGTCACGACTGCTCAGCTCTGCTGTTGCAGTGAGAAAGCGGCCATGACCAACACATAAATGTGAGTGTGGCTGTGTTTCAGTAAAACTTGATTTACAAAAACAGGTGGACTGTAGTTTGCTGACCCCTAGTCTAGGATAAAACCTCAACAAGTGGGTACTCAAAATGAAGTGATATAAGGAAACCAATCATTGAGGAGTTTCAGTAACGAATTTATTGAGTGTGTGCTGTTTGCCAAACTGGGGGCTAAATGATTGATTAAATTACGGTATATCGACTCACTGGAATATTAAAATCAGTCATTGAAGATGATCATTTTGAAGACCAAATAACATGGGAAAAATGCTTTTAAGTGGGAAGTCAGGATAAAAGTTTTAATTTTGTATCCTAATAAACACGGACTACTGGAAAGAGTACGTGAATTTTTGTTAGGTAGAAGAATCTTTTTCTGTTTTTCAAATTGTCTGTGTTGTTGTATTCCAAAAATATAAAAATGGCATAATGGGATGTCAGTTGAAACTATTTTTTTATCACTATTGTGTAGTATGAAAAAGAGAAGCTTTGTAAAACTATTGTTCAGTGGAGTCTTGAAGCCTTTTTCTTAATCAGTATAAGATTGACATTTGAGGAAAATGTATTGTTGCTCTGTTCAAGATGTAGTGTCATTTATTTTTTTTTTAATTTTTATATTTTGACAGTGCCCTTATGTCTGCCACTTGTTATATTTACTTACCAAAAAAGAGAATGGTGAGTATTTTCGTTCCAGTTGTATTACATTCACTCTGTGGAATTAGCATTTGTATTGGCCTTTATAAAGTTAACCATTAGCATTAGTTCTGTGACAGAGTTTTGTGGGAATTGCTTTTTAGTACTTTTATCTAAGAGCATCTGCTTAATGGCTTAACTGAACAGAGTACGTATATTCTTGATGTGAGAAGAAGCTACATGAACAAGGTTTCGTTTTATTCTGAACCACACAGACTTAGTACTTCTTTTCTTCACCTTTTCTAGTCAAACCGTTTCGTGTGAGAAAACTGCTTGATCTTCAGGCCAAAATGGTGAGTACTGAAAAGACCTAAAACTGGACAGCGTGCTATGTGCTGGATACTGACCTGGGCTTTGGGGATATAAAATCGAATGAGTCATTGTCTTCAATAGATAATCTGGGGAGCAAAATAAAAATCAGAATCAGATTGGTGATGATGAATAGAATTTAACTAGGCCAAGAAGGAAGAGAAGGGCACTCCTGGCAGAGGGAACAGCATGAGCAAAGACATATAGATATCAAATAGCAGAAACTGTTTATGGAACTGGGCTGATATGGCTAGAAAATAAGTATTAGGGAGTAGTCAAATGACTACTTTATTTTATTAAAGAAAGATGACTAGTTTATTTATTCTGTGGCTGTGATCTAGGAAAGCATTCTTTTCTGGATACTTAAACTCCAGCATATTCCAGCATTCTTAAACAATTATCTCTTGGCCTTATAGCTCTCTTGCATTGTTGTTTCCACTATACCTGCCAGGTAATAGAAATCTGTGAAGCTTTGGGTATAAAACAATAGGAAGTTGTAGTGACTATGCCTATTTATTGAAGCCTGCATGACCTACGTAGAGGCATTCAAATTTCATGAAAAACAGAAACACATGTGCACATTTGTGCTTCTCTATGTGAGGTTTCCTGTTAGTACAGTCCAGTGATTTTTCTTAAGAGCTTCATGTTTTGGCTCTTTGGATGCAGTATCTTCTTTTAGCTCTCTGAGAATATTAATGATAACGTTTTTGTCCAAACTGAATTTTATTTCACATTAATAGAAATTCTGAAAAAGATGTACATTTTTCCATGTTAACAGCAAAACATTTCAACATTGGAATTAGAAAAACATTGGGATAAGAAAATTTTACTATAAATATTGGATCTTGTTGATTTGTATTAACTGAAACAAGTATATGTTCAAGTTAAAAAATGACTTAGTATATTGTCTAAAAATTTTAAACCCAGACATTAAATATATGGCACCATTATTAACATTCTATATAGTACATTACTAAATTATTCCATTGTCAATGCCCATTTATAAAGATACATTCATAAAATTACTTTGATAAGCTGGATTTGGGTGAATTTGTTCACATCCAACAATATCAAACCTAGAAGACATAGCCATGCTCACATGTAACCGAACATGTAAAATGGTAACAGGTATGTAATCAGCCCATGTGAGATGTATTGGATATATGAATTTCTGATACTTACAGGGCATTTATCCCTTCTGTCCCCATGCATGCCCCACAATTCCTGATCATGAAGGACATAGAACACAGAAAGGTGGGAAGTGGAGCAGGCATATTTTTATCTTATATGCACCAGGCTGTATTGAGAGCAATCTTTGGAAAAGTACGGGGGAGTTAGATCTCATTTTGAGGATTGGTGAGGATAGTTTCTGAGATTTTCCCACTATCAGGCATGAACCTGTGTGATTCGGGCTGTGATTTTTCTTTTTCTTTTTTTCCTGTTACTCGCTTTGTCTATGTTTCCTCAGAGTTCATTTATTTAGTTTGTTTGGTATTTCATGGTAGAGGCTTTTCTCAAATACCTGGTAAGCCTTGTTTGCCCATATTTAATAGTAAAACACTAAAATGGTGATTAGAAACTTGTGTACATGAGTAGGACTGGTTCACTGTAAGAGCTTGCTGTTTCACTGGGGAATACCCCAGATGACTGTGTCACTTTTCCCAAAGAAGAATTCTCCTGTTACCTGCCTAGGGGTTGTATTAGTCAGGCTTCTCCAGAGAACAGAACTACTAGAAAGTGTGTGTGTGTGTTTGTGTGTGTGTGTATGTAAAGAGATTTTTATAAAGAATTGGCTCATATGATTTTAGAGACTTGCAAGTCCAGAATCTACAGGGTGGGCCTACAGGCTGGAAACCCAGGTGAGCTGATGTTCTACTTTGAGTCTAATGGCAGTCAGCAGTCTGGTGAAGAATTCTCTCTTGCTTGGGGGAAACTGGTCTTTTTGTTCTCTGTGAGCCTTCAACTGATTGAATGAGGCCTACCCACATTGTGGCAGGCAGTCTGCTTTACTCAGAGTTCACCTATTTACATGTTAATCTCATCTAAAGCACCCTCAGAAATACTCTGTATGCTTGATCTGGGCACCCTGCCCAGCAAAGTTAACACATAAAATTAACTGTCACAGGACTATAAGCTCTGGACTGAAGCAGTAGAAAGGGCTGCGGAAAAATTCTGGTACACTCCCTCAGTTCTGCCTGCTGTCTGAGTCCAGCTTCATCTTCAGAGTAAAACCCTGGTGTTTGCCAATAGTGAAGGAATTTGGGTTCTAACTGCTTTTTACATAGGCTTTCAACCAATTGTGCTGTTTTTAGCCCTCTTGCACCTCCACTTTTGAGAGGTATCTGATCCCTCAAATTCTTGAGCCTTTCTGGGAGTTCTGAAGTATGAATCTGTTGCTTTTGAGGCTTTTTCTGTTGCTGCCTTAGGTTTCGTTTTCTCTGTTCTGCTAAGTTGGTTACTGTTTGCCATCTTCATTCCAGGTTTCAAAATCTTGTTGAGACCTCACATCTGCTATTGTCTACTCTCTGGTTCTCTTTGAACTCTTGCTTTATGCCTTTTTTCATTCCTTTACTTTTTAGAGGGGGCTTTTGGAGGACCCAGAATTAAACATGTGTGTTCAATATGCCATGTTTAACTGGAAGTCTCTCTCTCTTTTTTTTAAGAGACTGTTAAATTTTTAACAATCAAAATAGGTTTAGTTAACTAGACAATTAAGTTCTAAAGGTCTTACCACTCCTAAATATTTGCTCTGTCAAAAACATTCTAACTCAAAGCAAACACTCTGATACTAATTGATAGTGAGTACAGAGATCAGAAGATATTTCAGCATAGATAGCCTGGGTCATTTTGGTTTTGTTATAATAAATTTAATTTCAAGAAACTATTATAAGATAAGAATACTGTATTTCTAAGCCCCATTTTCTACCTTCCTTATTTTGTACAGTATTTAATTCAACAGAATTGTGGTATAATAAAACAATTGGGTTACTTCCATGGAATTTTAGTGGTATGCTTTCTCTGGATAGCTAGATAGATCAAACACAGGTATCTAGCAGTAATGACTTCTATCATTGAAGTCATGTGAAGACTTGTTTCAGTTATATCAAGCTGTTTGACTTCTGCTTACCAACTGATAGATATCCTAGTTAATTTTTGAGGAATTATGATGATAAATTACTAATATTTCCTTTGCTGACTTCTTGGCTTCTCTTTTTGTCCTCCTGTTTAAATCAGGAATGAATAAACTTTGAGTCCTGAGGGTTCTACCAGTGGGAGTAAGCCATGCTAGCAGATATGACTGGTATGCCTAAGGCAGGGCAGAGAAAATACAACGAAGAAGTAAATTAGGGAAAAAGATCATAAAAGAGAAGGTTACAGGTTGGCAAGGATTGCTTTATGATAGCTGATTTAAATGGGTTTTTATTCCTTGATTTTCTATAGCATCTTCCTCTAGCTAATAAATAATAAAATTCACATAATAAAATTAGGGTCTGAATATATGTTTAATCTTTTTATTTTACTGTTACTTTTTTCTTACTGGCCACAGAACTGAAAATTGAAAACTCTTATTTTATTTCAGGGAATGCAGCCTCATCTCCAGGCTTTATTGTCACTGTATAAATTCTTCGTTCCTACTTTGATTTCTGTATCTTTGCCTGTGAGGAAGAAGGTAAGGGATTAAGGAGTGATAAGTCATATTGCGATTGAAATATGTTATTTTGGGTAAGTTAACTTACAGATTTGAACTGAAATGCTTATAGCATACTGTTTTAAGATCTAGTATTGTGGTGCTGTTTCTGGGAAGTTTTGTTTTAGGGATTGGCACTTTGTTTTGATTCCATTTGATGTGTTTAATAAATTCCTGATTAGAAAAAAACTTTAAATGGATTTGCATGGGTGCAAAATATTTCATAATTAATATACTTTCAATTATTGAAGAGGTTTAGATTTTGCTTTGCTCCGACTTATGCATACCTCCTCTCATGTACTTTACATTCAAATTTATAGATTTATTTTAAGAATTCAGAGAATCTGTGGAAGACAGCTCTACTTGCTATGAGGCAAAGGAATCAGGGACTTGCTCCAGAACCTCTAAAGCTGATGTTAGGGAATGTCTGTCCTGTAAAAAGAGTAAGTATCTAAAACCCCACATGACTTGCACAGCCTTCTTTCATTAAATTCAAGCAATAACTATTCAGATATTGGAAGAGATTATAGATATTTAGATACATTTTAATTACCCAGGATTCTATTGCACACCACATTCAGATTCCATTCACTGAACCACCTTAACGATGCTTTTACCTTTATAGTTTGTAATCTGTTTACTCCATTGAAAGATTGTTTTACCTTTCTTTTTTAGAAATGGAATTCTCACTCAGTTATACCAGTGCTAAATTCCTGTAACTACAGTAAAGAAAGTGGAAAAAAAGGGATGAATCTTTCTGATTTTTTCAGTAGCAATGGATCATTTCCACTGGAACAACTTAAAAGCTTCCCTCAGCTCTTACAGAACATCCATTGCTTAGAGGTATGTGACTGGACCATGGGCTTATTTACATTTTCCGTTTGATCTTCATGGACTTTATTTTTGTTATATATTTCCTATCTGATGATTGCCTTGTTGCTCTGGCTTACTTTTCATATACCTAGAGTTGACCGATTGTTCTGTCTTCGCAGCTGCCTTCTCAGATGGGCGCAGTGCTGAACAACTCTCTGCTACTTCACTATATTAACTGTGTCAGAGATGAGTCAGTCTTACTGAGGCTCTATCATTGGTTGAGTCAAACATTACAAGAAGGTAAAAGTTGATACTTAAAAGTGTTGGATGAATGAAGAAGGAACGAGACAGTTTACCAATGGGTTTCTTTTAAAAGGGTGCCAAACTTCTAGACAGGAGGAGCCTTCAAATGCTGTAATTATGTTTCTGATAATCATGTATTCAGAGCCTGAATGCTGCCATTGTTGTAATTTTAAGAGGGATTAATAAAGGAGGTGAGTTGTTAAGGAAACACTGCTGGATGACCACGAAAACTCACTAGGTGGCTCCACTTTGATGACTGTCACAGTCCAAGGCCTCTTCATCTTTGTATGTTCAAAAACTTGCTGTTAACCTCCTAGAATCATCAGATTAATGCGAACCAAACTCAGAGACTATCGTGTAAGCCAGAATGTCAACTTATTTCATAATAGAAGTAATTCTTTCTGGTGACCAAAATGTTCCCATTTGCCAACTAGAATAGCTCCTCTCTGCGATCAGTATATATGGGAGCCAAATTAGTCATTAGAAGGTTTCTTAATTATGAAACTGAAGGAAATGGCAGTGAGGGAGTTTTTCATCTAGGCCACAGTTAAGTCTGATCATTTCATTCCTCCAAGGGGGTGGATGTCTCTAAAGATAGTATTGCGTTCACCAGATTGTTTCTTCCCTGGATAAACAAATCTTGACTTTTCAAGTATTTAAGGTCAGTCTTAGTCTGTTCCAGACTAACTCTCCCTTTCCTACTCAGAGTCTTTAGATAGGATAAGGTACAGTTTGTTAGATTTCTACTCACTAAAGTTCTACCACCCTTAGATTACCCCCAGCTCACCCTAATTTACCTTTAGACATTTTTAAACTTTTAATGCATACATTTATAGTCTCTTGGATTACTGTGTGGCATAATGCTAATCGCATTCATCATATGTGACTTTGACCAGTTTATTTTTTCACTGTAAGCTTTCCCCCTATATTACCAAGTTCTTGAGGAACATCTCACTGTCACCTCCATATATATGTTACAGTCTACAGTGTGAGTTGGCTAGGATGGATGAAACTGATGGCTTGTTTATATTTGTCATTAATTTTTCACTTTAGAGTTGTGGTGATTATGTTTTGTGTAGTTTTTATTGTTGTGCAACCAGAGGCTTGTGTTTAATATTTTTGCTCCAGAATGTATTTGGTACAAGGTGAATAATTATGAACATGGAAAAGAATTTACCAACTTCCTGGACATTGTCATCAGGGCAGAGTGCTTCTTACAAGTAAGATTTTGCTTGCTCCCTACACACTCCACCACTTCTTAATTTATTTAGATATCCAGTGAAAACCTTCTCTTTGGTGCTTGACATCTTTTGTTAACAGTATTTGCTCAATTCAAAATTCATTATAAATACAGCCAAGTTGAATTGATGTTGATCTTTGTGCTGTTGAATTTGAAGAAAGAATTTGTCAAATTATGCAAATAAGAAAGAAAGTTCTATAATTTAAGAGAACAAACTGAAGATTAATGCATTCAGTTAATTGAATTAGCCGGTAAGGTAAATCTCATAGGGTCACTACTTGTGTTCTTATAATCAACAAATGTTTTTTGATTGTCTAATATGTTCCAGCCAATTAATTATTTGGCCTGGGTAACCCAGAGTTGTTCTTTACACTGCAACTCAGGTATCAGCATCATGAAAAAGCCTTTGCTCAGACTGGGTTAGATGTTTGTTCTATGTACTCCTTTTGCTCTCTGTTTACCTGTATCGTGGTACTTTCAGCATCTGTTTTTCCACACATTATGGGCTCCTGACAGGTGAAAACCATGTCCATCTTTTCTTCATGTACAGGGATTCAACTTGGTACCTAGTACAAAAGAGATGCTCAAAAAATGTTAGTTGAATAAATCTTAAGCATTTGGTGTGAAACCATTGAATTAGAAGTTGGGTGTGGATAATGTTGGTGAAGATAAAAGGATGAATTTAGGTTGACTTTTTAGATTTCCTGCTTGAGAGAATGATGATGGAAATATAAGAAAAGCAGGCTAGGAAAGAAAGATATATTTGATTTAAAAGATGCTTGTGGGATATCTTAGAGGTCCAGTAGTAGGCAGTTAGATAAAAAGTCTAGAGCTCAGAAATGAGATTTGGATTAGAGATGCAGAAATTTAGGACTCCTCATGATATAGGTGGTGGTTTTAGCTATGTTGTAGATGAGATTGTCCAGAGAATTCATGTCACGAAAAGAAGGTCCAGAATAGAGTCTCAGTGCATGCCACTATTTAAGGCTCAGGACAATAAAGGAAAAAAGGAAAGCCCTGGATCCTCTCTTTGGTAGAAACATAAATAGCCTAGACTCCCAGGCTTCTCCAGATGGAGCTGCCCAGAATTTGGATTTAGTCTGTGGCCCCTAATGAAATTCCAGCCTTATTAATAACATTATATACGCTTTATTGACTGTTCAAGTGACTGTATGTATTCCAAAACAATACAATTTCACTCATCTTTAAAAATATTCCATAACTTGACTTTTTACCTTCTTTCCAATCAGTGAAGTTTTATGGTGCTTGAAAACTATGTTGATAAAGTTTTTAATGTATCCAAATATTAATCATTTGATCCCTTTTATGAGAAAGTCTGGCACCTAACCCAAGGCTTTTAATTATATTATGACAAAAAATTAGTCTAAGAGTGAAACAACTGTAGCCCAAAATAAACTGGTTATTTCAAGAGTAATTATGCCTGAAGAGTTCCACGCAAGGTTTTAATATCCACCTGTGTTACAGGAGGGGTTTTATTCCTGTGAAGCATTCCTGTATAAGAGTCTTCCTCTCTGGGATGGCCTCTGTTGTCGGTCACAGTTCCTTCAACTTGTGAGCTGGATTCCTTTTAGTAGCTTCTCTGGTATGTATCACGAAAATATGGAGTCATTTAATTCAATGTAATATTAATTAAAAGGACTTTCAATAATCTTTTTTTTTAACTTTTAGAGGTGAAACCACTTCTTTTTGACCATCTGTCCCGGCTCTTCTTCACATCAACTATATACTTCAAGGTAAAAAAACAATTGTCTTGCTTAGATTCAATAGGAAGTATTAGTCTGTGGCCAGTGGCACACAATTTCAAACCCATGTTACAGCAATAGTTTTCTAACAGGATTTGCTTGGACCTGGACTTGAGGTACTGCATCATTCAAGTCAAAGTTAATGTGTAGAATTTTGTTTTTAAGATTTTGTCACATGTAGTTTTCCTGAACTGTTCCCAATTGGAGTAGATGACAAAGTGAATGAACAGATGGCAAATGAGTGTTAGTAAAAAACAAACTGGGAAATAAGTATACCACTGTTGTGGTTGATAATTTTGTAGGTACACTTACTCATTTCTCAAATATGTATTGAGCACCCAGTATGTGCTTGATGCCTGTCTTGACACTGGGAATATAGTAATGACCAGAACAAACAAAACTCCATGTGTCATTCATACTATATATTTATAATATAGTCATTTTTCTGCTAATAAAAGTGTTCTAACTTTATATAATAAAATTAAAATGTGTTACTGTTTTGGGGTGTTCTCCAAAAAGACCACTGTGGCTTCCGAGGAGTTCTATCTGACTAAGTTTCAGAGCCACTTTCTTGTAGAATGGTTATTCCTATTCCAAAAGAGTGACAATATAAGTAATGTTCTTTTATAACTTTTTTTTCCCACCTTAAGTCACTTACCATTGGCCACATTTATAGGAAAACTCACATGACAGTACACACAACTTCTCCCACATAACACATTTTCAGGGACTTCATTTTGCAGTTTTTTACTTCACTTAGTATAACAATCTCCAGGTCCATCCATGTTGCTGTGAATGACATTATTTTATTCATTTTTATGGCTAAGTAGTATTCCATTGTATAAATACACCACAACTTCTTTATCCAGTGATCTGTTGATGGACATTTAGGTTGCTTTCATGTCTTGGCTATTGTAAATAGTGCAGCTACAAACATTAGAGTGCATGTATCTTTTCAAATTAGAGTTTCCACTGGTTATACACCCAGGAGTGTGATTGCTGGATCATAGGGTAAGTCTGTTTTTAGTTTTTTGAGGAATCTCCATACTGTTTTCCATAATGGCTGCACCAAACTACATTCCTACCATGTAAGAGGGTTACCTTTTCTCCACACCCTCTCTAGCATTTATCATTTGTGAACTTTTTAATGATAGCCATTCTGACTTAGTGTGACTTAATATTGTCATACAAAGTGAAGTAAGCCAGATAGAGAAAGAAAAACACTATATGATATCACTTGTATGTGGAATCTAAAAAAAATGACACAAATGAACTTATTTACAAAACAGAAACAGACTCACAGACATAGAAAAGAAACTTATGGTTACCAAGGGGAAAACTGGGGTTGTGGAGGGGAAAGTGGGAGTTCGGGATTTGCAGATACTAACTACTATATGTAAAATAGATAAAACAACAAGTTCCTATGTTGAACTATATTCATACCTTGTAATAGCCTATAATGAAAAAGAATATGAAAACAAATACATAAATATATATATATATATATGTATGTATAACTGAATCACTATGCTGTACACCAGAAATTAAACAACATTGTAAACTGACTACTTCAATTAAAAAAAGAAGAAATATGATTTACAAAAAAAAAAGGAGTAAATTGCAGATTTTGACAAGGTGAAAAGAGTAGGAAGCTCATATCTGTAGCAAGTTAAAAGGATCTCTGAGGGGAGACAGTAAGGGGTAGGTGATGCTGTATTTGATGATGTATGTTATAAATGAATACAATTTAGAGAAACGAGTCTGTTCCTTGCTGATGAGCTAAGAGCAGTCTTGTAGAGAAAATGGCAAAATAAACTTGTATTTGCATTAATCTGTCTCTTGGAGCAGCAGCTATTAGGTTCTGAATTGGATGAGGTCATCTTCACAGCCCTTCCACCTCCAAACCTCTGGTTTAGTCTATTCTCAACGCTATGGTGTGTCTGAATGATTTTTTGTTTTGCTTTCTTAGTGTAGTGTTCTTCAGTGTCTGAAAGAACTACTGCAAAATTGGCTGTTGTGGCTTTCTATGGACATCCACTTGAAATCTGTGACGAACAGTCCTCTGTGAGTTATCTTATAACCCTCCACAAGAGTTGATCTGTACAAAACTGTTTGCATATGGAGTTTAATAGTGTGTCATGAAACCTAATTGCTTCATATAAATGCTTAGTCATACTTTTCTAAAAAGATTTTGTTACTCTTCGCTCTTTTTCTCCACAATCCTCTGAGGAAGGTTATTCTTCAAGTTCTCTTACATAAATCAGAAAGCAACCGCTAAGCCTCTAAGTAATTTGCTAGAGTTAATATAGCAAAACATTGGCGAGCTGATGTTAGAAATGGCAACTTTCGCTCCTATTCAGTTTAGTTTACTTTATAAAATGTATTCTTGTTTGTATGTAAAGTCAGTTTTGATGATGACTAGGAAAACCTATAATTTTGCTGTACAGATTTTTTTTATGTCTCTCTGATGTATTTTGCTTGTATACATTAATTTATTTTCACTTTGAGATTTAAAAAAAGTGCCCTGAATTTCCATTATGTTCATTATTGTTAAATGTGTGCTTTGCCTTCAATGTGAAACTAAAAGACTGAATTTCAAGGAACTGCCTAATCAGGTTGTTTTGACTCTTTCTACCTCGAATCTTTGGCTTCTCCTATATTCTTTTTTAACATTAATTTAAAAAAGCTTTATACTATAGAAAATTGCAAACATAATCAAAAGTAGAGAAAATAGTATGATTATTACCCTTATGTACACATCATCCAGCTTCAACAGTTGCTGCCCATGGTTAACTTTTTTCATCTATAATATCCCTCACTTTCCTCTTCCTTTGTACTAGATATTTTTAAAGCAAAACCCAGACATCATTTCAGCTGTTGAAAATGATACTAGTATAACACCTGAAAAATTAATAGTTCTTAATATCTTCAAGTATCTAATCAATGTTCAAATTCCCCATATTATCAGTTACAATCTTACTTTATAAGATAAGGATCCCTTATCTTCAGATGCAAATATCTAGTGGTTGGCTTGGTTAGATTAGCCCAGACCTATTTTTCTGTATGTTCTTATCCCTATAGTGATTTCCTATTTTGGTAGGAGAACAGAAGAAGCTTCTTGGATGTTGCCAGAGAAATTTTTAATTCTTCTTATTCATTATTTCAGTGCTTCTATATATCGTGTATCTGATCACTTTTAGAAGGAAATGGAACATTAGTGAGTAGTGAAAGTATCTTGTAAAGTATTGCTCTTCAGAGTGTGATACCTGAACCAGCAGCGTTAGCATCACTGGAGAACTAACTTGCTGAGATACAAATTCTCAGGCCATACCCTAGACCTACTGAAATAAACTCTGGAGGTAGAGCCCAATAATCTGTATTTTAACACGCACTTCCATGATTTTGGTGCAAGCTAAAGTCTGAGGACCGCTATCATAAAGAAATGCCGTTGAATGCTCAACCTCTTCAAACACTTCAATTCTGTTAAGAACAGTATGTTTGCATCTATAATCTTTGGCCAATTTGCCATGTAAGTTTTAGGTACCCTGATACAGTTGCTTTACAGTTTCTGTATTTTCTTTTTAAAGTTTCTGTATTTTCTTTTAGGATACTTTTTAATTAGTGTCATAAATTTGGGAGGCATTTAAAAAGGGGTTCTGCTTTCTAAAATCCTTAAATAAATGGACATAATTGTAGGTAACTTTGCTCATCATAATACTATTTATCATTGTATAAGATGGCTCTTAAGTTCTCAATACTTCCTTCTATTTTAAAGATGAGTTTCCATCATATGAACATATACCATATGACTGTCAAAGAGGGAGTATATTGTAGTTGTAGATCACAAGGAGAGAAGGATGGGGACCCATTCTCAGCAGTAGTTCTCCAGGGAGCATTGGAAGAGGGTGCTACCATCTTTTAGTAGGTAGGAGCCAGGGGTGCTAAGTGTGCTATGGTGGGTGGGGAATAGGAGGCAGCCTGAACAGTGAATTGTTTCATCCAAAATGCCAGCAGTGTCCTGTGGAGAAACACTTCTAAAGGATGCTGTCTGAACAGTTACCATTGTACAAATTATTTCAGATGCATATAAGTCCTGTCAAAAATCATAAAGTATAAGTTTGCAAGTGACGGGCTGACTGTATGGATGCCTGCCTGTTTGAATGGTCTCTTAATCTTTCCGTGCTTGCTCTGGTAATGGTACAGTCATCATTTCAAGCTCGGAGACTATATACTGTTCCTTTTTCATTGTGCATAACCACTGTTGGCCCCCTTGATCAGAGGGTAAAGCTATGAAATCACAATTCCCAAGTCTTTTCCTAATTCACTAAACAGTGGATTAAAGGACAGGGGTGGGTAGATGGATGGATTGAATCAATTATACCCATGTGTGATTTAAAGAGACATGGTTCATTGATTTGGGAAGAATATAAAATACCCAAATCTGGTTTTTGCTGGAAGAAAGAAAGGTGCCTAAAATGTTACTAATTCTGTTCTAGAATTGAATTGAATTCCAGTTAAATTAAAGTGAAAATATTAACAGCAGTTTAGTTCAGGAATTTAGACAAAACTGGGTTTGGATTTGTGTACTTAGAAACTAATTTGCTGACTGCTGTGGTCCCTGGACATTGCTAATATTATCAAAAGTCTGTCGAAAGTTTAATCCTTTATTTCTCAGGTATTTACTAGTACAGTGGTTGCTGAGGATGTTCTATGAATTGATCTTAATGGTTCCCTAGAGGGATGGGTTAGTTTTATGATAAATTACTGTGCTCTAAAAAAAAAGTAAATTATACATTGCAGCACTTACCATTTTCTGAAATTCCCAGCAACTTTTTGCTATATATTATCCAGTTTTAGCTTGGAAACTGCGAGGACTTTTACTAATACGGATCTGAATGCCATGATTTCTTATTTCAGGGAGACAACTTTAGGTGGATCCATGAACTCTGTGTCTGAACTGATTCACTATGTAGGATGGCTGTCCACTACTGCAATGCGCTTGGAAAGCAACAGTACTTTCTTGTTGCACTTTATCTTGGATTTCTATGAGAAGGTAGTATGCATCCCATTTTTCCTATTCAGATTTTTGTGATGGCTGTTCACTTTACTGGACTACTGTTTAAATTTTATTATGCACAGCTATTACATTGGGCTGTGACCTTATTAGCATAGTTAAAATAAGCTACATATATGAAGTTAATGAGTGTATTCTTGCCTGAACAACATTCATAAAACAAAGGGAAAAAAACATGATTTTTTTAAAGTCTAGGTACCACTTTAATAGACATTCCTCTGGATAATGCTGGCGCTAGACAGAAGTCTGTCTCTAGTATCACTTTTTGCTCATCCGTGGTACATCTCCAGCCCCTGGTAAAAACCAAAAATACCTTCTTTTTCTTCAGCTCTCCACCCCCACCTTTCAACTTCCTTATTATTCCCAGTACCTATGATTCTGGTCCTCTTCTATTGTTTTATAGTATTCAACCGAGATAGAACTATTATCTAGGAAGTCCCCACTAATCTCAGTTTTCCTGGCTTTCTCCCTTCACTGGTACCTAGTTGTCTTGTGTTACATTTGCCCAGAAGCATGCACCTTTGTTCTCCAGGTTGACAGCCAACTAATGTGACAAATCAGTATTAATGGGACTTAAAGAAGAAAGAAATGCTCCCTTCCCCTTTCTCCCTACTCTAAGGTCTCTCCCCAGAAAAAATTAAAAGATTTTACTAATGACCTTCTAGGAATAATCCTCTGTGGTAAGGTTGCTGTTTAGTGAGGTGCATTTTTAAGCAGGCTGTGGCTACCTATTCTGTTTATGAATCAGGCAGGCCTAAACCTGATGTTGTATTATTGCTTATTTTCTAGTGATGATTCTTTGGGTGAAGTTGATTGAGGGGTTCTGAGGAATAATCTATATACTGATGTTATCATTCTTCCCAAAAGGTGTGTGACACATATATAAATTATAACCTTCCATTAGTGGTGTTGTTTCCTCCTGGGGTCTTCTATCCTGCACTCCTCAGCCTGGATCCCAGTATCCTGAATCAGCTCTGTTACATTCTGGACAGGTACAAAGCCTTTTTACCATTTTATGAATTAGTATATCATAATTCCATCTTTATTTTCCAGCTCTACAATAATTTATAATTTATAAATATACTATGATAAGTGTATTATATATAATATAGTGAAATATTAAATACAATAAAATTGTTATCCATTTTCTGCACAGGCCTATGGAAGTAGGAAACATGGCTTTCTTCCAATATGGGACTGTTCTGTGTTGTTTTTTAAATGTCATTGTGGGGTATATGGGTTAAAAGAAATCATAGTTAAGGATCTTTTGTGCAATGGTACTGCTGCATTCAGCATTGTTAATTCTTGTTGCTATGTTTCAAAGAAAAATTAGTTATTTACTGACAATTGGTTTAAGTCTACGTAGCTTCTGTGGTAAAAACGTTTTCTGAGAGATAAGGGGAGCTAGTGTCAATTATATGAAATTGTAAGCATTATTTCCTGATCCCTCCTAATTTTTTCATTTAATGGACTGAAATTGCTCTTTTTAGTCTATAAGTGTAGATTTGGTATAACTTGTAGAACTGTACCGGGGTTGAAATGTTTAAAAGCTAATTAGAATAGTTCTCAGATAAGAAAAAATTACATTTCTAACTTTTTCCTTTATCCTTCCTACTGCACGTTTTCTTCCACATTAAGAAAATATATTCTGTATCAGTGACTGCTTTTGAGCCTCTGTTAATTTTTTTTTAACATTTTTTATTGATTTATAATCATTTTACAATGTTGTGTCAAATTCCAGTGTTCAGCACAATTTTTCAGTCATTCATGGACATATACACACTCATTGTCACATTTTTTTCTCTGTGATTTATCATAACATTTTGTGTATATTTCCCTGTGCTATACAGTGTAATCTTGTTTATCTATTCTACAGTTTTGAAATCCCAGTCTATCCCTTCCCACCCTCTACCCCCCTGAGCCTCTATTAATTTTTTGATGGTGAAACATTAAAATCATTTCCTTTATTTTTTCTTTCTTACTGAAATATAATTTACAGAGTCAAGTGCATATCTTGAATGTACAACTCAATATTTGAGTCTCTGTTAATTTTTATTCTTTGAGGAAAATGTACCATAAAAGGGGGAAAAAACTCTTAACTAACCAGCTAGATAACTGTGTATGTGCATATCTGCATATATTTACATTTGAAATGTATGCTTTTGTTTATATTTACATATCAAAGGCATGTAATGGTAAAAGTTTATTCTATCTGTTCTCCCTTTTAGGTATCGTAAAAATTTGACTGCTGCAAAGGAAAATGAGTTGGTACCAAAGGTATGGATGATGAATCTGTGTTAAATCACCATTGTTTAAAAATTGAGTGTAGAGATATATGATCTGTTGGGAATAAATAGGAAAGGGAGAATAGGCGATAATGACAATTTTTTTTTCTTTCCCAATAGACAAAATCAGAGTTCAGCTTCAGCAGCAAGACCTATCAAGAATTTAATCACTATTTGACAGCCATGGTTGGTTGCCTGTGGACATCCAAACCCTTCCAGAAAGGATTGTATATTGACGCTAAAGCCTTAGAAAAAGCTGCAGTAGCAGAGTATAAAAACAGTTTAAATTTAGTCCATCACCCTGCTTTTATGAGTTACACTGTTTCCTTTCTGCTACAGGTAAGAGTATTTAAACAATTTTTAGATTTTCTGTAGGACTACTATGATGGCAGAAATAGGAAATGCCATAAATTTAGTGTATATGAATTGCAAGACGTGTTTAGTTATTTCTTTTTGAGTATCAGCTAACTTTGGGGCATTGTGCTAGGCTCTGGGGGCTCAAAGTTAAGTAAGTTTCTACCCTCCAAGAGCTTGGACTTGTGGTAGAGACAGACTTGTGAATGCTACTACAATACGGTTAAGCAAAGTGAGAAGAGGTGCAGTTGTGAGAAAGATGGGGGAGTGATTATTTGTTCAGTTCTACTTGTGTAGAGGTGGTGCCAGGTAAGAAAAGGGTGCAGAGAAGTGGAAGCCTTCTAGAATCCTTCTAAACAAGATGGAGAATGTAGGCTGGATAATATTATAATTAGAGTTGGAGTCTTAAGCCAAATACTGCTGATTTAGTGGGTTGATATCAGTAAGCAGACAAGAGGGTCTTCTCAAGACTTTATGGGGCAGAGGGGAGATATAGCTCAGTGGTAGAGTGTATGCTTAGCATGCACGGGGTCTTGGGTTCAATACCCAGTAACTCCATTAAAATTTTTTTTAAATAGCGTGGTAGGAGATGATGTTTTGAAATGTACTCAAGGACCAGATGGTGAAAAAACTAGTATGGAGGCCTTCACAAACATACTGATTGAGTTCAATAACTGAGTAAAAATTACATTTTTAAAGTACATAGAATTTCAGAGGCAGTCATTTTCTGATTCATGATTTTCTGATGTTCCTTCCTCTTTTTCTCTTCTAATATTTTAATTAATATTTTTATATTTTCTACATGCCTTTAGGACAATTTCTAGAGACTTTAAATGCTGGGTTTGTAAAAATATTTTTTGCCAACTTTTGCCCATTTTGCTGGAGAGTGGTTCCACAAAACTCCTTGTGGTCTCATCCTGGAAGTGGAGCTCCATGTGGACACTTTTTATCATAGAGCAGCCACTCTCTGTTTCTTGAATGTCCTTCCAGAGACATACTGTATATTTTAAACACTATACATTATACATACTTTTTTACCTTTTGATTGTTTTGACCTAATATCTTGGCTTTTATTTCATGTTTGAACGTAAAGGGCTGTCTCATTCTTTTGGTTGTCTATTTAATGTTACATTTTATGGATGTAGTACAAGTTAAGCATATAAGTTGAGCATCTGAGTTATTTCTAATCTTATTATTAAATTATACTCTAATGAATGTGTTTGAACTATATATATATATATATATATCATTTCACACATATGCAAGTGTATCTGTTGGATAAAATTGCTCCAGGTAGACTTGCTTTCAAAGGGTATATCTTTTTAATTTTGTTAGATATTGTCAAATTGCTTCCAGTGGAGGTTATACCAATTTACATTAACAATGAATAGGTGTCCAATTTCCATACCCTGTCAATATAATTGCATTAAATTCTTACTTGAAAAAGTAGGTAGTGAATCATAGAGTAGAACTGATTTTCATAGGTCAATTCTTCTTTTTTTCCTAGGGTGTGTGTGTATGTGTCTTAATTATAAGACTCAGTCTCTAAAGTAATAAATATTATTAACTTGGACATAGGTAAGCAAACTTGTTTTAGAGGATCAGGAATTGATATATTCTTTCAATAGGATATTTAAAAATATTTTAAGAAGGTTGATTCTTGAAGGTTTAATTCTAGCACAGAACACATTTGGCAAAATGTGAAACTACCATTTTGTAATTGATGATGTTTTTGTATGATTCTTAAAATACTAGACTTTAATGTCAGTCTTTTCTTTTAAAAAAAAATGCCTTTTGAGCTCTCATCACCAACTGCTCACTAAGTATTAAACCTTTGAGGTGGTAAAAATAACCTCTGATACCATGGTAGCATGATTTAATTCTGACAGTTTTATTTTGCTGAATTATCACATTGCAAATATTTCAAATTAGCCATATTTTTTTGAGATAATTTCGTAAATTTAATTTGGCCAGTCAGTTCTCAGTATCAAAAGAGTTTAGGTCACTTAATGAGTTTGGATATTTGTAGAGCTTACATTTCAGGAAATTCTGAAGCTCTAGGTTTTCTTATCATAAACTACCTTTGAATTAATAACTAGTTGTTTCTTTATTTATTCATTCAACAAATATTTTGGTGTGCACTGTGCTTTCGATGCTGCAAATACAGTGCTTAAGAAGGTAGATACCATCTCTGTCCAAATGGATTTTATATTCTAATGAGGACAAACAATAAAACAAGTAATGAAATAAGTAGACATGATGACTTAAATCTTTGAGGAATGATATGAAGGGCATAAATGGGGTGAGGTGAGAGAGAGTGACTGGGGAGTTGTGAGGGATGGGTGTTCAAGGAAGGCCTTTTTGATAAGGTGACAGTTGATCTGAGATTTCTTCTAAAAGATGAGAATAAGCCAGTGTAGGAATAGCTGGAAGAAGAGTATTCCAGGCAGTGGGAAGAATACTCAAGCAGTTCAAGGCAAAAAGGAAGGCCAGCATGGCTTACAGCTAAAGGAACAAGAGGGAGAATGGAATGAAATAAGGTTGGAGAGATGCAGGGACACTCTTACAGATCTGTTAGGAGTGCAGTGGGAAACAATTGAAAGATTTTTAAGCAGGGTTGTAGTGTGGTCTGAGTTGGTGTTTAATAGAGATCACTTTGGCTTTCTAGTGGAGGATAGAGTTATAAGAGGAGGCCCGAGGGGAAGCAGGGTTACCAATTAGGAGACTCTTGGTCTAGATAAGATAGATAGTGATTTGTATACAAGTGGTGGTAGTGAAGGTGGACAGAAGTGGACTGATTTGAGATACCTTGCAGAGCTAGAACAGAGAGAACCTGATGGCTTGATGAGGAGTTGGAATGAGAAAAAGGAAACGACTTTTGAGTTTTTTGAATTGAGCAACTGGGTGTTGCTGGTGGTTCCATTTATTAACAAGAGGAATACTGGTGGAAGAACTAGAGAGATTATTTTGGTGTTTCGGGAGGGCAAGTTGAGAATGAAGTTTTGATCTACTTAAGTTTGAAATGCCTGCATAATCAACACGGTGGCATGGAGGATGATGTTGTGTGAAAAAACATAGATATCTACAACTCTTGAGTAGAAAAGTAATTTAGAACAGTTGGATTCTGAATGTGAAATTTTAGAAAATATTTTAACCACTTAATTTTGTTTAGATTTACCATTTCATGTTTATAAAAATGATACATGCTCAAAATCTGTCTACATCTAAAAGTCTTTCAATCATTATAAAATAAAAAATTCTAAGTGTTAAAAATTCATTGCATCATATGTAGTTTAATAAGCAGAGTTTTTTTTTTCTCAATGATATATCAAAAATGTTGTTAGAATTGATGATTTTTCAGTGAAGTACGGTAGATGATAGTTAAAGCCAGGGAATAAATGGGATCACCTACCTTTGAGTTTTCATAAAGAATTACAGAGTTCCATAGAATCTACTGTGTACACAGACTGCCTCACCAGACTTCCTCCTCATCCTTCAAAACTCAGTTTGGCTAATCATATTCCTCAGAAAAAGCCTTCTCTAACACCTTCCATCTCCACCCTGGTGGCTGAATACAGAATAAAAAAAATGAGGCCATAGATTAGCAAAATGGTGCTCACTTTATCCACAATGATGTTATTTTCCTTCTGATTGTGCTTCTAGGGAGAAATATGGAAGATTATAGTGAGTGTTTATTCAAAAGGAAGCCAAGAGTGGTGGTAGGAATAGAACGCAGCAAATAAACCAGACAGTGAAGAGCCATCTTAATTTTCTGGTAATTTTTGCTAACCAAATGTTTTCATCCCCATTTCTCTACATTTCCTTTTTTTTTGTTTTTTGTTTTTGTTTTTAAAGGAATGGCCAGAAGAAAGGACAGTAAACATGAGCTCTATTCGGGTAAGTAAATTTATTTTCATCATGTTCAGGGGTTTCATAGAGCTTCATCTCATCAGAAGAATTTATACTTTTAGTTTTCCCTAAATCTTAAGTCTGCTGCCTAGACAAAGTGAAGTGTTTGCCTTCTAAATTAATTCCAGTGACTTTGATGTGACTTTATTGGTACCTACCCTCTACATAGATGAAACTGTTCAGAGTTGGACTTTTGCTCTTGTATCTGTACATCATCTTATTTTATAATACAGTTTCTTGTAGTCAAAGTGTGACTGACTATAGTGTGTCCACTCTAAAAAACCAAATGCAGTTGTCTCAGTGTAGAAATTCTGCTGTGCACATATTTAATATAGGCAGTGATATAATAACATCTGCTCCTGTGTTGTCTATTTTAGATGTTAAATTCCTGGAGCATGGGAATGATGACCCATTTCTATTTCACAGGACTTGTTCAATTGAACAGCTAATTTTTTTTGCCAATATAATAAACGGAATATTTGGCCCTTAAACTTTGGGTACTTCCTGGTTTGAATGTTATTTAGTGACTGAGTTTCAGTTACGAACCTGGCCACTGAAGCTAGCTCTTGGTATGTGCATCCAAGATGCTAGAAACTTTTCCTAGGCAAAGAAGAAGAGGTAGGGAATAAGCTAATTAAGTATTTGATAAGTAATTTTCCCTTGTTTGTGCCTGCAGGGAAAGAAATGGAACTGGTATTTGGACTATTTATTTTCAGAGGGGTTCCAAGGCTTGAAACTTTTCATACAAAGTAGTATTCATCATTCTTCTGTCCCCTGAGCAGAGAGCATAAACCACATGATCAACATTAAATGAATGTTGACAGAAACAAACTGAGCATATGGGACTAAATTCCTTCCTTGTTGCTGGAGAGGCCAAGTGGCTCCAATTGAGTTTCCTTATTCTTTTCACCAACACACTGCCATCCTCAGAGTGGTTGAACTGGCCTTCTATCCATGGCTCAGGAGAGCCTCAATGTGGCTAACTTTATTTTTCAGGATCTAGATTCTTTAGCCTGCTTGTGAAAAATGACTTTATCATCAGGCTTTGCCTTCCACCAAATTATATATAAAGAGATATATCTGTTACGTGGTGAGATTTTTCATATTCTTGTGGACTATGAGCTGCACTGATGGAAGAGAGCAGGTAATACTATACAGTGGCAGTTAAGCCACAGACTTATTCACGCAAAATACTCTGTTGCTTCCATGAAACCTCTGTGGATATTGCCATTTTTATTATTGTGAACAGCTACACCAACACCAAGTTAACAGGATACATATCTGACTAAAAGCTAGCTCTGAGTAGTTGGTCAATTCCTGGGCCTTCACTGGTAACAATTTGATGAGAGAAGGAAGGGGAAAGGATTGTAGGATAATCAAGACATTCCTGTTTATACCAGTTTGATTTCATAAAACTGCTCTATTTTGTGTGCATGCATATATGTATATGTATATATCCCATATTTAAGTGTTTAGGTCCAAATAAACTAACTGCAGCTTTATTTTCAGGAATAATTCTGAAGCTTTTTAAAAATTTTATAATAGCTAGAATATCTTGCTGAAAATTGACTGTAAAATTTTGCTTCAGTGCTACTGAATAACTCTCCTCCTTTTAATAAAATTCATACCATTTGAGAGAAATCAAGCTGAATATATTTGTTTTTAAGGGCACATTCTTGTGGTTCTTTTTTTTTCCATTTAAAACAAAACAGAACCCAAAACTGTATTATTGGATGGTATTGAGACTAGAAATCCTATTTATTCATTTATTTTTGATTTAATACATATTTATTAAGCTTACTGTGTGCCAGATATTCTTTCATGGGCTGTTTATACAGTACTTCCTTTTGTGCAATTTACTACATTTCATTAGAGAAGACAGATAATACACATGTAAACAAATACATAGTATCAGGTGCTATGAAGAAAAAGCAAGAAATAGGGACAGAAACAAACTGAGCATACTGGACTAAATTCCTTCCTCGGTGGTAGAGAGACCAAGTGGCTCAACTTGAGTTTCCATACTTGTTTCACCAGCAGACTGCCATCTTCAGGGAGTGCTAAGACTGGCTCATGGATAGAAATCCATGGCTCAGGAGAGCCTCAATGTGGCTAGCTTTACTTTTCAGGATCTAGATTCTTTAGCCCACTAGTGAAAAATGACTTCATTACCAGGCCCTGCCTTCCACCAAATTATACATAAAAAAGATACATCTTTGAGAGAGTTGCTACTTTAGATAAGATGTTTAGAGAAGGCCTATTTGAAAAGGTGACATGCAGAGGCCCTAAGTGTATGAACCATGTGAACATCTGGGGAAAGGGCATTCTGGGGAAAGGTAAAGGCAAGTAGAAAGGCTTAAAAATGTTAACTTACCTGGCATGTTTGAGGAATAGCAGAAGCCAGTAAGGTTATGACATAGTAATTAAGGGAGCAGAATGGTAAGAAATGAAATAGGGAAGAAAGCCAGAGAGTAGTTCATGAAGATCCTTATAACCTGGTGTGGGTATGTAATGGGAAGCCATTAGAAGGGTTGAGAGCAGAGGAGTGACATAATTTTACTTACTTGTATGGGGCTGTGGTGTGGAGGATAAACTGAAGAGGATTAAGGGTGAAAGCAGAAGACCAGTTAGGTTATTACAGTGTTCCAGGCCAAGAGTCTTAAACTCCTGTGGTAGATGCTGGGGAGGTGGTTAGATACTGGATTCAGGTTCTATTTTAAAGATGAAGAAGATAGGATCATCTGATAGCTTGGATATGAGGACAGAGAAAGGGAGGAGTAAAGGATGATACCTAGATTTTTGAGCAACTGGGTGAATTCTGGAATGTAGAGATGAGGAACAGACTTGGAGGAGTGTGGAATCAGGAATTCTTTTTTGGTCATGTTAGTTTGGAGATGTTGAGTAGGCAGTTGGATATCCAAGTTGGGTTCAGGGAACAATTTGGTACTGATGAAATTGATTTGCAAGTCGTTACTGAATAGCCATGATATTAGATGAGGTCACTTAGTGCAGCTAGAAAAGAGAAAATGGCAATCTTCATATCATGGAAGTAACTTTTCTAAACTTAAGTTTATGTTCCAGGAGAAAAAAAAAATTTCCACTTAGTTTATCTTTTTGTTAAATAATGATTCCCTGGGTACCTTTTTGGCTATATTTTTCTGTTGATCAGTTGTTTAACTCAGTTAAGATTAAATATATATCTATGTAAATATGCCAAATCTAGTTATTTGAAATTCTTTTTGAAGAATCTTCATTGGCAAGGAAAAACAAGATTTATATAAGAATAGCAATTTTGCATCAGTGCAAGAGAAAAGGAAATAAATTGAAAATGTGCTTTATTATCTCAGTTGTACAAAAAGAATACTTTGTTTACCCAGTATTTGTGTAGAACTGTTGATGTCATAAATACTGACTTAATATTCAATGCTAACATTGCTATTAGATGTCTAACATTTTATTTTCCTTTTTATCATAACTTCTCTTCCCTCTGGTCTTGGAGACAATCTGGAAAGAAAAGTAGATAAGTCAATGGTGCCTCACGTAACTTTTATTAACATGGTAGAAATTCTTTTTATGACATATACATTTTATATCACAAAATAGTTTACTAGATAGAAGAATTATTGTCTGAAATTGGTATTATATTTTTAAAATCTTTTCTTAATTGATACTATGTTTCACTTCATTTAAATTATTAGGTTTTTAAATGTATAGCGCCTCTATTTTGTCATGTAAAAAATTCCGTTTCTAATAAAGGTGGATGCTATGGACTGAATGTTTGTTTCCCTCAAAATTCATATATTGAAGCCCTAACGCCCAATGTGATGGTGTTTGGAGGTGGAGCCTTTGGGAGATAATTAGGTCATGAGGGTGGAGCCCTCATAAATGGAATTGGTGCCTTTATAGGAAGAGACAAGAGAGATACGATCTTTCTCTCTACCATGTGAGGATCCAGCAAGAAGGTAGCCGACTACAAGCCAGGAAGAGGGCCCATGCTGGCACCCTAATCTTGGACTTTCAACCTTCAGAATTGTGAGAAGTAAATTTGTTTGTTTGTTTTTATTTTTTTTAAACATTTTTTATTGAGTTCTAGTCATTTTACAATGTTGTGTCAAATTCCAGTGTAGAGCACAATTTTTCAGTTATACATGAACATACATATATTCATTGTCACATTCTTTTTCGCTGTGAGCTACCACAAGATCTTGTATATATTTCCCTGTGCTATACTTCTCAGAAGGGTATATGAATGGATAGTAAGAACATGAAAAGATACTCAACATCATTAATCGTTAGATAAATTCAAATCAAAATCATAATGAGGTACCACTTCACACTCATTAGGATGACTATAATAAAAAAAGACACAATAAGTGAGGATGTAGAGAAATTGAAACTCATTCATTGCTGACTGGACTATAAATGGTGTAGTCACTTTGGAATACATTTTGGCAATTCCTCAAAATTTTAAACAGAGATACCGTATGACTGAGCAGTTCCACTCCTGAGCATATACTCAACAGAAATGAAAACGTCCTCACAAAAACTTGTACACAAATGTTCATAGCAGCATTATTCGTAATAGCCCTAAAGTGGAATCAACCCAAATGTCCTACTGATGAATGAAGAAGCAAAGCATGCTATTTAGTATGTTTTATGCATATAATGGAATACTGTTTAGCAAAAAAAAAAAAAGGAATGAAGAAGCCAAACATTATAGTAGGATGAAAGTCAAAAACACTATACAAAGTGAGATAAGTCAGCCACAAAAGAGCACATATTGAGTGGTTCCATTTATTTGAAAATATTCACAACAGGCAAATCTATGAAGACAGAAAGTAGTTAAGTGTTTGTCTAGGGCTGGCGGGGATAGGGTGGAAATAATGGGGAGTACTATAGACTGAAAGTTTGTGTCCCCTCACCAAATTCATATGCTGAATTCCCAAGTGATGATATTTGGAGTTGGGGGCCTTTGAGAATTTGGGTGGGGGACACAAACTTTCCCTTATGAATGGGTTAGTGCCCTTATAAAAGAGACCCCAGAGAGCTTCCTTACCCTTTCATCAGGTAAGGTTAGAGCAAGAAGATGGCTGTCTGTGAACCAAGAAGTGGGCCCACACCAGACACTCAATCGGCCAGCACCCTAATCTTGGACTCCCCAGCCTCCAGAACTGTGAGAAATGAATTTTTGTTGTTTATATGCTACCCAGTTTATGGTATTCTGTTAGAGCGGCCACAAAGGACTAAAATGGGAAGTGACTGTTAATAGGTATGAGGTTTCTTTTTAAGATGATAAAAGTGTCCTAAGCTCTGTAAATATAATATAAACCACTGAATTTTATGTTAATACACTATATCACTAAAGTTGTTTAAAAAAAACTTATAAGAGCTGTTTCAACTCCTGTTTTGGAAAAGGCTGAGATGAGTAATCTTAACGATCTCATGTTTGCATACTAATTACCTTAATTGTATAATAACGAATTTGGAAAAAATATAGTCATAAAATCATTATTTACTTCTCTTCTGTCTCATACCTTATCCTCTTCCAATCTAGGAAATTAGGAACACGCAAAGAGAATTTTCTGTGGTAATTTTGCAGCTATCAAGTATTTTTAAGAATTTTTAAAGGTAAATACCAGATTTACATAATTATTTGAGATATTTTAGGGTCAGCAAGGAAAACAGAATGCTGGAATAATTTTCTGAAGTACAGATAGATAAGTGGGAGTAGGTTACTAAATTGTGAGTAAAAATTGCCATAGTATTCTTTCTATTAAAAAAGTTTTGATCAATTTTAGAGGCATTTACATATTTTTCTACCAAGAATAAAATATATAATGTAGCTATAGTGGCTGTTTTCAAACGAATAAAGCCCAAGTGGATTTCTAACAAAACATTTAGTTAATTTCCCCTATTCCTGAATGAAGATACAGCCAGAGTAAATGATATTTTAAATAGAATTGGGACTTTTTCATGTTTTTAACTGGATAATCTTAAAAAATTATTAATCTATTTAGTTTGGTGAGAATTGTAAAAATTAGGATTATTTCAATTATTTAACCCAGTTTATAAGATGCTCTTAGAAAATCTAAGTCGTGTTTAGAATTTTGTGTTACTGCAGAATCTAGGCTAGCCTACCATCTCCCCCTGCTGGACGTTTACCCCACTACAAGAAATTAAGAATTCAATCTCTGCTATCTAGCCTCTGCAGGCGGAGAAAGAGTAGGAAAAATGAGTGTGTTGAGTTGAATGGGGAACTAGAATACAATTCTTCTGATTTCTGCCCTTCCAGACTTCAAAGTTCCATTTCCCTAGTGTTTGGAAATGAATTGAGTTTCCCTCAGCTTGAGGATTCTTGGCCTATGACTAAGAGTCTCGGGGTCAGACAGTAATTGAGTCTTGCTGGGATTTATACTTCTCGAAAAACCCTACCCCTATTAGCCATTTACATAAGAGCAGACATACTGGCTAATAACTACATTAGCTCTTTTTAGCTTAGATCTCAGATTTTTCTTGCCATTAGTGAGGATTAAATTTTTTTCTTAGCATTTTGTGTCTTATTCTGTCACCAATAGGTTTAACTATGACAATTTAAATGTTTCATATTTTGCATTTTTGTGTTATTAGGTTTCTTTATGAACTTCGTAAGACTAGACTTGGTAAGATGACTTTTTTTTTGGTAAGAACTTTTTCATTACCCAAAAAGAAAACTTCACGCCTGTTAAGCAGTTGCTCCTCAATTTCCCCCTTTTCCCAGCCCGATATGCTGGATATTTCATGTAAATAGAATCATAGGATATGCTGCCTTTTGGGTCTGACCACTTTCATATGCATAATGATTTCAACATTTATGCAACATGTATCAGTACTTCATTCCTTTTTGTGACTGAATAATATTCCATTGTATGTACACACCACATTTTGTTTATCTATTTATCAGTTGATGGACATTTGAGTTGTTTCCACCTTTGGCTATTGCAGATAATGCTACTATGAACATTCACCTATACGAATTTTTATTTTAACACCTGTGTTTCAGTTCTTTAGGGTGTATACCTAGGAATAGAATTGCAAGGTCATATGGTAATTATAAGTTTAACTTATTGAGGAACTGCCAAACTGTTTTCCAAAGTGCACCGTTTTTCATTCTCGTTAGCAATGTATGAGGGCTCCATTTTTTCCACATCTTTGCTAATAATTGTTATTTTTTATTTTTAAAAATGATAGCCATGATAGTGGGTGTGAAGTGGTATTTCATTGTGGATTTGATTTTCATTTACCTAATGACATGATGGTGAACATCTTTTTGTGTCTTGTTGGACATTGTGTATCTTTTTTGGAGAAGTGCCTATTTGAGTCCTTTGCTCTTTTTTAAATTAGGTTGTTTGTCTTCTTGTTGTTTAATTGTAAGACTTCTTTATATAGTCTGAATTCAAGATGCTTATCACATATATGTATGATTTGCAAATAAAGGTTTGCCTTTACACTTTCTTGATAGTGCCTCTTAATGAACAAAATTTAAAAATTTTTGATGAAGTCCAATCTATTTTATCATTGGTTGGTTGTGCTTTAGTTGTGATGTCTAAGAAACTGTTGCCTAATCAAAGGTCATTAGAATTTACATCATTGTTTTCTTCTAAGAATTTTATAGTCCTAGCTTTTGTGTTTAGATCTTTTATCCATTTTGAGTTAATTTTTATACTGTGCGAGTTAGAGGTTCAAATTCATTTTTTCATGTGGAGATAGACATTTGTCCCAACATCATTTATTAAAAAGGCTTTTATTTCCTCCATTGAGTTGTTCTGGTGTCCTTGTCAAAAATCAGTTGGCTATAGAAGTATGTTGAAGTTTATTTGTTGACTTTCAGTTCGGTTCCAATGCTCTTTATGTCTGTTCTTATGTCAGTATCACATTGTCTTGATTAGTGTAGCTTTGTGGTAAGTTTTCAGGTGTAAAAGTTCCAACATTTTTCTTCTTTTTCAATATTGTTTGGCTATTTTGAGTCCTTTACATTTACATATGAAGTTTAGAATTAGCTGGTCAATATCTGTAAAGAAAGGTAATTGGAATTTTGATAGGGAATGCACTGAAACTGTAGATTAGTTTGGAGAGTAGTGCCATTGTAACAACTTTAGGTCTTCTGATCCACGAATACCAGATGTCTTTCCATCAATTTAGGTCTGCTTTACTTAATTTCAAAAATGTTTTGTAGTTTTTAGTGTGGAAGTCTTGAATTTCTTTTGTTAAATGTATTCCTAAGTATTTTATTCTTTTTGATTCTATTATAAATGGAATTATTTTCTTAATTTCATTTTTCATTGTTCATTACAAGGATATAGAAGTACAGTGTATCTTGTTTTTTGTTATTAATTAATTAATTAATTTATTTATTTATTTTTACTGAAACTTTGACCTCCCTGTTCCTCCTCCATTCCAGTCCCTGGCAATAGCATTATATTTTCTGCTTTGAAGAATTTGACTATTTTAGATTCCTTATAGATATCATGCAGTGTTTGTCCTGTGCCTGGCTTATTTCAGTTAGAATAATACCCTCCAGGTTCACCCATGTTGTCATAAATGGCAGAATTCCCTTATTTTTTGGCTAATATTCCATATTTTCTTTATTAATTCATCAATTAATAGACATTTAGGTTGCTATTGTGAATAATAGTGCAATGAACGTGGAAGTGCAGTTATCTCCTCAAGATCCTGATTTCAGTTCCTTTGAATATCTACCCAGAAGTGGGATTGCTGGATCATACAGTAATTGTATTTTTTTAAATTTGAAGAACCTCCATACTGTTTTCTACAGTGGCTGCACCAATTTACATACCCACTAACAATTTCCAAGGGCCGTCTTTTCTCCATATCCTTGACAATGCTTGTTATTTTGGGTTTTTTGAGGGGGGAGGGTGAGTTAATAGCCATCCTAAAAGGTGTGAGGTGATATCCCACTGTGATTTTGATTTGCATTTCCCTGATGATTGGTGATATTAAGCACGTTTACATGGTTTTTTGTTGTTGTAGGGAGGGTTTTGATTACTGAGTCAGTGTCCTTACTTATTATTGGTTTGTGTAGAATTTTCTATTTCTTCATGATTCAGTCTTGGTTGTATGTTTCTAGGAATTTATCTGTTTCTTCTGGAATATCCAGTTTGTTGCCATATAATTGTTTATGGCAATCTTTATGATCCTACATATTTCTGTGTATCAGTTGTCATGTCTCTTCTTTCATATCTGATTTTACTTGAGTCTTGTCTATTTTTTCTTTTTGTAGCTAAAAGTTTATTTTGTTCATCTTTTCAAAAAACAATTCTTAGTTTTGTAGATCTTTTCTATTATTTTTCTGGTCTGTATTTTATTTATTTTTACTCTAATCTTTGTTATTTACTTTCTTCTGCTAACTTTGGGCTTAGTTTGTTCTTCCTTTTCTGAGATCTGTATGCCTATTACCTGACATACAGATGGTGTGAATCCTCCCAAATCCATTGCCATTTGGTGCTGCTGACAGAACGAAAGCTAAATGGTGTGGTAGTCAGATCTTCAGGTTTATGGAGCTGTTTCTGGGTCTATAGCTAGGGCTTTGGTAGGCAAGTCAGCAGCCTGAGTACAGGCTGATCTTCTCAAAACAGCTCTCTGCAATCTTAGACTGTACCAGGCTTTCACAGTCTCTTACTTGGAACCTACAGCTCCCACAAAGGCACTTTTGTCTGTAGATAGGTGCCAAATTGATGTTGAGGGGGAATATGAGCTAAGAACATCTTAAGTGGCCATCTAGCTGATATCACTCCTCCCATTGCTATATTTGACTGTCATGACACAAATATCACACTGTCTTAGTTACTGTAGCATTCTAAGACAAGCCTTGATATCTAATAGTGAAAGCCCTCCAGCTTTGTTGTTGTTGAAGATTGCTTTGGTTCTTCTAAGACCTTTGCACTTCCATGTAGATTATAGAATCATCTTGTTGATTTCTACAACAAAACTAGTTGGCATGTTTATTGAGCTGGTATTGAGTCTATGTATCAATTTAGGTAAAATTAATATATTAAAAGTAATGAGTTTTTTTAATCCATGAATGTAGTATATCAAGCCATTTATTTAGCTTTTCTTTTTAATTTTAAGGCTATTTTTTTTAGAGCAGTTTGGTTTACAACAAATTTGGAGAGAGCCTCTGCTCCCACACATGCACAGCTTCCCATATGATCACCATCCCTCACCAGAATGGTATATTTAGCTTTTTAAAAAATTTTCAGCAATATTTTATAATTTTCTGTCTTCTGCAACTTTTAAATAACATTTTTATTTCTATTTTGTCTTTTCATTTTCTCTAACCTCAAAAAGAAATACCCAAACACATCTATTTGGTTTTTCTATTAGATGTGAATTTTTCTTAAGTATTCTGTTTTTTCTCCATCTCTATTTTCCCCCAACACATAGGTACAATAAGGTATTGTACTATGGCTAATGGTAAATTGAGAGAGGTATAATTGAAATCATTGTACTTGTATTATTACAAATGACTGAAATTCTCCACCAAAATCTTTAGAATTTGAAGGCTGTGAGAAAGCCTTTTGATCCTACTGTTAACATCAGTTTCCATATCCCTTTCTTCAGTACGCTTAGGTTAGCGGAATAAACTTTAGCAATAATTTGGTTATCAGTCTCTGCAATTACTGTTTAAGCAACGCCTTTAGTCCTTTGGCCAGTCTATAAAACGAAAACCTCTGGTAGTGTATTTAGTGAGGTGGTAGATTAGAAGAGGCTTTTTTTTAGCAAAATTTTGACCTGAGGGCCTAATGTATAATGGTACCCTTTTGTGTTTATTCAACATTCATAAAATTAACTCCCTCTCTAGAGGTTAATTCTTATTATATCTTTAATTCTGTTCAGAATCTCATCAGGAAAATTTTAGGAGTCTCATTTCTGAAAAATTATTCAGACTAAACCCTGGTTTAGAACTTCAGTCTGATTCTTCTAAGAGTTCTTTGAAACCTTGTTATTTTTATTTTTTAAAAATTTTAATTAAAATTTTTGATTCATAATAATAAACGATCCATTTATTTATATTATTTTCTAAGGTTTATGTACAATGTTATATTTTTACTTCTGTATACCCTATAACGTGCTCACCACCAAAAATTTAGTTTCCATTTGTCACCATACAGTTGATCCCCTTTACCCGTTTTGCCCTTCATCCTGCCCCTCCTCCTCTGGTACTCACTACTCTCTTTTCTGTATCTGCGTATTTGTTTTTGTTTTAAACCTTGTTTTTTTTTTTATAGCTCATCTTCTAGTTTAGTGCACCTTGGACTTTATGAAGTGCATTATTTACTTTGTCTCGTTTGAATTTTATAACTCTGTAAAGCAGATAGCATTTGCACACACACACACACACACACACACAGATGATCCAAGAAATTTCATCTGTCTTTTTCCTCTAACTTCATATATTTGGGGTAGCTTTTTGGTTAGAAAAATTCTCAACATTACCTATTATAGGAATTTATTTTTAAGAGTAATATAATGTAAAACTCAAATGGCATCCTAATTTTCCAACTCAGAGGTCTTCACGTTATTTAGTTTCTGTGATTCATATGGTCAGTATCTTCTACAGTTCCTAGCCTATCTTTCCTATTGATTTGACTCTGTTTGCTCCAGTCGAAAAGTCTCTCTCGACAGAAAGTTTGCAGAGAATGCTGAGATGAGGATCATTTCTATAACTATTTTATTGCATTTGAAAACCCTGAACTCAGGCAACTAGCCATGCAGTTCACTTAAGTTTATCCATATTTAGATAGGCTGCTATGGTCTGCTGATCTGACCAAATTATCACCAAGAACTTTACGGGATGGTAAGGACAAGAATATAGTGACAAGATGGCTGAAATATACTTATTTATACCATCTACCTATTGGTCCTAAAGTACAGAGAATAAGTTCAATTCCTCTTTTATATGGTAGCTTAAAAAAAAAACTCTTAAGGACGGCTGTGGCTCCTTTTCTTCTATGCCCAAAGCCTTCTCTTTTTCCAGACAGGTATAAACAACTAGACCTTTAATGCCTCGGACATCCTTCAAGCAGGACTTCTAGTTCACTGATATGTTACCTAACTTACCTACTTTATTAATATATCCTGAAATCACACTATGTTTGGTAGCCATGTTTGTTCATACAATAGAATATTATACAGCAATGAAATGTATAAATTATTACAGTTTCTTGTTTCAGAATTGGTGAATTTCACAAATATAATGTTGAGTTAAAGAACCCAGACACAGAAGAATAACTATTTTTATTAAATGTATAACAGTTAAAAAACAGAAAAACTAAACCATTTATGTTCAGGTATACATGCTTAGGTGGTAAAGCTATAAAGAAAGATGTGGACATGATTCTCATAAAAGTCAGGTTGATGGTTACTTTTGCTGAAGAGAGAGGACTTAGTGATTGGCAGAAGGATTCAGGGGGTGCTGGTAATGTTCTGTTTCATGATCTGGGTGCTGATTACATGGCTGATTCTTGGTAAACCATTGAGCTGTGTGGTTCTGTGTGTTCATTTTTCTGTGTGTGTTATTCTTTACAATACAAAAAGTTTTTAAATTTTTATTTATTTATATTTTCCAGTTTTATTGAGACATAATTGACATACAGCACTGTATAAGTTTAAAGTGTACAACATAATGATATGACTTACATCATGAAATGATTACATTGTCTCATATAGATTCAACTTTAAAGAAATAAAGAAATAGAAAAAAAATTTTCCTTGTGATGAGAACTCAGGATTTACTCTCTTAACAACTTTCATACAGCAGGGTTAATTATCTTTATCATGCTGTACATTATATCCATAGTACTTAATTTATCTTATGAGTAGAACTTTGTACCTTTTGACTACCTTCATCTAATCCCCTCCCCCCACCTCTGGTGGTCACAAATCTGATCTTTTTCTATGAGTTTGATTGTTTGTTTTTGAAGTGTAATTGACCAACAACACTATGTTAGCTCCTCTTACATAACATAGTGATTCACTATTTCTGTACATTTCAAAATGATCATCAGAAGTCTAGTTACCATCTGTCACCATACTAAGATATTACATAATTATTGAGTATATTCCCCACACTGTATATTTCATACCCATGACTAATTTATTTTGTAACTGAAAGTTTGTATTTCTTAATCTCCCTCACCTATTTCTCTCCTTCCCCCACCAACCCCCAAAGTTTTTGTTTTAAGTACAATGTTTTGCCAGTTTCAGTCTTCTAATGCTATACCTGTAACCATCAGTTTCTCAAAGATCATTGATAGGGCTCCTATAGTCTCATCTTTAAATTCTTCGGAGCTTTAGGTTCCATCCAGGTAAAAAGAAATTACTCTTGATGTTTCAAACATGAAACTTAATTTAAAAAAGAATTAGTTACAAAGATTTAGAAAGGAATTGCAGAGCAAAATGGAGAGACATCACAATCACTTCTAGCTCTGCCAAAGCAGTATCACCTTAACCAGGGCTAGAAACTACTGTTGCTGCCACCACAGCTGTTAACTACGACCCATCAGAGCCAAAAGCAGGAAGCATCTTTCTTCCTCCACCTTCTGATCTCCTGTCACTGCCTCTTATTGGCAGACCCCAACAGCAAGTTGGGAAGAGAGCCTGGGAAATGCACAAATTATAGAATGGTAGGAGTAGAGTTGAGGGGCAATGATAGGTCCCTAGAATTTAATTTTTACAGATTGTTGCAATGTTGTTTTAAGTCTTGCTTAATTCATCTTTGGATATAATATTCATAGCAGTAATCATTCTACATTTCCAGACCAATGAATAATTTTCTAACATAGAGAAAAATAGATACTAATTCTGCATTTTCTATTCCATTCTTTAAAGTTTGAGTATCTGGAAGCGTTGAATAAAAACTTGACTTAGTAATATAGTGGTTAAGAGAGTGGACTCTGAGGCTAGATTGCCTAGTTTAGAATCTAGACTCTGCTATATTCTAGGTGTGTGGTCTTGGGCAAGTTATTTAATCTTTCTGGGTCTCAGGTTTCTTATCTGTAAAACATGGGCAATAATATCACCTTCCTTTCAAGATTGTTATGAGAATTATATGAATTAGTACTTAGAATAGTGCTTAGTATAAAATGATCACTTGATAAGTGTTAACCATTATTATTACTACTTCTTCACCCACTTTACCACCATTAAGTTCTAATATGGAAAAGGCAATCAACTTTCATTGTTTCTACACCCAGTTAGTTTTGAAGGAAACATTTTGCTTAACATGATAGCAGATGGACTCAGGATTCTTTGCCTAGCAATTTTCCTTTGAAGTAAAAATATTTAATCAAGAAGATGCTGAGAATTTACAGGGAGGAGTTGTGAGACGGAGAAAATAGTTAACTTTGTTCTTGTTAATGGTTGCCATTGATATATATTGTCAGAAAAACATACCAAATGAAAGAAAAACTGACAATTCAGTGACTAGACACTAAGAAAAAAGGGAAAGGGAAGCATTGGAAAAGAAATGGGAGTAGGATGTCTTGTTAAGTACCTTTCTATTGCAAACAGAAGAAGGATTTGCTCCTGGAGATCAAGTGTAGTGATAAAGATGTCTGTGGGTTCTATACTTAACAGTAGAAGAGTTCTAGGATGGACATTTAGAGTTAAAAGAAAAAATACCCAGCCATCACTTAGGATGAATTTCAGAATATTTCATCATAAGCCTACAGTTACTAAAATCCTATGATCAATAATATTCCTAATTTTTAAAACATCTAAACGAGTATATTCAACCTTTTAAAGAGAAACTCAGATCTACAGAAGATGTAGATTAAGGCTGAGTCATCTAGGTTAGTTTCTCTGAATGCTTGTCTTAGGTGGAAAAATTTGTTAGACTCAATGGTAGTATGACTAGGAAAGAAACCTCAATCCTACAACATGAGCTAGTTTACCTATGAGAACTTTTTTCAGACACAGGGTGGAATGAATAAAGTGTTCTGATTATCTCTTGTTGTGTAACCAACCACTGCAAAGTTAAAATTTTTGTCTCTTCACGTTTTGTGGGTTAACTAGGCTCAGCTGGGCAATTCTTGACTGGGATTAGAGTCATCAAAGGCTCGATAGTACTGGATGTTCAAGGTGGCTCATTCATATCACTAGTGGCTGATAGTGGCTGTGGGCTAGGAACTCAGCTGGGGCTGTCAACTGGAGCACCTGCCTGTGCCTGCTCCGTGTAGCCTGGGCTTATCACAATATAATAGCTGGGTTCTGCAAGGGAGTGGTCCAAATGACCCAGGTAGAGGTTGTAAGACTTCTTCTGACCTCGCCTCAGCATTCGCACAGTCACTTTTACCTATTGGTTAAAAGAAAGTCACAAGACCTGTCAAGATTCAAGGGGAAGGGAAGGATATGGAAGAGGTCACATAGGGTGTGAATACACAGAGACATGGGCTCACTGGGGTCCCACCAGGGAAGAAAAGACAGTAATGTCTACATTTTGGCTTGTACAGAAGAGTCAAAGCAAGAAAGAAATAGAATGAAATTATACCACTGAGGAATTACTGGGGAATATCCAGCATGGGAAAAAGAGCAAAGGAAATTAAGTTTTGTGTGTCTACTGTGAGTAGGCACTGTACAAAGATGAATAAAATATGGTCAGCCCCCTCCAGGAGTTAAGGTCTTTTGGGTGAATATTTTGAAAATATCTCCTTCCTAGTGGTTTGTATTGTGTGTGAGGTGGGGGTGGCAGTTGAATGTTAACACATAAACAGTGGTTTTATTTTATCTTTTATTCAAGAGGGAGACTTGTTGGCAGGGACTTAGTCATAAATGCCTTTTGTGCTGAGCGAAGGAATTCAAACTGATACTAAATGGTATGAGGAACCACAACAGGTATTAAACAGAGGAGTAACATGATCAGATGTGGGTTTTCAGAAAGCAAGAAGACCAACTAAGAGGCTTTTGCTGCAGTTAAGGTTAAGATGGGGCCTGAATCAAGGCAGTACCTATAAAAATAGACAGACAGATTAGAAAGATTCAAAGAAGTAGACTCAATATCAGACTTGTGACTTGTGTATAGCAGTATGTTATTAGCCCATTAGGTTTCTGACTTAAGCTATTAGGTAAATAAAATGGTACTGTTCACTGAGTTTGGTTTAATCAAAGTCCTTTGATTGCAAACAGCAAAAAAATTAAAATTAAAATTAAAAACAAAGACTCCAACTGAAACTTAAACAACAACAAGAAACAAACAAATGGAATTCATTGGAAGGATACAGGTAGGATAGGTCACAACTGAAGGAAGAGCTGAGCTACCAGAACTTAAAAAGGATACGATCGCAACTGTGGATTTCTGTGCAGCAGGAAATTGTGAATGTCTCTTAAGGGTGCTGTCATTAGGTAACCAAACCCTAGCCAACTTTCATCTTCATATTCACTTGACATTTAGATTCCTAAGAGAGAGAATTCGATCTTGCTTGGATCGCACGCCCACCGCTGCAGTGGGGACGTGGAGATACTGTGATTCATAATTCCATAAGAACCAATGGAATGAGGGAGGGCCAGTTTCCCTAAAGAATGATGCATGCTTTTTCCAGAAGCAGGGTCAATAGGATGTTAGGCAGACAAATGTCTACTCAGGGGAGCAGGATGTGGGGGAAGGGTGGTTGTGTGGAACGGAGCTTTGGGGAAGAAGTACTCAGTTTGAAGCATGTTGAGTCTGAGATGCCTATGAAAAACTCCAAAAGTTACAGTCAGTAGGTGTATTTAAAATGCAGATAACAATAGTTGCTCCCTCATTGTGTTGTGGAAATTAAATGAGTTATTGCATGTAAAGTATTTAGAATAGATGCTGACCCATAGAAGACTCAATACATGTTAGTTTCTACTATTATTACATGGTCATCCTCCCAGAAAGTATTTATTGAATACGTACTACGTCCTAGATACTGCACTAGATGTCTAGGGTTGTCGTGAGAATGAAATTAAGACGATACATATAAAACAATTGACACAGTTTCCCCTATGGATCTAAGCTGAGAGGTAAAGATCTATTGAGCAGAGAACGCACCCTGCTGGTTAGTAAGGGTAAAGAAAGAGTGAAAATAATTAAAAAAAAAAATCAAACACAGGTTTAACTATGTGATTTCACTTACAGTATAACCTTGAGCAATTACTTAGCCTCTGCTAACCTCAATTTTCTCATCGTAAAAATGGGATAATATGAACTACCTCCCAGGCTTACAGTAAAAAAATAAATACCATAATGGACATACTATACAACATAGAAGATACTCAATACATATTTGTAAAATTAACAAATATTTTTCTTATTTCCCATTGCATTCCTAATGTCACAAGTAAATAAAGAAAGGAGGAAGCAGAATATGAAGATCCTCAGGAAAAGATATTTCTTATTTTAATAATTTTTTTTCTTTTTAAAAAATTTTTATTGAAGTGTAATTGATTTACAATGTTAGTTTCAGGTGTACGGCAAAGTGATTCCGTTATACATATGCACATACATATATATTTTCTTTTCAGATTCTTTTCCATTATAGGTTATTACAAGAAATTGAATACAGTTCCCTGTGCGATACAGTAATCTTGTTGTTTATCTATTTTATATGTAGTACTTAGTGTCTGTTAATCCCCAACTCCTAATTTATCTCTCCCTGCCAATGAAAAGATATTTCTGAGGCTGGTTAGTAATATTGCTGTAAAACCCTGGCAAGAAATCCCTCACCAGCCCCACAGAAAAACTCTCATCAGAGAAAAATCCTCCACCATAGATCTCTCATGTGGAGCCTCTTTTTACTCCTATTTCTTCCTTTTGTCCTACTAGGTCTTATTTCTGAAAAAAAAAATAGTAATTCCAATATAAATATTAGGATCAGTCCTCAGTTATTCAACAATTGTTTAATGATCCTGTACTTGTGTATTGGTCAGCTCAGGCTACTATAACAAAATACCATAGACTGGGTGGCTTAAACCCAGACTATTTTCTGGAGGCTGGCAAGTCCAAAATCAAGGTGCTGACCAATTAAGCTTCTGGTGAGAGTTCTCTTCCTGGTTTGCAGTTGGCTACCATCTTGTTCTGCCCTCACATAGACTTCCCTCAGTGCATGTGAATGGAGAGAAAGACAGGCAGAGGAGGGGTGGGGGAGTCTGGTCTCTTTTACTTTTCTTAGAAGGACACTAATCCCATTGGATCAGGGCCGTATGCTTATCATCTCATCTAACCTCAGTCACCTCTGAAAAAGTCCTGTCTCCAAATACAGTCACCTCTGCATTTTGGGAGGACACATTCAATCTATAACACTGTGTATAGGCACATTGATAGACTAGAGTTAGAAAGATAAAAGAGAAAAGGTCCCTGCCATGGTTTGTCTCCACAGCACACATGTATAGTATAGCAGAGTGGTTCTGAAATCACACAGGCTTGAATCTGAGTCCCAGCTGTATGCCCTTTTATAAGTTAACCAACTCGTATCTCATTTCTCTTATTTGCAAAATGAAGAAAACAAGAATACTTCATTTATTCACTTTAAAGATATTTCTTCTGCCCAAGGCAATCTACAGATTTAATGCAATCCCTATCCAATTACCCAGGACATATTTCACAGAACTAGAACAAATCATAATAAAATTTATATGGAACCATCAAAGACCTAGAATTGCTAAAGCATTACTGAAGAGAAAGAAAGAGGCTGGAGGAATAACTCTCCCAGACTTCAGACAATACTATAGAGCTACAGTCATCAAGACAGCATGGTATTGGTACCAAAACAGACATATAGACCAATGGAACAGAATAGAGAGCCCAGAAATGAACCCACAAACCTTTGGTCAACTCATCTTCGACAAAGGAGGCAAGAATATACAATGGAATAAAGACAGTCTCTTCAGCAAATGGTGTTGGGAAAACTGGACAGCAGCATGTAAAACAATGAAGCTAGAACACACCCTTACACCATATACAAAAATAAACTCAAAATGGATTAAAGACTTAAACATAAGACAAGATACAATAAACCTCCTAGAGGAAAACATAGGCAAAACATTATCTGACATACATTTCAAAACTTTTCTCCTAGAAGAAATAAAAGCAAGAATAAACAAATGGGACCTAATGAAACTTACAAGCTTCTGCAGAGCAAAGGAAACCAGAAATAAAACAAGAAGAAAACCTACGGAATGGGAGAAAATTTTTGCAAGTGAAACCGACAAAGGCTTGATCTCCAAAATATATAAGCAGCTCATACGACTCAATAAGAAAAAAATAAACAACCCAATCCAAAAATGGGCAGAAGACCTAAACAAGCAACTCTCCAAGGAAGACATACAAATGATCAAAAAGCACATGAAAAAATGTTCAATATCACTAATTATCAGAGAAATGCAAATCAAAACTACAATGAGGTATCACCTCACACCAGTCAGAATGGCCGTCATTCAAAAATCCACAAATGACAAATGCTGGAGAGGCTGTGGAGAAAGGGGAAACCTCCTACACTGCTGGTGGGAATGCAGTTTGGTGCAGCCACTATGGAAAACAGTGTGGAGATTCCTCAAAAGACTAGGAATAGACTTACCATATGACCCAGGAATCCCACTCCTGGGCTTGTACCCAGAAGGAAATCTACTTCAGGATGACACCTGCACCCCAATGTTCATAGCAGCACTATTTACAATAGCCAAAACATGGAAACAACCTAAATGTCCATCAACAGGTGACTGGATAAAGAAGAGGTGGTATATTTATACAATGGAATACTACTCAGCCATAAAAACCGACAACATAATGCCATTTGCAGCAACATGGATGCTCCTAGAGAATGTCATTCTAAGTGAAGTAAGCCAGAAAGAGAAAGAAAAATACCATATGAGATCGCTCATATGTGGAATCTAAAAAACAAAAACAAACAAAAACAAAGCATAAATACAGGACAGAAATAGACTCATGGACAGAGAATACAGACTTGTGGTTACCGGGGGGGGGGGGGGTAGAGGGTGGGAAGGGATAAACTGGGATTTCAAAATTGTAGAATAGATAAACAAGATTACACTGTATAGCACAGGGAAATATACACAAAATGTTATGATAAATCACAGAGAAAAAAATGTGACAATGAGTGTGTATATGTCCATGAATGACTGAAAAATTGTGCTGAACACTGGAATTTGACACAACACTGTAAAATGATTATGAATCAATAAAAAATGTAAAAAAAAATAAAGATATTTCTTGTGCAACTACTATTTGTCAACCCATAGGGTTGTGGTGTAGCTGAAAGATCATAAAAATACATAATGTGCTCAGCAAAATATAAATATTCCATTAATGTGAGTTATTGTTTTAAGGCAGAGCCTCACTGAAAATAGAATTCCAAGGCTAGGACTTCCAACTCACATGTCTAAAAGGAAAATTCTAATTCTCTTACCTCTTAGTCCTTCCCCACCCCAGACCAAATGACAAACAAAGTCTGTTTTTCTTCCTGGTTTCCCTTTCTCCATTAACTTAACATCTAGGACTTATCCAAATGAGGCATGTCCATCACCTTTGATGTTTTCTCTCTTCCCCTACATTGAATTGGTCACTTCCTAGTGGTATGCTGGCTCACACTGGGTTGAGAGTGCCGACTGAGCACACCTCTTCCTAACTCCACATCCAATGACGTCTAGCTGGTAGCTTGAAATCAGCCATGGGGAAATAATTACACGGAAATCAACAAGCCCTCTAAATCAGGGTTCTTCCCCCCCCTTTTCTTTTCCTGGAGAGTCAGTTGTTTACTGCTTCGTAGTATGTTCAAATCTGCCACGTTTCAGTTCCCACTGCCACTGCCACTGCCCTAGACATGGCTCTCATTTCTTAGCTAGCCCTTTGCTAGCGCCTCCTCAATGGTCTCTTTACCTCTGCCTATAAAGCCTCCTTACTTCCACAGAGCTCTCTTGGTAAACGTGGACTGGATTGTGCTTTATCTACTTAGACACCCCATTGCCTGGAGTAGTAATCCACCCCCTTAACCTGGCACTCAATGCCCTTCACGTTCGGCCCCACCCTACTTTGTTCCAGTCTTTTGGGCATCATTCTCACTTCACTGCTACCTTCCACTGCAGCCCCGCTCAGCTGTTCTTGAACTATTCACTTTCTTAAACCCGCCATGCCCTTACATACCTCTTCACCCTTGGTCTTGTCACTCTTTCAGCCTGGAATGCCCTGCTCTGCCTGGTGATCAGTTTAAATATCATCCCCTCTTAGCAGTCTCATAGACTCTTTCCCCTTGTGGTCAGAATTCGTTTCTTAGTCACTGAGCTTCTCCAAGAGGAGGAAAAGGTGATAAAAAGTCCTAGTAATAGCAGTAGGAGCAAGCTTTCAATAACTAGAGATCCTTCGGGTAGCTTGGCTCTTGGTAGATTTGAACAGAAAAAAAGACTAGACACTGTGGGTGCTAAACGTGGCTCATCTCTGGGAGGGTCAGGAAGTATAACCAGATATTCATGTGGCTGGAAGGGGCTGTCTCTTGGCTTTCAGCAGAACTACACCTAACCCACCCCGACCAGCAGAGGAGAACTTTTTGAGAACGTTTTGTAGAAGAGAAAAATAATCCTAGAAAATTACTTGCCTTGCCTGGTCCCTCCCCCTCACTGTGAGGCTTCTTACCCTCAGTGGGAGGTGTGAGGAACTTGGACACAGGAACCTGGAGAGTGTACTGATGTGTGGGTTTGTGGCTCCTTGGAGCTCTGGGTTCATTCTGCTCAGTCTGCCATTGCCCTGGTTCCTGCACAACGAGATTGTTCACAAATGGCTGTTCACCACCCCCACGGTTTCTGAGGTTCAGCCCTTCGGGAGTGGAAAACAAAAACAGGGCCTTCAAATGGCAAAGGAACTTGAGAGGAAACAGCAGAGCCGGCACAGGAATGCCCAGTGATGCTAACCCAATGATGTGTATGCCCTTGGGGCCCACCAGCCCTTCCCTGGGAGGGCCAGAGACATTTCACTGGGTTTGTTATTGTTTAAAGACTATGGATGGCCAGTCCAATGAGAGACTAGTGCAACAGAGAATATAAGCATAGAATTTTATACAGTTCTGGCTGCCGTCCTATAACAAACAGAAGTGCCCATGCATGGTTTTATGTCACTGTGTGAATTGAGTTAGTGCAGCTGTTACCATTGTACTCTCCAATCTGGAGACCAGTTACAGGCAGAAAATGCGGACTATTTTTCCACTGCAGTTTAATCACAGTTTGGAAGTAGGAAGTTCATTTGTTGCTTCTTTTGTATTCCTTACAATGCTCAGCACTACTGTGCACAGAGTAGATGCTCAATAAACATGAAAGTCAGGCATGGGGTTAAAGACTCCTGCTTGACAGCCATTAGCATGGTCAAAACAGTATTCTCACCTTCACTTCCTTTTGAGCCTTGTCCCAGCAAAAGACCCTCTACCCAGTCAAGGTCATCCTAAATCAATCCTCTCCTCAGTTAGCTCATCAGTTGGATATTCTCACCACCATATTTTGCCTTTTTTGGGGATCAATTGAGGTACCCCAACTCACAGGACTAATCCAACAAAAGTGCTACTGGGAGAAAGTTGGAATAATTTGTTAGGTTCCGGGCTTTTCACCTAACAGTCACTTCCCTAAGTCTGCATTGGGCTCTTTGTTGTATGATAGAAAACAGGACGGGCAGAAGCTTGGTTGTGTTAGTAGGAATCATTTATCCCAGAGCAGGATTTATTGATGTTCAATAATTTCCTGTTTGGTGTTAATATTCTACAGTAGTGCAACATGTGGCTTTCTGGCATCCAAGTGTCATTTCTATGTTACCTCCTCCAATCACAACACCTTTCCTACCACTCTTCTCAGCATATGCTTCTTCCCCAGAGCAGTTACAGCAGTGGGCCCATGAAACTGGCCAAAGGGCTGTAAAATTTTACTCCTGTTCATTGATCCCTGATGGATATGGTCTGATCCTGCATGAATAGCAACATTAGCTAGCGTTTATTGAAAATTTCCCATGCACCAGGCAATGTGCTAGGCACTTCCTGTATGAATCTCATTTCATCCCCATGTCTACCCTATGGCATGAGTAATTTTATTATTTTCATTTTGCCCAGAGAGCAACTAAAGTCAGTAAGCAGACATTAGAGTCAGAATTTGAGCCCAGGAAGTTGGCCTTTCTGTGCTGGTAACCACTATGCTATTACTACTCTGAAATATTAAAATTAGTAAGGGCTCAATAAGTATTTGAAGAAATAAATAAATGAGTAGAGGTCTCTATTTTCCAAAGGGCTTCCTCCAAGGCCTCCCTCAGGCAGAATCATGTGTTTTTACAAAGCCCTGGCCCATTGCTCAGAGCTGGGTTTAGACAGATGGTTGAGGCCAATTAGGTTGTGCTTGACTTTTTCAAGCACAATTGAATTGCACTTCAGAAAAGTAGAGAGCAGTTCAAAAGTGAAATTACCTTCTCTGGTCTGTTGAAGATGAGTTAGCTGTGCTCAGGCAGACCACTTACTCTTAGCTTCTCTCAGGAGAAAGTCTTGGGACCTGGGGAGTAGGTACCCCAAACCCACATCCTTAATAGCTGCAGTTTTCTCATGGGTTGAAGGGGGCATAAGAGAGGGAGGACACACAGAACTTCATTCTGATAACGTAATTTCTTCATGTGCCCTGCTCTGGGTCCAAGTGACAGAAACCTTACCTGGCAAGCATTGTACAGAAGCTGGTGCTTGAACTTCTTGATCCCAAGAATGTTCTGGAACATTTCATAGAGTTGCTGTTTGCTCAGAATCAGCTCGGAAGCTGCACTGACCGTCATCCTGGCCTGCTGCTTCCTGGTGTCCTCCTCCCTGAGGTAAATGGCATCAAACCTGGCTGTCCAGGAACTCAGCACCGTCTTCTTGCTGAGATCATCAGTCTCAGGCAGGCTGCGCACCCTTTTCTCAATGTGCTTCTTGAAGACCACCTGAGAGTCGTCAGTGGGGCAGCCCCCACTCTGCACCACGCAGGCCACACGGTCGCTCTTCAGGAACACCTCATAGTAACGCTCATAGGTTGTCTCTCCGTTATGAGATGGGAGCAACCTCTCTGGCTTGGTTCTATTTCCTAAGCAAAATACTGAATCAAAGTGCTTCTAAGATTGCACAGGCTCTCTGGAGGCTTGGCTTGTTGCAAGCATTATCTCCAGAAGTTGGGAAGTACTGATGCAAAGATGTGTAATGGGAATAATTCAGGTAAAATGGTAGATTAAGGAGAGGGCAATGAGGACCTACTGGAATAGGATTTGGTTGTTGTTGGTAAGCAGATTGCAATTATTATTTATAATTCACTTGAGAATTACAGTATATCTCTAAGAGCCTTATCCCCTGCTCTTATAACTGTTTCCAAGAAGACTCTGGATTCATGCTGTGGCTGGGTAGGGGTGGAAGCCAGGCTGCTCTGTTGATGTTTGGGGCTGCTTAGCACTGTATTTTGAGAGCACTGCATCTGGTTTGCCCTGATTCTCCTGCGTACGTCCATTGCCTTATTATAGTGCTTCTCTCATTCTACTTTGTAGTTGTTTGAGTAGATGACTGACTCCCCTAATAAACAGAAAGTGTGGCTTAGTCATCTTTGTGTCTTGGTTTGGTGTTGGAAATGTTTTACATAATAGACCCTCCCTGATGTGCCCTCTGACCCCAGGAAACAAATCAATTCTAGCTGATCTCAGTCCTGGATGGTCTAATAGGCAGATCAAGCATATGGTTAGGAAACCAGCTAAATAGAGGCATTAAAGTTTTTTTTAGAAGAACTGGATATTTGATATTTCAAAAAAGGCTTGACACAGTGAAATACAACTTCATACCCTATAGGATGGCTATAGTCAAAAAGAGAGACAATAACAAATATTGGTATGGTCAGAATGTAAAATGGTACAGCCACTTTGATAAACAGTCTGGTAGTTCCTCAAAAGTTAAACACAGAGTTACCATCTAACCCAGCAATTCCATTCCTAGGTATATAAAGAATTGAGAACATATGTCCATACAAAAACTGGTACACACAGGTTAATAGCAACAGTACTCATAATAGCCAAAAAGTGGAAATAACCCAAATGTCTACCAACTGATGAATGAAGAAACAAAATGGGTTATATCCATACAAGGGAATATTATTCAGCCATAAAAAGGAATGAAGTGCTGATACATGCTACAACAAGGAAGAACCTTGATAACATTATGCTGAGTGAAAGACACCAGACACAAAAGATATAAAACATATTGTAGGATTCCTTTTATGTAAAACATCCAGAATAGGAAAATCTACATAGACCAGAAGTAGATTAGTGGTTGCCTATGGCTGGGAGGGAGTGAGGGAAATAGGGAGTATCTGATACGGGGATTGTTTTAGGGGAGAGAGTGATGAAAATATTCTAAAATCGATCTTGGTGATGGTTGTACAACTTTGAATATACTAAATGCCTTTGAATTGTAGGCTTTAAAAAATGAATTGTATGGCAACAAAAATGAATTGCAGTAGTCATTATGGGAAAGATCAGATTTTGTTGAACCATTTTATGCTTAGTTTACAGGTTAGTATTATTTTTTATTTTGAATGATATATGGGCATATAGGGTTTGTAACATTATGTCTGTGGTACTTGGGGTTTCTAAGTGTCTTGATCTGAACTTGCTGGACTCTAGCTGCCTGTCACACATCACAGTGAAGCTTTCTCTCTGCTTTCCCCTTCAGCATGATTTTCCCTGTATCCCATACCTGTCTGGTGATGAGAATGAAAGTGATGAACTAATGAGTATAATGTATAGTGACTGAAGATAGCACTTACATTTTGACAGATGCCTTAACCTGAAGTAAGTGTTTAGTAGGGAATTACAAACCTCATAGCAGGGCCAGCAGGGGAAATCATTTTGATTAGTTATAGCATTTCAGTCCTCTCAAATCATACCAAGTAGATATCTACCAAGTCTATTCACCCTTAGAAGACTGAATTTAAAAGTGACTTTAAGCAGGGACCAGTATGGTAGCTCTGCGTTTGATTGGTTATTGGCCAGAGAATGTGGTGTGAGGCATCCTCTTAACATGAATAGATTCTCACCTTGAAGTTTTCACTTTGCCTCTGTCAAGTAAATATCTTGCCTGTCTTGCAAGATGTCTAGAGCTCACTACTCAGTATAAAGGATAGACAGCTCTTGTCTATTAGGCCCAGGATTGCTTTACATTCCAAAATAACTTCAGGATTTAAAGGCATCCCTGAAAGGGGCCTCTACCTGTTGGTGGCCACGGTACTTGCCAGATGATATGTCAGTGTGTGCTCTCCAGTGCAACAAGAAATGGTCATTTCTAGGAGGTGCCCTATTTGGAATATTGAGGTCCTGCCTGAAAGGAGAGAAGTGAGGAGAGCATCAACATTGAAGTCAAATGAATTGGGGATGGGATTCCAGCTTGCGTGTCATACTAGCTTTATGAACTTGAATAAGTTACTTAACATCTCCGGGATGCAGGTTTTTTTTTTAACATTTTTTTTTATTGAGTTACAGTCATTTTACAATGTTGTGTCAATTAGATGCAGGTTTTTTTGTGTGTGTAGAGTTGGGAAAAATAATCTTTACCTTGCCTAGTTGTTGTGAGCGTTACAGGAGGTAACAACTGTCAAGTGCCTTGCACTGTGTTTGGCATAGAGGCTGAGCTCCAAAAATGTTAGTTCCCTCCTCCTCTCAATGAAGTTATCGGCAAGAAATGCCCGACTTGCCCCAGCAACCTAAACACAGTGAAAGTACAAATCAGCAGCAGCTCTCGTTCACCTAGAAAACCAGTAATTCTTATTGTGGTGTGCATCCTATCCTAGAATCTCTTATGTGAAGGTTGTTATGTGTGTATGTTACCTTCTGGACTGGAAGAAGGATGAGAAGGTTGATAATGTGAAGGATGGTGAATAAGAGTCTGACTGCTTTGTTGGTGTGTCTACTTAAAGCGCTATAGTATCTGATCTGTCATGGAAACGGGGAGCTAATTACATTCCTGGCTTGGCTTCCTTAGATGCTAAAATTTGCTCTGTGTCTTTATGTCTTCTGCAGATAGGAGAACCACCAGGACCTTGAAGCAATGGAAATAATAATCTCTTGCATTTGAATAGCCCTTTATAATTTCAATATATTCCACATGTATTCATATTCATTATCCTGTTTGACTCTCAACTGAATCAAGTGAACAGGGTAGATATTACCCTCTTTCTGGTGAAGAAAACAAAAACCCCAAGGCTCAAAAAGAACAGCAGTTTAGTAGCAAAACTTGTACTAGAACCTTTGTCTTCTGACTCCTAATTCAGTGCTCCTGCCACTATACCACTTTTACTGGAGCTTGAATGGTTTGAATCTAAATGGAATAGATTTAAAAACATAAATAGAACATAATATTTGGTTATATAACATCCCAGCTGCTGGGTCTGGCTTAGCAGAAACTTGAAAACCAGCAGAAGAGGGTGGGAGGCAACCAAGTGTGTCAGATGAGCTCCACATTTTGAGTATGCTCAGAACATTGACTGGGACAACACTGATTCTTCAACCCTGGTCGACCGTGGCTTCGCCTTATTCCTTATCGACTCTAATGACAAAATCTAGCCTTTTCAGCCAGTGTACCCTACATTCCTAACAAATTCCTCCAGCTTACCTCTCCATTTCCTCCATATCACACACACTTGGTGACACTCCCTCCCTCCTACTGTCTGACCCATTCTCACATCCCAACTTCTCCTGAGGCATTTCACCTCTGTCTGCCCCTTGACTTAACCCTTTCAGTTTTGCTGCATGAAATCCCCATTCATTGGAACCGATCTCTGCAACATAAAACAATGTGGCAAAAACACTCTGCAAATAACTGGCAAAGGTGTATTATTCTTTTCCTCTGCATTTTCTTAGTGCTGCTTTTTACTTCCCAGTCATACCTGAAACCTGAGAATTCTTTGCCCTGATGATGTGACGTCCCTCCAAACTTTCTCCAACTTGTTGGTAAATCTCGACCTGGTTGTGTGTGTGAGGTGGGTTGCTGTGGGCGGGGGCCTTTCTCTAGTGGGGAAACAGTCTTCCCACCTCCCAGCTCACAGAAGTCAGCAAACTTCCGGCTCCTCACATGTTTTTAGACAGCAGGGGAATGTGTCATAAGCAAGGAAAAGATTGAAGATAAAAGCGAGAGAAAGACCAAAATTTATGGGGAAGGTCCCAGAGGAGATAGGAAGAGGTGTGAGGTCATGAGCCGAGGTATTGACCTTGGTGAGGAAAAAGGCGGTGGGAGGGTTCCTTTGTCAAGAGATGATGGAAGGGGAAGAAGACTGGAAGAAATTCTGAGGTAGAGAAGACTTCTACAGGGATAACATCCACCTTCTCAGCCAAACAAGAACAGAGGTTATTTGCTGAGGTAAGTGGGCTTGGGTTGGGTGTCTGAGAAGAGTAGGAATGATCTGAAATAGTACTTTTGGTAAACATGGTCAGGGAGCCAATGAACAAGGCTGTAGAATGACAATGCAAATTACCTACACCACCTCTCCCCAGGACAAAAAAGCTATTCAGGGTTTATTTCCCTTTCAGCAACTCATCAAGTAGTAAAGCTAGGAAGAAATGATAAAAAGGAAAGGATAATTTGAGGAAGACCCATTAGGGGTGGGGGCAATGTTCTGCTCTCACCACCAAATGCCCCCTCAGGCCCGCATCTGATGAGGACTACAGCTGCCTCCTACCAGGTGTCCAGACTTCCAGCCTTCCTCCCCTCTAATTCATCCTTTGTTGCATGCGATTGTATTTATGTTTCATGAGTTATAGCCATTAGGCTATAAGCAACTTGAAGGCAGTTTCCAAGTTTTCTCTGTGCCCCTGGGGTCTAGCTGGGGTCTAGCACAGCATGCAGCAGGCATGCAGTAATTGTTCTTTGCAAATGTTGGCGAGGATGTGGAGAAAAGGGAACCCTAGTACACTGTTGATGGGATTGTAAATTGATGTAGCCACTATGGAAAACAGTATGAAGGATCCTCAAAAAACTAAAAATAGAACTACCAAATGATCCAGCAATCCCACTCCTGGGTATATATCTGAAGGAAACAAAAACACTAATTAGAAAAGATACACGCACCCTGGTGTTCATAGCAGCACTATTTACAATAGCCAAGACATGGAAGCTTCCTAAGTGCTCGTCAACAGATGATTGGATAAAGAAGATGTGGTACACACACACACAGACACACACACACACACAGGAATATTATGCAACCATAAAAAGGATGAAATAATACCATTTGCAGCAACATGGATAAACTTAGAGAATATTACACTTAGTGAAATATATCAGAGAGAGACAAATATTGTATGTTATCACTTGTATGTATATGGAGTCTAAAAAATAAAACAAAGTAGTGAATATAACAGAACAGAAACAGACTTAGAGAACTTAGTGGTTACTGGTGGGGAAGGGAAGCAGGAGGGGCAACATAGAGCTTGGGGATTAAGAGACAGAAACTACTATATGTAAAATAAATAAATAACAAGGATATATTTTACAGCAGAACCATTATTTTGTAATAATTTTAAATGGAGTATAACCTATGAAGAAATTTAATCACTGTGTTGTACACCTGAAATATTGTAAATCAACTACACTTCAAGTTTCAAAAATTGTCCTTTCAATGAAAGCCACTAGAATGATATTTCTAAAACATAAATGTGACAGTGTGGCTTCCCTGCTTGGGGAAAAAAAATACAAAAATGCAAATGCCCCTTAGTGTGGTGTTCTAGAGCCTCCGGGTGTGCTTCCAAAGCTTCATCTCCTGCCCCCTCCTCCCGTTTCCCACCTGTAACCCTGCCTTAACTTAGTCACACTGAGGTAGTACCTATAGTCCCTTAGCAAGCCGTGCTCTCTCAGCATTTTTGCACAGGCTTTCTCTTTGCCTGAAATGCCCCACATGTTCTTGTTCACTTAGCAAGGTCCTGTTCAGTAATGCTAGGGTGGGTCTCAAACATCCTCCTGAAGCTTACCAGGGTGGAGCTACAATCAAAGCTTCTGGCCTGACCTCCTTTGATCTTTCTTTGCTCTCTTCAGGAAAATAGTTGAAGCTAGCCTCTGTACTTGCTCCAGTTTGTCCTGATGTCTCGTGGGTGAAAATTAGTCTCCCCGGGGTTTAAATGTCAGAGTGAACTTTTCTATCGAGTTGTGATGTTAAGCAAAGATGTTACCTCTCCTGAAACACAACTAGAGACTCTTAATCCATCCTGACAACCTCCAGGAAACAAAAAACAAACCATCCTCTTCCAAGTACCCCAGAAGACCAGTAACAGTAAGGAATGTACCTTTGGTAACTTATGGGATGGCACCCACTGAAAAGCCCCAGGAGCCAAACAGGTAATTTAAAAAAATGTTTTCTTTATTGAAGTATAGTCAGTTTACAGTGTTGTGTCCATTTCTGGTGTGGAGTATAATGTTTCAGTCATACATATACATACATATATTCCTTTTCATATTATTTTTCATTATAGGCTACTATAAGATGTTGAATATAGGTCCCTATGCTATACAATATAAACTTACTGTTACCTATTTTATATATAGTAGTTAGTATCTGCAAATCTCAAACTCCCAATTTATCCCTTCCCATCCACCTTTCCCCCGGTTACCATAAGTTTGTTCTCTGTGGCTGTGAGTCTGTCTGTTTTATAAATAAGTTCATTTGTGTCCTTTTTTAAGATTCCACATATTAGTGATATCATATGGTATTTTTCTTTCTTTTTCGGGCTTACTTCACTTATAAGGATGATCTCCAGGTCCATCCATGTTGCTGCAAGTGGCATTATTTTATTCTTTGTTATGGCTGAGTAGTATTCCATTGTGTGTGTGTGTGTGTTTATACACATACACACATACACACACACACACACACATATATCTCACATCTTTTTTATCCAGTTATCTAAACAGGTAATATAAATCAGAGTACAGAGGGCAGTGTGCGGACCATAACAAACTGGAGAGCTCCACCCCACATCATCTCAAGGTCAAGGTCATTTGTCTTTTCCCTTTTATACTCCATTCATAGCTAAAGGGAAGGGAGACATTTTGAGTAGAGGAAATAGCCTGAGAAAAGGCACAAAGGATTAGAAAAACTATCGAGGGAATTCTTCAGCCCTTGTTACGTTTGTCTCAATGAACTACTTAGGCCTGACATCTGATCAGGCCACTACGAGATGGATGGAGGCTGTATAGCATAATGGTTAATCACGCAGGCATTGCTCAGAGAGACCTAGGGTAAGTCTTGGCTCCATAATGCATTAGCTGTGCGACCTTGGGCAAGTCATGTAACCTCACTTTGTCTATGAAGTGGGGGTAATAATAGAAGCTATTTTTAATCTGCTATGAGGATGAAATGCACTAATAACGTGTGCAAAGCACTTCAGACAGTGCCTAGCCTGGAGTAAATGTTCAATAATGTTAGCCATTATTATAATCTACTAATTAAATCTTAGGTGTTGATAGCTGATAATAGCTTAATGTTTTTTGTCTTGTTGGTAATATTCTCACTTTTCACAGGAGCTCTTAGTGCCTTAAGCAAAGCAAAGAAACGAGGAAGGGAGGACATTTCCACCATGGTCGGGTCAGTGGGAGAGAGATTTGGGGAAAGACGTTGTTGTACGCCTCAAAACAAACTCTGAGGCTTTATTTTCCTGAAGGCTGGTATTCTCTTTTTGTACCTGCAGCCTGAATGCTTTGTCTAGAGATAGACAAAGAAAAGTAAAGGAGGGTTCCAAGTGCTCCTTGTGATCTGAGCAAGTCCAAGGGCAGTCAAAGTAGGGAGCAAATACCCATCCAGTTCACTCTCCTGCCTCCTTCTAAACTCAGACTCTGGGCTCGGCGGGCCGGCAAGCTGGCGAGCTGGTCCCAGGCTTGAGCAGTGAGTCAGGTCCCCAAGTGTTTGGTGTGTGTTCTGTGCTGTGCCAGCCCAGAGGAGTTCTCAGAGTGTTCCTCTGGTCTTTCTTCTGGCCAACTCCCCCCTCCAAGTCATTCTGAGTCAGTTGTGAAGGACTCCTGGGGCCCTGGGTCTGGATGGTGCTGAGAAAGCCAGCACGCTGCCAGGGCTAAGACTGGGGCCGACTCGGCCAGGCCTGGGCTGGGCTGGGGAGCTCAGAAATGCTCAGTTGGGGGTGTGTAGATTGAGAAGCCGGATGTGCTTCCAAACCCCCTTAGGCAATCAAAGGCCCTTTCTGGGCCTGCCTGGGGGCCTGGCTGCTGCTGCTTTGGCCAGGCAGGAGGGGCCCCTCCCAAAGCTCTGAAAGCCTAGCTTGGGGGAGGGAGCAATTGGTTCCCATTTTGTTTGCTTGTTTTAAAGAAGAGATCAGACCTTATGGCTAACCTTTTACTGAAACCAGCAGCTTAAGTTTTTACCATTTTATCTCAAAAGAAAACACATACATGCTAGTTATTTCCTAGCTGAGGGTTTTCCGTAACAATGATGATGATGGTGATAATAATTCTCAGCCTCTGTAGAAACTTTGTAAACACTAGTCCCAAGTCCTTTGGGCCAGGAAGTATTCTCTCTCCTAAATTCCAGTGCCATCAAAGCTTATAGAGTTTTTAGAGGCAAATCTGTGAAGTTAAGCAACCCACCTAAACCAATCTGTTACTCTCGCTCATACACACCCTGTTCTCACAAATGGAGAGAGGAAAGAAGAATGCTTCTCTTATCCTTTGCCCTAGCCTGGAGCTGCTGGGGCTTTGAGTATGAGTATGTTTGTGTAGGAGGATGGGGATGGGGGCTTCCTGGCTGCTATCCATCCATCTGTCCATCCATCCATCCATCCATCCATCCATTCAACTTACTCAACAAGTATTTTTTGAGTTAATGTACTGTGTGCTGGGCACTCTGTAAAGGGATATAATCCCCTCCATCTCTATAGTGGCTTCTCCCAGGTCTCTCAGCATGTTTGGATTTCCTACCCTCTCCTCTTTAACAGGAGTGACAGTTAAAGGAGTGAGGGCTGGGATGGACAGAGGAAAGGAGAGTGACAGTGGTAGCTGCTGAGGGGAGGCATGGAGGAGCTGTATTTTCTCAAATCATTCAAGGTCCATTTTGGTTCCCTCACTGTCCTCATTGTCTATACATGTAGATCTAAGAGGAGGTGAGGATGGAACTCACTGGTGACTGGCAGACTGCCCTGGGCCCAAGACTGTACCTTGGGTACCAGTGACGATTCTAGAGCAGAGTGTTTCAGCCTCTAACACAGAAACTGAATCCTGGACTGGCTACCGAGGGGCCCTGCCAGCTGCTGGCTCTGAAGTTGGCTTTGGCTCTGGGTTGGATCTGTGGAAGTTGGGGCCCAGGCTCCTAGCTCAGCAGCTTGTATTGATCTCCCAGCCTCTTTTGTCTCCTCCTTCCCAGTGGAAGCCTCTCCCCCTCTCCCCCTCTGCCTCTCAGCCTCTTCCGCTTTCCTCCTCTGCTTCTAATGAATTGAAATCTCTGAGAGCCGCCAAAGCTCTGGTAGTTTGACAAAACTGTCCTTGCTCTTTCTGCATTTGCCCAGTCAAGGGTATCTCTGCCTGAGTTCGGAGGGAGCGATGCTGTGAGCCCTGGTGATATGATGGCATAGCAACACAGAACGGCTGGGAGAGGGGAGGAGGAGCAGAAGGAGGGCAGGGAGGTGGGGGAGACGGAGGGAGAGTGTGCACACAGCAGCTGTCGGCATCCCTGTCTCAGGGACTTCTTTGCTGATTCACAGAGGCAGCCTAGCCCCGGCCACCCAGCTCCCAGTTGCCGCCTGCTCCTCAGACTTGCCGGAATCAGAAGGTAGGCCACAGAGAAATGATTTCCAAGCCTCGCCCTTTTTCAGCCGGCTAAGGGGAAATGACTGAGGGAAGGGAAGCTCCAGAGGTACTCTGTGTGCGCCTGTGTGTGAGCCCGTGTGTGTGTGTGTCTGTGTGTGTTTGTGTGTGTGCACCTGCCTGCCTGCCTGCCGTCTGCTTGTGCCTTTGGGGGGGAAACTTGCATTAAAAAATGCCCATAATGAAGTAGCCACCGCTTGGATTTGTAGAAGGGAAAAAAAAGATACCCAGGAATAGAAACTCCAGCCAATCTGAGCAACTATGGTCTAAAAATGAATAAGAGGAAGGTCCATAGTTTGCAGCTTTGAGAAGAGAGGGGCATTTATATATTTACTTGTTTATTTATTTATGTCTGTTCTCAATGACATGCTTTTTGTCCACGGATGGCTTTCCCAGCGGGAGGGAAGCAAAGGGGTGTGGAAAGCCTTGGCTGAAAAGGAAGGAGAGAGGAAACCAGGACCTCGGAGCAGGCTTCCTGAACAAATGAGTGTCTGGCCAGCAGACCGGACACAGGAGCGCTTCCCTGGAGTAACCCAGGCTCTGACCTAGGAGCCCGGGGCTGAAGCGCATCCTAATCTCTGCATTTACTTCCTGGCTCAGTCCGGCTTCCCTGTTGCAGTTTTCCCCTTGCTGCTTCCCTCGATTTCCTTTCTAGCCTCTGTAACCAAGAGGCACCTCTCCACTCTTGAGAGCAGAGCTGGGAGAGCTTTGAAATGGGGCTTTTGCCCCTCGTGGAATCCAATACCCCTTTCCTTCTGCTCTCCTCACCTTTCCCCAGCATCAGGCCCAATGCCCCAGTCTGGTAAGTGAGCCTGAGGCTGTGTGGGGAGTTCAGGCTTATTCTGCCTTTGGGAGGGAGGGGGAGCCAGGCCTCATAGGTGTTGAGGTCGGGGTTGGGCACAGGGCTGGGCGGAGTGGGGTAGAGAAAGAGGAGCAGCAGCTGCGGCGTCTGCCTGCTTCCACCGAGAGCCTGGTGCCTGGTGCCTGGAAAAGAACATACTTTCCTCTTATGTTTTCTTTTTGATTGTTCAAAGGAACAAAAAGCTTTAAAAATCTCTATGTTGAGTTCACCTTAGTGCCTTACTTTTCCGAAGGAATCTTTGTTTCTAGATGAAAGGACCTCAGGTAAATCACCTTTTAAAAGGCCCTGTGGGAGCCACAAACCCCAGGAGATTTCCCCTCTGGGATTTGGATGGGGAGACAGTTCCAGAGAACCTTGGGACCTTCTAAGGAACCCCTCACCCCAAAAGGCCACGCTGTCAGGGGAAGCGATGAGTGTCCTGTCCCTGAAAGAAGACGAAGCCCTCTTTTCCTGGGTGGGCTGGCCTCAGCTCTGCAGTCCTGCCTCCTGCAAACCAGTGCTGGAGGATGAAGGCACTTAGATGGGGCTCCTCTTCTTGTGAGAGTGGTCCTCCCAGGCTGTCTGCCCTGAGCTCCGGTCCAGAGCACCCTTCAGCTCCACAATCACCCAAAGGAGGGAGGCACAGCTTGAAGCAGCAAACTTAGCAAAGGCCCAAGAGCCAGATGCGGAGAGCACATCTGGGATGCAGCACTTCTAATCATAGGTACTCAGAAGTTTCTAATGTTAAATCCACAGTGTCAGCTGGGATGGGCTCTCACTCACGAAGCCCAAAAAACACAGCCTTCTAAATTGGCCAGGGACACTCCCTCAAAGGAAACCCACTCTATGGAAGTTATACTAGGAAACTATTCTCCTCTCTTACAAAGAATTCTAAACATACATCAGCAACTGAACAAGTAAGCGAGATAAATCCTTCTAGGACGACATTTACCAAATGGATGTTTCACAGAACACTGTTCTGAGAGAATGTTAATAGATTCTGTTTTAAAATAAGGAATGGTGGTGGGGCGGGGTGACTTCTATGGTCCAAATAATTTTTTGAAAACACTTCGTAACTGAATTCTCCTCTTGGAGAGTCAGAATGTATGTAAGTGTAAATAAAGCTGTTTAATTTTGACGACCCAGTGTATCCCAAATGGATTTGACCAGGGAACACTCTTCTCCGTGGAAAAAAAAGTTAGCATCTTGCATACACAGTTTTAGGAAGTGCTGTTTATAAACTTAAAAAATAATCGAATCCAGTTTTTAAAATCACAATACATTTTTAAGCGTGAAAAAATTGAGAGGTTAATGAAATTGTCCTTTTTAATATCTGAGAGAGTGGAACCTTACCTCCTGATTCTCAGTTCCCTGTGCCCAGTTGTGGCTTCTCTAACAAGTTCCCTCCTGAGAAACTAGTCCCAGGAAAATGAAGTAGGTTTAAGGAATAATCCTGTCTTTTTGAGTGAGACATTTGTATCATATCCATTTCTTTAGTTCTTTTGTTATATCCGAAAATTATGAATTTCCCTTTCAGCGTGGGATTTGTTACATTCTTTAAAACATTGAGTTATGAAAATTTTTAGACATTCAAAGAGGTATAAAGAATAATAGAATGAAAATCAGGATACCTACCCACCACCCAGCTTAAGAAAAAACATCATCAGTAGAGTTGAAACCTTCTGTCTCTCCTTCTGTGATTAAAACTCCCCCCTTTCTTCCTTCCAAAGTAACCAGTCTCTGTGGATTTTGTGTTTATTATTCTCATGCATTTATTTTTACTTTTACTACATATGTATGTGTCTTTAAGCAGCATATGCCACTGCTTTATGTATTTTAAAAATGCATATCGGTGGTATATATTCTTCTCCAGGTTGTTTTTTTCTAGTCAATGTTATATTTGTGAAATTCATCCATGTTGTGACATGTGGCTCTAGTTCATTCATTTTTCACTATTGTATAGCATTCCATTTAATGAATATGCTATGATTTATTTATCCATTCTTCTGTTTATGGACATTTAGGCTATTTCCAATTTTGGATTCACAGTTAGGGCCACTATGATCATTCCTGTGTAGATAGTCTTATGTGACTATATACCTAGGAGGGACTGGTCCCATCAAAGGGTATGAGAATTTTCACCTTTGGGAGATAACTGTCAAATTGCTCTCCAAAATGGTTTACTAACTTATACTCCCACCGATGTATTGCATTAATTGGTTCTTAGAATAAAATTCTCCTCGTGAGAATACATCTCTGATTTTTTTTTCCCTCACTGGAAAATAAATTTTATTTCTCAAAGTTTCTTAACAGCTACCTTCTCAGGAACACATTTCATTGCTTCCGTTTGTAAATGAGCGGGTTGGCCTAGATAATCTCTGAGGTCCCTACCAGCTTGACAATCTGTGTTCCCATGATTTATTCATTAAGTGAGAGCATCTGGAGCAGAACCTTGGTTTTTGGCTACATTGCAGGAATTATTTTAGGAGCACATAACAAGGATCAGTACAAATGAAATGTATGTCTTGTCTCTTAGTGCCATGCTGTTAGGTAGAAAGGCAGTGCAGTGTGTTGCCTTGGATTGAAGAGAGGAATCTCTAGCTCACGGAAAGGAGTCTTCTTTTCACTGCCCTGCTCTTTCCCATGCCTCTTGTGATTTAGAAGTCTTCCCTATTTATTTTTTTCTTCCAAGAATAATAAATGCTTGTTGTAAAAAATTATATATATATGTGTGTGTGTATATATATATATACACACACACACAAAGTGTATAAAGTCAAAAGGAAAGTCCTGCTCATACAACTCTAGAAGCAATGTTACTGAACAGTTTTGTGCATCCTTGCAGACTTGCTTTCTGTGCATACACAGAAAGAAAAAGGTTTTTTACAACACTGGATTTCTACCAGACATATGAATTCTGACACTTGTCTTTTTTTAACCTAAAATATATATCTTAGACATCTGTTCAAATCAGTGAGTACAGACCTATCTCTTTCTTTTTAACAGCTATGTAATATTCCTTTGTGTGAGTGGCTACAGTAATAGAAAAGATTTGAGTACCTACTAGATGTCAGAAACTATGAATTAACTCCTTACAACAAGGCTATGAAGTAGGTCTTTTCGTTATCCCCGCTTTACAGATGCAGGGACTGAAGCATGGAAGTCAGGGAGCTTGTCCAAACCTGTGCTGATAGGTGGCGGAGCCAGGATGCAAACCCGAGCGTGCTGGCTCTGAGCCCACGCCCTTCACTGTCAAACGGTGCCACCTCTCCGACACAGTCCACTTAACCAGTCCCTCGCTGATGGACATTTGAGTTGATTGCAGAGTTTTGCAATTGCAAACAATACTGCAGCAGACACCCTAGTCCAACTTCTGCAAGTATTTCTGTAGGATTGGTTCCTAGACTTCTCCATTTTATAGGTGGAAAGAGCTTATCCATGCATCCAAAAAAAAAAATTTACTGAGCTCTAAGGCACTGGGGAAGCTCTGAGGTCAGAGTAGGAGAGCTGACCAGAATTTTACTTCTCAGATGTCCTGGGAAGGTCATTTAAATGCTCTGTAAGATTTGCCAGCTGGGTGACACCCCAGAATCACTGCATCCTGTCTGTTCTTAATTGCTTGTGTCTTTGCCTGGTGGTGGCACATCTGAGTTGGCACTTGGGCTCCCAGCTGGCGGGCCACAGCCAGAAATCTTCTCTACTTTCCAGGTGTCAGTGACCACAATGCCTCAGAGTCTGGGTTCTAGAATTTACAGAGGCAGAATAGTGTAGCTTTGAGGAACTTGTATTGTGGGACACACCTGCCTGGATATTAATCCCAACTAGTTCCTCACCTCATATTCACAGTATCACTTTGAACAAGTTACTTACTGTCTCTGTGCCACCGTGTTCTTATCAGCATAATACAGACAACAATAATAACTACTTACTAGTGTTGTCTTGAGGATTAAATGACTTGATATATACAGACGGACTAGTTACTATGTGTGAAATGTGGAATACAGTAACTTTTAACTGTTATTATTTATTTGGTTATGGAAAAGCTGCTATGCCAATCTTTCCAAAAAACAGTTGAAGATGCCCATGGCACTGGGGTGAGGAGTAGGGAAGGAGGGAGAAAGTAGCTGTTAAATAGCAAATATATTTATATGGTTCAAAATTCAAAAGGTACAAAAGGATAGTCAGTAAAAACTTCATCTTATATTGGCGACATGGGACTTTTCTGGGTGTGAGTAATTATTCTATTTCTCAGTCCAAGCAGTGATTATATGGAGATTCGCTTTATAATAATTCAGTATATTTTACACATATGTTTTATGCACTTTTTGTAAGTTATATTTAAGTTTTTGAAAAGAGGGAAAATAAGGAAAAATCCCAAAGGAATATTTTTAATAGCTGTATAGAATTCCATTATATGGATGCACCATTATTTATTTATTTAGGTTATTTGCAGTTTTTTGCCATTTCAAGCTTCAAATAGTAAAGTTCCATATACATCAGTTCACATAAATGCAAGTAAATATGTGTGTCCAAAGCCTTACTCTTCATGCCTCCTGGGCTTTGTACCTCCAAAGTTGAGAACCTGTACACCTACCTAATTGGAGTTCAATTCAATACATCAAATCAGTTTGTGTCTCTTAATCCCATACCTCTATCTCGCCTCTTCCCAATTACGTCTCGCCACTGGTAACCACTAGTTTTTTTCTCTAGATTTGTGAGTCTCTTTCCATTTTGTTATACACATTTGTTTTATTTTTTAGATTCCACATATAAGTGATAACATAGAGTATTTGTCTATGGATAAAATATATGAGCAATAAGGGTATTTTGTAGAGCACAGGGAAATATAGCCATTAGTTTGTAATAACTTTAAATGGAGTATAAAAATACTGAATCACTATGTTGTACACCTGAAACTAATATGATATTGTAAATCAACTATACTTTAATTTAAAAGATCAAGTCAGGAAACATTTACTGAGTGCCTGTTCTGTGTCTGGTTCTGTGTCAAAAAAAAAAAAACGTAGGATTGAAATAAGTATCCGGCCCGGACCTTGTCCTCCGTGAGCCAACAACCTTGCTTTTGTGCTGGAATCCTGATATTTCCCACACATTTTTAAAGCTTTTATCTCTGCCCAAGAGAAACAGTGAATCCTCCTGGAGGGGCCTGTGTGTGATTTTGAGAACCAAGAAAAAAGTATTCTTAGTGGGAAAAAGCCATAGCTTAGTATCTAGCAGGATCCCTAGAGGAGAGCACAAAAGAGTTAGTGACACCCCAAAAACATCCTCCACACTACTTTGTGTGTCCAAATCTTCTCTGTCACCTTAGCTCAAAAACATCTCTTCTGTAAATACCTCTGAAATCCCTCCGACTTGAAGTAAAGAGTTTCTGCTCTTATAGCATGATTTCTGTGGCCCATGTAAGGTATGAATCATTTTCTCCCTTAAGTGATACTTTTTTTGTTTAGCTGTCTTATTCCTTATGCTTGACCAACTCACCTCCAATTCCTCACAGCCTCTGCAAGTTAAAAAGGGAAATAAGAAGAGAATCAATATGTGTAGGTAGTAATTTGGGATAGGATGGAGATAACTAAAGAGGCAGAAAGAAGAATCTTTGTGTAGAGCAAAGAGCAGTGGCCAGGGGTCAGGAGGAACAGGTTCACTTGTGTCTCAACATTTTCATCTGTCAGATGGGATCATGATTCTTGCTGGGAGAACCTTATCAGGTTGTACTGAGGATCAAGACAGGCAGTATAGCAGACTACAAAAGCATGCTATAGAAATACAGGGAATGCTAGCGTTTTGATGCGTGGCAACTGTTTAACATTTTACAGCTTAGCAAACCAAGGTCTAGAGAGGTGAAATGACGTGAGGTTACAGTCAATGACAAAGTCTGAAAATAGCAGAGGATAGTTATGCTAGGACCAGAATGATCTGAATTCTCTGATTCCTGGGTTTGTTGTATTTTTGTTTTGTGAAGTGTCAACCTGACATCAGGCCGGTAGAGGAATAAGAAGGAAGGAAGTTAATCTGTAGAAATGTGAACCTCAAAAGAGAAAAAGTTTATGAAAGAAGAAATACAACTGGCCACTAAAAATGTAAAGAAAAAGTTAAGCACTTCTAGTAATTAAGGAAATACAAAGTAGTCTTTAAGATGCCATCCTCACTTATAAAACTGGAAAAAATACTTTAAAAATAAGAGTACTCACTGTTGGCAAGTGTGCTGGGAAACTGTCACTCTCATACATTGCTGGTGGTAGTATAAAGTGATCTGACTTTTTCCTAGGGCAATTTAGAAGTATGTATCACAAGTCTGAAATTGGCTCATACCTTTTGATCCAGGAATTCTCCCTTCTAGGAGATTATCCTAAGGAAAGAATCACAAATATGCATAAGGCTGGCAAAATAAATTATGACATATCCATTCAGTAAAATAATATACAACAATAACTGCATGTAACATTTATTTAACAGTGTACTATTGCCAGACACTGTGCTAAGTCACCTTAAAACATTTTAAATTTTAATCATTAGAACAAGTCTTTGAGGATAGTCATCCTTATGTTACAGATGAACACACTGAAGCTCAGAGAGGTTAACTTGCCCCAGGCCACACTGTTAATAGGTTGAATAGTGTGGGTTTCACCCTATGTCTGTCTGATGCCAAAGCCCATGGCCTCAATCATAGCAGTCTACCATCCTTGCAGCCATTAGAAATCATGTTTTAGAGAAATAGTGATATTATAAACTGATCATCATATAAATGGCAAATAAAAAAAAGCATGATACAAAATACATATATATATAATATGATGACAATTTTATTTCCAAAGTGTATGTATATATTTTTCATAGAAAAACTACTGTAAGGTTCAGACCTGTTAGTAATCTCTTGGTAGTAGTACTATTGATTATTTTTATTTTCAGTTGTGAGTTTCTGTATTTTCAGTTTTTCTATAAAGAATATGCATTACTTCTATAATCAGCAAAAATTAAAATATGAATATAAAAAAGGTCTGAAAACAAGCCTTTCCTAGCCTTCATACTTACAACATGTCCATAGCAATACTTCAGTTTTGATCTGAGTGATTAATTCTTTTATGTTGGTGTTGGATCAGAGGGGATCCCTCTTTTCAACCATTCTTTGGGGGAATCTCTTTGGGGATGAGAAACTATGTAGCTGTGTGATCTCCAGGGACTTTGACTACAATAAAGTGTCATTCAAACCATAGATTTTTGCACCTTAGTGATCTGTAATAGTCCCCAATCTTGGGAGCGCGGACCCATGAGGAGGAGGGAAGTGTGCTTAATGCAAGGAGTCCACAGATCTTTAAATGTGTAAGTGTTTTTCTCACTCTGTAGGTACAGCTACTATGTAGGTGTGAGTGGGTGAAGTGAGATATTTTTATTTTTATTTTAAGAAGGGGCCCTTATACCTAAAATGTTGGGAACCACTGAAATAGAGACCAAACATGTTAACAACTTAACCATCAGCATCAGGAATCGAAGATGCTCACTTCCTGCTGTTTGGATCAGGGTTTGCATGTCTCTACCCAGCACTAAAAGATAACACTTTGATCATTTTCAAGCATTGTCTTAGCCATCCATTCCCATCAACTTTGGATACATTCACTAAACTGTCCATTGCTTTGGACATTTAATTTTTTCACTCATATCTTTCCTAAGCGTAGCTCTTGACATCAAAAACTGAACATGCCTCAAGCATAGCTTATTACAGAACATGGCCCTCATCCTCTACTACACCAAGTTTGCTTCTTCTCCTGTCTTCCCTCTCTTGCTGTTGGCAGCATTATCTACCCAGCTCCCAAATTAGAAATCTTTGACTCCTTCACCTCCCTCGCCCTTCACACCCAAGTGATCACAGAGCCCAGTGAATTTTACCCCTTCAGTGTATCTCAAAGCCATCTTCTCTGCTCCTTCCTCACCGCAACTGCCTGCCTGTTAGAACAGCTTCTCAATGGGTTCTTCCCTTGGGAGAATCACTCCACAAGGCAGCCAGAGGGCTCTTTCAAAATTGCAAATCTGGTCGTGTCACTACCCTGCTTAAAATCTTCAGTGCCTCCCTATTGTCTACAAGATAAAGCCTAGAATCCTCTGCTTATCATTCAAGACATGACCCAATCTGGCCACAGCCTCATCTGCTCCTCCCCACAAGGCACCTACCTTATATTCTGGTCACACTGTACATTTATTTTTGCGCTGTTTGAAGTGGTCTCTTTTGTTTTATTTTCTCTGCCTGATGACAATCCGATTTCTCTTTCATGACTCACCTCAAGCATATTTCCTCTAGGGAGACTTTTCCTGTCATGACCAGGTAGAACTCACCTCATCCATCCCTTCACTCCATGCCATAGATACTTCTATTATCAATGCAAGTAACACTTTCTGGCTTGATTTTCCCCATGTCTGTTCTCTTTGTGTGTGAACTCCTCAGGCACAGGCACCATGTCTTTTTCATCTCTGTGCCTCCTAAACTCTAGCCATACTGAACTTACTGTTCTCTGAACATGCTGTGCTTTTTTTGTGCGTGTGACATCTGCCTTTGCACAGGTGGGTCCTTCTGCTTGGAAGGCATTTCTCCCTTTTCCCCCTTCTCTGCACAGGAAAACATCTACCTGTCCTTCAAGACTCATCTCAAATACAGTCTGTCTGAAAACATTGTACATTCCCAGATAGAGTTAGTTCTTCTACACTCTGTGCTCCCCCGGCCTTTTGGTCAAACCTCGATTATAGCATTTGCCGCAGAAGTGTTTTATTATCATTATCAGCTTACCTGACTGCCCCCCTCCATCTCCCACACCCCATCCCCAGGCTGTGAGATCTCAGGCAGCGTATTGTCTTTGTGTCTCTAGCACAAAGCACAATAGAGAAACAATAACTACTTCCTTGATCAATAATTATATCAAGTCTTTTATGGTACATGATGGCCTGGGAAAAGCTATTGGGTAGGTCTGTAAGCTTTGAATTCTTATTTCCATAACTGGTCAAGGCACCTCTGTGTTAGTGCTGGATTTACAGACCTTCTTCTAGATTTTGACTTTAAATCTCTCTTTGTTACTATTCCAGGTGCCTATGTTCAACGGTTGGTGCACTGCTCATCCTCACCCCTCCATGAGCCTTGATTCTGATGCAACCTATGGTCATGCAGGGATGCCCTTACACCCTCCCACGATGTCATGAATGGCGGGCAGCTGACCTCTTCCATCACAGCAGCAGCCTCAGAAGCACCTGCCCCCAGGTAAGAGGCTGATAGCAAAAGAAAGACCTGTGTAAACAGGGTGGACACAGGATCTGTGTGTGATCTTGTGTGTATCCATGCTTCTGAAGGCTCAGGGATGCTCTCCACATACAAAAAACCCTTTGGATAGCACGAGGCTTCCTCTGGCCCATCCCTGTCACTCATGAGGCCTTGTATGGGGGCGTGCAGCAAGGAAATGTGTTGGGCTGGGCCAGCCAAAGGGCCCACAATGGCTGAGGGGGCTGGTTTCATGTTAACCTTCCAAGGGAGGTCCCAGAAAAGCGTGATCCTTCAGGGCATGGCCTAGGACAAGGCAGAACATTCCTTTGTCTTGTCTTGTTTTCTCTGTTGCTTACCTCATATTCTGCACCTGCAGAATATTCTCTCTCCTTCCATTGGTTCTTTTTATTTTGTTTTTGTTTTTGTTTTTGTTTTTTTGCTTGGGGAATGGAGGTAATTAGATTTTTATTTATTTATTTTTTAACAGCGATACTGGGGATTGAACTTAGGACCTTGTTCATGCTAAGCATGCACTCTCCAGTTGAACTATACCCTCCCCTTTCACTGGTTCTTGCTCTCAAGTACATAGTGTTACTTGCCACTCCTGGGTTAGCCTCACTGAGGATCCCCTGAGCTTCATACTTGCCTCTCCTCTCTCTCTCCTCCTCTAGGAGTGGAGTGGAGTGCTGGGTGTGTGGCCACCTGTGTATTTCGCTAGGTGGGCAGAGGATGTGTGAGAGGCAGTAATCACAAGAGTGCAGCTCCCTTTCCTGACAATGAGGGAGGTCCACGGGGAAGTTGACTGGACAAGGGAGAAGTGTAAGCAGACTTTGGCCTGCCCTGCAGTGCCTTGGGGTCCAGAGGCAATGGGAGTGTGTGAAATTACTATGTTCTTAGTATCACACAGACTGGCTGCGGTGCTGACTTACTGCCAGGGGTGCAAAGGGCAGCTGAATATACAGGGATGGAGAATGTAGGTGCTGGGGAGACCATTTTGGGGAGAAAGAGGAGGGAAAGTGAAGGTCCAGAGATACATAAGATCCAAAGATCCAGGTCCTCTCAAATTGTTTTGCACGTCTAGCCAGAGGGAATTTGCTGCTTATAACACATTCTCAATGCCAGTGTCAACTTAAGAGTTCCCCTGTGCAACTCCACCCCTTCCCTGGGGTGGGGCTTTCATAGGGTCGAGGGATTGAGAAGCATGGATCCTTCCAGAAGGCTAGCCCTGCTCATTGCCCACCCTCTCCAAGCTTTACCACCTCAGCAGGGGGACCTGAGGGCTTCATTTCATGACTGAGAATGGTGAGACCAAGTCCTCCCCTCCGTCACTGTCTAGTTTCTTCTCTTCCTTCTCTACAGCCCTGATTTTGTCTTAGAGTTTCAAGAGATGAGGAGAGAGCCCTGTGGGGATTGGGGGTGAGAAGCAAATATCTTGGCCACAAAAGCCAGAAGCAGAAGGCCAGTGATAGGGAAAGAAAACAATGATTATTCATAATTTGTCTATTGTGTGCCTGACTCTGGTACTGGGGACTTGTGAGTATCAGGGGGAACTCAGAGGGGAGAGCAGGGAGCCTAGTGGGCAGTCAGGAAACGAAGAAGAAGGCTTGAGGGAGTGAAAGGCTAACAGAGATGGAGCCCAGCTGATCGTGGGCGCTTCCCTCCGAACCAGGACAACTTGGTTGTGGCTGGGTCACAAGAGGCTGCTTCTAACTCAGCGGCATTCCCAGTCCGGGAGACTCTGTGAGACTGGCTTGAGCCCGATTATCCCAGCAGAAGCCAAGCTGCGACCCAGGGTTAGAGCCACTCCCTGCTCTTGACTTGCCATCCCCTGCCATCCCCCATCCAGCCCGGACCCCCAGAAAGCGTCAGGCAGCTGCTCTAACTATTCCTGTAGGTGGGCCTCAGCATGGAAACAATGTGGAACTGTGGAAAGCCCAGAAGACTCTGTGGGAGATAAAGGAGGATGGGAACAGAACTCTTTTTGGTCAAAACGAACTGTTTTTCCTCAGTGCTCAGGGGTGGGGGGCCCAGCTCTGGAATGTTAACCTTTCCCCAGGCAAGTCTGCTGGGAAAGGAGAAGAGTGGCCACTTCCAGAAGGGGTCCTGCCCCTCAGGCCAGAGGCCCAGGACAGTACAGGCAGGGCCCAGGAGCCTCCCTGGCACTGGGTCCCTGCACAGAGCTGCTGACTCCATGGTTCCATCTTGCCTCCTCCCCCTCTGCAGAAGTCCATGTGGGATGCACATAGGCCACCCGTCTCCTCTTGTCCTTAGAGCGCAGTGGGAGGCCTGGGGGAAACAAAGCTCTCCCACCTCTCCTCCCAAAGGCAGAGCACCCCCTCATTTCCACTGTGGGCTTGGATCAGTCTTCTGCTGCCCAGCTTTCCAACGCTGCCATCCCACGGCTCTGTCCCCAGGTGTGCCACACACATTTCTCACTACCTCTGGGGATGCTAACTTAGCCAAGGACAAGGCTGATTTTCAAGCCTGGCATCGTCTTGCCAGGCCTTGAGGAAATTGCTTACCAGAGGTTTGTCACCAAAGTGATCTGATCCTTTCCTCCACCTCAGGTGGGGAGGGTGGGCCTGGAGGCAGAGTGAATTCTTTGTGTCTCCCAGGGAAAGTGAACAGCAATCAACAGCAGCTCCCCTCTGTGTGCCCCTCCTCAGCACCATGGAATGCCCAGTCCCACTCCTGCCATCCTTGCCAGCCTGGGAGGGCCCTCCTGGCCCCAGTGTGGCGGGCCCAGTGGGGAGCGACGTGGAATTCCCCAGGGACAAAGCCCTGATTCACCATCGAGAGCCCTGACCTAGCCGCCCCCTCTGGATTCCTGGGGGGTCAGTAAACAAACAGGGTGACCGATCCCGCCTCCTGGCCTGGCTCAGCTCTGACCGCCCTCCCCGAGGGAGTCTGCTCAGAGCCTGTCAGGACTGCCTGGGGCTCACCAGGCACTGAGTCCGGATTTGGATTCATGCTGAGCGATCATCATGGGGCTGCCCAGTCCCGCGACCGGGTCCCCAGGCAGTACAGGTAGGGTCAGCTCATGGGGACTCAGGATGACTGACCTCAGAGCCTAGATGCGCCCTCGCTTCTCTTTCAGTGTGTGGCTGCGAGCTGTGGTTTTAATGGGATGACTGGTTTCCTACCTTGCCTGGAGAGTCTTATGTGGTGAGGAAATTTGGTTTGGAGGGAAGGGGAGGCTAGAGGAGGCTCCGCCACCCAATAAGACCATGTTCTTTCCAGAGGAGGCAAGCAGGTAGATAGGCAGGCAGGCAGGTGGGTTCCTCCAGGCTGAGATTTCCTCCTTCACACTCCCTGCCCTCCACGCCCTTCTGTCTCTGACTGGGCAGGTCTGGCACTGCGCTGGAGGTAGCGAACTTCTGAAGGGCTATTTGGCACAACCCCCACTCCTTCAAACCCCACAGGACCCGACGGGGTGAGCAAGTGATGGGCTCTAAGCTTGAGGGCCAGCTCTTAACTGTCGACTCTGGGCAGAGCTCTTTAGAAATCAGGGTCCAAAATGCTGCTTTAGCCCTTTCTCCACCCATGGAAGATGAACAGGGCTCCTTAGGACTCTTTCCTGACTGCGGTGGGAGATGCAAGTGAGGAGGTGGGAGAAGGGGCACTAGGCCTAGATTCACTTGTGAAGCAGGACCTCTACTGCTGCTGGCTCTCTCTGGCTTGTTTTCTCTCCCTCCTTGTGTCTCTGAAACTTTATGGGGCAGCCCTTCAGCTTCTTTTTCTGGAAGATTGGGCAAACTGTGGGACAGTGAAGTCTGAGTTTACAGCTCCCCTTGAATGCCATGGTTGCCAGTGTTTGAGCAATTCTGAGCATCTCTGACCTAACACGACTCCTTCCAGGATCCCATCTGGGCAGTCATCCTGGCAGAATTGATGATAATAAGAGGGGTAATGAAAGGAGTCAGCAGTTAAAAGTGACCGACCTGTCCCAAGAGAGGACCTTGCCATGCACAGAGCCACTGAGTCTTCCTTCAGCTCACCACCCGCCCCAACCCGAACATAGCCTGGGACAATCCCTTCTCTTCTCTTGTTTGCACGTGGCCCACGCTTGGCTTGGTGCAGACCAGGGCGTGGCACGCTCCAGGGATCACAGTGTGTCTGTGTTTCTGTCCAGGTTAGAGCTGCTGCCGCCACCCCTGCGCCTCCTCATGATGGTGCTGGGGTGCCCTGCCTAAGCCCAAAGCTATTCAACGGGTCTCTTGGTGCCGCCGGACCCCTGGAACCATCAGCCATGAATCTGTGTTGGAATGAAATCAAAAAGAAGTCTCACAATCTCCGGTAAGGCCTGGCGCCTTGAAACTGGGGCTTGAGGGAGTTGGCTGGGACGGTGCTGGGTTCCTCTTGCTGCTGCAGCTCGTCAGCCTGTGCATCACCGTCTCGTCAGCCTCGCCTTCCACTTCCCCTCCTTTTCCTCCTCTGGCCCTGGGGCAAGAACCGTGGGTCAGAAGTCAGGAGACTTGGATTTCAGCCTCAGTCTTGAGGAAGCTGTGTCACCTTGGATAATTGGTTTGAGAATCTCTGAATTTTAGCTTCTGCTTGTTTGGATGTTTTTTAAAGAAAAAAAAATGAGTGGAGGACTAATACTTGTCCTAACTACCTCACAGCGTTGTTGTGAGGACTCAAGTAAGATATGAAAAGGCTTTCTGAACTTAAAAGAGCTGACGGATTAATGAGGGCTGTGATGACTCCCTCCCTCTCTTCCTCTCATAACTACCCTTCATCTCGGCAGATACCATCTGCTCTCTTTCCCTTCTTTTTATCCCTCTACTCTCATGCATTGCTTATCCCCCAGCCATGCCTCCCCAAACTAAAGGTGAATCAGTAAGAGCCTGACAGCAATTTCTATTATCAGTTGTTCCTCTTTCCCCTACCCCTCTCTATAGCTACACCCACACACACACACACACACATACACTTTTCCTCTCCACCCACTATCATCAAAGACCAAACCCCTGGCTTCTGGTGGGCTCTGGTAGGGAAGGAGGCAGTGTGGAGAAGTTGAAAGAATGCAGGCTCTGGAGTCAGACAAACCTGAGTTTAAATCATAGCTCTACCAGTGACTCAACTGTGTGACCTTTGGCAAACTACTTAACCTCTCTGGGCAATAGCAGTGCCTACCTCATGAGGTTGCTCTGAGAATCAGTGGAAGCAAAAATTTAGGTAAAGGCCTGGTCCAGATGGTAGGAAAGCAATGACTAGTTATCCCTACTGGCAAAGGGGAATGGGCCCGATGGCTGCACACAGTCTGGGCTGGCCTCCGGCTTCCTATTACTTGGACCTCAGCTCCTGGCTTATTTGTGGAAGAAGGCAGACACAAATGCTTATGCGGTACAAGTTTTTCTCCTTCCGTATGTCAAACTTTTATAGCCTATGCTGCCCTCAGCCTTTGGGACCCCTGGGCTGCTTGTATTTGTATGAGCTTCACACACGTGCATGCCTACCTCAGCCACCTGTACGCGCCCTTTCCACCTACTGCATCTGCTCCTGCTCAGAGGCCAGGTGCCAAGGAGCCTCTGCAGATGAGCAGTTTGGTATGACTTGAGTTCCTCCAGGACAAGACGACAACCAGACATCTCCCACCTCTAATGCCCTTGCTCGGTTCACTACCCTTCCCAGCCTAATGCCGGGTGGGCACCTGAATAAACTGATGTCCGCCAAGTGTTTGGTACCATGCTCCGTGTGGAGGTGCCTTGGGAGCCTCTGTGGGTGGCTCCTCCCACTTTGACCAGAGCAGCACCTCTTTCATGTGTTTATATATTGAGGTTCCACACAGGTATTTGTTGGGGGAAAAATGCTTGGCCACTTAACAAGAGGATGGAAAATCACTGATCTTCCCATTGTGTGCAGAGCCCGCTTAGAGGCCTTCTCAGACCACAGTGGAAAGCTTCAGCTCCCTCTCCAAGAGATTATTGACTGGCTCAGCCAAAAAGATGAGGAATTGTCGGCTCAGCTTCCCCTCCAAGGGGATGTGGTCCTGGTGCAACAGGAGAAGGAGACGCATGCGGTAGGTTAGAATTCCAGAGGCCGTGGTGTGTAGCCTCTCCGCTGGGAAGGGATCTCTTCTGCCACACCCTGATGGATGGATGCCCAGTCTCTGTTTAGAGGCTGAAAGTCACGGGAAGCTGTATGCAGTCCCACTGGTCTGAGGCTAGCACTTCACAGACTAAGTCAAGTCTTTCCCTTCTAGTCTTCCCATCAATATTGGGTGCCCTTAAAACCTTGCCCTGATTTTTAACAGGGACATGGGAAAATGACATAATATAATACTAACTGAAAAATAACAGGGTATAAAACTATATACAGGTAGATCTCAATTATATAAAAATCTATATAGATTTGTGTGCATATATACACACATACAGAAACATAAGAAGGAGCTATATCAAAATCTTCACAATGGTTAACTTCAAGTGATGATATTAGCATTCTTTTTAATTTTTTCTTCTTCACACTTTCCTGAAATTTCTAAGATTTCTGTGACAGATATTACCTCTAAAATCAGAAAATAGCAACAGATGTTTCTTAGAACAAATACAGAATACACTGGAAGAAATGATGATTATGTGACATGACAGAGGCGTTAGCTGCCACTACAATGGCAATCATATCGTATAAGTGTCAAATCAATATGTTGTACACCTTAAACTTCCACAGTGTTATATGTCTATTCTGTCTCAATTTGAAAGATGATTACAGAATGGAATACAATACAGCAAGAAAATAAACTGTTACAGTGTGCCACAAGGGTGAATCTAAAAGACAGTATGTTGAGGGTTCGAAATTTATAGATGCTGACAGGCATATGTAGAACAGATAAATAAGATTATATTGTATAGCACAGGGAAATATATACAGGATCTTGAGGTAGCTCACAGTGGAAAAGAATGTGACAATGAATATATGTATGTTCATGTATAACAGAAAAATTGTGCTCTACACTGGAAATTGACACAACATTGTAAATTGACTGTAACTCAAAAAAATGTTTAAAAAAGACAGTATGTTGAGTGAAAAAAAGGCAGATACAAAAAGAGCACATACAGTATGATTCCATTTATATAAAGTTCAAATTTGGGCAAAACTAATCAGTTACAAGTGGTGTTACAAGTCAAGATAGTAGTTACCTTGGTCGGGGGAAGGATGACAGAGTGACTGAGAGGGGACACAAGAGGATGCTGGTGGAGTTCTTTTCTTCATCTCAGTACTGGTTACAGAGATGGAATCACTTCCTGGCAGTCCATCGAGGTGACTTTTGATTTATTTACTCTTCTCAGTGTATATTTCAACAAAAATGTAATTAAAAATTTAATATAAATCTTGCCCATCCCAGCTTTGATTTCTCTAAGCCCCTTACAGAGGACTTTCTGAGTCTTCCAGAGAACCAAGATTCCTAGCCCCAAATCCTCACATTTCTCTCTACCTTGTGGCATAGTCCTATTTCAGACTAAACAGACATTCCAGGGTCAGAATTATTCTTCTTCCTATAGAAAAGACTGCACCTCTTTTAGTCCAAGTAGCCCAAAGATAGAGGTTAATGCCAAAGGATCAAGTTGCACGGAGAAGACAGATTGTCAATTGCAGGATGGAATTCAAAACAATTGAAAGACATTCCTTCCCCATTGACCATGTTGCTGAACTTCACAGGCCTTTATGGAAGATGTCAAGTCTCGGGGCCCCTATATCTACTCTGTGCTGGAGTCAGCTCAGGCCTTCCTGTCCCAGCACCCATTTGAGGAATTAGAGGAGCCACGTTCTGACAGCAAAGGTGGGTGGTCTTCCTCTCTTCCATCTTCTTCTTGAGCTGTGAACCATTAAACATTTTCCTGCCCTCCCCAAACTCATTTTCTCAGCTGTTATCTTGGAAGATAATTTTCTCCTAGGACTCCAAAGTTGGGAAGAGCAAGATTCACACTATAAGAAAAAGCAAAGATAAGAGAGCCTGGAGCAGGGGAGATGAGCATGTGGCCCAAAGCTATATGTGGCTCTCTGGAGCATCATGTGTGGCCGTCTAATGAGGCACGAAAAAGAAAAAACAAGACTCAAATGCATTAAACTGATTGAGTGAATAAAAACAGTAGTATGTCCTCTAAAAACATCCTGCCTTATTCTAACATAGAGAGGCATTTGGCAATGCTCTAATCAACCAGCCAATAAAAAACATTTCTAAAAAAATCTAAAAATTAGATGATGGCATTTGAGAAGAAAATTAATGGTGGCTCTTTGATTCCGACCCTGGTGCCTTCTGGCCCCCTTTCCTCGATAGGATAGGTCACTGTAGGTCTAGGTTTAAATAAGGCAGCAGGGTGGGATCCATGGTGCTTAGGTCTGAGTGGTGGCCCAGCAAGAGGCTTCAACCCTCTGAGATTGGCTGTGAATAGCCTGAAAGATCCCTTAGTTAATGGAGCCCTTTGTTATGCTGTTTATCCTCTCATTTTACCTTAAGGCCCTCCTACTGAGTACTAACTGGTACTCAATTTACTGCCCGATGGGCCTCAGATAGGACAAGCTCAAGAGAGGAAGACAATTCCAGTTAGCCTGGAGTTTGGGGCCTCTGAATCTACTTCTGAGGAGAGGTCTGAGGGAGGAAGAGGAAGCCTACAATTTAGGAGCCTTGGCAGAAAGGCTTTGCCAGTTACACTAAGCTTTCCTGTGCTGGGTCTTCATAAAATGTCTCCCTCCTTTGGAAGAAAATGAGCAGCAGACAGTAATGCAAAATTGCATTCCAGGGTCACATGAATAGGACTCTGGATGATTTGCCTCACTCCTGCCTCTCAAAATATTTTACTCACTCTTTATTTTGCCCATTCTTTAATAATATGCAGAAATCTTCATGATATACTGTGGAAAACACCAATATGGTCTCTTGACTGGTAATGGATCCATGAACCTACACACATGATAAAATCACATACAACAAAATATACACACACACAAATGAGTACAAGTAAAATTGGGGAACTCTGAACAAAATCGGTGGATTTCATCGATGTCAGTATCCAGGTTGTGAAATTGTACTACAGTTTTGCAAGATGTTACCATTTGGGGAAACTGAATAAAGGGTCCATGCGATCTCTGTATTATTTCTTACAATTGCATGTAAATCTATAGTGATCTCAAAATAAAAAGTTTAATTTTTTAAAAACCTGAATCTGCCAAAGGAGCCTCAACCATGAAAAACTTTGTATGTGTGTGTGTATGAATATATATATATATATACACACACACACACATATATATATATATGCACGCACACACATATATACATACATACATATATACATATATAGACACATGTAGACACACACGTTTTACAAAGGGCTGTCTTGGTCTTTCCGTAGGCTGACCCTGCCTAGCTGACCTGACTTGACTTCCTGCCTACCTTTGCAGATACGTCTCCCAGACAGCGGATCCAGAATCTTAGCCGCTTTGTGTGGAAGCAGGCAACGGTGGCCAGTGAACTATGGGAGAAGCTGACAGCCCGCTGCGTGGACCAGCACCGTCACATTGAGCGCACTCTGGAGCAGCTGTTGGAGATCCAAGGGGCAATGGAGGAATTAAGCACGACTCTGACCCAGGCTGAGGGAGTCCGAGCCACTTGGGAGCCCATTGGGGATCTCTTCATTGATTCACTCCCAGAGCACATCCAGGCTCTTAAGGTATGCAGGCCCCCTCCCCTGGCTACCGCCCACCCCGAGACCAGGTGCTCCTCCCAGACCCTGACAGTGTTCCTGCTACTGAGACTCTATTGTTGGCTTGGACTTCAACAGAGCCTCTCCCAGTTTATCTGCTGGATTTGGGAGCTGGTTTCACTGAATTTTCCCCCGTCCTTCTACTGTCTTCTCTTTCCCTGGTGTTTTCTGAGACTAGAAAAGGAAGAGGATAAGGAAATGGCCACCCACACCCTAGTCTGGCTGCCCTAACAGGCAAGCACCGAGGTTGTGCTATTTAACCAAAATCTCTGGGTAAGGAGGGAGGAGTTGAGCTGAATGACTAATGGTTCCTTTTTCCTACCGTGTGCTGTGGGACTTGGGTCCTGGTTCTATAGCTCTTCAAAGAAGAATTCTCCCCCATGAAAGATGGAGTGAAGTTGGTAAATGATCTGGCCCATCAACTTGCCATTTCTGATGTACACTTGTCGATGGAGAATTCCCGGGCCCTGGAGCAGATCAACATCCGGTGGAAACAGCTCCAGGTAGAAGAGAAGCCTGGAGTGAGCCTTGGGGAAAAGGCTTGATATAACCAGACTTGGGGGGAACTTCTCCAGGCCCAAAGGCAGTGAAGGGGCATTGAAATGGAACCTATGTGAGGAAAGAGTTGTAGAGAATTGGGGACCAGGGAACAGGCTTCTCAACCGCTAAGCTGCAAGAAGTGATTAAAATAATCTGAGAGGGCTCTGTCTATATTAGGGCACTCAGGGTAGACAGGGGCAGGTGAAGAGTGACTGTGGTCTGGAATTAAGAATGCTCTTCTCTGACCCTTGGGAGTGCCGTGGGGAGGCTGGGAGTTGGGTGAATAGTAGGAGGTGCTGAAACTGGAGAAGAGGCAGCCTCTGGAGGAAGTCACAAAGATTGCCGGAGGCATCTGGAAATCTCACACTGGGTATCTGGAACAAGTCCACTGACTTCCTGTGTGTTCTGTTCATAGGTGTCAGTTGGCGAGAGGCTTAAGCAGCTCCAGGATGCCCACCGGGACTTTGGACCTGGGTCACAGCACTTCCTCTCCTGTATGTGAGACAAACTGGACTTCATTTGTTAGAACCTCAGCCACCTTCCAAGAGAGTCTACTGTTGTCCCTCGGGGGCTGGTGGGAGCCCAGTATACTTTGGCATCCAAGAAGCAGTAGATTAAAGCAGTCTAGTGTAGTGGTTAAAAGGACAGTTTCTTGAGTCAGAGAGACCTGGATCTGAGTCAGTGCTCCTCGCTTTTACAGCTGTGCAAGCTTGAAAAAAAAAACTTAAACTTTCTGAACCTCAATTTTCTCATATGTAAAAAGGGGGAAAATGTTACCTAGCTCATAGAGTTATGGGAATTAAATGACTTTATTGTTCCAGCAATATTTATTGATGGCCTACTGTGGGCCAGGTATAGTTCTAGGCACTGGGGCTACATCAGTGAACAAAACAGCCCAAAATCTTTAGATTTGTAGAGCTTACATTCTACTGGAAGAAGCCAGACCATAAACAAATAAGTAAAATGTATATCAGGTCAATTGGTGACAAGTGCTGTGGAGAAAAAGGAAAACAGAGAAGGCGTGGGTGAGGGAGTGCTGGCCTTAATGGGAGAAACATTGCAGTTTTGATTAGGGTGGTCAGGAAAGGTGTCACTAAGAGCTTGGCAATTGAGCAGAAACCTCAAGGAGGTGAGGGAATGAGCCCTGTGGTTATCTGAGGGAAGAAAAAACCGGGTAGAGGGAATAACAACTTCTGGGACCTTCAGGGAGGGGCATGTCTGAGGAACAGCAAGGAGGCTAGTGGAGAAGTGAGCGACGAGGGGAGAAAGCAGAAGGTCAGAATGGTAGCAGGAGCCCCAAGTGCAGAGGGCCTTGTAAGCTATGGTCAGAACTTGGGATTTTATTCTGAATGGAATGGAGAACACTTGGAAGGGTTGAGCAGAGGAATGATATGATCCAACTTATGTTTCGGCGGGATCAGAGCGCTGGAGTAGGAGCAGGGAGACCTGTTAGGAAGCGTATTGCAATAATCCAGATGAGGGCTTATGATGACCCAGAACAGGATGGTAGCTGTGGGGATGGTGGGAAGATAGAGATGAAAATTAGATATATACAGGAAGCATTCAACAGAGCATCTGGCACATAGGAGGAGCTCAATATATGTTCACGGCAATTAGAACTATTGTATTATAATCACTGGCATGCAGCTATACCTGCAAAGGACTCCTGTACCCAGGGAAACGGCAATGAGGAGGTTGACCAGGTGACTGAGCCTCTCCTGGGACTTCCAGAAGTTAAAGATTTGGAGCAGAGAGAGATAGCCTTTTCCAGGGTTCCTTACTAGAGGGGAATGGGCAGTACCATTCCCCATTGTCCCACAGGACTGAGAAGTTTGACCTTCTGGGGAAAGGGCTTTGAGCCCCATGAGGAAAGTTGGGTCCACTTCTTATTCAGATAACCAATGTGGTGAATTTGAAGTGGACCCTGCTTTCCTCATGGGGCTGCCTGAGCTAAATGGATAAAAATGGCAGGGAGAAGATTGCTAGGGTGGCCAAGGCAAGTATTCCTGTTCATGCCCTTGTCACGACTCTGGCCCATGAGAGCATCAGAGACTCCCTCTTCTCCTTCCCTTGCCTTAACATCAGGGAAAGAAGTGTGTTCATTAAAAGTGTTTGCCCCACCCTTAGGGGCTGTTCAGAGTTGGCAACGAGAGTCAGGCATCTCCTCTGGAGCTTGACTACTTCCTTGGGAGGACAGAGCAGGGGAGTAACTGGGGGCCTGAAGAGCATTAGTGGCCAGCTTTCTCTTTCTCTTCTCCCTTACCAGCCTCTGTTCAGGTTCCCTGGGAAAGAGCGATTTCACCCAATAAAGTTCCCTACTACATCAAGTGAGTGACCATCTGAATCAGAAGCGGGTCAGTCACCTGCCCAGCCCCTCCCTCACCTACTTTTTTTCCCTACCTGTCCTTCTCACCCCTTATTTGTTGGGATTCCTCCATCCAGTCCAGTTTTAACTCCTATTCATCTCAGGAGCTCAAGAGTCTACCAGGGTAAAGGTGAACCCTAGTGCTTTGGGATCTTCAGGGTTCACCCTCAGATCCTGCTGCTCCTTGCATCCAACCTATCGCTGAGTGGTGCACGCATGTGTGTGGGAGGTGGGGGGTGATATGGACACTGGCTCTCTTAATGCTTTTGTTTGTAGCCACCAGGCTCAGACCACATGTTGGGACCATCCCAAGATGACTGAGTTATACCAAACCCTAGGTAAGAACTCAAGGTTTCTGTATAGGGTGGAGATCTATACAGTTGCCTTTGTCCTATAAGAATAGAAGGGTGTAGTATCCACTGTGTGTGTGTGTGTGTGTGTATATATATATATATCATCTTTATCCATTCATCTGTAGATAGGCACTTTGGTTGTTTTCATGACTTGGCTACTGTAAATAATGCTGCAATGAATGTAGGAGTGCATATATCTTTTTGAATTAGTGTTTTTGTATTCTTTTAGTAAATACCCAGAAGTGGGATAGCTGGATCTTCATATATATATATGTAAAAATTAAGAAGTAGAAATATTATGTTGTACACATGAAATGTATATAATGTTATAAACCAATGTCACTTCAATAAAAAATAAATTTTAAAAAACAATAGAAGGGAATTCCATTCAACAAGCAGGTGACAGTGAAAGTGAGTCCTTGTGCTTTTTCCAGTAACCTTCCTTCCTTTCTCCTATGCACCTCCCTCAACTGGAAGTTCTATACTCCCCCTGGACGATTTTATCATCACGTTAGGGAATTATGCTTACAGATATGAACTAGATCCCTTTTGAAAGACACTGTCCACGCCATGATGAGTGTGACTATCATGTGCTTTATCTTTACTACTAAGACAGATTCACTACTATGTTGTAAATTTTACCCATGTTGATGCATGTGACGATAATTCATTCATTTTCACTGCTGTAGAGTGTTCTGTTGTATATATCACAGTTTCCTCATCCATTCTACTGTTGATGAACATTTAGGTCATTTCTAGTTTGGAGCTAACAAGACCAGTGCTACTAAGGAGCTCTTGCTCATGTCTTGTAGTGCACGTGTGCATGTTTTTCAGTCTATAGCTCATAAAATCATTTCAGTGTGTTGTGACAAGCATTACAAAAATTAAAAATAGACTAGGAAATATGAAAGTGCAACAGATCCTTAATGAGAGTCATAACTGATACTAATTTTGTTATGTTTCTACTTTATCAAATTTGGTAAGGTATTCCTTCCTGAAATTTTTTTAAAGGTAGTCAAATTTTGATAAGATCCTCTATACACACATGTATTTGCTACTGAAAATTCCTAAAATTTTTGATTCAGTTATTTATACATATGCACATTTGTGTATGTATACTGGACTGTAATGTAAAATGAATTTCTTACTGTGTGTCTTGGTTCAAAAAATGTGTGAATATCACTGCTCTAGGATATATAGCTGGCTGGGTTTTAGGATGTGTGACTGTTCAATTTTATTAGGTCACACCAAGTTGTTTTTCCCAGGTGATTGTATCACTTTACACTTCCACCAGCAGTTCTCATTCATCCACATCTTTGCTAACACTTGCTATTGTCATACTTTTTTTTTTTTTTGCCAAGCTGGCAGGTGTAAAATTGTATCTTGTTGTGGTTTTAATTTGCATTTCCCTGATCTGCATGGGTTTCTTTCCATTCTTTGCAGCTGATCTGAACAACATTAAGTTCTCAGCTTACCGCACTGCCATGAAGCTACGCAGAGTCCAGAAGGCACTGCGTCGTAAGTCTCCCATTGCACTTCCCTTATGGCCTTCATCCTTATTCTTCCTCATCTGTTTCCCAGTTTCATCCCACCTTGGCCAGGGTTGTTCATTGGCTTGGTGGGACCTCTCCAAAGCCTGGAAGATGCTGGCTGTGGACACCTGCTCTTTCCAGGGCCCTTCTACGCTCTCCAACCCCCAAGCTTCCTTCCAAATTAACCTACAGCTATCCTCTTCCTTGTCCCTTCCTCCCTGTTCAACCTGGATAATCAAACAACTGGCAAGAAGTATGCAGCGAATGGTTTGGAGCCACTGGGGGCTTGTGTTCTTTTGCCATCTTGGGGTTATTAGATGTAGCAGCAGAACTGTTGAAGCAAATGCCAGTGGTTAGGGGACAGCCTGGCTGCAGACATAATGTGCCTTTCTCAGAGATAGTGTCCATCCAATCTTCCTGGCCCAGGCGTGTCTGGCTAGGCTGATTCCTGCATTGGAGGCAATTAAAAAGTTCTCCTGAGTTATGTCACATTTACCCAGGCATAACCTAGCCTTTATAACTAAGTGTCTAGGTTCTCAGAATGAGGTTCATGGACAAACCTATTTGTAGCTGAAACATATGTAAAGTCAGAGAAACTTAAAAAAATGGTATATGACCCCTGAGAGTTTACCCAAATTCCTCTATCTTCTTGAAACTGATGTTAAGGAACAGACAGGTATAGAAGAATTTCGGGCCAATTTAAGCAGCCTTTCCTGCCTTCTCCCTTCTTGGGATGAGGGGTCTTGGTAAAAGGCAAGCTTGCATCGTACTTACAAATGGTTAGTTTGGAGATTGAGTCTCAAATTTGGTGATCCTGGAGGCCATATCTCCTTGTCTAGTCCCTGGGGTTCTACTTTTGGCTGTATTTTCTCCTTCTCTCCTTCCCTTCCCAGTGGACCTGGTTACCTTAACCACAGCCCTGGAGATCTTCAATGAGCATGATCTGCAGGCCAGTGAGCATGTGATGGATGTGGTGGAGGTCATTCACTGCCTGACTGCCTTATATGAAAGGCTGGAGGAGGAAAGAGGCATTTTGGTCAACGTGCCGCTCTGTGTGGACATGAGCCTCAACTGGCTCCTCAATGTTTTTGATAGGTAAGGGCTCGCAGCCCTGGCAGCCTCCAGGATGAAATTCAGTGGGACATCTAGAGTGGGCATGGTGGCCAAGGAGCTGCTCACATGGTGAACTCAGACCCAGCTCAGCTTGGGGTTGGCACAGAGCCCTGCGGGGATCAACTCTGCAAGGGAAATGACTGTCAAGAAGTTAACCCTTTACCGATATTCATATTCTCAGTCTCCTCTTTTAAATCTAGTGGTCGCAGTGGAAAGATGCGGGCATTGTCCTTTAAGACTGGCATTGCATGCCTGTGTGGCACAGAAGTGAAAGAAAAACTGCAGTGTGAGTACAGCTCCAAAGTCTGGAGTGGAATTGGGTGGAGGGAGAGGTGTGGCGGGAGAAAGAAGGGTGTAAGATAAGCAGAAGGTTGGTCTTATGACTCAGCCGAGGGTTACTCGGGCTACCTTCTAATGCTTCCTGGTCCAGGCTATTGCAAAGAACCCACAACAGCCAAAGGCCAAGATGGGTCTAAGACCTGTTATTATTCCCCGGGTCACTCCAAGGGCGTTGGTTTCTTCTGATCTGATGTAATTATTTGACCAGGATCTGAGTTGGCATCCTGGGGTACCAGAACCTGGACTTTCTAGTTCCATTCCCCTGTGACCTATCAAGTTTAGCCCTCTCCCAATCTGAACCTCAAGCCATGTCACACTTTCTGCTGGAGACTTCCCATGTGATAACATGGGCAGTGTGCCATAATCCCCATTATCTAACAGTATGCAGTGCTGTAGGTTTTAACCTCTGTGGTGTAAAGCACCTTTGCTTTCCCCTGCATCCTCCATCTTTTGTACAGCATTTTGTAATTTTCTGAATCAGCATCATTAATTGTCAAGTGCTTAATGTGTGTTGACCACTGTGCTAAATGTGATGAGTACAAGGTCCAATTAGACATAGTCCCTGCCTCGAGTGGTTTAGAGTCCAGGGGAAGAGACAGAAATACACAGAAAGAATTTTTGAAAGTGCTAATTAGAATAATTTGAGTGACAAAGGATATGTGCTGTATCAGATCACAGAAGAGTGATGACAACCATCTAGGAAAACTTAACAGGGAAGAAGACTTTTCAAAGCATGTTCATAGCTATGATATAATTTATTACTCCCAACATTCCTTTAAGATGGGATAGACACTGATGATTTAGTCTTAGTTTACAAATGAGAAAACTGCAGCATAGAGAGATTCATGACTTACTCAAGGTTTTACAAGCTAGTCAGTAATGGATACACAACTAAAACCCAGGTCCTCTGCCTTCTACATTTGTTTATTTTGTGGCCATTAGGTGAGGTATGAAACAGGCAGACAAGAACCCCTGGTGGAGTTTTTCTAAAGTTGGGGTGGGATAGGGGAGTTCCCACAAGAGTAGATAGTGTCCATATTCAAATATAAGTACATAGTCTGCCTCACGTAGCTCAGTCATTTAGAGCTAATTCTTAAATGATCAAATGTGTTGAATTATCTCCTCTTTTTGGATCATCTGTGCCAGTGTTTCTTTCCCTTTGCATGGATAACTGAGAGATTACTGCAGTATCAGACTACCTGGGCTACATGAACAGGAGGGGATAGAGCAGACAGACTGCAACTCGTGTTCAGGCAACCTTGAACTCCACACCCCTTCATCCTGCTTCTTGAGAATTTGTTTTCCCAGCAGTGTCATTTCAGTGTCTGGCACTGCTCCCATATGCAGCTTGCTCTCTCCCCTTCACTCTTCTCTCCCGTTCTCTTTCTGTTGCGTTCTCTCTTTGTGTCTGTCTCATTTTTTTCTCTCTGAATCTAGAAGGTGCTCTCTTTAGAACTCCTGGGTTTCTAAAAGCTCAGGGATGGACCTTTACGTTTCCATTTTCAAAAGTCATTAGCTAAGTTGATGTGCTCTTTCCCTGTATCTGTTTCTGCTTTTTCTCCTCACATCATTCTCTGGCCATTCCTGTATTGGGCTTGGCCATGACCTATGGTGGGGCCAACAGACCTCTTCAGCCAAGTGGCCACCTCAGGCAGCCAGTGTGACCAACGCCACCTCGGTGTCCTGCTTCATGAGGCCATTCAGGTGCCCCGTCAGCTGGGGGAAGTGGCAGCCTTTGGGGGCAGCAATGTGGAGCCCAGCGTTCGTAGTTGCTTCCGCTTTGTGAGTATGGAACTAGGGAGGGAGGAAAGGGGGGATGATGAAATGGAGGGTGGTAAGGAGGGAGGGAGGACTAGGAGCTGGGCTTTGGATCTGAAGTACTCGGATGTAAGGGGGTTTGTTGGTATTGAACAACAGGACAGAGGGTTCTCTGGGCTTTTGGGGTCAGAGTCCTGTGGGGACAGGGACACCAGGTCAATTAGTACAGGGCAGATGGTGGACATCTCCAGAGAATAGGCCAACCCAGGCCTTGCTGTTTCTCCTCCTCCCCTGAGACCTGCCATTCTAAGCACAAGACACTTTGGGGCCTCAGACGTTGTCACTGGGCTTCTTGTTTCCCTAGAGCACTGGGAAGCCAGTCATTGAAGCTTCACAGTTCCTGGAGTGGGTCAACTTGGAGCCCCAGTCTATGGTGTGGCTGGCTGTTCTGCATCGGGTCACCATCGCTGAGCAAGTGAAGCACCAGACCAAGTGCTCTATCTGTAGGCAGTGCCCCATAAAGGGCTTCAGGTAGGCAAAGCAATACCGGCCAGAGTGATAATAATAAATAGACCATGTCACATATAAGTAATATATCATGAAACAGTGCATCACATAATTATATAATTACAAGGAACCTATTGTATGTTGTTATATACTGTTATAATCCTTCCTATTGCAGAATGTTTAACCTTTTAAAAAATCGAAGACAATGAAATATTTTCTTTTGTTTTAGTTATATTATGAAGTACTTGCCTATAAAAACATATAGAGGAGCTAAAGGGGGTAGTGAGGGGGGATCAGCACAGAAGGAGAAGTAATTTGCTCATTGTTCCCCAGGAAGCATTAAGTAGAACCCAGAAGCCCCAGCATCCTGACATGTAAGAACACCTATGTACCAAAAGGTGTGCTGGCAAATGATTCACAACCTACTCTCCACAAAGCAGAAGAGAAACCTGATTTATAGCACTGGCTAATTTCCATGATGTAAATACTCCCACCGTGCCAGTGTCCCAGGTCAGGAAGAGATGCACTCTTGCATACCACTTGTAATATTTCCGCCATCAGGTACAATGATGTAGACAAACTCAAGAGCGTAGATAATAGTGAAATAGTTGAGAAATGATGAGTTGGAGTATTTATTACCTTTGTTTTTAATATCATTTGCTTACCTGTGAGTTTATATGATTTAATTTTTAAATAATGGCTATATTTAACAACTGACTTGGAAAACTCCTGAAATTTTAACTGGCTCTCGTGGGGTGGTATGAGCTGGCTCCAGCGTCCCACGGTGGGCACCCACAATCAAACTTAAGAAATAAAACAATATTTTATTATATATTTATGTATATTATATAATATATAGTATATGTTTATAAATTTATATATACATTCTATATAATATATAAAAAATGTATTACAATATATTTGTAAGTTCATTGATTACATGCCTCTCCATTCCCCACAGAGGTAGCTGCTATCCTGAATTTGGCTTTCATCATAAAATGCTCCATTGTTTGACTTTTTAAAGCACTAGCACATACTCTCTTTACAACAAGCCTGCTTTTTATAAGCAAATGAGGCACAGAGGTGGAGTTCACACAGCCGGCTACTGCGGCTCCAGGACTAGATGTTGGATCCTCTGACTGCTCTAAGTCTAGAAATCTCACTGTTCTATGCTACTAGGTCTGGGCAGTCCAACCAGGCTTTTTGGAACTGGATCTGAAGGGCTAGTCTGTATTCAGGCAAAATAGAATTATATTTTATAAATAACTTGGGGGGAATAGCTTTTAGCCAACTTGCCCGCGGCTGGTAGAATCAGTTGTCTCCATATTGAAAGTGTAACTTCTCCAAGGTGACACCTGTGAAACTGGACCCTTGGGGCCATCCTTGTTTAGAAGGCTATTTTGGGGGAGGGTAATTAGTTTTATTTATTTATTTTTAATGTCGGTACTTGGGGTTGAACACAGGACCTCGTGCATGCTAAGCATGCGCTCTCCCACTGAGCTATGCCCTCCCCCCAGGAGGCTGTTTGATATAATGAGCTCTTTTTACCCCTGCTCCACCCTCCCTTTTAAAAAATATGGAGACAATGCTATTTCCTGAACTTCTTGGGACTCTGAGCGTGTGATTTCATGGGGATTTATGGCCTCTAGAGTAAGACTAGTCATCTAGTGAGGAGTCAGCCACTGCTATGTATAGGAGGTTAAGTGCTCCATATATATAGTGGCTATGGCTCCGTGCCTCACCCTCTTCCAATGTATGTGTATATTTGGATGTTAGGGGGTGGGGGAGGTGACTATGGTACATTGGATCCTCTTTTTTACCACCTCTCCTCTCCCCAAGGTACCGGAGTCTGAAACAATTTAACGTGGACATCTGCCAGACCTGCTTCTTGACAGGCAGGGCCAGCAAGGGCAACAAGCTGCACTACCCCATCATGGAGTATTACACCCCGGTATGGGGCCTCTGGGCCAAGTGGGAGGGGTGGGCAGCTCTCAGCTTCTGGGCCGTTGCTCCACTTTGCCAAGCATTAGCTCACTGTATTCTGCTCTCTGTTGGGGAGCATTCTCCAAACAGTCCCGGTGATTCACTGTTTGGGAGATTCAGGCCTCTGTGTCCTTCCAGCAAAGCTTCTCCCTCACTGGGGCTGTAGCTGGCTAGAGCAGCCCAAGACACTCTTGGTCATTTAAAAGACACTCCCTGTTCTCCTGCAGAGAAAACTCTCAGGAAAAAATAGAGCAAGGCCATTGTAGGTGACTAGCTTTCCCTTACTCACTTTAGTTTTTCCTGCTTAATTTTTTGAATTGTTCCTGTCCCCTGGTCTTCACCTGCTACTTTGCCATTGCTCCAGTCCCTTCTAGTCAATACCAAACTTTGTGCTCAAATTCATTATGCAGCCTCTTGCGGGGGAAAAAAGGGTATTTTCTTTTTTTTTCCCTTTTTTCTTTTTTTTAATTGAAATATAGTCAGTTACAATGTGTCAATTTCTGGTGTACAGCATAATGTCCCAGTCATACATGTACATACATACATTTGTTTTCATATTCTTTACACCATTTAATTCTTTTTTTTAACTTTTTTTTTATTGAGTAATAGTCATTTTACAACATTGTGTCAAATTCCAGTGTAGAGCACAATTTTTGAGTTATACATGAACATACATATATTCATTGTTACATTTTTTTTGCTGTGAGCTACCACAAGATCTTGTATATATTTCCCTGTGCTATACAGTATAATCTTGTTTATCTATTCTACATTTTGAAATCCCAGTCTGTTCCTTCCCACCCCTCTCCCCGCTGGCAACCACAAGTTTGTATTCTGTCTATGAGTCTGTTTCTGTTTTGTGTTTATGTTCTTTTTTTTTTTAGATTCCACATATGAGAAATCTCATATGGTATTTTTCTTTCTCTTTCTGGCTTACTTCACTTAGAATGACATTCTCCAGGGACATCTATGCTGCTGCAAATGGCGTTATGTTGTCATTTTTATGGCTGAATAGTATTCCATTGTATAAATATTTCTTTATTACGGTCCCCACATTCTACTTGGTTTTCATTGAAAACTATTCCATTCATAGCCTCCTGAGCCCAGACTGGTCAGTATTCCTGAACTCCAGCCAAACAGTTTCTCCTCTGCTGTGTTCAGGACCCATGGCTCCAGGCTAAGCTTTCTGAGCTGCCTCTGCTCCCTAAAATCCTTTATCCCCTTCTCTCCACAGACACTCCCAAAGTCCCAAACATATCCCCAGGCCCCCCACTGTCTCCCACCCAACCTCCATAATCCAGCTACCTGAGCTGTCATCTTTGCTCCAAATTCTGTTGGCACAGAAACATGTGTGGCCCAATGGAAGCAGGAACCTAGTTCTTTATTTTTCTTTTATTATCATTTTAAAATAAACATATTAAAGTCATACAGGGGAAACTGGCTCGAGATGGTAGATAATCCTCTAGCTCCTGCTCATCTTGTACATCCCTAGAATTTATGTGAAAGATATTTAAAAATTTAACAAATATATGATCATTGTAAAAAGGTTCAAATTATATAGAGGTGTTTAAAGTATAAAACAAAGTTGCCTTCTTTCCTCAGCACATTCCCCACCCCTCCAGTTCAACTTCCTAGAGGCAATCAGTGTTCACAGTTTGGCATGTGTCCTTCTAGATGTTTTTCTAGGAGCAGGGTGTGGTAAACATGAACAAGAGTGCATCACCAGTCATGGTCCCTGCTCTAGGGGAGCAGTGACACATCCCTAGAATACCCCATTACAGTGAGTCCCTCTATCTTGTCTCCCCTCCAGACCACATCCAGTGAGAACATGAGGGACTTTGCCACTACCTTAAAGAACAAATTCCGCTCAAAGCATTATTTCAGCAAACACCCTCAGCGAGGTTATCTGCCTGTGCAATCAGTGCTAGAGGCCGACTACAGTGAGACGTGAGTACCAGTGGCTGAGACAGGGACTGGGGGCATCCTCACTGAGCCTAAGGATGTGCTGTGAAGGGCCTGAGTCCCATGTGGGCTAAGGGAGTGTTCCAGGGCAAACCCAACTTGTGACAGGACAGTTCAGCTTGGGCCTGACCAGGAATCTGATGTGAGAAATAGACCAGAAGTCTAGAATCCAGTCTCTGTATCTCATTCCCATCAGCTCTTGCCCATTTCTCTAATATGGTGATGGTGGTTGCAAGTGATGGGGGTGGGTTGTGGAAGGATGGTGGTGAAGAAACAGGCTGCCTGGCTGCCCAGTCTTTGGTTTTCTGAGTCTTTGCTGCTTTCTTCTAGGCCGGCTTCTTCCCCGATGTTGCCACATGCTGACACACATTCCCGCATTGAGCATTTTGCTAGCAGGTACCACCAGATTTGGGGGAGGGAGATTGTAAGGAGTCCAAGGGAGAAGGGTCTTTCAGCTGGGGCAAAGAGATTAGAGTCAGGGATGGGCAGGGCATGCAGAGTGGGGTATGCAGCAGCCAGCCCTTGAGGAAGAGGGGAGTTGGGACAGCCCCCAAAGCTGATTATACTATTGTGGGATTAGAATCCTTCAGTTGAAAGCAGACTCCACATTCTGTTTTCCTTTCTCTTCCTACTCTTTCTCCCCAGGCTTGCTGAGATGGAAAGTCAAAATTGCTCCTTCTTTAATGACAGCCTATCCCCAGATGACAGCATGTGAGTTTTCACAGCTGCTGATTTGCCAGGAATAGCTCTCCTTGGGATCCTTCTGCCACTGTTTGGGAAGGGTATATCCTCAAGGGGAGAGGGGGTGATGGTTAGTGTCCTTGACACCCCAAGGAAGGAAGGCTGCTTTCTAGGCAGTGTTTAATAAGAGAAGCAGTCGATCTTCTATCAACTGAGCTGGAGCATGAATGATGTACTACCTCCCCGCCATCTGCCCAGGTCCCTTCCTGTTGCAAGATCCCATGTTCCTATGTCCCACTCTGAGGGAAGAAGACTATGCCTTCTTCTAAAGTTGCAGAGATTAGCCATTATCCTACTCTCAAAATGCCAGAGCCCCATTTAGTGCCACATCAACCCTAGGGAGACACCAGGGACTTGACTGAAGTGTGGCCAGAGAGACTCCCTGGTGTTACAGCCCAGAGAAGGGGCCCTTCATCTCTAGGGAGGTCCCCGGCCTCCTCAGAGGACCTAGGAGCTGTTGGGACAAGCCCTGGGACTGGGACTCAGGCAGGCAATGACTCCCTGGGGGTGGGAAGCAAAGAGGGTTGGGGTGGGGAACATCACAGGAAGGGAAGGGATTTGTTCATTTTTTCCCAGATAAGTAGAACCCAGAAGCCCTGGAATCCCAAAAACATTCTCTTCTACTACCCCCAACCACGACCTCTACCACTTTTGAACCCTTTCATCCCTCATAAGCCTGAATACATGACCTCTCCCTCTTTATGTAACTTAGAGGTGAATACTCCAGCATGTGTCTCTAGGGGCTTGAGTGGGGAGCTGAGAACTCACTCCCTGAGCTGTTTCTTGGTTCAGTGCTTGGCCACCTCCTTTCCTCTCTCCACCCTCACACAGAGACGAGGACCAGTACCTGCTGCGGCACTCCAGCCCTATTACAGACCGGGAACCAGGTTTCGGACAGCAGGTTCCGTGCAGCATGGCCACAGAAAGCAAGGGGGAACTTGAGAAGATCCTGGCCCACTTAGAGGATGAGAACCGGTGGGTGTGGCAGTGGCACAGATCTGCGTGGGTTCTAGAGTCAGGCAGCTTAATTCAAGTCCTGGATTTCCACATCCTAGCTATGTGGCCTTGAACAAGTTACTTATATTCTGTGATCTTACATTTCTTCATCTGTAAAATGGGGATGATGATAATAGTACTCACCTTTTAGGGTCACTTGTGAAGATCAAATGATCAGGCATCTAATGCGTTAGACAGTGGCTGGCTTATTGGAAAGGGCTCAATTAAAGCTAGCTATCCTAATAATTATTTGAATCCTTGTAACTCAATCCAAATATTTCCAAGTACCCAGTAGATATGAGCAGAGAGAACGCAAACACAGAGAATACAGAAGAGATGATGCACGTCTCTGACCTCAAGGAACTTCCAGTTGTTGGAAATGGAAAGAAATGCTTATCATTTAGTGAAAGTAATAAGGGGAGAATGATACTGTGTAGATCATTTGAGGACTGGAAGAGGGAAGGTGAAGTGGATTACGGGGATGGCATTGATCTCTGTAAAGTACAGAGGGCAGTGGGAGTCTGAGGAGCATCCAGGCCACTTTGAGGGTATGTTTAGAATCAACAGCATCCCCAGAACACTGCTTCTAAACATTAGTGTGCATACGAGTTGCTTGGGAAACTCGGTAAAATGCAGATTCTGATTCGCAGGTCTAACCCACTTCCAGAGGATGCCCATGCCACTGGCCCGCAGACTGTATTTGGAGTAGCAAGTCCTTAGAACAAGGCCTAACTGCAAAGTATTTTTTACTGGAACAAGACAAGATGAATACCTAAATAGAGAGTCAGCTTTTAGAAACTTTTCTGGCAATTTGACATTGCCATGACATCCAAGCACATCATTAGTAGGCTTGCCTTCATTGAATAGGATGTAGGCCAGTTTGAGTGTTGTCGAACTTGTGTTGCAAGTTACACATAGTGTGAGCTGTGTACTAGCAAATTCGTACTAGCAAATTCAGACCATGTATTGATCCACAAAGGACTGAAAAATCCCCCTGGTTTTTTGCTGTGGATAGTTTGAGAAACACTGCATTAGAGCAGCAGTCGGGAAGCCCTGGGAAACACTGGGAAAGAGAGATTCTACTACCAAAAAAAAAAAAAAGTAATGTCCCCCAAAGTAAAGCATCTCTTTGGAATCTGGTTCCTTGATGACTCAACATGGGTGTTTAAAATGGGCTGAAAAGGGGGGTAGTGGAGAGAAGAGGAAAGATGGGTGATCTTTTGTGTATGTTATGTCTTCCCCTGGAATCTAAAAATCTAAAATCAGAGTAGATGAGTCAGTGGCCCTAATGCCTCATTTATTTGCAGACTGTATTTCTGCCTGATTTTAAGGTCAGAATTAATCCCCGAAGCGGCACATCAAAGCCCTGAGACATTTGTTATATGAAATGTCAGCTCTCTCTGCTCTGAGGCCCGAGGATGGCAGAGTAAATGACATATGTGCTGGAGAGGAAGTGGATATGGCCATTCAAGCACGAGCTTAGCTGGGGCGGGGCAGGATGGGAGAGCAAAGGGATTGCTCACACCTACGTATGAGGAGACATGGAGCCCTGGACTGGACAGTCAATACCCCATTGGGGCCCTTGATCTTGACTTCTCCACCCCCGGCAGGATCCTCCAGGGAGAGCTGAGGCGCCTGAAGTGGCAGCATGAGGAGGCTGCCGAGGCACCCCACTTGACGGAGGGCTCTAGTGACGTGGCACAGGACCACCGCAACGAGGAGCTGCTGGCTGAGGCCCGGATCCTTCGGCAGCACAAGAGCCGCCTGGAGACACGCATGCAGATCCTTGAAGACCACAACAAGCAGCTAGAGTCCCAGCTGCAGCGCTTAAGGGAGCTGCTCCTGCAGGTGAGGCTGGGGTCAGGGGAAGGACCAGAGCAGCCTCTGGGCACAGGAGGGCGGGGGAGAGGTGCTTCTTGGTGGTGGCTGTTAGACTTTCTGAAGAGAACTGGGCTGGCAATCAGGGAAGGTGGGGGAAGGGAGGGGCTGGTATGTCACATCGCTTGGCCAGTCCTCTTGCACCTAGCTTCTACTCCATCCTTGTGCGTTACTTTCAAGCCACTGTGGGGCTTGGGGCAGAGGGAAGGCTTTTGAGGACTCACTTCCCCACAACGCATTTGAATCTGGTATTGAAAGAACGGAGTTCAAAGAATCCTTTGAAACGTTGATTTTGCTGCTTTGCTGCTTGCCAGAAAGAAGAAGGTTTGGACACGTTTGGCAAGAGAAAGATTTTTGCTGTGAAGGGATCATTTGTTACTTTTTGTCCCTTTCCTCTTGGAGAGGTCATGTGTATGATGCAGTGTAAGTCTGAATTTAGACAGTCCTGGGTTTGAATGTAGCTCTGTCAATTAGTGACTGTGGGATATTAAGAAGGTTACCTAGCCTCACGAAGCCCCAGTTCCCTCATCTGTAAAACAGGAATAAGAATATAGCAACTTCATGGAATTGTGGTGAACATAAAATGAGATAATGCGCTTCAAGAATTTAGCATGATGCCAGGAATATAGCAAACACTTCATAAATGTTACCTATTATTGTCATTATCCATACCAGGTAACACCACATGGGGCCTCTTCCCAGATCCTCCAAAGGATGGTCTCTAGATGAATTCCCGGAGGTCTTAACATATGATATTATGTCATGAACCAATGATCAGGTGTGCAACTCTACATTGCCAGAGGGAACTGGGTTCTAAGTAGCTTAATTCTAGCTGAAATGACAGCAAGATATCTTTAGGTGCAATGCCATCCTAATAAGAACTAGGAGCCTTCGATACATGCTGTTGAAGGAGGAAGGTATTCGGTAATTGAATATTCTAAGAAGTTTCCTGAAAGGGGAAGCCACGGTTTGGGACACCACCAAAGCTTCTTGAAGTCCAAGGGCAAAGGGATGGGCATGAGGCCTCTAAGGATCTTTCTAAGCTCAGGAGTCTGTCAAAGTAAGGTCACGAAGGCAAAGTCACTTAAGTTATGCCTTACCTCTTGCTAGCCACCTACTGAATCAGATGGCAATGGCTCTGCAGGCTCGTCCCTGGCTTCCTCGCCACAGCAGTCAGAAGGCAGTCACCCCCAGGAGAAGGGACAGACTACTCCAGACACTGAGGCTGCAGGTGAGTTCCCCTAGCCTCTTCCAGCCCCTTCTTCCATGGCTTTGTCTTGCCCCAGGTCTTCTGCCCAAGGTTCTGCTAGGGCTTGGACTGGTTTCTCTTCATGGCTCTGAGCTTAGTCAAGGATGATTTGCTTATTGACTGATTCATTCATTCATTTCTTAATTCCACAAATGTATGTTGAGCACCTTGTATGTACCTAGGCATTGTGCCGGGAAGATACAAATGCTATTAGGTGGCCCTTCAGCTGGCAGCATCCTACTTCAGCCCCTTGGCCTCATCAGGGAATTTCTACTTCTCTTTCCAAATCTCTCTTTTCCAACTCAGATGATGTGGGGTCAAAGAGCCAAGATGTCAGTCTGTGCTTGGAGGATATCATGGAGAAGCTCCGCCATGCCTTCCCCAGTGTGCGAAGTTCTGACGTGACTGCCAACACTCTGCTGGCCTCTTGATGGAGCCAGATCCCCGTCCTGTAGTCTGGTCTTCTCCCATTTCTGGTCAAAGCCTTCCCTCAGCCTTCACCCAACCTTTCCAGTCCCCACTGGCCCCACATTCCTCAGCCAGAGTTATTTGGGCTACAGGCAGCAGGAGGGATTTGGTGATATGTGAGGTGGGAGTGTGGGGGCCAGGGGAGGGAGAGGCATCATTTCTCTGACTCTAGAAATGAGCCCTTTAATCTTCAAGTTTGAGATCAGTCCCTTAAGTATGCTTCTGTTGCAGCCCAGGTTAATGTCACTTGGAGGCCATTCAGATGGGGAGGAGAGAAGCTGCCTTGCGGAGTGAAGCAGTTCCCATTGGCTCCTTTCCATTCTCCATGGAATCATGGAGATGGGGGAGCCTAATGACCCCAGGGCTCTGGCACTATGAATACACAGGAGTTAGCCCTACTCTGTGGCCCCCAGCTCAGGGAGGCAAAAGGGTATCCTGATGACACTCCCGCCCCAAAAGTGCCCCAGAAAAAGTCTGGGCAACATGTGTCGTATTACTTCAGCTCAAGGGCATAGCTCTAGTCATCCTGATGCTACCTAGATGTTGCTTCCTCCTGAAATATCTTCAGTTCCTTCTGCCTCAGTCCCTGACGGACCTTTCTTAAGGGGGGAACAGTTCATTCAGGTTCTTACTTTCTCCATAAATTGAGAAACATTAAAGAAATACTTATGGGCTTAGATATTTCCCTCAGATCCTCCTCTTTCCTGAAAGCCTCAGCATCCTAAGAGACCAGCTGAGTTGCTCTGGGAACCCAGCTGAAGCCACTCTTGGCTCTTCCGGGTTGACCCTCGCAGCCCTGGGGGAGGGGCGGCAGCTGCTCAGCAAAGGGGTCTTCTCCTGGGGCGAGGAAGGGGAAGTCACCCTCTAGACTGGAGGCATGTGACTGCCCAACACCCTTACAGACTGTGACCCTTCTTTCTCGTAGGCTGAATCCGATGAGGTGGCTGATGGCCCCCAATTAAGCATAAGGCAGACACAACAGGCCACCCTGAAGAGTGGCCCTTTCTTAGGAGCCACTGGCCACAGATCAGGAAGTTGGCCACTTTCCATGCAGACAACAGCAAGGCCTTCCTTTACATAAAACTATTCTAACTCTGAAAGGTGAACCCAGTCCTCAAACCGAGCTAACTATTCCTAGGCAACATATGCCATGATCCCAGAACCTGTTCAGAGCAAATAGCAGGGGGTACGGGGAATGAGCTTGGGAACTCTGAACAGAGCCAGAGCCCACTTAGAAAGCTTTTTATCATAAGGAGCTTTATAACTTAGAACCTTGCAATTGACTGAATATGCCTAAGTTTATATACATACATACCTACCCTACATATCTACTGTACATCAGCACTCTCCTGGCCTCACTCACACATTAAATTCTAATACCTCTTGAAGCATTAATGTTCTGCCTTGCTCTTTGTTAGCCCCAGCCTCTGGTTGGACAGGTAGATGCATCCCGGCTGCTCCCCTGGGATGTCTCTCCATTCATTTTGGAGGTGAGCTGTCCTCAAGACCAAAGCAGCAGAAGCCTGTGGCCACAGAGGAATCTAACAGGAACAGTCACTCTGTTCTCTTCATGCATTCCAAATCTTGTTCCCTTGAAACCTGGGCCTTGGGTGAATCTTCCTGGGCTCCTCTAAACAATGGTTCAGGGGCCAAAATAGAGCAAACCTAAGCTCCACTCACCCTGTGCAGAAAGGGAGGAACACAGAGGCGTTTATCAGCCTTTGCCAGGCTAAGACACAGAGTACATCCCCTTGCTCCTTCTAGTTCCTAAGTCTGGCTCAGGGCCTTAAAGAAAGTAACACTTGCCACCAAGGTCAGGAGGCTGTGAGAAAGCTGGAGGCTGTTTTAATCAAGCAGTGGGCCGGTGGCTACAACTGCTGGGAAGCTAGATTTATCTACTGCAGGGGAGGGAAGGCAGTGGCTTGGGTCCAGAAGCCTAGGATTGCCTCCTTCTAGAATCACCAGGGGGCACTAAGCCACAGGTCCAGGATGTCAGACTTCAACACGACATCTGCCTTAGTGCTCATGGGGGTCTCTGGGCAGGAGAACTGGCCATGTGTGGTGAGCAGGTGGCAGGCAGGCATCAAACACAGAGCCTTGGTGTCAGTGAGTGGGTTGGGGGCGAGCTCTATTTGTGGGAGCCTAGATTGTAGGCAGGACTAAGATAGAAGAAATTTGCTATAGGACAGAGAGCTCAGGGTCTGTTAGGCATATGCCTGCCTAAGCCTTAAGAGGGCAGATGTTATGAAACCATCTTACCAGGAAAGTTCTGGAAAATCCTTTCCATCAACCCTACTCCATCCAGGAGTTCTTGGGCTGTCAAGGGCCTGTGGCAACTGCAGTGGGCCATGGTAGAGAAGATGCAGATCTTGTTATGTAGGATTTGTGCTGTGGGTGGACCGAAACAGCAAGTCAAGAGTTGAATTCTCGTGAATGAGGTCACTGACTCTTTGTGGTCCTGTGTTTACCTTAATGCCCAAGGTGAGTATATCACTCGAGGGTCCGATGACAGTCACTGCAGCACGTGTGGGCAGTTGGCCTGCAGTGAGGTAAATGGATCTTTGGGCACTGTGAATTCAAATTAGGGTGGGATTTACTGAGATGTGTTGCATATTGTTAGGCATCTGTCATGTATCGTGTCTCCTAGAGGTACTGTGTGTGGTGCTGCATAGTTTGTGGCCCTGGACCGGAAGGGTGGTGAAGGGAGTTGCTGGGTAGGCAGCTTAATGAAAACCTCTGATTTGTGGGATTAGCACCAGTGATAAGGAATGCATTTGCTGAGGTTGTTGTCAAATAGTATCAGGCAACAGTTGGGATTGATAGGTGATGTATTCTTGACAGAATCTGATAGAGGCCAAAAAAGCCGTTATGAGGGTGCCTCTGCTCCTCGTGAGAACAGAGTGGGGTCAGGGTGCCTGGGAAATTATTAAGGAAGGCTGACTGGCTGGAAGACATCAGGCTGTTCGTTGTATGGTTCCCTAGGGAGGGTCCTACCAAGGAGGATATGTGCCCTTCCCTCCAGAATGGAAAAGCTGAGATCAAGGCCCTCAAAGGCCCATTTCCTTCAAGGCCCAATGATATCTCCCTGTAGAGAAACCTGTGTGAGTTTGTTGTACTTTAAGAACGGGACTGGCAGGTCATGGCAATGAGAAAACGTGAGGCCCAGCAGAGGCCAATCCTGGGAGCTGTTTTCCTTCCAGATGGATTGTAAGGACTACCCATGCTGCCTCAGGTGTGGTTGGAATCTGGGCTCCGTATCCAGCTTCAGGTCAGAGCATTCCCTGAACACACATTCTCAATGGCAGACTTATGGCTTCTGAGACCATTTCAGGCCACAATTCTCATCAAAGTTCCCTTGACATAGATGACAGATAACTAAGAAAGTAGCTGCTCTAACACGAACAGTCCAGGAGGAGAAAGTGGGGGCCCTGCCTGGGGCTGTGGCAACTTAGCTGCTCAGCTGGGCCGCTCTATCTCTGGGCCTTCCTGCCAAAATCCGACCCTGGGAACAAAGGGATACTTCAGCCCCTTCTTACTCTTTAAACACAATGGCTGTGGGAGAGGGAGAAGCTCAAGGCCAGGGCTCAGCTCCCAACCTCCTTCTGCTCCCATAGCTGCCGCATTTGGAGGGGCACGTACTGAATGTCCTTGCTGTCCCCAGGGCAGTCTTGAAGCCAGACTGAAGCCTGCTATGCTGCTTGCTGGCTGCCAAGGACTGACTGGTCACAAGGATCGGGAAAGTGGCAAGAGTGGCACCCAGGTCTAGAAAAGTTTGGGACAAAGAAGCGGGGCTGGGAACAAATTGGTTAACTTTGCCACTCACTGTGGTGCTTTTCCCCTTTCCCTTAAATTCTGCTTTGAAAAGAATAAATTTGTATTTGTTTACTTTATTTCCTCTGGTTATACTGACTCTGACCCTCCACATCTTTCCCTTATTTGGGTGTGGGAGAAGAGGGTGGGGCCAAGAAGCCACAGGAGTACTGCAAAACAGAGGCAACCAGATGAGTCCAACACCTGCAGGACAACAGAGACACGCCCACTAACCCCATCCACCGCTGTTACCTGGAGTGGTTGCCTCTCAAGGCCTCACACAAATTAGCTACTTATCTGCTCATGGGATGAGCTCTTTATAGCAATGCTTCTTCAATACCATCCTCATCAATCTGAGGAATTCTTCACCAGCCTAAAGCAATATGAGAAAAATCTGGACAGTGCAGTGAGTTTCCATAGAGTTATATTTACTCAATTTAAAAGTATACCCCTTACTCTGAGATTATGGCTATATCGTTTGAGAGGAGTGTGTGTCTTAAAATGTCCCTGTGAATTGATGGTGATAGTTTTTTAAAATGCCATTTTTCTGGCAAAGTAAAACCCTGTCTGTCCCTCTTCCCCACCACCAGTTTTTCTTTTCTCACTCATCTACAACAGTGCTGTCTGATAGAAATATAATGTGAATTAAAATTCCACAAATGATAAATGCTAAAAAGGATGTGGTGGAAAGGGAACCCTCCTACACTGTTAGTGGGAATGTAGTGTGGTGCAGCCATTATGGAAAACAGTATGGGGGTGGTCCTCAAAAAAATAAAAATAGACTTACTTACCGTATGATCCAGCAATCCCACTCTTGGGCATATATTCAGAGGAAACTCTAATTTGAAGAGATATATACACCCCAATGTTCATATCAGCAATATTTACAATAGCCAAGACATGGAAACAACCTAAATGTCCATCGACAGATGACTGGATAAAGAAGTTGTGGTGTATTTATACAATGGAATACTACTTAGCCATAAAAAAGAATAAAATAATGCCATTTGCAGCAACATGGATGGCCCTGGAGAATGTCATTCTAAGTGAAATAAGCCAGAAAGAGAAAGAAAAATACCTTATGATATCACTCATATGTAGAATCTAAGGAGAAAAAAGACACAAATGAACTTATTTACAAAACAGAAACAGACTCACAGACATAGAAAACGAACTTATGGTTACCAAGGGGAAAGGAAGAGGGAAGGGATAACTTGGAGTTCCAGATTTACAGATACCAACTACTATATATAATATAGATAAATAATAAGTTTCTTCTGCATAGCACAGGGAACTATATTCAATATCTTGTAGTCACCTATAATGAAAAAGAATATGAAAACGAATATATGTATGTATATGTATGACTGAAACATTATGCTGTACACCAGAAACTGACACAACATTGTAAACTGACTATACTTCAATTAAAAAAAATAATAAAAGAAATATAACGTGAGCCACTTAAGCAATTTAAAATTTTCCAGCAGCCATATTAAAAAGGTAAAAAATGAACAGGCAAAATTAATTTTAATATTTCACTTAACCCAATATATCCAAAATACTATCATTTCAACATGTAATCAGTATAAAACCATTATTGAGACATTTTATATTCTTTATTTTTTACTAAATTTTAGAAATTGTCAAACGGGCTGACAGATTCAGTTGGTAAAGAAACAAAGAACCCACATAGATCCACTTTATTTCTTATAGAGACAGCAAAAGCAAGACCAGCAATGGTATCCATTCCCTGTGTCCCTGTCCCACAGGATGACACTGGAATAAAAGGGGCCAGGTGACATGCGACATGAATGGCAGGACACCGTATTGCTGAGTACCAATTCCACACCACTAAACAACTTCATGGCCTCCAGCTTTACCCTTTAGGCAGGGTGGGGAAGGGGTGGGTGGGATTGAGGAGGGGTGGGGTTGGGGGAGGGGTGTTGTGGGGAGGAGTGGGGGTGGAGGGGTGGGTGGGTGGGTGGGGTTGGGGAGGGGTGGTGTGGGGAGGAGTGGGGGTGGAGGGGTGGGGTTGGGGGAGGGGTGGTGTGGGGAGGAGTGGGGGTGGAGGGGTGGGGTTGGGGGAGGGGTGGTGTGGGGAGGAGTGGGGGTGGAGGGGTGGGTGGGTGGGTGGGGTTGGGGAGGGGTGGTGTGGGGAGGAGTGGGCATGGAGGAGTTGGGGGTGGGGGACCGGGAGGGTGGGGGCTGGGTGGCAGGGCGCCGCAGTGAAGCCGAAAGTTCCATTCGTCACCTGAATGAGGGAAGCATATGATACACCAATTCATAAAAGGGTTCTGGAACGCAAAGCAACAAGGCAGCCCAGCTAGCTCAGTCGGTAGAGCATGAGACTCTTAATCTCAGGGTCGTGGGTTCGAGTCCCTCGCTGGGCGTGTGTTTTTTTTTCTTCCTGAGAAAAGAAGTATATGTCTGTGTATGTATTTGTATGACTGAAACATGCTGTACCTCACGAACTGACACAACATTGTAAACTGACTCTACTTCAAAATAAAATTGTGAGGTGAGTGAGAAAGTCTTGTAGCAACTCGTCATGAGACTGCCTATCTTCCTAGCTTCCAGGAGGATCTCGGGACATTCTGCCAAGGCCTGGGGCCACCTGCAGTTGATCCTTGCCCGCGTGGACCATGTGGAAGGTGCGAGGTTGTCAGGAAGCCTGCGCAGAGCAGTTCCTCTACGGAAACCCAGTGTCTGTCTTACGCTTAATGACACATCTCTGTTTGGGCTAGCCATACATCAAGTGCTCAAAAGCCATTCATGGCTAGTGGAGACCATATTGGATAGTGCAGTTCGGTAACACGCAAAAGTCAGAATCATTGGGTTACAGAAAAGGAAAATTTCATGAGTTATCACGAGTGCGTTGCGGGGGTGGGGAGGAGTCTGGGCGGCCATAAGGCTTGGGTTACTGGAGGACAGTGGTGAAGCAGTTCCCTGGGGTTACAATGAGACATAGTAGTAGAGAGAATGGAAGGGCACCGCAGATGCATGAATTTACCCTTGGCCCTTCCGGTCGTCTTCCCGTCCCCACTGCCCCTCAACAGAGCTCTGGCTGCTCTTGGACTACAGTGTTGGACAGAGGCTAGACTAGGGCTCTTTTATTTCTCTCACTACTGGATGCCACCTGTGGCATGTGTGCCACTCACTGGTTTCAGTCTGCCCAGCCATGTTCCCAGGATACTTTTATGTTTCTGCCCCATTCCCCCACCATCATTCACCTGGAAAGATCTATCTTTTTAAACCCTGCCTCTTTCCTCACCTTCTGCTTCTGACAATTCCTTTTCCCCTTTCTTTCTAATCCTTTTTTAAATTCTGGGTTTCTGAAAAAAACTGTTTTTATATCATAGTGGTTTTTCAAGCTGTCCCTTAAATTCTGTCCTAATCTTGGCTTCAATTTGTTTATTTCTCTCTCTCTTAATCCCCACTTCTTCCCTGCATTTGCACCCAGCACTCCTTGTCTTCATCCTTCCTCCATACATATTGACTTCCTCTTCTCTAAACTTGGCTTATTACTTTCAACTTGGAATGGGAGCGCTAAAAGTGACAGAGGAAACTTGGAGGTACATTTCCTAGAGCGGAACCAGGTTCATTAATTGGTACCAGATCGGGGTCTAGTTGGGCTACTTTTAGAAAACCCTCAGATGTCTCTTGATGAGAAATAGTATCACTCTTGATTTCCAGTTGAGGAAACAGAGGCTCTAAAGAGGTATAGGGACTTGCTAAGGTAGGTAGCAGAGCCAAGTCTCCAACCTTGTGTTCCTTCCACTGCAACATAATTCAGTGCAAATACTGCAGCTGCCATTTTTATCACTTCTCTGTACCCTCTCTCAAATCCCCGATGCTGTATGGTGAATATGATATGATTTGCTTAGTTCATTAAAAGTTATCCTAAGAGCTCTTTAGAAGGATGCCCCAGTACTGACAGCATCTTCTGTCATTTCCTAATTGTAGAGTTTATTGCCTGTCTCTCCAGTTTGTTTTGGATATGAATGTACTTATCATGGGAGCTGTTTCATAAAATGACAATAATCCACTTAAGATAAGGAATTTATTTATTGCTCAAAGAATATAGACTAGAAAACCTTAATACAGCTGAAAAAAAACAAACTGACCTATGTTTTTTTCCAGGAAGTTTTCACAGGCATCACAGATATCTGGTTTTTCCTAACCTTTTCTGATGGTGGTTAGGATGAAGAGGCTCAGAATAAGGATAACAGCTCAGAATTTCATCTCTGCTCTGACTATTCCCATAGCTGCCAAATAACAATGAGACACTGCCCTAAAAACACAACAATGGAACAAAGATAGCAGCAGCCAGAAATCATCCCTGAGCCTCTAAATGCCTGAAAAGAGACAAGACACAACCTAGTATCAACGCTGCCAAGTAGGCAATTAAATTCACTGCTGCAGGTCCTAGCCCTTGGTAGATATGGCTTAATTTGTTCTATGTTTCAGGAAATACTTAAACAGAAGAAAAAGCTAAAGCATATGCAAACCAGCTGTATGGTCTTCAGGTTAGTCTGTCTGCCTTTGGCGAGCATGGCTGAATCATCTGATGGCACCACAGAATAGAAGCAATGTAAGTAACTCTGCAGTTGATAAGAGAAGAAACGTCCCATAGTTGAGTTGGGTCTTTAGGTCTACTACTTTTTTAAAATCTTTTTTTTCCTACACAGCTACAAACTTTGAATATAACTAGCAAAAAAAAAAGGTTCAGAGAAACAAACACGAATGATTCAATATAAGGCAATGAAAGGAGTAGAAACAGGCACAATTTCAACTAGTCTTCAGTCTGGATGGTGAATCCAAGGTTTGTGTGCCAGCCTTAGGGCTCTCTTCACTTCTTCAGAAAATTGTTCAGTTGTTCCCGTAGGGAAATGAGCTGTAGGGAGAGATAAGAAAAAACATGAAAAATTCACTTGAAATCTTAAGTTCTGTTACTTGGTCTAGAAGTTACTTACACGAACCAAAAAGAAAGACTGTAACTTGGTATTTATAAGGTTATCTTAGTCTTACAATGTTCCAAAGAAGAGTGCCACGGTCAAGAACACAAACACAATGATGTCCTTCATTATGCCAAATTTATAAAAGGAAGTTTTAAAACTGAATGTGCTTAAATATGCTTGCTGTTAAAAATTTGTACTTCTGGGAAGAGATACAGGAGTCACAGCTCACTGTAGGGTAGAAAGAGATGGGATCACTGTAGCCATAGGCTAAGAGCCAGAAGATAAGGCAGTTGAGATAACCTCTTGCCTCACTGAACACAATAGATCTTAAACTGAGCCTTAGCTGCTGCTTCCTGCCACATTATGAGACACTTGAAAACCAGATCAGAGTCCTAACCAATCAGGTACCTGATGATGCTTTACTCATCCTGATGCTTTCTAAGTCAGAAGCCCTGAAACTTTTGTGATATAGGATTCCTTTTTTTTTTTTACTTGAAATGGCAAAGTGACCAATAACACGCAGAGAGATATACTGTCTTTGAGACAAAGACTGTTTTTGAATATTATTCAACTTCGGTCGCCCCATACCAGTGTGGATTTTATCCTGTAAAATGACAGGAATGGAGCATTATAAAACCATCCTGTGCTGTACATCAGCTACCGAACTGCTATCATTGCTACCTGCAGTAATTTACAGCATGTTTTCACTCAAATGCTAACCATGATTACAACCACTGATTTCTCCAGTTCTCTCTCCTTTGTGGGCTCTTTCTCCTCCCACCACCTCCTAAAGGGAGGTTTTCCCCCAGGTTTAGACTTCTTGCCAAACAGTCAACCTGGCTAACTCATCTTATCCTCCCAGCTTCAGTGATCATTTCTATGCGAGAGGCACTCTCCAATCTCCCATTTTAAAAAGTGCTTCCAACTCAACTCAGCATCTTCTCCATCTCCCACCCTGCAATAATCCTCTTAAAGTTGTCTTCATTTCTGTTATTGTCACACCATCTTCCAGTTATCCAGGCTCCAGACTCCTCTTTGTTCCCCTTTTTGTCTTGTAAACCTAATCAGTTTTTAAGTTCTGATTTTTTCTGTCACTTGCATCTTCCTTTAGTCTTTCCCCATTCCAATTTCTAGATACTGCTGGCAGAGAAATCTTCCTGAGTTACTCCCCAGGTAAAAAGAGCTTTTATGGCTTATTATGACCTACATCAAAAAATCTAAACTCTCAAGTCTGGCAACACCACCTCTGAGCCATTGTGCATGCTACTTTCTATATAGAATGCCTTCATTTCTCTCTTTATTAAAACCCTACCTACCTCTTAAGGCCCCAGTCAAATATCATCTCTCTATGAAGTTTTCCTTAATCTTCATGAACAAAAATGAGTCCTCATTTCTTTAAATTTCTATCCCTTTCATGGATTTCTTCCCAACTGGAGGCAGAGACTGTGTTGCAAGCATTTTATAGCTCCCTGTGGAACCTAGCTTAAAGTAGACACCCAATAAATCTATGTTGAATAAATGAGCTAACAAAGAGGGCTCTGAGTGAATAAAGTTTAAAGCTGTATTTCTATGTTGAAAATAGCACTCCCCAATACTAAGTACTTACATAGAGGAAAACAAAGATGTTTAGTGGGTGCTAAAGCAATCCTGGCATTAACTGTTCACATGGCTGTTTATAAGCAGTACCTGGGTGAGTGATTTGCTGAGGGGAAGGGAATATATAGAACATAAGAATTCTCCTGGCCTTACTAGTATGGGGATGGGCATGGGGGATGGAATCACTACCTTAAGAGCCCTATGCTAAGTCCATCCTCATAATACGACCTCCAGTCTCTTTAAAATTGTTACCGTCAACAGTACAGGGCTGGAATCAGCATACATTTCAAAACAGTTACTTGGCCTTCACTTATCCTACATTGCCCTCTTCTCTTTTCACTCTGCTCACTCTCTTGTGACTTTAAACAATACAGTCATTCAAGTTAGAAATCTGGCATACATCCTTACCACTCCTGTCTCCTTCAACACCCAGTAATTGACCCAAGTCCCATCAATTCTGCTTTTAAAATACATTCTCTCATATATAAATGTTCATAGCAGCATTATTCATGATAGCCAAAAAGCAGAAACAACCCAAATGTCTACTGATGGATGAACGGGTAAACAAGATGTGATATATCTGTACAATGGAATATTATTCAGCTGTACAATGGAATAAAGTACGAATACATGCCACAACATGGGTTAACCTTGAAAATATTACACTAAGTGAAAAGCTTGATACAAAAGATTATATATTATGTTTCCTTTTATATGAAATAACCAGAATAGGCAAAGTAGACTAGTAGAAAGGAGACCAGTGGTTGCCTAGGACTAGGGGGTGGGAGGGATTCAGAAGAAACTGGAGTAACTGCTAATGGGTACAGGTTTCTTTTTGGGGTGATGAAAATGTTGCAAAACTGACTGTGGTGATGGTTGCACAATTCTGTGAATATACTAAAAGCCACTGAATTATACAATTTAAATGGATGCACTGTATGGTATGTGAATTATATCTCAATAAGCCTGTTATAAATACATCTTTATTGCAGTTGAAAATGTGTATAGTCTTTCCATCTCCGCTGCTGCCTCCTTAGTCCAAGTCACCACCATCTCTTCTTAGACTACTACACAGCCTCCTAACGGACCTCCCTGCTTCCAGTCCTCCCCTCCCACAATCCATTCTCCAAATAATCAAAGTGATCTTTAAAAAAGTTTAAATTAAATGTGACTCTCCTGCTTAAAACTCTCCAAGGACTTCCCATTGCACTTAAGACTACATCCCATCCTCCTTATCATGGCCTGCAAAGGCCTATACAATATGGTGTCTGCCTACTTCTTTAACTTCATGTTAAGTCACTCTTCCTTGCTTTAAATACTCCAGAGGTCCTCAAAGAAGCCAAGCTGTTTTCCAAAGTGGGAACTGGCATATGCTCCACCCAAGAAGCTTTTCATACACTTTTTGCCTGGACTTATCCTTCACGTCTCAGCTTAAATATCACCTCCTCAGAAAGGTTGACCATGTTCCCCCCAATTTAATTCAGAACTCTCTTTATTCAAATAGCACCACTGACTTTTTCTCCTTCACAGCTCTTCTTTATGATTTGCACCTTTCTATTTGTATAATTTGTTTACTGCCAATCTTCCCTGCTAGACTGTTAGCTCTATGAGGACAAGTACTGTAATCTCTCTTATTCAACATTGTGTGTACATCCATTGCTTTTCACTCAACAGGCATTCAGTATCTGCTGAATGAGTGAATTTTCACAAAGATTGTTCCAAACTGCTACCCTCATTTAGAAGATTTATCCACTACTATGCCTGTGAAAAGAACAGCCAGAGATGAGATTGGGGGTGACATGGGGGATTCTTTGTATCAAATGTTTTCTGGTTGATGTGAAAACACACTTCTCACCTGCTCAGTTTTTTGTTTTTCCTGTAGCTTAAGCTGCTCCAGCACAGACTGTAAGTGATTCTGGAAAACAAATTGTATAAATGGTAAATGCGGAGTCTCAAAGGAAAAGAGAACCAAGAGAGACAGAGTTTGGAAAATAATTTGATAAGAAAGAAGACCGTCAGTTGTAACAAAAGAGTACTTTTAAAAAAAATTTAGAATATAAAAACTACATCCCCCAACTACAGGGCCATCCAATTTGATTTTATACACCCTACACAGCAATTTTTCCTTGCCCTAAAACAAATAGTTGGAATGCCTTCATGTTAACCCTTTTCTAGTTTTGCACAAATCCGCTGACTGTGGTGAATTATTTAAAAAGCTGGCTTGGAATTTGGTGGTGACTCCTTCATTCCCCTGCACTAGGGCAGAATATTACCATTCTTAATTAGTACTGCATGCAACCACAATCATAATAATGCCATATATCTGTATCTTTCAAAGTATGTCCACATCTATTATCTCACTTGGTTATTCTGAAGGACAACATTCTAAATAAATATAGTCCTGTGTCAGTTTGCTCCCCTTCAATGACTATAGCTCTACAGAAAAAGAAATCTAGCAAGGGATTCTCCAGATGCTTCAGAATTTCCCTCACTATAAAAAGGGAAGCAAACATTGCCTAATCATACATTTTCCTTTTGCTAAAATGTGTACTAATAAAATATGTATTAATAAAAATAAGCACAATATTAATTCTTATTCAAGCATGCATCACAAAATTTAAAAATTAATTTGATTAATTTTCTTTTACTACAATGAATACACATTGGTACAGAGCAACAGGGTTGAATCTATGCCTTACCACTTACTGTGGTTCCTGGCAAGTTACTTAACCTCTCTGAACTTTAATTTCTTATCTATAAAATGGGAATAGTGACAGTACATAGGTTTCAGGGATGTCAGGATGAAATGAGGTAATACATGTAAAATGCTCAGCTCTGTATGCACCTTTCACATAGTCAATGCTCTTACTGGCAATTATTTTTTTTAATTTTATTGAACATATTGGCAATTATTATCTCAAGTTTCCTGGTCCCTTCCCAAAAATGCATATATGAGATGATCAAAACTACTTAGGTAAAAGAAAATGGGCTATCTTTTATTAGTGGTTTCTAAGAGGTTGTTCAGGATCACAAATGAACAAGAAAGCTGCACAGAGATGACATGAGTGGAAACACAAAGATGGGATTCTGAAAGTAAGATATCAAGATATCTTTATATCAGCCAACAAGAATTTACCTTGAGAGTCAGATTTTCCAGTTTCATGATGAGCTCCTTCTGTCTTTGTGCCCTGCATCGAATCTCGTGGAGCTTTTTCTCCATGTAATAGGTCTGCTTGTGAATTTCCATGACTAACAGAGATAGAAAAAAACTTCATGTATCTAAACATAGCCTTAATTAATGGACCAAAATCCAAATCAACTAAGAAAAACTCCACTACACAGTTGAGCAACAGCTTCTCAAACTTTGCCTTGCATCTAATGCGTGTTTAGAGTCTGTCTTTAGCACTGCCACCCACTCTGTCCCACCCCTTTGTTTTTCCCTCTTAACTTACTCATTGAACTGGCTCCTTCCTTTGCTTCATACTGGCCAGATTCAATGAACTTGGCCTGTAGTTCCCTTTCCAGATCCTCCTCATAATAATATTCTTCCTCTTTGTCATCTTCATCCTCATCATCATAGTCATCCTTCTTCTCATCATCATCTTCATCCTCATCATCACTGTTACTGCTAGAATTACTGAACGTCTTCGGAAACACATCACATTCTATGGGTTTTAAGCAAAAGGAAGGTGAAACTATCTGAAGCTTTTCAAATGACTCCCACTCCAGCTGCAACTATACTTCCCCTCAAGTTTACTAGGCAACTAATGAATTTTATAAATAATTTTTCTCACAGGAAGATTATTCCCTTTATAAAACAAGGATAGGAAATACAAAACATTGTAGCATTCATGCTTGTATTCAATGATCAAATATTTAGAGAATCCAAGGGCCCACAGGAATTTAGAATAGCAGGAGTGGATGGGATATTAAAACCCCAATCTAAAACCCCTCAAGTTGAGGGGCCAGTAAGAGGAAAGAAGAGAAAAGGCACCTTTTTCCTGTTATTGGTCTGTGAGTCTATGGACAATGGTCCTACACACAGTCAACACCTGCCCCCTCTGAAGCTTCTGCCTTTATTTGCCTTTATTGATGTACCTGGTGAGATATGACCCTGCTTACAGCCACTTATTCCTGGAGCTATCTCAAAGCCTGGAATGGAGCCTTGACATTCTATTTCCTGGGTTTCACCTTCAGCAATGACCTCCCATCCTGAAAGGAGAGGCAGTCAAGGAAAAAGCAGAAAGAAAGGAGAAGGCAAAGTTGAAAGGAAATAGGCTCTCTGGCTGAAGTGTTATTTAATTTAGTCCAACTCCAAGCCATTTGTATCCGGATTTCTAGAATGGAGAAGTGCCTTATATTGAATTATACAAGTAAATAATTTCTATCACATGAATGTACTGTTCCTAGCTAGAAAGTAACATTTCCCCAAATCCGAAGTTCTATACATTAAAATCAGCACACAAATACCAGAAGTGAGGGCTTGTCACCAAGTGCACATAGGATGAAACAGACTACACAGAACATATTTAGTATAAAAGGATACGGGCACAGATAGCTTCAGCATCTGAAGACAGCAATCTTTTCACTTCCTTTTCCACTTCAGGAGATTCAGCATACTGAACCAAAGTTGGAGGAGAGGGGACACCAGGAACGTCATTTAACACCCTGTGCTTTGCAGGAATGCCCTTTTCCTACATATAAATGGAGTCAAATAATTAGATCTCTTTAAGATACATTCAAATTTCTACTCTAAATAATACTATTTATAACAGAAACTTTGATCAGAGTCTATATTTTTGCACAGTAAACTTATTTTTTCCCAAATTACATGAGACATTTAATCTTTTCAATCTGCAACTCTGTATTAAAGACTTCTCTCAAAGGCACAACCCTTAAGCCTCAGTTATTAATTATTTGCCCTGACCGACATTGGCAAAGAACTGTAATTCTTTATTTGTTAGTTAGAAGTAATTTTGTTTAAAGATCTAAATTCCCAGATTTCACTTCCCCACATCTATATTATTAGAGAGTTTCCTATAAAACTGGGTCTTAGCCACACGTTCTCCCTTAAATCCAGTTTTAGACAGTTATCTCCACAGCAACCAATTCGTCATGCCACAAATAGAAATTAGAACTTTGAGGGGGAATAAGCGATTGCAAACAACTTCTGGTAAAAGTGAACCCTGGCTTCCAAGAAATGTTTTTTAAATAAATATGAGAGAAAAGAAGCAGATTAAAACACACAGGGTCACTGATCAAATTGTATCTTTTGTTTCTGAAATTATCAGAAATTAAACAATGAATTCATTTCCAATGAATCAAATTCAGGGTATGTGTATGCAAGTGGGGATTACAGGTGAGAAGGAAAGCTTGAAAGTCATCTTTACGATTTTTTGGATTTGTTTGAAATTAATGAACTATGAAATAAAACACAGTATAAGTAAATAATATAGTTATATTGTGATTGCTCTACCTTACTAACGCTGACTTCTTTGGTTTGTTTGACATCAACGACCTACGAAATAAAACAATAAACAATGAAGTTATATTACAATTGTTTTACTTTACTATAGCTTAAAGACTTTCAGAACTATTCTTAATGTAGTTTTACACTCAGTAGGCACTCGATAAATCTGTGGACTGACAGTATAAAGCCAAAGGGAACATGTTCATAGATTGAAAGACTCAACATAATAAAGCTATCAATTCTCCCCAAATTGAACTATAGGTTTAATGCAATTCCCATCAAAATTCCAACAAATTTTTCAACAGACATAGACAAACTTATTCTAAAATGTATATGGAAAGGTATAAGCTCTAGAATGGCTAAAACAATAAATATAAAATAAAAAATACAGTGACAAGAGTCTTCTTGATTTCAAGACTCACTGCGAAGCTACATTGTGGAATCGGTGGAGTGAACCACACATAGATTAATGGTACAGAATAGGGAACTCAGAAAAAAAAAACTCACACAAATATGCCCAACAGATTTCTGACAAAGATGCAAAAGCAATACAGTGGAGGAAGGGTAGCCTTTTTAACAAGTGGTGCTGGAGCAACTGGACATGCAAACGTAAAATAAAAAACGAACAAACAAAAAACAACCTTGAACTAAACCTTACACCTTTTACAAGAATTAACTGAAAAACTGATTGTAGGCTTAAATGTAAAATGTAAAACTTTTTGAAAAAAGAGTTATTTAGGAGAATTCTTCAGGATCTGGGCTAAGCAAATAGTTCTTATACTTTATGCAAAAAACAAAATACTTAAAAGGAAAAATCAATGCATTGGACCTCATCAAACAAAAAACTTTTGCTCTTTGAAAAACCCTGTAAAGGAAGATAAAAAGACAGGTTACAGACTGAGGGAAAATATTTGCAAATCACGTATCTGACAAAAGACTAACATTTGGAATATGAAAAGAACTCTCAAAACTCAGCAATTAAAAAATCCATTTAGAAAATGGTCAAAAGACATGAACAGAGATTTCACTGAGGTGGATATATAGATGGCAAAGAAACACATGATAAGATGCTCAACATCATTAGCCATCAGGGAAATGCAAATTAATACCACAGTGAGATCACTACACATCTATCAGAATGGCAAAAATAAAAAATAGTGACAACATCTAATGCTGGCAAAAATGTAGAGAAACTGGATCACACATAAGTTGCTGGTGCAAATGTAAAATGGTGCAGCCACGCTGGAAAACATTATGATAGTTTCTTTTAAAATGAAACATGCAACATATCCAGCAATTGCATTCTTGGGCATTTATGCCAAAGAAATGAATACTTATGTTCACACAAAAACCTGCTGGCAACTTTATTTATAATAGTCAAAAACTGGAAACAACCCGGATGTCCTTCTATGAGTGAACAGTTAGGCAAACTGTGGTACATTAATAACATGGAATACTACTCAGCAATAAAAAGGAAAGGACTACTGATACATGCAACAACTTGCATGGACCTTAAGGAAATTAAGGAAATTAAGCCAAGTGGGGAAAAAAAAGCCAGGCTCAAATGTTATACTTCGTATGATTCCATTTATATGACATTCTTTAAATGACATAATTATAGAGATGGAGAACATATTAGTGATTACGGAGGTTAGAGACCGCGGGTATGGAGTGGGAGGGAGGTGGGTGTGGCTTTAAAAGGGGAAAATGTGGGACCTTTGCAGTGACAATACTGTTTCATAACTTGACTGTGTAGATGATACACGAACACACATGGATAAAATCGCACAGAACTAAATGCATGCACACACATACACAGGCGTGCAAGTAAAACTGGAGAAATTTGAGTAAGATTAGTGAATAGTAATAATTTCCTGTTTGTGATAGCATACTATAGTTTTGCAAAAAGTTACAATGGGGAAAACTAGGTAAAGGGTACACAGTATCTCTCTTTTACTGCTTACAACTGCATGTGAATCTACAACTATTTCTAAATTAAGTTTAATTAAAAAAAAGGCCAAGCCATAGTACTCCTGTAGCTTGCCCAGGATTCTGCAAAGTCTGAAGTGAGGTTAGGAATACAACCATAATTCCCAATTCTCAGGTTCTGAATGGGTTCATTTTAAAGCTAGATCTTGCAGTTGAAAATGAAAAGTGTTAGCAGAAGTTTCAGATTCATGACACATCTAGATCCCTAAACAACTAGCCTACAACTTCAAGGATCAAGTTTGGTTTTGTTCATTAAATATTTCCAATTGTTAGCACACAGTGCCCAGGATTTAGCTCACACTCAACAAATGTTTTCTGAACACATAAATGAGTGAACAAATGAATAATTCAACTGACTGTCTCCCTTTCCCCCCACTCATAATCCTCTTCCAATCCACCCAGTAGACACAGAGATAGCATGCAACTAACCTTTTTTGTTGTTTTGCGGAATCTCTTCTTTTTGACATTCTTAAGCGGTGGAGTAACTAAAATAAAGTCAACATGGTGAAATGTATGTATGACTGATGGCAGTCCCATATCTATCTGAATCTGATAGAGAAAGGTGATGCTGTAAGCCACTGGCTCATGACATGACTCATTCCTTTAAGAGTCTCTGGATGCCTACTGAGCCAAATACCTAAGTGTGGTAACACATCCCTTGCTCACAAGTAACTAGAATTCAGCAGATAAATGTAGTCAGCCAGAATGAGCTAGGGGCTGTTGACTTACTGCCATGCTTCCAGGCATATTTTTTTGGTTTCTCCTTTTCAGTTTTCTTGACTGCTTTACGACCAGTAGAGGTAACTGGTTCCTCAGAAGAGCGGACACCACCAGCAGCAGTGCACACAAGCATCTACATTTAACAAAGATAAAGAAGTTGACTATGGCTACACATCTTGGGTTAGTAATGAATCATGATCATTCTTGCCATCAGAAATCCTGGATCATAGAAGTAAAGAGAATGTTACTTGGCATTTCCAGAAAACCCAAGCATTATACACGCTCATATTCATTCTCTCCCTGTCCATCTTGGCAGCACTGCATATATGGACTCTGAGGGGTTTTGTTTGTCTTTTTTACCTTGAATGCTTACCACTACAGAAGGAATATGTTGAGAACAGATATATCTTAGCAATTTGATTTAGAAAGGAAACAAACAAACAAAAAACAGTGGAGACGATGAATAAGAACCAATGTAAACCTCCAGAGTTAACAGCGCCCTGCTTTAGTAGAAAGTTCAGAAGATTCCAGATGCTCATATTTTTCAAATAATGAAAATCACTATAAATGGCAAACAGGAGGTTCTGAAAGCTATTTGGATAAAATAAAGTAGTGAAAAGTTACGAATCAAACACCAAACCAGAACATGACACTGTATTCCTGTGCAACTGAGCTGGAAATTAGAAATGACAAGCAGCTGAAAGGAGAACTGAAAGAAAGTGAAAAGGAGGGAGAAAGGAATTTCTTGAAAGATGTGAGGACTAGTAGATTAAGAAAACTTGTCCATACCTGGGAAATATCCGCCGTTTTATAAAAAGTTTTTTTATCCACAGTTTTCAGGCTTCCAATAACACAAGGCAAATCAACCAGCTTAGCAGCTAGTGAGACATTGTCTACCTCAACAACTGCATGACGTCCATCAGCTGAAGAGAAGTAGAAAAGATTAAAGTTGACATCTTCCCAATGCACTCCTAAGACCCCCAGGGTTTGAATAATGAAGACTTACGTGGAACAGACTGGTCTTTCATTGAAATTTACTATTTCTCATAATGCTAGAATCGCATACACCATTAGTAACTCCCCAGAGAAAAGAAGGCAGCTCTTTTTCCCCAGTTTATGTCACTTGACCAAAAGTAGCTAAGTTTCTTGGTAATGGTTGTGAAATAAACGTGGACGAAGTGGTAAATGTTTCATTTTCATCTTGAAAGGCCAATTCCATTCTTTCAAACCCATTCATTTGGACACCATTAGAAGCATTCAATCTTGTCATTGTACATGGATGTTTTTAAAGGGTTGGGTAAGGGAAGGTTTGATTCTAGAATAGTGCTAATAATTCTCAAGTTATACTCTCTAGTTAGCTTCACAAAGATAAAATTCTACACAATCGCCATATATATTATGTATGTATATAAAATATATGTATGGAGAGAGGAAGAGTCATATACTGACAACTCTAAATCCTTCCCAAATGTCTCAAACATAAATGTCTTTTGATACAAGAGTGTTCAAGTGTAATATTCTAATATTAAGTGAAAAAAGAAAGATATAGAACCATGTTTGACACCATCCTTTCCGTGTAAATTATCTTTAAAAATAGAGAGATTATTTAAATGTTGGTGTTATGCATAAAAGTTTTGTCTATAAAGAAACACAAGGAGAAACGGTTAATATTAGTTATCTTTAGCCATTAAGGTTGGGATGCTGTTAAGGAGAGTTTCACTTCTCCTTTTGAACCTTTGTGTTTTATTTGAATTTTCTAGCCATGCACTTGTATTCCTTTTTTTTTTCACGTCAATAAGGGCTACCCGAATGCTGGGATTATGGGCCATTTTAAATTTTATTCTTTATATACTTCTCTGTATTTAAAAAGCCTAATAAATACTATTTGAAAGAAAGAAAGATATGTCACTTTTGTAAACAAAGAATAGTGCATTTACGTGTCATTCCCCTGGACAGTCAGAAATCACAAAGTTTGCATTTGGAGACAATCAGCAGTATGCAAATCCTGCGGTTGACCCCCAAGTTCTTCCTTATATACACCATGATCATTACCTCAAGTTGCGTAAGTTCTGCTTCCTTTCTTCTTAAAAGAAGAGATGGGAGTGACCAAAGCCTCTCTTAAAAGCATCAAGGCAGAGACCATATTCTATTCTTTTGTCATATCCTTCATCCTTGGTATCTAACAGAGGGTGTGGCACATAGCAACCCTTTAATAAATTACTGTTCAATGTATGGCAAATGGATATTAACTACTTACAAGACAAGTCAATTTTTAGTTTATCCTTCATGGTGGCACTTTGAGAATGTATTATCTTCCTGACAGTAGAAGCCTGTTCCTAAAAAGGAGGTAAATTGAAAAGTCAGAAGGTGAATTGTATAATTAGCAGCTAATAGAGTAGGTAGCCAGACACAGTCCTCCCTTACATAAAACCTTAAACTTCCCCAACGTTAGGAACAACGCTATGTACCAGGAGCTACTGTGTGCTGTGTAAGTCAGGTCAGGATGGGCTGACTCTAATCTCATTGTTGTCTTTTAGTAGCTATAGAGAATGCCTTTTCCTAGTTTTAAATTCCTGCCTCTCATTGTTACCCTTCAGTTCTAGTTGCTAAGGGAAGGCTTAGCTGCAGCTTACTGAGTATATTAATTAACCCTAATTGGAGAAACACCTTTCTGAAGCCTATTCTTAATATACCTTTCTTAGATTAAATAATACTTGAATACAGGTATCAATAGGGGAAAAGACTCTAACATGATGCTGAGATGAGCTTCAACAGCCTTGTATGGTGAGGAATTTAGGGAGACAGTCCCTCTCACTGCCCCTTTAGAGGTGACAGAAAGGAACTCTCTTTCAGAAGAGTCTTATCTTGGCTGTCCAGTGAGCAAGGCTATTAGCATCTGTGATAAGTGACTGAACCCATCACCGTTCCATCTGTTTGCCAGGAAATCAACCCACACGATAGGTGGCATGTGCAGGACAAAAGAAATGTTGCTTAAAAGAGTATACCCTAGGACAGGACTGCTTAATAGGACATGACTGCTGGGAAACAAATGTTCTCGGTTTTCCTAGCCTACCTTAAATAAATAGAAATGCTACAGCATCCAAGCAGAGCTAATAATTATGCACTGAAGATTTCTGGTCTGAGACACAAAGGGTTTCTTACCGGAGGCAGACGCAATATAAACTGGTTTTCAAGTTCGTGAGGAGGTTCATCCTGGCTTTTACTCATCTCTTGTTTTTGAGTTCATGAAAACAAAAACAAAACCAACAGAAAGTTACCAAAAACTCCTCTTGCTCCCTCTACTGACCACTTCTGATAGTACTGGTTTAAATTATACAAGATCTTGCTGATAACCCTCAATGGAATGTGCGGACAGCTCTGAAATATCTTATTTTACCATAACTTGATTATTTCTAAAAGTCACCTTATCTCCTCTCCAATATGTGCAGATTTTCCAATGGTAATCATAATTACATGACAACAAATGAAGTAAGAGCTGTTGCGCATGATTTAGTCTTCTTAATATTCTTATATTCTCAGGTAAAAGACTATTTGGTGACTACCAAAGCAGGCTACATACCTCTGCAGAGAAAGTGCCAACCAAAGGCTGAAATCAATCCAAAAACCACTGGCAGAAATGCCCTATGATGATTTGAAGGAAATAGCTTAATTTTCATGATTTCATTCACCTTAATGGGAGGAATTAAACAGTCTGTGGGAGAACAGGCAGCATTTTATGACACTAGAGCTAATTGTTGAGTTCTGAGCCATTTTGGGGAAAAGTTAGGAGTCTCGATCTTACGGCTAGGCTATCTACATAAGTACACCTAACTTCATGGAATAGATGCATTTCCGAAAGGATATGAAAGAACGTAAAATCCAATTTGATTTATTCATTCTTAACATTTCCTGCATGCACTCTATGTGTCAAGCCCTACATTGAGTGCGTTAGGTCTATTATTTCATTTAATCCTCACAACCACCACTTATTTGAAATACCCCTAAAAGCTATCCGTGGGAATCCAAGATGGATCCCTTTATATATATAAAAAATACACCTCTGTAAAGCAAATCATCTCCAAGTTAATCTTTATTTTTCTTCTTATTTTCCATCTATTCTGGGTATATCTGTAGCAGCCTGCATTTTCGGTTTTAGGGTGCACACTACTTCTGAGGAAATTTTTTTCTCAAAGATGGAAAGAAAGCAACGTACATCTGTGAAACTGACAAAGTTTTCTTAGGTTCAAAGGACACTATGCTGTACATTAAATTGTAAAATCTTATACTTTAGATGAAAAGTTCCAGATAATGTACAACTTCTAATATTCCATAAACCCATCCATTGAGTTCTGAGATTTGAATTAGAATCTCACTTAAAATCACTGAAACCTTAAAATATCACATACAAAGAAGCAGGCTCACAGATATAGAGAACAAAGTAGTGGTTACCAGTGGGAAAAGGGAGGGGAGGGACAGTTTAGGGGTAGGGGATTTAGAGGTACAAACTATTATGTATAAAATAAGGTACAAGGATATATTGGACAACACAGGCAATATAGCCAACATTTTATAATAATTATAAATGGAGTATCACCTTTAAAAATTGTGAATCACTCTACTGTACACCTGTAATGTAATACTGTACATCGACTATACTTCAGCAAAATAAAAGAATTGAAAAAAGAGGGGAACAAAGCATATTAAGCATTACCAGTTAAAATAGAGTAAAATAAGAGTAAAAACAGGGAAAAATGAAAAACCAGCAAAAACACATACAAATGCATCTGAGACCCTATTACAGGTAAGTTATTCACCAGTTATTATTTCAGTCCTTTAGGTTGACTTCAGAAACTACCAAAAAAGCACAAGAGAAATCAGGAGTGAAAAATTAGACACCCAGGATGAGAGAGAGAGATAAGGGGAGAAAAAGAGAGAGATTATTTGTGATAGTCATTTCTTCTCTTTTTGCTTCATACAGTTATACAAACACACATATAAATACAGAAGCTAAATGTAAAGGTAAGGGGAAAAATTAAACAAAATAAATTAAATAAAGACTCTTAGGACTGGGTACATTGCCTAACACGAGAGTAACAAACACTTAAGGTTGGGAGTAGAAACACAGATTTGAAGAACTAGCTGCTAAGCAAGATTTTATCAGATCAATAGTAACTTTTAGATTTCTCAGCAGAACTAAGACTAGAGCATTCTGTTCATTTCCATGCCTTTCTGGCAACTCCTCTCTTATGAAAGAAAGAATGTAAGAACCAAAACTATTTTAGAGAAGGAGGACACCCCTGGTTGAAATGACTTTTAATGATTTTTTTTAAGATTTGTTATGTGCATTTATACAATGAACTGGTTGTATTATACTTATTTTAAGAAAAAGCATCCCCTTTCTTCCAGCAAGCACTCTTTGATAATTAAAATAACAGGACCACTCTCCACTATTCACCCCCACCCCCAGCTCCATCTCACTTCAGGGGAATTAGGATTGGAATTGGAATTATATACAGTTAGACGGAGGGCGCTTGATAGCACGCTCCCAGCAGCACAAGTCAGCACAAGCCTAAATTGGTACTTGCTCAAGTTCATAGCCGCTGGCTGCAGTTCGGAGGCAGTGACACTTTCATCCTTATCCCAGGGGCACTAACCTCCCAAGGGAAGCGTGCAAGCTCCTAGGCTTTGATCCCATTTCCCTAGAAAACCTCCCGCGGGGCCAAGGGGCCCCAAGCCTTCGCGCCACCCCGGAGGACCGGAGAGGGAAACACAGCGCGGCGCCGTTTGGCGCTGACTCGGCGCCGGGTGCCCTCGGACGGCCGGACTCACCCGCTCCTCCGCTGACTCGCGCCAGGACCGCCTTTCTCCCCTAGGGGGTTCCGAACGAAGGGGGCGAGTGGGCTCCCGGGCGGCCGGCCGCGGATGCGAGCTGCGTGCGGACTTCGCGGCGACAGGTAGGAGCCTCGCGCGCCACTCCTCCCCGCCTCGCCACGCCTCCACCACCGCCGGGCGGAGCGGACAGGCAGGTGGCCTCGAGGCGGCGACCAGCTCGCCGCGTGCCTAAGTGGGGAGGCTCGAAGAGTACTGATAGCGGCGGGGACGCGGCCGCTCAGGGACCTCGCGGAGCAAGGCTTCAGAACAAATACCCTTTTCACGGGCCGACCTTCGGGGCGGCCACGGGAGTTTTAGCAGTACACAGTGGTATCTGTAAAAGGGGCGGCACAAGCGGTTGCTCCGCGAATCCGTTAGGTCGGACCGGCGTGTTTTCTGGTGAGGCGACCTCGTCTGGTGACAACTACACCCCCGCACAAACCCATTAAGTAACTAGAATCCGCGCCCAAACTACCCTAATAGAATTAGTCTCTCCCTTCTCAACAGTCACTATTTTACATCTTTTGGTCGGAGATACAAGTTACTCAGCTAATTTCTCCTAAATGGGGGTCACAGTTTAAATAAACTTTTGGCAGTTCGCTTCTCCCAAAGATCCTTAACTTACGGGAAAAAAAAAATCTTAAGACCACTGACCTTTTCCTTCTAGTAAGTTTTCCAGAGGGGTTTTGGCAGCAGCCTGGGTGCCGATGTCGGCAGCAGCCTGGGTGCCGATGTCGGCAGCAGTCTGGGTGCCGATGTCGGCAGCAGCCTGGGTGCAGATGTCGGCAGCAGCTTGGGCGCCATTATCGTCAGGAGTTTGGGTGCCTTGGTTGCGGGTAGTTTGGGCACTGAGATCGCCAGCGGTTTCATCCCCATGGCCAACAGGAGTTTGGGACTCTCGAAGTCTCGTTACTTGTGATGTTGAGGTTGTTAGTGTTAAATTATTTCCTGAGGAACTGGGGCGTCGCTTCTTAGGGCGCTCCATGGTCTAGCTCTTTGAGGTCTTAAAATGGCCTCCAGTTTGGTCATGTGACCTCGAAAGATTCCAGAACTTTCATAAAATGATGTCAAAGGTGCCCTCCTTAAAGGCACAGGGATAATATTAGAGACCTTACGGGATGCCTGTTAGAGATTATGGCCCTTACGTCTCTATTGCCTTACACTTATCAAAATGTAATGCTACGGAGTAAATATTTTTAGGCGACTAATGTACAATGATTTCTTCTGGATAAGTGATTTTTTTTTCATTCAGTGAAACAATTACCAGAGTTTCAGACCGAGACAAAATCACTTTTGGTCCTTTTGAGATTTCATCCACTGATCTTTACTTTGGCGCTATGTCGTGGGGCTGCATCGAGGATTGTAATACAAAATAGATCTATGAAACTCATTTTTCATTTACAGTAGAATATTCTGGACGGCATTTATTATATGCAACATAATTCTTTAATAATAACTCAAAAGAAAAATTCTGTTTTCAGTAACTGAAATAGCTGAGTAATTGTGTTTTAAATCATGTGCACAATGTGAATTATGTAATTAACTTTCCTTGCGATGGCTGCTAGGAAGCTCAGAACCAATTTTACAACCCACCTCTAACAACTGTGTACCTTATTGGTATATGTTGATCCTCCTCTTATCTTACATAACCACATTTTCTTCCAATTCCCAATTATTTTTATTTTGTGTGGCAGGTAACACTGAAAACTGCTTCAAAACTTTTTTGGGGGAAAAGGATCAGATATAAATATTAGATAAATAAAAATAGTGCTCTGACAGAAGTGTCACAGGGAGCATCCTTATGAGTGGAGGGGGGGAGCATAGTAAGTAACTTCTCATTTATAAATTCAATCATTCAACAAATGTTAATTGAGAATCTAATATACCAGACTTGATTTGAAATATTTATTAAATGCTTAATATATGGTAAGAACTTTCATGGGAGGAGGCAAAAATTAAATACAGGCATACACATATGTAATGTTTTCCTTTATTGCCAGATTTCCAGCCCCTTCTTAACAAAGAAGGGAATGAAAAGTGAAAAAAAGGAAAGGGTATGAATTATGGTTTCTCTTAGTAAGGGAGAGCTGATCCAAGAAGTAGCACTTATGTACAGGTGAAAGTTTGTCATATACATACTATCATAGTGTCAAATACATACAGAATATTTTTCTGGGTTTTGTTCTGTCATGTTGTTGCCTTTCCGATAAGTTCTTCTGGACCTCATCCCCTCCAAAGCCCTCCTCCCTCTCCCCTAACTGTGGCTTCAATCAGTTTCATCATAATAGCAAGTGTGCAGTTGCATGTATTCCTTTAACAAAAATTTGAGTTATGTGCCAGGAACTGTTTGAAGGTTAATAATAGCTAACATTCATTGAGCGCTTATTAGGTGCTAAGCTCTTTATTAAGTGTTTTGTTTGCATTATCTCATTTAACCCTCACAATTGCTTTGTGAGTTTTGTGTGACTATAATCCTGTTTTTGTTTTTGTTTTATCAGATGAGTAAACTGAGATTTTAAAAGGTTAATTATCTTGACTCATGTCCAACATGTAGTAAATGGCAGAGCCAATATTTAATTTAAGTCCAGTTCCATTTGACTCTGTGTCTATGTGTACATATTCAGGTTTCCCCTAAACAATTGGTTGTGCAGTTATTCCCCATTCCCTCACTCCCCCCAGCACCTGGAAACTTATATACTACTTTCTGTCTCTATGAATTTGCCTATTCCAAGTACCTCATTATAAATGAAATTATATAATATTTGTCCTTTTGTGCCTGGCTTCTTTTGCTTAGCATAATATTCTCAAGGTACATCCATGTTGTAGCATGTATCAGACTTTCATTCCTTTTAAAGCCTGAATCATATTTCATTGTATGTATATACCACATTTTGTTTATCTGTTTGGGTAAATGGATGGACATTTGGGATGTACCACCTTTTGGCTATTGTGAATAATGCTGCTATGAGCATTGTTGTACAAGTATCAGTTTGAGCCTCTGTTTGCAATTGTTTGGGGTATATATATACCTAGAAGTTGAATTGCTGGATTATATGGTAAATCTATATTTAAAATTCTGAGGAACCATCAAGCTATTTTCCACTGTAACTGCACCATTTCATATCCCCAAAACAATGCACACGGTTCCAATTTCTCCACATCCTCACCAACATTTATTATTTTCCATTAAAAAAAAAAGCAATAGCTCTCCTAACAGGTATGTAGTGGTATCTCATTGTGGGTTTTTTTTTTAGCACTCATACGCATCCTTATTATATGCATTTTTGAACAAACCCCTAGAGCTTTACAGAAGAGCAATGACAACCATTCCCTGAAATAACACTCTTGTCAAAGTAGCTTGCACAGAACATTTATATAGCTATTATTATCATTATGGTTTTGATTTGCATTCTAATGATGTTTGATTTGAGCATCTTTTCATGTGATAATTGGCCATTTGTATATTGTCTTTGGAGAAATGTCCATTCAAGTCTTTTGCCCACTTTTAAAATTGAGTTGGCTGGGTTTTATTTTTTGCTGTCATTAAGTTGTAGGAATTCTTTATATATTCTGGAAACTAACCACTTATCAGATATATGCTTTGAAAATATTTTCTCCTGTTTTGTGGATTATTATTTCATAATCATGATATTATCTTTTGATGCACAAAACTTTTGATTTTGATGGCATCCAGTTTATCTATTTTTTTCTCTTGTTCCCTGTACCACTGAAGTTATATGCAGGAAATGATTGCCAAAACCAATAACATGAAGATTTCCCCTATGTTTTCTTCTAAGAGTTTTATAGTTTGGGGTCTTATATTTAGGTCTTTGATCCATTTTGAGCCAATTTTTGTATATAGTGTAAAGTAAGGGTCCAACTTCATTCTTTTGTTATGTGGACATCTTATCCAGTTTTCCCAAAACCATTTGTTGAAGAGATTGTCCTTTCCCCTGTTGAATGATGTTGGCACCCATGTGGAAAATCAATTGACCATATATGTAAGGGTTTATTTCTGGGCTCTCTATCCCATTGGTCTATATGTCTATCCTTATGGTAATACCACACTGTTTTGGTTACTGTAGCTTTGTAATAAGTTTTGAAATCAGAAAGTGAGTCCTTCAGATTTGTTCTTTTTCAAGATTATTTTGGATATTTGGGGTCCCTCAAGATTCCATATGAATTTTAGGATAGACTTTTCTATTTCTACAAAATTACCACCGGATTTTGACAGGAATTGCATTGAATCTATAGATCACTTTCAATAAGATTTCTATTTAACAATATTAAGCCTTCCAATCCATGAACATTGATGTCTTTTTATTTATTTATGTCTTCTTTAATTTCTTTCATTAATGTTTGTAATGTTGAATGCACAAGTCCTTTGCCTTCTTTGTTAAATTATTCATAAGTATTCTATTCTTTTTGATGCTATTGCAAATGGAACTGTATTCTTTTCATATTGTTCATTGTTAGTATATAGAAATGCAACTGATTAATGTGTGTTGATTTCATATCCTACAACATTGCTGAATTCATTTCTTAGCTCTAATAGCTTTTTTTTGTGAAATCTTTAGGGTCTTTTACATATAGGATCATGTTATCTGTGAACAGAGGTAAGTTTACCTCTTCCTTTCCAACCTGATACCTTTTTGTTTCTTACTTAACTGTTTTGGCTAAAATTTCCAATAATATGTTAAATAGCAGCAGTCATTCTTATCTTGCTCCTGATATTAGGGGGTAAACCTTCAGTCTTTCACCATTGAGTATGATGATAGCTATGGGTTTTTCATATATGGACTTTATCATGTTTTCTTAAATTGAGGTATAGTTGATTTACAATGTTGTAATAGTTTCAGGTGTACAGCAAAGTGATTCAGTTATACATATACATATATATTATTTTTCAGATTCATTTCCATTATCAGTTATTACAAGATAATGAATATATTTCACTGTGTTACACAGTAGGTCCTAGTCAGTTATCTGTTTATATATAGAGTGTGTATATGTTAATCCCAAACTCCTAATTTATCCCTCCCCCTTTCTCCTTTGGTTACCATAAGTTTGTTTTCTATGTCTGTGAGTCAATTTCTGTTTCGTAAATAAGTTCATTTGTATCATTTTTAGATTCCACATGTAAACGATATTATCTGATATTTGTCTTTCTCTGTCTGACTTACTTCACTTGCATGATAATCTCTAGATCCATCCATGTTGCTGTAAATGGCATTACTTCATTCTTTTTTATGGCTGAGTAATATTCCATTGTATATATATACCACCTCTTCTTTATTCATTCATCTGTCAATGGACATTTAGGTTGCTTCCATGTCTTGGCTATTGTAAATAGTGCTTCTATGAACATTGGGGTGCATATATCTTTTCAAATTGGAGTTTTCTCCAGATTTATGCCCAGGAGTGGGATTGCTGGATCTTATAGTAACCTTATTTTTAGTTATTTAAGGAATCTCCATACTGTTCACGATAGTGGCTGCACCAATTTACATTCCCACCAAAAGTGTAAGAGGGTTCTTTTTCTCCACACTCTCTCCAGCATTTATTATTTGTAGACTTTTTGATGATGGCCATTGGACTTTATGATGTTAAAGCTTCCTTTTATTCCTAGTTTATAGAGTGTTTTTATCATGAAAAAATGTTGAATTTTGTCAAATGCATTTTCCATATCAGTTGAGATTGATCATGTGGATCTTTTTTCCTTCATTCTATTAACATGGTCTATTACATTGATTGATTTTCATGTTGAACTATACTTGCTCTCCAGGAATAAATCTCACTTGGTTATGGTATAGAATCTTTTTAATAATTTGGTGAATTCTGCTTGATAATATGTTGTTGAGGATTTTTGCATCAATATTCATAAAGGATATATATTGGTCCATAATTTTCTTTTCTTGTAGTATCTTTGTCTGGCTTTGGTATCAGGATAATTCTGGCCTCATAGAATGAGTTAGAAGTGTTCTATCCTCACATATTCTGGAAGAGTTGGAGAAATATAGTAGTTAATTCTTCTTTAAATGTTTAATAGAATTAATCAGCAAGGCCATCTGGTTCAGAGCTTTTCTTTTTTGGGAGGTTTTTGATACTGACTTAATCTCCTTATTAGTTATGAATCCGTTGAAATTTTCTATTTCTTCATGATTCAGTCTTGGTAGTTGTGCGTTTCTAGGAATTTTTCCATTTCATCTGGGTTGTCTAATTTGTTGATGTACAATTGTCAATAGTATTCTCTTATAATCCTTTTTATTTCTGCAAAATTGACAGTAATGTTTGTGCTCTCTTTTCTGGCCTAATTAATTTTTCTCCTTTTTTTGTCTTATTCAATCAAGCTAAATATTTTCCAATTTTGTTGATATTTTCAAAGAGCTATTATCGGTGTCATTGATTTTCCCTATTGTTTTTCTATTTTCTATTTTATTTATCTCTGTCCTAAATTTTTTTGTGTTCTCAATCTTTTTTACTTTTATTTTTGCATGCTTTCCCATGTAACACTTTTGTAGGAATCCTTATATTTTCTTTTTAAATTTTATTATATAAATTTCAGGTATACAATATTGTAGTGCAACTTCTGAATATACTAAAGAGTGATCATCACCACAAATCTAGTTACCGTTCATCACCATAGAATTGATAGCCTTCACCCACGTTGCCCACTCCCAACACTCCTCCTTTCTGGTAACTGTTCCCTGTATCTATTAGTTTGTTTTTGTTTTATTTTGTTTATTTGGTTGGTTGGTTTTGTTTTTGTATGCCACATGGGTGAAATCATATGGTATTTACCTTTCTCTGTCTGACTTATTTCACTTAGCATTATACCCTCAAGATCCATACATGTTGTCACAAATGACAGGATTTCAATCTTTTTATGGCTGAGTAGTATTCCATTGTATATACATATATACAATATCATCTTTATACATTCATCCATTGATAGACACTTAGGTTGTTTCTATATCTTGGCTATTGTAAATAATGCTGCAATGAACATGGGGGTGCATATATCTTTTTGAATTAGTATTTTTGTGCTCCTCAGAAATACCCAGAAGCAGAATAGCTGGGTCATATGGCAGTTCTGTTGGTATTTTCTTATATTTTCTATCTCTTTGTTGAGGTTCTCACTGTGTTTGTCCATTCTTTTCCCGAGTTTGGTGAGCATCTTTATGTCCATAACTTTGAACTCTTTATCAGGTAGCTTGCTTGTCTTCACTTTGTTTAGTGCTTTTTCTTGGGTTTTGTCTTGTTCTTTTGATTAGAGAAATATCTGTTTCCTCATTTTGCCTAATTCTCTGTGTTTGTTTCTAAGTATTAGGTAAATTAGCTAGCTCTCCCAGTCTTGAAGGAATGGCCTTATGTGGGGCTCAGAAATGTAATCCCACCTGGCCACCAGAGCCAGGCATGCAAGGGGTATGCCCTATGTGGGTTGCTTGCACCTTCCTGTTGTGGCAGGGCCATGGCTGCATGTGAGCCTTTCAAGAGTAGGTTTTCTGTTCCCTATAGTCCTACAGTTTTTCCGGATGTACTACCCATTGGTTTTCAAAGCCAGGTATTTGGGAGTCTTGTCTCTCTTGTGTAGGATCTAAGGGTTGGGGTGCCTGATGTGGAGTTCTGAATCTCTTACTCCTCAAGAAAAATAAATTATTTCTGCCATTTTGCTATTTTTTTCTACATGTCTTATAGTTTTTTGTCCCTCATTTACCTTTGTGTTTAGTTGACATTTTGTAGTGACACATTTAGGTTCTTTTCTCATTTCCTTTTGTGTACATTCTATAGATATTTTCTCAGTGGTTACCATGGGGAAGACATTTAAAATTCTAAAGTTATAACAATCTAAATTAAATTGATATTTCTTAACTTCAATGCCACACAAAAACTCTACTCCTATGTGGCCCTGTCCTCCACTCTTTATTATTAACGTCATAAATTACATCTTTATACATTGTGTGTCCAATAATATAGATTTATGATTATTTTAGGTGTGTGTCTTTTAAATGCTGTTAAAAAAAAGAGGAATCACAAAATAAAAATGGAATTATACTGACCTGTAAATTTACCTCTGCAGCTACCTTTGTGTTGTTCATTATTTCTCATACGGCATTGAGTTATGGTCTAGTGTCCTTTCATTTCAGCCTGAAGGACCAGTTTTAGCATTTCTTGTAAGACAGGCCTACTAGTAACAAACTCCCTCAGTTTTTGTTTATCTGGGAATATCTTAATTCCTACTTCATTTTTGAAGGGTAGTTTGACCAGATATAGAATTCTTGCTTGATAGTTTTTTCTTTCAGCACTTTGAATGTGTGACCCCACTATCTTCTGGACTCCATGGTTTCTGAAGAGAAATAGGCTATTAATCTTATTCAGCCTCTCATGTACATCATGAGTCACTTCTTTCTTTTTTATTTCAAAATTCTCCCTTTGGCTTTGGCTTTTGACTATAATGTGCCTCAGTGCAGATCTCTTCAATTTATCCTGCTTGGAGGTTGTTAGCTTCTTGGTGCATATATAGATTCACGTCTTTCATCAAATTTGGGAAGTTATCAGTTATTACGTCTTCAAATTTTTTTTATTCCTCTTTCTCTCCCTTCCCTCCCTCCAGGAATCCCACTATGCATATGTTAGTATGATTGATAGTGTCTCATCCATCTCTTAGGTGCTATTAATTTTTCTTCATTCTTTTTTCTTCCTGCTCCTCAGGCTGGATAAGCTGGATTAATCTATCTTCAGTTTCATTGATTTTTTTTTCTTTTCTTTGCTCAAATCTTGCTCAAAACTCTCTCTAGTGAATTTTTTATTTCAGTTATTGTACTTTTCAACTCCAGAATTTCTTTTTCATTCCTTTTTATAATTTATATCTGTTTATTGATATTCTCTGCTTGGTGTGATATTGTTCTATTGTTTCCTTTAGTTCTTTGTTCTTGGTTTCCTTTAGCAATTTGGGCATATTGCAGACAGTTAATTTAAAGTCTAATAAATTCAATGCTTCAGTTTCTTTAGGGATAGTTTCTATTAATTTCTTTTTTTCCTGTGAATGGGCCATTCTTTCTTCTTCCTTTGCATGCCTTGTAATTTTTATTGAAATCTGTATATTTTGAATATTATAATATGGAAACTTTTGAATTATGACTCTTCTCCTTCCCCAGGGAGTATTTTTGCTTCCTACTGTGGCTTGTGTTTGTTTGTTTGATGAATTTTCTAAACTATTTTTGTGAAGTCTCTACAGTAGCCCCCTCCTTACCCGCAGTTTCAGTTTCCATATTTTCTATTACCAACAGTCAACCATTGTCTGAAAATATTAAGTGGAAAATTCCAGAAATAAACAATTCATAAGTTTTAATTTGTGCACTGTTCTGAGCAGCATGATGAAATCTCATTTTCCCACTCCATCCCACTTGAGACATGAATCATCCCATTGTCCAGCATCTCCTACCTGTTAGTCACTTAGTAGCCATCTTGATTATCAGATCAACTGTCATGATATTGCAGTGCTTGTGTTCAAGTAATCCTCATTTTACTTAATAATGGCTCCAAAGCCTAAGAGTAGTGATGCTGGCAATTCGGATATGCTAAAGAGAAGCTATAAAGTGCTTCCTTTAAGTGAAAAGGTGAAAGTTATTGATTTATTAAGGAAAGAAATTGTTTGCTGAAGTTGCTAAGATCTGCAGAAAGAATGAATCTTCTTTCTATGAAATCATGAAAAAGGCAAAATAAATTCATGAGTTTTGTTGTTGCACCTTAAACTACAAAAGTTATGGCCACAGTGCATAAGTGTCTAGTTAAGATGGAAAAAGCATTAAATTTATGTAATATGATATTTTGAGAGGAAGAGATCACATTCACATAACTTTTATTACAGTATACTGCTATAATTGTTCAATTTTATTTTTAGTTATTTTTAATCTCTCACTGTGTCTAATTTATAAATTACACTTTATTGTAAGTGTGTATGTATAGAAAAAACATAGTATATATATAAGATTTGGTACTATCTGCAGTTTCAGGTACCCACTGGGTGTCTTGGAATACATCCCCTGCAGATAAGGAGGGACTACTGTGTTGTGTAATGTGGCTAGTAAGCTTTGTATTCCATTAGCTTAGTTAGTATTTTGACAGAATTTTCTTAAGTACCTGGAGCCAAGAAAAGAAATACAGAAAGGAAAAAAGAGAAAGAAAAAAGTACTCTCTCAATGTTTGCAGATTGGCTCTGTGTTGGAGGACTCTGTAAATGTTTAGCCAGTCCACTTAAAACTCTGCCTTAGCCTTCGGTTCCTGCTTGCACAAATCCTGAAGGTCAGCCAGAGGTGAAAGCTTAGATCTTTTCAGGCCTTTTCTGAACATGCATCCAGCTCTTGGCATGCATGTGGTTTTCTCAATTCCCCAGCATACTTGAGTGCTGTTGGAAGGTTTCCTTCCCCAACTTCTTTTTTCTTGGGCTTTTCAGTCTATTACTTGTTCCTACTGTTACCCCATTCCCCAGGCTGCTCCAGATAATACTTTTGCCTTTAAATGCTTTTGACAAAAGCTGCCCAGGAAGTCTTGAGAATGCTCCAGTTCTGGTGAAATAAAGGCAGACCCTTATACCCATCCTTGAGGGAGCCACTAGTCAGGTGGAAACATGCAAAGTCTGTTTTGCTCACTCTGGCAATATCAACTTGTGCCAAGAGTGCAGGATGTCACCTTCATGGCTGCCACTGACCTGGAGAGTGAGGAGTTGGCAGGCAGATGATTAAAAATACCACAACACACTTTTACTGCAATGTAGACACCTTTTTCTTCATTAAGCTTTAACCTGCTAGTGAATTTTGTATTAGATTCTAGCAGTCTGCAAAAATGGACACTTTTTGCCCACTTATTAGTTGTTTTTGTGGAGAGACAAAACCCTAGAGTTCCCTACTCTGCTATTCTTGGTGGTGTCATTCAAACTATTGATTTGTTTCCAGAATTCTTATTCCAGAAGTCGATTTTGACAGTGTTTGCCAGTTTATTTTCTTCTTTTGTGAAGGGAAGGACTTTTGGTGTTTCCTAATCTGCCATTTTCACTGATGTAATTCAAACACAGGAATTTTTTTAATCTGTACAAATTGTCCATCTCAGTACTTTATCCTACCAGAGAATCATTGCTGGAAGGAGACAATGTCTGGCCACTCTGACTTCTACATGGACCTAGTCTTGGCTCTCAGCTTCAGCATTTTCATTGGAGGAAGCATTATCTTAGAGAAGATAGGTCTTATTAAAATGACCAGCACCAGTTTTATTAGAGCAATCACAACATTTTAAAAAAAGATTGATTGTTTAGTTTTTCTCTTACTCTTGCTTTTTTTCCATTAGCACATTTTCTTCCTTGTACTTTTCTGTATTTTCTGATTTTTCTTGCAGTTAACATGCATGTTAATTTTATAATCAGGAAAAAATTGAGCTTTTCAAAAACAGGTAAATTTCTTGTTTCACCAATGGAATAAAAGAAATTTCACCAATGTAATAAGAAAAAAAATCCAAGCTCCTTACTAAAGCTTATAAAGAACAGTTACATTTTTCAATTGTCTTTTCACCTGAAAAACATGTAAATAGTTGCAGTGTAAGTTTATTATATTACAATGTTTTAGAATTGATAGATTAATAATTTTTCCACCTTTATTTAGGTCATGGTGGCCATACATACCTGAAGGAATGGTCCTGGTGGGTTGGACTAATATTCAGTAAGCACTCTTTAATTTACAGCCTATTAGAATTATATTTAACCCAATGCTCATATAAAAACAGTTTTCTTCATGTATCAGTCAGGTTTAGAGTAAGCCAACAAGCATTTCTTTGCTCTTTTTCCCAGATATTTTCTGTAAAGCCTCATTTCCTCCAATAATTACATGAACACTCACATACACAGACGTAGTCACATAAGCATAGATACATATTTACTTACTTTAATATAAGAAAAATTATCTCAAGGGTATATTTCTGAAAAAGAATATGAAAATGAATATATGTACATATATGTATGACTGAAACATTATGCTGTAAACCAGAAATTGACACGTTGTAACTGACTGTACTTCAATAAAAAAAGAGTATATTTCTGTCACTGCCCTACTTTCAGATCTGTTTCTGTGTGGCTAAGCAAAATCAAATTTAACTTCAGCTCCTGTTGCCTTGGCCTAGAGTTACAGTTGAGTCTCGCTTCTCAAGGCCTGCACTATAAAGAAGCAACTTTGCTAGAAAAATTATCCAAATGAGGGAGGCATCCTGGGGACAAGTAACAGAAAGAGATAAGGATATAGTTAATGTCAGACTCTAGACACTGAGACTGCTGTGAGCCTTTCAGTAAAATCCTGCCTTTTTGGTCTTCTGTTCTGGCAGAAGCAGAGCTTTCTTAATCACAGCAAAATGGAAGTGCTTCTCATTTCTCTGGAAACATCATTCATTTGCTCCTTATTTACCAGTCATTTGTGCATATTTACTGATACTTTGATTAGGGGGTCATAACATATTAGAAATTATCAGCTTTTTAAAAAACGATCAATTGGCTCACTGGAATAATGATAAAAATTACTAGGGCATTAGTAAGAACTGTCCTGTTTTATAGCTGCCGTGGGATTTATTTAACCAAGAAAAAAAAGGTAGGGCTCAACTGGTATTTGGTAGTGCAGAGTTTATACAGCATAAGTGGATATATAAGAGCTTTTGATTCTTTAAGTGGGCTGGATTAACTTTAAGAAGTGTAGTATATGTAAAAAATAGTACAGGTATGCCAAGTTTTGTTTATAGTCATGTTCCCTCATGTAACCATGAACTTTGTGTCTCCTTTGAAGTGGGAATTGAAGAAGCTGCCAATCTTGTAGCTTGTGTCTTTTCCCTAGCAACGCTTGGATGCACTGAGGGTATTAGTCAGGTAGGCAGAATTAAGATGCTTTACCTGGGACTTCTGTTTGTATCTTCATAATTTTTACTCTTTCTCATTTTTTTTAATTCTTATACTCTCAAATTACTTCTAACTGATAGTGTTTTACTTCTACTGAAGATGGTCTTTTTTTTTTTGAAGATGGTCTTTTATTTCATTTATTTCTTCCTTTATTTGGGAGAAATTTTAATGTGTAGACTGTTTAGAAGATACTGTATATTTCAATGAATATCTGCCCACATATAAAGTCCATTAACTATAACATTGCTTAAATTGTTACTTCTGCAATAATTTTTCTTTAATTTATCTGTCTTACATGTCCCTTGCTGCCTCTTACTTTGTTCCTGGGAACTGCCCAGTAGAATTAAACTAATCAGCTTTTTTTTTTATTCCTGTTGACACACTAGAAAAAAAATCTAAATTAAAGGAAAATAATTTTAGGATGGCAGACAGCATTGTCTTAGATGTTAGATACAAATTACTATGCATAAAATAGGTAAGTAATAAGAATATATTGTATAGCACAGGGAATTGTTATTATAATTATTATAATTTGTTGTTATCTTGTAAGAACTTTCAAAGGATTATAATTTATAAAGATACTTAATCACTATGCTGTACATCTGAAACATAATATTGTAAATCAATTATACTTCAATAAAAAAGTCTTATTCAGAAGGCCATCCTCCTTTCTTTCATAGAATGTAAATGGGGTTTTTCTGCTCTATTTCACCATCTTTAAATATTTTTGCTTACCTAAAAAAGAAAACAAAACTGTCAACCTACCAGTTACCCGAGGACTTCTGCCTCTTTATTTTTTTTATCCTAATTATGGGACATTTGGCAGAATATCAGATTTCATGCCAGTTTCTTGAAAAGGATTATAGTGAGGGTGAGGAAAAGGATACATATCAAATATATAATATAATATAATATAATATAATATAATATAGATATATACAAGATTTTATTGTGGATGAGTCACTTTTATAAGAGAAAATTAATCAGATTAATGATTCTCAAGTTTTTTGGTAAGCTTTGCTACAAAAATAAAAGTTGCTTGGCATGCTTCTTTAAAAGGAGAGTAATTTATTTTCCTCACACATTTCTAGAACAAACATTTAATATGGATACAGAACAGGTTGTAAATGGGTGAATCTTGAATGGTGGGTCATCTTCATTTTTCCCCATTTGCTCCTCTTATTTAGTCATCAAAACCTATCCTATGTACCTCAGAATTACACTTCTACCTTACAAATCTATCAGGTCTCTAATTCCAGTCTTGTCCTTTTTCAGTCATTGGCACTGGTGTGATTGTAATCTTCCCAAAACATATGTTTAAAATACTTTAGAGGTTTCCTGTCACATTTAAAATAAAATCCAAACTCCTTAGCATGGCATAACTAAATAGTCCAGGTCCACCCTGTGATTCTCATTTTCAGAGATTCTCCAGTATTTACCTTGTATTTAAGTTGCACCAGATTACTAGCACTTCCCCCAAATTCTACATATTAGACCTAAGAAAATATTTAATGACTATATTATTGGTTTTAATGAAAATATGATTGATAAGTTTGCTTCCATTAAAGCTAGGAAAGTAAAATTTAATTCTGCTTTTTTTGTAGATAAAATATTTCAACTTAATGATGTGACTTTTAATGTATCTACTTTTCAGTGTTTTCAGCTGCTTTAATGTTCTGGAGAAACATGAACCATTCAAGAATACACAAAAACATGTATATGGGGCCTACGTTTTTCCTTTTGCCTCACACTCCAGTATGGTTCGGTATGGCATTGCTTTATTTAAAATTTTGGTATTTTGTTCATCATGGATTTTTGCACTAATTTTTATTTTTAAAACAATTGCATTAAAATATTTATAATGATTACTGAGTTTTTTGGCATCCTCTTAAATTTTGCACACAAGGTGAATACCTTACTCACTCCACCCTTATTCCATCCCTATTTGAGGTCCTTAAATATGTTAATTATCTATTTGCAACTAGTGGGCATCTGAAAATATTGTAGTTGAGATATAGGGCTTTTATTTCTGGAAGTGGTTTCCACCACCTCTCTACTTCTTAGTGTAGAGTTCAGAGTTCTGAAATGGGGACAAATTTTATTTTAAAAATAATATTTATTTTTTGAATAGGTAATATAGTCACGATTCAAAATTCAAAAGGCATAGAGAAAAGATATATAGGAAAAAGTCTCCTTCTCACTCGCAACCTCTAACCACCTAGTTCCACTCCCCAGAGCCAACCAATGTTAACAATATCCTTCAAGAGACAGTGTATTCTTATTCAAGCAAATGTGTACAAATATTTTACTCCCTCCCTTTTACACAAATGGCAGCATATTGTCTTGAATCTTGCTGTTTTAATTTAACAATATGCATTTGAGCTCACTCCATATCAGTATTTAAAGAGGTTCCTAATAAATACATAAATAAATAAAATAAAGAGGTTCCTCATTTTGCACATGTGAGTATATCTGTAGGATGAATTCCTAGAAGTCAGATTTCTGGAATAGGTTTACACATCTATAATTTGGTAGGTATTGCTAAACTGCTTTCCATGAAGGTGGTACCAATGTTTACAGTCCCACCAGTAATGCAAAAAGTACCTGTTTCCTTGCACCCACAGAGATGGTATCTCTGTATAGGTTTTAAAAATTTCTCTTAAACATCTTTTCACACGTTCAAGAGCCATTTGCATTCCCATTTCTTTGAGTTGTCTCTTTATATCCTTTGCCCACATATCTTTTGAATGATTAGTCTTTTATTATTAACTTGTAGGTGACCTTTATGGAATAAGGAAATTAGTCCTTTGTAGAAAAGTTTCAAATATTTGTCCCCCATTTAATTTTTCTTTTAACTTTGCCTATGGAAGTTTTTGCTGTTCAGAATTATTTATGTAGACAAAATCAATAACTTTTTCTCTTTTGGCTTCTGAGTTTTGTGTGAAGTGGAGAAGTTTGATGAAAGCTCACTGAAAAATAAAGACCGAAAGGGATCTTGGTAATCACTGCATCAGTAAGGAGGAAAATTAGAGTTGATTGTCAGAAATTTGTAAAATTCAATAACCTTTCAGTTTCCCCACATTTATTCTGTGTGTTGTCCCATGTCTATTTCCTCATGGTGATTCAAAGCAAAACTCTTAATACTAAGAGCCTATATGCTTGTCTTACAGAGAATGGGATGAATTAGGAATAATAGTTAATCGGATGGGAAGAAGAACCTGAGGGTTGGCAGCTCTAAGAAAAGAAAGAAAACGAAGCATCCCTGGGACCTGCCTTTGGGAAAGAAAAAGAAGAAAGTGCTTGAAAAGTGAGGATCAGCTGTTTTGACCTGGTGGTGTATCCTGCCACAAAATTGGTGTTGAAGCATAGCTGTTCAGAAAAAGAACCAGGCCGTGCAGATAATGTTCATCTAGCAATATCATGACTATGTGAAATTTTAAATTTGAACAACAGTGGTTTAGTACACAGGTCAGTCACATTATGTAGCAAAAGGTTTAAGCTTTAAGGAAATAACTTTAGGTCTGAGATATAGTTTAACAAATACCTTTGGCCCTCAGTATCTGCAGGTTCCGCTTCTGTGATTTAACCAACTGTGGATCAAAAATATTAAAAAAATTCCAGAAAGTTCCAAAAAACAGAACTTTCATTTCTTGCACTATGGCAACAATTTATGTAGTGTTTACATTGTATTAGGTATACAGGAGGATGTCTGTAGGTTATATGCAAATACTACATTTTATATAGGGACTTAAGCATCTGAAGATTTGGATATCTACATGCGGTGGGGTGGGGGTGTCCTAGAACCAGTCCTCCTGGAAGGATGACTGTACTGCTGAGTCCTGACTCCCCACTGCTTCTTTTCCTTTTTGTCTTTCTAATCCTTCCTTCTTACCTGATCAGAATACAGTGTCAAAACTCAAATATTTTTTTTCTTGGCTTCTCAATTTTCCTGTGAAACGTTTACAGAACACTGTATCTGTGAGTCATCTTGTAACTTTAAGGATTCCTTAAATTGTAGGGCAGCAATAAATTCCAGGGGTTACCCAGACACTGTGGATGGTTATTTGTGTAACTTCCTCTCTGCGACTGTTTCAATGTGATCAGTTATCTTCCACTCTTCTCAGTCACTGTTGCTGCCCTTGAATCCCAAGGCATCCTCTTATTCACACATTCTATACCCTCCGTCTTTTCCCATCATCTGTTTTACTACCTCTCCACTTTACCCCAGATTTCTCTCTCACAGCTCTCTCATCTTCCCAACGTGTCTCCTCCTGTCCATCCTCACTTCCGCTATCAGAATTCAATCCTCCACAGTCTCTTTCCTAAACTAGCAAAATATCCTTATTATTATTCTCTGTCTTAACCCAAGTACCATACAGCTGCTAAAATGATCTTTCTAAATGCATATATGAGGGTAAGGGGAAGAGCTTCATTTATTTAAAGCAATTCTATATTTTTTGGAAGTTTTAAAACATGAATGTAGTATTTTAGTCATGAAACAAGTACAGATATTACTCCACTGTTTAAAATCCTCTAACAGCTTTCCACTGATTGCAAGATAAAACTCAAACTTCTTAATATTGCATGATGTTTTAGCTTTGCCACTTCATCAGTTAGCTTCATGAAGTGACTTCTTGCCTTTCTCTTGTTCTCCCAGACAACTCTGTCAGGGTTATCAAAGATGCTCAGTTCTGAATAATAGTAACAAATATTAGCTACCTAAAGCATCTGCAGTGTGCCAAGTGCTTTGCATGTAATCTCATTTTTCAACCCTAAAAGGCACTACCATCAAATTTTTTTTTTAAAGAAACTGAGGATCAGAAGTTAGGTGACTTCCCTAATGTCACACAGTTACTGGCAGAGTCAGTATTTGAACACAGTTCTGCCTAACTCTAAAACTTAGGCTCTTTCCAGACTCAGAGACATAGAAAACAAAGTTATGGTTATCAGAGGGGTAAGGGGGAAGGGTGGGATAAATTGGGAGTTTGCAGTTGGCTGATACAAATTACTACGTACAGAATAGATAAATAAGATCCTACTGTATAGTACAAGGAATTATAGTCAATGACTTGTAGTAACCTGTAATGAAAAAGAATAAATATATATGTATGTATAACTAAATCACTATGCTGTACACTGGAAATTAATACAACATTGTAAATCTAAATAAATAAATAAATAAATAGGTCAGGTATAAAAAAACAAAAATAAAAAAATAAGTCATATAGTCTAACCAAAAAAACAAAAAAACAAGAAACAAAAACAACCAAAAAACAAAACAAAACAAAAAAACAGGCTCTTTCCATTATACCATGCTATCTCCAGAATGAAATGTTTCAGTCACTCTGGCCCCACCTTTTAGAGAAACATTACTTCTTATCTTTAAATACATTAGAAGGCAGGTTAGTAGAGTCATTCAGGCCATGAGCTCTGGAGTCAAACTGCCTGGGTTCAATTTCCAACCCTAAAACTTATTAGCTGTGTAACCTTGAGTAAGTTAATTTCTCCAAGTTTCATCTTCTCCATCTGTAAAATGAATATGATAAAAATAGTTCTCTTGCACAGAGTTTTAATTCTTAAAAAGATGATCCACTGTAAAATACTTAGTACAATGTGTGACAAATAGTATGTATATCCTCAATAAAGCATAGCTACTATTATGAGATACATCTCAAAATTCTGTTGGATCTTTCGTTCATCTGGAGTTCCTGATCAGTACATCTGAATCCTGGTTTGCCATATTCTAAATGTCCCTTCTATGCATTTCTGCATAGCAGAAAAGTACCATAATTATATTGTATAGGCTTTGCCTTCTTGAGAGTGATTTTTCCAAGATAGAGCTTTGGCTGCACAACACAAATTTTATTAGTTCATACACTAAATGGCTAATTGCTCAAATGCTGCTCACTTAAGGTGTTACAGAAGGTAATGACTTGATTGTCAAATTGCTTTAGCATTTCTTATATAAGTGCTAAAAATAGCAATTCAGTTATTTTATTGCAGGATTCATCGTTCTTGCCCTCTGTGTAGTGATCAGTTCCACTTGCTTGCCTTCAAAGTGGGACCTGGAGATGGCCAGAGTAACCTCCTGGTATATATTCTTATCTGCTCTTCTGTTGGTTCATTTTGTGTCAGGTATCAAGTTTGGACATTGCCTTGAAACTACTGTTTTAGAAAAGCCAATCACAAAACCAGCCCAGGGCTGGATACTCTTGTGATTTATTGTATAAGCATAAAATAACTATCTGAATGGGGCCTTGGATAGTTTCAGTACCTATGCAGTCATTCCCATGTAGTATTTCTTTTTCCCTACTGCTGTCACGGCCTACTATGCCATTCTTTTCAAGGAATGGCAGCATATGGCCCTCACTAACTTAAGTTACCACCTGTGGTTTCCTTTCCATAGTTGGCCTTTTTAGCTCCATACATTTTGAGATGTCCCTTTTGGTCTGTACCTGTTGCCCTTTGACTTGAGATCAATAAATCTACACAATACCCTTACTCCTCCATGGAATGAAAATGAGGGTTACCTGACTTTTCTCCATCAACCTCTTTTGAGTCCAGAAGATGCCAACAAAAGTGAGGCTGAAAGAGACTATGAAGAGTCTTAAAAGAAGCACTATTGGGAAGATTTTGGGTTAAAATCTCCCACAGGCCAAAATTTTGGACTAAGGTATTAATACAGGGAAAATTGGTTTAAAAAGGACCATCAATTGCTTTCCATGTAAAGGCTATTTTACATTCGGTTTATTGATTTGTTATGTTTGATTCAAACTTCTCCTGGAGATTTGTTAGCATAAATGTCAAATTCCTGCTTGATTTCCTTGTATCTGTTATCCCGGATGTTCATTCGTGGACTCATGGGCAGGGGGCCTTAGGGTTAGTCTAGTTCCAGTTTTCACAGTATGCCTGAATAAACCCTAGAGGTCCTGAGACAGTGCCTTAGGGACCAGGGAGGGTGCAGGGGGAGGGGGAGGAGACTATAGCAAGCAGGCCTGGTCCAGATACCCTCCGCCACCAGAGCAGCTTTGCTTTTCTATTTTATGTCTTAGGCTTCTTTTCACTTCAGAAGTCTGCTAACCCAATCCTTTTGTTTTACAGTTGTCTTGAATTTTCTACCCTGAATATTGAAACAAGGACTTTGAATGTCATGAGGGCTGATAGTACCCTTTCTATCAAGGTTCTGGAAATAAATTTCTGAGATGGATAAAAAAACAAACAAGAACTCAAATTGTTGCTCTGGTACTTAACCTCTTAGAGGATGTGGGCAAATGGTCTACCTTTTCTTTCCCCTTATCGTGTGTCTAGTAGTGTCAAACACATACTGGGTGTTCGGGCATATTGCATGAATCTGACAGACCCTCTTTCTCACTATGTACAGTAGCTGAGCAAGCATAATGCTTTATAAAACAAAGACAATATAAATTTGTGTTTAAATATAATGAGAATACTTTAACAGGTAATGAAAAATATGGGATAATGATATAGTAAAAATATATAAAATAATATATAATAAAAAGAGTGAAGAATAGAAGGAAAAGACTAAAGGATCCTTCCTTTATGACTTGAGGTTTTACATGAACACACTCAATTTTAAAGGGAAAAAAATCAACAGGGGCATATAGATCCAAGGCATATGCCAGATGCCCATGCTAAAAGCCTGGTTTCTCCTGGACTTCAAAATGCCAGTATTCTTACTACCCTGCTGCTGCTGCTACTACTAGTACGACTTCTTTACTATGTACACGTTATCCAAACAGCAGCCAGGTACTCCTAAATTCATCGTATCACATCACTTGTCTGCTAAAACCCCTCAAGTGGCTCCACATCTTGCTTGATAAAAGCCAAGTCCTCACAATGGCTTAAAATGCCCTACACAACCAGTACATGTTCCCACCCATCCCTAATCCTGTTCTGTTTTTTTTTTGGGGGGGTGGTAATTAGGTTTACTTATTTATTTTTTGGAGGAGGTCCTTGGGAACTTGTGCATGCTAAACAAGCGCTCTACCACTTGAACTATACCCTCCCTGCCCCTGTTCTGTCTCTGACTCTATTTCTTACCATTCTCCCTATTCATTTTACTCCAGCCACACTGACTTTTGACCCTTCTTCTACATTGGCATCATAGCATGTGGTTCCCACCTTGGGGCCTTTGGACTTACCCTTGTCACCCCTCCCTGAAATGTTCTCCTCTCAGATACCCATGTGGCTTGATCACTTAGTTCTTTCATGCCTCTGCTGAAATGCCATCTTCCCAAGGAGGCCTTCTCCAACCATCTTTATCTAAAATAACAGTGCCCCGGAAACATTCCCTGACACCCTCACTCTGTTCTCCACAGCACTCATTATACTGACACACTGGTGTGCTGCCTCCTTCCCCTCACTAAAACATAAGCTCCACATGGGACTGTTCCTATGCCCTGCTGAAATCCTGGCACCAAAAACAGTGTCTGGCTGAGGAAGTACTTAAATGTTTGTTGAACTGTTTTCAAGAGTTTACAGAATTCCCTTGTAGTGGCTATCTGGTGGGAAGTTCAACAGGGACTTGAGGCTTCTAAAATGTTTATTTCCCAACTTTCATGAATGTGCACTAGAGGCTCCTAACAAGTAGTTCCTTTCACTTTAGGTCTACAATCCAGTCTAGTAGGATCTGATGAGGAGGGGGATCCAGTCACTATAATCTCTTCTGCTACATTCAGGGAATTGACTGTCAGCACTGAATTCCTTTCCTCCCCCATCTCATCTCAAGGTTCTTTTCTCACAAAAAGGACCCCTGGGATCTGGGATCCTTGGAATACAGGCCATAACTTGCACAGAACAGGCACCCAGGCTGACTACATTTCAGCCTTGGAGCTAGCCCACACCAAATCTCTCCTGGGTGCAGGTGATAACCAAAACAGAAAGCCTTCTCAATCACAGATTTCAATCTTGTAGAAGCATTTATTTCAGTGATTAAAAGAATGCAGTAAATGGAATCTATACTGATGTACATTAGGCATGCACCTCTACCTGAAATTGCTGTTAGTTTTTGACAGGCCTAAATCTTTATAACTTATTTATTCATTTAGGCACATCTTTGAATTATTTTGGATGGACCCTGATATACAGGGTAAGTTAACTTCTTCCTTGTGGCAGTTTAGTATGAGAATTACGTTCACTGGCTAGATTCCTTTAACTAAAGGCCTCTAGGCTCTCAGGCTACCTGTACTACCTCAAGAGCATACTTGATACAGATATTCAAGTAAATCACAGTATAAGGGAGGGAGATAATCTAGAAAGCTGAAATGAATATTTTATACATCTTTTTCCAGCACTGATAGTCAAACACTAGATAAGGAGGCCTACAGTTATGTACCAAATTACTCTTCCCCCACTACTGCCCTTTCTGAGACCCAAAGATGTATATCAATCTCCCCAGAAATCTGAAAGGAACCCACGCAAATCATAGATTTTTACCTATGTGGTCCCGCTATCAATCTATAGAGCAGTTCCACTATTAAAATTATAGGAAGCAATTAGTGGGACTTTGAGAAAAGCATCATCCCACATACAGTGATTATGCATTTAGTAGAGTTTTCTATTCATCTGTCAATTGTTTTCACATGATTAGCATTAAAAAACACAACTCAAAACACATTTGACCCTCAAATCCCACACACACAAAAATTGGTCTTTGTTCATTCTCAGATGACAGGATGTTCCAAGAGTGACAAAGGTGGGAGCCAATCTCCCCAAAGACTTTTCTTCAACCATCCCATCAACGGCTCTTCATTTCTTGAACTACCTTCCTTTTCCAAAAAGGTAATGCTGAGATCAGTCAGAAAGGCTTTCTGAGAAGACTGGCTTGGATTTCTGGGTCTGTTCCAGTCGATTCAAGATGAACTGGCTTGTATCAATGAAGCGCTCAACGCAGTTCACAAAACAGGCCTCAGCCCGACTGTCCAACTTTGGCCCAGGCTTGTCCATGCACTTTTCCTGCTCAGGACAAGATACAGAATCACAAAGGGAACTTGGCAAAAAAAAAAAGGGGGGGGGACTTCTTGTTGCTCAGAGGAAAAACTTCACTTAAAAACAGTATCTGATATGTTAATAGTTCACATTTGAGTTCACCTTTGGCAGCTTACTCTGAGGCAATTTTCTATAAGCCTTACATTAAATTCTCACAACAACCCTACAGAATAGATATTATTAATCTTCGTTTTACAAAGAGGGAAGCTGTGACACAGAGATAACTTTGTCCTAAGTCACAGGGCCAGAAAAATGGTGGAGCTGAGATATTCAAAGCAAGATAAACGGCAAAATACAAGTGAGATTATAAAAATGAAAAAAAAGTGTAAAAGAAGAAAAAAAGAAATAAAAAGAAATACAAGTGAAGTTAACCCTTTGCTGAATTTGGTTAGAACTCTACAATGCTGCTTGCATTAAATGCCTTTAAATTAGCTGCAGAATAAAAGGTTGAAAGGATAAATCACTGCAGCAAGACACCTTAAAACTTACCAAAGGAAAAAAAAAATCTATGACCCAAGATTCTGTAACCTTGTCTACTTAAGCCAGAGGCGCTTGAATCCTCTCAAAATGAATGGAAAATTATATGAATATACCTAAAGGGCCCACAGCTTTCAGATTCTTAAAGCAGTCCTTAACCACATCCCATCCTGGCCCAAATGTAATGAATCAGATTTAAAAAAAAATTGGGGGGAGAGTAATTAGGTTTATTTTTTTTAATGAAGTGCTGCGGTATTGAACCCAAGACCTCGTGCATCCTAGGCATGCGCTCTACCACTGAGCTATACCCTCCCTCTGTAATGAATCAGATTTTTAAAAAGAATCAAAGGACTCTGGTTCAGGGCAGACAGGAGTTAAGTAAGCATTTGTTAAGGGTCAGAGTCCGACAATACTTATGGTTCGAATGAATTTTGTTCATTATTCTCTATCGTGCACAGAAGCCTTAGACTCTCCACTTCCAAGGAATATTATCCTTGCTTCTGAATTCTGTGAATTTTGTATGTCAAGGCAGGGCAGTTATGCTGTCCTTGGCAGCCAGAGAACACTTTGATTCCAAGCTGCAAATAAATGCCTTCTACCCTTTTGCCAAAGTCCCTTCACAGGGCATACTCAATTCTTCAACCTTCAGACCTGAAACAGTTTGGTATTACACAACAATCCAACAAGAAGGCAAAAGTGTGTATGTTGGTAGAAATTACACCACTTTATAGTTAGAGGATTAGAGCCACTCACTTCTCACGAGAGACGGTTAGAGCAACAGGATGATCAAGGTAAACCCTGAGGGGTACAGGGTCAGCAAATTCACTGACTCCCTTGGGATTCAGGGTGCCAAAAATAAAATCTCAGTAGTGGGTCTCTTAGTTTTGGTGTACAGCACTAGGCAGCTTCAACCTTAGGTGCCTAAGGTGCCTAAGTCTTCTGTGACCCTGGGTCCTCTGGACTAACAAAGCCGAAGTCCGGCGTGACAGACCGCTGAGAAGCGGAGTCACCCTTTCTCCCTTCCGGCTGGGTCTGAGGAGCCTAAGGAAACCAAGCAGTGCTGCTAGGTCTCACCCCTTCCCCGAATCCCAGACGTCTTGGCTAGTAGCGCGGGGCAAGGACGGGGGAAAGTAGGTACAGTGGCCAGGTCCCAGCCCCAGGCTCCTCACCCAACAAAGTTCCGTCATCTGGTGCACCAGCTGCTGGAAGCGCTGCTTCTGAGTCTCCACTTCTATGAAATGCTGCAGCTGCGGGTCGACCGAGCCCAAACCCGTCGCGGAGGAAGAGGAGGAGGAATCCATCCCAGCGCGACCACGCGTGCCGAGACGAACTCCGGACCAACTCACCGACCTTCACGTGTCTCCGTGGCGGAACCGGAACCACAACCCGCTGCCTCCGGGACAGCCCGGTGAGCGCACGGCGCCGGCGCGCGGCCCTACGCGCGGGCCCGCCCCTCGCGCCCCACCCCCCGCGCCGGGCGCACCTCCCAGCAGTCCATGCGCCTCGCTCCCGCCCACGCGCGACCCCGCGGCGGCGCCCCAGCTGCACCCTGAGGTTTCAGAACTCGCGGCCTAACGCCCTGGTGCTGTCAAGAAGTTATTTCAAAGAGAAAAGAAAAAAAATAAGGTAAAATAAAAAAAGGAAGTTACTTCAGACCACATGGCCCGTTCCTGGCCTGGCCCAACAGCCCCGCCCCTTCCCGTTTCCAAATTGGCCCGCGCTTTCCCAGCTGCCGAGCTAGTGGTTGGCCAGGCTGCTCAGTCGATCAGTTAGCGGTCCTGGGCCCCTGGTTCCAGTTCGTCGGTGGAGTTTATCCCGCCTGACGTGGGGAAAAACGGGCTCCTGCAGAATTTGTCCCCAACTGTCAGATTCATTCCGGTAATATCGCATGCCTGCTGTGTGCTTTGGTTTGTGATCACTGTCTCTCATTCAGAAGCAGAACTTTCCAAGAGCCAGAGGGGTTAAATGCAGAGGATCCTGTCGAGTTCTCAAAGTAGTAATATGCCAAACCAATGCTACACAGCAGTGTTCTGGAACACTGAGGGCGCTTCAGGAAGGCTGCATGATTAATCAAAGTAGCAAGAAAATGTCATGCTTTCTAGTAATTTTATTTTATCAAAACAACCCCCCTTCCCAGTTTTAGGACACTGTTTTATACTTGCCAAATTCTGCTTCCTTCCCCCCAAGCTCTGTTGCCTACCCAGAGAGCTGTGGGATCCTTTGTGAGGCTATTTACATCCCTCCCTCCCCCTAAAATGTTTCCATCCCAAATTGAGTCTGTCTTGATACTCTTGGGATATTTCACAATAGTTCCTTGCCCTTTACTCAGAAGGTACTATCCCAGGGAAGAGACAGACAGGCATTGCTAGATATAGAGAGGGGCCTTTGTGTATTCAGTGAGAGGACAAAGGCTCCACGGCCTGTAAGCCTGGGATTTCCTCAGAGAAAGTGAAATTGGGGCTTGTAGAGGAGAGGAGTAGAACCAAGAAGCTTATTGGTGAGCTCAGGATTCTTCATCCATGACATCTAGAATGTTGCTCAGAAGACTTTTGAAAGTGGGCCGTTCATCCGCTTTCTAAAACCAAGGAAAAAAATACAGTGTTATAGTGGCTAAAATCTGGAATTCAAGGGAAATGTAATGAGTAAACAGCAAATGTTTATGAAATTTTTACTATATGCCTAATAGCATACCCTGTGGATTACAAAAAAAAAGGAAAACATAGAAATGCTTGATAAAGTCCTCGTGTACTTTAAATCTTTAGTAACTCAGGTTATTAATGTGGTGAGGACAATTTGAAAACTCCACTGACAAACATTGACTAAAACTCAGGGCAAATTCATTACATAATTATACATCAATGCATTCTTATTTTGGATCCTCAAGTAGGAAAAATGGCTACCAAACAAGTTTAAGTGGTTGACAGAACTAACATTCTGTAAGCTGTGATAATTTTTAGTTTAGTTTCAAACATTTACTTCTATCATCCTGTAGCCAAAGTTAACAAAGGAATGAACATTTTGAGGCCACAAGCTACATCAGTGGGCAGGGATCCTAAGAACCTAGGACCTCTTATTACCACCATCTGGCCTCTAGACTAAGGACCTTTGTGACAGCCATGCTCAATAAGCCCCTGGGGTATTTAGTGATTCAGGGTATACATATTCAGGCAAGAAATGTTTCAGTCCATCAGAACCAAAAAGGCATCAGTTTCTTGTTCCTTTGAATTAGTGGTTCTCAAACCTAGCTGAGTATCAGAATTTCCTGGGAAATTTAAAAAGATTTCTGAGTTCCACTCCAGACATACCTAATCAGAATCTCTGGAGGTAAGGCTCAGTTATCTGTAGTTTTAAGCGCTCCCCAGGGATTCTGATGTGACTCCAGTTTGGTGACTACTACTTTAAACAGGCTGTGGAGAAAGTGCCTGTCTGTAATACTTAACTAGCAGAGGGAGGATGTCCTAGTTGGGAGGGAGCAGAGCCAATCACCCTTAATCCTGGACAGCACAGGAGAGAGAAGGGAAATGGCTCCTAGCGGTTCTCCCTCTCTCCACGCTTTCTTTGTGACCTCAGTCATTTGTCGAAGGAAGAAGAGCCATGCTCTGATTCAGATGCCCCCTTTTCACCTCACCAAGAGGACTCCAGATTCTTATATGTGCTTATTGGACACTGTCTGTCCTTCCCTGTTTCTAGTGGGGCAGAACTTAGAGCTGAGTACTTGTTTCCTATTAGAGATTAGGTTGCCAAATTAAGGTTGCCAAGGATCTACTGAAAGCGGAGAAGGCACCCCTGGAAGAACCCAAGGTGAGAGCAGCAAAACATTTTAATAATAGTGGGACAGGCTCTTTATTTTCAAAATACCACGTCTACCCACATATCCCATAATGCACTGTATTAGAAGAAGAAAAAACCCACAAGCACTACCTGTTTTAGTTCCCTTTCAGGCTTTAGGGTTTAAAAAATGTCATTGAGGACCACAGCCTGAAAAGGTCCACAGTTAGTAAGGTAGAAGAAAGGACCATTGACTCCCAAAGGAATGAACACAAATTTTAGTGACTTTTCTTTTTTAATGTGTGTATACTTGTCTGAGTGCCTTTGGTTGCCTGTTTATGCTAGGTGACATGGCCCCACAACACCCCCTCTCCCTAAAGCCAAGTTGGTATTAGGGTCTGCTAATGATACTCTAGTGACAATTGTAGTGGGCCTGGGAAATTCCACCTCTGGCCATGAAAAGATTGGGATGCAGGCCAGGGCCTGAGAGCATATGCACAGCTATGGGTCTGTGCCCAGCTGCTGTGTGGCCAGGGATGGTGGGGAAAGTAGGTTCGAGGAAAGAGATCCTAATAAAACACTTACCTCATGCCAGCAGCTGTACATGATGGTATACACCCTCTCTGAAGCTAGATGAGGCCTGTAGAGACGTAGGCCTTGGGCAATGTGTTCAGCCATTTCACTGTTAGTAAATCTCTCATATGGCATTTTCCCCAGAGAGTAAATTTCCCACATCAACACCCCTAGAAGATGAAAACAATGTGTTAAGTTGTTTTTGGGTAGCAGGGATCCTAGTCTTCCTAGATCAACTTCAAACATTACCTTCAGCTGGTTCCCCCCTCTGCTTTTTTTCATTTTCTTCAGACTTCTTATGTACTGACTACACTGGAGGGCAACAGGGTTGCCCTGGACTATTAGCTCCTCTAGGAGAGAGCATCTCATTTGTCTTTGTAGCGATAGGGTCTGGCAGAGTCCCTGGGACATAATCAATATTCAGAAGCTGTGGAATACTGAATGAATTGTTTGTTTCCCTCAATGTATTGTAAGTTCTGAGAAGTCAGGGATCATGTCTAGTTTACTGTTTTTATCCCCAGAAACCCTTGTGGTGCCTGACATAGTGAGCAATCCCTAAGGATTAGGTGAATAAAAGTAAGAACAAATAACAGTCTCTCTGTGCAGGTTGCAAAGTGTGAATTTCCCCACTGCATTCTTTTTCCTTCGAGTTGTATAATCCATATACTCTTATTCACTTACCAAAAGCCCAAATGTCAGATTTGCTGCTGAACTTGCTATACATAAGGACTTCCGGTGGAGACCACCGGACTGGAAATTTAGAGCCTACTGAGCTTGTGTATTCATCATCCAGAACATACCTGCAAAGGATTCAGGATTTGTTACTGTTAGGATTTGGAGAGAGCTTGATATTTGTTTCCATTTTCTTGGCTCCATCATAAGAGTTACACAAACACAGCTACAGGCCAACCAGTGTCTTTTACAAATGTTATTTTTAACATATCCCTGTTTTGATATCTGATTTAGCTTCCCTGGTTGACAGTATGGTTATGACAAGGATGAAGTGAAATAAGATCTAATAAGTACTCCCTTCCTCTTCTCTATCCCTCTTTCCTTTCTCTTTTCTTTTCCTTCCCTTCCGTCTATTCTGCACTTGTCAGTGGTAATTAGACTGATTAGGAAAGAAGAGATGGAGTAAAGTCAACAGAATTAACAGGTCAAGATAAAGTATTGGGGAAATTAGCTTTTAAAAAAGAGGGAGGGAGAAAGGAGAAGAGAGGGCTATAACAATAAAACAGAAGGATGAAAGAAGTGACTTAAATCATTCAGAGAAAGAAAAGATCATGATGGTGGAAAAGACTAGAATTAGGGAAAAGAAGGGGAGAGGATTAAAAATTACAGTGTCTCCTCATTTGTACCATGCTATTTTTATTTTTAGAAGGAAAGATGGAAAAGGCACACTTACCTGGACAGGCCAAAGTCAGATACTTTAACAACTCCTCGGTCATTTACCAAACAGTTTCGAGCTGCCTGTAGTGCAACAGATACCAGTGAGACTCGGTCCTTGGCACAAAGGTTAAAGGCACAAAGCTTCTGCCCACCAAGGGAGTGAAGCCAGGAAAGCCTCATCTCCTTCAACCAGAGACACCTTCCCACCTAACAGGAGTCAGTTGATACCACTGAGAAATTTGTTGCAGTTCCACCACATGTAGAGCCATCTGCTATGTAGTCATAAGTAAAGCACTGAGGAATTGCAGAATGATTTCACTCACATTGGCAATTCCACTACATCCTTCTTGTATTGAAATGCTGAGAGAATTAAGGGAGAACAGAAGGCAAGTGTGTTTTGTTTTCTGCTTGTCTGCCAGTGGTTTTAAGGTGATTTGAGCCTTGGCCTGGCAGAAATAAACAGGGCACAAACTCGGCCACCTCCAGAGGCCAGGCAGGGAGAGTGATAGAGTGAAGTGGGTGGGTGGAAATGGCAGGAAAGTGGAGAGCATGTGACTGGTCTAAAGGAGGCAGCTACTCCTCATCTCCAGCTGACTGTTAGCATGGCCAGTGAGAATGTGGGCCTGATGTTACAAGATGGTCTAGATTTTCAAGAGAAGCTGTAAATTCATTTTTTAAAAATGTGAAATGTTTCTTTTTAAGTGTTTGCTAAATAACATTAAAAAAAAAACCCAAATGCACCAACAGGCCCTCAGTTTGTGACTCTGATGTAACCAAATGATGGTTCTGTGCCAGGAGCAGTCCCATTGGCACCCAGGGCTGCCCTTCTGCTCCTGAAGGACCCCAGAATTTCCTTGTCATGGTAGGGGTCTGGGGATGAGTGCTCTGGCTCCCACCATGGCAGAACTTGTGGTGTTGAGGCTGGAGATCCTTGACTGGCTGTCCACTGGGGCAGAGGCTCACCAAACTTGGAGTGTTTTCTAGATGAAGCTGAAATGATGGCTCCAGCAACCCTCCTCATCCATGCGTGATATGTCTTCTGCAACTTCCACCCCCTCAGCCCTTGGACCCAGGCCAATCCTTCTGAGGTCCTACCAGGTCTCGGTGGAGGAACTGCTTTGACTCCAGGTATTCCATGGCTTCACAGACATCCTTGCACATCTCCAGCAGCTGCTGAGTCTGGAAGCGGTGGCGCATCTCCCTCAGGTAGTTCAGGAGGCAGCCATTGGCCATGTATTCAGTGATGATGAAGATGGGGCGCTGTTTGGTGCAGACGCCGTACAACTGAACCAGCTTCTCATGGGAAAGATTCCTATAGGAGAGGCAATGAACCAGTCCTCCCTTTCTGGCTCTGCATGCTAGTCAGAAAGAGGCTGGGGAGGAAAGGAGTTGGCCTGGGAGTAGAGTGTCAGATAAGGTACAATCGTAACAAGTTGACTTTCCTCCTTCCCACCCTAAACTCCAAAAGTGCCTAATATGTGAGGGCAATCCAGGATTTGAAGCCCATCAATAGAACAGGAAGCAAGCCTAGGACTGAATGAACATGACAGCTACATCGGAATCACTCTTCCTTTTGAAAGTCTCACTTTCTACATTTACCCCCAAATGCTACTGAGGCAGTACTCACCCATGATCAATACTATTCTCAACCAATATCTAAGACACAGAAATGATTACCTTAGCAGTTTGGACTCCCACCAGTCAAAGGTTGACCTCAGGCCCTGGTCCCAAATCTCTCTTATTGCAAATCACCTTAAACCACAGTGGGAAACATCCTGATAATTCCTAGACTCCAGCAACTGGATTGAGAGTTGAGTTTGGACTGTAACTCACATCATGACTTTGGCTTCTTCAATGAACTCATCCTCGGACATGGAGCCTTCTTTGATCATCTTGATGGCCACATCATACTGGCCTCTCCATTTTCCATACTTCACCACGCCAAATTGTCCAGTTCCTAGCTCCTTCAAGAAGGTCAGGTCCTTTGGATCAATTTCCCATGATCCTATAACAACAAAGACTTGATGTGATTCTTTGGGAGTCATGTATGTATAATTCCTACAATAGATAAGAATCCCTACTGCAGGTAGAAATAGGCAAGCAGAAAATGGAAATTCTCAGGAATACTAATCCGTCTTTACTCAGGTAAATCTTAGGGCCGGGGGTTACTGGTTGGAGGAATCTGAGAATTTTAGGTGGAAGTCAGCCATAAAGCAAGAAGATAAACTAGAAAGCCTTTTAAAATCCCTTTATGATGATTATGTTGTTATTTTAACCACACTTAAAAAAAAAAAATCCCTTTATGAACCTATATTGCAGTCCCAGTAGGAGCCACCAGAGGGAGAAAAATCACTGAATAACTTCTTTAGCTGTCTTAACTTTCCTTGGGGCAGCTGGGGCAGAAGAGTGTACTGTAAGGACACTGAGAGGCAAGGTCTGATTGGGTTTGCCAAACATAGTCCTTGAAGCTGGCCAGCCTACCCTACCCTAGAGAAATAAGCAGTTACCGTAGCCCAGGCCTGCAGTGGAAGGCGCGTTCTTGTTTTGTTGGGACACTGGATATTTGAGCCTAGAGATGAGTCCTGAAACATACAAAGAGGGTCATGATGCTAGTGCAGCACAGGGGAGTGAGATGCCTCACACACCCTTACTTACATCCTCACACTTCCAATGTTGATCTTTCCAGTACATTGTGTATCCCAGAAGATCTCCACAAACCCAAGTTTTTCTGGAAGTTTCTCCTCTCACAAACATTTGTTAGGGACAAAAAAGAATGCTAACTGAAATATACTCCCCAACTAAACGTATCCCCAAGTCCCAGCCCAGGCTTAGCTCACATCCTGCTTCTGCTTTTGATACTGAAAAGTGTAATTGGGACTCCATAAAATAACAGCCTTGACACTGCCTTGCCTGGAGACAGTGGACAGCAGCAAGCCTTCTTGATGAAGCTTTTCCCATGTATTCATGCTGTCACCAGTCTCCTAGTTTTTAGAATGTCTGCACTGCTTAGAAACTCTCTTCTTATGTTTTTGAACCTGTATATTCTTTGAGGACGAGGACCTCAACTAATAATTTTCCCATGCTACTCCTCTAGTATCAAAGAAATTGCTTATTACACACCAAGAACTCAGCGGATACTGCTGATTGATTAATTACTGGTCTTTTCTATGTATTTCCTTAGAACTGAGCATCAATCACCAAATAAGTCAGTCCCTACTGGGTGTAAGGTCTGCCTTTGACCACCTCTTTACTTGATCGCTACCAAGCATCGCATGGGTTTATTTCACAGCTAATTCCCACTACCCTGTGAGGCATATTCTTCATGTCACCACTTTGTCCTGAATTGCTTCTCCAGGTACTTGTCACACCCTTCTTTCCTGGTGCCCTGATACTTACCAGCAGAGTTATGCTGATGGTAGTTAATGAGCTCAGGGATGGTGCTGAAAAGGTGCTTCTCAGCCAGGTAATACTGGCTCTGAGGTGTAGAACACACAACATAATGGCGTATCACCCCTTGAGGTTCCCTGAAGAAATAGATGCTGAGTCAGCAACTTGGGAACAAGGGTCCAAAGGTCCCATGGAGTGAAGTGGGACAAGTTTTGAGTTTAAAGGACAGAGGAAGTGGGAGGAGCACTCCATTAAGGAGCTGTTGTGTGTGCATCCCTGTCCTTTGTACCAAGGCCTTGAAATAGTAGCACTCACCCTGCAGATTTGGCAAACACAGAAACAGTATACTTTCCAGCTTTGCTGGAGTCTCTGACAATGAAGCCTCCTTCTTTCCCCTGAAACAATGAAAAAGAAGCTGACTGTCAGGAGGAAGTGGTGCTCACACCTGCATCCCACCTGCTCAAACCAGAGAGAAAATAGAAGCCCTGATTTCACTGTCAAGTTCCATGTTTGAGTTACAGCCTCACTACTTTTGACACTGAAAATTATAATTGGGACCCTATAATATGATGGCCCTGACACTGCCTTGCCTGGAGGTGGAGGACAGCAGCAAGCCCTCAATTCAGGATCCTTGTTGTGGAAGAAAAATGCCATTTGCTTGTGTTTGCACACTTACCTCTTGCTTTAGCAGTTGCTCAGCTTGACTCCGAGTCATGTGTTTGGAATACCACCTGTAAAGAGAGAGGGCTTGCATGGCTCCTAGGCCATAGTGTAAGCAGCTCAGAGACTAGAGTGCCCTCTGCAGCTCATTCATGTCAGTGAGTCAGTCAATTCACCCAATCCCTATTTACTGAGTGCCTATCGGGTGCATAGCACACTGCATCCCTTTCCTAAAGCCCGCTTAGCACTGAAGGTTCATGGGGATGGAGAGTAGAGGGCAAAGACAGGTGGCAGAAGTTTGCAGGGAAAGGATCAGAGACAGGGCCTTCAAGGACAACCTAATTCCATGATTAGGTAGAAAGGACAACTGCGTAAGTTTGATATTTTCACACTTTCAGATGTTTACCATCAGATTGCCAATTCTTTCTGATTGTGGTTCTTCTGGATTTGGGGGGCATAGTGACCTCTCCAGCTCTCACAAACAGAGGGTGTTTGAGTGAAGGCAAGACATAGGCACTAACTTGGGGTGGTGGCATCATTTGACCAATATGACACTGATTTTAGTAAGTATCTTGAAATAAAAAATTTGTTGAAGGTATAAAAAATTTTATACTATGTTTAGTTCCTCTGGGAAGATTGTGTGCTGGGCACGTAAGCATACTCACTCATACATTTCTATGGAGTCTTCTGCTTCAGTTACATAGTTACTAGGGATGTAGCCTTCCTGCCTGTAGAGGAGACAACATGGCAGATCATCCAGCACTCCCCATCCTGGGGCAGAGAGAGATTTGGATACCCTGTATCCCTGGGCTCAGAATCAATCTCAAATGGAAGTATATAAACCATGCCCCTCCCTCAAAGAGGATCATGTTGCTGATGCATGGGCTAGGCCAGTGAAGTGTGTAGCTTCTTCACACTGCACATACGGCATTGATAATATGTGTACGACAACATGTGAGCCAGACTCTACAGGCTCAGAGAGGTGATCACCCGTAGGACTGCACTCCAGGAAGTACTCGGAGGGAGACTATATTCACCTTGGTGTGGAAGAACAATTTCTGATCAGGATACAGAGTAGGCGAATTAGGCTGCAGCATTTTGCATGTGTATAGAGTGGCGGGGCGTGCAGGCTCAGGAAGGGCAGGTGTGGACTCACCCATTTTTATCCCGGGCTCGCCACCATGGTAAGTTGCTCTCCTCCAGAATAAAATACTCATCGCCCTTCCGAAGCTGTAGATCATTTGCATTCATTGGCGTGTAATCATAAAGCGCTACAACCTTTTTCAGCTCACTTGTCGAGGCGGATGCTGCTGTTGGCTCAGGGGGCAGTGGCTTTTTTAAGATCTGTGTAGTTAAGAGAGAAAAAGTAGGGAGATTTGGCTAGATATCAAGCAGTCTCCTATTCTCCCCCAACTTTCTGGCTTACTAGAGACACCATTCTAACCCAAATCAGGCAAAATAAAATGTTTATTAAGCATTCATTCAACAACCACTTTTAAACATCATCCAGGTGCTCTCAGCCTGGAATGCACATGAGAACCATCTAGAGGGCAGCTAACAATCCTGACAAACAGGCAGTTTTGAAGACTATGTCAAAAATCTCTGGGGGTCGGACCCAGGCGTCAGTATTTTTAAACCTTCCTGGCCAAAAAGCATGTATGGCCATAATTAGGAAAGCTTCTTGGCACTAAATGAGTACATGGATCTACTAAATGTCTCTGAACCTTGTTTTCTTTGTTTATGCAATGAGCATAATAATTCCTGCCCTGTTTATTTACAATATATGAGAAAGGGCTTTCTAGATCTCAAAAAGTAACCCCCCAAAATCAAGGTGTAAAGTTATATATTAGAGGTAAAATCAAGATATTGGGTATATGGGTATTCGCTGTTAAAATTTTTCAACTTCATGTTTGAAAATATTTTTCATTAAAAAATCAGACTTGTTTTAAACAGGTAATTGGATTACACATTTGCCAAGAGCTTCTTAATAGCCCTCTATCTTTCCCCTAAAGAGGAAGTCCTAATTAGAAGGAAAAATCCCCTGTCTCAGCAAGAATACCAATTTATACTGCCAAATTCCAGAGGAATTCTAAGACTGTGGTCTGTTTTCAGGGTGTGACTATAAGCTTCTATTTAAGCAGTAGCAGCACCCAGTTTCCATGTATACCTGGTCCTCCTCAGGTGTGGGAGGAAGAGGCTTTTTAGTCTTTCGGTGTGAACTCCCAGGTTTTAAGCCTGCAAAGTAAGAAACCAGTGATGATACAGAATGCATCTTCAGAAAGGGTCCAGGGATGGGTTTGGTCAGGAACTTTGCTCTTGTACACAGTGACTTTAGGTAAGTTAGGAAAAGTCTGGATAGATACAGCCCACTGCCAGGTCGCCCAGCTAGGAGAGCAGAACAACAGCTGGATTTTGACTCCCGCTAATCCCCTCTCCCAGGCCCCTTTGAACACTGACCAAAATGTACAAACCTGGGTTTGACAGACCTCTGAGAAAGTGATGAATAGAGTCAAAGAAGGGACAAATTATATTAATGAGATCTCTTACTTCCATTCCTGTTCTCCAAAATTTGACAACCCATAGCATTTTTGGCTGTCTGAGAGCAGCAGAGATACTGCCCATCAATCCAGAAGCAAGGGTGGTATTTCTGTACCAGATCACTGTTGTACCGGATTACTGTAACAGGAGAGAAGAGAGAGAGAGATCATATCTGACATGTGGAGGAATCCACCATAGGCATGTTTTCTTCTTTGAGTTAAGTGGTGAGCTTCAAACAACTGCCCCTTCCTCAGCCACCCTGAAGGGAAGCAGACAGACACAGGACCATTTGGCTCACATGCTTGGCCCCAGCGTTCCTGTGCAGTTCTCTTCAGTGGTCTGTCATGATGACTATCTCTCAACGAACGACCAGCGTGATAAGAATATCTGTTGTCTCCAGAGCCCCAGCACAAAAATATGTTATCTATGGTTTCCTGGTAGCCATTGCAATCTTCCTATAAGGCAGGTGTCAATTATACTGGTCTTTTCCAGATAAGGGAAACAATGTGCCCAAGCCAGAGACTCTCATTTCAGCTGTCAATATACCAATGTCCCAGCTCTTTGAGTGATCTCTTAGAGTTGTTTGCCTTAGTGAGAACCTTTGCTTCAGGCTTTTTGTGTTCATAGAATAGTCAACGGAGCAGAGCTCAGTATCAAATGAAGGTGATTCTGCCTCTAGAATAAACTTGGTTCTAGTCTTCTGAGGGCCCAGAGGTGGGTTAAGCTCATTGCAGGAGATAAACACAGCAGTTCCATTTCCCTCACAGGGTTGCAAAAAGATCTCCCAGGATAGAGAATAGAGTGGTTTGCAGATAGGAAGAGTCAGTATTACGGTTTTTAACACAATGACACTGTAAGAATTTTAACTTGAAGTCCATTAGACAACTCATCCTGGGATCACGTTGCCGGATAACAGAAGCAAAGACAACTGAAATAACTGACAATAGCTAGCATTGGGATAAAGACCGAGGCTAGTCTAAGAATATGCATATTTGAGGACATACAGATTTCAGCATTTAATGCTAAAAGGAAGCCCTGCATAACTCCTTTTAAAAGATAAAAACAAAAACAAAATCTTCCTCTGTAGAGATCAACTTAAGTCCTTAAGACCTTGCTAGTCACACTTCACTCACTTAAGACTTTGGGGGAGGCCTAGGAGCTACTGGTGGCGAGGTGTATTTTACAAGCAAATGAACAAAAAGTGCTGTCTTTTCTTTTAAAGTGCTATCGTGATGCTGTTCTAAACATGGATTTGGGTGGTGGGAACTGTTCAGATGGGATGCAGGTTTATAAGGGGCTACAGTCTGTTGAGAATTTTAAAACAATAGAAAAACCAACCAAAGTCTGTCTGACTTTTGTTATTACCAGGCAGTGGCAATTCTGAGCAGTGCTCCAGATACTCCTCCCAGCCAGGACTGATTGCTCCCACCCTCTGCCCTTCCCCCACCCCCATGCCATTACTCTTCACCCAAGGATTTGAAGATCATCAGGTGCAGGTCTGAGCACCAGTAAACATGTCAAGAATTCTTAGAATTCTTAATCAACAACTAGCTGCTCTGATAAGCTATGCTAATATGCTATGAGAGGACATAGGCCTTCCTGTCCTCCCCACCTCCAGCACATTCATTAAGAACCCACCCTACATTCCCAAATAATGTGTGCTTCTTAAGAGGTCTCTCAAACATGACCCCCCTTCTTTAGTTGGTTAATGCAGAGCTGGTATTTTCAGCAAATTAGGAGAGAATTGCAAAAGCAGAGTGTCTGTTATGGACTGAATGTGTCCCTCCCCCCACCAAATTCAGGATGAAGCCCCCCAGAGTAATGATATTAGGAGATGGGGCATTAGGGAGGTAACTGGATCATGAGAGTGAAGCCCTCATAATGGGATTAGTGCCCTTATAAGAAAAGACTGCTATGTGAGAACAGTGAGAAAGTGACAGGTCTGCAAGCCAGGTAGAGTTCTCACCAGGAACTAAATTGGCCAACATCTTCATCTTGGACCTTCCAGAATCACTAGAAGTAAATGTTTGTTGTTTAAGCCATCTGGTCTGTGATATTTTGTTAGGCAGCCCAAACTGATTATGACAGTGTCCAAGTGGGAGGGCTAGAGGAAGACTGCTTACTTCAGCAATGTGTGGGGCCAGCCCTGTCTGGGAGGCATTAATGGTTGGTGCACATTCCAAGTACTTGATAGACTGGTCTCTCATGTTCATATTTACTAGGGTAATGACTAAAATTCTATTTCAGGCATGAATGAATTATTCCTCCCCACATATGTCATTGGAGTTTAACCAGTGACACTTTTATTCATTTTGGTGAAGTTAGGTCATTTGCTTATTTTTGAAGTTGCAGTTAAGATAGGCTCTATTGGGCTTGAGCAAACAAAGATTCTTGAATGGATGTAGACAAATATCTGGGGTGCTGTAACATTAAAGTGCCCACTGCCACATTCAAGGAAATAGAAGGAGAGAGCCTGTGGCTAAGCCCTCGGGTATACAACCTTTGCATGGAAAGTACCACTGAAAAAAAATGGAAGTTTGATATGAGGTACCCCAGGCCCTACTTTTTAAATTGGGGTATAACTTACGTATAATAAAGTGTGCAATCTAAGGTAGCCAGCTAGCCACATTTGTCTATAACCATTTAACCACCACTCAGATCCAGCACTTCAGAAGGCTCCCTCATGCCCCTTCACAGCCAATACCACTGCAGAGATAGCCAGTATTCCAGTGAGGTCCCCTTCTCATGTGAGTGATTTCCAGTTGGTGCATTTTACCCCAGAGTGGGATAACTTATCACTAGAGTGGGATTTTTATGGCTTTAGAGTATCTCACTGTTGGTATTGCCAGCACCTGGGCTGTTATAGGATCATTAGGATTTGCACCTAAATCTCCCAGCAACTGTGATATTTGTTGCAAAATGCCTAATTCTGAGCTTGTCAGCCCAAGCAGATTCCACAAGACATACACCCAAGTCTGGAATAACTATGGGGGAGGGAGTGCCTTCCATAAAACACAAAGGGAGAGAAGGCAAAATTGCAACTTACTTGCACTAAAGACCCAACTGAAGTGGTGGTAGTTTCTGTTGTTTTGGCTTTATTTTTACTATTGTAACTTTACTTACCTAATACACTTTTATAGCAGTGCATAATCAATGTAGTAAGGTTAACATCTGAGTCAATAAACCAAGTTTACAAGCTGGATATTCTTATCCTCGGTCATTACTTATACCTTGAAGATAGTGGACACCCAATAAATATTTGTTGGGCTAATTTACAAACTGGTTTTGAAATTAGCATTTGAAGTGTTATGGGAGTTACTAACTTGTACATGCCACTTTTCACTCCTTTTGTTTCCCCTCAGCTGGTATGTACCACCTTTCCCTGTCTCCAAACTAAATCCTAGCTCTCCATCAATGTGGAGCACAAGTTGATAGTGGTGGTTTACTCTTGTGGAAAAGTCAATTAACAACCACTTATCGGCCCTTTCTGTGTGCAAGACACTGTATGAGGCACTGTGGAGAGAACTAAATAAGTACAAATATATATGCCTCCTGGAGCTCCAGCTCAGCCTCTGCATATATTTCTTTGCCTTGGAAGTAGCATCTTGGTCCAGAGCAGAGACTATGGAGCCTGAGTTCAAAGCTTGACTCTGCTACTTACTGAGTACCTTTGGGCCAGTTACTTAGCCTCTCTACATCTCAGTTTTCTCATTTGTAAAATGGGGATGATGAAAATTACTGCCTGACTTGGTTGATATGAAGAAGAAATGAGTTAATATATGTAAAGAACTTAGAGGAGATTTTGGATCATAATAAGCACTAGTGAAGTGTTTGCTTGTTTTGTAACCTCAGGGCTAAAGCAGACCTCTTACTTCAAAACATGGCAAGTACTGGAATGTGTGGTGCAAGATATCACCTATTTGTAATTTCAACGTGGACTTTCTCTAGAATATCTTGCAACAAGGTACAGGTTCAATTTCTGGTCTTAAGAACCAAGCAACATAAAACTATGTAATAACCTTAGACTTTGGAGCCTAACAGATCTAGGGATGTGGTAAGAACCCAGGCTCCACCACTCACTAGCTGTGTGCCCTTGAGTAACTTACTTAATCTCGTTGAGCCTCAGTTCCCTCATCTCTAAATACATACTTCATAAACTTATTGTGAGGTTTAAATGAGCTAGTACATTTGAAGCACTCAGAACAGAGCCTGGTACAGAGTAAGTGCTCATTAAGTGTTACTACTGTTTTTAGCCCAAGATTGCTGAGAATTAAATGAGATAATAAATATAAGGTATCTAGCTCAATATCTGTCACATAGCAAGAATTCAATAAATGATTCTTCTCTTCCTTTCTCCTCTCCTCTTTCAGCTTGAAAGATTCGAAGATTTTTATTTTGGCCAATCAGACTTGCATTCAGGGAGTGAATAAAGCTGGTATAGTCAGCCACCGAATATCAGAATATAAATGTTTATTAAGACAAAGAGCTGTCATGCAATAACCCAACCATGCCGTTATCAGTCTGCCATCCTTCCTGTTTCTCTAGGCAGCCTTTCCTGATGTCAACTCAACCAGTTAATCTCTCAGTCACTTGACATGTGGCTATATATACACACAAATATGTGTGCATGCATCCTGTGCTGCAGCATTTACAGTTGAGTTTATCTACGGACACTGTACGGTCTATGTGAAATGCTGAACTATGTTCAAGTTGAGGTCCTCACAAAGCAAGGAACATGAAATAGTTCCTTGGATAATATTTATCCACAATGAAGAGATGTACAGTGCTTTCTTGTACAATGCTTTACGGTTTTCCATGTGCTTTCACATACATTACCTCATTTGATCCTTAGGACAACCCTGGAGGTATGTACTGTAGGCATCATTATTATTCTTTCAGAAGAAGAACCTGAGCCTCAAAGAAGCTTGTTGGCCTACTTACCAGAGGTCACCCAGTTTATTAGTGGTAGAAGAGGGCTTGGAACCAGTTCTTTACTCTGATCCCAAGCACTCTCATAATGATTTATTTAATTTAGGGGAACCAGATATTTCATACCTAGGATTCAAAATATTGAAATAACCATTGAATACCATACCACTCCAACCTTGTAATTGGTGTAAAGAATGGGACTTTTTTTTTAATAAATAGGGAACTGGAGGGGCCTACAATTGCAAAATTGCACTGTAGAGATAGTGGTAGAACTGGGTTCAAACTCCTAGTCTGGCACATGATCTTTTATTCATAGTATGGAATATTAAACTCAATTGTATTACTAATATGGAAGAAAATGGAATATTTCTTGCCCCTCCCAGTTCTCTCTCCTCCTTCCTCTCTCCCTCCTTCCCTTCTCCCTTTCTTCTTTCTTTCACCTCCCTCCTTCCATCCATTCTTTGTTCCTCTCTCCCTTCCTCCCTCTTTCCCTTTCTCCTTCCCTCCCTGCCCTTCTCTCTTTCCCTTTCTTTCTTTCATTTCTTTTCTTTCTTTCCCACTTTTTTCTCTCTCTTTCCTCCCTCTCTGCCAATTTCTCTCTTTCCTTCCTCCCTTTCTTCCTTTCCTTCTTTCTTTGGAAACTAGTTTATTTTCCAAATAATTCTCACCATTTTTGAGCTGGTGAATCCAACGCTTCCTCAGTTCTTCAGTTGGGGAGAAGACATAGAGAGGCCCTTCGTCATATACAACCTGAGGCAATGGACACACAGACTTCAGCAGTTAGGAGTCAGAGAAAAGTATGAAGACCTTGAAGGAACTAACATTAAGCTACAACTTTGTATATTGATAGCAGAAAACAAACAAACAAACAAAAAGGAATGATCTTCAGTGAGCAGTGGGGCTGGGGTCATGTGAACCATCTGAAGAATTCCTGAAGAATTTATAACCAGGGATGTAGGACTTAGAAAATCTTAGATTTTTAAAATACTCTAGGTCCTCTTGACTTGTGTTTCAATTCGTGTGTAAACTTAGTTCGTAATCTTCAGCCTTTGGTGGAAACAGTTTTGTGTTTATTCAGTGAAGGATATTTTATGATCTTATTAAACCTTAAGTTTGTATAGAGGATAATTGAAATAATGATTTATGTAACAAGTCTTGAATAGGACACGTGGATTATACACTTCATCAATATGGAGCAAAATTTTAACTCATGGATCATTTCCCCCTCACACTGTCTAGTGGCCTCCCTTTGCCAACATTAGCCAAAATAAACCAAGTTTGGAACTACTTCAAAAAGAGTGAAGTATATATTAAGCATTATCATCAAATCAATCAGTATTTTTTGAACACCACATGTGTACAATGCATTGTACTAGGTGTGATGGAGATGTACAAAACATATAAGATGTGGTTCCAACCCTCACAGGCTTAATAAACATCACATAATGGATTCTAAAATCAAATGTAAATTAATTTTGAATTATCTGCTGTTTAGCATTATGCACTAGCCCAGCCAAACAACATCAACTTGTTGAAAGACAATGGTGGTAAAAACTATGTCTAAAACACCCCTCCTTCACAGGTTTTATAAACTTTGATACAGTTAGGGACATGAACAGGATCCTTTTACATTTTTCTTTTTGCTTGTTGGTCTTACTGTGCTCATAAATCCATGACAGAAAGCCCCCTCCCCTGAGACTTTCCACTTCCTTTTCTGGCTTTCACTGTTGCAGAGGCTGCTATATTCATGAAATGTGGCCTACAGAGTTCTCAGGACATAAGCAAACCAAACTGAAGTTCAAATCTGAAGCTCTTGTTCTCCCTTATGGCTTACGTTTCATCAACCAAACAGATGTCTGTGTGGTTCTTCAATTATTCCAGACTAGAATAGAATTTAAGTTTATGTGTAAGTCTAATAAGTCTTCCCCATAGTGAACTTCCTAATACTACTCCTTCCCTCCCCTTTTCTGTCTTTTCACCCCACATGACCACCGTTAGACAGATAGGCAGAACCAGAAGGAAGTGAAATGTTCACTCAACAAACAGAGCATCTTTCTCAATGCATTTACCATAGACAAGACACACTGTAATAGAATTAGTGCCATTATGGATTCTCTTTGAGGTGTAGAGACTAAAAGAAACTATGTTTGATTGGAAAATAGAAAAGCAAACACTCTCAACCCATGCCAGCCCTAACAATTATGTTATAGATAACTTTGAGAACTACTGAGAAAACACCTTACCTGGAAGGGATAAGGGAACCTTTCAATAATTGAAATCTGCTCCATTTCACCAGACTCTTCACCCCTTCTCTGCAATGAAAGAAGAAATCATAGTTATTGGTTGATGCGATTCTCTTCTGGATTTCCCTGGGTGCTGGGAATCATTTGCAGTGGCTCCAGAAGGTTCTCCTGCACAGACAATGCTAATCTTTAGATATTGCTTCCTGTATCCCAGTAGGGACACACATCCATAGAATCTTACACATACTTGTTCAAAAAACCCCTCAGACATCGCAAATTACTGAGGAAAGGGAGGTTACTCAATAAATGGTGCTGAAATAAACATCTAACCACTAATATTGTCAAGGGTGGGAGTGGGTGGGTAGTTACGGTAGCTATTTCACGTCACACACCCAAATAAATTGTGGATGGATTCAAGACCTTTTTATTTTAAAGAAAAATGAAGCTATGAATAATAGAAAAAAACTGTAAGTGATTATATAATTTTGTGACAGACAAAGTCTTTCCAAGACCCTAGAACCATAAAGAAAAAGATGAACTAATTTGACAACATAGGCTTTAAAACCTAGTATGGTTAAAAAAAACACCATAAACAAAATTCAAAGATAAATGAAAAACTGTGAAAATATTTTAACATATATTATAAAGTAAATATATCTAGATCTCTTTAAAAGTTCTAGGAATAATGTAAAAATTTCAATAGAAAAATGGGCCAAAAACTTAACAAGTAATTCACAAATGGAAAAATATAAATGAGCTGCAGATGTATAACTGTTCAACCTTATGAGTAGCAAAAAATTTGCAAAATAAGTCGGCAATAAAATACATTTTTCTTCACTTTTAAATTAATAAGTATTTAAAATATCTGGTGTTGAAAAGAATGTACAGAAATACTCTCATGCACAGCTTGTAGGAGTGGATGATATTCAAATTCTACTTCTACAAAATAAAACAATAAAAATAGAAAAATAACTAAGCGCACAGATTTGATAAAGAAAACAACAAAAATTACTCCTAGGAAGTTATTATAAGGAAAAGAATAAAGATGTATGCAAAGATGTTCCTATCAACATAGTTTATGATATCAAATCACTGCAGACAGATGTGTTGATAGGAGATTGGTTAAACAAATTACAATATATCCATGATAGGGAATACTATACAGTCATCAAAATCATATTATTAAAGAGTATCAATTGTCATGGGGAAATTTTTTCATATATTGTTAAATTGAAAACATAGGTGGCAAAGCAAGATGTGGAGTATGATTCACTGTTTTAAATATGTAATATATATATTAGTGTGAGTGTATGTGTCGTTAATGGAGAAAAAAATCTGTTAAGTCCATACACTAACATATTAATAGTTGTTTTTGCTGGATAATGGGATTATGCATGATTTCATCTTCTTTTTTGGGCTTTTTTGTATTTTCCACAGTTTCTATGATAAATACACATTACTCTTGTCATCAGGGAAAAATGACATTAAAAAAAATCAGCTATGAAGTCAGTAGATGTTATGCCCTGGAGAGGCTCTTGGAAATGAGAGAAGAAACAGTGAACTATTAAAGAATCTCATGACTCAGAACCCCAGGGTTCTAGATTTCAGACTAACTCAGGCCTGTAAATCTGATCCTGGTGACTGAGGGAGTAAAACTGATCAATTTAGATCTGATCAATCTAAAAACTTGATATGATATAATCTGAAAATTGGTATTACAAGTTTTCCAGGTTAAGTGAATTTTTCTGCATTTGGACAAAAAATGCTGAGTCTCAGTATTACCAATATGTGGCAGAATGAAGAATCTATAAGGGAGCTTTACTGTGTTCCACACTGCACAGCATCACCGTTTATTTATAGAGAATTGAAGTGTTCCAAGTTTCTTAACTGCCCCCACCCAGCCCTGGCTCTGACAACAGCTCTTCTTACCGGAATCTGTCTTTCAGGGGGAGGATTTTTTTCAGGAACCACAGTTTCCACGCAGGTGATCTTCTCAACATCTATTGAACCCTTCTTACTGCCTCTTCTCTGAGAAAGACAGTGAGGAAGAAAATGGAGAAAGATTAAGAGCTATTAAGCAACCAGATGATTAGATTTCGTTATCTAACTTTGTGAGATGACACCCATGCTCTATAGCAGGACCTATCGTTTTGAAACAAACAAACAAACAAACAAAAACCCAAACAACTTCCAGATCTATCGATCTAACCATTTTTGACTACCAGATGGAGGGAAAATACTATAGAAGAGTGAATGATTGTGTTTTTTATCATAAAAAATAAGGAAGCAATTTCCAAGTCTTGGATTTCATGCTTATCCATCATTTAATGAGTACTCACCAACTGCAAGAATCCGTAGTAAGATTTCCTCCATGGCTTCCTAGCACCTTTGAATTTTTGCTCCTGTATGACTAGCTAGTTCTAGACTAGGAAATATTTTGGTGAGTTTGAAGTGTACTTGGGTCCCTTCTACCTCCTTCTTCCAACCAGAAAGGGTCTACCTCCTCCCCAAGGCAGATCTGAGGCCAGGTCTTTAAAACGCAGGTTTCACCACAAAGAAACTTACCCCACGTTCAAAGTCATACTCATAGTAGGAAAGTTTTTGCACGGTCAAGAGAAAGAGGCGCTTCTTGAAGTTTAAAGGTGAGGTTTTCTTCTTCTGCTGGGATCGCTTCAGAAAGATGCTCTCCAGTATCACTGCAGCCATAACTTCTTTCCGGAGCTCACTGTGTGCTGTTGACAATGAAAGTTCTCGAGGACCCAGCACTCCTGGGTTGATCCCCATCCCTCCTGGTTCCCCCTCAGCCTAGCCACCTAGTTTCAGATGGAATAGAAACGTTCCAATCTAAAAAAGAACCTTCTTCTTACCTTGATGCCCCCCTTCCACAGCCCCTATCTCTGCCAGTTTTCAGGTATAATAGATGCACATTGAATTGGGGGGTGGTTAGTTCTACATTGTGAGTTCACATAAATTGGATTCTTGTATAGGCAATGGAATGCTATGGATATCAAGTGATACTGACCCTTGTGCTTGGTAATGTCTAGAGGCAGCTTTACACTAACCATCTTTTTATGATACAGGCAGAATCTGTGAACAGCAAAAGTCTCTGTGCTGCTGTTGACCCTGATATCCCCAGAAGGGATAATGCAGGTGCCAGAACTCCACTGAGGCAGATATTGGACTTTCAGTTCCCAGTGTCCTAGACAGTAAGTGTAATTTTTCATACATTGTCTCACTGGGGTCTATAGCCAAGGGGTCTAATAAGGATACGGAGGCTGCACCTGCAGTTATGGACATCTACTAACTGCCACCCAACTGATTTTGCCCATCACCCTCTGGCTGAGCTACAAAGGATAGAAGCTTGTTCTAAAATTGAAAAACAATTTTTGAGAGGCAGCCATTTTTGTTTTATGGCTTTTCCTTTCCTTTTTGCTTAGATTAGTTTTTTTGGACAGCATCACGCAAAAGTGATGCAACTGTCTTACTCTTACAGATGCCATCTCTGATCATTTATGAAAAGTAACTTGTTTAGCCTCTCCAAACTTACAGTACTCCAGAAAGATTCAGTTTAGGTAACAGAAATACAGAAAGACAAATTTACAAAAAGTCACCACTGTTTTTTTATTCATACAAAACACACCTCATATCAGTTATTCACTTAAATGCACAATCTTATATTACTAATCCCATACCTTCATTAGAAAGATAAAGTGAAAATATAAATACTGCCCACAAAAATGGAAAACTAAAAGAATACTAAAAAAAAAAATCACTAGTCCCTTCCCCCTCAAGTTTTGCTAGAGGCGGGTTTTTTTCCTGAAGCGGAGTAGGGTTGTTTATTATTATTTTTAACTAAACTCCTTATGCTTTTGGTGGCACCAACGAAGCAGAATAAATAGCTCTGCAGTTTTTTCTACTTGTCAAGCATAGGTTATTGCTCACACCAGGAAAGCAAGGGAATGGTTTTTATTGAAGCCTGAGGTTATTTTGCTCTTTCCTGTGGTGTAGAAGATTCTATTATCATACTGGGGAGACAAAAATAGGTTAAAGGAACACCAGGGATGTTCAGAATGATTGCTTTGCTACATATCCACCATGTGGATGCCACTGTTTTCTGGTGGTGGATTAGTTTAATGTTTTGTAAATGATCTTTTGAGAAAAATTGGGCAAAGGAGCAAACCTTTCACCACACTCTGCCACACGGCTCTCTTCCCTGACTCCCCGGTTTAAATGGTCTCTCACAGGAGTGACAAATTGGTAAGAGTCTACAACCAACTAGAGTCCTATCTAACATTCAGATTCAGCTCAAACCCCAAAGAGATTTCTTTTAACATGAAGATTTTTCATTTACTCAGAAGTAGCGGTAACCAAGTAATAATAGTCTATTCTCAGGAACTGCCAACTCATCAAGATCCCTGTACTAATATCCCATTTGTTCCTAAGGTGAGTTCCAATTAAGCACCTTCACAATCAAAGACTCAACTTACAGAAGACAAAATAAAACCCTAAAGAAGCTGAGTAGCATGACCAGTAAATTGGATCAGAAGCATCCCAACAATCCATGTCCAGTTGTGCTTTTTTAGATAAGTAAAGCGCAGCCATCATTTTACCTTTACTTTTGTTGCAAACTCTTGGCGGATACACTCCCCACTCAGATCCAGCATCTGCTTCAGGCTTGGCTTCTGCTCTTATTTCCTATGAGACAGGTCCTTCTGGAAGCTGCCTCTGTTCTTTTTCTTTTTTAGAACAAATCCAGTTTGTCAAGAGGAAGCCTTCCTCTCTTTCAAGTGTCTGTGTTGGGGTAAGGTTTAGTGCTGGTCTAATTATGAGGAAGTAAGTAAGCCTCTCACTAGCCATCGCCCCTCTGAGCAAGGGGTGAAATATCCTCTACCTCTAGATCTTGGAGCTGGAGGACTACTGGGAGTTCCATGGTCTGGTTGCTCCCTCTTTGATTGCTTTGCCTCTATTCCTTGTGATCCATTCCAGACACACAGCCTGAAAATGTGGTAGTTCTTCCTTGGTCATCACTGGTCCATCCACCACTAATGTGAAAGGAGAGGCATCTGTCTGTATGTCTTTCTGAAAGTTGGGTAGAGGGTAGTTGCAGCTTCTTTGGGTACTTGTGGAAGGTCCTAATTTTTTTTCTAACAATTTCAGCAGCCCAGAGAGTCAATTCAACCACAAAAGATGCATGGGGAGGGCTGACCCTGCACCTCACTCAAGTGGTGGGGGTGGGGGTGGAAACGGAAGTGACATGAATGTTAAACACACACACACACTTCATATAAGGAAAGAGGAGGAGAAAAAAAGAGTAGAAACACTCACAAAGCTCTTCATTTACAATATAGAGTTCCAGTGTTATAATGTTCTCTAGGATTTTAAACTACAAATGCAAAGATTTTCACACGGCCACCTCTGCAGCCTCCCAGCTCCCTGTGGTGCAGTAGAATTCCAAAAGAGAATGTTTATTAGTATGAGTTCAGTCATTTTACAAACTGCACTATGCCAAAGAACTAATATAAATAGCACTTGCAAAATCAGTGAACTAAACCACCTTTGGTTCCTATCTTTGCTCATGCTAAGATCGAACACTATTAGGGACGACAACAGAGCAAAAATCAGAAAATGACACAGCCTATCTATAACTGGGAAGGGTCCAGAAGATGCTAGTTAGAAATACTCAGTCATAGTTCAAATAACTACTTAGCTTAAATATCCAATAAGCAGGGATCTCTGTTCATTTCTCCTCTAAAGCATTATTTAATTGCCCAGGAAAATTCTGGCTGTTCCCTTTTCTCCCCAGGGGAATGGGAGGGCATTCTTGTTTTTATCAGTGCACTCCATCCATCAGGCATTTTATATGCATTATTTCATTTATTCCCCCCAAAAAGCAGATGAGGAAAGTGAGATTCATGGAGGTTATGTGACTTGCCCAACCTCATCCATCTGTGACTCCACAGCCCTTGCTGTTTCTGTTGTACCTCATTGCCTCCCAGAGGGATTTATTATTTTTTTGCCTTTAGTGAAGTGTGATGCCATCCACCTCAGCATGCCGTCATTCCCCATGGCTATCATCAAAGAGCAGTTGGGACAGACCCCTCTCCATCTACTAAGAACATTTGGCAAAGGAGGAAACAGTGGTAAGTACAGGATAAGTAAGAGAGAATTCATGTTCCAGGGGCACTTTTCTCTGCAATATTCCTCTAGGCTGGAAAGGATGATCTGTCCTTGTCAACTGACAATTTTACTTTTTCCCACAGGAGGACTCTTCTCAGTCCCACCAGGTTTTCTTACATTTTCCTTCAAATCCTCTACAAGGAGATCTTGTTTAACTGGTGAATGCCTAGAGTCACTGGCTGTTTTTCTCCTCAGGATTTTTCATTATTAATGGGATAAAAGCATAAGTTTTAGGTGAAACATCCACTCTCTATTCTAGTGTTGTTATTGCTTACTGTGCATATAAAACTTTGGTTGAATGTACTTTCTTTTACATTATGAAATACTGCAAATAGGCAGAAAGTGCAGAGAATAACATTACTCTCATGTACTCACCATTTAGCTCCATAGAATCCTAATATTGTGCCATATTGTTTCTGGTAGTTTTTTTTTTAATAAATACAGTCAAAACTCCCTTGTGTACTCCTCTACAATTTTATCCCCTCCGTCCGTAGAGGTTACCAATATCTGGAATTTGGCATTTATCATTCCTAGGCATGTTTTTACATTACTACATATGTAAGTACAAAAATATATTTAGTATTGGTTTGCATGTCTCACTTTTTAATATAAGTGGTACATACTCTTCAGCAACTTGATTTTTTTCTCAATGTAACGTTTTATGATTTATTTATCTTGGTAGCTCTAGTTCATACATTTCATTCATTTTTATATGCATCAAGTATTCTATATGATGAATGCATCACAATTTTTTATCCATTCTCCTACTGATGGATATTTAGGTTGTTTGTTTTCAATTATAAATAAGACAACCATGAATATTTGTATCATGTGATCATAGTTTTCCACTCTCAGAATGAATTCTCAGCTACTTAGACAAAGTGGCAAACCCAGGTCCAGCTTTTGTGTTGGATGATGCACTTCATGTTACCCCTTGTTCCCTTTTTAGCCTTATCTTCCTGAGGCTTTACTATGAAATCTGGCAGCATTATCAATGGTCTCTAATTAGACTAGAGTATAACTGATAGGATAAATTCTCTTCCCAGTCCCAAGAATCATCTCTCAGATTTTGATTGAGACTCTGATTGAAAATTCTCCAGTCTTGGAACCAGAAGAGAAGTCTTCTTTAAAATATCATAACCATAGCAACAAAGAGCTATAATTACTCTTGTTAAATTCCCAAGAAGCTCTGTTGAGGCCCTTATGAAACCTAATTATTTGATGATAAGCTTCATGGTCAGTGCTATAGGTGATCACATTTGTGAAGATTTCCAGCCAAAATCAGTTGTCTGGTTGCTAGCTAACCAGAGAAATTCTCATCTGCTCTAGTCATTTCTAAGGAGCCTCAGCACTCTGGTTCATCTTCATCATTTTATATTGTTAACATTTTACAGTTTTCTTCTGTGGTTTTAGAAACTTCTGAATCTGTGGTTCGTTATCTCTTTTGCCCTGCACTAGAGACAACAGATTCTCATCAAGTAATGATGAAAGGAGAGCCAAACAGCCAATCTGCAAGTTTACACTCAGCATCAGACTGGTGGTGATACTTTCAGCATTGTCCCTCTGGCCCTGAGGGTGACTGCTGGGGTGTCTTTCACTCTGGACTTGTGTGCCCCTTTGGCCTTTTTCAGTTTAGTTTTTGTTTTCCCTGGTTTAAACATTTTATTTATTTTCCTTCAATATCACTATAACACATGTTCATTATAGAAAATATTTTAGGCACAGGGGTGTTAAAAAGAAAATATCAATTATAAGCTCATTATCCAGAGGCATTAATATTTAGGCATATTTCCTTCCATTATTTTTCTCTGCATTTTTTCTTATCATATTTGAGATCATATTGCACATACTATTTGTAGTTTATTTTTCTTAACATTATCAATCTAAGTATCCATTTATCCATCCACCCAACATACATTTCCCCCCAAATATCTAAAGTTCTTGTTTATTCCTGATTATTTTCCCATGATATTAGAATCTCTATATAAACACTATTTGCCAACTCAAAAAGTATGTACATTTTGCATTTTGAAAAATAGTGACAAAATAGTTTCCAGAAACACTGTAACCAGTTTTCACTCCAAATGGCAGTTTTTGAAAGCCTGCTTTCCCCACACCTTTGTCTCTTTTCTGCTCCATTTCTAATCAGCTTTTTTTTACTCTGTTTTTATTGCAGGAGAATCTGTAGGGGTGAGCTAATAGACTCTAGTTCATTTTGATTTCCAGGAGCCAAGATAGTGAGATGAGCTTCTCCTTGTAGTTCAGCTGAGGTTAACCCGAAGGGCATATGGCGATGGCTCTCCGAGAGTGAGGAGGAAAGCCTGAGATTAAGGCTTTTGTGTTTCAAATATTCTCCCAACACCCTCAGGCCCAGCACATGAGCCTCCATAGAAACTGAAAGTCACACGTGGCCCATTTGTTTCAGGGTCCTCAGAGGAGTTCTCTCTCCCCCTCCCCTGATGGCTCTATTTGCATAACCAGGCAGCTTTGGAGTGAATTAGGTCAAGGTCTGTCTCTAGCTTGTTGAGCACCGCCTCACTGAAAATTGTGGCTCTCCCTTATTCCCAGGAGCTAGCCATCAGTTATCTGCATGCTATCATTGGGCAAAAAGCAGCAGATAGCTGATGACTCTTTGGAGAACACCCAAACTGGTTTTCAAAAGCCATATCTTCTCTTTATACCTAAATCACTTCCTGGTATGGGTCTAGTCCCCAGAAAGGAAACTCTCTATAGGAAATTTGCTCGAATGGAAATAGTAAATCATAGTGATGTTAATTTAAAATTACACCAAGACCCTAGAAGCAGATGGAAAGTTGCACTAGTTCTCACTATAAGGAGTTTACAAAGGATTCTAAACAAACACATCACTAGCCAGAAGCAACAGAAATTTGGACTTTAACACAAGCAGATAGTTTAAATAGTCTGAATATAAAAGGGGTCAAAATAGGTAGGGCTAACCCTAAGGGATCATGTTTCAGTAGAACGCTTTAGATTATTTAGGGTATTTGCATCTTGTGGCTTATTTGGAAGGTGACACTTTATCAAATAACTGAGGTTCCAAGAGGCTGTAGCACCCTAGGTTTAGGGGGCTTGGCAGGCAAAATGAGGGAAGGAGCAGAACTAGCACACAGCTAACAGCACAGAGGACAGCCCCTGACCTGTACACACCCCTGCCTCTGGGCTTTGCTGCTTCCCTGCCTCTGGAAACGAAACAGCACGAGATAGAGACTTTGAGCTTGGAGAGCTGGGTGGTCGGGAAACTGGAGTGGAATTACATTTGGAGGTTCAGCAGCTCATCCAAGGAAGTCTTGGTCAGGGCCAGCAATCCCTTTTATTCTAAATGCTACACTATTTGTTCTAGGCAGGCCGTCTGGGGACACTGGCAGGTCTCAGGCCGAAGAAAAAGAAGAGCAAACACTGAGATAGGAGCACGTACTATTGCTGGGCCCTATTTTACCTGCTTTACATAGCTTAACACGCTTAAAGCTCACAATTCTATGGGGAAGGCATCAGGCAAGTAGGGGAAAGGGAAAAGGGAAAACAGCAGGGTAAGAGAGGGGCAAGAATTCAGTGCAGTTCCACAAATATTTATTAAGTGCTGACTCTTTTCCAGGAGTGGTAATGGACAAAATAAAGGAAGGGATAAAGAAGAGGGGATACAGGTAGAGAAAGGAGGAGGACGGGAAGGAGAAGGGGAGGAGGATGGAGAAGAGGAGAGGAAAGGAGAGCAGAAAATGATGAAGAGCAGAGAAAAGAGAGCTGTGCACATGGCAGGCATTGGTGATAGGAAAAAGCTTCCCCACGACCTCAGGGGTTGGCCACACCATCTGGGCTGAGGCTGAGGCTGCTTTCCTCTGGCCCCGTCTCTTACCCACTGTTACCACGAGGTTGGTGCACACAGTCCTTCCAACAAGCCAGCTCTGATCCCAGCACCAGTGGCCCGATGCGGCCGGAGGCAGGTGGCTTTACACCCTAGTTTAGCCAGTGCTTTTCCTCAGCTTACAGAGGTCAAAGGCCTATTGTGGCATGTGACCTTTCACCACTTTTTCAGACAATCTACCTCTTAAAATTTCTTCTTCTAAGTGTCTCATTGACACAAGCACCCATTTGGAGGCTTCCAGCAATATTTGATCAAACAGCTTATTTTTATCCTGGCTTTTTTTGCTGCTGGTAATGTTACCTTTCTGCCAAGTTTTTCCAAGGTGCCTCTTTTCAACATTTGCTACTTGTTTAGATGGCCACCTCATGTCACTTTTTTCTTTTCTTATTGCCCCCCACAACGCTCCTGAGAAAGGACCCTTACAGCCCCCTCTGATCATCGGAAGGGACTGCCAGGGCCTTGTGCTGATGACACTCCCACCCTCCGCCAGCCTCCTACGCCAGCAAGACTATATGGCACCAGCCATGCTGTCTCTCTGGCCTTCAAGGGTACCACTGAAGGTACTAGCAGCTGCTGCCCAGCCCTTGCCATGCCCCAGACCCACCTCAGTCCTGACTTTAATGCAGGTAGCTTCCCAGATGCATTGAGATGCCAGGACTTTGAAGGTGGGACTCGATCTCAGAAGACACTGGCCCTGGAGACATATTCTTACAGTCCAGAGAGGAAGGACAGTCTGAGCAAACCCCACCCTTTCACAGCCACTCAGTTCCCTTTTTTTGTTTCCTGACTTAAACCAATGTCTTTTTTTTCTTCTTCTCTGCAGCATGGTATCTGGTTCCCTGCTGCTGTCCCTATTCTGCCCCCCGCCCCCCAGCTGTCCCCGCCCTTCATTTGCTTGGGACCTCTGACACTGCTATCTTGAGTCTGCTCTGAAAGAACCCTTCTCAACATTACTGGGGCCACTGAAACTCGAGGCAGGGCTGGATTGAGCCGACAGGTCCTCAGGCCGACCTCCCTGAGGTGAAGGGATGACTTCGCTAAAGGACTGTGGGGGTGGTCAGCACAGGGAGTGGAGACAGACAGAAAAGAGGAGAAATGCAGACCTGTGGAGACAAAACAAAGGGACTGAGGAGGAAGGGCGTCTTTAGTGTCTCATGTCCTCTAAGGCAGAGACTCAAAGCCACACAGTTAAACTTGATGGTGAAGGATGGCTCATGCTCGCAAAGGGACCCCAAAGTATAGATCCTGATAGAGGTAGAGACAAGACTTCCCCCTGCTGAGTCATTTTCTAAGAAAGCACTTTTTTCCTGCAGATAAAAATGTCCGAATGTAAGCCCACACACCGCCTTGTGCCCTTCCTATTTTCTGTAGATGTTGATTTTCTCCATTTTAGATTCAGCCTCAGGGATTAACTCTTAGTTTACACTTTTCTCTTTAATCCTGTAAAGCAATAAATCAGGCTAGATGTCTTACTTGAAGGCTGAATGTTTCCTCAGCCACCTCCTAGCCTATGTTCTAGCAACAAACTTCTGGAGGATTCTCCTAGGAAATGCAGGCAGTACTGGCCGTAGATTGGGATGGTGGCAGAGCCTCTGGTGACTGAGCTGCATGTCGATCTTGACACCTCAAGCACTGCCATATTGACTTGCCTCAGGCGCTGTGCCCTAATGTAGAAACATCATAAATCCCACTAGCAGGAGTCCGTCAGAATTTTTAAGGGAACAGGACTTAAAAAAAGTATTTGTAGGATAGTAGAATAGTTAACCAGCACATCTGCACAAGATAAAGGAGAAGCAAGTGTTACATGATTTCCCTATTTTATTGACAGTTTATATCTTTTCACTAGTCACCCCTGAAGAGCTGCTCCAGTTGCCTGCCTGAAAGTTGGTCACAGACATTGGCCTTCCCTCCCCTTTTCTTCAGTCAGATGCTATGTGTTGTCACATGCCCTGTCCCTTCTCAAAGTCCTTCTTGTGGTGGAGACTGGGCATTGATATGGGGATCTCGACAAGGGAGAGCAGGATGAGGGGGATAAAACTAGGCACTTCTTCACCCTCTGCCCATGCGCACTCCTCTAACATGCTTGTCTGGATGACAGAAGGACCGTACCCAAATAGTGCCAATATCTCAACAGAGGAAAGTGAACAGATCACGTACTCTGCAAGACCAGGCTGCAATAGAGTCCTGTGTTCAATTATGAGTGCCTCATCTTAGGGGAGATCAATGAGCAGGAGTGTGTCCAAAACAGAGACCAGGATAGGTGAAAGGAAACTAAACCAAAGCCAGGCTACCCAAGGTGTGACAGAAAGAAATACGGTTGATTAGACGTAGAAGTACCATGTTCACTGTCTTCATATTTCCATGTTACTAACATCAAAAACCTCTAGAAACTCCTCAAAGGCCAGTGAGACTGCATAAGAGCCTAGAGAGAAGAAGGAAATGCTGTGAGTCTACAGGCAGGCTGTTTGGCAAAGAAACTTTTAGGAAATGTAGCAGGCGGTGGTCATGTTTTTATTATCTCATTCCAGGAGACTATCCAACAAAATGAGGATGATGAGAGAGTCAGCTCTGAACCCATGGGTGTTCCTGGAGAGTTATGCAAGCAGGAGACCCCAGGCTTTCAGAGTTCCTTAGCCCCTAATCCACTGACATTTCTTCCTGTGTCCTTGCTCAACTCTCTCTCCTCATTATTTTCTGCCCTGCAGACACTCCTGCTTCCGCTGTGTGATGTTGTGGTTAAGTGCAGGGCTGTGGTGTTAGACTACCTGGGATCAAATTACAGCTCCACAAAATAGCCACTGGTGTGACTTTGGGTAAGTGAATTTCATGTCTCTTGTGTCTCAGTTTTCTTATCTGTTAAACATTACTAATAGTACATACCACCTGGGTTGTTAGAATTGAAAGAGATAGTATGTAAGGTAGTTCAGAAAATACCTGGCACATAATAAGTGTTCAATAATTGTTAGCTGTAATAATTACCAGGCCACAACAGCCATATTGAATAATGGTAAAGGAATCCAAGCTCTGGTGGCAGATCACCTGTGTTTGTATCTTGGTTCCTCCAAATACTATCAACATTGGGCAAATCATCTAATATCTTACAGTCTCAATTTACCTCATCTGTAAAGTGGGAATAATAGTATCACCTACCTCCTAGAATTACTGTGAGAATTTTATGAGACAATCCATTTAAAATGCTCAGTATCCTGCAGTCTTTCTTTCTCTGCTGGACACTCTTGAAACCTATCATGTGCCTTCTGCCAGGTATGCAGTGAAGGGAAGAGCTGCTGGATACTTTCTGGCTCTTGGCTTGATTATTGCTATTTCTGGAGCTGAACAATTTCATCCTCACTTTTCAGAACCTAGGGCAGTCAACTTGCTCCCTCAACTTAAGGAGGCTGTTTAATGCTGATCATTGTTCATTTTTACAAAGTACTTTGTAATTATGTATTTATGACCGTGATTATTTGATTACTGTGTCCTTCCCCTAGAACTGTGCCAAACACATTTATTGAATTTACCATGACCAACTGGCCATGTGGTAGATGAACTAGAGCACTGGTCCCCTCCAAGCCTTCGGTGAACCAGCAGTTCACTGTGAAAGATGTTGTTCCCAGCGTCCTTGAGGTGGAACAGGAATGGGACATGGAGGTGGAGGGCTCCTTCACTTGACCTTAGTCCCGGCTTCCCTTAAGGATATGGACAGGGAAGCCAGAGGGTCTGGAAGGAGCACTGCTTCCTGCACTTAACGCTGCTACGTAGCAGTGTCTGCCGAAAGTGATGAGGTGTGAAAAATTTGCAGAGCTAGGGGGTTGGGGCGGGAGGAAGTTGACGAGAGTGGATCAGCCTCAGGCAGCTCCCTTCCTTAAGCTCGCGCTCGCGGCTCCGAATCGAGTCCTCTCGGCCGCCAGAGGGCGCTGCGCACAGAGCCTTAGACTCTATGGTCGCTCCCACCGACTCCCATGAGGAAGCGCGACCAGAAACCTCCTATATACTTCCGTTTCCGGCCCGGCTTTCTTCTTTCCGTTCCGATAGCGCTCTAGCAAACATGGTAGGACTTTGGAGAGGGGGCCGGTAACATCCAGTTTAATCTTTCTCTTTCCTTTGATGATGCCGTCCGGGACGGGTCCGGGCACCTGCGTGGACTCGTTGTTCCAAAGAAACTCAATATTGCCGGGATCGAGCCCAGAGGGACCGGGATTCGGGGCCAGGAATTGAAGTGATAGAATCAGACGTAGACTTAGTTGGGGGTAGAGTGAATGTTACCGTTCCACTTAGCGGCTCGATGGGGGCCACAGTATTTGAAGCACATGGCGCTGGACCACCTTCTAGTCAGTGTTTTGTGTTAGCGAGAAGTTTGAGAGTCGAGTCCTCGTGGGATGCCTTAGCTTCAGCTGGGTCGGGTGGGGCGTTGTGCCAATGGTCCGATAACACCGCACGTTCTGAACGATTTATTTCCCAGGTGAACGTTCCAAAAACCCGTCGGACTTTCTGTAAGAAGTGTGGCAAGCACCAACCCCACAAAGTGACGCAGTACAAGAAGGGCAAGGATTCTCTGTATGCCCAGGGTAAGACGATCTGTATGGGGTTGGTTTTAATGCGGCATTTGTGTAGTAAGCGGAATGCACGAGCCCTGTCCCCCTTCCCTCCCCGATTTGGGCATTTCATTGACGTTTCTCCTGGAAAGCCCAAGATAAAACCGTGAGAAGACTTCCATGTGGCTGTTGTGATTTATTATGTTTGATATACCCTGACAAGTGACTTTCATTCCCCCAGGAAAGCGGCGTTATGACAGAAAGCAGAGTGGTTATGGTGGGCAGACTAAGCCGATTTTCCGGAAGAAGGTTCGTAGTGATCACTCTTTGATATGCTTCCCACTTACTGTGGCAGAGAGTTTGCATTTATTTTTAGCCCACACATCTCTACAGTATAGGTACGTGTTCCCATAGTTCTAGGAAGGTGTTTTCAATTACCTGCAGTGACATATCTAGTAGATAGTGCAGCGGGGAGTGCAGTCCATGTCTGACTCTCGTCTACAGTTCTGCCTCTTATTATTTTATATATATTTTTGTCTTTTTTGAAGAGGCGAACATTAAGGAACGTGCCTTGTCATTGTAAGGACTGAAGTTTAAGTACGCAAGTAAATCCTTTCCTTTGCCCTGTTCCTTACCTGGTGTCATGTCCAAGTGAATCCTCAGCTCATGTTTGTAGTACGGTATTTTGCGTGTCAGTTCAGAAGCCTGCAGTCAGTCTGCTACCTATCTCATGAAGCCTTAAAGCTCTTTAAAATGGCCATGTAGATCTTCCACTGGGCTCCTGAATCCCCTTTCTCAGGCTGAATTTGTTGTACCCCAGGTGTCTGCTCCTGAAAGTACACAGTCTTTGGAGCATAGCATTCCCACGAACACAGCATTACTTTTGGCACTTAGTTCCTCATTCAGCTTGGTTCCAGAAAGTATTAAGAAATGATTTTAATGTTCATTTAGATGCAATAAATGGTTTGATCTCAAGGTGGTAAATGAAACACTTGATTGTCTTTTCACATTCAGCTAACTTGTTTAGGACACCGGGGAGATTGTTGTACCTAGGTTTTTGCTCTTTTGAGAACTGCAAACTAGCAGTAATGGAATTTTGACTACCAGGAGCAAGCTTTAAAAATTGTTTATTTGTGGGGAGCGTACTCTGACTTAAATAATACAGTTGAATGCACGTAAGATCTAGATGTAATTGTTGGTAGTCTCCAGAGAATAGATCTTAAGTAACAATTATTAACCCTATTTAATGAATTGCAAAAGTTGTATTTATTTCATAGTTGCATGGACTAGTTGCTTCATTTTTGGTTGTCTGGAATACTTAACTGTAGAACTGCTGAAAGCCCACACTGTCAAGGTGGTATGATGAGTGCCTATTTGGTAAACCCTTTAGGATGTTTTCTGTGATTGGAGAACTTGATGCCAATTAGATAACCTGCCACCTTTGCTAGTACATTATTCATTAAATCACAATTTTCTTCATATTCCCACTTGCTCCCTATAGCTAAGGACAAATTTTCACAACTCTATCATTCGCAGAGCTTTGCTTTGAATGGTACTTAATCCAACCATAGCCATATTTTTGAAGGATTTTCTGTAGTGATTTATGAAGGCTTTGACTTAATTCTTTTCCCCAGGCTAAAACTACAAAGAAGATTGTGCTGAGGCTTGAATGCGTTGAGCCCAACTGCAGATCTAAGAGAATGCTGGCTATTAAGAGATGCAAACATTTTGAGCTGGGAGGAGATAAGAAGAGAAAGGTATATAATTATGGGTGGAAGGTGCAGTTTTTTCCTGTATGGCTTTATTATGCCTAGAGAGGTGAATATTTCTGCCTACTCGTTTTTGTGGCATCAAGATGGGAGGGGAAAATTGTGCTGAACACTGGAATTTGACACAACATTGTAAAATGATTATAAATCAATAAAAAATGTTAAAAAAAAGATGGGAGGGGAAAAAAGATCAGGGGGAGTCCTCAAAACAGCTAAATCCATAGCTCAAAGTATGGGGTTTTTGGTGTTGGTTTTGACATGATTAGGAAGGGGAGGAGAAGGATGGTGATCCCTTCAGGAGTAGACATTGTTCTTGATGGAATACAAAATACAAAACTTAACCTTTTTTGTTTGTTTTATTGCAGGGCCAAGTGATCCAGTTCTAAGCTTCAAATTTTGTGTTTTATTATGAAGACAATAAAAACTTGAGATCATGTTTACTTCATTTGGTTTCAGTTGTTTTTTGGGGAGGGAAATAAACTAGGACCATCAATAAAATTCTCCTTGTGGGGAAATTTATGCGTGATGGTTCAGGGTACTTGATTCATTAGGGGTGGACTACTGGTTGAACTCGCATCAGATATTCTAATGGTCTAATTTGGCACTTTAAACACTTGGGGCTTCTTGGGATTCCTTTTGCTGTTAAAAAGCAGAAGTTATTGGTTACCATGGGACATAGAGACCTGAAATTCAGGGCCAATGGGATGAGATCAGTGAATATGAGGTTTACCAGGAGTGAAATAGTCTCAGATCCCTTTACTAAAATCATTGAATGAGGAATTGTGACCCAGTTCTAGGCACAGCATAGAACTTATGTGTCCTTATGCTTATATTTCATATATATATATATATATATATATATATATATATACTTATTCTGATATTTACTAACAAACATTTTTATATATTTCCTCAAATTTTAAACTGACTTACTTTCATCATGTTCAAATAACTGCAAAGGACAGAATTTCTAGTGAATTAAACTCCCCAATGAAATCTGAGGGATTTCTGTCCAATTTTAAAATGCCTAAGAGTTGCAAATTTTTACATCCTGTTCCTCTTTGTATACTATTGTATGCTTCATTTTTATTGATGTTGAGCTCTTTATAGTTGTGCAGCAAAAAACTCGAGGAGAAGCAGATAATGCTACACATTTTGGTAACTAGAAGCACACCTCAACGAGATAAGATAGTTTTCTTTCAAGTTAGTTTCTGTGGATGAATTAAGTCTGGGTTTACCAATTCCATTTTTTATTAACTGAATGATTAGTCCTCCGATTTTATTGAAAATAATTGATAATCACCTGACAGGCAAAGGAATTGTTACAACTCGCACTTTGTATTTTGAGCAGGCTTTTTGTGTCCGTTTTTGTACTGTAGTGCATCCCGGATGGGTGAGATGAATACCCTTTTTTGTTTGTGTGGGGGAAGGGTGATCGTCAAAGGGGAGGTGGTAAAGGAGCAGGCCTGAAGCACTAACTGCAGGTTGGTCCTCAGGTAAACCAACTGGAGGAAAAGGGAGGAATTGGAATATCCGGAAATTCCCTTAAAATGACTCTCCATAACCTCCAGTTTGAAGTTCATTGCATCACAGGACCTCAAGAGAGAAGGCAGTTCTTAAAGTGGAAGGAGTCTTCTGGCCCGAGGTTTGGTATTTTAGGTCATAATGTACCAACTATTGTTGGTGAAAGTAAGCTATTTGCATTTGTTGGATCTAGACTGCAAACATCGGATTTGGGAACCTAGGTGGTGGGGTGTTTCTTGACAAGATTCTTCCATAAAAATTCGGTTGCCTCTAAATCTTTCATTTATGAAGGTTATTACTGCTGGGGTTTCTTTTTTTTTTTTTGCCCTTCAAGTGAGGAAGTAGTTTTTTTATATTCCCTTTGGGCTAAAATTATAATTAGTGTCATCTAAGCACCTCAGTAGGTGACAGTATAAGGGTTAAAAACCTGAGTTTAAATCCTGGCTGCAATTAACAGTGAGTAAGTACCTGTGTCAGGGTTGTTGGGAGGATAAAACTGAGTCACTACACTTTATGCATCTGGAATAGGGCCTGGCACACAGTTCCAATACAGGCATACCTCAGAGATGCTGCAGGTTTAATTCCAGTCCATCGCAATAAAGTTACTCCCACAAATTCTGCGGTTTTCCAGTGCATGTAAAACTTATGTTTACACTATAATCTATTAAAGTGAGTCTAAATCTATTTACACTATATATATTTACAGTTTACACGATAATGTAATCTATTAAAATATATCTAAAAATGTACACACCTTAATTTAAAAATACCTTATTTCTAAAAATGCTAACCATCATCTTAAGCCATCGGTGAGTCAAAAATTTTTATTTGCAATAGTAACATCAAAGATCACAGAGCACCATGATAAATATAATGATAATGAAAAAATCTGAACTATTACAGGAGTCACCAAGATGTGACATAGAGACATGAAGCGAGCAAATGCTGTTGGAAAAATAGGGCCAATAGACCTGCGATAGATGTAGGGTTGCCACAAACCTTCAATTTTCTTTTTTAAAGTGCAGTACTTATGAAATGCAATGAAAGTAAATTATTATTTTACTTGTATGGAAAATATTACTCAAGGATATCAGAGAACAGATGAAGGTGGACAAAAGTGGAATACTCACTTCAGCAACAAAATATACATTTTAAAGGGAGCTTTTTGATGCAATCTTGCTTGCACTTTCTAGCCGAAGCAAAACAGTACCTGTGGGATTTATCTGAGTTTTTAAACTTTTAGTCCATTCATAAAACCCAAGCTTTGTCTTCACAGGGAGGAGCTGTGTGATCAGGCACGCAGGATTACAGGCCAGTCCTTTACCCAGGGAAGCAATAGGGATGGTATAAGAACGAGGTCCACCAATATCCTGCAGGTTTACTACAGCTACAGCCCAGGCTAAGTTCGAGAGAGGGCGTTCCCACACCTCAAAGTTGTCACTCTGAAAAGTAAGCCAAGAAAGTAGGTGTGATAGCTTGGTAACTGGCAATAAGCTGCCTTGCTAGTTGTGGAATTCAGTCTTATTTATAATCAGAACCATGGAGAACTTCTAGGAAAAATTAGCAAAAAAAAAAAAAAGAGCCTCAGTATTGATTATGATATCAAGATTAAAAAATGTATGCTCAAAAGATCAGTGCATTTCCTCCAACGTAACAGATTTAGGCCCAAGACAAAATTGGTACTTGGGTATTAAGCCATCTTAAGACACATACCCCAAACATACATCCGGATGAACTGTAAGCTAGAAGGCAGGAGAATACGTTCCTAGCCAATTCCTATTTTCTCCCATAGAATGTTATTTACCATACCTTTCTAAGCCGGTACCCCTGCTTGCCCAAGGGGTCCTGGTTGATGGCAATTACATCCTTATTCTGAAGAAGGCCTTTGGCTTCAGGGCTGATGTGTCGGAGGTCATTGGACATGAATAATGGAGCAGCCATGATAGCCCAGAGGGCCATCTGAGTTACTTGCTGATCCTGGCTGAGACCAAAGTTGCCAATCACCAACTGGAACAAAGAATGAAGTAAGAATTCAAGTGAGGTAAGACAAAATATTGTTAAAATTGCCCAGTCACAGAGAGAAGTCACATTCCTGGGCACCCTGCTCTGAGTACTTTCACAAAGAGCCTGCCCTCAGGAACTTCTCCCTTCTAATTTACCTGGAGTGTCAAGGGAGAAACAGGTCCACTGCAGGAGCCTGAACAGGAGGGCTCAGATTCTTACCATATCAGGGTCATTCCAACCCCCTGGTCCTGCGGCAGGAACAACTGACTCCTGGTTAGAAGATGTCCAGTCTAAGATGCTCCTTACACTTTGCCAAGAATCATAAATGTCAGCAGAATTTCTCCAGTGATTGCAGTACTGTCGGATTTCTGTGTAATTGGGCTATAAAAACAGAGAGAATGCTTCTGTTTACTTTCAAATAACATTCTTGTGAGATGAAAACAGTGAAGTTTAAAGAAGGCACTCGTAGCCTTCTCAATTTAGTTTACAGATGAAAGGTCTCCACGAAGAGAGCTAATTACTTTCTAGACTGGAATTTCATTGTAAGAAGTTTGCTTCAGAAGTAGCCATATAACTTAAAATGGCTTTAACACTGTTTTGGCTGGAAATTTACCAAATGGTAACTAGGTACAGTAGTCCCCCCTTATCACAGGGGATACATTCCAAGACTCCCAGTGGATGCCTGAAACAACTAACAGTACCAAACTCTATCTATACTATATTTTTTCTTATACAGGTACTAATGGGTCGGTAGCATCCACAGCGTGGATAAGCTGGACAAAAAGATGATTCATGTCCTGGGCAGGATGGAGTGGATGGCATGAGATTTTATCATGTTACTTAGAAGAGGGTGCAGTATAAAAACTTATAAATTGTTTATTTCTGGAATTTTCCATTTAATATTTTTGGACTGCAGTTGACCAGGGGTAACTGAAGCTGTGGAAAGTAGTACCGTGGATTGGGGCGACTACTGTATTGGGATTATGGAAGATTTTAGTTTTTCCACACTTCACTATATTTCAAACTTTTCCAAAAGGAACATGTATTACTTTGATAATTAGAAATAAACAGAATGATCTCCTAATGTAATATTGTAAATCAACTACACTTCAATGGAAAAAGAAATAACTAAGATGATTTTAATAAGTAAAAGCAAAAGCTGCAAATGACACAGGACTTGGCAAGCATATTAAGCAATTTGAACCCTAGGCATACAATCTGTTAAAGGAATGAATAAAAGCTTGTACATAGGCAGGTGGGATATCTGACGTTTAAGATGTTGAGACAGAGGTGAGAGAATTTTGCAGATTAGAAGGAAACAACAGGGATTCATTCTATAAACAATTACTCAACACTTACCACATTGAAGGGATACAGTGATAAAGTCAGACAAGGTCCCTGCCCTCCTGGAGCTTACATTCTAATGGAGGAGACAGACAGTAAGCAAGTCAACAAATAATTGCACATAGTGCTAAGCTCTTAGAAGGAAACTGAACAGGTTAACACGATAAAAGAATGAAGTAGGCTGATTCAGGATATATTTTGTACTGAGAGGACTGCTGATGGATAGGTTGTGAACCATGAGACAAAAGAAAGGATCAAAGATGCCTGGCTTCCCAGTTGATGGCAGCTTAGACTTCAATTACAGCAGTGGGGTTGTGAGAAGTAGGTGGATCCCAGGAGAGATGTTAGGATGAGACTGTTAACTAGGGTTTAACTTTGACAGGGACCTTTGTCTCCTTTGTTGTCAAGTTCTAAAAATCTATCGGCAAGGCTCTGGTGGATTCTGGGCTCACTAGCTCACCTTAACAAAGGGCCATGCATAAAGGGGCCACTCACAGGAGTACACAATGCTTCTGCCAGTCCTGTTCAGGGCCAAGGACATTTGCTTATAACCTGTATGAGAAAACAACGTGTAAAATAATGAAAAGAAGGGAATTTCCAGCTGGGGCTGTATATTTTAAAAATAGGCTACGTGGAAGGGGCATGTTTATATTTTAAACCAGCAGCAGAGACAAGTGACTGCTCTGTGCTTACGTTGTATCTAGTACCGCCCAGACTGTGGGATTGTTCTGAGGACAGTGCGGGATAGTGCACATATTGAGGAAAGGTAGGAAAGAAGATGCTCTTTTCTCTGTGACTGACATTCTGGAGGCTTTTCCAAGTGATGGATGGAGAGTTACAATTACTATCTGTAAGTAACTCAGAGCCCTCTTGAATTGAAAGTCCACAGTATTAGTTTTGGTTAGGCATACACGGATTTTACATGCCTGAATGAATAAATGCATGGAGAAACTGAAAAAAAAGAGAAGAGGCAGGAGCTCTGGCACATTAAGAGTAATTATTATTTCCAGTATTGTGACTGGGTATTTCAAATGTGAGGATTAGTTCTTCGGATGCTCAGCTACCTTGGCCTCAAAAGTTCTGCCCTTTGCTCATGGCTAAATTTTTTGAATGAAACCTACCATCTGCCAAATGTTTTACACTGTCACAGTAACAACCATCAAATTTTAGCAGATCTACTCCCCAGTCAGCAAAGGTCTTGGCATCAATGTCATAGTATCCATAACTTCCAGGGTAGCCTGCGCAGGTTTTATTTCCGGCATCTGCATAAATCCCTAGCTTCAGTCCTTTGCTATGGACCTGAAATGAGAAAAAAAGAGTTACCTCAATAGAAGGGCAATCATGAAGTAGAAAGAGAGAACCACTCCAGGCTGGAGGCAGAGACCAGTACACTTCACCAGTACTTCCCCCCACCCCACCGCCAAGTTCCGAAAATTGTCCAGATGACTTTGTTGGGAGATAAAGAGCAAAGCCTCCAATTCTGCTGAGTTCAAACTGTACATGTAATTACAGCACAGAACTGAAGTTCCCTGTCCATGGCTCTAATCTTCTTCTGATGGGATCCTTAGAGTTACCTTTTCAGGGCAATGATAGATATAGATATATCTGGACAAAGATGCTCTCCTTAACTAAACCTTAGATCCCTCTGAGCCCTCTTCTCAAGTAGGCCTCTACTTTGGCCTTCCTTGCCTAGTTTCAGCAAGAATCCTGCTAAATTATCCCCCTACCCTCAAAATCTGATCAAACTCCTTATGACCCACCCTTGATGTCTAACCCCAGGGCCTGCCCTTAGCAAGAATATGCCTCCTCTTAGTCCCTTCTAGTAATTTTCCATCCGTTGATCCTCACAATCTACCCATTGGCTATAAAACCCCACTTGTCTTTGGTGAATTTGGAATTGTGCTTGTCTCTTTCCCCTAATACAATAGCACTGAATTTTATTCAGTTTCTGTCTTCACTGCCTTTAACTACTGTCCAGCTCTATTACTGTTTAATAATCCCCAGAATATATTCCTTTTACCTTCTAAAATTCTAGTTTATAGCACAATTACAATAATTGCTCAAAGCTTATATAAAAATATGTGCACATATGTCAAGAACCAAGTTCCTTTTTCCTCCTAGAGAATTTAGTGGTTTCAGCAAAAGGAGAACTTCTCCAAGATGGGCCTCAAGAGCTATTGCAAAATATAGATGTGCTGATGGGATGAACATTCTATCTGATAAGCCTTACAATTCAATACTCAGGTAACAGCAGCTATTTTAGTTTCTAAATGTTTTTGAGCAAGCTTAGGTACAGAAGTGCTTACAGTTTCCTGAAAGAAAAAGAGAACTATCTATAAACTCACAAAATCAGCTAGATGGCGGATCCCATTAGGAAAGCGGTTAGAGTCTGCCTGAAGTCTGCCTTTTGAATCTCTCTGAGGAGCCATCCAACAGTCATCAATGCAGAGGTACTGATAACCCGCATCCTTCCAGCCATCTGAGACCATGAGCTCAGCCATCTGCAGGAAAAGCTTCTCGCTGAAAGAGAAATCCCAAGAATCGTTACAATTCATTAAACAAATACTTGAGTACTCCTATTTGTTAGACATCTCGGGGTTTTACAATTTATTTCTCAACCCAGTAATAGTTTGGTAGTAACCACAACCAATGCAAGGTAACACGGATTGGGCCATGTTTCTTCTCCCTCCTCTCCCCTCTTAATAATACCACCCTACGGGCCCCAAACAATTAAAATATGAATGAGAAATACATGAAATGGAAAAGGCTATTAGAACTAAGAAGAAAGTACAGTAAAGTAAAAAGCTACCAAGTTAACATAATCAACAGCTTCCTTAGATATCCACAGTAACCTATTCAGAGAAAAAGACCATTCACAAGAGCAACCAAAAAAGTAACAGACAAAACCTAGAATACCTGGAAACAACTTTAAGATATGTGCAGGGTTCATATGAATAAAATGATGCTGTTTCCAAATTATTTAAGTGGACAGACATTATTTTGCCCTCGATTAGGAAAACGCAATATTAAAAAGCAGCTAATTCTCCCTATACACCTTTATACATTTAATAAGACCCTGAACAAATCCCCAAAGAACCACTGTATTCACAACATACAATAAAATAAAAACAAGTAAAACAACCCCCAGCCCACATTCCAGTTGAAAAACAGGGAACTAACAAACAAGCAGTCCATAACAGAAACCATGCAAAGAGCCAATTTAACATACAAAAAGATGTTCAAGTGTATCAGGAATCAAACACATGACAATAAAAACACCTACCAGACTGGCAAAATTTAAAAGAATGACAAAAAAGCACTGTTGGCCAGGCTGTGGGGAAACAGGAATTCTTCATACACTGTTGTTGGGAAGGTGCATTTATAATACTTTTGGGGAGGATAGTTTGAGAAGAAACAGAATGAGCATACATTTGGATCTAGTAATTAGACTTTTAAGGAAAGAATCGGATGATGTACAAGTGGGGTGAGTGGAGCTTTGGTCATAATAAAGAAAAATTGAAGAGCCTGAACAGCTTTCAACAGGAGATTGCTTAAATAAATTATGGTATATACATACAATTAGCATTTATGAAGCTCTTATTCTGTGCCAGGCAATCACTCTATTTACATTTAGAAAGGGTAATTAATTTGCTGAAGGTCACCTGGCTAAGTCATACTTCACTAGAATTTGAACCTGGGCAGACAACAGAGTCTTGTGGTTAACTGCTCATGATATAAACATGATCTCATTTTTACTGAAAATAATTTTTAAAAGAAATTTGTGTTTGTATTTACACAGAAAAATTGGCAAGGTTGTAAATCTTTATTTTCATTATACCCTTCTTTACTATCTATATTTTTTGCCATGATCATGCATTTTTAATAATCAGGTACAAAAATAAGATAACCACCACTTAGAAAAAAAGGAAAAGACAAAAAAAGAAATATGTGATGGGCACAATTTACCCTAGGGTCACGATGGATTTAGTCTGAAACTTAGAAGGCCAATTAATTGTCATGTTTGACCAACACTCTGACTTCACCTGTAAAGACACTAATAGGAATAACTTATGACCACTGGGGTGTAACATGACCAAGGCTTATGGAGGGGCCTCTGCACCAAGGGTATCTTTACTGTTTTTTTTTTAACAACATCTATCGGCGATTCCTAACCTTTCTAGATCACAAATCCCTTTGAGAATCTGAACAAAGCTCAAGATCCTCCCTCCCTAAAAACACACATACTTATATTTGCAGCTATGCATTACTTTTTCCATCAATTCCAGGTTAAGAACATTTCTTCTCTATGCCTCATTGAGGGGTCTGGTACCGCACTGTGCTATGTACTTCAAATGGGTTATCTCATTGAAAGTCCACCTGTGTGAACTACTTTACAGATCCTCTGAGTTGACTCTCTTAGGTAGGAGATGTTATCTAGATTTACAGATAAGGAATGTATGGATCAGATAGGATCAGCACCTGTTTCAGCCAGCCTCAACCCTCACCTTCGACAGATAAGAGTTTCTCCACGTCAGCCTTCCAAGGAGACGCCATACTCAAGGGCTATTGGGTGGGGAGATCTCAGAGACTAAATTCTCTCTAAATTCCCTCAAGTTACAGCCAAGGAACCCGTGACCCCAAAAGGAGAAGAAGTGGCATGCGTCTTAGTCCTCTGCCTCTCCTACTCACCACAGCTGTCCTTACTGCGAGTACCTGGCAGGGACAGCAGCTCTCAATAAGGGTGTGAATGGAATTGGATGGTAAACGGAGAAAGTCCTTAGGTGGGTGATCAATCAGAGAGAGACGGAGAAGCAGGGGCGGCTGGCGGGACTCCCACCCCACAAGGGGTCAAATGGAGAAAATGTAGGGCTAGTCTCCATTTGGGGCAGTTTGCTGTGGGTGAAAAAGAAGCAGCAGCAATAGTGGAGTTCTCCCCCGGCTCAAATGTTCTCACTGAGCCCCTCCATCCCTCCAAACACAGCTAGACAGATACCCGGATAGCGAAGGGAAGGGGGTACCCAATGTCTTTAATACCTGATACAGGAATCTGGCTCTTCTTGGCAGTTCACGTTGCACATGAAGCGCTCCCAGTGCAGCCAGCCCATGGTAGGGGTCATCGCTAAGCCGTTGTTCAGAGCCCGGGTCCCAGGGACGCCCCAGAGAACCAAGGCCAGGCAGCAAAAGGCCAGCGCGCAGCCCAGCCGTGTGACTCTGCTCATCAAGTTCATCGTCGCTGTCACCTGTGCGACACAGGTTTCCCCGAGTCACCTGAGCTTTTAAGTTTAACCTTAAGGGCTAAAAAGGCGGAGGCGGCCCGCGGAATCCGATTTCAGCCTCATCACCAATCACCGGTGAGTTATTAAGCAATGACGCGACTGTTTCTCCGGCAACTGGGACGGTTATCCCCAGAGGCGGACCAATGACCAGTCACAGAAGACGCACCGCCACCAATCACGCGCTGCCTTTCTGGATATCGACCCGCCCTATTTTCCTACAGAAGGAAGTGCTGCACTTTAATGATCCCCAGTTAAAGCTGAGCGGCGCTCACGTGACCGAGATCTCACATGACGTAGATCCTCACGTGATCAATCGCTTACGTGAGCAGAAGTAGTTCTGGTCGTCGTCTACCGTCTCGCTATAGCCGTTTGAGGGAAGAAAGAGGAAAATTATCCGGTATCGTTAGAGGTTGGTGTGTGGGTGGGATCCGGGGACCCGGGGGTGGTGATGATGAAGGCCAAAGCGGGGTCCGCGGGCCGCCTCCGCCTTTTTCGTTCCCTGCTTTCCCCTCCCCCGCTCCCTCCTCCCCCCCATCTCAGTGCCGGGAAGCCGCCTTTGCTGCGCCTGGTGGGGAAATGGTGGACGTTCGTGACTGTGTCTGTGTTTTTGTATATCTGTCTGTCTGGGCGGGTCTCAAAGGACCCTTAAGAGAATCCGTAAGCAGAAAAACGTTTGAAAACCACGTCCCCGGATTAGGAAAAACAGATCTTGAGACCAGTGGTCTGAATGCAGGTCCATCCATTCAGGCACTCAGTCTCCAGTGCCTAATTGTCTGTCTGTTTGTAGGGGGAGGCACCAAGCGAATTTGATCTGTAGAGTCACATCTAGGCAAATGCTGCGTGCCTGACAGAGGCGCCCAATGAATGTTTTTACTGAATTAAATATTTAAATAATGTTTATTTCTCTGCTCATAACAATCTACATGTTCAATTTTGGACATTCGCAAAAAAACAGTATACTATAAATTAAAAAAAATACATGTAATTCCTCACCCGGAGATAACTACTCAGCATTTTGGTCTGTAAAAAGTCTGTACATAAGACACACATAAATACACAAATTCTTAATTCACAAATGGAATCCTGGTTCCTTCAGGCAGCGGAGTCCTCGTGGCCTTCCCAGGAGACACAGTCATGAAGCAGAACCTCCCTGCCACTACAGAGGGGACGTGGAGGCCTAGCGTGCAGCCGGGACATTGAATGGGATGGGTGATCCAAGAGATAAGGCAGGCAAAAAGCAGAGCGTGTATCTGTCACTCAGACCTAAAGATGGTCTATAGGGAGACAGTTATCGCTGCAGATGCAGCGCTCCAGGCACATAATAGGCAACTAGTAAAAGTTGACTTGAATCCTCAGTGTAGTTTTAGGGCAGTTATTACACTTTGTACTTTCTCTCGCAGAAGCCCAGTGTTCCCAGACCATGTCAGATAAGCCATCCACATACAAAATTAGAAAATTTTATAAAATTTGCTAAACCAAATCCCCGAAAAGTAAGCATTTTGTTTTATGTATTATTTTTTGCTGAAATAAAAGTAATCACTCTCAATAGAAAATTAAGAATGCACAAAAAATTGAAAAACAAATTGAGAAAGCCATAAAACTACCACTCATTAATTAACCACTATTTATTAACATGTGACAAATTCCCCACGCATGTACTTTTTCTAACATAGTTTTTTTTATTCCAGTTACAGTGGTTTTTAAAAATTAAAACTATATAGACTCGTATAGGTTAAAAAGTGAAAATCCACCTCACACTTCCTACCCTCCAGTTATTTTCTCAAAAACAACTTATATGTTTCCAGAACTTCTATGCATCTGCATACATGTATGCATGCCTGCTTATATTTTAAAATAAGTATGATCATACTATGCATAGTCCTTCACTTAATATATTTTGGAAATCTAGGTCAGGGCAGATCTTTATTTTTCAAACAGCTGCATGGCATTCCATTTTAAGGATAAAGTATAATTCATTCAGCCTTCCCCCTGTTGATGGGTAATTAGGTTCCTAATTTTCTGCCATTACTAACAGTGTTGCAGTGAACATTTATGAGTATTTCTGTTGACCAGTTTCCTGGAAGGAATTCTAGCAGGGTCAAAGGATATGTGAACATACGTCTTTTTTATTGTTGAGACTATAAAATAGCTATGATCTTGGGTCACTTAAGATTATAGCATAAGTAATTTCTCATGCTATTAGATATTTTTATAATTTTTATAGTGTGTAATATTTTATCTTTCTTAATAAAATACCTTTCAAAGAATATATAGTTCTATAAATCTCCATCTGAATTTCAGATCATCTCTTTATGGCACATAACTGGAGGTGGATTTACTGTATCAAAAGGCGTGATAAATATTTCCAATTGCTTTCCAGAAATACTATCTCAACTTTCACTCCTCTGGGAGTGTATTAGTTTGTGACCCTGAATATCAGCATTGACTTATCCTCCCTGTTTAATTTTCACTGTCTTAATGGGTGAAAAATGGCAATTAATTCTGGTTTTAGCTTGCATTTCTGATGATTGATGAGGTTTGAACATTTCCCAGACTCCTCTTCTGTAGCCTTACATCTGTACTGCCTCTGTATTTAATGTTACGAAGTCCCACAGGGTCCACTGCTTTGAATACATTGATCACACCTTTCTTCCCGTTTTTAAAAACTGCTGTTGTCTTAGGTGAATCCCTTTACCTATCTCTTAAGAGGCAGGGTTCTAACTGATCTTGCTAGCGTCACCCCGCCCCCCCCACCCCCGCGGGGGGGGCTCTCATTTGAGAGCTACACTGTTGCCATGGCGATCTTTCTGAAAGGTTCTGATTACTTCACTCTCCGCCCCTCACTCTCCGCCCCTCACTTCCCTCCCCTCACTTCCCTCCCCTCACCTCCCTTTCCTCTCTCTTCTCCCCTCAGTCCCCTATTTAAAACCTCCCAAAAGGCCCATAGCCCCTTGTCTACCAGTTAAGACCTTCGGGATCTGATCTCCACCTAGCCAGCCTTCTCTCCTGCCTTGCCGCCTTCTATTTTATGCTCCATCATAATTTTTGAAATTTGTGGATCCCTGAGCCGGTTAGTCCTTTTCATTTAGCCATTCTATGCCAACCGATAGAATTGATCAGCCAGTCCCTGCTTTATAACGCCTTTTCACCCTGCACAGAATCCTGTCATAGCAGGGATAATGTTTATTTGTCCTTTTGTCTTTAGTAAAGATGTACTGTGCCCCTGTAGGACCATGAGCTCTTTCAGGGCTTATTGATCCTTGTGTGCCAGAGCTAACTTTCTGGACCTGGCAACTGAAAAATGTAAAATGAAGGCGTGAGTTCCCCATAATGTCTTTTTCCCATTTCTCTCTTAGGCCTTTTTATTTCCCTGATTTTATTAATTTCTATGAGGTTATTTTTTGTATACTAAGGATAGTGATGTACTTGTTGTAGATATCACAAGTGTATTGTTTGTCTTTTATGTTTAATCTTACTTTTGATGTAATGAAGTTTTTCATTTTTATGTAATCAGACATAGCTATCTTTTGTTGATAATCTTCCACTGATTTCGTTGCCATTAATTTGTATATCTTTTCATTTTCTGACTATGATGTTTATGTGTGGTCAATGTGGAAAACTTAGAACATACAGAAATGTCCAAAGAAAACATTCTTTGAGACAGAAAGCTCCCATAATCCTATCCCCCAGAAATAGCCACCATTAATGGTATCCAACACATAATAGGTATTGAGTAAATAGTTGTTGAATGAATGACTTGAAAATTTGGTGAAGTCTTTTTGTTTATACATATGTCTTACAAAAAAGCTATCAGTGTAATTGAGTTTTCTATTAATAGTTTGCTTTCTTTTACTGTATCATGAACATTTTTCCATGACAATAGTCTTTATCTTTTTTCAGCTACACCGAAATTACATTGAGCCGATCTTGCCACCAAGAGCCCAACAGTCACCATGATGCTAGGCACAGAAGGCAGGGAGGGGTTCGTGGTGAAGGTCAGGGGCCTACCCTGGTCCTGCTCAGCCGATGAAGTGATGCGCTTCTTCTCCGATTGCAAAATCCAAAATGGTACATCAGGTATTCGTTTCATCTACACCAGAGAAGGCAGACCAAGTGGCGAAGCATTTGTCGAACTTGAATCCGAAGATGAAGTGAAGCTGGCTTTGAAGAAGGACAGAGAAACCATGGGACACAGATATGTTGAAGTATTCAAGTCCAACAGTGTTGAAATGGATTGGGTGTTGAAGCATACAGGTCCGAATAGTCCTGATACTGCCAATGATGGCTTCGTCCGGCTTAGAGGACTCCCATTTGGCTGTAGCAAGGAAGAGATTGTTCAATTCTTTTCAGGGTTGGAAATTGTGCCAAATGGGATGACACTGCCGGTGGACTTTCAGGGGCGGAGCACAGGGGAGGCCTTTGTGCAGTTTGCTTCCCAGGAGATAGCTGAAAAGGCCTTAAAGAAACACAAGGAAAGAATAGGGCACAGGTACATTGAGATCTTCAAGAGTAGCCGAGCTGAAGTCCGAACCCACTACGACCCACCTCGAAAGCTCATGGCTATGCAGCGGCCAGGTCCCTATGATAGGCCAGGGGCTGGCAGAGGGTATAATAGCATTGGCAGAGGGGCTGGGTTTGAAAGGATGAGGCGCGGTGCCTATGGTGGAGGGTATGGAGGCTATGATGATTATGGTGGCTATAATGATGGGTATGGCTTTGGATCTGATCGATTTGGAAGAGACCTCAATTACTGTTTTTCAGGAATGTCTGATCATAGATATGGAGATGGTGGGTCCAGTTTTCAGAGCACCACAGGGCACTGTGTGCACATGAGGGGATTACCTTACAGAGCCACTGAGAATGATATTTACAATTTTTTCTCGCCTCTTAACCCCATGAGAGTACACATTGAAATTGGGCCTGATGGCAGAGTTACTGGTGAGGCAGATGTTGAGTTTGCTACTCATGAAGATGCCGTGGCAGCTATGGCAAAAGACAAAGCTAACATGCAACACAGATACGTGGAGCTCTTCTTGAATTCTACCGCAGGCACAAGCGGGGGAGCTTATGATCACAGCTATGTAGAGCTCTTTTTGAATTCTACAGCAGGGGCAAGTGGTGGTGCTTATGGTAGCCAAATGATGGGAGGGATGGGCATATCCAACCAGTCTAGTTACGGGGGTCCTGCTAGCCAGCAGCTGAGTGGTGGCTACGGAGGTGGTTACGGTGGTCAGAGCAGCATGAGTGGATATGACCAAGTTCTGCAGGAGAACTCCAGTGACTATCAGTCTAACCTCGCTTAAGAGAGAAAGAGCAATAAACAACTGCAACAGAAACAAAAGCTGTGCATTTATGGGAGTTGAATGGAGTGGGAGAGATGTCAGGCATATCCAGTGTGATTGGTAAACGGGAAATATCATTGATTCTGATCACTCTTGGTCAGCTAGCTTCTTTCTTTCTTTCTTTCTTTCTTTCTTTCTTTCTTTCTTTCTTACTTTCCTTCTTTCTTTCTTTCTCTTTTTTTTTTAAAGAAAACAAGCAAAAATTATGTTTAACAGTTTTGCATTACAGGCTTGTGATTCATGCTTACTGTAAAGTGGAAGTCAAGATTGTTTTAAAACTTCAAGCTCAGTAATTTTGAACACTGAAACATTCATCTAGGATGTAATAACAAAGTTCAGTATTGACCATAACTGTTAAAACAACTTCCAGCTTTCCTCAAGTTAGTTATGTTGTAGGAGTGTACCTAAGCAGTAAGCATATTTAGGTTAAAGCAATTTCACTTATGTTAAATGTTGCTCTTATACCACAATCCATTGAAAACTTTGGATGCATGTTGAGAAACATGCTTTTCTGTAAAACTCAAATATAGGAGCTGTGTCTACGATAATAAAGTGAAAACATTTGGCATGTTTGTTAATTCTAGCTTTTTGGTTTAATATCCTGTAAGGCACGTGAGTGTACACATTTACTTTTTTTAAAAAAGCTCCAAGACAATTTTGAGATGTAATACCAATACTTTAGGAGTTTGGTCATGTTGTTTGTATGAAATTCTGAGGCTTTGATTTAAATCTTTCCTTGTATTGTGATTTCCATTAGATGTATTGTACTAAGTGAAACTTGTTAAATAAATCTTCCTTTTAAAAACTGGAAATATCTTGTATGGCTTGATTTTTATTATGTTCTATTGTATGAGCTATTTATTTTGTACAGTCCTCTGCTGCTGAAATTTAAATTGTTTTTAAACTTTTAATTATTAGAAACATACCTTAGTGTCTTTATACACACATCATTGCATATATCATTAATTATTTCTAAGATTCCTGGAAGTGGAATTGCTATGTCAAAAGTTCATACATTTTTAAGGCTTTTGATTTATATTACCAGAAAGATCATAGTGCTCTTTCCACTAGGAGTGTATGTTTTTTTTTATTTTCCTCCAGAGCCGCCTCAATGATGCACATTATTCTGTTTGATCTTGCCAAGTATGTTAGTTGAAAAATGGTGTCCGATTATTATTTTAATTTGTATGTCTTAGATTAATATTGAGGTGGAGCATGTTTCTGTTTCTATGTTTATCATCACCACATCCATAGGACTCTTGAGCTACTCTGGAGACATGCTTTATCAAGACAGCATTTTCCAAAATCCAAAGAACTAGAAGCACATAAATAATCCTCTCCCTTTCATTTAACCATAGATTAGAAGATAAAAGACACTTTTATATGTTTAAAAAAATAGGCCTATGTTATAGGAATAATTCCATCTCTTCCGTGGATTCAGTAAGAGAGTCTCCAAACAGCCTTTAAGGTTTTTCCAGGGCATTTAAAGCTTGTTTTAAACCAATGGTTTTCAAACTTCAGTGCACACCGGAATAATCTTCAGGGCTTGTTAAAACATTGGTTACTGGGCCTCACTCCTAGAGTTTCTGAAATTCGGTAGTTCAGGGCTGGTGCTTGAGATTCTGCTGATGCTGCTGTTCTCATGACTGTTTTGTGACCTATCATAGTCCTCTAATGGCCAATGGCCTATAAACACTAAAATGGAAACTTTAAAAAGCTGCTTCCTTCCTGATCCCTGATTGCCCTATTTTCCTGTAACAAGTAGTTTAAACTTCGTATTAAAGTAAAAATTGCATATGATTATTGACAATAGCTTGCACTTCCCTGGAGTACTTTGAAAGCCTGTGACATCTGGGGTATCTTAGACTTCTGCTCATATCATAGTGGCCATTAACAATTACACCTCCCAATGCCCTTCAGACCTGGACACCCTCAGGTTAGTACCAGCTGCATCTGAACTAATACAGACTTTTTTTTTTGTAGATCTCCTGACTAGCCTGCAAGTGGATTGCTATCCTTGGTCTGTTTAGAGCTTGAGGCCCAGAGAAATGCTCTGAGATAGGAAGCAAATACCAAATTGGTATTACCTGACACCATTTTATTAAAGGACACTTTTTAACTGAAAACCATTCATGCTGAGAATACAGTAGGAGGTGATTTGAGATTCTTCGGTGACGTCTAATTTCTGTCACAGCTTCCAAGAGAGCAAGAAACCCATTTTGACTCATACTGAGCCATTTACCTTGCTCTCCTAAGTCCTTCAGGAAGCCTTTCTCAGAGAGTTCACAAATGGATGTTTTTGCTTTCCAGGCTGCTCAGTTAATTTTCCAGAAAGTTCTGTTAAGTATGAGCAAAGATTCTCCAGTTAGCCACTAGATGTCACTAAATCGCAAGAAAGGATTGGCTGAGCCCTGCAGTTAATGGTGTTTCCTTCCTCTTTGCTGGATAAGAAAACTCAGAAAGGCTAAGGGAAGCAGTTAAAAGAGGGAGACCCTGGAGGTCAGTGGTCCGCATAAGAGGTGTGGAAAGTGACAGCAGTTCTTGTGGAGACAGCAGCACAGATGCTTGTGTGCACACACACACACAAAACCACCTTTAATTCTCAAATCTAACACTACTCAGGAGAGTTTCCTGGGAGGTAAAGTGGGCAACCCACATATACCCCGCAACCACCAAATCCGGATTCATTTTAGTCTGCACCGGGGGGCTGCTTGGCAAAATCAGCCTGAAAGTTTGCAGCCACAACAATCATGGCATAAGGGAGTCTGCACTGATGGCTTATGCCAGTGTTTCCCCAAGTGCCATTCCTGCCAGTAGCGTCAGCAGACCTAGGAACTTGGTATAAGTGCAAATTCTCAGGCTCCATCGCAGACTGACTGACCCAGAAAGTCTGCGGGCGGGACGCAAAAATTTGTGTTTTAACAAGCGTTACAGGCGATTCTGATGCTCAGAACCACTGGCTTATGTATGGATTTCCTTATTCCCCCGTTCATTTATTCCTACATTCATTCATCCAACCATAAAGGAGGTCACTAAACCAGAGACAATCCTATCTGTAAGCATGTCTTACCATCTGTACCTCAACAACCTCCCATGCTGCAAATTGATACGAAAATCCACTGCAATTCTTTCACTAATCAAGGTCCTTTTCCTTCAAGGAAAATTCCTAATCTGTCAGCAAAAAGTAAAGGTTTCTTCAAGATGAGCCTCGAGGGCTGTTGCAAAACAGATAGCTGCTGATGGAATGAAATTCCACTCGCTCTGATACCAGGCTTGGACTGTCACGAGGGCCGTTTCACAACCTGCTCCCACATTGACCTAAATTCAGTCTTGTGAATGGAAAACACGCATGTCTTTGGGGTCACGAGGTTAGCGCGATGCAGGACCCCATTCGGGGGATGAGGGACGGTTAGGTTGTGCCTGGAGTCTGTCTGTGGAAGGACCTTTTCCAAGGGTCCTTTTTCTCACTCTCTCTCTCCCCCTCTCCTTCCTGCCCCCTCTCCTTTGCACAGGGCTTGTTTCTCATACGCTTCTCATACGCGCAATGTCATTACGTGTCAATGCCGTGCCCACTTTAGAGATGAGGAAACTGAATCTCAGGGAGGGTAAGCATCAACCTTGTCTTTGGGAAAGAAGCAGGATGCTGGAGAGGAGGAGGAAATGACGGCTGGCAGGGAAGGAGAAGGAAATGGCTCAGATCCGCAGGGGATGGTGAAAGAGTAGCTGTGTCCTGGGACCTGAGTGGGGAGGGTGGCGGTGACCAGCGCTGGGTTCAGCTCCTCTTCTATCGTTCCCCAGCCAGCAGTCCCCTTTTCCGCGCCCCTCCCTCCGCAGTCAGCCAAGGGGGCGGGGAAAGGGTCGGGTAGGGGCGTCTCCGGAGGGCAAAGGGAGAATCTGGTAAGAACGCGTTCTTCCTTATCCCCTCCTGCCTTCCAGAGACCCTCCATCCCTCATCCCGGCCCTCCCAGTGTATTTTCTCTCCCGAGTGGGTCGGGGAAGAGGCCAGGCAATGGCGGCTGCGGTACCCGGGCTGGCCGCTGCCGAGGCGGCGTGGTCAGCGTGTTGACCGAGTGCCCAGGCAGCGGGGAGGAAAGGGAGGAAGGGGAGGAAGGGGAGGAAGGCGAAGCCGGTGTCCTCCCAGCTCTGAGAGGGGAGACAATTATTTTGCTGTCTGGGTCATGTTAAGGCTGGCTCTTGCAGATGAAAAAGTTAATAGTCAATCTAAGAAAGAAATAGAAAATTTTATTTGAGCTAACCTGAGGATTAGAACCTGGGGGACCATTTCTCAGATAGTTCTGAGCACTGTTTCAAAGAGGTAAAGAGGGAGATTTTAGAGAAAGGAAAAGTGAGAGCTGTGAGTTTCAGTTTTAGGCGGGGACTTATTGAGAACCATAGCTCTGGAGATAACCTCTCAGAGAGCTCTGAGGAACTGCTCTGAAGAGGTTAAGAGAGGAGGTCAGCATATAGATGATTTGGCAAAGGGGGCATGTGCAAACATGCACACATCTTGGCAGACGGTTGCTGCTAGTCACGAGGAACGGGATATCTTAGTTAATAGTTGCAATGCTTTTCTAAGTAGGGAAGATGCAAGAATCCAGGTTCAAAAGCAGTTTCTCCTGAAACATCTAATTATGTGAACTATCTAAGTATCTATGAAAATATCTAACTATGCCAGTTTTGTCAGAGCAGAGTTTCTCATTCCTGATCTCTACCCTGAATTCCTTTCAGGGTGTGTTAAATGTCAGTGACTGCAGTGGCTAATAACTCAATCTTTGTAGAAGTTGGTGGTAAGTGACTTTAGTTCTCACTCTTCCTCCCCTCCCACCATGATCATCAATTCAACCAAGATTTGGGAGGCATTTCATGACCATTTTGTCTCACAGTGTTAGGAATGCTTATTCCCAGGTCAGACCAGGATTTCGTTGATAGGCCACACTCAATGTGCTATTACTGGACTAGGCCCTATTAACAGTAACCAAAAGCCTCTGGACCACATGTCATACTAGTCTGTTATGGTCCAGGAAAGGATCCCCTCCTGTTGCTTCTTCCCATGTCTAGAGTTACACTATTACAATCATTGGTCTTATAGAACTATATTTGGTCAATTGTTTCAAGTCTCCTAGCCACCATTATTGTTATCAGAGGCTCAGTCATGCATTTGGTAATGCAAGAAACAACAATCCTGTAAAACTGGCAGAACATAAGTAACATAACTAATAACATTAATAGTGTTATAAGTAAATATTTAAGCCAAGAACTTCCATTAGGTACGGCACAGTATATCTCCAGGTCATCTGACCTAGTCTGTTCCATACCGATTTCTATCTTTAAGGTAATGATATACTGGCATTTTTCAAGCTCAATTACCTATTGTTATTAGGCTGATTATCTTTAGCATGGTTCAATTATTCCCAACATTAGGGGGCTTTAAAGTTAGATGACTATAGCCTGGTGTTAACCATATAAATCCATCCCATAACTGAGGGAGGTTATATTCTTTGAAATTTAGCTCATTGCTTTGATTGAGCTTGAGTAACTTTAAAAGAAAAGTCATACTTATGGTCATGGTCAAAGCAAGTATGATTCATTGGCCCAGTGAGGGGGTCCCATCTAGTAATATCAATAGTGGCCTGAGCGGAACTATAACTTCTTTCTTCTAGAATAAATTTCCTACGGGCCATCAAATTAGAGCCTTAGAGAGGAGAAATCCACCAAGGTAACCTAGAAGTACTTGATGTAGGTAATTACCATAAACCCCCAAATTGGATTAATTTAAAAATTCTGCATAGGATTTGTGCCCATGACAGAAAAGCATTGATTTATGCAGAAGTCCAAGAAATTAAGAAAGTACTATAATCACATGGGTTGGGTCCAGCATCTTGGGATAGCTATCTACTTCTAATGTCATCTTCTCATCCTGGTGTGGGTGTAGTTTCTCCTCTGAGTGTTGTTTTAAGGTGATTTTGAGGTCAGCAGTCCTCTCTATAGACCAGTCCAATACAGGAGCACTTTCTAAGTGGGAAATATGAATCCAAGAGTCAATTCCCTTCAGTTTTGCTGTGCGTGAGCTAGTTAAGAGTACCTGTTGTGGGTCCTTCCACCTGGGTTGGAGATTGTTCTTTAAATGATGTCTTTTCCAGTATGTATAATCTCCTAGTTGCAGGCCACAAGGCATCTGATCTTCACTCCAAGGTAGATTACTGTGATAAGCTTTAGAAACAAACTTAGAATGCCCTTTTAATAATTTAATTGGACTTTACAATAGTGAAACATTGCAACAAGGAGCCATCTAGGAAGTGAGTCTTCGGTAGTAAATACCAAACGTCAGCACTGGAATTTAATATCTACAAAGGTAAATTATTAAAATATATTTTTTTCTCTCTATCAAATACAGCCAAATTGAGACTAATTTGTTTGCAAAATAAGTCTGGTTTCAACAAACTTGGCCTGATTATTTACATATGTGTAACTGATCATGCAGGCTTTAAAAAAAGGCACAAAGATCTAATTATAATGCAATTGACAAAGAAATTTGGTTACTATTTTGACATACATTTTAAGATAATAACTAGAATTATGACTGATAATATTTTACCAGGACATACCAGATTTTTAGGAATTCCACATAATTTCTACAATATCTATATTAATAACATTTACCCATATAATATTACCTAAGAAGGTTTATCACTCATTTGACAATGCTTCTTATGTAATTTAACATACCAAATAAGCCTTATTTTAATCTCTCAGGGGCCCTCTTAAGTATCCCAAAGCTAGCTAGGGGTCAAAAGACCTTCAATTAGAATTTTATCTTTGGAAAAAAAATAATTTTATCTTTGGGAAGTTTTTTTAAAATATCAAAAAGGCTTTAAAACTTTTGGTCAAATAGGACCATAGGTCACTGTGAAATAATACTTATTCATCTAACCAAGTAACAATAAAAGATTTCAAAGGCAAATACAGAAAGTTACAACAGATTACTCAAAAGGTAAAGAAACTTACAATTAGTTACGAAAAGCAGCTCAAATTTCAAGAAACCTTTGTTTTCTTAACAGAGAGAGAAAACAAATTCAGGTTTTGTACCATCTTACCTTTAATATTAAAATTCATTCACTAAATTAAATTTATTCTAATCTTAGTCCTGACCACACAGATATTTTTTCTAAAGATTCTTCATTTTTTTTTTGCATATCTTCCTTTTATAACTTTCTGTTTTCATATTTAGTTGTCCCCTTTTTTCTTTCCCATTTAGAAATAACCAGCTTTAGTGGGTGGGGAGTATAGCTCAGTGGTAGAGTGTGTGCTTGCAATGCACAAGGTCCTGGGTTCAGTCGCCAGTGCCTCTGTTAGGGGGAAATTTTTTAAAAATAATAATACATAAAATAAAAATATGTTAAAAAGACAAGAAAATTAAAAAAGGAAATAACCAGCTTTAAGACAAAATTATTCTTTTCCTTTAACAGAATGCATTTCTATTCCTTACATCTTGTCTTTTCTTGCATACAAAGATGTTTTCCTTATTAATTTTTAGTAGTTTTAGTTACATATATTAATTAGAATTTTCAACTCTTAAAAACCTTAATTTCTAGTGAAAACTAAGACGTAAGCAATAATGCAATGTCTTTGACATTAGCATTCTGTAGATTGGCAAACTTATAAACACCATTTATAATTTCTAAAGAATATGTGCTTTTTAAAAATTTTTAAAAAATTTATTTTTTATTATTTTTTGGGGGGTGAAGAGAGGTGATTAGGTTTATTTATTAATTTTTTAATGGAGATACTGGGGATTGAACTCAGGACCTTCTGCATGCTAAGCACAGTGCTCTACCACTGAGCTATACCCTCCCCTCCAACATGTGCTTTCTTATAGAAAATGTCTCGGTGTAGCACCAAACATATTTATTAATAGTCTTAAATATCTTTATTTTCTCTGTAAAAGGAAGCCCGTGTTCAGTAATTAATGTTCCAGTATCTTATTTTGTTTGGAAATGACCTATATAGTTAATAAATTTCCATCATTTAACTTAATTTAGTAAAACTCGACTTTCAAGTTATCAAAATCTGGCCAGACTATTTTTAACTAGATAGTCCTAAAATATAATTATTCCTAAAGAGTTTACTTAAAGCTTTTATCTCATTTACATTTAATTCACTTATAATAAATTTCATCATACCAAGTTATTTTTCTTGCTGAGAAATTTTGCAACAGATATATTACTTGACTTCTAGTAAACCTAGGTGCAATAAAAGTATTACATTTAATGTTGCTGAATCTCAAGAAATGTCTGTATTAATTAAACCAACAAGCTTAAACTAACTTTAATACCATATATTAATTTAATACTTAATATTTCCCAGGTCACATGAACCTCAAATTCATTTGGTTAATTTCATTTATATTTCTAATAATTTATATAAGTTCTTAATTTCTTTTAAGTCAATTAAATAGAACTCATTACAAATTAACTTAGGTAATACTGTCCACAGGTAGAGACATATCATGTTTATAGTGTAAACACATAGACATACATTCAGACAGGGATCTCACTGTTTTATTTTTTTAAACTTAGTCATGAATCGGGTATTGTGATATAAAACTCACTAGTTTATAAATAACAGTTGTAATAAGTTTTTTACTCACTTGAGTTTAAAAAGATCTCTTTTCTTAGAGATGGTCTAGATAAGTGTTCCTGAGAGCCCTGGTGGGACACTTACTTCTCAAGGCACAGGGAAAGAAAAACAAATTTTTCTAGGAAGACTTGTTCTCTCAGGGTCAGAATTCTGAAAAGATGTTTTACCAATTCAGCTTTCTCTAACTTAACTGCATACACAATAAAAGAGCCCCATTTTTTTTTACCATTTTCAGAGTGAGATTTCCTTTCATTCCCAATTAAGTAAGTACTTGTGTGTCTAAGTTTTGTATGTACATTAACTTGAATGGAGTGTTAGTTGGAGATCGGCCTTTTGATGCACTTTGTTTAGGAAAGATGTTAGGAGGGCCTCCCACTTAATCACACAGTCCAGACTGCTCAGTGCCTTTCAACTGAGCAAATCCCAGTGCCTTTCAACCAGGTTCCCCCAGTATCTTTTAACTGGGGGACACTTTTTTTCCCAGTGTCTTTCAACCAGGCTCCACTAGTATATTTCAACTTAGGAGCCAAGGTACCTGTTATATACTGCCACGTAAAACTCAGAATCATCAACCAATTATCAGGAGAAGGTTACTCAAATTCATCTGGACTCACCGAGAAGGTGGACAGGCACAAGGGTTCCTTCTAGTACCAGGATTCCAGATCCTTGTAGAGTTCAGGCTAAGGAGAGAAGTCTGCTCTGGGTATCTTCATGGTTGCCAGAACTGTCAGCTGAACTAAAAACACATGACGTGAGAGCTGTGGGTTTCAGTTTTATGTGGGGACTTACTGAGACTATAACCTGGAAGGCAACCTATCAGAGAGCTCTGAGGAACTGCTCTGAAGAGGTTAAGAGAGGAGGTCAGCATATAGATGATTTGGCAAAGGGGGCATGTGCAACCATGCACACGTCTCGGCAGAAAGTTGCTGCTAGTCACGAGGAATGGATATCTTAGTTAATGGTTATAGTGCTTTTCTAAGCAGGGGAGGATGCAAGAACCCAAGTTCATAAGCAGTTTCTCCTGAAAATACCTATGTGAAGGCCTGTTCTGCCAGTTTTCCCAGAGCACAGAGTTTCTCATTCCTGATCTGTACCCTGCACTCCTTTCAGGGTGTGTTAAAGGTCAGTGACTGCGGTGGTTAATGACTCAATCCTTGTAGAGCCAGATGGCTAGCGACATTCTTTAGTTGACAAAGGGTAGATGCAATCAAGCCCACATCTTAGTAGAAGGTTACTGCTGTTTGTGAGGAATAGATGTCTTAGTTAATGGTTTTTTGTGCTTTTCTAAGCATGGGAAGGTGAAAGAAATTTCTTCATAAAATTTTCTCCTGAAAATATTTAACTATCTGAGGGCCAGTTTTGCCAGTTTTTTCAGAGCACAAAGTGCCTCATCCTGATCTCCGTCCTGAATTCCTTTCAGGGTGTACTGTAGGTCACTGACCGCAGTGACTAATAACTTGATTTTTGTAGAATTGAATAGTGGACCTTTATTCTTTATTTTATGATCCCCTCCCTTTTGGTCTTAATCTTGACCAAGGTTTGGGAGGCATTTCATGACCAGTGCAAGGATTGCTCATTCCTAGGTCAGGCCAGGATTTCATTGATAGGCCACTTAATGTGCTATTATTGGACTAAGCCCCCTTAACAGTAGCCAAAAGTCTCTGGACCACTTGTCTTACTAGTCCATTATGGTCCAGGGAAAGATTCCCCCTTGTTGCTTCTTCACATGTCTAGAGTTACACTATTACAATCATTGGTTTTATAGAACTATGTTTGGTCATTTTTTCAAGTCACCTAGTCATTATTTTTATCGGAGGCTCAGTCATACATTTGGTAATGGATGAAACAATAGTCTTGTAAAATAGGCAGAATACAAGTAATATAGCCAGTAACATTAATAAGGTCATAAGTATTTTTTAGCTAAGAACTTCCATTAGACTTGGGCCAGTATCTCCCCGGGGTGTATGACCAGTCTGTTCTGTGCTGTCTTTAAGGGATATGATATATTTGCATTGTACATAAAGTTCACCAAAAATGTCTGTACATACAGAGTAAGTGGTGAATCATCATGATCGCTTATGAGATTGAGAAAGGAATATTATCTCCTAAGGAGTTACATGGCCGGCACCAGAAGAAGAAAAATTGACCTCTATGGTTGAGCAGGTATTTCTGCCACTGAGGATGTTTGGTTAACACATAAAGTAGGTGCACACCAAAGGGAAGGGAGGAAGCCAAAGGGCAGAGAAAAAGTTCTATGTTTAATTTTTTCTTGTCTTGTCTTAAAATGTGAATTTTTATTTCATCACCTGGGAATCTCGCTTGCCCTCCCAAGTTCCTCTTGCTCCTTTCAGTCCAGCTGGGCACTGGGATCAGGAGGACAAAAGACAAACCAGCCTACAGGACAGGGACAGAATGGCCCTGGAGCCTCCCTGGGTGCCCCCTCCATGAGTCAGCTTGGGCTGGTTCCCTGGGGAGTTGCACTTCTCATGTCCAGTGCTCTCCCATCCCAGAGCAGCCCAGGGAGCAGGTGTGAGGGGGCCTCTGGTGGGCTGCAGGAGGGGGCTTTTCTCTACACGGAGCCCCTTGCCTGGGACATAGTAGGTGCTCAATATATGCTTATTTTTAGTTGAGTGCCTGTGGGGTGAGGACAGGAAAGTGACTGCAATGGGCATGAAGGGTCTTTTAGAGATAAATGTCTTAAGCTTAGATTGTGGTGAAGGTTTGCACAACTCTGTAAATTTACTAAAAACCATTGAATTGTAAACTTAAAATGGGTGAATTTTATGAGTATAAATTATATCTCAAAGAAACACTTAAAATGCCTATGGAGTAATAAGTAAAGAATAGTGGGGTATGATATATTTTGTTGGGAGACTAACAGAAAAGGTAGGTCATAATGATAAAAATACAATGGCTTGAGGAATTGACAAGGACTCTGTCTTTGACCAAACTTTAGACAGGCTCTTCCAGGCCCCCTTTGCAACTTAGGCCTCGTTCTGGGGCCCTGTCCTGTGGTCATGCCCTCTGCATGTCTAGCCCAGTTTTAGCAAGAATTCTGTGTAGTCATTTCCCTGCCCTCGATATCTGATCATCTTGGCCTGCCTTTAGCAAGAATTCCATTAAGTCCGTTTCACAAGCATCTCCCTCCCTTTGATGTCTCCTCTTAGTAATTTTTCCACCTGACTCTCACATTCTGTTTCTCGGCTACAAATCCCCACTTGTCCTTGTTGTATTCAGAATTGAGCCTAGTTTTCTACTGAGGTCTCTTCTCCCCTGTTGCAAAGTACTGAATAGAATCTGTCTTTACTGCTTTTATCTGGTGTTTGGCTCTGCTTCTCTTTGACAGAAGGGATTCTCAGACAGTGTGACTAGTAGTATGTAGCAGTCTGGCCTGCTTGAGGAGGGCAATTTAAAAAAAGACCACCTAAAATGCCTACTCATTCATTCAAAAAATACTTACTGAGGGGCTACTTATTGCCAGGCACTGTGCTGGGTACTGAGGAAACAGATGTGAGCAAAGATCATCTATAAGGTCTCTGTCTTCATGGAGCTCAGAGTCTAATAGGGGAGCTAAGAAGCATGCAAATATCCATACAAGTGCTCACTTGCAGTAAGGACAAGTACTAGGAAGAATGGGTCCATGATGCAACAAGGGCCTATAAAATAGGGAGATTTGACTAGTCAAGGTGGTCAGGAATGTTGCTCTGAGGATGTGATTATGGAGTTGAGAGGTAAAAGAAGAGTAGAGACTAGTTAGGTTGGAGCTTGGGGTCAGGGAGCAGGCTTAAGGCTATGAGAGATAGTATGGTGTGTAAAAGGGACTGACAGAAAGGCTAGCAGGACTGGAGGGAAGAGGCAGTGGGAGAGCAGTGTGGTCAAACATTCACCTACCTATCCATCCATTGTTCATTTATTCAAAAAATATCATTGAGCACTGATATGTGCTAAGCCTTATGTGAGGTGTGACTGTTAACTCCCAAATGGAACAATTTACTTTCTACAAATGAAGCATGACCCCTATAGGGTCCTGTGTTAGGAGTGAGCAGCTTTGGGATTAGGGTAAAAAGTGGGGATATAGTCTCAGAAGGAAGAAAAGTCATATTTACTGAGCATGGGTTGTGTAACTGCCATGGGATCCTGGGACGCTCATTAACCCCCAAGAGGATTCCTGAAGCTGGCTGTGATCTCATCACCCAGACACTCTCAGAAGGCATCCCACTATCAACAGAAGGACACTGCTTACCCTGCCTGTCACCTCCCTCCAGCTCCCAAGGTCTTGGAATAACATTGCTGTCACAAAGTTGTGGGTAAAATGCAAATGTTATATATGTATACAGCTTCATTTGAGATGAAATTTAGGAGACAGGATTCTAGAAAATAAGACATGATGCACATTAACCACAATAAATAACATCTTGAAATAAGTGGAAGGAGACAAAAGATAATATTTCTATATAACTGTCTCTTGAAATAATATTATTTTTGTTGACATCCTTATGCCAAAGTATCCCCACCCCTGCCCTAGCCAACAGCACATTATCTGAACTGGATTTTCTGATTATTTGTAGAATCCTGAGCTGGCATTTAATGTTCCCCACTCCATGGATCCAAACTGCATTTTCCAGTCCTCTCTCCCAAGCCCTCTGTGCTCTTGGCAAACTGCACCATTGTCTGTTCCGTCAGGAGACTTCTGCATTTTCCACACCTCTTTAACGTGCTAGAGTTCAGTTTTAACAGGGCTTGGCCCTCACACACACATACAAATGTCATTACACCCTCAGATCAACCCTGTGAGGGAGCATTGTTACTGTCACTTTAGAGAAGAAACCGAGTCTCAAGGAGAGGGGGGAACAAGCCTTGGTAAAGAAACAGGTTGCTGGAAATTAGAAAGGAATAAGGAAGTGAAGTTGTTTTTACATTAAATGACAAAATGAATAAATATCTTTAGTTTATATTCATATTACATAAATGGTGTTTATTATGAAGTTTCATTAGAGGCAGTGACAAGAATTTGCCCCTCCCCTTCTAGCTCTATTTCCAGATTCCTTGTCCCTACTCATCTATTTTGTGGAGGAAGAGAGGGAGAAGAGGAGGGGGTGGTCCTGGGGTGCCAACTCTGGGGAAAAGTCAGTACTTGGGTTGCAGCTCCCAAGTAGGGGTGGTGAAGGTAAGTCACATTTCCCCATGTAGAGTCCCTTGCCCAGCACACAGTAGGTACTCGGTATGTTTACTTCCAGTTGATGGTTGGCTTTAATGTTTATGGATTGTGATGACACACTTTCCTGCTGTTTTAGAAGCTCCCATTGCTAACTAGATCAAGGACAAATAGCTCACAAACTGTTACAGCATTGTCTTCAAATTTACAGAAATGTATTTGAGCTGGATAAGAAAATTTGCTACATATAGTGTTGGCTCTTCTATTTGTTCCCTATTTAGTATCTATCAATTGATATTAGTTTACTTTTTTGGTTAGAAAAACAATTTTATTATCTATAGAATATACTGTAAATGTTTTATCTCCTGTTTGAAATTACTTTTTTACTTCTCCAGCCACTCTGATTTCTTGTCTCTTCGTTCTTTTTCAGCAGATTTTAAGACCTCCTTGGTTAGTCTGTTATAGTTTCAGGTGTCCTCATTTTGCTCATTCAGTTTTACCCTTGAACAAATGCTATGGCTTCCACAAAAGCTGATTGAGTAATACATGAAGAAGAGCAGATATGCGATATTCTCTCCTATAGGGAGAATTGTTAAACAAAACCAGGGGACAGAGAATGGCAACTTCATATATTGCTCAAGTAGCATGTGTAAGTCTGCCTTTTGAGGGGAGCAAATTATTCGAAAAGTCCCTTACTAATTATATATTGATGCGTATCTATTTATCCCAAATGTAGCAGCTTAAAACAACAAACATTTATTATATCACATATTTCTGAGGATCAGGAATCTGGGAATAGCTAAGTTGGCTCCAGGTCTCTCATGAGGTTGCAGTTAAGATGTCAGCCAGGACTGCAGCCATTCAAAGGTTTGACTGGAGTTGAAGGATCCACTTCCAGGTCGGTTCATGGAACTTGCAAGATGTCTCAGTTCCTCACCATGTAGATAACTTCTAGGGTTGGTTGAGTGTCCTTATAGCATGGCTACTGACTTCCTCCAGAATGAATGACCTGAGAGAGATCAAGCAGGAAGCAGTGAAGCCTTTTGTGACCTAGACACCTACTGCCACTTATGCCATATTCTTTTAGTTGGAAGTGAGTCCAGCCCACACTTAAGGGGAGGGGAAGCTGCTGCTGTCATCATCGTGTTGTTTCCTCACAGCAGAAGTAACAACAACAAAACCTTGAAAAACTTGCTTCTGGTATTTATAGAGCAAGGTGGGAGATGGGAACAAGGGGATCAAAGAGCAATCAGATAGTGGAACAAATGTGAAGAGAAGAAGCTTTAATGGTGGTGGCCCTGGATTGGGAAAGGCTGTGTGGGACCTGGGCTGCCAACCCAGTACTCAGTATTTACTCCCTCCTGTCTGTCTGTGCTTGTGTCTGTGTTTTGAAATGTAGACACCATGCTGAAATATGATTGCCAGAGAGCATGGATGAATACAATATACATCTCTACAAAATCCCAAAACTGAAAGGAAATTCCAGCAATTCACTTGAAAAGAATGCAATGGTTTTTCTTTCAACTCTAGTTCTATCAGACCAATTCATTGCACCACACAGAAATGGTATTGAATTTATCACAGAATGTACCACATAGAGCTTATTTTCCTTTTTGCTGTTAAATTTCTAAAGGCTCTCCATGCATGATTGGGCTGTTTATTTTATTCTGAATTGATTTCTTTTCAGAAAAGAGGTAGCAGCTAGGGAAGGAACTTACATTTAATGAGCAACCACCATACACCAGACACTTTGTATAGGATTTCTCATTTAATTCTCACCACCACTCTGAAAATAAAGTACAATTATTATTATTATCATTTTATGGATGAAGAAATGGATATTTAGAAAAGCTAAGTAATTCTTTCAGGATCATTCAACCAGTAAGTGAAATAAGCAGGACTCCAATCCAGTTTTTGTTTAATTCCTAAGCCTATGGTGTTTCTTAGGGTGCTTCTTTTTCAGATGGTGAGCTTTCAAGCTTCTACATCAGATTGATTTTAATTGGCTAAGTAGTAGAGTTATTTTTGAATCAATGACAGAATGAATGCAAATATTTTCATGGTGCGTAAATAGTATTTATTAATATGGAGTGCCATTAGCATCAATATTCTAAACTCCATGGCTCTAAGGACCTAATTGTTTGGTTACAGAAAATTCAATGTTCTATAGATCAGTGCTTCTCAAACTTAAATATGTATATAGATCACCTGGGGGATCTGTTTAAAATGGACTGTAATCCAAAAGTCTGGAGTGGGGTTTAAGATTCTGCATTTCTAACAAGCTCTCTAACAAGGTGATACTAATGATGTTTGGTCTCATATCATCTTTTGAGTAGCAAGACCATGGAGTATTCCTCCATAAATATTTTTGGAATCCCCAAGGATGCTTCTAGCTACCTAGTAATTTGTAGTCACAGATCAAGGATGGCTAACTGAGAACTCAAGCTTCTGATCATAGCTATTTTAGAGAGGTTCTCCTCTACACCAGAACTCTGCCTATGGTACCATTTCTGTCTCCTGCATGTGGCTGGATTTGGAAATCTGCTATGCCAGATATTACTGGTTCTGCATGCTACTGCAGTCCCTTGATGTTAACCACAAGTGGTGGCTGATGAACAATGGCAACCAAGAAGAGGGTGAATCAGACAGGCGAACACTACAGTCTTTTCTGCTGCTTGATAGGGAGGAAAGAGAGGGAGCCTCAGACCACGGCTAGCATGGTTCACTCTGTAGGGCAGACAGATATGTGTGGTGTAGATGAAATATCTGCATCAAGTCACAGCTTGATGGCACAGGCCATGAAAAGTATCCAACTCACTCCCCTTGCTCTGATTCCATGTTTTTCAGGCAAATAAGTGATCACTGAAGATGGCAGCCAGGATCTATCTTCTCTGCTAATGTGTCTTCCAGGATTGGCAAGTATTTAACAAGCATGCATTCTAGTCATTTATTCAGATAAACTGTCAAAGAAAACTAGTACTAAGTAGTACCTTCTGTGAGCCAGAGGCTGGATAAGATTCTGGAGATACAGTATCTCTAATCTCAAGAAAATTTAAGCCTGGAGGGAAACACAGACAAGTAACCTAAAGCACATATTGATGGATGTTAGGGAATTATCAGAGCCCAAATCAAAGAAATATAACCCAAATTTGGGATGGATCCGGAAAAGGCAAGACTGTGGTATGCTGTTAAATGTTTAACAAGCAGTTCTCTGAAAAGAAAAAAAGCCCTGATTGTTAGTGTTTCTTGAGCTTCATGGTTTACATGCTTCCATCATGGCTAGTTTCAAGCTACCAAATTGACGTCACTGGACATGGGGTTGTGGGTAATAGTCTCTTGAAAGTCAGGGTAAGTTATTTCTAGTACACCATTGGAGTAGAGAAGGCTTCCCAAAATAAATTATGTCTAAGAAGAGATTTGAGGAAAAGCTGAAGGTCCATCAAATGTGGAGGACAGACAAGGGAATTTCAGGTAGAAGGCACAGCAGATACAAATGACTCCAGGTCACAGGAAACATGTTGCTTTGGCAGTGAGATTCAAGATTCAAGAATTACTCTAAAACTTTGTCCTTTGTGTCCTGAAGCCGCCAGGGCTCTGAGTGCTCAAATATCCCTGGGGGCTGGCACTTGATGCTCCCCAGGGTATTGCTCAATTTCTATACAATGGACTGTATTATTTATTTATAAAATATGTATATTTACCATTATAATCTTTAAAAAGTGTACAATTCAGTGGTATTCAGTGCATTCATATTGTACAACCATCAGCACCATTTATCTCTAGAACTCTTTTCATCTTGTTTCATGTTCATTAAGCAATAATTTCCTGTTTCCATCAGCCTCTGGAAACCACTATTCTACTTTCTGTCTCTATGAATTTGACTACTCTAGGTGCCTCATATAAGTGGAATCATAGAGTACTTGTTCTTTTGTGTCTGGCTTCTTTCATTTGGCATGTATCAGAATTCCATTTCTTTTTAAGGCTGAATAATATTCCACTATATGATAGTCATTCATTGGTGGATATCTGGGTTGTTTCCATCTTTTGACTACTGTTGTTAAAGAAAAGCAGAGCTGTGTACTAGTTAAAGCGTTAAAAACAGATTTTACTCAGGAGCTATTATAACAGGAGTAAAGAGACCTAAGATTATAACTGAGCTCAGTTCTGAATACAACATGGACAAATTCATAGCCAAGGAGCAGGGTAGGGGTCAGTGGGTGGGAACAGAAGTTATGGGGAAAAAGTGGATTCCCTTTCCCTCAAAGCTGCTCATCTTCTAGTCTTCTCCATCTTAGTAAGTGAGGGACTCATTCCTCATTTATCTCTTCCTCTTACTCTACCCTCACATAAATATATTCAGTTTCTACTCCAAAATACATCCTATAATCATTCACTTCTCTCCAGCTTTATTACCATCACCCTAGTCTAACTAACCAAGCCCAGACAAGTTCACATATTCCCTAACTAGTCTCCCCACTGCCACTCCTCCCTTCTTTATTTTTTCCTTTTTTTTTTAAAAAAAATTATTTCCTTCCTTCTTTAAATACAACTCCACATGGCAAACAGAACACTCCTTTTAAAATGCAATTCAGATCACTTCACTGCCCTTCTTGAAATCCTCCAAGGGCTTTCCCTTTCCCCTGGACTAAAATTCAAACTCCTTAATCTAGCTACAAGCCTTTCATAATCTGGTCCAAGCTCACCTCTTTAACTTCATCTCCTTCCACACTTTTCATCTTTCTTCCATGCTGTGGTAGGCATAATAATGCCTCTCTCCCTAAGATATCCACATCCTAATCCCTGGAGCCTATTAATCCGTTACCTTATATGACTACAGGGAGTTGGGGTTGCAGATGACATTAAGGTTGCTAATCAATTGACCTTGAAATGGGAAGATTATCCTGGATTATCTGGGTGGTCCAGTGTAATCAGAAACGTTCTTAAAAGTAGACTAGAGAGGCAGAAGACTCAGTCAGAGAATGAGATATGACCATAGAAGCAAGGTCATCAACATGATGCAATGTGGGAAAGACTCAATCCATGTTCCTTTGAAGATGGAGGCAGTGGGCCATGAGCCAAAGGGTAGGGGCAGCCTCTAGAAGGTAGAAAAGGCAAAGAAATGCATCCTTCCTTAAAGCCTCTAGAAAAAAATCACAGTGCTACCGATACCTTGATTTTAACCCAGTGAGACCCATTTCAGACTTCTGACTTCTAGAACTGTAAAGAAAGTAAATTTGTTTTGTTTTAAGCCACTAAATTTGTGGCAATTTTTACAGAGTAATAGAAAACTAATATACTGCCTCACTATGGACCAGACACACTGGCCTATTTCATGAACAAACTTGTTTCTGCCTCAAAGCTTTTATTTTTATGGTCATCAGTACCTGGAATGCTCTGTTCCCATATAGTTAACATAGCTTACCTGGCTCCCTGTTGTCATTTTGAGCTTGACTTCAAACAGTGGTCTTCCTTGACCACCCAGCTATAAGTAGCTAGTCATCATTTTCTTTCTCTCATATTATGTTTTATTTTCTTTGTAGCATTTTTACCATCTGAAATTATCTCTGACGTTTATTGGTATGGCTGCTTGGAGTCTAATTTCCTACTCTAGAATATACTTTCCATAAGAATAGGATACCTTACTTTGTTCACCATTGTATCCTTGGTACCTGAACAGTATTTGGCACAAGGTACATGCTTAATCATAAATGCTGACCAGAATAAATGGAACCCACTATAGGTGGAGTATAAAGAGTACTGGACAGAGGAGTGTGAGAATAGGCTGGAGAAATGGACAGAGGCAGATCATATGGTATCTTAGAGTCTCCCTTAAGGACTTTGAGCTTTATCTTAATTGAGAAGCCATGGAAAAACTGTAGACAAGAAAAGCAATGCATTTATATTTCTGATTTTAAAAGATTATTTGGTGACAGACTGGAGTGGGGGAAATAGTATATGTGGATGTAAGGAGAATAGATGGGAAGAAAGCTGTTGGGTAGCCTAGGCAAAAAAAAAAAAAAGATGGTAAACTTGTACTAGGGTAGTAGCAGTGAAAAAGCTAATGTAGTGGAGATCAAATTTGGAATTAAAATGAACAAGACTAGGTGACAGATTGGTATATAAGGAGTCCAAATGAGTAGAGCTCAAGAAGGACTTCCAGATTTATATTCTAAACAACTTAGAAGACTATGATGCCAACTTCCAAGATGAGAAACCCGAAGAAGTGTCAGGCCTGAGTGTATGTACATCGAGGAGAAAGATGGGACGGTCAGTTTCAGCTTTGTTAAACTGGAGTTGTCCTCAAGCCAAAAAAGTGGGGATACGGTATGTACAGCAAAAATTTGAGCCAAGAACTCAGATTAGAAGCAATGTGGTACATAATGTGTTTTGAAGATAAAACCCCTCAAAGCTGTGGGATTGGATGAAATTATCGAGGGAGGGAGAGCATAACAAAAGAAGATTCAGAACACTGCAAGTTCTCCTGTACTGAGAAGCCCTATCAATGTTCCTCACTGCAACCAAAAAGCTGACCATGGTACAGATGGAAAGATGCCTGCCTGTACTTTGAGAATTTGCTCAGTCCATTCAAACTACCATGGGTGGGATTCCCTCTTTTCCACTCCTCTCTGCACAGTTAGGTAAAGAAGGAGCTGGCAAAGGATACAGACAAAGAGCAATTAAGCAGGTTGAGCGAAACCATGAGAATTTCATTTCGCAGAATCTATAATAATACCCCAAATTAAAAGAACTGACAGGAAAATAGTGATTTGTGTGGAATAAATGACTCCTCCTTTAGCAGAAAATTATGAAACCAAAGCCTCTCATCTTATACTAAATTCTTGCACTGGATGAAAATTTAGGGAATATGTATCTCAGGGAAACATAATTCTTGATACAATTAGTTATCCTATAACAATATTATCAAAAGGGTGATTTGTCAAAGAACCCTAATCTCTAGCTGTGTGCTACAGGCGGCAGCCAAATTAAAGCACCCTGATCTGTTTCACTGTGGAGGTCAAATGGCACCCCCACCCATTCTGTATTCCAGAGGTTCTCAAAGTGGGGACCCTGGGGTTCCCAAGACCCTTTCAGGCAGCCTGCAAGGCAAAAACTATTTTCATAACAATACCAGGATGTTATTTATCTTTTCCAGTGTCATTCTCTCTGGGGTACGCAGTGAAGTTTTCCAGAGACTACATGGCATGTGATAGCACAACAGATTGAATGTTGAAAGAGACAGAATACATTAAAGAGATTTGCAAAAATGTAAAACAATGCAACTCTTTTTTTGTTTTGTAGACAGTTATTCTTTACAAACATGTTAACATGTAAGGGGTTCATTATTGTGAGTTTTAAATAAATTGAAATAAAAATTTCCCTGTTTTAATTTCTGACAGTAAATATTAACCAATAAAATCGCTGTGAACAGAAGCTCTTTGGGCTCCTCAGTCATTTTTAGTTGTGTGAAGAAGTCCTGGACCACACTTTAAGGAGCACTGTTCTAAAAGGCCACAAGAAGGATTCTGAAAACTGGGACAAAGGTAGCAGGTTCCCCATCCCTCCGTCTAACCAGCAAAGACTCATCTGTTACGGAACTTTGGGATGCTTTCTCCCAAAGCCCCTGCCTCCGCCAGGGGTTGACCTCTGACTCCAGACCTAACCTGAAAGCCTCGGCTGTCTCGAGCCTGGTCTGCCTCTCAGATCCTCATATCCTCAGATCCGTTTCCAGTGGGCCTCCAGTCGCAGGTCCAGCCTGGGTCTCTGCACACGTTCAATTCCTGGTCATTGTCATGGGGGACATGGGTATCAGTTACTCTTGAATGGAAGGGTGCAAATAAATGGGAGGAGGAAACGCGGTGGGCGACTGGCCTGGACCGTGGCTGGGCCACAGGGGCGGGAGTGGCCGGAGCCTGGGTACCTCTTCCGACCAGGGGAGCGTCAGGCCCCTCCCTCGGCCAAGGCCGGGCCTCCCGGACGGGCCTGCTCACGGCTCTGGGTCTCAGGAGTCACAGGAGCCGCAGTTTTCCGTCAGAGGCCTGGCCCTCACCTGTCCCAGGAAGGCCGTCTTAGTGTCTTGAAGGAGTATTTGGCTCCGCCGCGTTGGGCAGTTTCATGGTTCTCTGGGGCCCTTACCTCTTTTCAAGCAGACAGGACAGGAAACCATGGGGCAAAGTCCTTCAAAGCCTCCTGGTCCGGGTCAACGTGGTGAGGCTTGTGCAACACTGTGGGGCGGGGAAGCGTAGTATTTCAGGCCCATCAGGTGGGTAATGGCGGACTCTGAGTCTGCGCAGTCTGAATAGCTTTGATTACATGTAACTATACGTTAATAAATTACATACAGAAAAACACTCCTGAAGAATAGACATCTGTCTATTTTCAGTGACTACCTTTGGGTCAAGGAGTTAGGGTCAGGCAGATGGGATTATAGGATAATTTCGATTTACACATACATGTTTTTGTGTTGTTTGAAATTCTGTAATTGGGAAACTTTATTAAGATAAAAATGTTACCCAATTGACAAAACTTATGTACACATGTGTTTTGGAAATGTGCTCACAATACACTGGTTTGTTGGGAAAAGAGTAGATGAAAACAACTGATCTGACAGTGTTACCTGTGTATGATTTGTTTCTATGCCTCAAACTTCTCCACCCCAGATAATTACACACTCAAACGTGCAGCTTTTTCTTCAGCTCTGGCAGGCGACTGATGTCTAGTTTTAGGGCTTAGAGATCATTGACGGTCTTATATTTAGAGAAACTGCTGCCATCGGGTGGTAAATTCCGGAAAGACCTGGCTGAAGCCAAGTCCAAGTCCTGCCTCCATTCTCTCCCTTGCAAAGCCTCCTGTGCTATCTTCAGAACTGCAACTCTGATTCTGATCACCAGGTGGCATCTGTCTTCATATTTCTCTCTTTTTAAATGAGAAGGCATTTTTTAAAGAAGAAACAAATTATTTTATATTTGCTTATTAAGCAGTACTTATGCTTATTGTATATGTGCTTAAAATTGTGCTTGAAAAAAGATTTTTAATATAAAAAGGCTAAAAGGATATCTATTTGGTTTCATACATACATTATTCATTGATCTATCAACCTCTTTCTTGCCCCTCCTTGAATTCTCCACCCCATGGAGCCAGACTACAGTTTTGTCTCCCAGGTGCTCTATGTTCTGGACAACCTGCACTGTGGGATACTCCCTAAAGGATGTCTGTGTTCGCTGTGTACCTCTTTAGCTGGATAGAGAACAGTGCACAGAGCTTGGCTCTTGCACCTACATGGTGGAGTTACACACTTAGATCAACCCTTTGAGGGGGAATTGTTATCCTCATTTTAAAGATGTGGAAACTGAGTCTCAGGGAAGGTGAGAATCAGCCTTGTCTTTGGGAAAGATCATGAGTTTACAGAAGTTAAAATACCCACTGATAGCTTGATAGCAATAATGAACTATATTATTTTGCTCTCTAACGAAGAGGAATGGATATGGTGTTCACCACTATTAAGTGCCTGTTATGGGTAATATTAATTTTATTTTTCCTAGAATTTAAATGATTTTTTTTGTAGAACATTTGGAGAATACATTACAGAAAGAGAATAGGAATGAACACCCCCAGTCCCACGCTGAACAGCCCGTCCTTTTTTAGGATTTGCTGACATCTAGTGGTAGAACCAAGAATATCACGTGACCTATAAACGATGATCGGTCAAGATAGGGCAAAAACATTTCCACGTTTCCAGAGTCCAGTCTGGAGTCTACCCTGGCTTGATATACATAACTTCCCAATTTTACCACATTGTTTCCATTTTTAGATGTTGGAATTCTAGGGATTAATGTCTGACTGTGTTATAGTTGCTTGGAATGGTGCACATATATTATTAAATGACACATACATATGGGTACCAGTTCATCAACTTCTCTTGATGAGGTGAGGAAAGGGAGATAAAAATCCCTTCCTTGTGTTAAAGGGCCAAGGTGTAGGACTGCCATTCTTGGGTTTCCAAGGCAGTGATATGTTGAAGAAAAAGCACAGGTTTTGGAATCACAGATGAGAGTGGGGAATGCAGGCAAGGGATCTAATACTTACTTAGGAGCACTTTATGTCGGATACTGTGCTAAAGTATCTGAGTTTTCCTGTGTATTTGTACATATGTGTATATACCTATGTATTGGAATAAAAAATAAACCATAATATAATATGGTCTTGTTACTTATTTTTACTTAAAATAATATACATATATAATTTTATTATATTTATTTATATTTTTATTATATTTTATTATATTTTCATGTAAAAAATTAGGTTCTGTTATAATTTTCAAAGGCTACACTGTAGTCTATTGTGTGAAAGTATCATGATTTCTTTAATCTATCACCTGTTGGATATTCAAGTAGTTTAGCATTATAGAATTATAAATAACACTACAATGAACATCTGTATGAATACATGTTTGTGCATCTGCTTTATCGTTTCCTTTGGGTGCTTTTCAAGAAATTAAGTTCTTGAGTTCAAAGGCATACATATTTTTAAAACTTTCTAGTACACATTTTCATACTGCCATTCAAAAAATTATATTAGTTTACACTCCTGACAATCATGCAAAGAAGTATCCATTTGTTTACCTCTACACAAATACTGAGAATTATAATTCCAGTGAGAAAATATAATATTTCACTGTTGTTTGAATTTGCAGGACCCCAGCCCAGGTGGCCTTCGAAAAGATGCAGGAGCAGTGGCAAATAGAACGGGTCCTGAAGAAAGCATCCAAAACCCACAAGCGGAGAGTCGAGGACTTCAACAGACACCTGGACACACTCATGGAGCACTATACATCCCCAAAGTCAGCTGGATGAAGTAGCCTTCCCGCCCAGAATATGGAGTGGCGTCAGGGGCAAGCAGAAGGCGAAGGTGGGGTTATGCTTGGTGCCTTTGTTTTTTTCTAGAAACATTCTTTTACACACACCCTGGCATCTTATGCCAAGGTGGTGCTTTTCAAAGCAGTGTGCCCTCAATCTGGAACTTGATTAAAGTAAGACTGTCCTTTAAAAAAAATTGATTGATCACTTGTGAGGTTTTTTTTAAGCAAGGCTTTGGAAGTATAACAGACCGAAAAGTGCACAAACCATAAATGTGCATCTTGATAAATTTTCACAAAATGAACATATTTGTGTGGCTAGAACCCAGATCAGGAAAGAGAACATTACTAGCACTCCTGAGGCCCCACTAGTGTCCATCTCTAGTCACTAAACCCTCTCTCCCTACCGAGAGTAACCGTTATTCAGACTTTTAAAAACATAGATTAGCTTTGCCTGTTTTTGAATTTTATCTAAATAGAATCATTCACTACTTGCTATTTTGTGTCTGCCTTCTTTCACTCAATATTACATTTGTGAGATTCATCCATGTGATCGCATAAGGTTTCAGTTTGTTCATTATCATTGTTGCATAGTTCAATGGCAAAAAATATAGTAGGAGAGTTTTAACAGACTTCTCTCAGTACTGATAAAATAATAAAGACAAGAAATCAGTAAAGACTATAAAGTATTTGAATAGCACAATTAATAAGTTTAACATAATCAACAAATATAGAACCCTGCACTCTCAAACTGCAGAATGCACTTTCCTTTTAGGTACAAACAAAACATACAAAATTTGACTACATGAAGGACATAAAGCAAGTCTTGACAAACTGTAAAGATTGAAATAACAGAGTATGTTCTCTGACCATTGTGAAATTAAGCTAGAAATTAATTTAAAAAAGTAAAGCAGGAATTGTTATATGTTTTGAAATTAAGAAATACATTTCTAAATAACCTACGTGTCAAAGAAGAAATAAAAATGGAAATTAGAAAATATTTTGAACTGAGTATTAATGAAATTATGACATAGAATTTGTCGGGTACAAAATCCTAGGAGACTTTTTCTTGGATTAGAAATTGAGAAGCTGATTTAAAAATGTATATGGGAAAACAAAGGACCTAGGATAGCTAAAACAACTTAGGAAAAGAACAAAATTGGAGGTTTCACACTACCTGATTTTGAGATTTTCTATAAAGCACAGTTATTAAAAGACTGTGGTTATGGTAAAAGAATAGTTATATAGATCAACAAAGCTGAATAAAGAGTCCAGAAACAGCCCCCCACACATGGTCAGTTGATTTTCAGCAAAGGTGCCAAAGTAATTTAGTGGAAAAATAGTAGTCGTCTCAACAAATGATGCTGGAACAATTGGGCGCTCATATGGGAAAAAAAATAAACCTCACACCTTACACAAAAATTAACCCAGAATGTATTATCTACCTAAATGTAAGGGCTAAAAATATAAAGTGTCTAAAATAAAACATAATAGAAAATTTCTGTTATCTCGTGTCAGGTGAAATTTTTTTTATGATAGGAAACAAACAGTATAGACCATAAGGAATAAATAGATAAATTGGATTTATCAAAATTAGAAACTACTGCTGTCTGTAAGATGCTGTTAAGAAAATGAAAAGCCAAACCATATACTAGGATAGAATATTTGCAAATCAGCATAGCTAATATAATTCTGGCTTGTATCCTGAATATATAAAGAACTCTTACAAGTCTATAAAAAGAAAATAAACAACCCAATTTTAAAAATATGGGCAAAAGATTAGAATAGCCACCCTACTAAAATAGATTAAAAAAATTGAAACCAAGCAGGAGCCTATGGGGCCTTCCCAGGACAGAACCCCCACCCCTGCCATGTCCACTACCTGCCTCTTGTTTGCAGAAAACATTTAGTCTCCTAGGCCCAAGTTCTAAACAAAAATTTAATCAGAAAAATGAGAAAATGCAGAAACAAAGGAAAACAGTCAAACAAGACAAAATAATAATAGTTTAACCATCAAAGTCAAGGACTTCTAGTTCCTTCTCAAAGGCTATAGATAATATTCCAAGCCATATCTTTTGAGCTGTTTTGCAGGTACTAAAAGCCCCACCAGGTGGAAGAAGTTAACTATATGCTGACCACAAGCACATAGACTCCAGATGTGTGGAAACTGGAAGGTTGACGATCTTGACTTCTGATTACCTCACCACCAACCAATCAGAAGAATGTCCATGAGCTGATCACACACCCCAGCCTCTCCATCACCCTGTCTTTAAGAACCTTTCCCTGAAAACCATTGGGGAGTTTGGGTCTTTTGAGTATTAGCTGTCTGGATTCTTTGTTTGGTGCCTGCAATAAATGCTGAACTTTCCTTCACCACAACCTGGTGTCAGTAGACTGGCTTTACTTCGAAGGCAAGTAGACCCAAGTTTGGTTCAGTAACAAGATGATAAAATCAAGTACAGATGAGGATCAGAGCAACTGGAACTTTCACATAATTCTGGGGGGAATGTAAAATAGTACAGCCACTTTGGAAAATTGGTTTTTTAATAGACAATCCAACAATCCCACTCCTAAGTATTTACCCAAGGAGGAGTAAACAAAGACTTGTACGAAAATGTTTATAACAGCTTCCTTGATAATGGGCTTGACTTGGAATCAACCAAATACTCATCAATTGGTGACTGGATAAAAAGATTGTGTTATATATATACAGTACAATGCTAAGCAATAGAATGGATTGAGCTATTAATACAAGTAACAATATGGATAAAGCTCAAAGACACTATCTTAAAAGAAACTCAGATGCAAAAGGCTTATTTCATTTTTATGGCATCCTGAAGAAAGCAAAACCAGAGGGACAGAAATCAGATGAGTGGTTTCCAGAGTCTGAGGTTGGGAGAGAGGATTGACTATAAAGGGCACAAAGGAACTTTTTAGGATGATGAAAATATTCTATATTTTGATTGTGGTGGTAATTACATGACTGCATACCTTTGTCAAATCTCATAAAACTTTACATCTAAAAAAAGTGAATTGTACTGTGTGTAAATTTTACTTTGATAAGCCTGACCCAAGAAACAAACAAAAGACCTGTGAAACTGAGAATGGCCAGAAATGAACCATCAAAACATCTGTCTCAAGAAGCTAGAGGGAAAACCCAATTAAATTAAACTGAGTTAAGTTGGTGATGATATAATTCCTCTTTTGTAAAGTTATGTTTTTTCCCCATGACTAGCATCTGATGATTCAAGTATTTATCATTAATCCTTACATAAATCAATTATTTCACTGGGGATCACAAAATGATAATTTTTGAATCCTATCATTAAAAATTTTTTTATTGAAGTGTAGTTAATTTACAATGTTGTGTTAGTTTCAGGTGTACAGCAAAGTGATTCAGTTATATATATATATATATATATATATATATATATATATATATATATACACACACACATATATATATATTCTTTTTTCAATTCTTTTCCATGAATCCTGTCATTCTTATATGTTAACTAATTAACATTCTTCTAATCTGAAAGTGTTTTCCTTCATTAACTGGGATGCTTGGTTACTTGAAATATAGTTTCTACTGTTACGGAAATGACAGGCCAGCCAAGAAACAAGCACCACTCAGAGGGTTGGAGTACTCAGATGTATTATGCCGGCGGGCTCAGAGGGGCTTCTGCTCCGAAGCTCTGAGCACCTCCAATACGTGTGCATGAAGTTTTATAGGTAAAGTACAAGCTTGGAGTATTCGGCCAATAGGCATGGAACAGCTTTAGCAGCATCATTGTCACAAAAGTGGAGGCAGGGAGGCAGCAAACCAACATTCCAAAGCCAGATATATATCTTTGAAAATCCAGCCGGCTAGCAAAAAATACATGAACAGCAAACCAACACTAATTAACTTAACATTTACAAGTTAGTCCAGAAGAACTCAGATCAGTATTCCGATACTTAGATTTGTGAGTTATCTTGTTAGCCCAGCCCAGCCTCTCCTTCACATTCCTAGACTTGTGAGTTACCTTGTTAGACCAGCCCGGCTTTTCCTTCACACTACTATAAAGGTAGGCAAATGCCTAATTCTTTTCCCTTAATGAGGCTGATTGCTCCCAACAATGCTCGGCCTTAGTTTTGCTCAGTTTTAGTTTTGATCAGTCCAACAGTTTTAGAAAATTTAAGAAATTCTGTTTCAGGTCAAACTCTTGTTTCAGGTGTTATTTTAAAAAAATTGGTTTGACTGGATAGTGCTAAATTTATAAATTAATTTGAGGAAAAACATGGTACACAATAGTATGTACAATATGATTCTTGTGTTTTACCTATATATTCTCATATAGATCCAAGTATATATGGGTATTAAATATATGATAAAGGTTCTACTTCAAATCAGTAGGAGAAAGGATGGACTCTTCAATTACATGCTTTTGGGAAATTGGACAACCATTTGGAAAAAATAATATGAGATAACTATCTCATGCTGCTTATTAAAGTCTAAATGGATCTTAAAACTTATAGTATTATAAAATATAGGAAAATATTTTTCATAACCTTCAGTTGGGGAGGAAAAAAATCCATAAATGACTCTCTCACACCACACAAAAATAAATCCAAAATGAATTAAAGACTTAAATGTAAGATCTGAAACCATAAAACTTCTATAAGAAAACATAGGCAGTAAGCTCTTTGACATCAGTGTTAGTAATATTTTTATGGATATAGCTCCTCAGGCAAGGGAAACAAAAGCGAAAATAACAAATAGGATCAAACTAAAATTTTTTTGCAGAAGCAGAATGAAGGAAACTAGCAACAATATGAAAAGGCCATCTACTGAATTGGAGAAGATATTTGCAAATGATATATGCAACAAGTGGTTAGTATCCAAAATACACAAAGAATACATATAACTCAACATCAAAAATACAACCTGATTAAAGAATGGGCAGAAGACCTGAATATGATTTTTTCCCCAAAGAAGACATACAGATGGCCAACAGGCACAAGAAATGATGCTAACCATCACTAATCATGAGGGAAATGCAAATTAAAATTATGATGAGATATCATCTTACAGCCATTAGGATGGTTATTATCAAAAAGAGAAGAAATAACAAATGTTGATGAAGATGTGAGGAAAAGGAGACCCTCATGCACTGTTAGTAGGAGTGTAAATTGGTGTAGCCACTATAGAAAATAGTATGGAGATTCCTCAAAAAATTAAAAATAGAACTACTATATATGTGATCCAGCAATTCCACTCCTGGGTATTTATCTGAGCAAAAGAAAAACACTAATTTGAAAAGATATATGCACCCTTATGTTCATTGCAGCATTATTTACAATAGCCAAGGTATGAAAGCAACCTAAGTGCCCATTAATAGATGAATGGATAAAGAAGACCTGATAGATATATATTTGTTACTCAGCCATAAAAAAGAATGAAATCTTGCCATTTGTGACAACATGGGTGGACTTAGAAGGTATTATGCTAAGTGAAATAAGTCAGATAGAGAAAGACAAATACTGTATGATTTCACTTATATGTAAAATATGAAAAACAAAGCAAATGAACCAACATAACAAAACAGAAACAGAGTTACAGGTACAGAGAGCAAACAGGTGGTTGCCAGAGGAAAAGGGGTTAGGCGGAGGAAAGAAATAGGTCAGAGAGATTAATAGGTACAAACTTCCAGTTGCAAAATAAATGAGTCACAGGTATAAAATGTAAAGTGTGGGGAATAGTCAATAATTATGTAATTTTTCTTTTTTAAGTTTAAAAAATCCATAAATGAAAAGACTGATGCATTTGACCACATCAAAATTGAAAATCTTCAGTACATGAAAAGATGGCATAAGCAATATCAAAACAAGCTACAGACTGGGAGAAATTATTTGCAACATGAAAAAACAGAGAAACAAGTCCTATTCACAGTAAATACAGCTCTTCTGCAAAGACAATAAGATAAAGATAATATAACAGAAAAATAGGAAAAAGATGTGAGCAGACAATTTTCAAAGCTACAAATGACCAATAAACATGTGAATCGATGCACAACCTCACTACTTAATAGCAAAATGGAATCTACAACATTGCTATACCACTTCTCAGTCTTCTGATTGGCAAATTTTTCAAAGATAATTTTTGTAGTTTTGTTTGTTATTACTAAAAATTAAAGAAAACGCAAATGTCCATCAGTAGAGGAATAGCTAAATAAACCATACTATAAGCCATAGTATGGAATATAATACAATTAAAAAGATCCACATTTACTGACAAGAGAAGAGTTCCAAGATACGTTGATGAGTAAAAACCATCAAGTTGTGAGATATATGTACAATATGATGCCCCCTAACAGTATTTCTGTACATACATATATGTGTATTAAATTCATAGGAAAAGGTCTGGTGTGCTGTATCAATCTAATAAAGCAACTCTATCTGGGGAAGAAACTGGTGCGTATTGAGGTATAATTTATATGCAATATATCACACATATCTTAAATGTTCAATTTTAACAGTTGTGTATAACCATGTAACTACCACACAAAACAAGATAGAGAATATTTCCATCATTCCAGAAAGGTCCCTTATACCTCTCTTTCCAGTTAATTCCCCTCTATTTCCCAATCACTTTCTCATTTTTATCGTCACAGATTAGTTTTATTTGTTCTTGGATTTCACATAAATGGAACCCTACAGTACTCCTTTGTGTCTGGCTTCTTTCATTCTGCATATTGTTTTTGAGATTTATCAATATTGTTGCATGTATTGGTATTTCATTACTTTTTATTACTGAGTGGTATTCTATTGTATATACACACAACAATTTGTTTACCTTTTCTCCTGTTGTTCCCTGTTTTAAGCTATTATAAACTTAGCTGATACAAACATTCACAAGTACAAGTTATTGTGTGGACATATTTTTTTTTCATTTTTTTTGACTAAATACCCAGAAGTGAAACTGCTTATTCGCATGGTGAGTGAATGTTAAACTCTGTAAGAAACAGCAGAAAAGTTTTCCAAAGTGCTTGTCCCATTTTATACCCCTAATGGCAATATATTAGAGCTCTGGTTTTTCCATTCTCATCAGCATTTGGTGTTGTTAGTCTTTGGTTTTAGCCATTCTAGTGGGTGTGTGGTGACATCTCATTGTGGTTTCAATTTACATTTCCCTGATTACTAATGATGTTGAGGATTGAATATCTTCCTTCGTAACGTGTCCATTCAAGTTTGTGCCCAATTTTACACTAGGTTTTCTTTTGATTGTTGATTTGTATATCTTTACATGTGCTGGATAAAAGTCCTTCATCAGATGTATGTACTCCATGTGTATATATACACACATGTATATATATACATATATATTTACATATATATGTATATATATTAAATATACATATATATTTCCAAGTCATGGCTTGCCTATTCATTTTGTTAATAATGTCTATGGATAAACAGAAAATTCAAATTTAATAAAGTCTAATTTCCTCTTTTATTATTAATGTTTTTTTGTATCCTGTCCAATATGTATTGTTTACTCCAAGGTAATGAAGATATTCCTACATGTTTTATGTTGGAAACTTTATGATTTTGCTTTTATTTTTAGTGGAAAAGTTTAGAAAGTAAAGCTTTTACTTTTAGCTAGGAACGTGGAAAGAGGCAATGGTCCCTCTGAAAGAGATGATATGGAACAAGTTATAAGATTTGGAGAGAACGAATAGTGGAAATCAAGGCTTTTTCGTGAGTATCTGCAAAAGGAAAAGTTATCAGAAATGATAAAAGTGTTGGAATAAAAATAGACTGTGATAACCTCCATACTACTATAGGTAAAAGAAATTGATCTAATATAAAGCTTGGGGGGAAAAAGGAGCAAAAAAGCATGGTGAATAGAAAATGTAAAAAGAAGTGACAGAAACAAGTCCACACATATGATCACAATGTGAATTGATTAAACTCACTTAAAAATAGACAGATTCTCAGATTGTGTTAAACAAAAAGATAAAAATCCACCACTATATTGTATTAAATAAAAAGGTAAACCAGGCAAAAACCAATAAAAAGAAAGCAAATGTAGCATTGTCAATACAAGGCAGAGTAAATTTTCAGACAGAAAGGATTAAAAGGAACAAAGAGGGATATTTAATATTATTAAGTATGGTTATATTACTTAGAAAACATAGCAGTTAAAATCTTTTGTATAATTAATGATATTGATTGAAAATATGCAATGCAAAATATGATATAAATATAAGGAAAATTACTACATCCACAATCATAGTGAAAGGCTTACCATATTTCTTTCAGTAATCCACAGATTAGCAAGTATATAAAGGATTTGATTACACAATCAACAAGCTTTAACTAATCTCTCAAACAAAAAACTTTGCACACACAGAATATAACATTCTTTTCAAACACACTTGATTCATAAATTTCTCCCGTGCATTAGAGAATGCTCATTCAACAGTTAAATCCCACCAATTTCTTTAAAAAAGTAGAAATAATAATCATAGGGTTCACAATTTATTTATTCAGAAATATTTATTGTGTGTCCCTGAATCCTAGGCCTGTTTTAAGTACTGAAAACGTGATGGTGAATGAGAGACAATGTCCCTATTTCCCAGAAGCTTACATCCTAGAGAAAAGAATCAAATAATACATAAACAGGCGATACATCCTTTAATGAAAATTAAACTAATGATGTTATAGAGGTTGGGTAGATATTTTAAATTGCATAATTAAGGAAAGCCTTGAGGAAGAGGTGGTACGATATAACGAAATAAAATTAGACATTAATACAAAGAACTCCCACCCAATCCAAAATGAAAAATGACTTTTCTAAATGACTGTTGAGTTAAAGAAGAAATAGAGAATCATTACTTCAAATTATGTAGCTGAGAATGAAAATGAGAACACCAGATGTAAAACCTGTGGAATGTGGTTAGAGTAATTTCAAGAAGGTAATTTATAGACTCAAATACATATTAGGAAACAAAAAATATTTATGATAAATGAACTCAAGAATATAGAAAAGGAATAATAAACCAAACCTAAAGAAAATAGAAGGAAGGAAAAGATAGATAAAAATAAAAAATAATTGAAAACAAGATGAGACAAAAACTCACAGTACCATTGATTGATAAAACCTGAATTTGTTCTTTGAGAAAAAATTTTACAAATCTGATTAAGAAAAAAGAAGAGAAAATAAACATTAAAGATCATAATTACAAACATAGAAGGAATTTGGAAAAATATAGAAAAATATGTCACAATTTTTGGCCACTAAATTTGAAATTTCAGATAAAATGGATCATATAAGTCATCAAAATTGGCTCAAGAAGAAGTAGAAAACTTGAAAAGACCAATAGCCAATGAAGGATGTCAAAGGATAAAGATCCACTGCTTAAAAACAAACAAAAGGAGGGAAAAAGACAATTCTCAGACTGTTTTCTAGCAAAGTTCCTCTAACCTTCAAGGAGCAGAAAATTCTCTTGTTATATAAACTACTTCCAGAACATGGAAAATTTCACAATTCACTTTACAGGACTAGTATAATACTAACACCAAACACTGAAAAAGGATAGTGCACAAAAAAGAAAACTATGAACTGATCTCATCAATGAACATGTGCAAATTGGGAAATCAAATATTAGCAAATTGAAATCCAGTAGTGGATTTAAAATCTTCATTAACATGTGAAGTTTATCCCACGTCTTCAAGTGTGGTTCAATATTTGAACAGTTTTATTGTAATCCACTATATTAAAATAGTATTAAAATTATATTAAAATATGATCATCCTAATAGGTACCATGAATTCATTTGTTGAAATGAAACATCTATTCCTGATAACAATTCTTAGCATTCTAGGAATAAATGAAGTTTCCCTTAACTTGACAAAGGGTTTGTGCCAGAGATGTAGAAAAACATTGTGCTTAATATGAAATACTAAGCATTCTCATTATAGTCTAACTATAATGATGTCTGTTTTCACCTTTACCATTCAACATTTTGAAATTCTTGTTCTGTGCATAAACTAGAAAGATGAAGTGGGCAGTATAAAACATCAGAAAGGAAAAATATTAACTTATCATTTATAGGCAATGTAATTGTCTCTCTAGAAAATCACAGAGAATCAACTGACAAAATTTTAGAACTAATAATAAAGATTCATTATGTTGGCCTGATATAAAAGAAACGTATAAAGACGGTAGCCTTATCTTGCACCAGCAATGAATAATTAGAAAATGGATTAGAAGAAGCTTCTATGTTAGAATAGAGGAAAAGACATTGCCTCACAGAATCTCTCCTAATACTTAACAGAATGCAAAAAAAAAAAAAAAAGAAAAAAGAAAAGAAAAGAAAGAAAAGGGGTGAAAAACCAGTGGGAGTGGAGTAGGGGTCAGCAGTAGCAACCAGACAAGGAATGGGGTACATCCCAATTATATAAACTTCAAAAAGTCACAGGCAAGTAACAGAAACAGATTCCAGATTTGAGCATAGTGGTGCAATGCAGTCAGGTTCTTAACCTTGTCTTGCCCCTCAGAAGCCATATAAGATCTAGCATGCCAAAGACAAAGTACCTAAACAAAAAGAAAACATACCCAAAGGACAGAAGAACATTTCAACAAGTACTTTAAGCTGTAAAGCAACTTAATAAGAATATAGACTTAATTAAACAAGAGCTCAAAGATGAGATCATAAACAGCAGAATCAGATAAAAAGGAAGATTGCAAACTATGGAACCATTTAGGCATAAATAACATTATCATAGAAGTAATAAATTATAAACAACTGAAATAGAAAATTGTGGCTAAAAGTTGAATTACAGACAGAGGAAGGGCTTCAGATAATCAAATTGGAGACGAAAAAGACAGAAGAAATGAAAGGAAAAAGGGAGATATGTGCATACACATATTAATAATTATCTTCTTTAAGACAGAATGAAGTGTTCAGATCTAAAAAATATAATATTTCAGGAAGTTTGATTGTTTTTTAAAATTTTGATAGTTATTTCACGGTGCTGGAATCTGACTAATATTTTATCTTTCTTCTTTGTTCTTTACTGTATTGCATTGCTTCATTATAATGAGCATGCATGATTTTTATTTAAGTTAAAACTATTTTCCTAAAGAATGAGGAAAGAATACCATGTGCAAAAAGCCACCATCCACAATGTTAACAAAAACTATGAAATATCTGGGAATAAAGCTAATAAGGACTATATAAAATCTACATGAAGAAAACTATATAATTTTACTGAAGGGCAAAGAAGATATGAATAAATTTTTAACATACTACATGACCCTGGATGAAAATAATTATTTGTTACTATGATTTTAACTATTCCTCAAGTTAATCTATTAATTCAGTGCAATCTTAATGAAAGTCCAAATGAATTAAAAAAAAAGAAACATGGAGCTTTGCTTCAAATGCCCAAGCACATCCAAAAATAGTTTGAAAAAGCAGAGCAATGAAGGATTTGTCCTCGCAGACACCAAACTTGCTACAAAACTATACCAACTAAAAATGTGCTATTTAAAAGTCTTGATGAAAATGAATTTTGGAAAGAGCAAACCATAGAGGGGGTGCAGGGTGAACTAAAGTGGACCCTGGGCAAAGAGTCCAGACTGTGACTTGTTTCCAGCAAAGGCAGTGGCATGTAAAGAGGGATAGAAATGAAAGGTAAAATAAAAGAAGAAATTCAAAGGAAAAAATATGCTATTGAGGCAGTAATATATACATATATCAGTAGAACAGAAAAGTCAATCCATGATACATATCTGAATATAAATGAGAATTAAACAGATAAGTCAGTTTTTAAAATTTGTTGGGGAGTAACGGACTGTTATATGAATGGTACTGGAATTTGGCCATATATTTGAATAGGTATATATACACATACATAAGTGTATATACACACATACATACATATCATAAACATATATACATATATATATGAATATAATATATATGTTTAACACAACCCAGAAGCTATACAGGAAAAAGTTAATGTAATGAAGTTTAACTTCATCAAAATGTAAAAATTCTGAGTTTCAAAAAGATACTATAAAATTAAGGTGTCAGTGATAGACTAGGGGAATATATGTGTAACTGATATAACAGAAAATAACCAATATATAGATATGCATAAGGAACTACAGATCACTGAGAAAATTACAGATGAATGGAAAAATACTCAAGGATATTAGCAACTAATTTTCAAAGAAGAAAGCAAATGACAAATAAGCATATAAAATGATGCTCAATCTTATAGATACTTAGGAAAATGTGAGTTAAAAGGCCAATCTCTTACTTTTTTTGCCTCTTATATTGGCACTAATTACTAGTTTATAGTGTGCATGAGAATGTGGGGAAAGTGGTCCTGTTACGTGCTTGACAGGAGTGTAAACTGCCCAGCCTTTCTGGAGGGCAGTTTGATGGTATATCCACTAAATATATAAAATCTCACATTCTTCTTTTGGCAGTATCAAATGTATAAAATCTCATACCCTTAGCTGAACAATTCTTTTTATATTAGAATGTCCTAAAGCAATTCTTCCACCTGTGGCCAAAGCTGTATGTACCAGGATGTTAATTATAGCCTCATTTTTATTAGCTCCTGACTCAGAACAATTTCATGTTTATCAATGGGAGTGGGAGGTGGGGCTAGAATTAAGTAAACAACAGTGTAACCAAGCTGTGGAATAGTATGCAACAGTTAAAAAGAATGAAGCGGTGTTATATGTTCTGGCATGTAAAGATCTCTGAGATATAATTTTAAGTGGAACAAAGTTTGCAAAACAGTATGTTAAATATGATCCTATATATGTGTGTGTGTGTGTGTGTGTGTGTGTGTGTGTGTATATACAGATACATAAACAATAGACTTTATTCTTTTAGAGCAGTTTCAGGTTCACAACATAATTGAGCATAAAATACAGAGAGTTCACACATAGCCCCCCCACATATATACTCCCCTACCCTCAACATCCCTCACCAGTGTGCCATATTTGGTACAATTGATGAACCAACATGGGCACAGTATTATCAACCATTTATTTATTTTAGTAAGACATGTTTGTGTAAAGTATACAAAAGCATTTAGCACAGAAAGTTTATAAAAAGGGGAGGTAACTATGCTTTAATGAGGATAGTGGAGGTACAGTGGTACGAATGTTTTTTCTGGGTTTGACTCACATACTAGAATGTACTCTTGTGGAATTTGCACGTGAGTAAACAGCAAATAGTAAAATACTCTAAGTATCTTTCCATCAAGATACATAGACCTAAACCTTTTATCAGTCATATTGGATAAATTTAATCTAATTTATTTAATGTCTTCCCTATTGATGGACATTTTATGTTGCTTTAGTTTTTTAACCTTTGCAAGCACTGCAATAGATATCCTAGTATGTATATCTTTATGAAACTGTGTAGGTATCAGGCCCCTAGGAATAGAATTACTTGGTCAAAGAATTTGTGGGATATTATACTTATCATATAATAGATTTTGCCAAATAGCTCCCTGTAAAAAGATTGTATCAAGGTCGCATCACAGTATATTTGCCTCCAACAGAGTGAGAGAGTGCCCATTTCTCCAGAAACCAGTCAACAACATTATCAAATTTCTAAATTTTGACACTCCTAGCTGAAATATGGTAACACACAGTTGTTTCTATTTGCATTTCTTTGAAGTTGGGCTTTTTTTCATATGTTTTATGTTTATCCATCTTTTGTGTTTCTTTTCTGCAAACAAATCCATTTGCCTCTTTGACGCATTTTCTATTGGGTTGTTTATCATTTCATCAATGATTTGTAAAAGTTTTTAGATTATGACAAATTGGCTGTTTGACATCCTATGCTTATGGATTTTTAAAAATTTTACTAAAGTTTCAAATGTCTAAATATTTCCCTTTGGTGGAGAACATAAATTGGTCACCATCAATTGAGTTCTGAAAAGCCATTAGTAAGGTTCTATGAAACTCTGGGCTTCCTGGTCCACCTCCCAGAGGGGCCTCCTCGACACTGAGGCCCCTCACACAGGGAGCTTCCTGCTGGGGTGTCATATTTCAACATTCTAGAAAAAGGCTGACTGAAGGATCTATATTTAGAGTATGACTCCCTAGCAGGGACAGCTGGATGTCTGGGGACTAACTTCTGCATACTTTGTCCCTGAGTTCTGGGATTATTCTGAGGGGCTTGTAAGGGCTGTGCACTGAAATGGTAACAGAAGGCAGGGAATGAAAAGACCTCTTTCTCCTGGAGGCTGCTTGGGATCCTGTAAACTGTGCTTTTAGCGACAGAAAAATGACATGGATCTCAAGGGTGTTGCAGTGATTCAGTCTCCCACAGACCCTCCACCACTACCTCTACTGGAAGAGGCTGGACACTAGCCACTGCTAGGGGGACGCACAGTGCAAGAGTGACAGATATTGGAGATATCTCACTAGTGTTGTGATCAAATGAAACTGCCACCTGTTAAGCCTCATTTCCATCAGTGGGATAGCAGTTGGTCCCTCCCTGGGTGTGATGAGACTGATTTGATTACATGTTTATGTAAAATCCCAATAAAAACACCTTGAATGGGAAACAGGTTAATCTGGGAAGTCACTAGTTTTCAGGCACTGGGTTCATCAGAAGTTGGGTCTTCATTCCATCATCCAGGAGTCATCTATGAAGACGTTCTCAGACATCTGACACAAGATCATCAATAAGTTCAGCCAGAACTTCAAAAAGTTGTAAATCACTTGTGTAAAATTGCCAAGATTGGACAACTGAGTGTCTTTCCAATGATTAATTTATAGGTCACATTGAAAACCTACTGGTTTTTTTTAGGGAAATTTTGTATTTAAAATGTTAATAAGAAGGGGGTATAGCTCAGTGGTAGAGTGTGCTGTTAGCATGCATGAGGTCCTGGGTTCAACCCCCAGTACTTTCGTTAAAAAAATAAATAAAAATAAATAAATAAACCTAATTACCCCCCCTCCCCAAAACAAAAGATTCAATAAACTTCAAAAAAAGTAAAATGCTAATAATTATTAGTCTGTTTAGAAAGTTGTGAGATAGTTTATAGCAACTCGAAAACATTTTAATGTGGTACAAGATAATGTAAACGAATGAGTCTTCTGTTATTTTTAGGACCTAATTTTTAAATGTCGAACGAAAATGGCTTGACGACATTACAAAAACAATGAATGTGACGTTAAAAGGAACAAAAAGGAACAAAAATTAAAAAAAAAAAGAAAGTTAAGCCTCTCATTTCACTCTGCTTCCCCTCCCTAGCCCGTTTTGGTGCAGCAACGTACCCAATGGGAACATTAGTCATATAGTATAAGAGCCCTCAAAGAAGCAGCAGGAAAGGCTGGAGCCAAGGCTTGGGGTTGGATGGGGGATGCAGACCCTCCCTGGTAACCAGAGAAGGGCAAACTCCAACCGCAGGGAGGTGATGCCACTTGTGGGCCCTCAGATTGGAGAGGAGCGAAATGAGTGACGGGGCCTCGCGCACAGCTGGGTGGAGGGGGAGATCATGCGTGCGGAGGTGGAGGGGAGGGTCCTCTTGAACTCCCCGCCGGCTCGGGGGAGGGGGGTCGGAGGGCGAGCTCGGCGGTGACGCGAGGCCCTCACGTGACCGGGAGCTGCAGAGCGACGCAGCCTTCGGTGCAGTCGTCACTCCTGTCTGGGTACCAGCTCCCCCAGGCCCTGCGCGCGGCGGGCTGGCATCGGGCCCAGGGAAAGCGGAGCAGGTAAGGCCCCCGGGGCCCGCGCGCCGAGGCCAGAACGGCAGGGGATTGCGACCCCGGGAGCGGGTCCGGGGGTGGGGGACTAAGCGGGCTCAAGTTCCTGGAGCCTTCGCTCTCATTCTCCCGAGCCCTCCTCCTCCTTGCCTACGACTGTGAGGGGGAACCGTGGCCTTTGACAGGGCGGATGGTGTGGGGAGTGTCTCAAGAGGGAAATGCAGAGATTGAGATACCCCATCCTTTCTGACTGTAATCACTGACCACACACGTCCGCTCCTCTTCCTGCTCGCTTCCGTGGAAGGGACACGCCACGGTGGCGTTTGCAGAAAAAATGGTGGGCCTTAGTGACTGGACGGTGGGGTTGGTGCGGGTGGCGTCTGTCTCTCAATGTGGGGAGGGACGTTTGATAACTGGGTTCCTGAATCCAGAAAAGCGAGTTTGCGGATCTGTGTCCTGGTGTGCTGGTCCAAACACTCAGCGCCTTTACTCTCTTCTGTCTGACGGACAGTAGTTCGGTGTGGCACTGTTTGTGGAGAGGCGAGGGAAGGAGAGGAGAAAACCGCGCAGGATCTGCGGAGGTTAGTTTGGGCACGGGCACTCTCTGTGAACCGCTGAAGTTCTGTATGAATTCTCTATGACAGGAACTTAGGCGCCGCTATCTGGTTGGGATATGTGGTGGGGCTGCCTAGGGGACTTTCTCTAAACTGTGTTCCCAAGCTTAGGATTTTTAACTTAAATTGTATATTGAAGACCAGTAAAGATAGAAATTTTTCAATGGATTCTTTTATTTGCACTTCAGATAATATTGGGAAAATACAAATTGGTGTATCAAAGAATTCCTTTTTTTTTTTCTGGAGCTAAGCTTTGCAGGGGTGGGGTGGTGATTTTGCAGAAGCAAAAGCCTTCCCTCTCACACCTTGTCTTTTCTGCTGGTGACTCCTAGGGATGGGTTTAAAGGGAAGTAGATGGCAGTAGACTGTGTTCTAGAACATGGGATCTGGGGGCCTCCATCTTGCCTGAGGTTTTCCAGTTTTCCGTGCTTCCTCACCTGTCTGTACATCTTGGTGAAGGAAATGATGGACTTCGGGGAGAAGCCCTAGAGTCCTACAGGTGGTTTGAAAATAATTTGCATCTGTTCCTCCGCTTTTCCCTGCCTCCCTTTCCCATCCTGCCCATTTCAGTGATGGAGAAGCCCTAGGTTTTCCTTGCCAGAGAATGGGTCTCTAAATACAGTAAGGCAGGTTCTGGGACTCACATTTTAGGTGCTGGGATATCACAAACACTCAACATTCACCTTCTGCCTTTTCTCTGTTTGTTCTTAGGTCTTCCCATAGGCTGACAGCAGGGCTGTTTACCACTGAAAGCAAGGGAAAGTGGGAAACTGGCCTGGAACTGTGGAGGTTGGTGTGAAGCTGGGAAGTGCCTGGGGATAACAAGAGAGGGTGGGCACATAAGGTGGCTGAGAATTGAGAGGGTCTCAGTGGAGGGTATTTCCGCCTCTCCTACTAGATTTCCACAGTGTTGCCTCACCTCCCCCTCTCCAACTGACTTCAGTGCAGGAAATAGGAGGAATATTGGGAGGCTGGAGTGTGACTGAGAGAAGACTTGAGTGAAGGGACCATGAGATGGGACATATTAGCAAACTGGACATGGGCTCGGGGGTCAGGGAACAAGGTGCCTGTCTGTTCTGTAAAGGGCTCAGTCTCTATGACCTGTTTGTTTACTTGTCCATAGGTCTGTTGGCAGGCCTGCTGAAGGACTTGAGATCACTGGAAGGAAAGAAACAAGGAGGAAAGTATCCCTGATCAGTACAGACTGGTAAGAGGATGGGGACTGCCTGGGCAGATGTCTTGGGTGGGTTGGTGGAGACCAGTGTCCATTTAGTAGGGCCAGTGTCCAGACTGGAGGATCCTCAGCCTCTCCCTTCTCCAGCCACCTTTCCCACTATCCTTGTCACTTACCCTAGACCTTCACCTTTATTTTGGTAGAGGGAGTGGGGTAAACTGAAGGGGATAGAGAGGTAGTTCGCTAATAATTTATCTGTCACACCAAGAACAAAACCTCCACTCCGGTCTGTCCCTCCATCTGTCTGTCTGTCTCTAGGTCCACAGAGCTCATGAGTTTATAGATCTACTTTAGGGTATATCTCCGATCAAGAGAAGGAAAGAGGCGGAAACTGCCTTGATCACTACAGGTTGGTATGAGGGTGGGGACCTGTGGGAGTGGTGACTAGAGTAGGTCCAGTAAAAATCAAGATCTGAGGGCTTCTCACTCTCTACCATTCATAGTCAGCGCTACCATCATCCTTCCCACTGTTCATTTGGTGTAAGGAAACATGTATGGGAGTACCTTGGGGAAAATTGTTAGGGGAAGATGGGGAGGAGATAAAATAAGAGGGATGGAGAGACAACTTGCTAATCATCCTCTTCTCCCACCAAGACATCATTTCTACACTTTCCTGTCTTTCTGTGTATCTATCTGTATGATGCACAGAATTAGAAGAGAAATTTTAGTCCATTTCCTTCCTCCACTTCCAGGTCCACCTCCAGTGGCAGCTGTAGTGGCCTTTGAGTGGCTGAAGACCAGCGCCCTCACAGGCCTACACCCAGACCTACTACCCTCTTTTCCCAGCCTGATTGAGCCCCTCTGTACCTTGTTCGTGCCTTCAGCAGGGGTGATTACATGGGTCGTGTGGAGGTGGGCTGGGTGACTGCAGGACTGATGATCTGGGTTGGTACCTGCTACTACATTTATAGATTAACCAAGGGAAGAGCCCAGAGTGTGAGGAGACTCGCCAGAAATGGGTCCAGAGTCAAGATGGAGACTGTGGTTGGGATACAGAACCAGACCTTGGCCATGAATGAAGCCATGGCTGGGACAGAGATTGAGACTAGACCCAAGGCCAAGACTGGAGCAGAAACTGGAGCAGGAAGTGGGGCTGGGGCTGAAGTAGAGACTAAGGCCACTGCTAGAGCCAGAACCAGAGCCAACTCTCAAGTCAAGGCAATGGCTGGGGCAGAGACAAAGACCCAATCTGAGGCCAAAAGAGTGGCTGGAACAGTGGTCATGATAGAGGCCGTGACTCTGACTGAGGCCAAAACCAGTGAAGTGGCCATGAAAGAGGCAGTGACCCAAACTGACTCTGAGACTGGGAGAGTAGTTAGGAGAGAGGCAGTGACCCAGACCAAGGCTAAAGCTTGGTCACTTGTTGCTAGGGCAGAGGACAAGAAAGAAGCAAAGACCCAGACCAAAGCAGAAAGTCATACGTTGGCTGAAAAAGAGACAGAGATGAACAGAGTGATGGTGATACAAAATGAGGCCTTGGCAGTAACCAGGGAAGTGGCCAAGATGAGTGCCATAAACAAGAGTGGAATTGTGGATGAGACAAAGGCAAGAGCCGTGGAAGAGACTGTGAGTGTGGCCAAAACTCAGTCTGAGGCCAGGCCTGGTACCAGAGTTGATGCTAAGGGAAATTTTAATACCACATCCAAGGCAGAAGCTGGAGCAGACATGGGGTCCTGTGCATTGTTTCAGGCTGTTGCCAAGATCCAGGTTGATGATGGGCCTGGTACTGAGGTTGAGGCCAAGGGGAATTGGAAAACTGTGTCTCAGGCAGGGTCTGTGGCAGTCATGAGGGCTTCTGTTCAGCCTCAGATTGTAGCCAACGCCCAGACCGAAGCCATGCCTGGAGCAACAGTTGATGCTGGGGGTAATGTCAATGCCATATGTAAGGCAGGGGTGGGGGCAGATACGAGTGATTCTGCACAATCTCAGACTGTGACCAAGAAACAGCTTGAGGCAATGTCCGGTGCCAGGGTTGATGACAGGAGAAATACCAATGTCACATCTAGGGTGATGACTGGAGCTGACATGAGGTCTGCTGCTCAGCCTCAAGCTGTAACCAGTGCTCAGGCTGATGTTATGCCTGATGTCAGGATTGAGGGTAGAGGCAATCCCAGTGCCACATCTAAGGTGGAGACTGGAACAGACATTGAATCCTATACACAGCCTCAACCTATGGCCAATGTCCAGACTGATGCCTTGCCTGATGACAGGATGAAGGCTCAGGGCAATGCCAACACCAAGTCTACAGAAGGGGCTGAGACAGACACAAAGGCACAGTCTCAGATTTCCACCAAGAGCCAGGTTGAGGCCTTACCTAGCACTAGAGGTAAATCTAGGGGCAAAGCCAAAGGCAAGAGTAAAACAGGGGTCGGAACAGACGTGAAAAACTGTGAGCAGCCTCCAGCTGGGGCCAAGACCCAAGCTGATGTTTTGCCTGATTCCAGGGTTGACGGCAGGGGTGATACTAATGCCAATTCTAAGGCAGAGGCTAAGGTAGAACTGTGGGCCTGTGGTCTGCCTCAGGATATAGCCAATTCCCTGGGCGACGCCTTGCCTGGTGCCAAGAATAAGGTCCAGAACAATCCCAATGCTATATCTAAGTCAGGGTCTGGGCCACATACAAAGAGCTCTAACCAGCCTCAGGCTATGGCCAATACCCAAGGTGAAGCCTTGCTTGGTGTCAAGAATAAGGCCCGAGGCAATCCCAATGCTGTGTCTAAAGCAGGAACTGAGCCAGGCACAAAAGTCTCTGCCCAGCCTCAAACACATACAATGGGTTCTACTCAGCCCCAGGCTGTGGCCAGTGCCCAGGATGAGGCCTTGTGTGGTACTAAGAATAAGGTCCGGGGCAATCCCAATGCTGTGTCTAAAGCAGGGACTGGGCCAGATACAAAGAACTCTGCCCAGCTCCAGGCTGTGGCCAGTTCCCAGGGTGAGACTTTGCCTGGAGTCAAGAATAAAGTCCGGGGCAATCCCAATGCTCTGTCTAAGACTGAGACTGGAGCAGATACAAAGAGCTCTGCCCAGCCTCAAACAGATACAACGGGCTCTGCTCAGCCCCAGGCTGTGGCCAATTCCTGGGGTGAAGCTTCACCTGCTACTAAGAATAAGGTCCGGGACAATTCCAATGCTGTGTCTAAGGCAAGGTCTGGGCCAGATACAATGTTTTCTGCCCAGCCTCAAACAGATACAGCAAACACTGCTCAGCCCCAAGCAGTGGCCAGTTCTTGGGGTGAAGGCTTGCCTGGTGTCAAGAATAAAGTCCGAGGCAATTCCAATGCTGTGTCTAAGACTGAGACTGGAGCAGACACAAAGGGATCTGCACAGCCTCAAACAGATACAGCAGGTTCTGCTCAGCCCCAGGCTGTGGCCAGTTCCCAGGGTGAAGCCATGTGTGGTACCAAGAATAAGATCCGGGGCAATCCCAATGCTGTGTCTAAGGCAAGGACTGGGCCAGATACAAAGGGTTCTGCCCAGTTGCAGGCTGTGGCCGGTTCCCAGGGTGAAGCCTTGTGTGGTACCAAGAATAAGGTCCGGGGCAATCCCAATGCTGTGTCTAAGGCAGGGGCTGGGCCAGATACAGCAGATTCTGCCCAGCTCCAGGCTGTGGCCATTTCCCAAAGTGAGGTCTTGCTTGGTGCTCGGAGTAAGGTCAGGGGCAATCCCAATGCTGTGTCTAAAGCAGGGACTGGACCAAATACAACAGGCTCTGCTGCACTCCAGGCTGTGACCAATTCCCAAGGTGAGGCCTCACTTGGTGCCAGGAGTAAGGTCAGGGGCAATTCCATTGCTAAGTCAAAGGTAGAGGCTGGAGCATGTATGGTGGGCTCTGGGCAGCATCAATCTGTGTCCCATTCCCAGAGTAAGACCTTGTCTGGGGCAAAGGACAAAGCTATACCTAAGTCTGAGGCAGAAGCCACAGATGTCTCTGTAAAGCCCAAGGCTAAGGCCACGCTGACTTCTGAGAGTGAGGGTGGGGCAGGTACTCAGGCCTGCAGAAAATCTCAGCCTAAGGTCCATGACTATTACTGGAATGGGATTGGTATTGAGGACTGGATTGCTTCTGAGCGATGGATCAAATTTAGGTTTCAAGCTAGGGATGGCTACTGGGAGAATAGCATGTCCTGGGCTGATGATGAGAATGAAGCCAATGTTGAGTCCTGGAGTGGGGCTAGGAGTGAGAATGAGGTTGGTATTCAGTCCTGGACTGCAGCTGGGGACCAGGCCAATGGGGGGCTGTGGGCTGGGAATCACACCAGTGACCAGTCTTGGGCTGGGGGCCAGGCCAGTGGGGGTTACTGGGTAGAGGCTGGGGACAAGGCCGTTGGAGGGTCCTGGACTGTGGCTGAGAACCAGGCCAGTGGGAGTTCTTGGGCTGGCACTGGGACCCAGGCTATTGCAGTGCCCTGGACTGGAGGTCAGACCAGTGATAGTTCCTGGGCTGGAGGCCAAGCCAGTGGGCTGTCCTGGACTGGGGGAGACACCATTGGAGTATCCTGGGCTGTGGTTGAGAACCAGGCCAATGGAACATCCTGGGCTGGGACTGAGGGACAGACTAGTGGAAGGCCCCAGGATGGGGCTGGGATTCAGCCTAATGCAGGGTCCTGGGCTGCTGCTACACCTGGGAATGTGGTTAATATTGGGTACTGGGCTGTGGCTGTGGACCAGGCTACTGGAGGGTCCTGGATTCTGACTAGTGACCTGTCTGGTGGTGCATCCTGGCTTGGGACTAGTGATCTGTCTGGTGGTGGATCCAAGCCCAGACTTGAGGATCAGACTAATGGGAATGTGTCCTGGGCTGGGGCTGGGTTGGGGCCTGAGGATCAGTCCAGTGGAAGGTCCTGGGCTAACACTGTGGACCAAGCCAGTGGAGGGTCTGGGCTGGGGGCTGTGGATCAGACCACTGGTGGGTCCTGGGTTAGGACTGGAGAACAGGGCAATGAAGGGTCTAGGGCAGGGTTTGCAGACCAGTCCTGTGTTGGGTCCTGGACTGGCACTGGAAACCAGGCCAGTGAAGGATTCTTGATTGGGACTGTGGACCAGGCCAGTGGAGGTTCCTGGACTGCGACTAGTGATCAGTCTGGTGGTGGGTCCAAGCCTAGATTTGAGGACCAGGTCAGTGAAGAAGGGTCTTTGGCTGGGGCTGGTGGCCAGGCCGGTGGAGAGTCTAGGTCAGGACCTGAGGACCAGTCCAGTGGAGGGTCCTGGGCTGACTCTGGGGACCAAGCCAGTGGAGGGTTCTTGGTTGGGGCTGTGGAACAGGCCAGTGAAGGGTCCTGGGCTGTACCTGGGCATCAGGCTGGTGGTGAGGCAAAGCCTAGATTTGAGGATCAGTCCAAATCTGGGAGAGTGTCTTGGGCTGACAATGGGGGCCAGGCTAGTGCAGGGCCCAGGGACCAGTCTGTTGGAGATTCCTGGGCTGCCATTGGAGACCAGGCCAGTGGAGGATCTAGGCCAGTGCCCGAGAATCAGTCCACTGGATGGTATTATGTTTGCGGTGGGAGTCAGGTCAATGCAGGAGGGTGCTGGAGTGGGGCTGGTGGCCAGGCCATTGCAGGGCCTGGGCTTGGGCCCATGAACCAGTCAAGTGGCAGGTCCTGGGCTGGTACTGGGAGCCAGGTCAGTGGAGGGTCTTGGGCTGGGGCTGGGGATCAGGCTGGTAGCTGTCCCAAACCTGGATTTGAGGATCAGGCTAGTGGAGGAGGGTTCTGGTCTGGTGTTGAGCACCAGGCCATTGGAGGGTCTAGTCCAGGGCCTGCAGGCCAGTCCAGTGGTGGGTCCTGGGCTGGCACTGGGAGTCCGGCCAGTGGAGGGTCTTGGGCTGGGGCTGGGGATCAGCCTGGTAGCTGTTCCAAACCTGGATTTGAGGATCATGCCAGTAGGGGAGGCTCATGGGTTGGCACTGGGGATCAGGCTGGTGGAAAATCCTGGGCTGGGTCTAGGACTGGAAATGAGGCCAGTGGAGGGTCTAGCCTGGGGCCTGAGGAGCAGGCAAGTGGAGGGTCTTGGGCTAGGGCTGGAGACCAGCCCAGTGGAAGGTCTCAGGTGAGTGCCAAGACAGAGGCCAATGAAGGATCCTGGTTTGGGGCTGGGAGTGAGGCTAGTACAAGGTCCTGGTTCTGGAGGGGGGAAGAGGCTGCTATTGTGTCTAGTCCTGGAGGTAAAAATGAGGCCAGTAATGAATCCAGATCAGGGGTTGGAGAAGAGGCTATCATTAGTTCCAGATTTGGGGCTGAGGAGAAGGCCAATGTTGGGTCCTGGATCAGATCTGATGAGGCCGCCTGTATGGATTCCTGTGTAGGGGCTGAGGCTGGGGCTGGGATTGGGGTTGAGGCCAGGCAGGAGTCTTGGCTCTGGGATGGAGATGCAGCCACTACAGGGTCTAGGCTTGGGGCTGGGGAAGAGGCTGGCATGGGGTCCTGGACTTTGGCTGAGGATGTAGATGAGGATGAGCTAAGTAGAACTTCCAGCCCTGATATTGAGGAGATCAGTTTAAGGTCCTTATTTTGGGCTGAGAGTGAGAACAGTAATAAATCCAGATCCAAGCGTGAGAAAGTTGTTAATTTTGAGTGTGGGGCTGGAGGTAAGTCGAGCACCAAGGATAAGCTTCAGACTGCTGATGGAGTTGATGTAAAGTCTGGGTTCTCAGATGGTAATAAAAATAGAAGTGAGGACAAATCTGCACCCAAGACTAAAGGCAAAAAGTCAGCTGAGTCAAGAGTCACATCCGTGGTCCCTGGGGCAGGAATGGGATCATGGGCGGGAGCCATGATCTGGACAGAAATGAAATTTCCATACCAAAATGAGTCCTCCTTCCCACCTGCAGATGAGCTCAGAAAGCAGATCAGGTCTGGGGAAAAAACTCAGGCCTGGGCCTGCCGCTGTAAACGTGAAACTAATATGGATCCTCAAGAGCTTGAAAAACTCATCTGCATGATTGAGATGACCGAAGATCCTTCTATTCATGAAATAGCCAATAATGCTCTCTATAACAATCCTGATTGCCCACTTTCCCATGAAGTCATTCGTAATGCAGGTAGAATCTCAATTATTGAAAGCTTGCTCAATAATCCCTACCCCAGTGTTAGGCAGAAGGCTTTAAATGCACTGAATAACATCTCAGTGGCTGCTGAAAATCATAGGCAGGTTAAAACATACTTAAATCAAGTATGTGAAGACACCGTCACCTATCCCTTGAATTCAAATGTGCAGCTGGCTGGACTAAGATTGATAAAACACCTGACTATTATTAGTGAATATCAGCATATGGTTACAAACTATATTTCAGAATTTCTTCGTTTGTTAACTGTGGGAAGTGGAGAAACTAAAGACCATATTTTGGGAATGCTTTTAAATTTCTCTAAAAATCCATCTATGACAAAAGACTTGCTTATTGCCAATGCACCAACATCATTGATTAATATCTTTAGCAAGAAAGAAACAAAAGAGAATATTCTTAATGCTCTTTCACTATTTGAAAATATAAATTACCATTTTAAAAGAAGAGCTAAAGTATTTACCCAGGACAAGTTCAGTAAAAATTCTCTCTATTTCGTATTCCAACGACCTAAAGCGTGTGCTAAGAAACTTCGAGTCTTAGCAGCAGAATACAATGACCCTGAGGTGAAAGAAAGAGTTGAGCTATTATTAAGTAAACTCTGATTAGTTGTAATTTTCCAAACAAATTTGAGTAATATTTTGATTTTGCAGCCTGGAAGTAATGCACATTGTAAATTGCATTATAACTTCTAAACTGATGTTGCTTATGATGGTCTATAGCTGGGCCATTTTATGAACACCAAATGAATTCAAACTTGTACTAAAAATACATGTGTTGATTATTTCCTTGTCTGGATTGAGATATTTTTGGTATGCTTCATGAGCAGAAACTGAACTGATTCTTCATAAGTAAGGTAATCTTTGGTCCTTTGTGTGGACTTATGTTTATACATTTGAGACTTTATTTTTATGTCATCAATAAAGTTGTGTGTTTTAAGCAGAAAAAAGACATGTCTTTGTCTATAAATTTATGATCTATTTGGAAAGGCAAGATGTGTGTAAACAAAAGAATACTGACAAAACCTGAGAGCCTCTGATCGTTGCCAGCTGTTTCCTATTAGTTCTTAGAAGCAGCAGGAACTTCTGCAGGCAACAGCATTCAGGGAAAATTTTACAGAGGAGGGGACACTTAAGTAAGTTGGGCATGAAGGATAGGGTAAATATAGGGCAGGAGGGTACTGGAGGAAGGAGGAATGATGGGAAGAAAGGCATGGAGGTGGGACTCCTACCCCAGAGAGAGGAGGCTGGCCTGCCTAGTAGTGTCCTGAGAGGAAGTGATGGGAAATACAACCCAGCAGTTGGGTTGAGTCCGATTCATGGAAGATCTTCAGTTTATAAACTGAGGTGTCTGTGTATTACTCCACCCACCCCTGAGAGACACCAAAGCCTTTTGTGACCAGAGGAATAACAGAATGAACGGAAAATGATGTGGCTGACTTGTGTGCAGAATGGGTCAGAGTTGGGGTGGGGACTGGAGTGGCCCCTGGAGAGTGGAACACCAGTTAGGAAGTTACCACCACAGTTCAGGCATAGATGCTAAGGGCGTGAAATTTCACTGCTGGCCATGGGAGTGGTAAGGGGAGGAAGGAAGTGAGAGGCGCTTTGACCAAAGAAGTGCTGGAACCTATCCTGGGGACATACAGAGAGGGACAGTTTTATTTTAGGATCCTGAGGACATTTGATAGGAAAACATCCTCTTTCTTGTCCAGCTCTGGTATGTATGTGAGTGAATACATTAGTTATTATTTTGAAATAATAGGAAAACGTAATAGAAGAAAGAATAAATTTTCATGCTTCTATCATATTTCTTTTATAAAGTTGGTTGGGGCAGGGCCTTTGCAGAGTGCTCTTTGACCCAATAATTCCACTTGTAGAAATGTGTCCTTAGGAGATATAATTGGCTTGTACAAGGTTGTGCATCTTTGCACTGTTTTGAAGAGTGAAAAATCGTAAATGATCCATGTGCCTTGAAATAGGCACTTGGCTAAGAAATTAAGGTATGTCTACAGATTAAAGATTATTCGGCTCTTGAAAATGTTGATGGGCAACTGCACTTATTTGCATGGAAAAAATTCAGCATATAATCTTAAATGGGGAAAATAGGCTGCAAAAGCACATGTTATACTTTTTATGAAGAAAAATATATATTTAAATGATCTCCATATATGAACTTTGATGTGTATACTCTGAGAATGTGAATAATTCTCTGTGGATGTTAGATTAATGGGTAATTTTATCTGTTTTTTTTGCTCATCTATATTTTCTGATATTTATATAATAAACCAGGAATTTCTGCATAATTTACCAAAAGGAAATGGATGAATTCAGGCTAAGCAGCCCTGTCAATAACATTTCAGGGGACTAGAGTGAAAGTATAAATGGCGATTCACATATTTATGTCTGAATATTTGGAAGGCATAAGTTAAAATTTTAAAATAAATATTATTTAAATAAAACCATTAATAAAGGCATAACTGTTTGAAAATTTAAATCTTATTAATCGTTTTGACGTAAAACTTTTCTCAGTTCTAGCACTTGATGGTGACTAACTTTCCAGTGGAAAAAATGATGTCACACTTCTGAATTCTGCAATCTACTGCCCTAATCCTCCTTTAGGAATAAAGAGTTTGTTATTTCAGTTGCTAGGAGTGCTGCCAGCAGACAGCCCTCAGCTGTCAGCCCACTTCAGGTATTGACTGAGCCAGAGAGCCACCTCTCCCAAGGTCATACCTACTTCCTGAGGTACTTCACATTCAGTGACTGATCTACATGGGCTTCTTGCCCCATATGGGGCAGACTAACTTCTCCTTTTGTCCAATCCTGCTTCCTTTTTTTCCTTTCCACAGGTTTTGATCCCAAGAGCATTCCCTAATAAAAGCCCTTCATGCTGAACTCTGAGTCTTCTCTCCAGGAAGCCAACCCACAACAGTTGGTACAAGAAGAGATTCAGAAAAGCATACACTGTGATGAAATTTTGGAGATGGATTCCCCTGCTGCCCAGCTGGCAATGAGGACCCTATCATTCGTGGTAGGTGGAATAGATAAGCACATGGAATAGGTGGCAGAGGAGTTGTTAGCGCTTTCACTGGTGGTGAACTGGAATAGTACTGGTGGCTTGTGGTAGACCTTTGAGAAATATGTGAGAACTATTAAATATAAGGAAGGCCAGAATATTGGGTGGCTCTTGCTAAGCTTGACTGACCTCTAGAAAAAATAATGAAAAGCTGATATTGAAATCAAGCTTCAAAGAAAGTTAAAATCCCAACCAAGACAAGTCTGCTTGATCAGTGCTCTGGTTAGCAAGAAATGTGACCCTGACACATGGAATGGGGACATCTGGATTGATGTCCCTTATAATCTTAAATCCTCAGATTTTCCTGAACCTCTTGAGCATTCAGAATTATCCCACTCCTTCCTATTATGGGATAGTGCTTCACCTGACTTGAACATGCAGAATCCTTTCCTCTGTAAGATAATGTGTGTTTCCTGCAGAATCTGCCTCCACTTCCCATACCGACCACTGGGCCTATGTCTAGGGTTAAGTCAAAGCATAACTTCATTAGTGATGTGCTGGACCTCATAACAAAGGAAAAGGAATACCCAAAGAAGGAGCTGCAAGACCTAGCCAGCATGTTCTAGCAGGTGCTGAGGGAGTAAGCATGGGACTGAATTCTGAAGGCCTTGATCAGAGGAGCTGTAAAATATAATTGAATAAGGGAGAATTAATTGATTTGAGAGTTCTTTCCTAGATACAGGAGTTATCTCCTGTAAAAAATTAAAAACTTTTTGTACAATTTTTAAAGTTGCATACCATTTACAGTTCTTACAAATCGTTGGCTATATTCCCTGTGATGTATGATACATCCTTGTAGTCTATCTTACACCCAATAGTTTGTACCTTCCATTCCCCTACCCCTAAATTGCCCCTCCTAATCCCTAGTGGTAACCACTACTTTGTTCTCTATATCTGTGAGTCTGCTTGTTTTTTGTTATAGTCACTAGTTTGTTGTATTTTTTAGATTCTACATATAAGTAATATCATACAGTATTTGTCTTTCTCTATCTGACTTATTTCACTAAGCATAATGCCCTCCAACTCCATCCATGTTGCTGCAAGTGGCAAAATTTTATTCTTTTTAATAACTGAGTAGTATTCCTATATATATATATATATATATATATATATATATATATACCACACCATGTACAGAATTTAACACCTTCAAAGTATGGAAAAAAACAATGGCCCACATAAAGTGAGGTATAAATGCTAGAAATGCCATAGCAGATTGTGGGAGAAGGGATTAAAGGCTCAGGAAAGTGAGGATGATAGAATAAATGTATTATAAGGCCACAAAACCCTTCAGAGGGCTATGTTCTGCAGGAGGATCCGAAGAGCACACCATTCACTAAAGCTATAAGAAAGGCACTGGTTAGAGGAGCACCAGCATCACTAAGAAGTTCAGTGGTGGCTTGCCTCTGCAGACCAGGGCTTAAAGTAGGAAAGAGTGTTATAGAATAAGGATCACTGATTGAAATGGTGATGCCGCTGAAACAATAGAGACAGGATGACTGTACTTAATTCTCAAAAGTTAGGTGGATGCAAATACCACAATGCACAACAGCGTCAGAATAATAGGCAGGGAGGCCTGATCTGCAGAGAGTTGTGGAAAGGGTTAATAGAAGACAGTGCTCCTGATGGATAGATGGTTAAGTGGTAGTTAATGGAATGTGGGTGGTCCATATAACACATTGCCTTAGGGAAAATAGGCATCCAACAATTTGTATTCAATCTATACAATAAAAAAATTCAAAGATGCTCAGGAGTCTGAGGAAAGGCACCTCAATGAGAAGTCACACTCCCTTGCTCAGCTTCTGGCTTTAAGTCAGTTTTTGTAGTTTTTGATCCAGAGCACACCATTTGAAGGAGTGGGATACGCAAGAAGCAGGACCATAGAACACTAGTGTAGTAATGATTCCTCCAGTCCTTCCATTTACTAAGATAACTGTGTGCTGGGGAAAGAGGAATGTGCAAGCATCTTGAGGACTGATGACCCTGGTTGTGACTTGATACCCATACCCAGAGACCTAAAGTATCATCATGCCCCACCTTCTCCATTAGAATAGGGGCAGATGGGAGCCTGGAATTAAATGGGCTTCTGGTCTATGTGGGGTTTACAGTGACTCCACTGGGTCCACAGACCCACCCAATGGTTATTTTCCTGGTTTCTGAATGTATAATTGAAATAGATATTATGACAGTTGGTTTAAGCCTCATATTGGTTCCCTGTCATGTGGAGTCAGAGCTATTTGTAGATGAGGCCAGGTGGAAGCTTCAAAGTTGTCCTCCTCTTCCTCACTGAAGATAATAGATGAAAACATATAGATAATATCTTGGAGGGGATGGCAGAGGTTAGTGCCATCTTTAAAGACGTAAAGCTTGCTGGGATGTGGTCTCCATCATATCTCCATTTAATCCACCAGTTTGGGCCCCTGCAAAACATAGACAGAGTATGGTAGATGACAGTAGACTACTGCAAACTCAACCAGTTAGTGACACAGTGAGTTGCCATGTCAGATACAATATCTTTGCTAGAGCAGAATGACATGACCTTAGGTACCTAGTAATCAGTTATTGATTTGGAAAAATTTTTCTCCTATTCCTATCAGAATGGACCATCATTAAATGTTCACATTCCCATAAAATAACAATATACATTTATAGTTTTTCCTCAAGTTTCTACTAACTCTTCTGTCCTCTGTCATAATATAGTCTGACAAGAGCTGGACCATCTAAATATAATACTAGTCCACTATGTTGATGACATCATGCGAATTGGACCAAATGACTAAGAAGTAGATAGCATACTGGAGGCCTTGTTAAGACATGTACTCCTGAGGATGGGAGATAAATCCTACAAAGATCCAGGGGCTGGCTACATTAAGTGCAGTTTTTAGGGGTTGAATGATCTGGGGCATACCAGGAGATTCCCTCTAAAGTAAAAGACAAATTACTGCATTTTTCCTTCCCCACAAAGAAGGAAGCTCAATGTCTCATAGGTTTTTGGGGCGGATTCTGGAAGCAGCACATTTTACATATGGAATTACTGTTTTGACCCATATATTGGATGACACAAAAAGCTGCCAGCTTTGACTGGGACCTAGAGCCAAAGAAGGCCCTGTAGCAGGTCTAGGCTGTGATTACAAGCAGTCCTGCCACTTGGTCCATGCAATAAATAGACCCTAAGTTATTAGAGGTATCTGTGTTTGCAGAAGATGCCATGTGGAGTTTTTGGTAAGCCTCAATGGGAAGGTCACAACTTAGTCCAGAATTAAGTTCTGGAACAAAGCCATGCCACATGCAGTGGAGAATTACATACCTTTTAAAAACAGCTCCTGATAAGCTACTGATAGATATGAAATGCCTGGCCATAGGACATGAAGTGAACATGCAAGTGACCAGGCAGCCAGAACTGCCCATAATGAGCCGAGTTCTGTCAGATCCACTGAGGTATAACAGTCGGCAAGCTCAGCAGCAAGATGGGAGTCTCAAGCACAGTGAGGACTGGAGGGTGTAAGCAACTGCACAATCAACTAGAACTGACCCTCCATGATACCACTGTTGTGCTAACACCTTTTACTTACCTTACAACTGTGGCTTCATGGGGGAATTTTTTTTGACAAGCTGACTGAGAAGGAAAGACCCAAGCATTATTTATAGATTGGTGGGCTTGATATGTGAGTATCAGCAAGTACAGTAACTCCAGCCTGAGAAAGCCACAGTGAACAAGAATGAGGGTCTGGGTCATACCATTAGGCAAACCACCAAGACACTAAGAGTGATGGGGATCTATAATTGTTAGTGGAAGAGGAATATTATCATTTGCAACTTTGAGACCAGCCACAGTGTTAGGAGCTATAGTTTGTCCTAAGTTTCCCCCAGGAAGAGAAACCCAACAGGCCCCTGGAAGAACTGATCCCAGAATTTACATAAAGTGAATCTGGGAGATACAAGGGGTGGACTGTGGTGGATGCTGCATTGCCCTGATCAGAATTCCCTTTAGCAATAAGGGCCTTATTACTTCAATTGTTAGAAATATTGCCATCAGAAAGCCCTTAGCTGCCAGCCCTCTTCAGGCATTGCACCAGCTGAAAATTGTCTTGTTTGAGATCCATTCTCAGGGTCCTACATACAATGCCTCATTGATGCTGTGTATAAAGGCCTGGCTCTCTTGCCCCTACTTCAGATAGCTTTGATGTTTCACTCTATCTTCAGAATTCCCTACAGGGTATGTCAAGGCATTCTATTGATAGTCTTGACTGGAATTTGATTTCTCTCTTTTCACTCCTACTTCTTTCCTCCCTTTTCTTCCATAGGTGTTTATCCCAGAAGCATGCCCTAATAAACCTTCTATACTCCAATCTTTGTCTCAGAATCTGTTTCCTGGGGACTTAATCTGTGACAATGCTTTATACCTCTCTCTCTCTCCAAACGTCCCAAAATCAAGAGTAATATGAATTGTTTAATATTGTGAAATGTTCTCTAGCCTCCAATGTGGCACTGGTACAAATACTGCATTAATTTTTAAAAATTTTTTGGAACCACACACTAAAAAATAAATACAAGCGAGAAAATGTACACTACTGGGAAATGAAAGTTTGTTAAGCAAAAACCTATTGCATTCATGTATCTGAGAAGAAGGCTCTGACAATTTAGCCTGTTTTTTCTCTTCCCTAAGTGGTTCACTGCTAGAATCTTCCCTGCAGTCTGAAATAATGTCTGTCTTTTATGTCAGCAGTGACACAACCCACAAATCTTTATGGCATTTGGACATAGTCGCCTTTTGCTTAGAGGGGACAGGGAAACAAATGTGGAGAAGCATTTTCCTGGAGCCTAAACAGTGTTAGTCAAAATGCAGATGTTTAGGATTATAAGCTGCAGTGTGCTGACAATGAGCACTAGATCCCATGTGACACAGGTACCCATGTATTCTTTAATAAGTGTGTGTGTGTGTGTGTGTGTGTGTGTGTGTGTGTGTGTGTGTGTGTGTGACATGCAGGACCTTTCAAAGAATGGGGTTTAGGGGGCCCTTGTGCCCAGTTCTAGGGGCGGCACTGAGTCTAGGATAGCAGTGGATAACATTTCCATGTGGAAAGTGGTCTTATAGCTAATTCTCGGTCTGACTATGGTCCCAGGTCCCCAGATTCTTACTCTAGTGTTGTTACAGCATACTCATGGCCCAGGGGTTGGTTTAAGGGTTTGGGTACAGTGGCCTTGCTGGGTCATGCACATATGAAGTATAATTTAACATCGCTTTTTGAAGATAAAAGTACAGTCCTTCTTCTTGGGGAAAAAGGCCCATTTCTGGGAAACACATGAACTACTTGGCCCTGAAGGGAGTGTGGTGTGGGAGAAAGAGTACAATCTGGAGTAGGGAATGGAGGAAGGTATTAACATTTCTTTTCCCTTTCTATTTTTCAAACATGAAGGAGCAGAATTGGGAGAGGAAGGGGATGAATCTGATTTAAATTCTTTGAATTTGAGATCCTTCTGGGACTTTCCAGTGGAGATGCTCAGTGTTCATTTGAAAAGTATGGATATAGAACACCGAAGAAAGGTCTGACTAAAGATATGTATTATAGATGATAACTGAAGCCAGGAAGTGAATCAGGTAGCCCCAGCAAGGTATACAGATTGAAAAACTGAAAACAGAATGCTGAGGAAACTCAATATGCGTAAGACTTTGGCAAGGAGGAATGCAGAACTGAAACCAAGGGTACAGTCTTTCATCTATGTTACAATGCATATCGCTATATGTTCTTTTTTTCCCTTAAAAATCGTGGTAAAGTACACAAAACATTTACCATCTTCACCATTTTAAAGTACACAGTTCAATGACATTAAGTAATACACCTTTTTGCATAGCCATCACCACTATCCATCTCTAGAATTCTTTCCATCTTCCCAAACTGAAATTCTGTACCCATTAAGCAATAACTCTCCATTATTTCCTCCTCCTGGCAACCACCATTCTACTTTCTGTCTCTATGAATTTGACCTCTTGAGGTACCTCATTTAAGTGTAACCATACAGCATTTGTCCTTTTATGACTGGCTTATTTCACTTAGCATAATGTCCTTGTGTTAGTCTGCTTGGACAGCTAGAACAAAATACTACAGACTGGCTTAAAAAACAGAAATTTATTTTCTGACAGTTCTGGAGCCTGGGAAGTCCAAGATTAGGTGCTGGTAAATTTAGTTTCTGTGAGTTTTCCTCCTAGCTTGTAGACAGCTGTCTTCTCACTATGACCTCACATGGCCTTTTCTTGGTGCATTTATGTGGAGAGAGGGAGTAAGTTTTCTGATTTCTCTTCTTATAAAGACACTAATCTTATAGGATCAGGGATAAGGATCCACCCTTAAGGACTCATTTAATCTTAATTACTTCCTTCGAGGACCCATCTCCAAATACAACCATCTAGGGGGTAAGGCCTTCAAGATATGAATGTTGGGGGGACATGTACATTCAGTCCATAATAGACCCCAAGTTATATGTACAGAATTGGAATCCTAGTCTATGTCAGTTTCAGAACCTGGTTTTTAAAAATATAATTTTTGTAATTATAGAATACCATAAGGCTTATAACAGCAATGACAAAAATCCATCAGAACTTTGCTTCATCCTTCCCCACCCCAGATTTCTGCTCCTCGGAGACAATCACTTTCAAATCTTTTAACTATTTCTTCTGGTATCACCTCCATATTTATAAATAATCTGTGTATACTTTTATTTCTTGACTCTTAATTTTTACACATCAGTTATGACTTTCTACAATGGAAACATTCAGTTACCTTAAACTGCCCATCCCATATACAACCACACTTCTCCCAGAGTCTCCCAATATATTGTTATATCACTATATTGTATTAAATAAATATTCTATGTTTATATTATGGCTATGTAAATATTATTCACAGCTGAGCTGTGAGAAAGAGTAGTTGAGAACATAGACTCTGTCACTAGACAGCTTGGCTTCAAATCTTGGTTTTGTCACTTAATAACTATGTGATGTTGGGCAGATCTCTTCATTTCTTTCTGCTTCACTTTTCCCATTTTAGAATGAGAATGAAAATAATACCTATTTTATTGTATTGCTGTGATGATTAAAAGATTAAGCACTCACAGTAGTATGTGGCGCTTATTATGTATTGTTTTTATGCCTTGTATACATTTTTGTTTTCCCTTCAATTCTATTTTTGCTTTATGTATTTTGGAGCTTTAGAATTAGGTGCAAATCTGTTTATAATTGTTATATCTTCTTGATGGATTGACCCTCTCATCATTATAAATGGCCCTTCTTTGTTTCTAATAACAATGCTTGTCTTAAGGCCTAATTTTTCTGGTATTAGTACAACCATTCCAAGTCTTTTTGTTACTATTTGCGTGGTATATCTTTTTCTACCTTTTTGTTTACAACCTATTTGTATCACCGATTCTGAATATCTTTTGTAGACAGTATATTTTTGTGGATCATATTTTAAAAATTGATTCTGCCCATCTTTGCCTTTAAATTGAAGTGTTTCATCCATTTATATTTAATGCAATCACTGATAAGGTAGAATTTATATCTGCCACTTTGCTATTTGTTTTCTGTTTGTCTTATGTCTTTTTTGTTCTTCTATTCCTCCATTTTGCCTTTTTTATGTTAAATAGGTATTTACTAGTGTGCCATTTTCATTCCCTTGTTATTTCTTTTACTATATTTAAAAATTTTTTTTTAGTGGTTACCCTGGGGATTACAATTAATAACTTATAAAAATCAAGTTCAGATCAATACCAGCTTAATTTCAAATCATTGCTCCTAATATCTTTATTCCCTTCCCACTCCTTTGCATTTCTATTATTATACAAATCACATCTTTATACATTATATGTACATCAACATGGATTTATTCATATTGTTTTATGAAGTTGTCTTTTAAATCAGATAGAAAAAAAGTAGAGTTACAACAAAATACATTTATACCGTCTTTCATGTTTACCTATGTAGCTCTTATATGTATTTTAACTTTTTGTTGAGTTGGACATTTTAGATAATATGTTATAGCAACCCTGGATACTCATCCTCCACCCAATGATTGTTGTTGTTTTCTGTCATTTGTTTACTATTTGTTGAGTTGGTGGGATTAATTCTGTGGAGTCTATTGCCCCCACCCCCAAATAGTGCACACCTCTGATGTCCCAGCTCAGATTTTTCCCCTTATTTTTATTTTTTAGCCTGTCTTCTTAGGTTTTGACCCTGGGTTAGCATAAGTTACTTATTGGTCAAAGGTTGTGCTTAAACCCGATTAGATATTTACCCTTTATCATTGGATATGTGTGTAGCTTGGAGGCTGCTCTCACATTTCAGTGAGTTTAAATATTTTGCCTCTCCGCCATTCAGCCAGGGACCATTAGAGGTTGGAGGTTCCTTTTCTGATTGCCCCTGAAAGAGTATAGCCTTGGGCATTCACACATTCTTTCAGACTGCCAAGGATGACTGTGATTTTATTTTTAATCTTGGCTTTCTAGGATTTGTCCCTGGGTCAGAGTAAGATGTGGGTCAGCCAGTGCTTGGTTAGAGGTTGTATTTAAGCTCCTTGTTCCAGTAAGGCTTTTGCCCTATGTTTATGGGTCTGATTGTGGCTTGGGGAATTCTTTTTCAAGGGGAAAAAAACACACACATAATATAAGATCTGTGAGTTAAGTTTCATTCAGGATTTTACTGAGGAATGTATCCCAGGAAACAGCATCTCAGTACCTCTGAGGGGAGTGCTCCAAAGGGGTAGGGGGAGAAGCCATTATATATATGATTTTGCCTAGGTAATATATGTAGTTAAGCATACATCTCAGTAAATGTTACTGCTAATCATGAAGAACAGAATCTCACGTAGTGATTTTAGTACTTTTTTGTGTATGGGAAGATGCAAGAATCTGGATTCATTAAAAATTTTCCTGAGATGTACCTAGCTATCAAAGGGGCTGTTTTTCCAAAGCACAGGGTGCCTCATCCTGTTTTCCATCCTGAATTCCTTTCAGGGTATACTGACGGTCAGGCACTGCACTGGCTTATGATTTAATCCTTGTAGAAACAGATGATGAACAGCATTTTTTTTGTTTTACACCTTTCAAGTCTGTTTCATGCCTTTCTCTGATTCTCCTAAGTGGATTCAGCCTAGCATATGCACACGGTCTTCCTGACCCTCACAATTGTATATGATCCCAGGAGGGCTCTTATTGGTTGCCTCTTTCCCTGGTTCTCTTCAGTAAACTTGTGACTATTCTGGCATTTTTCTTGTGTTAGTGCTACCAGCCTCATCTTAATTATTCTCGAGCAAGATCTGCATTGTTTTTGACAATGCCTGTAGGCATGGAATTTTCTACTACCTTTTCCAGAGTAAGTCAGTTCCTTTAGGCAGAGCTGCAGAGTTCTTCATCCTTATGTCCTGCCTTTTCTCCTGGAAAGAGCCTGGACCACTGCACCAGAGCTGAAGACAGGGACCTGCTTTTACCTGAGCGATATTCCTGCCTTGTGAGATGGTGCTAGGCAAGGGTGGCAGCTCCTGATCTTCTTGGTTTGCCCCTCCTGGGATAGAAAAAATATTTGTGGAAATAATTGTTTAAAATTTCCCAGATTTGTTGAACATCATAAATTTACAGATTGAAGAAGCTTAATGAATCCCAAGCAGGATGAATTCAAAGAAAATCATGCCTAGACACTTTTTTTTTTATCAATCTGATGAAGACCAAAAGTAAAGAAAACCACCTTGAAATAGAGGAAAATAACACATCATCTGTAGGGGAACAACTATTTGAAAGATCACGGTTTTCTTATCACAAACAATGAAGGCCAAAAGACAGTGGAACAATATCTTTAAAGTGTTGAAACAAAAGATTTGCCAACCCACAATTCCATATCCAGCAAAAATATCCATCAGGAATGGAAATGAAATAAATATGTTCTTAGATGAAGAAAAACCAAGAGAATTTTTGCCAGCAGATATGCTTTACAAGAAATGTTAAATGGCACCAAAGGGAAATATGGAATTCAGGAATGAAGGAGAAGCAATAGAAATGGTAAATATTTGGGTAAATATAGAAGACATTCTCTTCTGTTCTTTAAACAACAACATTGTATTGGTTCCCTATTGCTATTGTGAAATATTACCACAAACTCAATGGCTTAAAACAAGACAAATTTATTATCTTATAGTTCTAGAGGTCAGAAGTCTAAAATAGATTGACAGAGCTGTGTTCCCTCTGGATGATCTAGAGGAGTATCTGTTTCATTGACTTTTCTAGTTTCTAGAAGCTGCTTGCCTTCCTTGGCCCATCACCTCACATCACTCTGACCTCTGATTCTATCATAGCATCTTCTTTGACTCTTCTGCCTCTCTCTTTCCTTTTGTTAGATCAGCATCAATGTTATGGAGGCTTTGCATGTGCTCAGAAATATGGACTTCCACTCATCAAGGCTGATCTTGTACTAACACTGCTGAATGCCCAACCTGACAACAAAATGAGGATGAACAATTCCAATGCAATAAGGTATTATTTCCTGGGGTACCAGTCAGCCTCATGGTGGTAGGGTTATTATATGAGACACCTTTCATTATGGTGAAAAAAGAAAATTTTCTTCATGGAAATAAATATACATTCGAGACACATTTGCTCTCTTTGCTCATAATAATTCTGCCAGTGCCACCATCCATGGACTTCCAGAATGTCTTAATTATCATCATCATCAGGTACCCAAACAACATTGTCTGTGACCAAGGAACTCACTAAATGATAGATGAAGTACAATAATGGAGTCATATCCCCAAATTCACTAGTCTTTATCACTTACTCCATCATGCAGAAACAGCTTGCTTGATAGAAAAGTGAATGGCTTACTTAAGGCTTAGTTATAAGATGAGCTGTTCCAAGTTGGCAGTGTTGTACTACAAAACTACAACAGCTAATTTCAAACCAGTGATCAATATATGGTGCTATTTCCTTCATAGTGAGAATACATAGTCTGGGAATGAAGGGGTGGAAGAAGGAGTGGTCCCTCTCAGTATTACACCAATTAGCCCGATAAAGACTTGTTTTTTCTCTCTCCTCAACCTTGGGCTCAGCAGGTTTGGAGGTTTATTTTTTAAAGGAATAAATGCTTCTACCAAGGAATAAAGCCATGTTTCCAGTAAACTGAAAATGAAACTGCCCCTGACAATTTTGGTCTCCTCATGCTATTGAACGGATAGGTAGAGACAGGGGTTATTGTACTGGCTAAAGTAATTGAATTCTATTATCAAGGGGAAACAGGGTTACTGCTATACAACGAGAACAAGGAGAAGGATGCTTGGAGCCCAAGGATTGTCACTGAGACACCTCAATACTCATGGTTAATGGGAAAGTGCAGAAATCCTATAAAGACAGTATTGAGTTAGGATCACTACATCAGGGAAAGAACTTTGACCAGCTAAAGGGAATATGAAATGAGTGGTGGAAGAATGAAGTTATGATTATTGATTTTGGCCTCATGACCAGCTACAGAGGGAAATTGTGGTAGCTAGATGTATCTTTGTTGATAATTTATTATTTTTCTCTTCCTTTCTCTAATATATAAAAAATACTGGAAATGGTTGTAATAAATTAGGTTTCACATAGAGAGTATGAATTAGCATTACTCTATGACAGTACAGTGGCTGATGGGACTTTTTGTCCCTGCCTCCTTGTTGGAGATGAGAGTTTCTTCATTGAAATAAAGACAAGAATGGATGCTGAGTGGTAAGAGTACTACCAAGTATAGCCCTATGGGGCCTTCCTGGGACAGAACCCCCATCCCGTGTCTTCTGCCTGTTTCTTGTTTGTAGAAAACATTTAGTCTCCTAGACCTTTCTCGAGTTCCAAAGAATAAATTTAATCAGAGAAGTGAGAAAACACAGAAACAAAGGAAAATAGTCAAGCAAAACAAAGTAATAATAGTTTAGCCATTAGACAAAGTCAAGGACCTTTAGTTCCTCCTAAAGGGCTATAGATAATATTCTGAGCCATATCCTTTGAGCTGTTTTGCAGATACTAACCCCCCTTCCCCAGGTGGAAGAGGTTAACTGTATGCTGACCATATGCACATAGACCCCAAACTAGTTAGAACCAGAAGGTTGATGATATTGACTCCCAATTACCTCACCACCAGCCAATCAGAGGAATATCCATGAGCTGATCATATACCCTACAACCATTTCCTTCACCTTGTGTTTAAAAACTTTTCCCTGGAAGCCACTGGGGAGTTTGTGGTCTTTTTAGCATTAGCCACTCATACTCCTTGCTTGGTGCCCTGCAATAATAAATGCTGCAGTTTCCTTCACCACAACCCAGTGTCAGTAGATTGGCTTTACCGCATGAGGACAAGTGGACCCAAGTTTGATTTGATAAAACTTTGGAGATCCAGATGGGATGGAATTCCAAAGTGAGCATCTTGCCCAGGGCACATTGGCCCCTGGCCAGTGGTGGCTCTTGGATCCTGTCCAGCAGCTGCTTGACTACCTTTGTCTCAAGGACAGTCCTGAGTGCTTGCCACTGACCAGGTGTTGCTGGCCCATGGTGTTTTCAGTTCTGTGGTGAAGGAAACAAGGCTATTTTTGATCTGTTGGTCTGTTTCTGCTGATATGCCCTCTTGATCAATAAACCTTGTTCTGCAATCGGGAGGTATTTGGGAGTTGATGAGCTGGATGCAATGGGGTGAGTCTCATTGGTATGTACAACTGAAAACTCTCTTCCTCGATGAGCTGGATGCAATGGGGTGAGTCTCATTGGTATGTACAACTGAAAACTCTCTTCCTCTTTGGAATAAGCCCATTTGTTTTTTTATTTGTGTAGGGTACCCTGTTGGAGAGTGGAATAGTAGTTGTATTTTTATCTGATTTGTGAACCAGTTTGTTATTTCTTTGGGTGCCAGTGTTTGGTTTTGGGGGTGCCATTTGTGTTTTGTCTCTCTGTTTTTAAGGGATAGGGAACATTTTATCTATTCCTAAGGAAAGCCTTCTGGGGCACATTTTGGAAAAATTGTCTGATTATAGCTATGAACTAAGACTAAGGAAAAAATGATTTTTTTTACACTGTGTGGCCACAATATTCTTTAGACTCTGGAGAAAATTGGTTAAGATGAAACTCTTTTGAAATTCCCAAACTGGTTCTTTTTACATATGCAGTTAGAGAAAGCTAGTTTGATAAAATACTCTTTGCAGAATTTTAACCTTGAGAGAACAAAAATATTTTGCTCCACTTCCTGATCCATTTCCTGCCCTCTTTGATCCTATTCTATGCCTTAGGAGGCTGATCCTTATAGATTGTATCCCTCAGTCTCTCTTTCTGGTTGGAGTCTCTTTGGGTTTGGCCAATGAAGTGCACTGACAGAACTTTGGAGGGCATGTGAAGAGAGAGAAAAGACAAGGTATTTCTTCCTTGCTCCCTCCCTGATCTGGGCTGTGTTTTATTAACAATGACTGCCAATAAATTTATTGGTTGTCATAGGCCAAGGCTTCATCTCCTGCCAGAAGGTGCCTCCTCTATATCTTTAGCTCTCTCTACGATCCTGTTTTTTTTTTTTTTATTCTTCAAGGCTCTTGCCTTTTTAGGAATAGGATAGCCACTTCCTGCTATTGCTAGTCTCTGGGTACCTTAGAGTCCCTTATTTGTTCTCTTAACCTGTGTACACCTCTTTGAGTAGTACCTACATTCAAGTCTCTTGAACCAGCTGAGCTGGATTCTTTTTTCTGCTGGGACTATGAGCTGATAAAGATGTGCTGATATAAAGCTTAGGTCTGTTGCAGCTATTTTGGTTCCACCAGACTGGCCAGCCCAAGGATGAAGCTTATATGTAACAAAGGGCCTAGCAGAGGGTCTTAATCAAATTGTACTTGAAGCCAGATATCTTCTGGATACAACTTATTGAAGTAAGCATAGGTAGATACTTCTTTAACATGATTAAAAATATACAAATTTCTAACAAGAGGTCCTTCGTGCTTGAGGAATAAACATGAAAGTATTCTCATAAAAATCAGGAAGAAGACAAGGATGTTAATTTTTACACAACTATTTAACATTGTTCTGTAAATACTAGTTAATACAATCATCTAAGAGAAAGAAATGTGATATTAATATTGGAAAGGAGGTAAGATTATCATTACTGCAAATGAAACAAATCTGAGAGAATCAACTAAAAACTATTTCAAACTTTAGGAACTCCATAAAAAGGCTCAATATGCAAAGCCCAATCACTTTCATATATAAAAATAATAATCTGAAAGCATAAGGTAAAGAGTCAATTTCTAATAATAATGAGAAAAGGTAAGCAACTTACAAATAAACTTTAAAAATCTGCAAGATATATTCATTCATTCAACAAGTATTTATCAATAACCTACAGTGTGCCAAGCAATGTTTTAGGAGTTATATATTTTAACTTAGAAATTCTGCTGGAAAAATAAATGAAGACAAATAACTAGAAAAACTGGGTTCTTGGGTAGAAAAAATATTCTTTTTTCCCCAGCTTTATTGAGATATAACTGGCATATAATATTGTGTAAGTTTAGGGTATACAATATGATGATTTGATACATCTATATATCTCAATAAGATTTGTTAACACATACACCATAATTAACATTTTTTGTAGTTGTGCTGAGAACATTTAAGATCTACTCTCTTAGCACCTTTCAAGTATACACAACAGTGCTATTACCTATAGTCATCATGCTCTTCATTAGAGTCCCAGAACTTATACATCTTATAAATGGAAGTTTGTACACCTTGACCAACATTTTCCCCTCTGCCAGCCCTTGGCAAGCACCATTCTATTCTTTGTTTCTATAAGTTTGCTTTTTCAGATTCCACATATAAGTGATATCATACAGTATGTGTCTTTCTCTAACTTATTTTAGTTAACATAATGCCTTCAAGATCCATCTATGTTGCCATGAATGGCAAGATTTTCTTCTTTTTATGGCTGAATTATATTCATTATATATATCAAAGGTAAGCTACTTAAGAATAAACTTAACAAATAATCTTCAAGAGATATTTATTTATTCAACAGGTTTTTATTGATAACCTACAGGGTGCCATATATACATGGCACTTGCTTTTAATCCATTCATTCAACAGTGGACACTTTGGTTGTTTCCATGTCTTCACTATTGTGATTAATGTTGCAAGGGACATGGGGGTACAGATATCTCTTAGAGATAGTGATTACATTTTCTTTGGGTATATACCCAGGAGTGGAATTGCTAGGTCATATAGTAGTTCCATTTTTAAAGAAACCTCCATATTGTTTTCCATAGTGGCTGCACCAATTTACATTCCCACCAAGAGTGTACAAGGGTTCTTTTCCTCCACATCCTCTCCAACACCTTTCCTCTATTGTCTTTTTGGTAATAGCCATTCTAACTGGTGTGAAGTGCTAACATATTCTTATAAAGATGCCAATTATCCCTCAGTTGACCTAAGAATTAACTATAATCCAAATTGAAATAAAAATAGGATTTTTAAGGGAATTTAACAAAATAATACATTTTATCTCTAAATAAACACATGCGAAGACATTATGAAAAAAGAGGAGTAATTAGAGAGGCCTTACTCTTCCAGATATTAAAACATATTATAAAGATAATATAATTAAAACAGTTTGGTACATAAAAAAGAAAAAATAACAGATTAAAGGAATATAATAGAGAATCAAAAAATAGATCCAAATATATGTGGATATTTTGTTTATGATAAAGGTGGCACTTAAATTCAGTGAGCTAGAGAGAGATTATTTGATAATTAACATTAGGACAATTTGCTAACTATTTGGAAAAAAAACTGTATACTCAATAAAGCTGGAAAAATATATTCATAGTAACACTGAGATGTTATTTGCTTTTTTCACTATGTTGACATTTATACAAATGGTGCAAAAGCAATGGTGGATCAGATTTCTGGCTTACTGACAACAAAGGCAATGCCACCAAAAAAAAATTCTATATGGACCAAAGTTTAAATATTAAAAACACACACATAAAAATTAGAAGAAAATACAGGCCTTCCTAAGCAGGACACAAATCCCCAAAATGTAAAGAAATAATTGATAAATTTTGTATCATAAAGATTTAAAAATTCTATATAGCAGAAGTCCAAAGAAAATTATAAACTGGGAAAATATTTATAACTCTTATGACAATCAAAGAGCTCATTTACTTATAGAAAGTTTTTATGTATTAATAAGAAAAAGATGAAAAGCCTAATGGGAAAATGGGGAAAAGCAGGTCATAGAAAGAGAAATATGAATGGTTAAACCTATGGGAAGATGTTTAATCTCATTTATAATTAAAAAAAATTGACTAACCAAGGAGGTGAAAGACTTATACATGGAGAACTATAAAACACTCATTAAAGAAATTAAAGAAGACTTTAAAAAATGGAAAGATATCCCATGCTCCTGGATTGGAAGAATCAATATTGTTAAAATGGTCATACTGCCCAAGGCAATCTACAGATTTAATGCATTCCCTATCAAACTACCCAGGAAATATTTCACAGAACTAGAATAAATCATAATAAAATTTATATGGAATCACAAAAGACCCAGAATTGCCAAAGCATTACTGAAGAAAAAGAAAGAGGCTGGAGGAATAACCCTCCCAGACTTCAGACAATACTACAGAGCTACAGTAATCAAAACAGCATAGTATTGGTACAAAAACAGGCATATGGACCAATGGTACAGAACAGAGAGCCCAGAAACGAACCCACAAACTTTTGGTCAATTAATCTTTGACAAAGGATGCAAGAACATATGATGGAACAGACAGTCTCTTCAGCAAATGGTGTTGGGAAAACTGGACAGCAGCATGTAAACCAATGAAGCTAAAACGCTCCCTTACACCATACATGAAAATAAACTCAAAATGGATCAAAGACTTAAACATAAGACAATATACAATAAACCTCCTAGAAGAAAACATAGGCAAAACATTATCTCACATACATCTCAGCCACGTTCTCCTAGGGCAGTCTACCCAAGCAATAGAAATAAAAGCAAGAATAAACAAATGGGACCTAATTAAACTTACAAGCTTCTGCACAGCAAAGGAAACCATAAGCAAAACAAAACGACAACCTATGGAATGGGAGAAAATTTTTGCAAGTGAAACCGACAAAGGCTTGATCTCCAGAATATATAAGCAGCTCATATGACTCAATAAGAAAAAAACAAACAACCCAATCCAAAAATGGGCAGAAGACCTAAACAAGCAACTCTCCAAGGAAGACATACAAATGATCAATAGGCACATGAAAAAATGCTCAATATTACTAATTGTCAGAGAAATGCAAATCAAAACTACAATGAGGTATCACCTCATACCAGTCAGAATGGCCATCATTCAAAAGTCCACAAATGACAAATGTTGAGGAGGCTGTGGAGAAAAGGGAATCCTCCTACACTGCTGGTGGGAATGCAGTTTGGTGCAGCCATTATGGAAAACAGTATGGAGATTCCTCAAAAGACTAAGAATAGACTTACCATATGACCCAGGAATCCCGCTCCTGGGCATATATCCAAAAGGAACCCTACTTCAGGATGACACCTGCACCCCAATGTTCATAGCAGCACTATTTACAATAGCCAAGTCATGGAAGCAACCTAAATGTCCATTGACAGTTGACTGGGTAAAGAAGAGGTGGTATATTTATACAATGGAATACTATTCAGCCATAAAACTGACAACATAACACCATTTGCAGCAACATGGATGTCCCTGGAGAATGTCATTCTAAGTGAAGTAAGCCAGAAAGAGAAAGAAAAATACCATATGAGATTACTCATATGTGGAATCTAAAATAAATGAACATAAATACAAAACAGAAACAGACTCATAGACATAAAATACAAACTTGTGGTTGCCAAAGGGGAGAGGGACGGGAAGGGACAGACTGGGAGCTCGAAATTTGTAGATACTGACAGGTATATATAGAATAGATAAACAAGATTATACTGTATAGCACAGAGAAACGTATACAAGATCTTGTGTTAGCTCACGGTGAAAACGTATGTGACAATGAATATATGTATGTTCATGTATAACTGAAAAATTGTGCTCTACAATGGAAATTGACACAACATTGTAAACTGATTATAATTCAATAAAATAAAAAAATTGAAAAATTTTGGAATACATATATATATATAAATATATAAACTTGAGATGAAAATTGGCAACACGGATAAAATTTAAAATGAACATCCACTTTGACCCAGTGATTTCATGATTTCATTTATAGGAACTTATCCTAAGAAATAATGCCACAATTATCAAAATATATATGTACAAAGGTCTCCATTATAGCATTTTTGTAATAGACAAAGATTGGGAAGAGGCTAAATATCGATTAGTAAGAGATTGGTTAAATTTTGGTAAATGCACACTACAGAATAGGATTGTAGCTGATACAATGATGTACATGGCATATTAGGTGAAAAAATAGTTTGCAGAATAGTTTGCATTGTATGATCTCAAATTACTTTAAAAAGATACACATGTACACACACCTATGTATGATGTATCTACATTATTTTTGGTTTGGGATATATAAAACAGCAACAAAACCTGAAAGAGTCAATTGAAAAGCTACCAGTGGTTTTCACAGGATTTAACCTAGGACTGAGGTAGATGGCTTATCATAGTGGTTATCAGAATGGTGGAGAAGTTGAGACATTTTTATTTTCTGTTTCCCTCTTTTCCTAGTTAACACCTGCTTTCCTTAATCTCAGCTCAAAATTTCATTCCTTTTCTCCCTCAAGAAAGCCTTTGCTGATCCAGACTCTGCCATTTCTTTTACTGTATTAACAGTGTCCTTTCCTTTAAAGTGTTTTTCTCACTTTGTATGTATATCTGATTATTCCATTAAGGTCTTGTTTCCAGTATGAGAACAGAGTTAGTATCTGTTTTTGCTCATCAACATATTCCCAGTACGCACAGCACTTTGGCAACTCTCCCTTGTTCTTTCCCTCTCCCAATATTATAATGTGGACAATTAAATTTTTCTGTCTTACATAAAGGATTATTATAAGTGTGGCTTTTTAACCATTCACTCACTCTGAAGACACACAGACACAGATAAAGAAAAACACAACAGAAACAAACAGCAAACATTATATTATGTGATGAATATTAAAGGCATTCTCATTTACTTCAAGAACAAGATCAGGAGGCTCTCAGTTATCACTATTATTCAACATAGTTCTGGAGGTTGATGCAGTACATCCAAAAAATGAAAGAATAAAAGATATAAATATTTGAAAAGACAAAATTTAAAAATCATCATTTTCAGATGATTATGCATGCATACCTAGAAAAACCAAAGCTATAACTGAAAAACTATAGGCATACCTCAGTGATATTGTGTGTTCGGTTCCAGAGCACCACAATAAAGTGAATGTCACAATAAAGTTAGTAACACGAATTTTGTGGTTTCCCAGTGCATATAAAAGTTATGTTTACACTACACTGTAGTCTATTAAGTGTGCAATAGCATTATGTCTAAAAATAATGCATCCCTTAATTAAAAATATTTTATTGCTAAAAAATGCTAACTATCATTTGAGCCTTCAGCAAGTCGTAATCTTTTTGCAAAAGTAACATCAAAGATCACTGATCACAGATCACCATAAAAATATAATAATAATGAAAAGTTTGAAATATTGTAAGATTTACCAAACTGTGACACAAAGACACCAAGTGAGCAAAATGCTGTTGGAAAAATGGCACTAGTAGACTTTCTTGATGAAGGGTTGTCACAAACCTTCAATTTGTAAAAAAGAGAAAAAGCAATATCTGCAAAGTGCAATAAGGTGAAGTGCAATATAATGAGGTATGTCTGCAAAATGTCACTAAAAGTAAGTATATCATAATTAATTCTCTCTTTAGACAGGCAATAACCTGGTAGAAAATATAATCATAAAAGGAATATCATCCCCCAAAGCAACAAAACAATAAAATACCTAGGAATAAACTTAACAAGTAATGAGTATGTTCTACCTAAAGAAACATAAAATTTATTGAAGATCATAAAAGTTGACATAAAGAGAAAGACCCAATTTTTAAAGATGTCAGGTCTCAAATTAAAGTGCAGAATCACTGCACTTTGTATCACTTAGTGTTAACCTTTCTGTTTTGTATATTGTTGTTAACTTAGAACTTGATACATATGCATACAACACTTCGCATTTGCATGAAGAAAGGGGGAAAATGTTAAAAGTGGTTGGTGGTGGAACAGGCACTTCAGGGAACTTTCACGTTCTAGTTTATACATTTCTGTGTTGTTTGCACATTTGGAAAAATAAACAATGTGTATAGTATGTGAGCAAGAAACAGTGGCAGATATTGATTTCTACTGAGGGGTTATATCTTTTTTTCTAGGTGAGTAGTTGTTAGTAACTTTAAGTCATAGATACCTGTGAGAATCTGAACAGAGCTATGACCTTTCTTCCCACTAAAATGAACATATGCATGCACATGACTTTGATATAATTTTAGGTAGAACACAGAGGTGGCCAGCTGAGACCGCCTTCTCTAGGTTAATCACATGGTCAGTGGGGAGACTCCCTTGGGCCCAGGCATACAGTTGGCTAGGGGGACACCAAGGTGGGTGTGGGCTGTGGGCAGTAACCCTGAAGCAAGGCTAGTTTCTCCCTGGGTGCCCTGAGGTGAGGAGGCCAGAGGTGAGAGGCCAGCAGGCTGTACCTCTCAGGCCAGGTAGTAGCAGCAGACAGTATCAGGAATAAGGTGAACTCAGCCACCGTGAATAAAGGCAGGGCGAGCAGGCCTGGGAGTTTCCCCCAGCAATCTTTGTGGAAACCCCGCAGCTGCAAGGGTAAGTGGGAACAGCAATCCCTTCTCTGGACCCCCAAGTTACCTCTGTGGGGGTCTGAGGGAGGGAGGGAAGGAAGACGGAAAGAAGCCAAAGGCATTTACTCAGGTTGGTCATCTGAGTAAAGGTGGCATTTACCACCTTGGTCACCTGTCCATGTATATTTTTGGAGTGAGCAAGAGAGTCAGGTGCCAGAATGCAGCAGATGAGAGACTCTGGAATATACGAGAGGGAGGAGGGCGGCACCTCCTTCCTTCCCGTTTTGACAAGGTGAGGAGGATCAGACTATTTCTGCATCCTCACACCCTCAGCTGCCTCAGCCTTAGTAGACTAAAAGCTAATCTGGGGCAGGTGTTCAGAACAGCCATTGAATCACAAGAAAGTAATGGAAATTAAAGCAAAAAACAAACAAATAGGATCCAATTAAAATTAAAAGCTTTTGCACAGCTAAGGATACCATCAACGAAGTGAAAAGACAACCTACAGAATGGGAGAAATATTTGCAAATGATGCGACCAACAAGGGACTAATTTCCAATATATACAAACAGCTCATACAGCTTAATATAAAAAAAAGCAACCCAATCAAAAAATGGGCAGAAGACCTAAACAGACGTCTCTCCAAAGAAGACATCCAGATGGCCAACAAGCACATGACAGATGCTCAACATCACTAATTGTCAGAGAAATGCAAATAAAAACTACAATGAGATATTACCTCACACCAGTCAGAATGGCCATCATTAAAAAGTTCACAAATGATAAATGCTGGAGAGGGTGTGGAGAAAAAGGAATCCTCCTACACTGTTGGTGGGAATGTAGTTTTGTACAGCCGTTATGGAAAACAGTATGGGGATTCCTCAAAAAACTACAAATAGACTTACCATATGATCCAACAATTCTACTCCTGGGCATGTATCTGCAGGAAAATATAATTTGAAAAGGCACATGTACCCCAGTGTTCATAGCAGCACTATTTATAATAGCCAAGACATGGAAGCAACCCAAATGTCCATCAACAAATGACTAGATAAAGAAGATGTTGTATGTATGTATGTATATGTGTGTGTGTGTGTGTGTGTGTGTGTGTGTGTGTATAGTGGAAAAGTACTCAACCATAAAGAAAGAATAAAATAATGCCATTTGCAGCAACATGGATGGACCTGGAGATTGTCATTCCAAGTGAAGTAAGTCAAAAAGAGAAAAAAAATACCATATGATATTGCTTATATGTGGAAACTTAAAAAAAAGGACACAAATGAACTTATCTACAAAACAGAAACAGACTCACTGACATAGAGAACAAACTTATGGTTACCCGGTGTAAAGCGGGTGGGAAAGGATAAATTGGGAATTTAAAATCTGCACCTCTTGGGGAGTGATGGAAATGTTAGCTATCTTGATTGTGGTGCTGGTTTCATTGATGTATACATTCATCTATCAAAATTCATCAAATTGTACATTTGAAATAAGTGAAATAATTTTAAAACAGTTTACTATGTTTTGAAAGCTGCTTTTTAACTGTAACCCGTGAAAACATTTTCCTTGTGTTATAAATAAGTATAATAAAATTAATGAGGCCTTTGGGTTTCCCCTCCCACTTAAATTCTACTCCACACAAATGAAAATAGCATCATTTTATTTTCTCAGTGTAAGAGTAATGCATCGCTGATTTTTAAAAAAGTAAACAGAAAAGTTTAAGAAAGTAAGGCATTCCCACTACCCATCTTTTTTGAGATCTTGACTCATTTTGTATGGAGGTGCAGGGGAAATGCTGGACCTTTGAGGCTGGGTTGGAGGGAGTGGAGGAGAGGTGGGTGGACAGGGAGTAGAGAGAAAAATTATTCCTCAAAGAGGAAGAAAAGACCAATGGATATGGGAGCAGATGCAGTCTCCGTTAACCAAAGAAAGGTAAATTCCAACCACAAGAGAAGTATTTCTGGTCTCGGGTTGGCAGAGGAAAATGAGTGGCAGAACCTGCCGCGGAAGGGAAGGAGAGGGGTGGGCCAGCTCCTGCCGCACTGCTGGTGGGAGTGGTAATTGGGGTCCTGAGCTCAGGAGTGACGTAGCCCTCACGTGAGCAGGAGCCGACGTGTGCAGACGTTTTTCTAATCCCGGTCTTCCTTTGGTCCGGTTGCCATCTCCTTATTGCCCGGAGGTCGGGCGGGCCTGTGGCCAGGAGAGAAAGAGGAGATAACTGCTTTGATCCCAGCAGGTCTGTGTGTGGATGGGCGCTGCCCCGGGGATCCCTGCAGTGCGGGTGGCGGAGGGCGGAGACCGAAGAGGGACAAGGCCCATTTTCGCCACATCCTTGCACTACCTTCAGCCTTTCCAAGAACGAAAATGATGGACATTGGGGAGGAGGGGCTGGATTCCAGGGAAGACCCCAAACCAGGAGGGGGAAACCTGAAACCTTTGGCATCTAGGGTCTTGAATCGGGAAGGGCAGATATTAAGATTCTTGTTCTGAGTGCTGGTACATCTAGCAAGCCAAAATCTTGGAACTGTGCGTCTGTCTTGTCATTCCCCAAGTATTTCAGTAGGGCCCTGTACCACTCGGAGAAAGGAATAAACAATCCGCCCCGAAACCCTGCAGGTCCGTGCAGAGGTGGGATTGCCCCATGGCCCCCAGAAGGGAGGGGATGACGGAGGTCCTCGCCTTTACTTGGGCGCATTACTAACTCTCTAGCAACCTCCCTGCTATTTCATGCAGCAACTTGGCTATGACAACGCGTGAAGGAAAAATGGTTGTCGTTGGGGCTGGGAATGCGCCTGGGAGGGGGATCAATGAGACCTTTGGGTTTTCTTTCTCTCCTCCGGTTTTCCGCACTCCTTCTCCCCGCTTCCCCTCTTTCCAGTTGTTCGAAAGGGGTGTGGTTTTTGCTGGGAAAATGGCTGACCGCTGGGGCTGGGGCTGAGGCTGGGTGGTGGGGATGGGGGAGGGGGAGGGGTGGATGGACGTCCTTGCAGGAAGAGGGCTGCTGTCAGCGGACTCCTGATAAGTGGGAGTAGGGTGAGAGACCAAAAGGTGAAATCCGTTTGACAAGCAGAACCTTACATTTGGAAAAGCTGGTATTGGGACTGTCTGAAGTGCTGTTCTGTCCGCCTAGCCATCCGTCTCTGCCGTGTCGCCTGTCTGTGTCTGTGGATCTTGCGCCTGAAGGCCAGTCCAACCCTAAGAGCAGGAAGAAGAGGAAAATTGTCCAGAAACAAGTAGGTCAGAGTGAGGGTGGTGGCATATTTAGGGATCCCTGGGGTGGAGAATGGTGGAGACTGCAAACTCCAGGGAGCCATGGACCTCCTCTGCATACCCCTCCTTCCTTCCTCTTCATACCATTGTGGAGCTTGCAAAAGTACTCTGCAGGTATGAGACCAGGAAGCAAGTGGCTAGAAGGACGAGGGTGTTACGAAAGTCCGGGGGTGGGGAGGACCTTGCTGCAGATTACTCTTTCCGATACAGTGTCCTTGGTGTTGGTCTGTCTACTAAGCACTCGGTTCCAGAGTTGTCAGTCCTTAGGTTTGGTGGAGGCGGAAACTGAGATGAGGGAGGAAGGAAATTCCTCCCGAGCAGTGGAAGTCAGTATAATGGGTGGGGGTGGGAGTATCCTGCTACCTCTGAGACGGTGGGGATGGCAGAGGCATTGGCCGAGTTGGAGACCTTTGTGTATCGCCTGTCTGACTTCTAGACACCCTCGCTCCACCACCACCCATTTTTTCACAGGAAAGGAGTTATGTCATCACCTTTGAAGGAAGTGACTTTCAAGGGTGAGGGTGGGATGGAGGCTTGAAGGTAATTGAAGGAAAAGGGGGAGGGTCATAATGAACTTAAAAGCCGCAGCTTAATGAGAAGAGGGGGATAACCAAAGGTGGGAAATATTGGGCTACGTGGGACTAGGGTTAGTGATTCTGGAGAGTGACGTGTGTCCCGTCCCTGGTGAGGTCTATATGTCCTGAGCGCTCAGCACCACCCTCCTCATCCCATTGTATTCAGGTTTGCAGAACGCAGTGCACTTCCAGGCAAGAAGTAGAAGGAAGAAACTGCTGGGACCCGTGTGGGTATATGTGGGGGTGCCACTGCCCCCAGGACATCTGGAGGGGCAGGGGAGGTAGGGAACTGATTAGATATCTTAAATTTAATATACCGGGGTGGTTGAACATGAGGTTGGAGAATCTGGAGGTGGGGAAAATTTTCAAAATTACCTTCCCAATTGAAGAAAGGAATCAGTGATCTAGCCCTGAGTCCCTGCCATGTTCCTGTATGTTTGGTCTGTTTGTTAGCCTGAAGTTCAGTCTGTCTGCATTCAAAGGCACAAAACGAGGAGGCTGAAGTCTCAAATCTTTCTTTCATTCTTAGGTCCTGCAGCATCTGCAGCTGTAGCAGAGCCTGCCAACTGTAGCTGAAGACTCCGCCCTCAACGTGGGAGCACTCCTCTGGGCCAGAGCAAGCCCTCTGTGCCCGGGTTAAGAATTCAGACATTCACCCCAGTATGGGTCGTACTCGGGAAGCTGGCTGCGTGGCCGCTGGTGTGGTGATTGGGGCTGGTGCCTGCTACTGCGTATACAGACTGACCTGGGGAAGAGATGAGAGTGGGAAAATCTGGAATGATGACAATGAGGATGAGGAGGAGGAATCTAGTGATATTGCAGAGACTGGGAAAGGAGCTAAGGCTAATGCTGGGGCTGGAGCTGGAGCTAGAGTTCAGGGTGACTCAAAGGCCAAGGCTGAGGTGGGCGTGGAACTCAAGAGTGGACCTGATGTAAAGGCAGAGGCCCACTTGAAGGCCCAGAGCGGAGGTGGCCTAGAGGCCAAGGCCAAGGCTCTTTTCAGCATCCTGAAGGAACAGGCAAGTGCAAGAGCGGGCAGAGGGGCCAGGTTGAGTACCATCTCTGGGACCAGAATGCTTGCACCTGGTTTACCCTGTCCAGGAATCAGGGGTGGAGGCTGCCACCCTGTGAGGAATGGGGCTAGGGCTGGGGGCAGGGCAAGTAGCAAGTCTAAGGGAAGGACCCGAGGTAAGAGCACCAGGACTCCAACTACAACTACATCATGGTCTGTTCGAAGGGGCAAGTTCAACTTTCCCTATAAAATTGATGATGTTCTGGGTACTAATGACCTTCAAAAGGTCCTTAACATCCTTGAAAGATCTAATGATCCTTTTACTCAAGAAGTAGCCTTGGTCACTCTGGGTAACAATGCAGCATATTCATTTAACCAAAATGCCATTCGTGAATTGGGTGGTCTGCCAATTATTGCAAAACTGATAAAAACGAAAGATCCCATTATTAGGGAAAAGGCATACAATGCCCTTAATAACCTGAGTGTGAATGTGGAAAATCAGGGCAAGATTAAGACTTATATCATACAAGTGTGTGATGACACCATGATCTGTCGTTTGGACTCAGCTGTGCAGATGGCTGGACTAAGGCTGTTAACCAATATGACTGTGACTAATCATTACCAACATTTGCTTTCCTATTCTTTTCCAGACCTTTTTGCTTTGTTATTCCTGGGAAATTACTTCACTAAGGTTCAGATTATGAAACTAATCATAAACTTTACTGAAAATCCAGCCATGACAAGAGAGCTGGTCAGTTGTAAAGTACCATCAGAATTGATTTCCCTTTTTAATAAAGAATGGGACAGAGAGATTCTTCTTAATATCCTTACCCTATTTGAGAATATAAATGACAACATAAAAAATGAAGGGCTTGCCTCATCCAGGAAAGAATTCAGCAGAAGTTCACTTTTTTTCTTATTCAAGGAATCTGGAGTGTGTGTTAAAAAAATCAAAGCATTAGCAAATCACAGTGATCTGGTGGTGAAAGTAAAAGTCCTAAAAGTATTGACCAAACTCTAACTGGGAGTCTGTCCCAAACAATATTGAGATTTTTTTTTTTTAGTTTGCACTTGGGAACAATTTTGTAAATTCTTTCTTTTTCACTGTGCTTGTATGGCAAAGAGATCCTTTCAGCTGCTATTTTGGGATAATGAATATCACGTATCAACAGTGATGCTGGCTATGATGATGGGTTTTAGGCTGGACCATTTTAAGGACGTCAAGTGAATACTAGGGGTTGTACAAAGAAAACATTTATTGATTTCATGTTGCTACCTAGATTGAGATATTTTTACTCTTTCCTCTACTTAAACTGACAGCAAACTAATCATGAATAAGCTACACTTTTGTATTGGTTTACATTTGTTAATCTTAGACTTGTGTTTCATCAATAAACGTGTATGTTTTAACAAGCAAAGAAAAAAGTTATGTTCTTGAATTTATGATGTATTTGGAAAGGCAAGATGTAAGGAAACAAAAAGATACTGACAAAACTGAGAATCTCTAATCATGGCCAGCTGTTTCCTATTAGTTCTTAGAAGCAGCAGAAACTTCTGCAGGCAACAATGCTCCCCTCAAAGGAAGGGACACTTTAAGCTGGGCTTAAACGACAGACTAAAAATGGGATAAAAGGGCATTGGAAGAGGGAGGAGTAATGGGAAGAAAGGCATGGAGGTAGGACTCCTACCCCAGAGAGAGGAGGCTGGCTTGCCTGGAGTATATAGTGTGCAGAGAGGAAGTGATGGGAAATACAGTCCAGCAGTTGAGGTGAATCCCATTCATGGAAGATCCCCAATTTATAAACAGATGTCTGTGTATTACTCCACCCACCCCTGGAAGACACCAAAGCCTTTTGTGACCAGAGGAATAACAGAATGAAAGGAAAATGATGTGGCTGACTTGTGTGCAGAATGGGTCAGAGTTGGGGTGGGGACTGGAGTGGCCCCTGGAGAGTGGAACACCAGTTAGGAAGTTACCACCACAGTTCAGGCATAGATGCTAAGGGCGTGAAGTTTCACTGCTGGCCATGGGAGTGGTAAGGGGAGGAAGGAAGTGAGACGCTTTGACCAAAGAAGTGCTGGAACCTATCCTGGGGACATACAGAGAGGGACAGTTTTATTTTAGGATCCTGAGGACATTTGATAGGAAAACATCCTCTTTCTTGTCCAGCTCTGGTATGTATGTGAGTGAATACATTAGTTATTATTTTGAAATAATAGGAAAACATAATATAAGAAAGAATAAATTTTCGTGCTTCTATCATATTTCTTTTATAAAGTTGGTTGGGGCAGGGTCTTTGTGGAGTGCTCTTTGACCCAATAATTCCACTTGTAGAAATGTGTCCTTAGGAAATATAATTGTTTTAGGAGAAATAATTGGCTTGTACAAGGCTGTGCATCTTTGCACCGCTTTGAAGAGTGAAAAACTATGAATGTCCCAAGTGTCTTGAAATAGGCACTTGGCTAAGAAATTAAGGTATGTCTACACATTAAAACATTATTTGACTCTTGAAAATGTTGATGGGCAACTGCACTTATTTACATGGAAAAAATTCAGCATACAATATTAAGTGGAAAAGCTAATTACATGACTATATACATACTATATCCCATTTTTGAGAAATACAAAATATTGAAAGACTAGATACCAAAATAAGAATAGCTATGAGTAATAAGATAATGCATGAATTTAATATTTAAATCTTTTTCCTTATCTATATTTTCTTATCTGTAATGTATGTTGATTTTTTTTGTGTAATTGTTGGGAAAGAAAAATGTTGGATATAGGCTAGGTTAGAAATGAAGATGATAGAATGGGAGAATGGGCAGGGTTTATATGGATATGTTTGGAGCACATATTGAGTGGGAAAATATTTAGACCAAAAAGGGAGATGTGTTAAAATGAGTTGTCAGGATGTGGATAATAAGAGTCCTTATATCATAGGATTAGATGAGGTACTATGAGTAAATTGCTAAAGTAGTGCTGGAACATAGCAGTTGATTGATAAAAATGAACACCCTGAATTAGCTAAAAGACAGGGTGGATCATTTTTGGTTCACCTTTTTTCTAAGGTGTCGTTCTGCCATACACTAGTGTTATTTCTTTCCCTGGCTTTATTGAAATATAATTGATATATAACATTGTATAAGTTTAAGGTGTAACACTTGTTGATTGATACATTTATCTATTTTCTCTATTTTTTATTAAAATATAGTTGATTCACGATGTTGTCTTAGTTTCTGGTGTACAGCATAGTGATTCAGATATATATATATACACATATCTATACATATATATATATCAAGATGATTAGCTACCACCTCCATCTTGTCACATAATTACCATTTCTTTTTTGTGTGATAATATTTAAAAATCTATTCTCTTAGCAACATTCAAATTTACAATACAGTATTGCTAGCTATAATCACCATGCTGTACATTAGATCCCCAGAACTTCTTAATCTTATAACTGGAGGTTTGTACCATCTGACCAATATCTCCCCATTTCCCCCACCCCCTTGTCCCTGGTAACTACCATTCCACTCTCTGTTTCTCCAAGTTTGTCTTCTTAGATTCCACATATAAGTGATATACAGTACTTATCTTTCTCTGTCTGACTTATTTCACTTAGCGTAAAAGCCCTCAATTTTCACTGAAGTTGTTAAAATAGCAGGGAACTGGCAGAGGGTTGAGGAGGGGTCATCAGGCTCACCCTACTGAAGGAATGTTTAAATCAAGAGAATCTGTGTTGTTGCCTTGGGTATCGTATTTAATGTTGCAGATTGCAATTTAGAGCCACCAAAGCAATATTATCCATCTCATGGAATTAGTATTAATTTTAATTTGTTTAGTTTTGTTAGCTTGATTTATTCTTAATTTGTGAGTTTGTTTTATACTTTGTATGAGAGTGAAGGGTGGCAGAATATGCCACCCCAAAGTATGTCACTTTGGCATAAGGATTATTTTGTGCTAAAAGCACTTGAAAAATAGCAGGTACAAGAAGAGTAGTGTGACCTCCTTTTCTCCTGAAAACAGGAGATTAAAATCCAATGTGAGATGCCCTTCCTATACCAGGAGGAAAGGCATTATTATCACCAGAGATGGGAGTTGAGAGAATTCTGTAAAACATACCTTGTTAAAATAAGTTTTATCTTCCTGTAGTCTCCACATATTTTATGCTCTTTAAACTTTTAAAATTGAAGTATAGTCAGTTTACAATGTTGTGTCAATTTCTGGTGTATAGCATAATGTTTCAGTCACACATACACATACATATATTCCTTTTCATAGTCTCCACATATTTTACTTACTTTTACACAATTGCCTGTCTTCCTTTAATATAATATATAAGCATTTAGGTTTTGCCATTCATTGAGGTCTCCATTTCCTTATGAAGTCTCCTGTGTCATAAAACTTACATTAAATAAATGTGTGTGCTTTTCTTTTTCCTAATCTGTCTTTTGTCACAGAGTCCCACCCCAGAACCAAAGATGGATAGAGAAAAGATGTTTTTCTCTTCTACAAGAGCTACAAGTAAAGTCATTTATGCCTAGTTTTAGGTATGTAAATATTTAAATAAGATTATAATAATACTAATTTCAAACAATACTAGAAGCCTTTGAGTTTTCTCTTTTTCAGAATTATCTTACTCAATTTGATAAGCAAAGTATTTATGTCAAAGACATGTATATTATAGAAGAAAAGTGGTGGGTGGTACCTAATATTTGTCAGACATTGTTTGACATTTTATGTATTCTCCCATTCCCCCTCCTCCACTTAATCTCAATAATCCTGTCAAGTAAGTATTATTATATCTTTACTGAAGAAGAAATGGGACTTGAGTAAGTTGGGTAAAATTTCCCAGAACACTCCGTTACTTAATAAGAGGCAGATGCATTGGTCTTCCAAACATGAGCAATTGGTTGCTTTAAAATTGCATGGTATGGAGCCAAACATCTGTATAATGCCTCCATAGATACTCAACACAAAACTTCCCTTGATGAAGACAAAGATGGAAATGAAATTCTGTATGTTGATTCCATAACTTTGTAGATACCTACACAGCAAGGTGTAGAAGAAAGAGTCAAGTCTTAGGAGTTGCCAATAGGTGAGGCTTGGGCAAGAAACAGAGAAACTGATTATTTGTCCTGCTCCTATGTGTCAGGTAGGATGAGCTCTTTGGGAATGGAGCAAATAATAAAAACTTCTGTGTTTATATCTTGAACTTAGGTTGCTGAGTGACTTTTCTACATGGGATGAAAATGTGGTTAACTTGGGTAATACAAAGCCACCGTGTGGCAGGGGCACAGACCTGACCAGTGTCCATCTACTCCTGCAGGTCTCTTCTCATCCCCTCCTTCCTTCCCATCCTTCTTCCCTCTCCCTCCCTTGCACTTCTCCCTTTATTTCCCCCTTCTGGGAGACCATTGGCAGTATTCTCTTTGTGCCTCTGTGTCTTTTGGGGGTGACCATTTAATTCCCATGACACTGGGTCATGCACCCATGGGCACTGAATACAGAATAATAATTGTCACGGTGGTAATACGGTGACCCTGGGTGTGGTTGGATGCCAAGACTTTTTGGACCTCTGTTGAACAGAGACTGAGTAGGCACTAGTCTTAGCGTGGCACAGCCTGATGTGCACTGCATGAGATTTTGATGTCTCACACCTGGTATTATTTGGAACAGAATCACCCAGACTTTGGGAAGTGCTGTGTGAGACAATGTGTGACTGTCTGGTCCGGGGAGGCCACTGGACTGGCCCAGCCACATGCGGATGTCCAGATGTTTTCACATCAGGGGTTGCCACTCTCAGTCATTTTGGGAAGGGCACAGTTCTGTGATTGTGGCAGCTCATGGGGGCAGGGAGGAGGCAATGTCCTCTCTTTAGAGAGGATGGCAGCATCTGGGAAGCCAAGGAAATTAGAAACTCAGAAGATATCCTGAAATTTGGGTTTGACTGTCCTCTTCTTGTTATTTATCTCAGTTGGAAGCTCTGAATATTTCAACTTTAACTATGATGTTTGTTTGTTTCTGTGGATAGTTTTTAATCAAATTATAGAGGTTTCTTTTTATTTTTGGATGGCTAAAAGTTTTTAAAATTTTTTTTGGTTAAGTATAGTTGATTTACAATATTGTGTTAGCTTCAGGTGTACAGCAAAGTGATTCAAATATATATTATATATATTCTTTTTTGATTATTTTTCATTATAGGTTATTACAAGATATTGAATATAGTTCCTTGTGCTATATAGTTGGACCTTGTTTTTTAATCTATTTTATATATGGCAGTTAGTATCTGCAAATCTTGAACTCCAAATTTATCCCTCCTCCCTTCCCCTTTGGTAACCATAAGTTTTTTTTCTATGTCTGTGAGTCTGTTTCTGTTTTGTAAATAACTTCATTTTTACTATTTTTTAGATTCCACATATAAGTGATATCATATAATATTTGTATTTTTCTGTCTGACTTACTTTACTTAGCATAATACCCTCAAGGTCCATCCACGCTGTCACAATGGCAAGATTTTATTCATCTTATGGCTGTGTAGTATTTCATTGTGTGTATATATGTATCAAAATTTCTTTATCCAGTCATCCTTTGGTGGACATTTAGGTTGCTTCCATATCTTGGTTATTGTAAATAATTGCTGCAGTAAACATAGCAGGGCATATATCTTTTTGAATTAGTGTTTTTTCTATGGAAAAATATCCAGAAGTGAAATTGATGGATTATAGTAGTTCTATTTTTAATTTTTTGAGGAATCTCCTTACTGATAGTGGCTGCACCAGTTTATATTCCCGCCAACAGGCATGAGGGTTCCCTTTTCTCTACATCCTCACCAATACTTGTTGTTATTATTTGTTTTAAAATAATGGCCATTCTGACAGGTGTGAGGTGAGAGCTCATTTTGATTTTAACTTGCATTTCCCTGGTGATTAGAGATGTGAGTATTTTTTCATGTGTTTGTTGACCATGTGTATGTCTTTGGAAAAATGTTTTTTCAGGTCCTCTGCCCATTTTTTGAGTTTTTGTTTTTTTCAAAGTTGATTTGTATGAATTCTTTGCATATTTTAGACTTTAACCCCTTATTGGTTATATCATTGGCGAATGTCTTCTCCCATTCAGTAGACTGCCTTTTTGTTTTGTTGATATTTTCCTTCACTGTGAAAAAGCTTTTTAATTTCATGTAGTACCATTTGTTTATTTTTGCTTTTTTCTCCCTTGCCTAAGGAGACATATCCAAGAAAATATTGCTAAGATTGATTGAAAGAACACACTGTTTATGTTTTTTCCTAGGAGTTTTATAGTTTCAGGTCTTACACTTAAGTCTTAATCCATTTTGAGTTTATTTTTGTATATGGTGTGAGAAAGTTGTACAGTTTGATTCTTTTATATGTAGTTGTCTAGTCTTCCCAACATCATTTATTGAGAAGACTATCTTTTCCCCATTGTATATTTTTGCCTCCTTTGTCATAGATTAATTGTCCTTATAAATGTGGGTTTATTTCTGGGCTCTCTATTCTGTTCCATTGACCTATGTTTCTGGTTTTGTGTCAGTACTATACTGTTTTGATTACTGTAGTTTTATAGTATAATTTGAAATCAGGAAATGTGGTACCCCAAGCTTTATTCTTTTTAATCAAGATTGCTTTGGCTATTTTGGGTCTTTTGTATTTCTATACAAATTTTAGAATTACTTGTTCTAGTTGTTTGAAAAATGCTATTGATATTTTGATAGTGATTGCATTTGAATTTGTAGATTATTTGGGTAGTATGGTAATTTTAACAATATTAAATTCTTCCAATCCATTAGCATGATATATATTTCCCTTTGTGTTGTCTTCAGTTTCTTTTATCAATGTTTTATAGTTTTCTGAGTACTCCTCTTTTATCTCCTAGGTTTTAAAATTCTTTTTTATGTAATTGTAAATGTTTTCATAATTTCTCTGTCTGATAGTTTGTTGTTAGTGTTTAGAAATCCTACAGATTTCTGAATATTAATTTTGTATCCCGAAGCCTTACTGACTTTATTTCTTAGTTCTAATAGTTTTTCTGTGGCATCTTTAAGATTTTCTATGCATAATTCCATGTCATCTGCAAACAGTGAAAGTTTTACTTCTTCCTTTACAGTTTGGATGCCTTTTATTTCTTTTTCTTGTCTGATTGCTGTGGCTAGAACTTCCAGTACTATGCTGAATAAAAGTGGTGAGAGTGGGCATTCTTGTCTTATTCCTGGTCTTAAAGGAAATGTTTGTTTCCTTCCCTGCATTAGGGAAGATTTCAGCTATTACGTCTTCGAATAAGTTTTCTGCCCCTTTCTCTCTCTCTTTTCCTGGAATTCCTCTAATGCAAATGTTAGCTTGATGTTGTTCCAGAGGTTTCTTAAACTATCCTCATTTTAAAAAATTCTTTTTTTTTCTTTTTTTCTGTTCAGCTTGGGTAATTTCCACTACTGTGTCTTCCAGTTCACTGATCCATTTCTCTGTATCATCTAATCTACTGTTGATTCCTTCTAGTGTATTTCTTATTTCAGTCATCATATTCTTCAGCTCTGTCTGATCCTTCTTTATATTTTCCACCTCTTTGTTGAAATTCTTACTGTGTTCATCTATTCTTCTCCCAAGTTCAGTAAGTATATGTATGATCATTACCTTGAATGCTTTATCAAGTAGATTGCTTATCTTCACTTCACTTAGTTCTTCTGGGGTTTTGTTTTATTCCTTTGTTTAAAACATATTCCTCTGTCTCATCATTTTGCCTAATTCTCTGTTTATTTCTATGTAATTTGTAGGTCAGTTATGTTTCCCAATCTTGGATAAGTGTAGGAGATGGGGCACAGCAGTGAACTCCCTTCTGGCCAGCAGAGCTATATGCTCTAGTGGTGCACTATACGTGGACTACATGAGCCCTTCTGTTGTGATAGAGTTGACTGTTATGGGCATGCTCATAGGTGGGTCTAGTCCCTGGCCTGGTTAGCTTCCATGCCTTGCTTCTTGTGGTGGCTGCCAGCCTACTGGTAGGTGAAACTGGGTCCTAGTGCAGCTGGTTGCATGGCCTGGGAGGGTCCTGGGGCTGGTACTGGCCAACTGGTAGGTGGAGCCAGATCTCTATATAGATGGCTACTCAGCCTGTGTTGTCCTCCTAGGACTAGTGCCTGCTTACTGGAGGATGGTTAAGCCCCTGGCACTAATAGACTAGAGGGAGGACTCCAAAATGGCACTTGGCACCAGTGTCCTCGTAGTAGAATGAGCTCCCCAAAATAGCTGCCATCAGTTTTAAGAGCAGAGTCTTTGTTTCCTATAACTCTCAGGCTCTTCTGTTTGTAAGCCCCACTGGCCTTCAAAGTCAGACATTCTGGAGGCTCATCTTCCTGATGCAGAACCCCAGGCTGGGGAGCCCAATATGGGGCTCAGATCCCTTGCTCCTTGGGGAGAATCTCTGTGATTGTGTTTATCCTCCCATTTGTAGGATAAACACCTACCCAGGGGTGTCTTGTGTCTTGGCTATACTGTGTGTCTGCCACTCCTACTGCTCTCATTGTGGTTTCTTCTTTGTATCTTCAATTGTGGAAAATGTTTCCTGCTAGTCTTCAGGTCATTCTCATTGATAGTTGCTCTGTAAATAGTTGTAATTTTGATGTGCCCGTGGGAGGAGGTGAGTTCAGGGGCTTCCTACTCCACCATCTTGGCCACACTTCCCCTTTCTCTTATTTTTTAATACAGGTTTCACCTGCTGTCCAAGAGTGGACTTTTCCTGTGAAACGTTTTATAAGCTGAATGGCTTAAAGTGAAGAAGCAATTACCTTAGGACAAATATTATTAATGGATGCAAAAAATAAATTGAGATAAATCACAGATGCTCACGGACACAATTCAAAACTATGGCAGCTTGATGCTGAGATGCTGAGTGTAGTTCACAGGGAAGGAGCTTGGCGGGGCCACTCTCCCTGATCAGGTGCACTGCCTCTATAACAGCTGGCTGCAAAACAAATGCTGAACACCGTTTTTGCTTTTTGCCCTTTTTCATAAAAGTAAAAACTATCTTTGGGTTTCTTTCAGTTAGCAAAAACAGATACTAATGTAGGTCTTTTATGAAAAAAGAAGTGGCACTAAGCAAGCTTTCAAAAAGCAGAGGAAATCTGTAGATGCATTAAATTCCATAAATTTCCTCTAAGCACTGGATATCATAATTTTTGATAAGTTGTATTTTCATTTTCATTTATTTTAAAATATTTAAAATCTTCTTTTGAGACTTTTTCTTTGACCCATGTTTTATTTAGGAGTGTGTTGTTTAATCTTCACATATTTAGAGATTTTACAGCTATCTTTCTGTTATTGATTCCTAGTTTAATTCCATGTGGTCTAAGAGAATACTTTGTATGCTTTCTACTCTTTTAAACTTGTTGTGTTTTATGGCCTAAAATGTGAACTATCTTAGTTAATATTTTATGTGACCCTAAGAAGTATGTGTATTTTTTGCTGTTGTTGGATTAAATATTCTACAAATGTTAATTAGATCCAGTTGATTAATGGTGTTTTTTTTCTCCCTTTACATAAGACAGGAAGTCTAGATGGAGCTGGAGCTGGCCAGTTGTCCTTCCCCCAGGTCAGATAAGGCCCTGGTAAAGTAGTTTCCCTTTCAGGATAGCCTTTGTTATGGAAAACACTCTGGAGTATTTCAAAATGGTTATTTTTCCCTTGGGCATAATTTAAAGTGGTTATTTTCCCTTCTCCCTGATAGAAACATAAGGGAAAGTTTCTCAGCTTCATTATGAGAACCTGTTGAGTTTTTTCAGGTAAAAATGATGAAAATGTGATAATCCCCCCAAAAGTGTACCCGCCCATAGATTTTTAACTTTTAAGCTAGTCAGCACCCAGCCTCTAGCAATTCAAAATGACCATTTAAGTGTTTTGACCAGTTACTGGCTCCCGAGCTTTCTGCTTTAGTAAGCTTATCTTAGCTGTGATTACTTCTGAATCTCTAGACTTTGGAGTTGCTGGGGGACCTCAATTCTTTGATAGATCTTATAAAATTTGTTATTTTCTATTTGTTCAGCATTTTACTTATTGTGAGGAGGGTAATGAGCACTTTGAAGCTCTTTACATGTTGGAGTTGAAACTGAAAGTCACTATTATATTTTTTTTTAGTTTGAGAATTTCCATTTGATTCTCCCCCTCACCCTTACTTGAAATTCACCCCCAGTGAAATTATCTACCTTGTTCTCTGTTTTCTTGAATGTATTAATCACAATCCTTTTAAAGTCTCTGCCTGATACCTCTAATAGCTTAATCTTCTATAGGTCCATTTCTACCATCTACTTATTTTTCTCTTGGTTTCTTTTCTCCTTTAAAAAATTCTGTTTGTCATATCTCTTGGTGTGATTTTGTTTGAATGCTAAACATTATGAATGAAAAATTCTAGAAAATTTAGGTGACATTTCTTGATTTGTAGGTTTACTTTAGCTTTGGGAAGACAATGTGAGAGTAAATTACTTTAAGCCAATCAAGAATTTAACTTGAGGTTGGATTTTAATCTTTGTCAGACCTATTCTATTTTCACTTCACCCTTATTCCTAGGGTCTAATCCTTCAGGGGTTCTAAATGACAGCCTGGGGAATTTATTAGTTCCTTTAGTCTGGGAAATCTACAAACTTTGATTTTTATCTTTCCTGCAGTATGAAGCTGCCAATAGCTCAGTTTATCTTCCTAGCTTCTTAATTGCCTCTTTCTACTTGGCTTCTTTGCTTCTAGCCCTACACTTATTAAGAATGGTGAATGCCTCAAGGAGAAAATCAGCTCAGACTTCTTGTTTCATTTCTTTGTAATTTCCTTCTCTCCAGGATCTTAGCCCATCAAATCCTGGATGTGTAGGTAGCCCTAAGTTCTAGATTTTGAATCCTTAGCTCTGTGTGACTGCTAAAAGTTCTACTCAGGTTTTTTTTTTTTTTTTTTTTTTTGCCTGTTAGCAGCTTATTTCAATCTCTCCACCCATGCTGATAATGAATTGACAAGTGCTTTAAAGAGGAAACTTGGTGTCAAACGGGTTTCACCTCTTTAAGTTTCCCTTCTCTCCACGATTTTGGTACTTCAAATCCTGGCTGTTTTTGTAGCTCTCCAATGTCTTTAAACAATTTAATTTTTAAAAATATAATTACAATTAATTTTTTCACCTTTTCTTGCCCTTCTAAGTGGAAGGAGTGGTCTATTGGCAGGTCATCATAGTTAGAAGCAGACTATTCTCTGTAACGTTGAATGTAATATTTTCATTACAGTCTCATGCAAAATATTTTCTAATTTTAATTATGATTTCTTCTCTGACTCATGGGTTATTTAGTAAATTATTTCCTAATTCAAAAAATGTAGATTATTAGTTATATTCTAATTACTGATTTCTAGTTAATTGCACCATGGTTAGGGAACATACCCTGTATGATTTTAACCTTTTGAAATTTGTTAAAACTTGCTTTATGTTTTATGGCCCAGTATATGATCAAAACATTCCTCAGAGATCATTCATATGTGGAATCTAAAAACAAAAACAAAAACAAAAACAAACAAAGCATAAATACAAAACAGAAATAGACTCACAGACATAGAATATAAACTTGTGGTTGCCAAGGGGGTGGGGGGTGGGAAGAGATAGACTGGGATTTCAAAATTGTAGAATAGATAAACAAGATTATACTGTATAGCACAAGGAAATATACAAGATCTTATGGTAGCTCACAGAGAAAAAAATGTGACAATGAATATATATATATGTTCATGTATAACTGAAAAATTGTGCTCTACACTGGAATTTGACACAACATTGTAAAATGATTATAAATCAATAAGAAATGTTAAAAAAAAGAAATTAAAAAAAAAACATTCCTCAGACATATTGTGGGTTCAGTTCCAGATACCACAACAAAGCAAATATCACAATAAAGTGAGTCACATGAATTTTGTGGTTTCCTGGTGCATATAAAAGTTATGTTTACACTATATTGTAGTCTATTTAAGTATGCAATGGAATTATATTTAAAGAATAATGTACATACCTTAATTTGAAATGCTTTATTGCTAAAAAAATGCTAACCATCATTGGAGCCTTCAGTGAGTCATAATCTTTTTGCAAAAGTAACATCAAAGATCACTGACTTCAGATCACTGTAACAAATATAATAATAATGAAAAACTTTGAAATGTTGTGAGAATTACCAAACTGTGACACAGAGACATGAAGTGAGCAAATGCTGTTGGAAAAATGGCACCAATAGACTTTCTTGAAGCAGGGTTGTCACAAACCTTCAATTTGTGAAAAATGCAGTATCTGCGAAGTACAATAAGGTGAAGTGCAATAAAATGACATATCCCTTGCATATGATCCCATATGTTTTTTGAATGTATCTTTTGTGGTTGTTGAGTGTAGTGTTATACCAATCATGGATTGAACTAATTGAGTCATGTTTGCTAATCAAGTTCAAATCTTCTACATCTCTGCTATTTTTATCTGCTTATTCTGTCAAAATAAAGACATTCTTAAATCTCCCACTATGATTAGGCACCTCTGTTATTTCTTATAGATCTGCTCATTTTTGCTCTACGTATTTTGAAGCTCTGTTGTTAGACGTGTAGAAATTTGGAATTGTTACATCTTTCTCGTGAATTATAGTTTTTCCTCATAGAGTATCCCTCTTTATCTCTAGTAATGCTCTTTGTTTTGGCTAGTGTTTTTAAGATGTATGTGTTCCATTTTTACACTTTCAAACTTTCTGTAGGTTCAAGTTTTAGATGCCTCTTTAGCTAGGTTTTGTTACTTTTATTCAATCTGGGCGCACAATCTTGCAATATTTATGTTTGAAGTGAAACATTTAATCTGTTTCATTTAATGTAATTTCTGATACATTTGAAGTTTAATCTCTTATCTTATTCAGTACTTTCTATTTGACTTGTCTACTCTATGTTCCAATTTCTTTTCTCTCTTCTTTTGGATTTATTGAATGTTTAAACTGTTCTTTTTTCCTCTATTAGCCTGAAAGTTATACTAATGTACTATTGTTACAACATACATTCTTGATTTTCTAAGTCAATTATGAATTGGTTCTTTTATTATTTTTATTGAAGTATAGTCTATTTGTTTATTTATTTATTTTTAATGTAGGTACTGGGGATTGAACCAAGGCCTCGTGCATGCTGAGCATTTGCTCTACCACTGAGCCGTACCCTCTCTCTGAATTGGTTCTTTTACCTTCTTCCCAGATGACTCACAGAACTTAAAATGCTAACTCCACTTAGCCTTACCTTAATTTACAAGCCATTGTTGTCATGTATTCCAATTTTCTGTATGTTTTCAATCTAACCCTCCATATATTTCAATATTTCAAGACATTCTTATCATTGTTTTATATAGTCAATAATTGTTTAGATATACTCACATATTTACTCTTTCCCTTGTGCTTCTTTTCTTCCTGATTTAAGAAGATAAGTTTTCATTCTGCCTGAAGAACAATTTTCAGTATTTCTTCTAGCGTGAATTTGCCAGTGATTTTTTTTTTAATTTTGGTCTGAGAATGCCTTTACTTCACATATATAGGTGAAAAATATTGTCTATGGCATATAAATCTAAGTTGGCAGTAATTTTCTTTCAGCCCTTTAAAGATATTCTTCCATTGTCTGGCTTCCATTTTCTCCTGTTAAGAAGTTGGCTATCGGTTTAATTTTTACTCCTTTGAAGGAAATCTGGGGTTTTTGTTTTATGGCTGATTTTAAGATATTTTCAACAGCTTTACTATAATGTGTACAGCTGTGATTTTCTTTAAAAAATTTTAAAAACTGAAGTATAGTTGATTTACAATATTATATTAGTTTAAGGTGTACAGCATAGTTATTCAGTATTTTTACCAATGATACTCTATTAAAAGTTATTACAAGATAATGGCTGTAATTCCTTGTGCTGTACTATATATCCTTGTTGTTGTTCCTTCTCTCCTTTAATAACCACTAGTTTATTTTCTATATCTGTGAGCCTGTTTCTGCTTTGCATATACATGTATTTACATAATTTTTTTAGGTTTCACATTTAAGAGATGTCATACAGTATTTGTCCTTCTCTGACTTATTTCACTAAACATTATATTCTCTAGGTCCATCCATGTTACTGCAAATGGCAGAATTTCATTCTTTTTTATGACTAAAATGCCATTTTATATATATACACACACACACACACACACCCACATCTTCTAACCCTATATTTTATCCTGCTTGAGATTTGAAGGGCTTCTTGAATATGTAGCTTAATGTTTTGAAGAGTTTCAGAAACTTGTCATGTTATTTTTTCAGATATCACTTCTGCCTCATTCATTCTCTTCACTCTCCCTGAATTTCAGGTACACATATGTTACACCTTCTCTCTGTATTCTCTGTCTCTTATCCACTCTTAATTGTTTCATCTTTTTCTGACTGGCAATTTTTTCTGGATACTTTCTTCCAACCTACTTTCCTTTTCAATAGTTTTCTCTTCATTTATATGTACTCTGCTGTTAAATCCCTCCATTCAATTTTTAATTGAGATTATTCTATTTTTCAGTTCTAGGATTTCTGTTTTATATTTTTTTATAGTTTCCATTTATCTGAAGAAATTCTCTATATTGTCCTTTATCTCTTTAAGCATAGCAAGCGTATTTATTTTAAATCTGTGTCTGATAACTCTGAGGCCCCAGTGAGTCTTTTTCTATTGTCTGTCATTTCTGATGGCTTTTGTTAATTTTGTCTTGTTTTCTTTTGTACTTAGTTGTTTTCTATTGTGTACTAGATGTTGTATTTTATAAAATTTCAGAAATAATTTGAGGCTGATATTATTTCTCTTCAAAGAGAATTTGTATTTGTCTCTGCCAGGCACCTAGGGGCATTAGTACTCTGGAATTACCTTAATCCAATTTCCGGTGATTGAGATTCCTCACAGTTAAACTGAAGTCGTTGTGAAAGTCTGTCCATGTCTGCTTCACTCTGACTGAGATGCAGTTCTTTCAGCATCACAATCCAAAGATTTTGGTGTTTACCAGGTTTGGATTTCAATATCTGTCTCCCTAGCTCCCAGAGGCTATCCAAAATTCTACATAGCTTCTCAGCAGTCCCCTCATAACTGTATATGCTCCATTGGGAAAAGCGGTTCTAACATTAAGCTCAACTTCCCCTACTCCTATTTTGAACCAAGTATTCTTCACCATCTTGTTAGCCCTCTAGTGCCTTCAGAGAAATGAAAAGTTATGTCTTGTCCAGCTTCTCCAGATCAGCAGGAGGATTGGTTTTATTTACTCATCTCCATTTCCCTAATTCACTACTGAGGACTTCTGGTAAATTTTTGTAGAACTATACCACATATACATAAAAGTGCACAAATCTTAAGTGTTCAGCTCAACAAATTTTCACAAAGTGAGCAAGGAACAAAACATGAGCAGCACATTGGAAGCTTCCCCCTTGTCCCCGTCTCATCAAGAATGCATCCCAAGGGTAACCACTATTCTGACTTTTAACACCATGGATTAGTTTTGTGTGTCTGTTTTTTAACTTTATGTAAACAAAGTCGCACAGTTTATATTCGTTCCTATCTTTTCTTAGCTAACATTGTCTGTGAGATGAATTCATACTGTTGCATATACAATATTCATTACCATTTATGAATATAAATCCCATTTATGAGTATACTGTATTTTATTTATCCATTTGCTATTAATAGATACTTGGGGTGTTTCCAGTTTGGGGCTAATATGAACAGTGCTACTATGAACATTCTTATTCTTGTCTTTTGGTGAACATATGTCTGCATAAGGTTATCAGTGCATATTTTTAGTCTGAAGACAAAATTAACATTTGGACACTAGAGTTTGTGAATTCAGCAAGGTAAATGCTGCATTGTGGGGGCCTGTCTGAGAAACCAGGTGGTCTTTCCCAAGAGACAAATCTGTTCCTCTCCATGTCCAATGACCTTAACAGTTGGCACTGAATCTAGAATGGATTATGCCTTAAATATATGCCTCAGAAATAACCAGTGGTGACATTTTGGCAAACATCACTCCAGAAAACTCCTTATACATATAAAACATGTATAAATCTTTATAAAAAAGCCAATATTTCCAAGAAAATGAGCAGGGACATTAAATAAATATTTACTATCTCTCTCTCCATGCCTTATCTCATGAAATCTGCTTTCTCATGGGTCCAAGAAAGGTGATGGATATAAACGGCTGAGTGGAGGGGAAGTGAAGAGATGGGCTATTGCCCTATACTCTAGGAGAAGATGAAGAAATATAAATAAAAATAGTTGCTCCCAGAGAAGATAGGTTCTTTCCTTAGAAATTAGAGAAAGGCAAATTTTGACAAAATGGAAATGCATTATCTTTTGGTCTCTAGGATTGGCAAAGATAAAAATGAGTGACAGGTCGGCTGTGCTGGGGGGAAGGGAGAGAGGCTGGCACACTCTTGCACCACTGCTGCTGGGAGGGAAACTTGGGGACCAGGGCTCATTGGTGACAGTGTAACTCAGGTGACCAAGAATTGTGGAGAGATAGTATTTTTGGCCCAGCCATCAGCTTTCTGTTGATCTTAGGAAGATGTGTTTGTAACCAACTTAAGAAGGAAGAAACTGCTCTGACCGTGTGCAGGTTGGTGTGAAAGTGAGCATTGACTGGGGAGGCTTCAGGTTACTGTGGGGTTAGGAGGCAGAGATCTGAAGGGGCAGAGTCATCTTTCCCTACACCTTCAGCTATCCACCAGCTTACTTTAATTCTCTAAATGGTGCATGGGGAGAGCTGATGTGGGATCCGGGAGTGAGAGGTGGGAATCGTTTGACAGAGTCCTGAATCAGTAAAAGATAGGAACTGTCACCTAGCACTAAATGTTCACTGACCCTTATCTGTTGGTTTGCAGGTCTGTCTGTAGAGGGCAGCACAACCCATAGGAAAGGAAGAGGACGTCCATCACCTACAGAATATTTAGTAGAAACTGAAGTGAGCCTTCCTTCAAGGAGATGTGGGACCTGAACCAGTCACAAGGTGGCGGTAGAGGCAAGACGGAAACCCAAACCAAATCTTCCACTACTATCCTGTCTTCAGAAAAGCTACTTAATTCCATTCTTTTTTGGCTCTGGGGAAGTAGTGTCTATGGAGCAGAAATGAAGGGTAGAATAGAAAAGTGGGCATGTGAAGGGAGAAAGCTAAATCAAGAGAGTGGCTGAGGGGCAAGGGAGTGGGAAAGGTGCACACCTGTGGGGGAGGGATGGAGTGATGAAAGGGTCCAGAGGGCAAGGTGGGTGGTGTGCAGAAGACCTAAATGGGAAACATTTGATAGCCAGATTTCTCACTCTGGAGAGAGGGCACTTATGTGTCAGTATCTACCAGCCTCCATTCTCTCTTGTGTGTCTGCCTGTAGACATAAATCTAGGCAAAGGAGGAAGGAAATTGCTCCAGACAATGTGATAAGCTGGAGACAGGGGTGGGGATAGGGATGTTGAAGTCACAATGCAGGGTCTAGAAGCAACTCAGTTCCCTCTCTGAGACTTTGTTCTCATCTCTTCTTACTTGGGTGCTGGAAAAAAAATACTGTACTTCTGAAGAAACAGTGGGAATGAGCTTAAGGGAGGGAAATGCCAGAGGAGAAATATTTGAAAATTAAGACCCTAAATCAGGAAAGAGACATACTGATACCATTATATCCTGAGTGTTGACATGGATATCTATGGAGACTTGTATTAAAGCTCTGTGTACTAGCTCATTGCCCCTAGTACCGTATTAGATGGCAGTTAGTGCAGTATGTGTCCAGGAAAAGAACATCCAACAATCTACTTAGAACACCACAATTAGATGGCTTTTTAAAGAGTGAGAATGTCCCATGACTTGTCACAGATATAGGATGTGTTCAAATTGGTGATTTAGTGAAAGGAGTTCTGGAAGTCATTGTTAGAACTTGCTACAGTGTTCAAGCACTAATCAGAGGAGGATGCAACGACAGTAAGAAAGAAACAGGATTGTAAGGAATTTTACATGGGTAAAGACAAGTAAGGACTCTGGTCTGTACTCAAGATACAAGAAAAGCCAAGTCCTAGGGATGAGGCTGACATGAGCCATGGACAATAAGAAGATAGGGCCTCTCAAAAGAGGAAACAGTCTGAATGAAAAATAATCATCTTTTCTCTAATGAAAATGATGACTTTTGGTGATGCTTAAGATAAAAATTTCACGTGTGTTCTTGGCCTCTCCAAGAGCCCTTTCATTCAGGGGAAACTGTTGTTAGTTCAGCCCAGGGATGCTGGTTTTTCATTTAGCCACGATATCAATAGTCATTTGGCCAGCCTCTCCATTGCTGGAAACACAATCCCTACTCCCAACCCTGCTGTTGAGGGGGAGAAGGCTTTCTGTGCCCCAGGTAACGTGAACGCGAGTGGTGAAAATCAGGGCCAGATTAAGATGTACATCAATGAAGTGTGTCAGGAGACTGTGTCACTTTGTTGCAACTCATTTCTGCAGCAGGCCGGATTAAATTTGTTAATAAGCATGACAGTTATTAATAACATGCTTGCCAAGTCCGTTTCAGACTTGAAGTTTCCTTTGATATCAGAAGGAAGTGGATATGCTGAGGTGCAGGGTTTGAAACCATTGACGGGTTTGTCTGAAAAGCCAGTGTTGGCAGGGGAGTTGCTGAGTGGCCCACTGCTGCTGTCCTTCTGGTCCCTCCTTATCAGAAATGCAGACAGACAGCTTTTCCCACACACTCTGGCCTCCTAAATGGCCCCCTCCAACAGAATGGGACGGATTCACCCCAAACCAAGACCCGATTGGTGAACACACCCTTGTGTTCTCACCCAAAGACTCTGCACTGGGTGCTATTGAAGATCTGGCCTTAACCAATCACCACCTCACGGGGTGAGAGTTACACTTGCTAGATCAAGGACCACACTCTGATTGGCCAGGCAGGGGTTCCCACAGAGCCTGGAGTACCCTCTTGGTTTTTGCAGTCTGCAGGCAATGTGCATTGTAAATTACTCCCTTGCAGCCTTCTTCCTGTGGTCAAGGGATCATTTTAGCTGCCAGCTGCGGTTAAAGAACAACATATTCTCGCCTCACAAGGGATGCCTTGCCCGTGGTGGTCTCCCTGTCTAAGCTGGACTGTTTTGTGGAGACCAGATGCATATGGGAGCTTGTGCCGAAAATGCATTGGTTGCTGCTTAGGTTGAATTCTTCTTCATTTACTGTCTCTTCCTCACGAGCCGATGGATGATAAACCTGTTCATCCAAAAAAGTACACTCCCCTTCTATGTGCTGTACTGACTTAACTCCCTCCAGCCAAGCCTGCATTTATTTGTATGTATCATCAATAAAGTTGTGTGCTTTGATTGATTGGCAAAAACGAGACATGGTTCTTGTCCTTGAATTTATAGTCTGCACGAAGAGAAAGACAAAACTACACGGTCCACGCTGACTAACTGGGGGGTTTGCTCCCTGACAAATGCACGCTTAGCAGAGCCCACAAGAGGCAGGGGTAGAGATGGGCTGCAGGGCTCCAGATAAGCCTCCAGAAGGGGCTGGGGGTGCGGGGTGGAGCGAGGGGAACGGGGGCAGGGGTGCGGGGGGTGGAATTAGATGGACTGTTGGGAGGACTAAAAGAGACAACACCTGTGAGGCAGGCAGCACAGTGCCTGGTGCAGAGAATCCCTCCCTCGATGAAGGTGTCTTTCCTTGACTGCTGGCCTCGAGATAAAGGTCAGTATTCTTGGGGTTTGTCTACACGTCCCTGGGGGCCACTGGGCAGCCCACCCCGGCACATTTAATGCACAGTTATAACAGTAGCAGTTGCCACTTGCTGAGTGCTTACTTTGTGCTGTGCTCTCTCTACTGAGAAGCAGCTGTTAAACTTACTTCCAGGCCCCCTCCCTTCCTTGGGTTGCCAAGCCCAGAATCCTGGCTGAGTGAGAAGGCTTGGCCCTTGCTTCCTCTGAGGAACCCCCTTTCTGCCCCATCCCTGGTACCTCAGTGGGATCCAGGAAGGGGACAGTGGAGGCCTCCATGAACTCCCCGAGGGGATCGGGGTTGGGGCAGATGCTGAGGGTGCTTGGCAAGGCCATGGCTGGTCCAGCCATCCGGAGACATCTCCACCCCCTCCATCCAAGCTTCCGGCACCCCTTGGAGGAAAAGCAGAACCCAGCCCTGCACACTGAACCACTCCAGGAATCTGGGCAACTCATTCCACCACCCCTCCCAACATTTCCAGACTCCTCCCAGCAAGCCTTAGCCCCTGCATCACCAAAGCCAGGTCCATGCATGTTTTTGATGTGTCATGAAATGGTCCTCTTCCTCAAAGCCCTGGCCAACACAGTGGACAAGAAGCTTCCCTTGGGCAGTGCTGCTTCGGAGCCTGGTGCCCTCTCCTGGCCTCTCTGGGCATCAGCGCTCTACCAGCGCTCTGCCTCCTGCTCTCCTCCATACAGAGCTTAGTTTTACTTCAATATTTCCTCCCTTCTCCCAGAGTTTGGGGTGCAGGTGGGTTGCCACTCACTTGCTTGAACACATCCAGCCCACGCTTTGAGCTGACTAGTGGTCACGGGTGCCTGCCAGGTCCCAGAACCATAACTGGGGAATCCTCCAAGCTGGAACAGGGACACTGCTGCCTCTTCCCAGGCCCTGGTGCCTTGGTTGGCCAGCATGTGACTTTGGCACCCCCAGCAAGGTTCACCCCTCTGGGGCTTCCTTTGCTTGCTCTGGGGCCCTGTCTTGTTTTCTAAGAGCTGCCAATGCGGCTCCGCTTTCTCCCGAGCCAGCCTCAGGTGGGCTGAGCAATCTGTCTCCCGTGCAGATTGGCTCTGCACACAGCCCCCACATCCTCTTGTCCCAGTGGAGCCTGCTTGGCCACTGCCATCTTCAGCAACACCTTATTGCTCAGCATCTTTAATCTCTGGGAAAAGAGCATTTTCTCCTTCCTCCTGGCTCAGGGTCCCAAATTAACATGCGCCTCCCTCCTCCTCTGCACTCTGCGGAATCCCCGTTTGAGTCCTGCCACAGGCAGTGGTCCACCATCTGCGAGGCAGGCAGGCACTCGGCAGCTATCAAGCCAAGATAGCTGACTCTTATCGCAGGGAGGGCCCTGGAGACGTTCTGCCCACATCTCCTGAGCAACTCTGTCACAGGGAAGCCTGCCGGCATCGAAGTTTCTCCACGGTGTGGTGTCAGCCCAAGCCAAGAGCCCCCTCTCCGTTTGCTGGCACCGCCCTCCCGAAAACACTCCCTGTGTTGGGGGAGGCTCAGGCCTCTGGTCAGCCCTTCATCCCTTGGTTGGTTGCTGTGCCAGGACAGGAGCCCAGTTCCCCGTGGATTCTGCCTAGGGATGCAGAGGGACGGGGGCGGGGGCATGCCTGCCAGTCACAGCCTGAATAAAACATTCAGAGGCTATCAGTACTGGAAAGATGATGGTGCCCCCTCCCATGCTTAATTCAAGAGTGAAACAGCACGGGGCCACCAAGCACAAAACTTACCTACCTGTCTGCTGCAACCAACAGAGATCCTTGCCTGGTTTCCCCATAGCAAACACTAGACAAGGTCATCAAAGCTTGAACTTGTCACGGTCTGTGGAGAGGGGCCCTGCCTTGATGGGGCCGCCCCAGGCGAAGCCGGCTCTTGGGAAAATCTGGAACTGCCTCCACAGACTGCCTTCCAACTCCAGAAGGGGCCCAGGTTTCCCTTCGTCATCTCATTATCGTGTTGTCATTTTGTGCCTGTAGGTACTGGCTTCTGCACCGACTCCCAGTGCCTCCCAGTCTGCTACCTCTCCTGGAAACGTATCCTGCCACCTACCTCGTCCCACCGCCACACCCTACCCCACTCATAAGTGCAGGCGAGATTGCAGACATCAGCTTCCCGACTGACACATCCAGTCCCAGACCCTGCATCCCCACCTTGGCCCTAAGTGCCACGCCCAGTGCAGCTTCAGCCACAATCCTCTCACTCTGAAGTGTCACCAAGGACCCCCACAGCCCTCATCAAGTCACTCTCTATGCTGGGCCACCACAGCACCTTTTGGCTAAGACTTTGGCAGCTGTGTGCAGCGCTGGCTGCCACCTGCCTTCTAGGGGCCACGGGTTGGTCTAGGATGCTATGGGCACTGCAGCACAGGGCAGCACAGTCCTCGGGGCACCAGCCAGTCCCTTCTCTGCTGCTACTCATGCTGCACAGATCACCTCACACTCTGTCACTTCCCTCTTTGCTCTGCTCATGGCCTCCTGTTCACCCTGAAAGCTGTTTTCCCCTTACTGCCTCTTGCTTTTCTGTGTGGCTTAGGACGAACCTCCCCACTCCCTGATTACAAAAAGGGTCTCCTATATGGCTTCCTAATTCTTTCATGCCTTTCAACTTAAAGGGTTGTCTCATGGGTATTCTTGGAATTTCCTTTCGTGCAAGATGAGAGCTCGATCCAAATTTACTCATTTTTCCAAATGGATAACCTATTAACCCAGCACCACTAATCACCCTGTCTCAGGGTATGGCTGGCGTGTTCTGAGACCTTCATGTATCCAGCAGAGAATCCCCTCTGTGGCTTCCTGCTGCTGACGTCCCTCCTGAGACACACCCCTTCCTCCCAGGAGCTCCTCACTGACTCAGGGACCCTCCGCCCACTGGGAGGCCTGTGGCAGGTGGGGTGTGTGTTGCCAGGGAGGCTGTGTTGGTGCTTGTGAGCAGGCCTCTGCCCTGGGCACCTTCTCAGGATGTGTTCTGGCCCACAGGAAACTTAGGAGCCCCCACCTCACCTGCCTGCTTTAGCACCAAGGGAAACGGGACTGGTTTCTTGCCTCACCAAAATTGCTTTATTTGTGTGACAGAAAAGCAAGTTTATTTTCTACGTATAGACTTTCTGCACAATTTATTTGGTACCCTTCAGCGTCACTTGAAATATGGTTGTTGTTACATATTGAAATCCCAGGTTGCAGTGGTTTCTTTTAACCCTTTGATTTTTTTTGTGTGTGTGTGATATTTTTGGTCAATCAGAAATTTATGCTTTTTTGTGTCTTTCAATGTTTTCCTCTTGGATTTCTATTTTTTTTATTGCATTTAGGACAGCCTTTGACAGCCCAATGTTATTAAAAAAATTTGACTCTATCTCTTTCTAATACAGATAGTTTCCTTTTCACATTAAGCTCCTTTGTTAACCTACTAGTGGTGTGTGTGTGTTTGTGTACATTTGGTTTGAGGTGGGTCTCGTACCTTAATTTTCTCTAAGTGTGTGATTAATTATACTAATGTCATTGATTGCAGAATCTGTGTTTAGTGTTTTGATTGAAATGTGCTAAGTTCATGGTTTAATTGGTAACTTTACAATTTTCCCACCAAAATACATTTATTTAGATTCTTCTTTGTCCCCTGTGAAGTGTTCTTTGTAATGATCTTTCACATTTCTTTGGGTTTCTGTTTCTGTTGCTTTGTGAAAGGTCATGGTCTTTACATCTCCTATGGTTCTACGATACTTCAACTCTGCTGTCCTTAAACCATAAGCCAGCACACTAGACATATCTGTGTTTTCTGCTGCTATGGAACAGTGGTGAGAAGAGGGGATAGTCATGTGCTTCACCATCATAACTCCGGAAGGAAGGGGAAAGGGACAAGGCATTGAGCCCTATTGTTCCACAAATGCTCTTTTCTTAGAACTCTTCCTATAGGCCCTTTAATTTCTTTCATTGTACTTTTATATTTTCTTCCGCCTTCTCCCCTGGCAGTGGGATAGTTCAAACTGGTTCTTTTGGTTTATTCAATCATGTTTCTTTAACCCTAGCATGGTCTCCATTAAGTCTAGCCATTAGTATTCTATTGTTCCTTGTTCTTGGATATCTGGATGTGGGATGATTTTGAAGGAAGGAAAGGTAGTTTGATGGCTCAAGTTATTACTACAAATAAGCACTCCAAATAACCATGTCACACAACCTCCCTCTGAATAAATAATTGCATCTTGCAAAGAACAATTGTCAATGGGTAACTATATATCCGGAATTCTGTATTTTTCACTATCCAGGCCTTTAAATTATGTAGTAGATGGATTTGGTGACTTTCCCAACTAGAGAGGGCATGTGGAGATAAGGGAAGTGATAGGAGGTGTTACCATCAGCCGTCTCTCTCAGCCTTTTCTGTCTTACCAGTTGAGCTGCCCCATGCTGGACCCCATACTTTTCAAAGTTTGTGTCTAGGGAAATGAGAAACTAATCCCAGTGCTCTGAGGTTTTTCCAGTAACTCATCTGGTCATTTCTAATACCCATCCCCCTCTAGGGTTTAGATCTAGGGTTTGATTTGAGCCAGGATAAATGTGGTTGGCTGTTCTCCCTTCTTCTCCCCTCCCTACCTCCACAAAGTTTCTCTCTGATAGACATTTCCTTTAGGTCCCGAGTTCTCTTACCTATAGTTTGCAGCAAAGATCTATGGCCAGAGTCTTCCAGTCCTGCTTTTTGATATGTGATGAGAGCTTTTAGAATTTAGGAAACTCTAAATTTGTGGTTATGAGTTTTAAAAAATGAATTTTGAGAACTGTTTCTTGATTCAAGTACACACAATAGCTTTTATCTCTTTGTGTGAAGTTATAATCCCCAACTATTTAATCTTAATTGTGAATGGGATATATGAGAACATTATTTACAGGGGGAATTAGATGTAGTTTGGTTAAATATTTTTATAACATTGTTCCCGTCACATGTTAATGGGTCTGCACCAGATCAGGGTTAAGAATGGGCAGGGACGGACACAACACTGTAAACTGACTATACTACAATAATTTTTTTAAAAGAAGAAAAAAAAGTATGGGCAGGCATGCAGGGGGCCAGATGAGCAACTGGGACACTGCCCTGATGATTGCCTCAGTCCTCAGGAGTCTAGAATAAAGAGAGATGTATGTGGAGTCAGGAAGCTCTACAAAGCGTGTATCAGTCATCTCACAAAACATAATATCTACAAGACTGTGCAAAGACAGTTCAACCAAGTCTTTAAGTTTCATCTTAAATTTAAATTTAATTTATTAAAAAAAATAAATAGCATGTTAGAGGTTCAAAATTCAAAAGATAACAAAAGGTATACATTGAAAATCTTCCTCTAATATCTCTGTCGCCACTACCCAGTTCTCTTCCAACACAGGCAATGTTATCAGTTTCTTGTGCATCATTCCAGAGAGATTTTATATATAAATAGTATTTTATTGTGTAAATATGCCATAATTATCTAGTGAGCCCCTTATGTGTGGTTATTTAGGGTTTTTCCCCATTTCCCTTGATATTACAAATAATTATTCAATGCTTATACATAATTCTTTTTCTTTTCTTCTCTCTTTACTCTTTTCATCCACCCAATTAAGTTGATTAAATTGTATTTCTTAGTGTTTATCTTTGTACTGCTCAATATGCTTAGACCCCTATTGCCAGATTTGTCTACTTTATTTTTTTTTATTTTACAGTCAATTACAATGTGTCAATCTCTGGTATAGAGCACGATGTCCCAGTCATACATATACATACATATATTTGTTTTCATATTTTTTCCATTAAAGGTGATTACAAGATATTGAATGTAGTTCCCTGTGCTATACAAAAGAAAAATTTTCAATCTATTTTTATATACAGTGGCTAACATTTGTAAATCTCAAACTCCCAAATCTATTCCTTCCCACCCCCTTTCCCTGGTAACTATAAGATTTTTAACTAAGTCTGCAAGTCTGCTTCTGTTTTACACATGAGTTCATAGTGTCTTTTTTTTTTTTTAGATTCCACATATGAGAGATATCGTGTGGTATTTTCCTTTCTCTTTCTGGCTTACTTCACTTAGGATGACATTCTCCATGTCCATCCATGTTGCTGTAAATGGCATTATTTTATTCTTTTTTTATGGCAGAGTTCCATTGTGTAAATACACCACAAGTTCTTTATCCAGTCATTTGTCAATGGACATTTAAGTTGATTCCATGTCTTGGCTATTGTATATAGTGCTGCTATGAACATTGGGATGCATGTACCTTTTCACATTAGAGTTCCCTCTGGATATATACCCAGAAGTGGTATTGTGGGATCATAGGGTAAATATTTTGTTTTTTGAGGAGTCTCCATACTGTTTTCCATAATGCACCAAACTACATTCCCACCAGCAGTGTAGGAAGGTTCCCTTTTCTCCACAGCCTCTCCAGCATTTATCATTTGTGGACTTTTGAATGATGGCCATTCTGACTGGTGTGAGGTGATACCTCATTGTAGTTTTGATTTGCATTTCTCTGATAATTAATGATATTGAGCATTTTTTCATGTGCCTATTAGCCATTTGTATGTCTTCATTGGAGAATTGCTTGTTTAAGTCCGCTGCCCATTTTTGGATTGGGTTGTTTGTTTTTTTGTTATTAAGTTGTATGAGCTGTTTATATACTCTGGAAATTAAGCATTTGTCAGTTGCATCATTTGCAAATATTTTCTCCCATTCCGTAGGTTGTCATTTTGTTTTGCTTATGGTTTCCTTTGCTGTGCAAAGCTTATGTTTAATTAGGTCCCATTTGTTTAATTTTGCTCCTATTTCTATTGCCTGGGTAGATTGCTCTAGGAGAACGTTGCTAAGATTTATGTCAGATAATGTTTTGCCTATGTTTTCTTCTAGGAGATTTATTGTGTCTTATATTTAAGATTTTAAGCCATTTTGAGTTTATTTTTGTGTATGGTGTAAGGGAGTGTTCTAACTTCATTGATCTACATGCTGCTATACAGTTTTCCCAGCACCACTTGCTGAAAAGACTGTCTTTTCTCCATTGTATACTCTTGCTTCCTTTGTCAAAGATTGACCATAGGTATCTGGATTTATTTCTGGGCTCTCTATTCTGTTTCATTGATCTATATGTCTGTTTTTATGCCAATACCATGCTGTTTTGATTATGGTAGCTCTTTAATATTGTCTGAAGTCTAGGAGGGTTATTCTTCCAGATTCATTCTTTTTCTTCAGTATTGCTTTGGCAATTCTGGGTCTTTTGTGATTCCATATAAAACTTAGGATCACTTGTTCCATTTCTGTAAAAAATGTCCTGGGTAATTTGATAGGGATTGCATTAAATCTGTAGATTGCCTTGGGCAGTGTGACCATTTTAACAATATTAATTCCTCCAATCCAAGGGCATGGGATATTTCTCCATTTCTTTAAGTCTTCTTTAATTTCCTTCATCAATGTTTTGTAGTTCTCCATGTATAAGTCTTTCACCTCCTTGGTCAGATTTACTTGTAAGTATTTTATTGCTTTGTGTGCAGTTTTAAAAGGGATTGTTTCTGTACTTTCTTTTCAGTTGATTCATTGTTAGTGTAAAGAAATGCAACTGATTTTTGTACATTAATCTTGTATCCTGCTACCTTGCCAAATTCTTTTATTAGCTCTAGAAGTTTTTATGTGGAGCTTTTAGGGCTTTCTATGTATAGTATCATGTCATTTGCATATAGTGACAATTTAACCTCTTCTTTTCCAATTTGGATCCCTTTTATTTCTTTTTCTTGCCTGATTACTGTGGCAGATTTGCCTACATTAGATGTTATCTTTTGACCCCCAGCTACTAAGGATAAGAAAATCAACATATTTACATTGCCTCCCACCTTCTTTTCTTTCCCAATTGTTGTTAATTATATAATTTCTACTCCATCTGAGTTTATTATCACCATTACATTTGTTCTGTAACCATAATTACCACATTTGTTTTGGTCTTCCTCCTAAATTTGCATAGATTTGACACTAATTGCTAGACTTTTGCTATAGTTTCTTTCTTCCTCATGTTTCTGTCACTTTGCCTTCATTTCTTTGATTGTTAAATTTCTTCTCCATTTTCCCTGAGGCTTGACAGCTGATATTTCAGCTCATTCTTGTCTTGCCTCCCCTTTCTTGAGCTCTTGCTTAATTGCTTCATTAAAACTTTCTAATTCATGGTGAAATATTTGGTGACAACTTTTCCTACTTTTTTTCAGATTAGTTTTCTTTATCTGCCATGTATTTCTCAGGTTCATTTTCTCTTTTTTGGTGCACTACCATATCTCTTCACCTCTTGTGAAGTTCCATTTTGATTCCCCATCTTTGGGGAATATCAGGTTTTATTGAACCAGTTATTTGCAGAAGGTTCATCTAGGACTAGGGCCAGGATTGTCTTCACTGATACCAAGATTTTTTTTTATGGTGCAAGTCATTAGAGAGAGGTAGCCGTGGGGCTGTTAAAAGTGCAATCTCTTCTCTCTCCTGTTGCTCAGGGCTGGACTTATCTCCAGTGTAACCTTGGGGACAGATTACTTCCTGCAAATATGACCTGCCTCTGTGACTTCTTTTTTGGTCTAATCTCCCTATGCTTCTTTTTACAGATTTTCTGCTCCGTGGTGGATCCAGCTGTCAACTTGTGCACCTTTCTTACCTTTAAGAAATACACAAATTTGTTAAAAGGGTAGAACTCATGTTAAATGTTCTTACTATAAGAAAGAAAGAAAGAAAGAAAGAAAGAAAGAAAGAAAGAAAGAAAGAAAGAAAGAAAGAAAGAAAGAAGGAAAGAAAGAAAGAACGGAAGGAAAGAAGGAAGGAAGGAAGGAGGGGAGGAAGGAAGAAGGAAGAAGGAAGAAGGAAGAAGGAAGGAAGGAAGGAAGGAAGAAAAAAACATAGCAAGATACAGTCTCTTCCTCTTCTGGAATTCAGTGTTCTCTAGTGGCTGTCTTGAGAAAGTAGAATCACAGCTAGAGATTTTCTGAAAAATTAACTGAACAGACTGTCAAGCATAAAACTAATTTACAATTCATGGAGATGTTCTCTATGAAGGAGTTAGAGCCCAGCATACTGTGAGGCTTGATTTAGACAGAGCCTCTAGTCAGGCCCAGAAAGGCAAATAACTCCATGTTCTCTGCCAGCCTTCCTGGGCTTTCTTACTACACAACACAGGGGGCAAAGTAACATACAACACAGTTTCTTCATGTCCTGGCAACTGAGCTTGTGCCAATTAAGAGAAAATTGGGTGACACAAAAGATGCTTAAATCACATCCCATTGCATTTTTAGTTGAAGTGTCTTTTCATAATTAATTTTCTTAGCATTCATCACACTCCATTGTATTTTCCATTATCTTTGCCTGTATTCCCCACTAGGTGATAAGCTCTATGAACACAAGAATGGTGTCTGTTTTGTTTACTATTGAATTTCCATCTACTTTGCACATAGTTAGTGCTCAGTGTCTGCTTAATTTGTCTAGTATTCAAGCTGCAAGTTTGGCTCTGGACTGGAGTTTGTGCTTATCTAAACATGTTTGAGAAATATCTTCAATAAATGTGCATTATGTCTGCAAAGAGAAATTTGTTTGAAAAGTGTGGTAAACAATACTTATAATATGACCCTAATTAATTTTAAAGATGCATATGCATGAAAAAGACAAGAATGTTATGTACTCTGTATCTTGAGGTCTTGTTCTTAAGTCTCTTCTCTTTCCAGCAATCTCACCCATTGCATGGCTTCACTTATCACTTATATGTTAATGATTCAGAAGTCTATATATCCTGAGTTCAAAATTAATTTATTTGATGCCTACAGATTGCATATCCTACAGATATTTCAACATATTTGAAATTGGAGTTATCATTCCCCAGTCCCAAAACTGTTTTCCTTTCTGTGTTACCTGTCTTGGTGAATACAACCACCATCCATCCAGTTGCACTTGCCAGAAACCTAGTCATTACCAACTCCTTCCTTCTCTCTCATCCCATATTGCTAGCCTATCTCAAAATCCCATTGTTTTCACTTCTATAATATTTTTATAAACATTAATATTTATCAGAACAGTACATACACATGATGGCAAACAATTAGTACAGAGTTTATGATAAAAACAAGTAATTTTCCCTCTGGCTCTTCCCTAGATTCAGGACCACTCTCTAGAGTCCAGAGGCAACTTTGATTCACTTTTCTCTTTTTTAACATTTTTTATTGAGTTATAGTCATTTTACAATGTTGTATCAATTTCCAATGTAGAGCACAATTTTTCAGTTATATATGAATATACATATATTCATTGTCACATTTTTTTTTGCTGTGAGCTACCAAAAGATCTTGTATATATTTCCCTGTGCTATACAGTATAATCTTGTTTATCTATTCTACATATGCCTGTCAGTATCTACAAATTTCAAACTCCCAGTCTATCCCTTCCCACCCCCTGCCCCCTTGGCAACCACAAGTTTGTATTCTATGTCTATGAGTCTATTTCTGTTTTGTATTTATGTTCTTTTTTTTTTTTAGATTCCACATATAAGCGATCTCATATGGTATTTTTCTTTCTCTTTCTGGCTTACTTCACTTAGAATGACATTCTCCAGGAGCATCCATGTTGCTGAAAATGGCGTTATGTTGTCGGTTTTTATGGCTCAAGAGTATTCCATTGTATAAATAGACCACATCTTCTTTATCCAGTCATCTGTTGATGAACAGTTAGGCAGTTTCCATGTCTTAGCTATTGTAAATAAAGCTGCTATGAACATTGGGGTGCAGGTGTCATCCTGAAGTAGGGTTCCTTCTGGATATATGCCCAGCAGTGGGATTCCTGGGTCATATGGTAAGTCTATTCCTAGTCTTTTGAGGAATCTCCATACTGTTTCCCACAGTGGCTGCAACAAGCTGCATTCCCGCCAGCAGTGAAGGAGGGTTCCCTTTTCTCTGCAGCCTCTCCAACATTTGTCATTTGTGGATTTTTGAATGATGGCCATTCTGACTGGTGTGGGGTGATACTTCATTGTAGTTTTGATTTGCATTTCTCTGATAATTAGTGATATTGAGCATTTTTTTCATGTGTCTATTGATCATTTGTCTTCCTTGGAGAATTGCTTGTTTAGGTCTTTTGCCCATTTTTGGATTGGGTTGTTTGTGTTTTTCTTATTAAGTAATATGAGCTGCTTATATATTCTGGAGATCAAGCCCTTGTCGGTTTCATTTTACTTACTTTTCTGATTTTAGCTTCTTCTGATGCAGTGGATTTCACCCAGGGGTGATTTTGCTTCCAGAGTGTATTTGTGAGTGTCTGGTGACATTTCTGGTTATCACAACTGAGGACAAGTGTGCTACTTGCATCTTGTAGGTAGAAGCCAAGTATCCTTCAGTGCACAGGGCAGTCCCTAGATTAAATAGTAATAGTGCCAAGACAGACTATTCTTATGGTTATCTTTAAAATGCCTAAAATATACTTGTACCCCTAATGACCTTCTAAAATGAAAATATGACACTTTAGCTCATTTATCTTACAGTCCTTCCTCCCTCTCTCTTATTCCTTATGTTTATAGTGTTATTATTATTTTAGTTTAATCATACAGTCAACAATTATTCATTGAACACCATTGTGTGCCAGGTACTATTTAAAGCATTTAGAATTCGGTAGCAAGCAAGGCAGAGACAGCCTTTATTAAGCTTGCTTTCTTATGGAGGAAATAGGCCATAAAGTCAATTAAACTAAATAAAGTAGCTAATTTAATTTTACATTATATGCATAAACCTCTATTTTGTTTCATAAACTTCCACAAGACTTGTTTATTTCTCACTTTATAAAATGAGGATATCAGCTCTGCTGTATTTTCTTCTGTCTTGTATCATCTTCTTCTACATCTCACATTCTGTCAGCTATATTTTATTAAGACTCATGCCTACTTAAAATCCCATCCCCACAGATGATATATGAATCATTTTCTAAAACTACACAAAGTAGATTCAAGTGTTAGGACAGTATTTGGCTCAGCAATGCACAGCATTTACATAGTCATAATTATCTAAATACTGTTCATGAAACATTAATGAAAGAAATTGAAGATGATATAGAGAAATGGAAATATATTCCATGTTCTTGTATTAGAATAATTAATATTGTTAAAATGGCCATACCACCCAAAGCAATCTACAGATTTAATGCTACCCCTATCAAAACACCCAGGACATTTTTCACAGAACTAGAACAAATAATACTAAAATTCATATGGAACCACAAAAGACCCCAAATTGTCAAAGCAATCTTGAGAAAAAAAGAACAAAACTTGACGTATCACCTTTCCAGACTTCAGACTATAGTATAAAGTTACAGTATCAAACAGTATAGTACAAAGTTACAGGCACAAAAACAGACACATAGATCAATGAAACAGAATAGAGAGCCCAGTAATTAACCCACACACTTATGGTCAATTATATCCTGGAAAGGAAATAAGAATATACAATGGAAAAAAGACAACCTCTTCAATAAGTGGTGCTGGGAAAACTGGACAGCTCCATGTAAAACAATGAGATTGGAACATACTCTCACGTCATATACAAAAATAATCTCAAAATGGATTAAAGACTTAAATGTAAGATCTGAAACAATAAAACTCCTAAAAAAGAACATAGGTAAATCACCCTTTGACATAAATTTTAGCAGTATTTTTTCAGATCTGCCTCCTAAGGCAAATGAAATAAAGCAAAAATAAACTAATAGGACTTCATTAAATGTAAAAGCTCTTGCACAACAAAGGAAACCATCGACAAAAATGAAAAAAACATCATAATCAAGATGGCCAGAGTCAAGGATAAAGAAATGATTCTAAAGGCAGCAAGAGAAAAGCAAAGAGTGAACTACAAGGGAACCCCCATAAGTCTCTCAGCTGATTTCTCTACACAAACACTACAGGCCAGAAGGGAGTGGCAAGATATATTCAAAGCCCTGAATGAAAAAAATATGCAGCCTAGGATACTTTATCCAGCAAGGCTATCCTTTAGGATAGAAGGAGAAATAAAGAGTTTCACAGACAAAAAAAAGCTGCAGGAGTTTAGCAACACTAAACCCATGCTAAAAGAAATATTGAAAGGACTATTTTAAATAGAAAAGCAGCAGGATGCTACAGAAATGAGAAGCTCACAACTGGAAAGGTGATAACTCATGAATTACAAATAAAATAAACATGAAATTATAAAAGAAGACATACAAATCACTGAGAGTGGGAGAGGGAGGAAGGGAAATAGAGAATTTTTTTTCTTTCTTTTTAAAATTTTTTAACAGTAGGATGGGTTTGAGATCATGTTATTATCAGTTTAATAAAAACAGGTATAGGTTAATAGATTTACAAAAAAGGGTAACCACAAGTCAAAAATTTACAAGGGAGTCACAAAAATTAAATAAAATCCATGATAATACAAAGGAAGATTACCAAACCACAAAAGGAAGAAGAAAGGAACAAAGAGGATATACCAATTCAACTGCAAAGATAAGTTCAAAATGGCAATAAACACATATCTATTATTAATTACTGTAAATGTTAATGGACTAAATGCTCCAGTCAAAAGACATAGAGTGGTAGACAGGATAATAAAGCAAGAACCTTCAATATGCTGCATACAAGAGACCCACATTTGGGAGAAGGACACATATAGATTGAGAGTGAAAGGATGGAAAAGGATATTCCATGCAAATGGAAAAGCCAAAAAAGCAGGTGTTGCAGTACTGATTTCAGACAAAATAGACTTTAAAACAAAGGCCATAAAGAAAGATAAAGAAGGACATTTTATAATGATTAAAGGAGTGATACAAGATGAAGATATTACACTCGTTAATATATATGCACCCAATATAGGAGCACCTAAGTACATACAAGAATTACTAACAGAGATAAAGGGCGATATTGATGGGAATACAATAATAGTTGGAGATTTTAACACTGCATTAACATCACTAGACAGATCTTCCAGACAGAAAATAAACAAGACAACAGAGAAATTAAATACTACAATAGAAAAACTAGATTTGGTGGATATTTTCAGAGCATTACACCCCCCAAAAATAGAATATACATTCTTTTCAAGTGCACATGGAACATTTTCCAGGATCGATCATGTACTTGGGCACAAAAGAAACCTCAACAAATTTAAGAAGATAGAAATTATCTCAAGCATCTTTACTGACCACAATTCCATGAAACTGGAAATCAACAACAGAGAAACAAAGGAGAAACAAAGGAAAGCATGGAGATTAAACAATATGTTATTGAAAAAACAATGGATCAATGAGGAAATCAAAGCTGAAATTAAAAAATACCTTGAGACAAATGATAATGAAAGCACAACCACTCAAAACCTATGGCACACAGCAAAGGCAGTGCTAAGAGGGAAGTTTATAGCGATACAGGCCTTCCTCAAAAAAGAAGAACAATCTCAAATAAACAAGTTAACCCACCACCTGAATCAATTAGAAAAAGAAGAACAAAAAGCCCCAAAAAGCAGCAGAAGGAAGGAAATAACAAAGATCAGAGAGGAATTAAATACAATAGAGATTAACAAGACCATAGAAAAAATCAACCAAACCAAAAGCTGGTTTTTTGAAAAAGTAAATAAAATCGACAAACCTCTGGCCAAACTCACAAAGAAGAAAAAAGAGAGAGCACAAATTAGCAAAATAAGAAAGGAAAATGGAGAAATTACAACAAACAAAATAGAAATACAGAATATCATACGAGAATATTATGAAAAACTATATGGAACCAAACTGGATAACCTAGAGGAGATGGACAAGTTTCTGGAAACATACTGTCCACCAAAACTGAATCAAGAAGAAACTGAACACTTGAACAATCCGATCACTAGAAAGGAAATAGAAATAGCAATTAAAAACCTCCCTACAAATAAAAGTCCAGGACCGGATGGCTTCACCGGGGAATTCTACCAAACATACAAAGAAGAACTCATACCAGTCCTTCTCAAACTCTTCCAGACGATTGAAAAGGAGGGAATACTCCCAAACTCATTCTATGAAGCCACCATCACCCTGATACCAAAACCAGGCAAAGACACTACAAAAAAAGAGAATTATAGGCCAATATCACTGATGAACATAGACGCCAAAATCCTCACCAAAATATTAGCAAATAGAATCCAACAACACATAAAAAAGATTATACATCATGACCAAGTGGGGTTCATCCCAGGGACACAAGGCTGGTTCAACATACGCAAATCAATCAATGTAATACATCACATCAACAAGAGAAAGGACAAAAACCACATGATTATCTCAATTGATGCAGAAAAAGCATTTGATAAAATTCAACACCCATTTATGATAAAAACTCTCGCCAAAGTGGGTATAGAGGGAACATATCTCAACATAATAAAAGCTATATATGACAAACCTACAGCCAGCATAGTTCTCAACGGTGAAAAACTCAAAAGCTTCCCACTAAAATCTGGGACAAGACAAGGATGCCCACTATCACCACTCCTATTCAACATAGTCCTGGAAGTCCTAGCCACAGCAATCAGGCAAGAGAAAGAAATAAAAGGGATCCAAATTGGAAAAGAAGAGGTAAAAGTGTCATTACATGCTGACGACATGTTACTATATATAGAAAACCCTAAAAGGTCCACACAAAAGCTACTAGAGCTGATTGAAGAATTCAGCAAGGTAGCAGGTTACAAAATTAATGTTCAAAAATCAGTTGCCTTTCTTTACACTAACGATAAATCAACAGAAAAAGAAAGTAAAGAAACAATCCCCTTTAAAATAGCACCCAAAGTAATAAAATATCTGGGAATAAATCTAACCAAGGAGGTGAAAGAATTATACACAGAAAACTATAAACCATTGATGAAGGAAATTAAAGAAGACTTTAAAAAATAGAAAGATATTCCATGCTCTTGGATTGGAAGAATCAATATTCTTAAAATGGTCACACTGCCCAAGGCAATCTACAGATTTAATGCAATCCCTATCCAATTACCCAGGACATATTTCACAGAACTAGAACAAATCATAATAAAATTTATATGGAACCATCAAAGACCTAGAATTGCTAAAGCATTATTGAAGAGAAAGAAAGAGGCTGGAGGAATAACTCTCCCAGACTTCAGACAATACTATAGAGCTCTATAGAGCTACAGTCATCAAGACAGCATGGTATTGGTACCAAAACAGACATATAGACCAATGGAACAGAATAGAGAGCCCAGAAATGAACCCACAAACTTTTGGTCAACTCATCTTCGACAAAGGAGGCAAGAATATACAATGGAATAAAGACAGTCTCTTCAGCAAATGGTGTTGGGAAAACTGGACAGCAGCATGTAAAGCAATGAAGCTAGAACACTCCCTTACACCATATACAAAAATAAACTCAAAATGGATTAAAGACTTAAACATAAGACAAGATACAATAAACCTCCTAGAGGAAAACATAGGCAAAACATTATCTGACATACATTTCAAAAATTTTCTCCTAGAAGAAATAAAAGCAAGAATAAACAAATGGGACCTAATGAAACTTACAAGCTTCTGCAGAGCAAAGGAAACCAGAAATAAAACAAGAAGAAAACCTACGGAATGGGAGAAAATTTTTGCAAGTGAAACCGACAAAGGCTTGATCTCCAAAATATATAAGCAGCTCATACGACTCAATAAGAAAAAAATAAACAACCCAATCCAAAAATGGGCAGAAGACCTAAACAAGCAACTCTCCAAGGAAGACATACAAATGATCAAAAAGCACATGAAAAAATGCTCAATATCACTAATTATCAGAGAAATGCAAATCAAAACTACAATGAGGTATCACCTCACACCAGTCAGAATGGCCGTCATTCAAAAATCCACAAATGACAAATGCTGGAGAGGCTGTGGAGAAAGGGGAACCCTCCTACACTGCTGGTGGGAATGCAGTTTGGTGCAGCCACTATGGAAAACAGTGTGGAGATTCCTCAAAAGACTAGGAATAGACTTACCATGGGACCCAGGAATCCCACTCCTGGGCTTGTACCCAGAAGGAAATCTACTTCAGGATGACACCTGCACTCCAATGTTCATAGCAGCACTATTTACAATAGCCAAAACATGGAAACAGCCTAAATGTCCATCAACAGGTGACTGGATAAAGAAGAAGTGGTATATTTATACAATGGAATACTACTCAGCCATAAAAACCGACAACATAATGCCATTTGCAGCAACATGGATGCTCCTGGAGAATGTCATTCTAAGTGAAGTAAGCCAGAAAGAGAAAGAAAAATACCATATGAGATCGCTCATATGTGGAATCTAAAAAACAAAAACAAAAACAAACAAACAAACAAAAACAAAGCATAAATACAGGACAGAAATAGACTCATGGACAGAGAATACAGACTTGTGGTTACCAGGGGGGTAGAGGGTGGGAAGGGATAGACTGGGATTTCAAAATTGTAGAATAGATAAACAAGATTACACTGTATAGCACAGGGAAATATACACAAAATGTTATGATAAATCACAGAGAAAAAAATGTGACAATGAGTGTGTATATGTCCATGAATGACTGAAAAATTGTGCTGAACACTGGAATTTGACACAACATTGTAAAATGATTATAAATCAATAAAAAATGTTAAAAAAATGAAAAAAACAGTCTACAGAATGGGAGAAAATACTCACAAATAATATGACAGACAAGGTGTTAATATCCAAAATACACAAACAGCTCATACAAGTCAGTATCAAAAAAAACCTAAACAATCCAACCAAAAAATGAGCAGAACCCTGAATAGACATTTTTCCAAAGACAACATACAGATGGCTGATTGGCACATGAAAAGATGCTCAACGTCACTAATTATGAGAGAAATGCAACCAAAACAACAAGATATCACCTCACACCTGTCAGAATGGCTATCATCAAAAAGCCTACAAATAACAAATGTTGGTAAGGATGTGGAGAAAAGGGAACCCTTGTACACTGTTGGTGGAAATATAAATTGGTACAGCCAATATAGAAAACAGTATGGAGGTCCCTAAAAAATTATGAATAGAACTACCATATGATCCAGCAATTCCACTTCTTAGTATATATTTAGAAAAAATTAAAATACTAATTTGAAAAGATATATGCATGCCAGTGTTCATAGCAGCACTATGTACAATAGCCAAGACATGGAAGCAACTCAGGTGTTCGTTCATGAACAGATGAATGAATAAAGAAGATTATATATATATACTCAGCCATTGAAAAAGAATGAAATTCTGCCATTTACAGCAACGTGGATGGACTTAGAAAATATTATGGTCAGTGAAATAAGTCAGACAGGGAAAGATAAATACTGTATGGTATCATGTATGTGTGGAATGTAAAAAATAATCCAATATAGCAGAGCAGAAATAGACTCACAGAAATAGATAACAAACTAGTGGTTATCAAAGGGGAGAGGAAAGGGGGGAGGGGCAAGATAAGGGTAGAGGATTAAGAGATACAAACTATTATGTATAAAATAGCTAAGCAACAAAGATATATTGTATAGCAGTGAGAATTATACTATTATCTTGTAATAACTTTTAATGTGTAAAAATACTGACTCTGTGTGGTGTATACCTGAAACTAATACAATATTGTTAATCAACAATAAAAAAGTATGCATTGTTCATGATTTTCAATGTACAGAATTGAAAGCAGAAAGCTTTAATGGGAGACTTGATTGTTGTGGGACATAATGTAAAAGTTAATTGGAACTTATTTTACAGATTAGATAGATATAGAGATATGGCTATATAAACAGCAATCCTTGGAGCATTCTCTCCATTAGAAGGGCAAGCTCCCTTTGCTTTCAAGACCCCATGAAAGTACATTTTGATGATGATGCCACCTGACTCCCTCAGGTGCTTTCACAAATTCAATCTAGGTCTTGAGATGCAGAAGTGTTGCCTTTATATCCATTTGGTCACTCCAAACTGTTCTGGAAGCCATATAGCCATGGTCCATTCATGGATTGTTTAGGTGTAAGTTATAAATTAATTCTATTAGGGTATGGATGCATCTTATCTAGGGAATATTTACTTAGTAACTTCAGAGCTAATTCAAGTCTGCACCATCCTAGGTGACATGGCCAGATCCCAGAGACACCTGGGATTAGCTTTTGAGTCAATATAGCCCACTACAGTTGCTTAGAAATGTTCTGGAATCTGAGGTCAAGGCTCTTGAGTAACTAAAAGGATACAGTTGTAAGATTCAAGACTAAATAGACTATTTTTCCTTACTCTCCTTGAAATGCTGAGCTCACTCTTTATCTCAATTTGCTTCATATTTGAAGCAAGTATTTATTTGTTTTCTTTTGTATATCTGTTGTTGATTGCTGCCTAATAAAGCACTCCAAAACTCAGTAGCTTAAAGCAGCCTTCTTATTTGCTCATTATTTTGCATATCAGGAATTTGCACTGGTTGGTTCTTCTGCTAGTTTTGCCTGAGGACATATATGTGGCTAGAGTCAGCTGGCAGATCAGCTGGGAGCTAGTTATCCTGTAACTAAGGTTGGCAGATACAGGAAATAAAAAAACAGGATGCCTAGTAAATTTGAATTCCAGATGAATAATTAATATTTGTTTTAGTATAAGTATGTCTCATGCAATATTCGGGACATACTTACGCTGAAAAATATTTAATGTTCATCTAAAATTCAAATTTAAGTGGGAGTCCTGCATTTTATCTGGCTGCTCTTCCTAGGGGTCCTCAGATGGAAGAGTTCACGTCTGTTCTACGTGGTCTCGTCCTCCAGCAGGTTAGCCTGGTTGGCACATGGTGGTTTCAGAGCAGGAAGAATATAATGCCCACTGAAAATAAACTGTTCAAGCCTCTTCAGGAATCGTGTTTTTTAACGCTCAAACTTGTCAAAGCAAATTACATATTCAAGCCCAGAGTCAATGTAGGAGGGGATTGCAAAATGGTATGGTTACCAGGAGGCATGGTTCACTGGGGACTATTACTGTAATATTTTCTTAGAGGTTCTTCTAATTGTTTTTCTTCCCTTAGTTGCCTATATCACACTCTCTAGTTTTTCTAACCTCTCAACTGATTTTAACAAGTCCTCTTTTGCTCGTAAGTTCACCCACTACTCCAAATCCTCTTTCATCTTGCTGCACTTTGGTCTGATTAACCAGAGCCTGCTGTTTAGCTGTCATATTAAAACTAATCTTTATTGCTTTCCCAAGTTGTGATCACCTTTTCCTTGATTCCATATTTACTTTTGAGTTGATTACTACCTTCTTTTCTTAGAATCCATGTTCACATAACTTCCTAAAAGAAGGTCAACAGGAGGTAAAATTTTAGTACTTTCAATCCTGAGAACATTTTTATAGTCACCACATACCTATTTGATACACAGATATGTCTGTTTAGAAATAGAATGCTAATAAAACCGTAATTTTTAAGGATCTAAAGGTATTTATACATTGACATATAACATCCAGTATTATGAAAAAAGATATCTGATGGCAATTTGATTTGTAGATGACTTTCACCCTATCCTCAGAAACCTTTAGGATCTTCTTTTAAACTTTGTTATTCTAAAATTTCTTGACGATATGTCTAGGTGAGTGTTTTTAATTGATTGTCTTGGACACAAAATGCACTTTCTTTTTAATTAAAAAAGAAAAATACAGAGAAAGAATAATGAGGATCTATGTATAAATCACCCACAATTAAGAACAAAGATTAACTTTTGTTGCTTTATAATCTTTTTATTAATGGATAAAATTAAACTACACATATTGCTAGGGACACATTTTTCGCCATCCCTTCCCAGAAGCAAGTGACAGTGTAAAATTGTTGTGCATCTTTCAGTACTCATTTTTAATTGTGCTATAAATATACATACCAAAAATAATACATACTATAGTTTCATAATCTTAAAATTATATAAATAGCATTATACCATATCTTTCTGCAAATTGCTTATTTCACTCAACATTAGGCTTCTGAGAATTGTCTAGACTGATCTCTAGAGCTCTAGTACACTCATTTTTACTGCTTTATAAATTCTTTTATATAGATATATAACATATTGTATTATTCAAAAACCTACAGGAAACATCAGACTTACTGCTAAAACATCAGCCATTAAAATCAGAAACACTGTATCATCAATACTGTTGCTCTTGGAGGTCCTTGACAGTGCAATGAGATAAGAAAAAGAAATGAGCCATAAAATATTGAATAAAAAGAGATAAAACTGTCATAATTTATAAATTATGTTTTTCTATTTAAAAAGTCAGAAAGAAAAAGGAGGCAAAATAGTAAGATTAATAAGAGAGTTCACCAAAAGCTTCAGACAGTAGAAACACTGTTACACTAAGAGCTTTTATACAAACCAGCAACAATTGTTTCCTATTAAAACTACTTTTGAAGGAAAAAATACATATAAATACAAAATTCAAAAGGCAAAAAAGACAGAAAAATAAAAACAAGTCTCTTGTTGACTTTTTCCCATACAAACCCAGTATATCCACAAGGAGGCAAAAACCATTCTGCTTTTAATTGTGTAATCACTACAAAAATAATCTTTCTGTAATTAAAAAATTTAAATCATACATAACAGAATACAATATTATAACATATAATATATTCATAATAATATGCACAACATGGTGTGCTCAATCTTGCTTTCACACAAATAAAGCAATTTTGGTGAGGCAAGAAACCAGTCCCGTTTCCCTTGGTGCTAAAGCAGGCAGGTGAGGTGGGGGCTCCTAAGTTTCCTGTGGGCCAGAACACATCCTGAGAAGGTGCCCAGGGCAGAGGCCTGCTCACAAGCACCAACACAGCCTCCCTGGCAACACACACCCCACCTGCCACAGGCCTCCCAGTGGGCGGAGGGTCCCTGAGTCAGTGAGGAGCTCCTGGGAGGAAGGGGTGTGTCTCAGGAGGGACGTCAGCAGCAGGAAGCCACAGAGGGGATTCTCTGCTGGATACATGAAGGTCTCAGAACACGCCAGCCATACCCTGAGACAGGGTGATTAGTGGTGCTGGGTTAATAGGTTATCCATTTGGAAAAATGAGTAAATTTGGATCGAGCTCTCATCTTGCACGAAAGGAAATTCCAAGAATACCCATGAGACAACCCTTTAAGTTGAAAGGCATGAAAGAATTAGGAAGCCATATAGGAGACCCTTTTTGTAATCAGGGAGTGGGGAGGTTCGTCCTAAGCCACACAGAAAAGCAAGAGGCAGTAAGGGGAAAACAGCTTTCAGGGTGAACAGGAGGCCATGAGCAGAGCAAAGAGGGAAGTGACAGAGTGTGAGGTGATCTGTGCAGCATGAGTAGCAGCAGAGAAGGGACTGGCTGGTGCCCCGAGGACTGTGCTGCCCTGTGCTGCAGTGCCCATAGCATCCTAGACCAACCCGTGGCCCCTAGAAGGCAGGTGGCAGCCAGCGCTGCACACAGCTGCCAAAGTCTTAGCCAAAAGGTGCTGTGGTGGCCCAGCATAGAGAGTGACTTGATGAGGGCTGTGGGGGTCCTTGGTGACACTTCAGAGTGAGAGGATTGTGGCTGAAGCTGCACTGGGCGTGGCACTTAGGGCCAAGGTGGGGATGCAGGGTCTGGGACTGGATGTGTCAGTCGGGAAGCTGATGTCTGCAATCTCGCCTGCACTTATGAGTGGGGTAGGGTGTGGCGGTGGGACGAGGTAGGTGGCAGGATACGTTTCCAGGAGAGGTAGCAGACTGGGAGGCACTGGGAGTCGGTGCAGAAGCCAGTACCTACAGGCACAAAATGACAACACGATAATGAGATGACGAAGGGAAACCTGGGCCCCTTCTGGAGTTGGAAGGCAGTCTGTGGAGGCAGTTCCAGATTTTCCCAAGAGCCGGCTTCGCCTGGGGCGGCCCCATCAAGGCAGGGCCCCTCTCCACAGACCGTGACAAGTTCAAGCTTTGATGACCTTGTCTAGTGTTTGCTATGGGGAAACCAGGCAAGGATCTCTGTTGGTTGCAGCAGACAGGTAGGTAAGTTTTGTGCTTGGTGGCCCCGTGCTGTTTCACTCTTGAATTAAGCATGGGAGGGGGCACCATCATCTTTCCAGTACTGATAGCCTCTGAATGTTTTATTCAGGCTGTGACTGGCAGGCATGCCCCCGCCCCCGTCCCTCTGCATCCCTAGGCAGAATCCACGGGGAACTGGGCTCCTGTCCTGGCACAGCAACCAACCAAGGGATGAAGGGCTGACCAGAGGCCTGAGCCTCCCCCAACACAGGGAGTGTTTTCGGGAGGGCGGTGCCAGCAAACGGAGAGGGGGCTCTTGGCTTGGGCTGACACCACACCGTGGAGAAACTTCGATGCCGGCAGGCTTCCCTGTGACAGAGTTGCTCAGGAGATGTGGGCAGAACGTCTCCAGGGCCCTCCCTGCGATAAGAGTCAGCTATCTTGGCTTGATAGCTGCCGAGTGCCTGCCTGCCTCGCAGATGGTGGACCACTGCCTGTGGCAGGACTCAAACGGGGATTCCGCAGAGTGCAGAGGAGGAGGGAGGCGCATGTTAATTTGGGACCCTGAGCCAGGAGGAAGGAGAAAATGCTCTTTTCCCAGAGATTAAAGATGCTGAGCAATAAGGTGTTGCTGAAGATGGCAGTGGCCAAGCAGGCTCCACTGGGACAAGAGGATGTGGGGGCTGTGTGCAGAGCCAATCTGCACGGGAGACAGATTGCTCAGCCCACCTGAGGCTGGCTCGGGAGAAAGCGGAGCCGCATTGGCAGCTCTTAGAAAACAAGACAGGGCCCCAGAGCAAGCAAAGGAAGCCCCAGAGGGGTGAACCTTGCTGGGGGTGCCAAAGTCACATGCTGGCCAACCAAGGCACCAGGGCCTGGGAAGAGGCAGCAGTGTCCCTGTTCCAGCTTGGAGGATTCCCCAGTTATGGTTCTGGGACCTGGCAGGCACCCGTGACCACTAGTCAGCTCAAAGCGTGGGCTGGATGTGTTCAAGCAAGTGAGTGGCAACCCACCTGCACCCCAAACTCTGGGAGAAGGGAGGAAATATTGAAGTAAAACTAAGCTCTGTATGGAGGAGAGCAGGAGGCAGAGCGCTGGTAGAGCGCTGATGCCCAGAGAGGCCAGGAGAGGGCACCAGGCTCCGAAGCAGCACTGCCCAAGGGAAGCTTCTTGTCCACTGTGTTGGCCAGGGCTTTGAGGAAGAGGACCATTTCATGACACATCAAAAACATGCATGGACCTGGCTTTGGTGATGCAGGGGCTAAGGCTTGCTGGGAGGAGTCTGGAAATGTTGGGAGGGGTGGTGGAATGAGTTGCCCAGATTCCTGGAGTGGTTCAGTGTGCAGGGCTGGGTTCTGCTTTTCCTCCAAGGGGTGCCGGAAGCTTGGATGGAGGGGGTGGAGATGTCTCCGGATGGCTGGACCAGCCATGGCCTTGCCAAGCACCCTCAGCATCTGCCCCAACCCCGATCCCCTCGGGGAGTTCATGGAGGCCTCCACTGTCCCCTTCCTGGATCCCACTGAGGTACCAGGGATGGGGCAGAAAGGGGGTTCCTCAGAGGAAGCAAGGGCCAAGCCTTCTCACTCAGCCAGGATTCTGGGCTTGGCAACCCAAGGAAGGGAGGGGGCCTGGAAGTAAGTTTAACAGCTGCTTCTCAGTAGAGAGAGCACAGCACAAAGTAAGCACTCAGCAAGTGGCAACTGCTACTGTTATAACTGTGCATTAAATGTGCCGGGGTGGGCTGCCCAGTGGCCCCCAGGGACGTGTAGACAAACCCCAAGAATACTGACCTTTATCTCGAGGCCAGCAGTCAAGGAAAGACACCTTCATCGAGGGAGGGATTCTCTGCACCAGGCACTGTGCTGCCTGCCTCACAGGTGTTGTCTCTTTTAGTCCTCCCAACAGTCCATCTAATTCCACCCCCCGCACCCCTGCCCCCGTTCCCCTCGCTCCACCCCGCACCCCCAGCCCCTTCTGGAGGCTTATCTGGAGCCCTGCAGCCCATCTCTACCCCTGCCTCTTGTGGGCTCTGCTAAGCGTGCATTTGTCAGGGAGCAAACCCCCCAGTTAGTCAGCGTGGACCGTGTAGTTTTGTCTTTCTCTTCGTGCAGACTATAAATTCAAGGACAAGAACCATGTCTCGTTTTTGCCAATCAATCAAAGCACACAACTTTATTGATGATACATACAAATAAATGCAGGCTTGGCTGGAGGGAGTTAAGTCAGTACAGCACATAGAAGGGGAGTGTACTTTTTTGGATGAACAGGTTTATCATCCATCGGCTCGTGAGGAAGAGACAGTAAATGAAGAAGAATTCAACCTAAGCAGCAACCAATGCATTTTCGGCACAAGCTCCCATATGCATCTGGTCTCCACAAAACAGTCCAGCTTAGACAGGGAGACCACCACGGGCAAGGCATCCCTTGTGAGGCGAGAATATGTTGTTCTTTAACCGCAGCTGGCAGCTAAAATGATCCCTTGACCACAGGAAGAAGGCTGCAAGGGAGTAATTTACAATGCACATTGCCTGCAGACTGCAAAAACCAAGAGGGTACTCCAGGCTCTGTGGGAACCCCTGCCTGGCCAATCAGAGTGTGGTCCTTGATCTAGCAAGTGTAACTCTCACCCCGTGAGGTGGTGATTGGTTAAGGCCAGATCTTCAATAGCACCCAGTGCAGAGTCTTTGGGTGAGAACACAAGGGTGTGTTCACCAATCGGGTCTTGGTTTGGGGTGAATCCGTCCCATTCTGTTGGAGGGGGCCATTTAGGAGGCCAGAGTGTGTGGGAAAAGCTGTCTGTCTGCATTTCTGATAAGGAGGGACCAGAAGGACAGCAGCAGTGGGCCACTCAGCAACTCCCCTGCCAACACTGGCTTTTCAGACAAACCCGTCAATGGTTTCAAACCCTGCACCTCAGCATATCCACTTCCTTCTGATATCAAAGGAAACTTCAAGTCTGAAACGGACTTGGCAAGCATGTTATTAATAACTGTCATGCTTATTAACAAATTTAATCCGGCCTGCTGCAGAAATGAGTTGCAACAAAGTGACACAGTCTCCTGACACACTTCATTGATGTACATCTTAATCTGGCCCTGATTTTCACCACTCGCGTTCACGTTACCTGGGGCACAGAAAGCCTTCTCCCCCTCAACAGCAGGGTTGGGAGTAGGGATTGTGTTTCCAGCAATGGAGAGGCTGGCCAAATGACTATTGATATCGTGGCTAAATGAAAAACCAGCATCCCTGGGCTGAACTAACAACAGTTTCCCCTGAATGAAAGGGCTCTTGGAGAGGCCAAGAACACACGTGAAATTTTTATAGCTTTGTGCACTCCAAGTATTTTTATGTTCGTAAGGGAATGGGCGCTGTTTTATTGGGTGTGTTCGGTTGGCCTTGCCCCCACCTGAAGGCCTGTCCTCAGTGCCACCAGGGGCCCCAGGTTCAGTCCAATCTCCATCCTCACTCCAGGGCCTAGCCATAGTTGTGAAATCAAACCAAATCTCAGGCTCCGCCTCATTCAGCTCCTGGTCATCGTCCCATTCCTCTTCTTCCTCCTCCAACTTCTCACTATCACCTCTTCCTATAGTCAGTTTGTAAACACAGTAGCAAGCACCAGCCCCAATCATCAGTCCTGCTGCCATCCAACCCACTTCCCGAGCCCGGCCCATACTCAAGTCTGTGCCAGCCTGGGGGCAGGGCAGGAGAGGGCCTTGCTTCACCTGATTGAAGATGGTTCTTATGGCCAGGGTGAGTAATGGTGGAGGGTAGATGCCTTCAGCCTATCCCAGGCTCCTGTAGCTCTCTTGTAATGAATCTGTGATGAAAAATAACATTAGGGCTTTGAGTTGTGCCTGAATTCGTGCCTTACCAGACAGAGTGGAGTTTGAGTTCTGGTTGAGAGAGGTGGCTTATTGGGCAACTATTTCTTTGTTCTTTTCTGTTATCCTCTGTGTACCCTCAGGATCCACCATTGATATTCCAGGGCCTACAGAGAAGGGCAGGAGATGGGGCTGTGCTATGACAGCCAGGAGGGTGACATGGAGAGGTTGACCTGCAGGTAGTGTCCTCTTCCACCCCTAACCCCCCACCCCCCAAAGACTCACAGCTAGTCTCTCCCACCAGCCTCTTTCAAAGTCACGTAAATTCTTTCTTCTTCCCTTGTCTTCTGTGGTCAATGCTCCTTCCACAGTGACTGAGGGACAATCCAGCAGAAGGACAGATGGAAAGACAAGATAGCCAGCTTTGGAGAACTGAAAGTGTAGTGGATGTATCAGTACTGAGAACACAGGTCCCAATACCCGCTTTTCTGAATTTTCAGCCTTTGAGTTTAAAATATTTCTCACACCGTCCTGACTTTCTTAACGCAGGCTTTCCGCGCCTCCCCCCGTCGTCCGCCATTTCCCCAGCAAAGGCCGCCACACCCCTTTCCCTGCACTGAAATGGGAGAAAGAAGGGGCCGGGAGGGGGCGACTTGGACCCGGCCCGCACCGATCCCAGGCCCCTCCTCCGCCATCCCCACCGCCACCCCCACCCAGGGGTCAGGACTCATCCCACATTCACACCGACCTGCACGTCCCAAGGCAGTTTGCTCCTTCCCTCGCCACGACTTTTTCCAGCGACCTACGGGCCAACAAATCTATAAACCTGCAGACAGACGGGGGACCGAGGGGAAAGAGTTCTTGGTGGACGGAGCAGCACTCAGGACACGAGTGCCGTGATTGTGGACCGTTTCTTTCCTCGGAGTCTCTGTACTAGCCATTCACTCCCCTCACCCGCCGCCCGAAGTCCCTCAGTTCTCTCTACTAAAATGGGCACGAGGAGGGGGACAGCGGTATTTAGAAAGTAGGCGAGAAGGGGACACAGCCCCGATCGGCCCGAACTCAGATCCTTGGCGTTCTTGGCCCTCTCCCATCCCCATCTCCCTCCAAAGAGAGCCCAGGCTCTACCGACCTGCACGGTCCGGGCTAATTTGCTTCTTCCTTCACGAGCCTGCAGAGTAATAGGGGGCTGGTACCCAGACGGAGGCGACTAGCAGTACTTCTGCTCCAGGCAGCTCCTGGTCACGTGACGACCACGTCACCAGTGAGCTCTGGCCCCCAATTTCCACTCCCACAAGCAGTGCAGCAGGCGCCAGTCTGCCCCGTATCTCCCCCCATCACACTGGGCCCTGTCACTCTTTTCCTCTGTAACAATACCAGAAACCAGAAGTAGCGGTGGCTCTCTGGTGTTTGAATTTGCTTTTCCCTAATGACAGGAAGGGGCAGCATCTTTTCCTGAGTCTGTCCTTCACTTATACTTCTTCTTCGGGAAATGTCTTATCCTTTCCTTGGCTCTGAAACTCCTGTCCGTCCTTTCTTAATTTCTACCCCTTCTCACATCCAGTCTCTGCACCAAAATTAAGTGGGAGGAGCAGGAGTAAACGTTCAAGTAGCAGTCAGATTTTGTGGAATATTTTAATAAATTTATGTTCTATTTCATCCATCCTTCCTCTTTTATTGGCTCAAGCTTACACTATTTTATAATCAGAAAATACCATACATGTATATGTATGTGTGTGTATGTGTATATATATATATATATATATATATACACACACACATATAACTAAAAAACAAGATTTCCTAGTTAATAGGGAAGCCTCATCGATTTAAGTTAATTTATACCACATTGAAAATACTTTCTTCTGACTGCACAGGAAATAGCAGCTTTCAAACATCATATTAAAATTAAAAAACATATCCTTACAAATAAGACCAGTGTACTTCCAATATGGTTTATAAATTGATGGATAAAATGAATCTGTAGTGAGGTGGTCAGTGTTTTAATCATGACCAGTTTAGATAAGTGAAGCACTATCCCTTTCTTCTTCCTGGCTGAACTCAAGTAGTGTTAGGTATCAGAAGACTGAGCTCGTCACAGAAGACTGTGGCTGGCTTTCATTCTGGCTTTAAAGGGCAGACTGTATGCAGACCCCAAATTCAGATGAATCTTACATCTTTAGATGAACCTTACAAATTAGTAACTTCACAGATTAGCTTGCTTTTCATTCAAAGGTCTTTATTTAAAATCTGTTCTGAAGTTTGATAATGAAACCCATAAATCATCCAGAACTTAGAGAATTCCCTGCTATCCCATTCATGAAAATGAGACTCAGTAGATGGACTTTTCATTTGATCATGACACTGGTGATATACCTCTGGTATCTGTCACTCTTGCACTGTGCGTCCCCCTAGCATCTTCCAATAGAGATAGTGGTGGGGGGTCTGTGTGTGACTGAATCACTGCAACACCCTTGAGATCCATGCCATTTTTCTCTCACGAAAAGCACAGTTTATAGGCTCCCAAACAGCCACCAGGAGAGAGGTTTTTTCATTCCCTGCCTTCTGTTACAATTTCAGTCCACGGCCCTTACAAGCCCCTCAGAATAATCCCAGAACTCAGGGACAAAGTATGCAGAAGTTAGTCCCCAGACATCCAGCTGTCCCTGCTGGGGAGTCATACTCTAAATATAGACCCTTCAGGCAGCCTCTTTCTTAGAATGTTGAAATATGACACTCCAGCAGGAAGCTCCCTGTGTGAGAGGCCCCAATGTCGAGGAGGTCCCTCTGGGAGGTAGACCAGGAAGCCCAGAGTGCCTTACTGGTGAACATTCACAAGTCAAGAACATATCACAACTTTCTGGTCTTCCTTAAACTTTTATATTCTAAATACACCAACATTACACCCCATCTTTCTAAACCCTTACCTCACTCATTTCACCATTATCACCCTACACTGTTCTTTTCATCATTCTGTGTTTACTTCTCTGAGGCAAATGAATTCTATTTATGAAGCTTTACTTACAGAACTAGCAGATTCAACTGTCCATCATTCAATTTTTGGGTCTAAGTGCTTATATAAGTAGCTTTTATTTATTTTGAATCTATACGTTAGAAAGAACTAAGGAGTATGTAAAGCTTAACAAAGACAGGTGCTTTGGTGTCATGGACGTGGCTCTCCAGTAAGGACTCATTTTCACAACTCTTAGCCAGGCTTCAAGGACAAAAGCTCCACCATCACCTCTCCACAGTAGTAAAAAAAAAATCTCTCCCCTTTGGTGTACTTTTCAATTATTCCAATGTATACCCCCTGACCACCATTCTCCCAGACTGTCAAACCTTTCCTGTTTGGATCCACTCCCTCTCTAAAATTTCCTAAACCCCATGGCAATGAGAACTCTTTCAATCCGCTTACTTTGTAATTTTGATCCACAGTTTCTACCAAAGAACCTGGTGACTAGCATTTAAAATCTACTTTTCCCTCCATTATACATCTACCAACAAATATGTATTTAAGGGCATGCTATTTGCCTGACATACCATTTCAAAAGCAAAAAGGGAAAATCCTTAAGCAAATCCTCAGACAAGCCTTCAAAAGACTATGTGAAGCCACTGCCAAAAGGAACCTTTTGGCTTAAATCAGTGTATGGTCACATGTGATATGTGATGTGTGATTTTATAAAGTACCTGAAAACAGAAAAGGATCAGAAGATGATAATACCAGTGGAATTATGGAGGGTGAGAAAAATAAATCATGGAAGATTGTTATCTTAAAAAGCTATATTACTTTTTGTATTGTGTTATTTGATTTTGTATTGTGTATTAATTTTGTTTGATTGCAAGCAACAGAAACCAAACCCAGTTAACTTAAATAATGAAGAAATGTTGAAGACCACAGTCAGCTTTAAGGTGTCTAGCTAGGAGGGATTGATAGATGATCTCTTCAGGATGCCATAATTCCACTGATTTTTCAGTTTTCTATCTCTGTTCAAGGTTTAAATTCCAGTGAGAGAGCACTGAGTTCTGTTTGGGCACAATGCCCACCCCTTTGCTGGGGAAAATGACAGAATATGTAAAATGTGAAATGCACTTCCTTTATTTTCCCAGAGAGAAATGCAAACTGTTTCAGATGCTATTGTTGATTTGCAAGAACCCTTTAATTACTTTGGATATGAATCCTTTGTCCAGTTCTGGCTGAGGCACTGGGGATCTTTTTGCCACAGCATACCTTAGTTGTAATTTTCACATTGACTGAACATTAGACAGGTCCAGTTCTGACATGGTGATTCAGAAGGCTGTCTTCTAAGCCAAAGCTACCTGGCTTCCCTGACAGGATTTCACAAGGTTGCATCTACAGTTCAGAGCCTTGTCCCCATCGCTTCATGATCAATACCTGATTTTGTCTGTATGCTGAGAGCAGATGCCTCTGTCAAAGGAAGACCCCCATTCATAGAGACATATATAAATCTGGATCTGAATGCCCAAACCCATGGATCTCTGCATTCTCTCTCTGTAAGTAGGCCACACAGGTAGCTAAGTCTCACAAGGGAGTGACAACTGAATCTGAAAAGTATACCCTGAGAAATACAACTGTACTAGAGGTTTCTGTCAGTTTTACCAGCCCATTTTCTCCCTGTAGGCAAGCTACTACTTGGGAAGCTACGATCTTCAGAAGGTTGCTTGCTGAGCCTGCAATCAGAGCAAGGGCACTGGTGCACTTTAAGAAGCGGCTTTCAGCTAAGAAACTTAAAAGTACGCAGCATGGGGATTGCTCTGCCAAAGAAAGTTAATTTTTCCATTCATCTTAGCCAAGCCTCCTTCTCCTCCAGACAGTGCTTGGGTGGGAACTACCAGCACTTCCCTCTGACTCTCCTTTTCATATATTCCTATGCTTGAATAAGCCCCTTTGCTGCACATGATCTTTCTCTGAAAACAGAATCATATGGTTGATTTGGTTTCTGTTTACTAAATTTCAGTTGTACCCTGTACACCTTAAACTTACACAGTCCTGTATATCAATTATATCTCAATAAAATTGGAAGAAAAAATATTTCAGTCATATTGCAGTACTGTCCTTCAGTAATTACATCGATATGAGTTTCCCTGGAGTTTTGCCTGTTCCCAAGCTTCCCAGTCTCTTGATTCACTCCCATATGGTTTGTGGATTGTAAAATTTATATTCAGATAATGGCCTCATATCCAAACAAGGAATATCCCACTGTAAACCCCATATTCTGACATTATTTTATTATTTTCCCACTCTAAAAAAGTTCGATGATTGCTGACAGGTGAATCTTTGAGTTCATCAAACCAGTCAGTGAAGAGGTTTCACACTAGTTGCTAGATGCCAAGTTTAGCCAATTTTGTCTTGGTCTCAGTGTTCCTCCACTATTTCATTTAAGGAGGATATTCTCTATCTGTCCATAAGTATATTTTGTAATGTTCTTTCTATGACACTCACTTCATCAGTGTCTGACAGATATCCACTATGTACTTGTGATTTCTGTTCAACCTTTTCTGTGTCATTGGCTTCTGAGGGCTCTGTGCCTCTTCCTTGCCGTCGGATGCAAGTGAAAGTCTGTAGCTCTCCAGTTTAGAAGACTGGCCTAGTCAGAAGATCTGTGTATTCTCAGACACACTGATTAGCTCATCCAGGACTGTGTTTTGTGCTAGGCCCCAGAAGACACTAAGATTGTTTTGAGTGAAATGTGTAACACTCCCTACAAGTGAGAAAGTGCGGGGCTTTTGGAGGCCATCACCCAACGCTTTCCAACTCCCACTCTATTTTTTGCTCAAATGAAAATAGCTTTACAGCAATTTTTTTTCTCATAAAAAGAATGCAGGCTGGGGGTGGGAGAGGGCAGAACAGAAAGAATTCTTTCTGCATTAAGAAAGAAAAAAACACCCTCTCACTCCTTTTCTGATGACTTTTTCGTTTTAGATCTGGGATTAGATTTCAGAGGAAATGGTAGACATTAATAGCTGGGAGGCCAGGAGGTGGAAGGAGAGTTGCTGTCCCAGGAGCCTAGGGAAGGAAGAAGCAATTTTTCAAAAAGTACAAGTGGCCAGTAACCCCAAGGGAAGATGCTGTCCCTTTCTGGTAATCGGAGGAAGGCAAACACAACTACAGGGAGATGGGATTAGCAAAGAAGAAAGAGTAAGAAGGCCTGGTATGGGGGAGGGAATGGAGGGGGGCGGGCCCTCCTCTGCCGCACTGCTGGTGGGAGGGGAAACTGGGGACCCGAGTTGGTGGATGACGTAGCTCTCACGTGACAAAGAGCTGACGTGTGCAGAAGTCCTTCTTGCTCTGGTCGTTGTTCCCGTCTGAGTACCAGCTCCCCATTGCCCTGAGGGCGAGCGGGCCTGCGGCAGAGGGAAGCAGAAGAAAACTGTCCGGGATTCCTGCAGGTCAGTGCCTGGGAGATTCCAGAAGGTGGGGGTTGGCCGAGGGCGCAGGGCGGAGACCGTCGCAGGTCCTGGGGCGCCTCCGTCGTTTCTCCAACTCGCCGCTGGCTTTCCAAGACATCTGTCCCGCCCGCAGCCCATTTCGATGCTGCGAAATGGTGAGCAGAGGGAGTGTTTGGAAAGGAGCCCAGAGATCGGGAGGTGGGAATCTGGTGGGAACCGAGGCCATAATCTGGATAGGGAGCTGTGGCCTGGGTATTGTCCCCTAGTCCTCCAGGACAGTGCCGGCGGGGCAGGGCTGGACATGGGGAGGGAGAGTGCAACGTGATGTGTCAGCAGAACCCCGAGAGGGGTAATAGGGGTGGGAAACCTTTGACAACCAGGCCTCCGAATTAGGAAAGAGTTTTCTGCTCTGGGGACTGGTCCGTCCACTAAGCACTCGGTAGCGGCTGTTTCCCGTCTTTCTGACTGGGACTGTGTCTTCCTGACCATGGCTCTGTGTCTTGTGGGTCCGAGCCTCTCCCGGGTTGCCAGTCTTTCCGTAGGTTGCGGCACTACGCCAGGCTAGAGAAGAGGAAGGAAATTAACCCTGATCCGCGAAGGTCGATTTAAGGGTAAGACCATCTGGGGACCCTAAGCGGGGCGGTGGTGGGGGTGGGAAGAAACCAGAGATGGCAAAAATCTAGGTTAGATCTGAGTCTGAGTGTGTTTCTTGCACTCTCAGGACTGTGGCGAAATGGCGTGCGGGGTGTGTATGTGTGTGTGTGTATGTGTGTGCGTGCGCGCGCGCGCGCGTGTGTCGCGGGTGGGGTGGGGTGGGGGAGAGTGACAGAAGGGAAACCTATCAGAGAGTTTGTTCATAATCCTCTTCTCTCAACAGCACTTAGTCCCCCTGTTTTCGATCTGTCATCCTGCAGGTCGGCTGTAGCAGGTGGCACCACTTGAAGCAAGGGAGGAAGTTTCCTCGGATCAGCAGAGGTCGGTGTGGGCGTGGGGGCTGCTTGGAATGGGGGAGGGGCTTGGAAATCGCCCGCAGTTGGACAGGCTCACCCAATCCTACCTTATTTCCCTAGTATCCCTTCCATTTCAGGCTAGGGAAGGGGCAGTCATGTGCATGTTTCCGATGTTATAGAGAGGTTAAAAAAATCTGACAACCTGATGGTGAATCAGGAAAGCAACGAATGAACAGTCAATCCATCAAACCTTCAGTTCTCCCTGGCTCTGGTCTCTCTGCAGATTGCAAGGTTTGTTGGGCGTGGCACATCTCCAGGGGAGGGAAGAAGGGGCAAGCTGCCTGTCTGGAGGAGGTTAGTGCAAGGGTGCCACTCCCTGGGAACACCAAGGTTGGGGAGCTGAGGCCCAAGCAGAGACTATTGGCTCCATTGCCTTTATCTAGACTTGGCGAGGTGGTGGGCTGGGGAGGGCAGGGAGAGGTGAAATAAGGGGAATAGAGTTTGTTAGCAATCTACATTTCCCACCAAGTACTCATTTACTTGTCCCTGTGCAACTCCCTGCACGGACAACACAAAGAGAAGAGAAACTCAAACCTCGTTTCCTTCCTCCACCCTAGGTCCACCTCCAGTATCAGCTATTGTGGCCTTGAAGTGGCTGAAGACAATCACCCTTCACTGGCCTGCACCCAGACCAGGCCCATAGCACTCCTCCCCCAGCTTGAGTGACCACTCTGTTCCTTGGTCCCTGATACTGTCAGGGACGATTGCATGGGCTACGCCAGGAAAGTAGGCTGGGTGACTGCGGGACTGGTGATTGGGGCTGGAGCCTGCTATTGCATTTATAAACTGACCAGGGGAAGAAAACAGAACAAGGAGAAAATGGCTGAGGGAGGGTCTGGGGACGTGGATGATGTTCGGGACTGTCCTGGGGCCAGGTACAATGACTGGTCTGACGATGATGATGATAACAGTGAGAACAAAGGTATAGTATGGTACCCACCTTGGGCCCGGATTGGGACTGAGGCTGGGACCAGAGCTAGGGCCAGGGCAAGGGCCAGAGCTACCCGGGCTCGTCGTGCTGTCCAGAAACGGGCTTCCCCCAATTCAGATGATACTATTTTGTCCCCTCAAGAGCTGCAAAAAGTTCTTTGCTTGGTTGAGATGTCTGAAAAGCCTTATATTCTTGAAGCAGCTTTAATCGCTCTGGGTAACAATGCTGCCTATGCATTTAACAGAGATATTATTCGTGATCTGGGTGGTCTCCCAATTGTTGCAAAGATTCTCAATACTCGGGATCCCATAGTCAAGGAAAAGGCTTTAATTGTCCTAAATAACTTGAGTGTGAATGCTGAAAACCAGCGCAGGCTTAAGATATACATGAATCAAGTGTGTGATGACACAATCACTTCTCGCTTGAATTCATCTGTGCAGCTGGCGGGACTAAGATTGCTTACGAACATGACTGTTACTAATGAGTATCAGCACATGCTTGCTAATTCCATTTCAGACTTTTTTCGTTTATTTTCAGCAGGAAATGAAGAAACCAAATTTCAGGTTTTGAAACTCCTTTTGAATTTGGCTGAAAATCCAGCCATGGCTAGAGAACTGCTCAGGGCCCAAGTACCATCTTCACTGGGTTCCCTCTTTAATAAGAAAGAGAACAAAGAGGTGATTCTTAAACTTCTGGTCATATTTGAGAACATAAATGACAATTTTAAATGGGAAGAAAATGAATCTATTCAGAATCAATTCGGTGAAGGTTCACTTTTTTTCTTTTTAAAAGAATTTCAAGTGTGTGCTGATAAGATTCTGGGGATAGAAAGTCATCATGATTTTCTGGTGAAAGTAAAAATTGGAAAATTCATAGCCAAACTGGCTGAGCATATGTTCCCGAAGAGCCAGGAATAACCTCTTGATTTTGTAGCTTAGAAGCAACACACATTGTAAACTATTCCTTTTCTCCACCTTGTTTTTATGGTAAAGGAATCCTTGCCAGTTTTGAGTAATGAATATCATATTGTATCATCAACGCTGATATTTATCTGAGTTGGTCTTCAGGTATAAGCTGGATGAATGAATATCACTATCTGTTTTGAAAATATGTTTGTTGCTTTTTATCTCGCTGCCTAGATTGAAATATTTTTACTATTTCTTCTGCATAAGTGACAGTGAACCAATTCGTCATAAATAAGCTCCCTCCTGTCATTTGCATTGACTTCATTTGTGTATCATCAATAAAATTGTGTGTTAATGCTGGAAAAAAAAGAAAGAAGAAAGAAAGAAACTATCCTTGTCTTTTGGTTTATGATCTAGTTAGAGAGATAAGAAACATACGAACAAAAAGATAACAGAATATCTTGAGCATATACTTATTGTGAAATATGTGCACTCAGTGCAGAGGAAGCAAAGACTTTTGTGGGATACAGTAGTCAGCTACAGATTTATGGAGGAAGTGGCCATTTAAAATGAGTCCTGAATGGGGCAGGTAGTTAGGGCATTCCATGTGATGGGAGTGAGGGTGGACCAGTGTGAGAAAGGCATGGAGGTAGGAACTGTCTTCCTATGACAATGAGGAGACTAGTCTGCTTAGAGGGGAGAGTGTGAGGAGTGAAAGTAGATAAGTTTGGAAAGCTGACTGAAGTTAGTTTGTGGAGAGCTGTTTGAATATTATCCCACTGAACACTGAGAGCCACTAAATAATTTTGACAAGAAAGAATAATTAGAATTTGTATAAAAGTCCCTCTCTAACTTACTGTGCATTGTCCGCGAGGGTGTGGCAAAATGGACCCATTCAAACCCTGGTGGTAGGAATAAGCTTATGCTGGCACAAGGTTTGTGGACAACCATTTGGTAATATACATCACAAGCCTTAAAATATATAAACCTTTTGTCCTAAGGAAATAATTGAATCATTAGTTAAAGATTGTATATATAAGACTGTTCATCCCAGCACTGTCTAATATAGGAAAAATGGAAACAATTTAAATGTCTTGCACACTGGATTGGTTGAATAAATTAAGGAATGTTCACATGGTGAATAAATTAAGAAATGTTCACATGGTATAAGATAAATATGTTGATTGGAATCCATATTGCCAGGAAAAGATATTCATCATGCATTGTTAGGTGAGAAAGGTAGGTTAGATAGCAGTAGTGATAGTGTGATTCCACTTTTTTTGAGAATATAAAATATGTTTAAGTAGACATTAAAAACTCTAGAATTACAGACACCCAAATAGTAACAGTGGTTATATTTGGGTGGAAGGATAGAGTGATCTTTAATTTTTAACTTTTTATTCATCTCTGTGTTCTTATTTATCTAAAACAAATATTGATCTTTCAAAACTTTTTGAAAAAGTGTTGGGAATGAGGCAAGTAATTGATTGGAGCATGTATCGGGTGCAAAAATATTTAGATTAAAAATGAGATGGGTTGAAGTTTTCTCTCTGAAATAATAGATGAGTGGTGACAGTGGGGCTCGTGAGGATTAAATGAAGTAACACATGCAAAATATTTAGAATGTTCTGGCATATAACAGTTAATTAAGAAAACTGAGCACGTTCAATTACTTAGAATTCAGGGTTGATAGTTTCTTTGGTTGATCTTTGTTTTACTGGGGGCATTCTGCCATGTGTTAGTGTCTTTTAATAAATAATAACAACAATAAAGGTTAGCATTTATTAAGTGACTACTGTGTAGAATTCTGTCATTCTTGCAAGGCAACTGTTAACAATAATTTCTCAAAGAAATAGGGTCTTCTTATTTCTAAGAAGTCAAAGTGTTTCATCAGACATGATCTCACCAGCCCTCACAGCTCCTAATCAGTTTGTGGATGTTATCCTGCTTTATATATGAGGCCAGGAAAAGGTAAAATCTCTGTTCAGTTATGATCTATTTTCAGCCCCAGGCTTCCATTTACTTACTCTAATGTTACCTATAGTAGACAAAAGGACCAAGGATTGGTTGGCTTAAAGTTGTTGGGTATGGTGACCCTATTGAATCATGCATATGTGGGGAATTAGTTGACATTAGTTTTAAGGGTGGGGAAAGGGTAAAGAGAACTAACATTTTTCTTACTCTATTATTAGATAGGAGAAAATGATTTCAGAGTGGAAGGCTAATCCATTTAAAATAAATTGAGTTTGAGGTGTCTGCGTGACATCCAGAGGGAGACACTGTATTATTATCTGAATGTGTTGATCTGGTGCTCAGAGGAGAAGGCTAGGCTGTAGATACAGATTTGGGGGCCACCAGCAGATGAATGCTAATTGAGGACATGGGAGTAGATGTAAACTCGAGAGAGAATGTGCAGAGTGTGAGTGGAGGGCTGCAGAAAGAACTGGCTAAGGGATTGTGGCAGCTCGAGAGAGAAGCATAGAATTGAAACTGTATACCCTTCCAGACACTTTTACTATCCCTACATCTATATATTCTATACATCAATTGGATTATACTGTAGATAAATTTTTGGAGCCTGATTTCAATTTTTTTTCAATTTTTCTCCTAAAAATTATTCATTGGAGATACTTGAGAAAGTAGACAATGAGAACAAATTCGTCCCCTGACCCAGGTCTGTAGCTTGAATATCTAAAACTATATTTGGATCAAGCCATGTTGAACTTAGGTTGCTGAGTGACTTTTCTACATGGGGTGAAGATGAGGTTAACTTGGGTAATACAAAGCCACCGTGTGGCAGGGGCACAGACCTGACCAGTGTCCATCTACTCCTGCAGGTCTCTTCTCATCCCCTCCTTCCTTCCCATCCTTCTTCCCTCTCCCTCCCTTGCACTTCTCCCTTTATTTCCCCCTTCTGGGAGACCATTGGCAGTATTCTCTTTGTGCCTCTGTGTCTTTTGGGGGTGACCATTTAATTCCCATGACACTGGGTCATGCACCCATGGGCACTGAATACAGAATAATAATTGTCACGGTGGTAATACGGTGACCCTGGGTGTGGTTGGATGCCAAGACTTTTTGGACCTCTGTTGAACAGAGACTGAGTAGGCACTAGTCTTAGCGTGGCACAACCTGATGTGCACTGCATGAGATTTTGATGTCTCACACCTGGTATTATTTGGAACAGAATCACCCAGACTTTGGGAAGTGCTGTGTGAGACAATGTGTGACTGTCTGGTCCGGGGAGGCCACTGGACTGGCCCAGCCACATGCGGATGTCCAGATGTTTTCACATCAGGGGTTGCCACTCTCAGTCATTTTGGGAAGGGCACAGTTCTGTGATTGTGGCAGCTCATGGGGGCAGGGAGGAGGCAATGTCCTCTCTTTAGAGAGGATGGCAGCATCTGGGAAGCCAAGGAAATTAGAAACTCAGAAGATATCCTGCTAATTTGGGTTTGCTGTCATCTAACGGTTTTAGGAATTTGAGTGGGTCTATCCAAGTCAAATGTATTCAAAGGTGATTTTACAAAGATGGAATATAGTTCTCTAAGTTGTCACCCAAAGCATAATATTCCAAGGCTCAAAAAACTGGTTTTCTATTTTTAAATTCATATTTTACTTGCCTTGTTTCAAAAGAGCTTCTAAGTGTAGGTTTAGCAAATTGATGTGGTTGAGGCAAATTTTGTGTTTATGCCTCTGTTTGGTTAATTTCTCTGGTAAATTCCCTTGAGAATGGCTTTTCTAAGAATGATTGTGACTATTTTCAATGCTATCTTTTTACATTTGTTGTACATCACATCCCAAGCTGAAGTTTTTTTTTTTTTCCCCTGGTTTCTCTGTTTAAACTGTGGCTTTTCCTTGCTTTTACACCAGAGCTATGGTGCTGCCATCCTGGGGTGCAGAAGACTAGGATAATGGCTCCTGGTCAGCCCTGCCCTGAGGTGTAGTATCGAGCAGGGTAAAACCTATTTCCTTTCCGGGATGTATACCTCTATGCTTGACCCTCTCCACTGGGTCCCTCTCAGGCCTTGTGTTAAGGGCTTGGGCAATGTTGGTTTGGGGACAGGCCTGAGGGGACAGAAAGTGGAGGGAATGGGAAAGAAGTGTTATTGGAGGGGAAACTTTATCCTGCCAGGTTCATGCAAATGTAATTCAATCCACCAGACAGTGGTCTAAGTGTAACTTTCTGGCCCTTGTTGACCATTTACATTTTAAGAAGTGAAGGAAGTATATAATACAAGCATCTTTGTTTGGGCACAGAGCCTTCTGTTTATTGAGCATTTCTAAGTTTGCACATGGACATAACATGTTATAAAATGGGGTAGAATTTCTTTCTGAAAACAAAAAACAGAATGACAATCTATGTTACTATAAGAAATATAATTACCCATAGACCAGATTCGTAGTGTTGGCTGCTCAGAACATTCTGTCCCTAAAAGCAGTGTACATCAGAAACCAAATTATCATCAGAAGGTTGTTTATTTAGTGGGCAGGCAATCAGGGTAAGCTGACTTAGCTAGATGTCAGTGCTGTCAGAGTAGGAGAAATTGGTGCATCCATGTCTGGTATGGGGATTGATCTGCGGCTGAAATCAAATACTTGTATTCAAAAGGTAGAGCATACTTCTCCTCGGACACAGTTATAAATTTTTCCTAGATGCCCCTTTGCCAGAGGTGGATCATCAGTTGATGGTAGTTTTATGACTGTTAAGATCTTACTATCAGTTGGCTTTCATAGAGTCTGAGATATGTATAGTTTTACAGCAGGAACAAACTGTACTATTCTCAATGCATTCTTTCCTACATGTTGATTAGTATATCTCTTTTCTTGATTTTTTGATAAGTAATAATAACTTGTTATTAATTTTTTGAGACCCAAGTGAAACAATTTATCACCTCTATTTTTTTTCCATTTCCATTTCAGTCTTCTGTTCACTAAAATGTGATTTAACTACAATTTTGCCAATTTGTGTGGCTTTCTTTTAATAAGCTGTAATGAAAACCCTGACATAATTAAATGGATAAATAAAAGAAAACTTCTAATTTTTACCTTCTTATATCATTTAAAATGAATTAAATGGATTCCCTTTTTGATATCAGAAAAGATATTAGTAATACCCTGGAATTGCTTTTTGGCTGTTTTTAAACTAGCAATAGAAGTCCTAGATATTTTTGTTTTAACTTAGAAAGGGGACAAATTAGTCCCCCTGGGGAAGAAGGCCATATTACAGCCTCTGCAATATTGGACTGGATTATGCATCCAGCTGGGTATTTGACTACCACTCTGAGACAGATTTTGGAGTTAACAGCACTCTGAGAGGTTATTTTTCATAATGACTCTATTTTAAACTTCTTTATTGTGTTTTCTTAAACCTTGGAAGTTCTTCATGCCTATTAAAAACCGAAACAGATGTAACATAAATTAAAATATAAAATTTCCCTCTTCTCATCTATGTTTACAGTTACCTACTATTAATGTGTTCTATGCATATATAAACATAAATGAAATATACCTTCATGTTTTTATCAGAAAATGAGCTCACAGTCCACACATTGTTCTGTTCTGCAACTTGTATTTCATTGAAAATACATCACATGCATATTTCCATGCATATCTTATCTCATTTAGCTTTGTTCATGATGTTGTTTTCTGTGGATGATGTACATATTTAAGCAGTCATATTGTACAGCCTTTCCCTTTAAGGCTTCTAGGTTTGAGATCATGCTGAGGTAAGCTCTCCCTTCCCCTGAAAGGTTTTAAAAATTTTAAAATATTTCTTCAAGGTTTTAAAAGTAGCTATTCTAGTGTGTGTGTGTGTGTGTGTGTGTGCGCTTAATCCTTCTGGTATACAATGTTTTGTGTGGTGTGAAGTAGAGATGTAATTTTACTTCTTTTTCCCAGCCCCAGACATTGGATATGCCATCCTTTTCTCCACTTTTTGGCAGAACTTTTTATACATTATTATTCATAGGTTATTTAAAAATGTTATTCTTCTGTATAAAATGGAAACAGTATTGCTTTTTTTGCTATCTCTGAGGTATGTTGGTAAGGTATCTTTGAGGACTGTTGGTGAAGTCCTATATCAGAGAACCTTTTTATTAAAGATGGGATGAATAGCATTGGGTTGTGATACTAGTACCTCATTGTGTATGGATCTATTATGAAGAAACATAAAACATCAAAAGGATAAATAAAGTGCACTTTGGGCTATGAAAATGCCACAATTTATAAAAGGTAGTTTAGCAGGTGACTTACATGAGTGTGACAACACTTCACTCAAAGCAATCTTAATGTTGTTCTGGAACACATGACAATGATCTAGCTAATCAGTGTATTTGAGAGTTTGAAAATCTGCCAGCTAACCTAGTCTTCCAAGCAGGAGAGTTATTATACATTGTCACATGTGCCTTGGAACCAAAGATAAGAAACTAATCTTTTTGAAACATGGAATGAACTGTCAGATCTAGAGGAATTGAGCACTATGAGTTAAAACATTTTGGTGGGCAATTACAAGATAAAGTAATATTCTTATCAAAAAACTGGAAAATATACAGATTTAAATTTATAAAAGACACTCAGATACAAAAAGAGAAAATAATATAATCAAAAAAACCCTGAAACAAACATCAGTGATACATTGACACTGAGGCAGTTGACTGAAGTAGCAATTGATGAAAACATTCTATGGATGAGTTTGATAGAGGATACTCCTTTCACTAGTAATACATATCCTTTTAAGCAAAATAAATAAGATAATGTTAGCACATGGTCTCTAAAGTGCACTACTTTCTAAAAACGTCCTAGAATAGAGGAATGCTATTGATTTTTTTGTGTTTATCTTATGCCTCACCACCTCTTCTATTTTGCTTATTGACTATGTGACTTTTAAATAGTCCTTTGTGTTTTAGACAAATACAGTCATATTGATTGTAAATAGAAATTAGTTTTAACTTTCCCCAATTTTACACTTTCTTATTGCAATAACTTTAATCACCAAAAATATTATTGAATAAAAATGGAGATTATGAATGATCCGGTTTTAGTGGAAATGACTTTGACATTTCATGGTTAGAATGAAGATTGCTGTTGAGTACTGGTAAAAAGCATTTTCAGTATTTAAGTTATTCTCTTCTATTCTTGTTGGTATCCATTAGGAGTAGCTGCTGATGTTTTTCTAATGGCTTTTCAATATCTATTGACAGAAACTTAATTTTCCTCCTTTAATATTTCCCCTTTAGTTTAAATGAATTATATTGATAGACTTCCTGATTTTGACTATTTTTGCCTTTGTAGATTAATTCCTACATAGTATAACTTTTTCTTGCCAAACTTCTGGGTTATATTTAAGTTTTGTAGTTTGCTAATATTTCATTTTGATTTTTATATTTATTATTAATATCTGTTTATAGTTATCTCTGGTGTACTGTCTTTAACAGGTTTTGGTCTTAGGTTTGCTAGCTTTATAAAATTCATTAGTTAATTTTCAGTTTTTTTCCTCTTTTCTAGTAGAGTTTAAATAATATCGGTATAATCTCTTTTTTGAAGGTTAGATAGATCAATTTACTTTTTTCTTAAACATATATACCTTTAAGAATGGGGCCCAGTAATATTGAAATAATGTCGTTTAAAAAAATGGTTAGATAGAACTGAATTGCAGAGCCATTTTGTTCTGGTTTCTTTTTTAGTGGTAGATCTACAATCACATTTCCAATCTTATCTCTAGAATTTGTGTACTTGAATTTTCTCTTTCTTGGGTTAATGCTGATAACTTCTGTTCTACAGGGAAATCATCCATTACGTTTAGATTTTTAAATTTGATGTCATAGATTCACATGTAAAATTATAACTCTTTTAATCACAGCTTTTTATGTAGTTAAACCCTTTATTATTTATAATTTATATACTTTTGCTTTTCTTCTGTTATTACTTAGTTGTACTCATGGAGAGTATGTTTAATTTATTGGTCGTTTCAAAGAACCAGCCTTTTATTTAACATTTCTACAATTTTTTTTCTGGTTATTATTTTTAACTTTACTAATTTCTTCTATCTTTGGATTTGTTCTGTTGTAATTTTCTAATTCTTCAAGAAGAGTGCTTATTTCTTTTATTTATGGTATTCTTGAATAATAAAGGTAATTTAGACTGTTTTTCTGTGAGTACAGCTTTAGCCATGCCCCATAAACTTTGATATGATGCATTCTCCTTTTCTTTACTTACCTTATAGCTTGCAGTTTTATTTTTAATCTCCTCTTTGACCCAGGGGTTATTCTGGAGAGCAGTGCTATATTATCAGGCAGTTACATTTAATAATGTTCTTTTATTATTGATTTCTTATTTTATTTTATTAAGATAAGAGGATGTGACTATAAATTCTCTCCTTTTTGGAATGTATTTCCTCTTTCATTTAATCTGAGTTTTAATATTTGAAAATCATGTTTTTCAATCCCCAAAAGTATTTTTTCTGCTTTAATTGTTTGCCTTTCAGTGCTATTATTACTCATTTTGCTAAAGATTATATATGACTCCTTAGGTAGTTCTGTTTCAGTGGAAGATAATATGTTTTGAAGTGCACAGACAATGAATATGAATAGTCATCTGTGGAAGTAATAAGAGGGACTGGAGAAATTTGGAGACTAGAAAACTCCAAGGAAGGTCTTCTGGGAGATGTACCTTGGAGGCAGGAGTGGGATTTGATTGAAATAAATTGTATGATTCTGCATTTATTCTTCACTATATGTGCATTTTCTTCAAACATGGTTTCTTAGACATACCTAGTAATGCCTACCTAAGTGGTAAAGTTTTAAAGAAAGTATCTTTAGACTCTTACCCATAATTCATTTGTTTTCTCACTGTTTCCCCCACCTCTTCCAGATTTGTAATGTATCTCGTTAACACAGTAGTCCAGCTACCGTTATTATATTGTATTGTATCGTATGTTAATTACCTTAGTTGTAGCTTAAAAGAGTGGTGCCCAGAATTTAGTGTCAAAGAGAAAACAGGGTGCAAGCAAATAAACAGTGTAGAGACTATGCTTGACCAACAGCTGATACCATTTCCCAGTGGGTCATCCTGCTTATGTCTCCGAAGGAAACTTCTGAACAGTCAGAAAGAAAAAAAATACAGTGATTTAGTAAGGGATAGGTGACAGTCACCAAAAACTATTTAACATTTCCATGTACTCTTTCATTGGAATCCTGGAAAGAGTGCCATTTTCACCTTTCCTTGAAGATTGTTTATGTATTCTTAAAATAGAGATTTAATATTGCACTGAAGATGATAAATAGATACATATTTACATGTATGCATATATGATAGAATACTATGTTTTAGATATAAACTTGTATTACTGTTTTTCTTTCCTGGAATATTTCTTACTTTTCTATTTTCCCCATTCCTTTCTTCAGGAATTTGCAATTTCCCAAAGCCCAAATACATGAAAGTATCATGCTAAGCATAGTTGATGCTCTACACTAAGGTGTGTCTAGTTATGGTTTTATTAGTATTCAACCTGCTCAAGAGTCAGTGTGTTCAATATGAGGATTCATGTCTTGCTTCAGTTGTTAAAAATTCTATGCCACACTGTTTTCAAATATTGTCTTTTGCCTATCCTCTCTAGTCTTTCTTTATGGAATTTCTTCCAATCATATTTTGATACTTTTCATCCTTGCTGCCATGTCTCCTAACTTCTCATTCATATTTTGCACCACCTTATCTTTTTTTGCTGCATTCTGGGTGATTTTTTTGAGATCTATATTTGAATGTCTGAATTATTTCCTTGCTTTTGAGTGTACCTCTGCTAGGGCCATACAAGTTTAACCAGTTCCAAATTAATTTTTCTGTTAGTTTATGTCCTTTGAGTTCTCTAACATGTAGGAACTGTGAATTCAATCCCACACCTATGGGTGGAGCTGGCATCAATTCTGATTGCTCCCAGGGGTCTCTTTGTCCACCCATAACCTCACACAAAAGACAAGCTTTCTTGTTGTATATCTTTGCTGTGAGAAAAAAATTTCTAGTCATCATTTCATGCACTGATTGTACTTCTGTGGGATCTGGATTTAGACAGGAGTTCAGTACCTGCTTCCCATCTTCCACTACCTAGAGGCATTGCCTCCTATTGCCATGTGGGATTAAAACCCTGTTCTCCAGCCCTTAAAACCAGTATCCATCTATTTGTCTTTATCTCCTGCTAACTGTTGTTAATTCCTTCTTTGTTTCTTGGGGATTTCCATTTCATGATTATGAGCTTGACTGTATTACTTTTAGAGGGGGGCACATATTCTATCATTTCTGTGAGTTTTAAGTGGAAGAAGGGGTCAGTTTTGAGTCAGTTCAGTCTGCTATTGACTGGAAGTTCCTCAGATAGTTTTGTTGGATTGGATTGTGTAGGTGACTTGTGTGATCCCTCTTAAGAGACATCTGGGGGGAAGGCTGTTTTATATTTTTTCCAGCCAGATAGTATAGGGTCTTACCAAGCTTTCTGTATCCCAGCATGGCAATGGCAGGTAAGCAACAGAGAAGGACTTGATCATTCAAAAAAGACACAGAAGCAAATAGAGAGCCATCATGTTTGGAGAGGCCACAAGGAGGAAATAAAAGTGGTAAATTATGTAGGACAATATTATTCTCACATGAACTCCTTTCTTCCAACAACTCTAAGGCACTCTATAAGCATCCTTGAACTTAGACATGACCATGGAGAAAACAGTAGATCTTGAACTGATACTATTTCAGTCACCACCATGGAATGAGAAGACAAAATGGAAATTATGAGTATTGCTATGGAAAATAAAAGTTGGATGTCTTATACATTTGAGTTTGTGGACTGAGATTTATTCACGTTACATGTAAGTGCATACATATATATACACACATACTTATTTGTATATGGATAGTAAACCAGCTGAAAGGATATACCACAGTGTATTAGCCATGGCATTCTGTAGCAGTAAGATTACAAGACACTTATATTATCTTCTTTGCCTAGTTAACTACATTTTTCTTTATTTTAGCTTAAATTTCACTTCCTTGGGAAAATTTTTTCCTGTCCCCTTTCTACTCCCTCAAAGTGTCTTGATCTTCTGCTATATATTCTTATATACATGTATCCCATTCTTTCTTTGTACTTATATGGAGTTATAATTATACATACACTTGTGTGATTATTTGATTAATGTATATCCCCCACTAGTCTGTGAGCTTCATGAATGCAAAGACTTAGCCTGTTTTTCTCACCACTGTATGCTCAGTACCTTGCATAGGCTCTCAACAAAGACTTATTAAATGGCTAAATAAATAATTTTTGCATTGGTTGAATATTTTTACAATGCTTGTATTAATTTCATTATTAAAAGAAAACAAAAATTATCCAATTAGAACAAACATAAACATAAATCTTCTGGGCCAGTGATTCTTTGAAGGTCACACTTCCTGTTAAGAATGTGTTGGTAATTATAGCCTCTCTTTCCTGAAGAATCCACATACACCCTCCCTTTACTCCTAACACATAATTTTACATATATTTTAGGTATTTATAGACTTGGCCAGAGAACATCTGGTTTAGGTGTATCAGTATGGTTAGTGGGTGAGCATTCCTCGGATACTGGCCTAAGCCTGGCTGAGGGGCCACCAGGGAGGAGGTGGACTGGCAGGCAGCAACCTTCCAGCAAGGCTAGGTTCCTCCCGGGTTCCCTGGAGTTTGGGGATGAGAGGCTTGCCAGACTACACTTCTCAGGCTCGGTGGGAGGTAGCAGACATGGTCCAGGGAGGCTTCTACACAGGCAGAGAGCAAGAGTATCTGGGGGGCTCTCACCCCAGCAATAATTTCTCCAGGCTACATGGAAATGCTCAACTGCAGGGGTCTACGAGAGAGGGATCTCATTCTAGTTTCTATTGGTGGGAACAGTGCTCCTATCTATGCTGGGACTGAGATATCTCTGGGAATTTGAAAGAAGGATGGAAGGGGTCAAAGGCATTTACTCAGGTTACCACCTTGGTCACCTGTTCATGTATAACTCTGAAGTGAGCAATAGAGTCAGATGCAAATAAGGAGAGGTCATGGAATATGGGAAGGGGTTGGGAGATAGTGCCTTATACTCATCTTGACAGGACAGGGGGAATCAGACCATCTTTGTAACCCATGCACTCTCAGCTGCCTTGGCCTTGAGGCTCTTGCCTTTGCCCAGAGTTGAATCTCATTGTTTAGAAGAATTTAGTCTAAAAGCTTATCAAATACCTTAAGCATGCTTATAATATTTCTTATGTAGAAAAACAGAACAATTATAAAAATTAATTGGACTAAGGCACTTGCATGAAATGAGGCCTCCCTCTTGAGTTGGAAATACTTTTTTTATGGTAGATTTTTTCCTGAATTGATTCCTTGTTAACTTTTCAGTGAAAATAATTCCATTGCCTTTTTCTATTCTGATGGTAAAAATTATTGCATGTTGATGCTTATTTTTAAAGGCTGCAAAAGTACTGGAAAATATGAGGAAGTAAGTACAAATCTCATGTTTACTCTCTGCCTCTATTACTGACCTCCTGCTCACTCTCTAACCCCAATCTCCACCCTCGCATGCCCAGCATTTTGGTGGATGGATATGGTTGCAGGGGAAATGGAAGACATTACTGCCTGGGGGATTGAAGCTGGAGGGAGGGGGCCTGAGGATCAGGCTAGTCCTGTGAAAGATATCAATGGGACTGAAAACATTTGAAAACTGTTACCCAGAGTCAGGAAAAGCAGCCACTGAGACCAGCATTCTGGATGATTAATGTCTTTTAATAACATTTTACAATTCCTTCTACAAAGCTCTTGCCTAATGTGGCAGAGGCTGTTAGTGCTCCCTAATATTCATGTTGTCTGCTTTCTCCTGGGTATCAAGCTAGATGACAGTGATAAGTGTCCTTTTTGATTGAGTGCAGCCATAAGACTGATTCTGGGCCAATGGATTGTGGTAAAAGTGATGTAAGTCACTTCTAGATTTTCCCTCATAAAACATCTCCATGCTTGATCTGGGCTCTCTCTTTTCCCATCTACCGGCTGAATGGATGTGCAACAGAACACCCGTCCTGTGAGTGAGAATTAATTAATTAATTTTTGTTTTTAAAGTCATATTATTTTAAAGTCTTTTGCTACAACAATTTTAGCCTTTATGCTATTACAACATTGATGGACTTCTTTCCTTTCTTTTTTTGGACCTCAGATGATGAGGATTATACTATCCATACTCCTTCCTTCATATACCATCTGCATTGGTCTAATAAAAGCCTTTTCCTCTTTTTAAAAAAATTCATTCATTTACTACTTTGTTTCCTTCCATCTCTGTTCCTCCCTTCCATCTTCCTCCCAACAGGCAACTGTTCTAACATAGTTGATGTGTGTATTCTTGTTTGAGTACTCTTAGAACCTACATTATTTTGTATGCATGGATTTTTAATTTAGATAGTGGTGGTGCTGTGGTTCTCATTCTGTTTTTTCTCACGCAATAGTACTTTAAAAAAAGTTACATGTTACCTTGGTACATCTAGTCTGTAGTTTCTAACTGCTGCATGATGTACCAAAGTGTTCATCCACTCTAATTTACTTCGTTTTCCTAAAAATAGAATCTAGACTGCTTCCAACTCCCTACTACCTCAAACACCATGATGAATATCCTTATATATGTCCCCTTACGGAACTATGTGAGAAGTGTTTTAGAACATATAAATGGAATTGTTGGGCCATAGGATGTATGTATAATTAACCTGATTAAATATTGTCAGAGTGCTTTTTGGAATAGCACCTCCTATCTAAAATCTAATTAGCTGTTTGTATCTGTTAGAGTTCCTAGATCCCTGTATCCTCAATAACAATTGGCTTTCGAATTCCTGGCCAAATAAGTGTAAATGTACAGGTATCCCCTGCTTTTCAAAAGTTCATTTTATGCCACTTCACTTTTATGAAAGATTTACATTAGTACCTGTTTTTGCTAACAGAAAGAGATCTGAAGAGGACTTTTTTTCCTTTACAAAAAATGGAGAAAAATGAAAATAGCAGTTCAGGATTTGTTTTGCAGCAAGCCATTATAGAGATACCTTGCACCCTGAGCAGCAAGAGTGGCACTGCCAAGCTCCTTTTCCCGGAACTATACTCAGCATCAAGCCACTGTAGATTTGAACTGCGTCTGTGAGCATCTGTGCTTTATCTCAACTTATTTTGTGCATCTGTTAGCAAGATGTGTCCTAAGGTAATTATTTCTTCACTTTAGGCCATTTCTGTTTATGAAAGTTTTTGTAGGAACACTCTACTTTTGGATAACGGGGGAAGCCTGTATTTATAATTGTATTTTAATTAGCAATTATCTGATTAATAATGAGTTTTAACTTCTCTTCATGTATTTTTAAACATTTTGGTTTTCCTCTTCTCCAGGTATACTTTCCATATATTTTGCCAATTTAGCACGATGTGTTCCTGTCTTTTTCTTTTGGATTTGCAAGAGTACTTTGCATATGCTAGATATTAATCCTTTGTTAGTTTAACATATTGCAAATATCTTTTTTCTGTCATCTATTAACTTTGTTCATGATGTCCTTCATTGAATAGAAATTCTTATTTTTATGTAATCAAATCTATTCATCTTTTTGCCTTATGATAACTACTTCTAGGTTTTGTTTAAGAAATTGTTATCCAATTCTACACCACAAAGATACTCTCCTATAATGTCTTCTATTAACTTCATAATTGTAATTTTCATATTTAGGTCTTTTATCCTCCAGAGTCCAGATTTATATGTGGTGTTAGGCAGGGTCCAGTTTTATTTTTTCTCCAAATGGTGAACCAGTCTTTCCAATACCAGAAACTGAACAGTCCATCCTTTTTTCCATTGATTTGTTATGCCAATTTTATAGTATGTTACGTTTCTATATTTACTTAAGTCTGTCTCTGAGCTTTTACATTTATCTAATTATCTCTTACTGTTTTTTTTTACATATTTCTTATATTACTATAATATGGCAGGGATGGCTAGTACTCATCAAATGATCTTTGTCCTCCTCTACTTTTCTGCCACCTTGCATTTATATTGGGGCCATGTGACTTGATCTGGATGAGGTACTACAAGCAAAAGTAATGTGAATGACTTCTGGTCCAAAGTAGTTTAAAATCCTGTATGAAAGACCACGTTTGAGATGGAGGAGCCATAAGATCAAAGAGGCAACAGATGCAAGAGTAACTTCATGGAAGACTGAGAGCTGCCCAATCTGCATTAAATTATCTATAAACAAGAAATAAAGTTTTGTTTATTTCACTGAGATTTTGGAGCTCATCTGTTACTGCAGCATAGCCTATTGTTATCCTGACTAATATATATCATTTTGTAGCATGTCTTACTATCTGGTAGAATAGGTCTTCTTTCTTTATCCTTATTTTTCAAAATTGACATAGTTCTTTTTGAGTCTTAATGCTTCATATAAATGTTAGAATGTGTCAGTCACACTTTGGAAGTTTTTTTCATGTTAAACCAGTATTGCATTCCAACATTCATTATGAAAAATATTTTTATATGTTGCTGGATTCCACTTGATAATATTTGTTTAAAATTTTCACATCTATGTTTGTAGGTGAGACATCTATAATTTTCCCTTTCCATACCGACTTTGAAATAAAGGTTAGTACTAGTCTCACAAAATGCATTGCATAGTATTACTTCTTTCTGTTCTCTGGAGTAGTCTGTATAAGATTGGAATGATCTATTCCATCTGGGCCTATTTTGGGTTACAGAGGGACTTTTAAACTACTGATTTAAATTCCTCAGTGGCTATACAAAAACCCCATAGGGTTTTTGAGTCAGTTTTGGTAAGTTCTGTTTTTTCAAGATATTCATCCATTTGATCCACATTTTCAAATTCATTATCATAAAGTTAATTATAATATTCTCTTATCTTATAACATCTTTGCTTACTCATTATTATGTCCTCTTGTTCATTGCTAATGTTGTTTATTTACACTTTTCTCCCCTTGATTAGTCTCACCAAAGGTTTGCTTTTTTATTTTACTATTCACAGGACCAGCTTTTGGCTTCGTTGACACTGTCTAATGTATTTTTCTTTCTATTTCATCTATTTCTGTTCTTTTTCATTCTTCTGCCTTTAGGTTTATTCTGTTATTCTTTTTCTAACTTCTTAATTTGGGTGCTTAGCTCATGAAATGTTTAGCTTTATTTTTCTAGTATAACATAAGATTAAAAAAACAACTTTATTGAGAGATAATAAATTCACTTATTTAAAGTGTACAGTTCAATATTTTTTAGTATATTCACAGGGTTCTGCAACCATCACCACAATCGATTTTAAAGCATTTTTATCACACCTAAAAGAAATCCTGTTCCCTTTAGCTGTCACTCTATCTCTCCTCCACTGTCTCTCCAGCCCTCATCAACCATGATTCTACTTTTTGTCCTTATAGATTTATCTATTCTGGACATATTATATAACATAAAAATTTAAGGCCATAAATTTCCCTTGAAATATTGTTTTTACTGAATCCCACACATTCTGATCTTTGTCATTTTATTATTATTAACTTCTTAGTATTTAAAAAAATTCCATTATGCTTCCTTTTTAACTCATTGATTATTTAGAAACATGTTTTAAAATTTCCAAACACATGGTTTTTTAAAATGTTATCTTGTTATTATTGATTTCTATTCTAATTGCATTTTGATCCGAGAAGGTGAACTTTATGATATAGATTCTTAGAACTTTGTTGAGACTTACTTTATGGCCAAGTACATGATCAATTATTTTAAATGTCCTATGTATGCTTGAGAAGAAACTGCATTCTCCTATTATTGGTTGCAGGATTCTGTATATTTTCATTATGTCAGCTTGTTGATTGCATTATTCACTATTCTATAACTTTACTATATTTTGTTCTCCATATCCTTTAAATACTTTAGAAAAATATGCTGGATTCTCCCATGTGATTGTTGATTTATTTCTATTTTTTCTTTATATATTTTGAGGTTAATTTATTAAAAGCCCATATATTTAGAATTGTCATTTATTTTGGTGAATTGAACATATCATTAAAATATTATTTTTGAAATAATTATAGATTTACAGGAAGTTATGAGGATAATACAGAGAATTCTTCTGTACCTGTCACACAGTTCCCCTCAATGGTTACAGCTTACATATCAAAATTAGGAGATTGACATTGGTACAATGTGTTATATGCCATTTTACCTCACCATTGCAACCAATATTCGGAATTATTCCATCGCTACAAAGATCTCCTTTGTGTTACCTCTTTCTAGTCACATACACTCTCCACCTCATCATCCTTAACTCCTGGCAGTCACTGATCTCTTCTCTGTCTCTATTTTTTTTTTCATTTCAAAAATGTTATACAAATTTAATCACAAGGTATGTATGATTTTTTAAGACTGGCTTTTTTCCCCTCTTAGTACAATGCCCTTGAGCTCCATTCAAGTTGTATGTATCAATAGTTCATTTCTTTTGATAGCCAAGTAGTATTCCATGGTATGGATGATGTACCATAGTTTGTTTAACCATTTACCTATTTTTTATCTTTAATAATACCTTCTGTCTTAAAACCTATTTTGTCTCATATTAATTTGGCTATGTCACTTCCTTTTGGTTAGTGTATACATGGTATATTTTTCTAACTTTTACTTTCAAAGTTTCTGCATGCTTATTTTTTATCATGTAGCTGTATTTTTAAAAATCTGACAAAATCTTTTAGCTATTAAGTTGAGCCTATTTTCACGTATTATGATTACTCATACGTATGAACTATGTGCTTTCTCTGTCTTGCTTTTTTTTTTGAGGCCTCACTTTTCTCATCACCTTCTTTTGGATTAAATTATTCTTTTTTTTTAACATTTTTTATTGATTTATAATCATTTTACAATGTTGTGTCAAATTACAGTGTTCAGCACAATTTTTCAGTCATTCATGGACATATACACACTCATTGTCACATTTTTTTCTCTGTGATTTATCATAACATTTTGTGTATATTTCCCTGTGCTATATAGTGTAATCTTGTTTATCTATTCTACAATTTTGAAATCCCAGTCTATCCCTTCCCACCCTCTACCCCCCTGGTAACCACAAGTCTATATTCTCTGTCCATGAGTCTTTAGATTCCACATATGAGCGATCTCATATGGTATTTTCCTTTCTCTTTCTGGCTTACTTCACTTAGAATGATATTCTCCAGGAGCATCCATGTTGCTGCAAATGGCGTTATGTTGTCGGTTTTTATGGCTGAGTAGTATTCCATTGTATAAATATACCACATCTTCTTTTGGATTAAATTATTCTTCTTAGTGCATTTTCCCTTTAATGCATTGGACTTTATACATTCTCTATTATTTTAGTGGTCACTCTTGTAATTTTGTCATTCATATCTAGCTTAAGTCTAGAGCTAATCAATTATAATAAGATTAAGTGAGAGTCTCAACTGTGATTAATTTGGACTGGTATAAACTTATGTTTTTAGGCACACTCAAAATCTATAAGTTTTCTCTTTTGTTCTGATAATGCAATATCACCTTCAGACCTAAGGTGTTTTCGTATTTCAAAGTATGAGTCTTAGTGAAGGCGTGAGGATATTGCTATTTATTTTCCTTATAAGCAGGACACAATGGGAAACATTTTCAAAAGGCCCAGAAAGGGTTTCCCCGATAACTTATTTAAGTTACCAGTGTTCCCCATTTCACTAAAGCAATCTGGTAAAGTGGTGCATTTAACTGATATTACAATTTAGGGATAGAAAAGACCAATTTCTAAACTCATTCTTCAAGTTGTCTCTGTCTGACTGCTTTAAATGGAAAGAGATTCTTGCAGTAGAATTTAATAATTGCTGTATTTTATCTTTTGCACAGAATCAGGTATTCCGTAATTTAGTCTACTCACTGTTTTCACTGGAATTAGCTAAGTGTCTTTGGAAACAATTATCTGATCCCACCCAAATACTATTCTCCATGAAACTGTTCTCTGGGGGTAACAAACTTATCACCTAGAACCTACTGTCAGAAGGAAAGGAGTCTCAGTTAATTGTAGGCTATTAGTTTTCAACCCCAGATTCTGGAAGGAATCCTTATTTGCATTTTGCCCACTTCAACCCAAATATTTCATGTTTTCTTGAGACCCTATTGCTTACTACCCCATTTCTGGTCTTACTCTTATTCTGTAGACTTTTGCTTAAGCACAAAAAGGGAATTTAAGGAAAGATGTTGTGATATATCTTACAAGTAATGGAAAAGTTGAATACCTAGCCTGATAAAGGATGAAAACAAGTCTATCTCAGGGATGTTAAAAGCACGAGTTTGTACCACTTTATCCTTGTGCTCTATCACAAAAATGAAAGCCCTGTATTCTCAATACTTACATTTATCAGTTCATAGTCTTTAAAAATAATTTTAAAAGACCACAATCACTTATTGATCCAATTGTTTACCCATACCAATAAATTAAAGCAAGGCAGGCAGGACCATTCAGTGCAAACATGGTTGTGAGAACTGCCTGAACCTCACCCATGCCCTGGACACACAATGTAAAAGGTAAAAACTACAGTTCAGAATGTCTAAGGAATGTTTCAATAATCACACTTCAGGAATAACAGAACACTACATAGTTTGTATTCCTGGTGCCTATTGTTATAATTTTATTAAGTTAGATCTTTCCATAGAACTACCTTTTTAAATCTCAGCACCACTTGGACTGTTGATTTTTCACATGTGATGTGACTTAAGACACAAAAGTTTAGACCTTAAAGTGAAATATTTCCCTATTGTGTGATTCTTAGCTCTTTCATAAGACCAGACTACATGTCTCTACATGGGGATAAGTTTCATCTGAAGGGGATAGATGTTTTTCACTGCTCATCAGAGCAAAGGAAGCTGGTTGGATTAACCTGATATCAGAGATCAAGCCAAGAGACATTAATGCATCCATCTTCAGTATTTGAGCTTAGATACCACCTCTACTTCACACAGAAGAAAACATTATTGTTCTAAGATTGACATCTTTTCAGATTCTCCTTATTAAGGGTTCAAACAACCTTGGGTCTAGCCTCACCCAGGGTCACCTTGTTATCACAGCAATGATATTCTTTTTTAAATGACCACGGGTTTGATGTCATATGGGTAACAGTGGTCACAGTACAACTGAGTAAGATCAACATTAGGCCCCAGCCTCCGCCATCACTTCTCTCCTAAAAGGAGAAAAAGAAAAAAGGCTTTCACCTTCATTATTATCACCACTGATCTCTTCAGAAAAATCCTTAAGTATTACAAGCCATCAAGCCTATGGCTGTGGATACAAGCTTTCCAAAATTCAATTTTTCTGAAAGCTCAAATTTTATTGTTGGTGACAAATACTATCAGTTGTTTTCCTTGAAGGCTTATCTCATTCATTTTCAAGAAAATGTTTACCCAATACTTAAGTCTGAAAAATCATAGTTTTTCTGCCAGTCATTCTTTAAAGTAAAAATGCTTTTCCATGAAAAAAAGCAGCTAATTCAGGGCACAGCTCAAATGATTGTGCAAATGTTTTCCTTTGAGGCAGCCATTGTATTAAGCTGTGCAGAAGTACTTTGTACACACTTCCTATTTTATTACACAGAATTTAAAAAAGATGATATACACTCAAGCATTGAGATTTAATACAAACTATAATTTTATTATAAGTAAGGATTGCATTAAGGACATTTTAAAATGAAATTGTTAAAAAATTTTTGTTGAGTATATGGCTGTAAAGAAATCAGTCACTACTAGTACAGTTTGGGGACACTGCCTTGATCTATGCTGAGGTCCCAGCAGTTTTATCCACCGTTGCTTGTGCACCATTAGTGCAAACATCAACCTACTAAAAATAGCAAATAATATGTTAGTATGATTTTGAAATAATTTTGACCTTACAGTTTCAGGGACTTTTAGTGGTCTGTGGACTACATGTTGGGAACCACTGGTGTACAATATGATTCCAACTCTGTGTAAAAATACACTGAAATGACATAATAAACATCTGAAAGAATTTTCACCGACTTTCACTTGCAGGAGTCTTTTTGTGTGTGTGTGTGTGTGTTGTAATTTATTTATTTAAATCAATGTAAAGTTGGTTTACAATGTTGTGTTAGTTTCTGGTGTACAGCATAGTGATTCAGTTATACATATATACATATTTCTTTTCATATTCTTTTTCATTATAGGCTATTACAGTTACTGAATATAGTCGCCTGTGCTATACAGTAAGACCATGTTGTTTATCTAGTTTATGTATGGTGGTTAGTATCTGTAAATCTTGATCTCCCAATTTATCCCTCCACCCCAGCCCTTTCCCCCCTGGTAACCATAAGTTTGTTTTCTATGTTTGTGAGTCTGTTTATGTTTTGTAAATAGGTTCATTTGTGTCATTTTTTAAAGATCCCACATATGAGTGATATCATAGTGTATTTTTCTTTCTCTTTCTGGTTTACTTCACTTAGTATAACAATCTCCGGGTCCATCCGTGTTGCTGCGAATGACATTATTTTATTCGTTTTTGTGGCTGAGTAGTATTCCATTATATATATACACTATAGCTTCTTTATCCAGTCATCTGTTGATGGACATTTAGGTCACTTCCATGTCTTGGATATTGTAAATAGTGCTGCTATGAACATTAGAGTGCATGTGTATTTTCAAATTAGAGTTCTCTCCAGATATATGCCCAGGAGTAGGATTGCTGTGTCATATGGTAACTCTATTTTTAGTTTTTCGAGGAATCTCCATACTCTTTTCCATAATGGCTGCACCAAACTACATTCCCTTCAACAGTATAGGAAGGTTCCCTTTTCTCCACACCCTCCCCAGCTTTTATTGTTTGTGGACTTTTTAATGATGGCCATTGTGATTAGTGTGAAGTGACACTCATTGTAGTTTTGATTTGCATTTCTCTGATAATTAGTGACATTGAGCATTTTTTCATGTGCCTATTGGTCATTTGTATGTCTTCATTGGAGAAATGTTTGTTTAGGTCTTCTGTCCATTTTTCAATTGGGTTGTTCGTTTGTTTTTTGTTATTGAGTTGTTTGAGCTATTTTTATATTCTGGAAATTAAGCCCTTAGTTGCATCATTTGCAAATATTTTTCCCAATAATGTACTTTGTCTTATCATTTTCTTTATAGTTTCCTTTGCTGTGCAAAAGCTTATAAGTTTAATTAGGTCCCATTTGTTTATTTTTGCTTTTATTTCTATTGTCTTGGTAGACTCCCCTAGGAGAACATTGCTAAGATTTATGTCAGAGAATGTTTGCCTGTTTTCTCCTAGAAAGTTTATAGTGTCTTTTCTTATATTTAAGACTTGAAGGCATTTTGAGTTTATTTTTGTGTATGGTGTGAGGGAGTATTCTAACTTCATTGATTTACATGTAACTGTCCAGCTTTCCCAACACCACTGGCTGAAGAGGCTTTTCACCGTTGTATATTCTTGCCTTGCAGGAGCCTTTTTTGACTGATACCACAGACTCTTACATACAGTCAATGCCTTTTCATGCCAATGTGAAAGTACATCACAGTTTTTAATAGTTAATCATATTTTACTGTGTGGTCATACCACCTATTGTTTAGCCAAGTCTGTAGTGTTAGACATTTAAGTTACTTCTGCTTTTTCTCTTAGAAACACTGCTCAATTGAACATCCTTGTATAATCCTGTATGTACAATTATTTGATTATTCCTTAGGGAAAAAGTTCTACAAGTGGAATCCTTGGCTGAAAGGCAGGCACATTATTAAAGCTTCTTATTCAGGTTACCAAATTGCTCCTGGATAAGTTGTACCAATGTGTTATGCCAACCTGTCCCTTCTCCATGTGCCCCCCCGCCACCTCCCAGGAATCCCTATTTCTATCTCTGCCACAGCCTACCATATACTTGCACCAAAATGCAGATTTCATTGAGAGGTGTCAGGAAGCAGGCAGGGTTTGGAAAATCTCTGGGACTTCTCTCGTTTTCTTCTTTCAGTGCTTCAGTGGGCCAGGAAAGAGATGAAGGACTATCTTCCTGCTCTTATGTGAACTCAGGGGTGAGGGAAGGGTTCCCATAAAGGCCTCACCACTGCCCTTCTTCTAAAAAAAGGCAGACCTAGATCTCTAACTTGAGGGGAAAAAATCACTCTTTGCACCAAGAGTCATTCTTTGTGTCACATTGCTTTTTCTCATCATTAGAAATGGTAACTGTGGCATTACTTAGTTGCCAGAATTGCCCAAGAAAGATCGCTTTCTCTGTCAGAAACTGCACCAGATCATGCAATCTTTCCTCTCTGTCGACTTACAGCCAAGGCAGCAGATCTTGGTACTTTTTTTTTCATAAGCATCTGTTACTACCATCATTCCGTAACATTTCCTATAGTCACCCCTCTATTTCACTCTTCATCTCACGGTTGGTTTATCACAACTTCCTAATAAATGTTTCCACACCTAACCATCCCAGCTTCAATCCATTTTGCACATGCCCATCAGATTATTTTTCCTTTTGCCAAAAAAGTTAAGTAACTTCCAGAAAATGACAGGATGGTATTTCAATATCTCAGCTTGGGGTTCAGGATCTTCCCTAAACTTCCTCACCCTACATCTCCACCTCTATCTCTCATCACTTGTCTTCCCACAGCTTCCATTCTAGGCAATGGAACCTTCCTGCCACTAGAACAGATTTCCTACCTCCGCATCTTTCTTCAAGCCATTTCCCCTCCTGGAATGCTCTTCTGTTTTTTCATGCTGTCCTTCAGGGCTCAGCTTAAGTATGCCTTCTCTCCTTGAAGCTTTCTAGCAACTTCTGCTTCATTTAAGTAGATAGCATATATTTGACAATGAGCATATGTCCAGGTACTGTTAATAATCCTTTTGTATTTCTGTACCTTATCTTTCCAGCTAGATTTCAAATTCAAGCAAGAGAACATTTTTTTTGTCCATTGAAACATACAACTTTATTAATGACACACAAATGAAGTCTTTGGTGGATAAATTCAAGTCAAAACAAATGACAGAAGTGTAGGCTATTCATGATGGACAGGTTCACTGTCAATTCACATAGAAGAACCAGTACAAATATTTCCATTCAAGCAGCATGATTAAAATCACAAATGTGTTTTCCGTACAAGAGGACTATTTATTTGGTATTCATAAAATGGTTCAGCTTAAAGCTGGAGACTGTCACAGATAACATCACTCTGGATGATACATTATTCAAAAGTGGCAGCTGAAAGGATCCCTTTACTATATAAGCAAGTGGAAAAGCAGTAACTTTCAATTTTCATTGCTTCCAGATTGCAAAATCAGACATTTCTTCTACATCTTTGAGAGCACATAGCCAATCAGAATTTGTCCACTAGTTTTATAACTTTCACTTTCACCAAGAGGTCATGGTGATCTGCTAAGGCTCGAATTTTCTTAACGCACACTCCAGATGTGGTGCATAAGTAAAAAAGGGAACCTTTATTGAATTCTCTGTAGTTGAATACTTCAGCTCTGAGATTGTCATAGATGATCTCAAATAAAGTCAGGGCATTAATAAGAATTTCTGATTCCACATAGGAATTATAGAGGGAACTAAATGATGATGGCACTTGGGTACTCAGCAGTTTTTTTAACATATCTGGATTTTCAGCAAAATTTGAAAGTATTTTCAAAATCTCAACCTTGATTTTTCCACCTCCCTGAGATAACAAACGGAAAAAGTTTGCAATGGAATTGACAAGCAGGTGCTGGTAGTCATTAGTAATAGTCATGTTTGTTAAAAATTTTAGTCCAACTACCTGTACTGCTGAGTTTAGGTTCGAGGCCATGATGTCATCCATCACTTTATTCATGTATATCTGAAGCCGGCCCTGATTTTCATAATTCTCACTCAGGTTATTCATGGCCATTAAGGCTTTCTCCTTAATGTGGGGATCTGTTTTGTTGATCATGTTTGCAATAATCGGGAGGCCTCCCAATTTGCGAATTGTGTCTTGGTTACATGAATAATTGGCATTGTTGCTCAGAGTAAGCAAAGCCACTTGCTGGATGAAAGGATCATCTGATTTCTGAAGCAAAGCAAGGACTTTTCTGAGATCTCGGACACCCAGAATCTCATCAATTTCATAAGGAAAGGGGCGCTTCTGCATGGGAGTGGGTCTCCTCCCTCTTCCTCTCTGCTGGGTCTCAGGCTCAGAGTCTGATTCTGACTCTGTGTCTGTCCACCCAGATTCTCCTTCCTCAGAATCAGGAACCTCTGCCAGGAAAGCCTGTCCTCCATTAGCGGAGGCTGCAGCAGCAGCTGCAGCACCATCTCCAGGGCGGAAGCCCAGCCCCAATTCATCTACTTCAACCTTATTTTTTTTGCCCTTACCCTTGCCGCCAGTTCGCGATCTGGTTCCACTCTTAGCTCCACCTTTGGGTACAGCTCCAGTAGCTGACCCAGCCTTAGGTATAGCCCCAGTATGAGCTCCAGGGGTTGCTTTCTTGGTGGCGGCTGCCGTTCTAGGGAACCCTGAAGTCCCAGGAGCCTCTGCAACCCCAGTAGGCGCTACAACCCCAGTAGGGGCTGCTGGTCCAGAAGGAGCTGCTGGCCCAGAAGGCGCTCCTGCCCCAGAAGGCGCTGCAGCCCTAGAAGGCGCTACCGCCCCAGAAGGTGCTGCTACCCCAGTAAGCACTGCTGGTATGGAAGCCTCCACCACCTCGGTAGGTGCTGCCACCTCAGTAGGAGCTGGCACACCAGAAGGTACCACTGGCACCCTGGAAGCCTCTGCTGTGAGAGGGGCTTCTGCCAATTTAGGAGCCCCTGCCATTGCAGGGACCTTTGCAGCTGTGGGAGCCTCTGCCTCCTGGGGAGGTGGTGCCACTGCAGAATCCACTGTGGATTCTGATTCAGCTTTAGGCCCAACCCCGGTCCCTTCTGCCTCCTGGGCTTGACTTCCTGCTCCACTCTGAACCTCAGCACTGGATGCAACTGGGGCCACTGCTTCAGCTCCAGCCGTGTCCAGAGCAGAGGCTTCATCCTTGGCCCTATTCTCTGCCCCAGTACGGGCTGGGGTTGGAGGACCAAATCCTGGCCCAAGGTCAATTGTGAATCCAGCCTTTAGTCCAGCTCTAGCCCTGGCTCCAGTCCCTGCCACAGCCCTGGTTTTGGGCTTGGCCAGTCTCTTCTTCATCTGGTTTTTTCCCCTGGCATATTTGTAGACACAGTACCAGGCACTGGCCCCGATCACTATCCCGGCGGCTACACAGCCAGCATCCCGAACACGGCTCATGGTGCAGCTGGAGTAATTCTCTGATCCAGGATGTGGAGCTGGTGTGCCCAAGCCAGGTGCGTGCACGTACAGGCAAGGCACTTCAGCTCAGGCTTGCAAGTTCTGCGGAGGCTGAAAGCCAAGCAGGACCTGGGGTAAAGGGTAAAAATGAGCCTTAGGGCTCTGGCTCACTTCATGCCTAACCAGGTCTACTTAGAGGAGAGTTTGGGGACATAATGCTTGGTGAGTGGGCTACAGGTGTTAAGGCTTGTGTTTGCTGATTCAGGACCCTGGTTGTCCAATATTTTCTACATCCTTCATCCCTAGCACAGCCTGCCCAGTGTCAACACACCTAATTTCCCAGCACCTAAATGGGGGATGAGAGACAGTAAAGACTTCAGGAAAGCTGCTGGAGAGCCAGAAAGAATCCCAGGTTCTGCTCGATTCCCTCAACCCCACCTCAGAGGTCCCCAGATGACGCTCATACACATACCAACCTGCTGGAGCAGGAACAATTTGCTCTTCTTCACAAAGTTTGTAGCTGTGCAGGCCCCAGTGGCGGACACACCTGTTGAGAGATCCCAGAAAGGGCATTTTGGGGGCCTTTGGTAGATGGATTCTCTTCTTTTCCTGATTTGAACCCCTGTGGGCAAGTTTCTCCCTCTTAGGGCTCCTCTCTCCCTTCATATCATTTCCTCCTCAAACTCTCATTTAAGAAGGCAAATGCCACACCCCTTTCCCAGAACCAAAAAGGACAAGCCCAGGGCAAGGGTGTCTTGTTAAGAGGGAGAAGGTGGAGGAAGGGGAGCCTCTGGTCCCAATTTCTGCTCTGGTTTCTGCCACACCTATACCAGGGGTTCTCAAAGCATTCCCACTCCCCGCACTGACCTCCAAGGATTCAGGGCTGTTTCTCCTTCCTTCAGTTCAGTTAGAGCTTCATCCTAAGGGCAGACTGAAGGGCAGAAATACAGACAGAAGACGTTGGAGACAGAGCCTGGTGGATGGCACGGACCCAAGACGAGAGTCCGAATTGCTTTTTAGCATTCACATACGAGAAAGACAAACGGTTCCACCTCTCAATTCCCTTCACTCTTCTCCCTCTTCCCCTCCCACCCCAACCCCCGCCCCTGCGCAGACTCCCCAGGCACTCAACACCTCCTTCCCTTTGCCCCGCCTCCCTGTCCGCCATTTCTCGGGGACACTCGGCCACACCCCTTCTCCTGCACCGAAGCGGGAGGGGGCGGGGCGATGGTGCAGGGAAAGCTGGATGGGACGCGGGACTGGGGATTACAGCCGAACCAACTAGCATCTCCCTACTATGACCACCCATGCTAGGCCTAGCATCAGCCTGCAGAACAGGGGCCCCAATGTTTGCCCTTTCGGTTTGATTGTCGTGTTTTTCCACTGTTCCTCCGCTCTTGGACTCCGCCTCCCACCCCCCATTCCAATCCCCTGTTAACCGCCATTTCTCCCGCCTGCGTACCCGAACTCCTTTTTCAGGGCTGAAAAAACAGGAGCGAAGCACTGTGTGAGCTGGAAGTGTCTGGAAAGCAGCCTGGGGCTTAGCACGCGGTTTAATACCAGATTCTCTCAGGATCTCCCCTCCTGTGAAGCCCACACAGAGCCAGACCCGCCACCTCCCCTACAAAGGCTGGCACACCCATTTCCCAGCACCCCCAAAGGACTAGGGGCCCCCGGGGGGGAAGGGGAGGGTGCGGGGGCGATGGTCGGGGGAGATGTCTGCGAAGTGAGAGTGGGAGTGAACAGGCCAGATTGTTTCCTAATTGCGTGCCCCTCCGATCACCCTTTCCCAACCTCCCCACTGGCCTTATATGCGCTGCCACGTTTATTTCTCTTCCCTCCTCCTCTCAAACCAGACGGGATGTGGGGTGCGGGGCCTGAGTGTCAAAAACAGAACCAGAAAAACATTGGCTGGGAGAGGAAGTAAGCGGATTCTCCGCAAGTATATCAGCGTCTTTACGTTCCCCCCTCCCCCTCTCCCGCCGCCCACCAAAATGAGCTGCGACTGAGCGCGGGGGTCTGGAGAGCCGGCCAAGGGCTGGCAAGGAGGAGGCACCCGCGGCCTCAGACTCCCGCATCTCTGGGCTACTCCTAAACAGGGGTGCCAGGCCATGCCCACCCTCACACCCACCTGCCCGGATCTGGGGGAATTTTCTCCTCCGCCTCCTCGCCTGGGTTAAATGCACGGCAGTACGCAGCGCAATAGAGTTGGTACCCAGAGGAGGACGGAGGACGGCGGTCAGGGCTTTAAGTACCTTTGCCCACGTCAGCTCCTGGTCACGTGAGGGCTGCATCGCCAGTAAGCTTGGGTCCCCAATTTCCACTCCCACCAACAGCACGAGCCCCCTCCTTTACCCCCACTCCCACCTCACCCCATCACATCAGGTTCTGTCACTCAGTTTTTTGTCTTTGTAGTCCCAGAGGCCAAAAGTAACACCTTTTCTCTGTGTAAGAATTTGCCTTTCTCTGGTTACAGGGGAGGGGGTGCATCTTCTTGGAGGGTATTGACAATTTGTACCTTTTTGCTGGGGGAATTATCTCATCGTTTCCTGGGCAACTGGACACTCTTCCTTCTTTCTCCTCTAATCTCCCATCTCCTAGCGCCCACCATTTACCTTGCAGTTGGGACCCTGCTCCAGTATAGATAAGGGGCAGGATGTCAGAGAGGAGACAAGGAGTGGTAGTGGGGTCTTTTGTAATACTTCTCTGCTTTGTTTTTAAAGCTATCACCACCCTTTATTATTATGGTAAGAAAATACAACAAAACAAGAGTTCAGTGTGGGAAGCAGCAACAACAACAACAAAAGAGTAGGCATGTTTTAGAAAAAAGATTTCCCATTAATAGTGGAAAGCACCACTAATTTGGTTAATTTTTAACACATAGAAAATGAATTCTATTAGCCACATAGGAAATAGTTTTCAAAACATGCTAAGGTATTTGAATATTTTAAAATGGAATTTTTTCTCAACAAGATAAGTTTGTTTCCATATGATCTGTAAATTGATCCATGGAGAGATGTTCAGTTGTCTGATCTTATTTATTATGGACAAATAATATCCAACTTTTTCTCCTTCTGGGACAGCTTTTAAGTTTGATAAATAAATGATCCTGTCTTGTTCTGTTAGAGAAACACATTTATTTAATGTTCCCAAACCACTGCTGACTGCTGTGTGAACCTCTTGTAATTTGATGGCTGTAACCATGACAGTTTTGAACACCTGTCCCTGGATTAGGTTCCAGTTTTGTGATTCAGCTCTGGGCAAAAGGAAGAGCTGTCGGGCCAAGGAAATGATGGATGTGAGGGTTGCAGAGATGGTCAAATCCTTCCAGGCCTGTCAAGAGGGGAGTGAAGAAGGTGCTGCCCTCCCACCTCTTCTATATTCCAGAACCTCTCATCCCCTGCATTTGGGCACCGGACACTGTTGCTCACCCCAAAAGTATACATAGATGGGTGACCAAGGTGGTAAATGCCACCTTCACTCAAGTGATCAACCTGAGTAAATGCCTTTGGCTTCTTCCTCTCTTCCCTCCCTCCCTCCGACTCCCACAGAGGTAACTTGGGGGTCCAGAGAAGGAATTGCTGTTCCCACTTACCCTTGCTGCTGCAGGGTTTCCACAAAGATTGCTGGGGGAAACTCCCAGGCCTGCTCGCCCTGCCCTTATTCACAGTGGCTGAGTTCACCTTGTTCCTGACGGTGTCTGCTGCTACCACCTGGCCTGAGAGGTACAGCCTGCTGGCCTCTCACCTCTGGTCTCCTCACCTCAGGGCACCCAGGGAGAAACTAGCCTTGCTTCAGGGTTACTGCCCACAGCCCACACCCACCTTGGTGTCCCCCTACCCAACTGTATGCCTGGGCCCAAGGAGTCTCCCCACTGACCATGTGATTAACCTAGAGAAGGCGGTCTCAGCTGGCCATCTCTGTGTTCTACGTGAAATTGCACACAAGGTTTTGTTTGTGAGTGTTTGTGTAATTAATTGCATTGGGGGGGGTGGCTAATAGAGGTCATTTATCTCATCAATTTCTCAAGGGGTCTGAGATCCCTGCCCTAGATGTTAAGAACCAATACAATGGCCTAGAGAGTTTGTGTTATATAAAATAGTTCAGATTAGGAATATCTTTTTTTTTCTGATAATGAAAGTTATATATATATATGGTTTAAAATATTCAAAACAATAAAGAAATATGTAAAGTATACAGGGAAAGGGCTCTGTGGTATCTTTTCAATTGAAGTCGTTGCTAATGATTTCCATCTTTCTTTTTATATGCATATTAGTAAGTGCATTTGTGCTTATTAATCAAGTTCTGAATTGAGCAACAATAAACAAATAATAAGCATTTAGAATTTGTATTATCATTGTAGTAAACCTGCAGATTAATTTGAGGAATATTAACATTTTAAACTGAGACTTCCTCTCCAGGAATATGACATGTCTCCATTTTGCTCAGATCTAGTTTTATGCTTATTCATCAAATTTTGTGAATTTCTTCAGCTAAGTAATCCCTATTACTTGTTAGGTTTTTCCTAGGTATTTAGTAGTCTGTGTTGCTGAAATGCTATTCTTTTCTCCAATTACAATTTCTGATAGGTGATTTTCTTAGGGAAAATGTTAAACTATTATATATTTATTTTGGATCTGCCAACTTTTGTGATCTGTCTCATTAATCCCAACAGTTTTCCAAAGTGATAACTTTAGTTTTTCCAGGTATGTATACATAATCATCTCCAAATGATGATTTTTACATTTCTTCCTTTCCAATATTTATAACATTTTTGTTTTCCTTTTCTGCATGTGTTATATTGAACAGAACCTCCAGGATTATGTTGATTAATGGTGATGCCTCCTGATCTTGTTCTTGAAGAAAATGAGAATACCTCTTATGTTTCATCATTTAGTGCAACTTTTACTATTTCTAATAGATTTTAATTATTTTTTCAAGGTTACTTTTACTTACATTTACCAGTATCACACAAAAAGCAGTGCAAAGAAATAATGTCAAGAGACATTGCTTTGGGAAAGGTCCCTGGTGTTCTCCTTACTTGCTATGAGTAATAAATCCTTCCTTCTCCCCCATCAAAAAAGAAAGTCAGTAAGTAGAGGTAAGTCATAAGTTCTGTGGTCTTGGTAGCCCACAGGGAGTGAGGAATCTGCTAGGTCAGAAGAGTCTCTGTTATAGTCTACATCAGGTTAAGGATATTTTCTTTCATGCTTATTTTAATGTAACCAAGAATAATTCATTAAATTATAAATTTTTAATTCTTAACTGCATAAGCAAAATTTCCACTTATTCCTATTTTACTATTTTTTTTTAAATTTAGGACTAGCTAACTCAGTTTATCAAATGCTTGGATTGTAAGATTTCTTTTCTCCTTCAGTTTGCCATTGTAATGAATGATGTGGATAGGCCAATCTCCCTGTCACTCTAAGTCTCCCAAGTTCACTCCCCACTCACCTCCCTTGTTTAGGGTAAATGCTAATGTCCTTCCTACAACTGATAGGGCCCTATTCTCTTCAACCTTATTACCTCTCTGCCTCATCTTCTACTACTCTCTCTAGATGAGAGATCCTGGCCTCCTTGATGTTCCTAGAACATACTGGGCTTGTTGCCTTCACAGAACTTTGCATTTGCTTGTCCTCTTGCCTGGGGTATTCTTCCCCCAGATATCACCACACATAGAGCCCTCACTAACTTTAGATCTTTACTCAAAGATCACCTTTCTAGTGATGCCTTCCTTGGCCACCCTGTGTGAAAGTTTAACCCCTCTCAACTTTACATATCTTCTTTTCCTGCTTTTAATTTTTTTCTTTTCAGTATGTATCACTGACAACATACTATATATTTTGTTTATTTACCTTGTTTATCTCTCTCACTAAATGTAAAATTGAGTCTGTTTTATTCACCCCTGTAATCACAGCATTGAGAACAATGCACAGTATGTAGTAGGTGCTCAGTAAATGTTCAGTAAATGAATAAAAAAAGGAATAGTTTTCTAACATTCCTCTTGTAACAATTCTCTGCACTCTAGAAATAAAGCCTAGTTGGTTATGCCATATTAGCAGATTTGTAAACTCTCACATAAATGATTAATTAAATCAGGATCTTGTCCTGTGACAAGATGTAGAAGACATTAAGATTGCTTTGAGTGGCATGTGTAAAGCTCATTATGCAGTGGGAATGATTGTTTATGATACATGCCTTTTTTAAAAATAATATTTTTCTCTTAAAAGAAAATAGTCTAATTATATTCTTCAATAACAAAATAATGCATATTTGAGTTAAAAAAAAAAGGAAAGAGAATAGTGCTAACAAGAAAATAACGAAATCCATTCTTACTCTCTGCTTACTTCCCTGACACCCCTTCCCCCAATCCTCATTTCCAGGTATTTTCTGGACTGCAGAGATGACAACATTAGTGATTCCCAGGGGAAAAGGTGAAGGGAGCAGGGAAAAGGACAGAACCATTCCCCAGAGAAGCGGTAGAATTGACGAGCAGCCCGGAGAAAGTGCTGCTTCTTCCAGTAATCAACAATATGTTTGTTGGGTGCGCAAAGACTAAAAAGAGCGACAGTTTCCTGTGTGGTGGGGGGTGGAGGGTGCGGGTTACCGTTTGCTTTCCTAATAATATGAGGGCAAATTTGGGACCCGAACTCACCAGTGACGTAGCTTCACGTGACCAGGATGCTGAAGTCTTGGTCCAGATAGCGGTTCTTGCTCAGGTAACCAGCCCCCGATTTCTTTGGAGGTGGCGTGACTGGGTAAGGAAGGAGGAGGACGAGGAGGAAACCTGTCCTGATTCCTATGGTTCTCGGTGTGGGTGGGTGTTGATTGGAGAGTCCTGGAGCAAGGGTGAAGGGTAGCAGCACGATTTTCAAGTTTGGAGGCACGTTTCTGTTTCGCCACGGAGACACCCGAACCCAGCCTCTTTTTCATGCGGTGCCTTGTAAACGGTAGCTGAAAGGCTTGGCGTCAATGACATGAGCAGGCAGAGGAGAGGGGAGGAAGCGGCTATCGGGGAGCAGAGCGATGGGGGGGGTACTGTGAGGTGATAGACAGGGCTGACCACCTGGACCGACAGGGAAAGGCGGGGGCGTTCACTGCATTCACCAAAGCACTGAGTCCCCATTGTCTCCTGTTTGTTCCTGTCTGGTTCTGGTTTTGGTCTGTCCCTATCTGCTTGTCCATCTATCAGTGCTGGGATGGCAATCCAAAAGAAAAAGAAGCTCAGCACCTCATTTCCCTCTTCCCTCCCTCCTACCCCAGATCCAGCTTGACTGCAGTTTCAGACTCCAGAGTCCAACTGGCTCTCACAGCCAGAGGGAGAGAGACAGACAGAGAGAGAGAGAGAGAGGACAGAGAGAGACCCTTGAGATATTCGCTCCAGCTGTGGCATGGGCCGTGCTCAGAATTTGGGCTTGATGGCAGCAGGCCTGGTGGTCGGGACTGGCTCCTGGTACTACATATACCAACTAACATGTGGTGGAGAGCAGAACAAGAAAAGACCAGCTGATTCGAAAGACATTAATCCTGCCTACAAAAAGTTTAGAAAATACAGAAAACTGTAAGGAAGAAAATAAAAATAAGCCACCAATAATTATTTCTTGTCTTTCTATCTGTGTAAGAATGTGGATGTGTGTGCGTTTAACATCACTGCAATTATACTGTATATGATATCCTAGAATTTTTTTTTCAGGTTACATTGCAGAGTATGCCTTTTATTAGTTGATGAAAATGCTTCATAAACAGTTTTTTAACAGATTGTTTCATAGTAACATAATAATCTCCCTTTGCTGGCCTTTAAGATGGGAAAGAAATATTAGATGGCTCAACTTTCTAGAAAATAACTGTATGTAGAGGAAATCTACATAGACTTATGAGGTGATGTCGTTCCACGCTAGTTATAGCTGTGGTGCCCACCATCCCAGTTTCCAGAAGGACCAGTTTGGCAGCTTTTGTGCCATGCTTGGCATAGATGGCATAGGAATTTGGTGAGGCTGGGAGCCCTGGGTAGGTAGGATTCAGCCTTCTAGGTGCATCATATAGCCAGCAACCTTGAATTCCTACTCTTTTTTTGGGGGGTGCTGTCAGGGAGCAGGGTAGTGGTCTTATCTGCTCAAGAGACTCAGAGATCTCTTCTTTTTTTCCCTCCAGTTGGAGAGTGGATTTCTTTTTAGTGTGAAGGAAATCCCTCACTAATTGAACTTCATTCTTCACAATGGATTTGAGGTTCTGGGGAAATAAAACTTGGCAAGTCCTGCCACACTTTCTCTGAGGCAAAGAAGTAAGAACTGGCTGAACTGAGAAAGGGAAAGCGGAGAACACAGACAGCTGTAGAGATGAAACATAAATTAATAGCCTTATGTCACGAGTGGGGTTCCCTAGAAGCAGAGCATGACCTGGGGATTCCTCTGATGGTGGTTTATTTAGGGAGTGTATGAAACCTATATGGAGGTGAGGGGAGCAGGATAGCACAGGGGAAGAAACAGGGCATAGTTATATTTCAACTGAAGTGTAGCCTCAACCTGAGCCCAGGGCAGCTCTGGGATGTGAAGGGCGCCACAGAACTGATTCATCTTGAGACAAAGGAGCCAGGCTCTTGTCTCCACTGACTGAAAGCTGTAATGTGTGTGTGAGTTGGTGTGAGATGAAAGCGGTTTTAGCTCTGAGGTATCCTCTGACAAGGGTGTGACTATGAATCTTTAGCATCCAACGCTCATAGCAGCCTGGGGGTTGGATGTACTAGCCCAGGAATCTGAACAGGGCATCAATAGCACCTATTATCTCTACTATAACTAGCCAATCTGCATTCTTGCAATGGAAATGTGCTTCCTATCCGTGTGATTTTCCGACTAGGAGGCCTTAACTTCAGCATCACTAGCTGTGGAGTTACTTCACAGGCGCAGTGTATCAGGAAATGCCCAGATTCTCCATAAACAAAACAAAACAAAAAAGAGGAGCGTGTTCGCACTTCTCTAAACTCCGAGTGGTTCTCTCAGAAACACTCTCCTAAGAGGCTTATTTTCTCTATATAACGTGATTAAGAATCAAATCTCCTCTTTCAGTGTACAAATTTTGGAGGGGCACTGTGTAACATGCGTTTAACACCTTGCAAAAATGTGTTCTGCCTATGAGACTGAAGGCTAGTACAGAGGTCGAGGGATGTTTCAGTATAGGATATGTAGCTCTGGCCCATTTAGAACAGGCTTTTGCAGGTATTAAATTGACTGCCTTACAACTCTTCCAAATTCTTGAAACTAGTGGAAAAGCTGCTAAAGGAAGGGCAGGTGTTGTTCACCTAGACAATCCAAGATGACCCAAGCAGAGATGGGAGAGCATCAAGGCAAAGGGATCTTGCTAGCCTGACAAATGGGCTGCCCATGAATTTAACATCCATGTGGTAGCCCTGGGCTCTTGGGGATAGGAGGCAGGACCATCCACATAGGCTGCTGAGACACATGTTATTCTAGATTGCAAACTCACTTCAGGTTTGAAGGCTCTGGTGCTTCTGCTCTATGCTAGAGAAACAGAAATCTTTGTTAGAGTTGGAGTTGCTGAGCCACTCATCATGGCTCTCCTATCTGAGGCTTGCCACATCATCGAGACACTCTTAAGGTAAGGCACAGGTATCTCAGGCATCCCTCATTTCTTCATCTTCACTAATCTTTTCCCAGAACAGAGAAAAATTTTTTTTGACTTAGGAGCGATTTCTGTCTTTTTAAACCATAAGTTATCTTGCTCAATTTGACAGGTGAGGTCAAGAGAAGGTAAGTTAACCAAGACTCTACAGATACTGATGGGTGATTAGAGAAATTCTTTCTCATTTTAATAGAATACATTTCCTTAAAATAATTAAATATTGAGAAATTTTACTATAATTCAATTTATTTCACTCTCTTCTCCCTAACTAGTTTCACTTATAATTAAAAGTTATACCTTTTAATGTTGTGGGGTAATTAAATATTACAGCATATTGTAGGATACTTTGTAAGAGTCAGTTAAAAAGTCTGCATGACTAGGATTCCCTGCTCTCAGTTAATGGCTTATTTTTATTCAGTATGAACATTTCTCTCACAATCATGTCTGAGTCACTTAAACTGGATATAAGGTCTTTGATCAATTAGGAAACCTATTGTAATTAGGAAACATTATTGTAAAGAGTAGTTGGTATTGATGCCATCAAAATCTGGAGCCACTATCACCTGTATTTTTTTTTAAGAACATACCGATTTGGTTGGGATGCCTTTAAACTTTGTTAAGCCTAACAGTGGGTGATAAAAGTGCTACAAATTGATAAGAATGTGTAAGAAGCTTTCTGCTAGTGATAGAGCTCTTGGTGATAAGGAAAAGAAAAGCCATTACTCCTGAGCAAATGCTCCATGTAATCAAAACCTGAATTGTTCTCTGAAGTCTATGTTTTATGACTCTACACTTATAGCTTTAATAAAATCTTTATTATTGAAATTCCTGCAGAAAATATAAATTTGCTATTCCAAGTCTCAACTTTTCTAGACTTAATTCCATTTTCCCCACTGAAACAGATGTTTTTAGAAGGGAATTTTGAAACGGGTGGATTTCTTTTAAATGCAAAGAATGCTTCATAAGAGAACAGGGTGTACTTGTGAGTCATGTGAACCATTAGGTAACCATGGCAATCCTGACTGCTAAGTGGAGAAGTGCCTTTCTGTTATCTCCGTCTAGGCTCCCCTCCCCCAGGGATCTGAAATCCAGAAAAACGTGTTTCACCTATTTCAATTTTATTTTAAAAAGTGAGTCTAGAACTGGTTACTGGTTGACTATCCAATCAAAATCTCATCAAGAAGGATGCTGGGACTCCAACCCAATCTGCTGGAATATGAGAACTTCCTATGTCATATGTTGTAGTAGATCAGATGGTATCCTGGGAAATAGAACCCTTACCTTGGACTATCAGGATCAACACCCACAACTGCCTCATCAGGCTCAGACTAGCCCTGTGGATTTCTCTTCTGTGGCTTCATTAGGAAAGTACAAAGTTTATTATAGTGCATGAATACAATATGCTTCTCAGGCACTCTTCCTTCCTCCCGATGCCTGGCATAAAAGCCCTAGGATGGCAGGCTCCAGATTGTCCTGGAGCAGGAATGATAAAAATATAAATACAAATTATAATAATAGCAATAAATGTGATGAAAGCTTTCTATGTGTTATCTAATTTCTTTTTATAAAATCTCATTGAGGATAGGTATTAGTTTAGACATGAGGAAATACTCAGAAAAGTTAATCAACTTTGCTAATGTACACAAAACTAGAAATTAGTGGAGTTAGAATCTGAACTGTCTCCAAAACCCACGTTCTTCACCACTAGTTTGTGCTGCATCTTAATGTATGTGTCTAGGAAGTCCCCGCCAGCAGGCTCTGGCAGTCAGAACTGCACAAACAGCCTGGAAGAGGGAAAAAAAAAAAGAAACAAGAAACTGCTTTCCCCAAAAGAGAAGGAACACCAAAAGCCCTCAAAGGCCCAAAGAATACAAGGAAAGGAAAAGGATGACACACCCTCCCTCAGGCCACCCCACCTCCAGGAACACAGATACTGAGTAAATAGGAAGCCAAAGTAGTAAGGAAAGAAATGATATTGACTCTGGAATGTTGCAAAAGTCCTTCTTCCACACCATGTGACATACATTTGGCCTTCGCTTTTCTCCCGGTTCCCACTGCCCTTCTCCCTCCTCTAGCCAGCTGACCCACTCACAGGGTCTGTAGGTTGATGGTACCCACATCTTTATCTCCAGGGCAGACCTCACAGCTGAACTCCAGATCCATATCATCAACTGGTCACTGAGGAGTTCCACTTAGACAAATCACTGGCCCTAAAACTCAACTTTTCTCAACCTGAGCTTCCTCCTCAAATTTTTCCTCCTCCTCCTCCTCCTTGGGATCTTACTCTCAATGAAGGGCACCAACAACCCACCCTGCTGCCCAAACCAGACCCCTTCCTCTGCCTCACTCCCACATCCCATCTATCTACTTCTGAAATATCTCCCATCAGTCCCCTCCTCCCAGTCGCCACTTCTGCCAACCTTGCCTGGCCATCTCTCTCCTGGATGACCGCAATGGCTCCTAAACTGGTCTACCTGCCTCTGCTACGGGACACAGCCTGAGATCTCCCTCAAATCTGAGTTGCTCCATGTCTCACTTGAACACCTCAGTGGCTGGCTCCCCACTGAATTGGGGGTAAGTTCCAAACAACTAAGCTTTCCACAGCCCTACCCCTGCCTATTCTTCCTTCTTCACTGCCTTGGCCATACTAAACTTTTTCATGTTCTCAGAATGCATCATGCTCTCTCTCACCTCCTAGCTTTGGCATATGTCGCCCTTTCTGCCTGGAGCATGCTCTTTCTTCCCCTTCATCTGGCTGGTCCCCACTCAACTTTACCAGGTATGTCGGGTCTGTGTGTATTTGGCTGCTATACCTGGGTAGGCAGGCCTTTGATTGTGTCCTACAGTCTACTCTTCACATTCATTGTGGATGAGTTTACTTGTTAAGCTTTCAGATGGAAACTTCATTTCCAAGCTCTTGAATGTGTGTATCTGTATTTCCCTCCTTAAAAAATAAACCTTGGTTATAAGATGATTTAATAATTTATTGCTATAGATTGAGCTTAGCCCTTCGTCTCTAGTCATGCATTCTTTTAATCCTTTAGTATACTTTCTCATTATTGATCTTTATTGATGCCCAGAAATATCTGTGGTCTTATATTTCTTGTCAGAATTGCATAAAAGTCATGAGTTTGGGCTCTCAGTTAAACTGCATAGGTATAAATCCTGGTTTCATTGCTATGTGTATGACTTTGAGCAAGTCATTTAACTTCTTTGCACTTTTTCCTTATGTGAAAATTTTGGATAACAAACATCCTTTCTCACAAGGTATAATGAGCGTAGAATGTTGAGAGCAGTGCCTGGTACATAGTACATGTTCAGTAAATTTAGCCATCCTCGATGCTGCGCTTTCCCTTTGCATATGTCTTTTCTTCCCAGAGACCAGAACAGCTATTCTCTCTGCATTTTCTTCCCAGAGACCAGAACAGCTATTCTCTCTGCATTTCTTCCCAGAGACCAGAACAGCGATTCTCTCTGTAGCCACTGGGTCTCTTCCAATTGTATTTTTTCAAGCATATCTCAGCTTCCTGCCTATTTATAAATTAAGAGTTAAATATATCCAAAGATTACTACAGCTTCAAAGAGCTTAAAGGAAGTAAAGGGAACTGGTCGGTGCTTAATGGAGAAAACACTAATTTGGGAATTAATTGTTCCTATGATTTTGGACATTATGAATCTAATATCTCTCTGGGCTGAAAAAAATAGAAACTCAGTCTTCAAATAAAATTTGGTAGGTAATATGTTTTTGGTTTACTTTATTGAAGTATAATATTAATAACCACAGTGAGGTCTGATAATAAGGTCTAAGTACTCAAGTAAAATCTCTCCCTCCTACCATTTCCTAATTAGCTGACATTTTAAGGTAAGATGCTTTTGAATGACCAGCCAACTGTAAAATAGGCTTCCTTTGTTCCTTTAATTCCCTGCTAATTGAGTTAGAATAATCACATCATTAAAAAGCTTCTCTGTGTGGCCTGCTCACAGGAAGGGGGAAGAAGGTGGGCCACAGGATGAGGTGTTGGAAGCATGGACATTTAAACTACTTCCCTTATCCTGTGACTCAGTGTATTAAGATGTCACGATTCTCTGGAAACCAGGAAGCTCTGGCTTCAGAACGCATCTTAGTTCATCAATCATACTGCCTCTTTCAGGTTTATGGATGGATCAAAGTCATATTTATCAAGAAAAAGCCCTTAATAGTAATAGAGATAAAGAAAAAGAGTAGAAGGGAGAGTGGGGATGAGAGAGAGAGAGAGCTAGGAGAGAGAGAGAGAGAGAGCGCTAGGAGAGAGAGAGAGAGAGAGAGAGAGAGAAAAAGAGAGCTAGGGAGAGGGAGACAGACTATAATTAAGTTCATGCTGTATACTTTTCTTTATCCTAAAATTTGGTCCTGTGCCTTGTAAATACCTAGTAAAATATCCCAATTATCTTAAAAATTATAAATTGAAATATTTAAAGGCTTTCTAAGGAAGTGGCTGGTAGCAGAGGAGTCTGGAGTTGAGATTTGGAGATATGGTGGGTGGACCTTGAAGTAGGATGTTTCAATCAGAAAAGATTGATATTAAGACTTGTGTCCTGGGGCTGATTGAATACTTGGATACTCATTGAATACCCAGTCTCCACTTTCATATGTGTTGGTCTGTTGAGTGGGAATGGCTGAGACCAGCTGGGATTCTGGGGCAGCCATGGCCTCTTGCATTCTGTGCTGCCTATTCTGAATACATCTGCAATCTCTGCTGCCCTACTTTCTGTTTATCTATCTGCCCAGGGAGTGAGTACCAGCTCAAAGCCTGGACTTCCAATCTTGTCTCCCACTACTTCATTACTTTCCTATTTTCAATCAATTTACCTACACATGCTCCTGTTGGGGAAGGGTGTTTCTGGTCAGTGAGATGTATGAAGGGAAAAAGTGATAGGGGAGCTGCAAAAGGAATAAATTTCCAAATAGGAACAGCTTGACAAGCATGGTCATGTGTAAAGAACTGCAAGTATCTGTCTTTCCCCCAAACATTTAATACTCAGTATTTGTCTAATTGTCTTTCAGAGGAGGGGGCTGTTTCAGCCTATGTCTTTCTTTTTATATCCCCATACAGTTTCTATCCACGTGTTGATCTGTAGAGAGAGGGAAAATGTGGCTAGAAACAGGTGTCATGGAATCCCCTAAAAGGAAGACTACAAAGTAGGAAATAGTGGAAAACCAGGGCACTGCATCAGGAATGATATGTATTGGCACTAATGGCCAACAATGATCAGTCCGCAAAGCAGTCTCCAATGTCTCCTACTCTTCATGCACCTATAGATGAAGAGTAATCTGAACATCTCTGCATAGTTTCAGCAAGTGTTTGGAACAGATTCACCCCACATATAAGAAAATAGAACCATGACCCCAGTTGACTGCAAGCCTCACCAGAACACTAAATTAGGATTGAATCACAATCCAGGGTAGAGGACTGAGGAGGAGAGGGATGAGGACAGAGATTCCAGGGGAAGGGAGTACAGACAAATTGGGTTTTGTCTGACTACCAGAACTCCTGTAGGTCCTGTCTCATTAGGACACTGAAAATATTTATAACCTTCAAGAGGATTCCTGGTTCACAGCCTAGATAGCAATCCAGCTGTGTCTTCAACAGCTTTCTTTTCATTCAGGGGCACTGGGTTTGCTTCTCCATCTGAGGCTCTCCTACTCTGCCATCCTGCTTCAAGGAAAGGCTTACTGATGTTCTCCTGGACTTGCTTTTGCTTTCTTTTGACTTACAGCTTTGAACTTGAATGGTTAGGTCTATTTTGATTCCCATTTGCTTAAAGACCAACCTCAATGACTCAACTCAGTGACAAGGCAATAGGATACTAAGGCAGTTTAGCAAGTATAACTAAGTATAAAGAGGAAGAAGTCAATTCCATGTTAGTCTGATACAATCTATGGGCTTTTTACGTACTTGAAAACATTCTGTATTAACAATCTCAGTTTCTCTTTAATGGAAACTTCGTGTGTGTGTATGTGTATGTGTGTGTGTGTGTGTGTGTGTGTGTATGTTTGAGTGGAAGACTATAGGAAGGGAAGTTATAAGAGGGGTCATTGAAGACCACTATCCAGAATCAGGAACTGTGACTTTTGAGATCAGTGTTCTGGGCCAGTCTTACCTCTGCTTCTGATCTGGACATGGAGACAGCCACTCTACTTTCAGAGACCACTTTCAGTAAGTTGCCAAGAAGATGCAGATATGGAGTCCCAATCTCAGCCATGTCCTTAACAGTTCATTCATCCACAGGCATCAAGGAAAGCTCCTGTTCCATAAGAGAACTTTTGCAGATCTTGCTGGGGCCTTATTTCAAGATTGTGTTCCAATTCAAAGGCATAGAGGGTGAAATCAGCTTCTAGAAGAAAAGAAATAGCTTTTATTGAGCCTCAGCTGGATGCCAGTTCATCACACCAGGATACGTTATTCCTTCTTAATCCTCAAGAATATCACTGATTTTCACATACTCAGGCAGCACTTAGTGGGCTTCTCAGGAACTACAGTAATAAAGAATACCTTCTTGTTCTTGTTCTCTAACTGGTTTTTATTTAGTCATGGAAAGCTATTAATTTTTATGTATTTATGTAGTAAATGGTCACTTACTGAACTGGCTCATTGCTTCTAATTGTTTCCCAGTTCTTGTTCTTGGATTTTTCCAGGTATTAAATCATATCATCTGTAAATAAAGATAAAATTTGCTTCTTCTTTCCAGTATTTATCCATCCTTTTTTTCCCCTAATTGCACTGAGCTGGTACTTCCAGAACCGTCTTAAAATATAATAATGGTAGCATTGTTACCTTGTTTCTGATTTTGCTAAAAATGCTTCTGTAGCATTTCCTCATTAATGACTGTGGCTTTGACTTAAAATATATTTATCAATTTTATAGTCTTTTTAAAAAAATTAAAGTATAATTGATTTACAGTGTGTTAGTTTCTGGTGTACAAAATATTGATTCAGTTATACATATATTCTTTTCATATTCTTTATCATTATAGATTATTATAAGATAGTGAATATAGTTCCCTGTGCTCATACTAAATGAAGTCAGACAGAGAAAGACAAATATTACATGATATCACTTATATGTAGAATCTTTTAAAAATGGCACAAATGAACTTATTTACAAAACAGAAACATACAAACACAGAAAACAAACTTATGGTTACTGGAGTGGGAGGCGGGAGGGATACTGCAAGTCTGGGATTTGCAGATACTACGTATTACATATAGAGTATTTTTAAAAGTCAGGATTAGGTGATAAGTATTAGCACATTCCTTTACTTCATCTTCCTCCTATTACTATTCTTTTGATTAATGATAGCAATAGATTTCTCAATATTGTTCCATGTTTACATTACTGAAATGAAACTTAACAAGGAGCATTATTTTTAAATATAATGTTGGATCTATCTGCTAATATTTTATTTGAGATTTTTGCATTGTTATTCCTAAAGAGAACAAGTGTCCAATTTTGGAAGATTTATTGGGAAAACATATTTATAACTTCTATAATTATTGCTACCTTTATAAAAAGGAATGTGAAAGTTTAAAATTTTTCTTTATGCTCTAGAATAGTTTAAATGACATGGGAATTACCTGGTTCTCAATCATTTTAAAGTTTTAATCTGGGAAGTGGCTTAATAAAAACTATCCTGGCAGCAATGTGCAGAAGAGAGACTGGAGAAAGGAAAATAGTCTGGAAATTATTGTAATGGTGCAAGCATGACACGAAGAAGACCTGATATAAAGAGGAAGTGGTGAGAATGCTGGTGTGGTTATGCAAATGAAAGACACTTCAATAAAAAGAGAGAGAGAACTCAGTAACTGATAGAATTGCCAAAGAAAATACAGGATGCCTAATATTAATTGAGTGACAGAGAGGGAAGATTGTATGATCCAATGCACATTTTGATAGGTAAATGCCCTTTCTCTTGAGCAACTCCGGTGATTGTGTTAACCGAAAAAATTACCATTTTGAGTAACGAGAAAAGAGCAGTGGTGGAAAGAATAACTTTTAGAATTCACACATGGTTTGTTTTATGAGGTTAGAAGCTTATGTCTGTTTTCTTCTAGAGTAGGGACAATGGTGAGACCTTTCATGATACCACTGAGTTTCTTTAAGAAAAAATGCACCTTCTTTTTTTCCTTTCCTGCTCCACTGAAATAATGAAAAGATGACAAGAAAGTAGAACAAATGAACATAATTTGAAGAAGTTGAAATATTTTTTCCAAGCGATTTGGGTTGCACAAAGGAAAGATTTATTTATAGAAGGAGAGTTTGATACTAAAATGCTTAAATCATTTGTTCTAATTTTGTGATTTTTTGAAGAATGCTGAAAATTTTAATGAGTGGTACACTCTATATTCTTGACTAGGGCCATAGGATTTTTTTTTCAAAGATTAAAGGTGTGTTTTGAGCCACAGATTATTTTCACAATATCAATTAACTTGAAAAAATAATTCATTTATTTATTTTTAACATTTTTTATTGATTTATAATCATTTTACAATGTTGTGTCAAATTCCAGTGTTCAGCACAATTTTTCAGTCATTCATGGACATATACACACTCAATGTCACATTTTTTTCTCTGTGATTTATCATAACATTTTGTGTATATTTCCCTGTGCTATATACAGTGTAATCTTGTTTATCTATTCTACAATTTTGAAATCCCAGTCTATCCCTTCCCACCCTCCACCACCCTGGTAACCACAAGTCTGTATTCTATGTCTGTGAGTCTATTTCTGTCCTGTATTTATGCTTTGTTTTTGTTTGTTTGTTTGTTTTTGTTTTTGTTTTTTAGATTCCACATATGAGCGATCTCATATGGTATTTTTCTTTCTCTTTCTGGCTTACTTCACTTAGAATGACATTCTCTAGGAACATCCATGTTGCTGCAAATGGCATTATGTTGTCGGTTTTTATGGCTGAGTAGTATTCCATTGTATAAATATACCACTTCTTCTTTATCCAGTCACCTGTTGATGGACATTTAGGCTGTTTCCATGTTTTGGCTATTGTAAATAGTGCTGCTATGAACATTGGGGTGCAGGGGTCATCCTGAAGTAGATTTCCTTCTGGGTACAAGCCCAGGAGTGGGATTCCTGGGTCCCATGGTAAGTCTATTCCTAGTCTTTTGAGGAATCTCCACACTGTTTTCCACAGTGGCTGCACCAAACTGCATTCCCACCAGCAGTGTAGGAGGGTTCCCCTTTCTCCACAGCCTCTCCAGCATTTGTCATTTGTGGATTTTTGAATGACGGCCATTCTGACTGGTGTGAGGTGATACCTCATTGTAGTTTTGATTTGCATTTCTCTGATAATTAGTGATATTGAGCATTTTTTCATGTGCTTTTTGATCATTTGTATTTCTTCCTTGGAGAATTGCTTGTTTAGGTCTTCTGCCCATTTTTGGATTGGGTTGTTTATTTTTTTCTTATTGAGTCGTATGAGCTGCTTATATATTCTGGAGATCAAGCCTTTGTTGGTTTCACTTGCAAAAATTTTCTCCCATTCCGTAGGTTCTTCTTGTTTTACTTCTGGTTTCCTTTGCTCTGCAGAAGCTCGTAAGTTTCATTAGGTCCCATTTGTTTATTCTTGCTTTTATTTCTTCTAGGAGAACATTTTTGAAATGTATGTCAGATAATGTTTTGCCTATGTTTTCCTCTAGGAGGTTTATTGTATCTTGTCTTATGTTTAAGTCTTTAATCCATTTTGAGTTAATTTTTGTATATGGTGTAAGGGAGTGTTCTAGCTTCATTGTTTTACATGCTGCTGTCCAGTTTTCCCAACACCATTTGCTGAAGAGACTGTCTTTATTCCATTGTATATTCTTGCCTCCTTTGTCGAAGATGAGTTGACCAAAAGTTTGTGGGTTCATTTCTGGGCTCTATATGTCTGTTTTGGTACCAATACCATGCTGTCTTGATGACTGTAGCTCTATAGTATTGTCTGAAGTCTGGGAGAGTTATTCCTCCAGCCTCTTTCTTTCTCTTCAATAATGCTTTGACAATTCTAGGTTTTTGATCGTTCCATATAAATTTTATTATGATTTGTTCTAGTTCTGTGAAATATGTCCTGGGTAATTGGATAGGGATTGCATTAAATCTGTAGATTGCCTTGGGCAGTGTGACCATTTTAACAATATTGATTCTTCCAATCCGAGAGCATGGAATATCTTTCCATTTTTAAAGTCTTCTTTAATTTCCTTCATCAGTGGTTTATAGTTTTCTGTGTATAATTCTTTCACCTCCTTGGTTAGATTTATTCCCAGATATTTTATTACTTTGGGTGCTATTTTAAAGGGGATTGTTTCTTTGCTTTCTTTTTCTATTGATTTATCATTAGTGTAAAGAAATGCAACTGATTTTTGAATGTTAATTTTGCAACCTGCTACCTTGCTGAATTCTTCAATCAGCTCTAGTAGCTTTTGTGTGGACCTTTTAGGGTTTTCTATATATAGTAACATGTCATCAGCATATAATGACACTTTTACCTCTTCTTTTCCAATTTGGATCCTTTTATTTCTTTCTCTTGCCTGACTGCTGTGGCTAGGACTTCCAGGACTATGTTGAATAGGAGTGGTGATAGTGGGCATCCTTGTCTTGTCCCAGATTTTAGTGGGAAGCTTTTGAGTTTTTCACCGTTGAGTACTATGCTGGCTGTAGGTTTGTCATATATAGCTTTTATTATGTTGAGATATGTTCCCTCTATACCCACTTTGGCGAGAGTTTTTATCATAAATGGGTGTTGAATTTTATCAAACGTCTTTTCTGCATCGATTGAGATAATCATGTGGTTTTTGCCCTTTCTCTTGTTGATGTGGTGTATTACATTGATTGATTTGCGTATGTTGAACCAGCCTTGTGTCCCTGGGATGAACCCCACTTGGTCATGATGTATAATCTTTTTTATGTGTTGTTGGATTCTATTTGCTAATATTTTGGTGAGGATTTTGGCGTCTATATTCATCAGTGATATTGGCCTATAATTCTCTTTTTTTGTAGTGTCTTTGCCTGGTTTTGGTATCAGGGTGATGGTGGCTTCATAGAATGAGTTTGGGAGTATTCCCTCCTTTTCAATCGTCTGGAAGAGTTTGAGAAGGACTGGTATGAGTTCTTCTTTGTATGTTTGGTAGAATTCCCCAGTGAAGCCGTCCTTTCCTGGACTTTTATTTGTAGGGAGGTTTTTAATTGCTATTTCTATTTCCTTTCTAGTGATTGGATTGTTCAAGTGTTCATATTCTTCTTGATTCAGTTTTGGTGGACAGAATGTTTCCAGAAACTTGTCCATCTCCTCCAGGTTATCCAGTTTGGTTCCATATAGTTTTTCATAATATTCTCGTATGATATTCTGTATTTCTATTTTGTTTGTTGTAATTTCTCCATTTTCCTTTCTTATTTCGCTAATTTGTGCTCTCTCTTTTTTCTTCTTTGTGAGTTTGGCCAGAGGTTTGTCGATTTTATTTACTTTTTCAAAAAACCAGCTTTTGGTTTGGTTGATTTTTTCTATGGTCTTGTTAATCTCTATTGTATTTAATTCTTCTCTGATCTTTGTTATTTCCTTCCTTCTGCTGCTTTTTGGGGCTTTTTGTTCTTCTTTTTCTAATTGATTCAGGTGGTGGGTTAACTTGTTTATTTGAGATTGTTCTTCTTTTTTGAGGAAGGCCTGTATCGCTATAAACTTCCCTCTTAGCACTGCCTTTGCTGTGTCCCATAGGTTTTGAGTGGTTGTGCTTTCATTATCATTTGTCTCAAGGTGTTTTTTAATTTCAGCTTTGATTTCCTCATTGACCCATTGTTTTTTCAATAACATATTGTTTAATCTCCATGCTTTCCTTTTTGTCTCCTTTGTTTCTCTATTGTTGATTTCCAGTTTCATGGCATTGTGGTCAGTAAAGATGCTTGAGATAATTTCTATCTTCTTAAATTTGTTGAGGTTTCTTTTGTGCCCAAGTACATGATCGATCCTGGAAAATGTTCCATGTGCATTTGAAAAGAATGTATATCCTATTTTTGGGGGTTTAATGCTCTGAAAATATCCACCAAATCTAGTGTTTCTATTGTCGTATTTAATTTCTCTGTTGCCTTGTTTATTTTCTGTCTGGAAGATCTGTCTAGTGATGTTAATGCGGTGTTAAAATCTCCAACTATTATTGTATTCCCATCAATATCCCCCTTTATCTCTGTTAGTAATTCTTGTATGTACTTAGGTGCTCCTATATTGGGTGCATATATATTAACGAGTGTAATATCCTCATCTTGTATCACTCCTTTAATCATTATGAAATGTCCTTCTGTATCTTTCTTTATGGCCTTTGTTTTAAAGTCTATTTTGTCTGAAATCAGTACTGCAACACCTGCTTTTTTGGTTTTTCCATTTGCATGGAATATCCTTTTCCATCCTTTCACTCTCAATCTATATGTGTCCTTCTCCCAAATGTGGGTCTCTTGTATGCAGCATATTGAAGGTTCTTGCTTTATTATCCAGTCTGCCACTCTATGCCTTTTGACTGGAGCATTTAGTCCATTAACATTTACAGTAATTAATGATAGATATGTGTTTATTGCCATTTTGAACTTATCTTTGCAGTTGAATTGGTATATCATCTTTGTTCCTTTCTTCTTCCTTTTGTGGTTTGGTAATCTTCCTTTGTATTATCATGGATTTTATTTAATTTTTGTGACTCCCTTGTAAATTTTTGACTTGTGGTTACCCTTTTTTGTAAATCTATTAACCCATTACTATAACTGTTTTTATTAAACTGATAATAACATGATCTCAAGCTCATCCTACTGTTAAAAAATTTAAAAAAGAAAAAAAATTCTATATTTCCCTGCCTCCCTCTCCCACTCTCAGTGATTTGTATGTCTTCTTTTATAATTTCATGTTTATTTTATTTGTAATTCATGAGTTATCACCTTTCCAGTTGTGAGCTTCTCATTTCTGTAGCATCCTGCTGCTTTTCTATTTAAAATAGTCCTTTCAATATTTCTTTTAGCATGGGTTTAGTGTTGCTAAACTCCTGCAGCTTTTTTTTGTCTGTGAAACTCTTTATTTCTCCTTCTATCCTAAAGGATAGCCTTGCTGGATAAAGTATCCTAGGCTGCATATTTTTTTCATTCAGGGCTTTGAATATATCTTGCCACTCCCTTCTGGCCTGTAGTGTTTGTGTAGAGAAATCAGCTGAGAGCCTTATGGGGGTTCCCTTGTAACTTACTCATTGCTTTTCTCTTGCTGCCTTTAGAATCATTTCTTTATCCTTGACTCTGGCCATCTTGATTATGATATGTCTTGGTGTGGGTCTATTTGGGTTCTTCCTGTTTGGGACCCTCTGAGCTTCCTGTACTTGGATATCTGATTCCTTCTTTAAGTTTGGGAAGTTTTCAGTCATGATTTTAGTTGATCTTTTCTTTATTTGTAACTTCTTTGTTATTCCCATGCAGGGTAGAAAATGTAGGTTTACAGAGACTGCCACGAGTTTCTAATATTCAGGCTAAGTATGTTGAATATTTAGCCCTCTTGAGATTTTATATTTGTTGAGTCACTGAAACCAATGAGCTCAAATGATTTCCATGTACTTTTTATTATTGTCTCAAGTTTCATGCAGAGAAGACTAAAATGTGTGCTTCTCTGCATTTAATTTGGAAATCAATATAATTGAAAACCATTTGGAAAATAAAATCCCACATGATAAATAGATGTTTAGAGCCCCTAAGTTGCTGAGAAAAGAGAGAGAGTAAGAGACCAGAGATTGCATTCTTCTTCATTGAAACATACATCTTGCTCTACCTAAGAGTGACTAACTGCCCTCCTAGATTATCCCTAGTGTCCTATGATCAATTCTGATTTTTTCTGTCTACTGTCAACAGGACATTCTGAATGGAATTCCCCCTCCTCTTTCCTAGAGGCTTTCTGCTTCTCCTCTTTACTAGCATAGTCAGTACCAAGGGTTCTATGAAGTAAAATAAAACTTTTGAATCTTCAAAGATGCAGTAGCTACCTGTTGTGGAACTGAACTCCAAAACCAGATACTCTCAGACTGTGGTGTCCAAGAGAAAGCAGAGTACAGACCAATGATCTAGACAGAGACTGTTTCTTCTCCAGCAGCTATTCCCCTGCTAGGGGGCTCCTGCTGCAGCCCAGAGCCCAGAGAGTTCCCCTACATAAAGTTCTTAATAGTCTTAGGAAGAAAGAAATACCCAGTACATGAGCACTGGATTTAGGGAATGAAAGGTGTTAGAGAAAAATATTATTCATTTCCAAATATTCTTCTTTGAACCTTGGAAAGAGAAAACAATTTCCTATATTGTTAAAGGATGGTCATTTGATTGTGAAATGGAAAAGATTATTGCAGTGGAGCTAATAAACTTAACTAACAAAGGATATTCCATTCAGTAGGCCTTACTAAAATATAACTTATTCATAACTCTGCCCTTGCATTTTAAGGAGTAGAAATATTAATCTTGTTTTACCAGACCTGTATTGACAGTGAAAATGTGACATGTGATGCTGGTCAAGAGACTGACTTTCTTCTTTAACAAACATGAGAACTTAAAATGCAGACAAGTACTGACCTTCAAAATAGTTGCCTTTGAAAGAAGTCATATGCCTGTAATGTCTTTGCTTAAAATACATTGTGACTTGCTTTCAGAATTGGTTCTAAAGTTATACAGGTAAAACAAAACAAATCAAAATGAAAACAAAAACCATCATTATGCCTGTGTAGATATATTTCATGAATGCTTTTACACTTTACATAAATTGTTTCCAACTTTCTAAACTGCTGAATCTTCTATTTAAAGGAATGTTAAAATAATCTTCATGTTAAACTGATAATAATTTTCTTCCTCTGGAGAAAATTGTGCTGTGGGATGCCCAGACTCCTGCCAACTTCCTATCCCCTCAGTCTCTACCCAGGTCCATAAGAAACTTGCCTGGAACCCAGAGCTCTGTAGAACACAGATTATAAAAGCCATTGTTTTACATGACTGTTAGTATTATATTAAAAATATTAGCAAGGAAGAAAATGCTCTACCAAAAAGCAATGTTCACAAACTTGAATGTGCAAGCCTTTCACACACTCAGCTGTGTAAGCGTAATTTTTTCTTTTAAAAATCTAATTCAATGAACAAGAAATAAAACTTTTTTGAAAGGTAACTCAACCTAATTTCTATTTTGAGCCTGTCACTCCCCTGGGGTGGCAGAAATTTAATTCCCATAAAGTTTGGGTTCTTCCCTTTTTGCAGGGCTGTGCTTAAATTTCAGTGCAAAAACAAGAGGGGAGCAAAGATACTGGTCAGAGATGAATATCTGATCCTTAAGTCATATGTAACACAGTTCTGGGTCATCGACCCTTGGAAATTGCTGCTGAAAGTCTTTCATTCCTGTCTAATGGCCTCTTTAACTTTCAAACCTCTGTCAGGTGCTTCTTCTCCATGCCAAGGCATAGGAACTCTCTAAGGTTACCCAGGGCCTCATCCACCTCTACACAACCTGTATTCATTTCCTCTCTGGAATCTCTGCTCTTATCACTTCCTTTCCTTCCATCTCCTCTCCACTGGGCTGGGGGAGGGCTTTTTCTCTAATCTGGGAAAAATCCTGCTCTCTATTATTCTTGTTGTTTGCCTCAGAAGCTCCTAGAATAATGGGCTCAAGTTTTTATAGAAACACAAAAACCAGGAAACCCTGCTACAAACCTTCACGGATATCTGCATGAATGACAGGAAGGCAAAAGAGTCAAATGCCCAGAGGAACCACAAGAATATATGTTAGTATCTCAAAAATCTTATTTCAGAAACAGCTAAAGCAGAGCAATGCATGCAAAATTATGCATGTGTTGTTAACATCAGTGAGGGGGTATCTTGTTCAGTAGCAGAGCACTTGGATCAGCTTTTGCAAATCATAATGATGCCATCATAAGAGGGAGGAGCATTTTATTTGTGAAATCCCAAGAGCTCTGTTCTTCCATAGAACACAGCACAGAGAGATGATTAGGACTAAGTAAAATGGCTATAGGATAGGACAGAGAGCCTAGCTGAATGTTGGGCTCATGAATGTATAAATGAAGTCCTTGGGCACCTTATCGTCAGGATTTTCTCCAGTGGAGAACTCCAGTGGAATCTGGGAGCCCCATAGAGCAGCAGCATAGAAAACTGATCCAGGACTAGGTGGTAGCAGATAAATGAGAATTAAAATGACTATGAGCTCAGGGAATTGAAGGTGCTACTGAGAGGACCATCACTCATGAATCCAGATTGAGTCAAGATTAAAGCAACATAGGAAGTACCTGCCAGGCATGTTGGCTTAATGGGAGAACATACTGAAGAGAAGGTGTTAGAGATGGGTTGAAGAATTCTTCCTTAAAGAGTAGCTGTGGCTTCTAGGGCCTTTGGGTAATATAAATTAAGAGAGAGAGAGAGACTGTTGGAAAGCAAAAAAATTTTTTTACTCTCAATATAACATCCCTCCATGACACAGAAATGAAGTCTACTCCCAACCCAAGTTGCCTTAGGAAAGAGTTATCATAAATAATCTGTTTGGCCTGCTTTTTTTTTACCAGTTCCATTACCAGGAATTCTGTCTTCACTATAGCTACAAAAATGATCAAGTAGAATGAAGGTAGGAAGAGTGAATAGAATATTATCAGGAGGCACCAAATAAATTAGTAATTGCTACAATCTTTGCCCTTTTCCCTAAGTGTGTGGGGATGATGGTCTCTGATACTTTCTTGCCCAGTGAATGACTGTCTCACATTTTCATATATTCTATATAAGCCATGACTACATAGAGCTTCTTTGCTCTACTGCCAAATATAGGTTACCAGATATTTTCTATGTAATAACTATAAAAACTAATTAATACTTGTTTGGGACTTACTGTGTGCCAGGCCCCGTTCTAAGCACTTTCCATATATTAACTCGTGTAATCCTCACAACACCCCCATTGAGGTACATACTGCCATAATCATCACCATTTCACTGATGAACAAATTGATGCACACTGAGGTTAGCTACCTTACCCAACATCACATAGATAGTAAATGGTAGTTCTGGGATTTAAAAGGTAGGCAGGCAGACAGGGAAGCAGGCAAGAAGTTTTGCTCCAGAATCCACAAGCTGAACCACTTCACCTTTGCTGCTTAATGTATTTGACTAACAGGAGGGCTTTAACTAACTCTAAAGCCCGAGGCATGTTTGCTTAACAGAAATATTCCAACTCCTTTAACTGGGAAGTAAAGAAACAAAGGAATGCCTTACCCAGATGATTGACCATTCAGAGCTATCCTGTTTTAAGTGCCAGCTAATGGGGAGGGAGTAAAATTACAAAAGTTTTCTTCCTCAGAGTTCACTGCCAAAACCATCTTATTAGTAGTCTTCCACACAGTAATAGTCCACCTGAAATCATAACAAGGGCTAAGAATATATTTTTAATCAAAATGTTACAGATTTCATCAGAAATAGTTTTATGTGGTTAGGTTAGTTTGAAAATGGCATGGCTTAGACAGATGCTGTAAGTAGATGCCTGTACAGCTGTTGCTGGCAGGGACATTTGCATGGAAGAGGATGGGTAGTACATTAAGGCAGTGTGTGGAAGAAGTGGTTACTAGCCAGTGCTTTATGCAAACACAAGTAGCCTTGGCTTTTTGAAAGCCTTGGCTTACTTTGAAAATTGTTTAGAACTCTTATGCAAAGGGATGGATAAAAAGAGCAAGGAATAGAAATGTGGGCAAGCTCAGCACAAAGTTGGAATCTGAGAAGGGTTGGAAAAAAAAAGAGAAAGACCAGCAAAAAGGAGAGGGGAAAATTTCACCTCTTACATTATATGTTTTACATTGTTGAATTTTTATCACAATGATTCTGTTTGTAATTTGAAACAATAACAAAGAAAAAATTGATAATCAATGTTCATTTTTATTTTCTTTATTTTTTAAACTTTTTTAAACATTTTTTATTGATTTATAATCATTTTACAATGTTGTGTCAAATTCCAGTGTTCAGCCCAATTTTTCAGTCATTCATGGACATATACACACTCATTGTCACATTTTTTTTCTGGGAGTTATCATAACATTTTGTGTATATTTCCCTGTGCTATACAGTATAATCTTGTTTATCTATTCTATAATTTTGAAATCTCAGTCTATCCGTTCCCACCCTCCACCCCCCTGGTAACCACAAGTCTGTATTCTATGTCTGTGAGTCTATTTCTGTCCTGTATTTATGCTTTGTTTTTGTTTGTTTGTTTGTTTTTGTTTTTGTTTTTTAGATTCCACATATGAGCGATCTCATATGGTATTTTTCTTTCTCTTTCTGGCTTACTTCACTTAGAATGACATTCTCTAGGAACATCCATGTTGCTGCAAATGGCGTTATGTTGTCGGTTTTTACGGCTGAGTAGTATTCCATTGTATAAATATACCACCTCTTCTTTATCCACTCATCTGTTGATGGACATTTAGGCTGTTTCCATGTTTTGGCTATTGTAAATAGTGCTGCTATGAACATTGGGGTGCAGGGGTCATCCTGAAGTAGATTTCCTTCTGGATACAAGCCCAGGAGTGGGATTCCTGGGTCATATGGTAAGTCTATTCCTAGTCTTTTGAGGAATCTCCACACTGTTTTCCACAGTGGCTGCACCAAACTGCATTCCCACCAGCAGTGTAGGAGGGTTCCCCTTTCTCCACAGCCTCTCCAGCATTTGTCATTTGTGGATTTTTGAATGACGGCCATTCTGACTGGTGTGAGGTGATACCTCATTGTAGTTTTGATTTGCATTTCTCTGATAATTAGTGATATTGAGCATTTTTTCATGTGCTTTTTGATCATTTGTATTTCTTCCTTGGAGAATTGCTTGTTTAGGTCTTCTGCCCATTTTTGGATTGGGTTGTTTATTTTTTTCTTATTGAGTCGTATGAGCTGCTTATATATTCTGGAGATCAAGCCTTTGTCGGTTTCACTTGCAAAAATTTTCTCCCATTCCGTAGGTTTTCTTCTTGTTTTACTTCTGGTTTCCTTTGCTCTGCAGAAGCTTGTAAGTTTCATTAGGTCCCATTTGTTTATTCTTGCTTTTATTTCTTCTAGGAGATCATTTTTGAAATGTATGTCAGATAATGTTTTGCCTATGTTTTCCTCTAGGAGGTTTATTGTATCTTGTCTTATGTTTAAGTGTTTAATCCATTTTGAGTTGATTTTTGTATATGGTGTAAGGGAGTGTTCTAGCTTCATTGTTTTACATGCTGCTGTCCAGTTTTCCCAACACCATTTGCTGAAGAGACTGTCTTTATTCCATTGTATATTCTTGCCTCCTTTGTCGAAGATGAGTTGACCAAAAGTTTGTGGGTTCATTTCTGGGCTCTCTATTCTGTTCCATTGGTCTATATGTCTGTTTTGGTACCAATACCATGCTGTCTTGATGAGTGTAGCTCTATAGTATTATCTGAAGTCTGGGAGTCCTAGCCACAGCAGTCAGGCAAAAGAAAGAAATAAAAGGGATCCAAATTGGAAAAGAAGAGGTAAAAGTGTCATTATATGCTGACGACATGTTACTATATATAGAAAACCCTAAAAGGTCCACACAAAAGCTACTAGAGCTGATTGAAGAGTTCAGCAAGGTAGCAGGTTACAAAATTAACGTTCAAAAATTAGCTGCATTTCTTTACACTAATGATAAATCAACAGAAAAAGAAAGTAAAGAAACAATCCCCTTTAAAATAGCACCCAAAGTAATAAAATATCTGGGAATAAATCTAACCAAGGAGGTGAAAGAATTATACACAGAAAACTATAAACCACTGATGAAGGAAATTAAAGAAGACTTTAAAAAATGGAAAGATATTCCATGCTCTTGGATTGGAAGAATCAATATTGTTAAAATGGTCACACTGCCCAAGGCAATCTACAGGTTTAATGCAATCCCTATCCAATTACCCAGGGCATATTTCACAGAACTAGAACAAATCATAATAAAATTTATATGGAACGATCAAAGACCTAGAATTGCCAAAGCATCAATGTTCTTTTTTAAAGGGAGAATTTTTTTAAATAGAGAAAGGTTGCCAGTATAAATTAAGTTTCCCTTGGATTTTCCCCTGACTTGTTCCAACTATAATACCAGTGCCCAACCAAACACTATGTTTTACATTCTGAATACAGCTTGGTAAGGGCAGGAGGAAGTTGTCCCATGGCAATTTTACATTCCTCAGTTTGGTTCCCTGCACCACCTCTTCTTGTCGGTCTTATATTTCTAAGCTTCAGACTGATTGCTTTTTCTGTAGTATCTGTTTCACTAGCCTGGGAGACAGAATCCAAAGCCCACCACTTTCCAGAAAGGCATGGGAGGAGCCGAGACAAGAGTGGAGCCCTTACAGCATCTCAGAGAGACTCCCAGCTCTTCCAGTCCTCTATGGGTCCTCTAGCAGGACATGGGTTTGTGGATGTAGCTCCCAATAGTTCTGAAGAGGAATGTGACAGATTTACAGTCCCACTAAGTAAAACACCTTAAGTTTTGAAGTGAATGTAAAATTACAGTGGAACACCCATTTTAAGGGTGAAAAAAGTAGAAGGGACCTCAGTGACAAAGACTTAAACAAAAATCATTAAAAACAAAAGAGGGCTGAATCACGCTAATTTCCCTTGATGGCTTCATAAGAGAATTCTGCCAAACCTTTAAAGAAGAATTAACACTGTTTCCAGAAAATAGAAGAGGAGGGAATACTTTCATTTTATGAAGCTAGTATTATCCTGATAAAAGAACCAGTACAAAGACAGTACAAAGGGGAAAAAAAAAAAGACCAATATCCATCATGAATATAAAGACAAAAACCTTTACCAAAATATTAGCAAATAGAATTCAGCAATATATAAAAAGAAGTATATACCATGATCAAGTGTGGTTTATTCCAAGGATGCAAGTCTGGTTCAACATTCAAAAACCAACCAATGTAATCCACTGTATGGAGATTCTAAAGAAGAAAATAATATATCAATTGACAGAGATGAAGAATTTGAAAAAATCAATAGCATCTATGACAAGAACTCTCAACAAGTTAGGAATAAGGAGGGAAGTTCCTTGGCTTGATACTGAGCATCCACAAAAGATTATAGCTAACACTGTACTCAGTGGTGAAAGAATGAATGCTTTTTCTCTAAGATCAGGAGCAAGGAAAGATTTCTACTCTTGCCACTCTTATTCAACACAGTGCTGGAAGTTCTAACCATTATTATAAGGCAAGAAAAGGAAACAAAGGCACACTGATCAGAAATAAAGAAAATTTGCTATTTGCAGATGACATGATTACCTACATAGAAAATTCTAAAGAAATTGCATTTTGTTATCATTCACCTCACATGAATTTGCTATGATGTGTATTTGAAGGAAAAATACCTTAAAAATTAAAATAAAACTAGAACATTATTTGCTGCTGTGTAAAGAATCCCTCTACTCTCTACTAGTGTGTCATCAGGCTACTTATGAAATGCTAATAGGCTTGGCTCTCCTGACTCTCCACCAGGCTGCAGTCTAAAAGATGTTCTTGTTAAAACAAAAAGACAACCTACGGAATGGGAAAATTTTTTTGCAAATGAAACCGACAAAGGCTTGATCTCCAGAATATATAAGCAGCTCATACGACTCAATAAGAAAAAAATAAACAATCCAATTCAAAAATGGGCAGAAGACCTAAACAAGCAATTCTCCAAGGAAATCATACAAATGATCAATAGACACATGAAAAAATGCTCAATATCACTAATTATCAGAGAAATGCAAATCAAAACTACAATGAGGTATCACCTCACACCAGTCAGAATGGCCATCATTCAAAAATCCACAAATGACAAATGAGGCTGTGGAGAAAAGGGAACCCTCCTTCACTGCTGGTGGGAAGGCACTTCGGTGCAGTCACTGTGGAAAGCAGTATGGAGATTCCTCAAAAGACTAGGAATAGACTTACCATATGACCCAGGAATCCCGCTCCTGGGCATATATCCAGAAGGAACCCTACTTCAGGATGACACCTGCACCCCAATGTTCATAGCAGCATTATTTATAATAGCCAAGACATGGAAACAGCCTAAATGTCCATCAACAGATGAGTGGATAAAGAAAAGGTGGTATATTTATACAATGGAATACAACTCAGCCATAAAAACCGACAACATAACGCCATTTGCAGCAACATGGATGTTCCTAGAGAATGTCATTCTAAGTGAAGTAAGCCAGAAAGAGAAAGAAAAATACCATATGAGATCGCTTCTATGTGGAATCTAAAAAAAACCTACCAAACAAACAAAGCATAAATACAAAACAGAAATAGACTCATAGAGATAGAATACAAACTTGTGGTTGCCAAGGGGGCGGGGGGCGGGAAGAGATAGATTGGGATTTCAAAATTGTAGAATAGATAAACAAGATTATACTGTATAGCACAGGGAAATATATACAAGATCTTATGGAAGCTCACAGAGAAAAAAATATGACAATGAATATATATATGTTCATGTATAACTGAAAAATTGTGCTCTACACTGGAATTTGACACAACATTGTAAAATCATTATAAATCAATAAAAATGTTAACAAAAATAAAATAAGTTCATGTTAAGCCAAGGGAAAATTGAAGTGACCAGGAGAAATCATCCCATCTCACTAAGTTGTACACCCGGGACCACAGAAGACTGACACTGCCTGCCCACCAGAGAACATCATACGAGTTGAAAGTGAGAGTCTAGGGGTCATATGGACTCAAGAGGTTTGAGTCCCAGCCTTGTCACTTTTAATTAGCTGGTGCTGCAGACAAATCCCTTCAGCCTCCAATTCCTCTTTGGTAAAGCAAATATAATAGTGGTAGCTACCTCATAGACCGGTGCTGAGAATTAGATGACGCAAGTAGAGCACTTAGCACAATCCCTGTCACGTAGTACAGGGTATTTATGGTAATGGGTACTTACAAAACCTGTACAAAATATGCAGAGGCAGAGACAAGGAAGTTTGCTGAGTTTTATGTGATCTGTTCATATGTCACATGGCGTGGAGACCCGTGGTTCTTTGAGCAAAGCCAGAGCTAGCTATTCATTACCAAAGATGATGGTAAGGGACTACACCAGCTTCTCTTTTAGTGTGTTCTGTCCTTTGTTCTTTTCTTCTGAGAGCTGCTGACGCCAATGGAGTCTGAGACTCTTTCATCTCAGGGAGGCTGCATCTCCTGGCATTAAGCTGTCCAACGTTGTTTCCAAATTTGAAAGGCCATGCAGAACACTAATGTGATGAGGAGCAGAAGAGAGAGGATCAGCTGCAACATGAAACAGTGGTAGGGAACCGTGTCTGACCAACCACCTATTGTGATGGACAGATTTCTCACTCAAAGAAGGCTTCTCTTCACTCTGCCAACAGCACGAGTCCATAATTTTGAAGTGTAGGAAGCGAGCCTTCCCATGTCACAAATTCTCTGGGTTGTCCTCTCCTCTTTCACTCACTCTAAGTTCATGGGGATGCATGACTTGGGCAAGAGGCTAAAGGGAGTCTGGCCACAGGGGTTCAATATCTGTTGACCTGGCAACAGGCTGGCTTCATTATTACCTGCCTATTTTTCTCCCTTCTGAAACTTCCTTTATTACCCTAGCATTCAGGGCTGCTCATCAGAGTCTTGGCTTCCAGTTAAGCCTTGGGTAGAGGAGCTAGTCCTAGTTTTCCTAGAAACTTTATTCCCTGGCTAATTTAGTGTTTCCCAATTTGTATTGAAAAAATGACTTGTGATTCTTTTCTGCCAGTGTATTGGGGCGCGGGGGCAGAAATGCTGCAGCACCACCAAGGGTCCAGTCACTGCTTTGTCACATGTGGTTATCTCCTTCTGGGCTTACTCTTGTTTTGGGTGGATTATGCTGGACATGGGGTTCTTCTTCCCCCAGGGCCCTCAAGGAAAGACCTCATCCAGGGGTTCTCTTTTCACCCTCCTCCTCAATTAGTCTCAGGGAGTGGAGGTCATTTCTCAGAAGCACGTTGCCTGACCCTCACTGGAGGCAACACCCCTCACCTTGCTGGGGGGCTTAAATTAATTCCTTTAAAAGAATCTATTCCATGAACTAGCTTACTCTATGACTAAATCTTTCCACATTTAAAACTGCTGGAACTGAACAGATCCTGTGAGTTCTAAATCTTGCCAAGAAACAGCCCTTTCCCAGAGGAGGATCTTGCCACCTCTCTGCTCTCCTGGACTGATCCAACAGGATCAGAAGGGTGTTCATAGGGAGGCATCCAGTGCCCCAGGAATATAAGGATGGTACAGTCACTGTCTGACTTGGGACCTTGGTCCCATTCCCTTCCAGCCTCAATGGGCCTGTGAAGACAGAAACTGAGCTGTACATTAAAAGGGAAAAGGAAGAAGGGCTCACACTTTTTAAGGGTGGATCTATCAAGAGTCAGGAATCTGATGGGGCTGTATCCCATTAGTAGTAAAGGGAGCAGAAGAGTGTGAACTACAGATGTGACTATATTTGAGGAGCTGCATGATCTGGAAGGCATGTGGTGAGAAGAAGGGAAATACACACAAGTTTCTATTTTGACTGTCAGTCAATGCCATTTTATACAGTGGAATGAGTGCCCTGATGGGTCTGGGGGAGGGAAGAACGTGATTGTACCATTTCCATTCAACTGAGACATGTACTCCATGAATGGAGTTAGGGTAAGGGAATGAAACCACCACCCACCCCATTCTCTGTGTTTTCACGTCTCATTATCTTACCCCCTTGATTTACATAGGAGAAGAGTGTTTTCTTCAAGGTCTTGAAGAGTAAGATCAAAGCCCACACCACAGAACGGCCACTGCAGAAAAGGTAATGGATCCCAAACTTGGAAATGTAAGACTGGGTAGAGGTGGCACATGGAACCAAATTCAGGAATATGATATTGCCACGAGGACAGCTTCCTTCTACCCTTTCCAAGTTGTCCAGCACCTCCCAAATAGGACAGACTGTCAGCCCTGCACTACTTATGCATTTGCTTTCAAGGAAAATCCTCACTACCTTCACTCTGTCACATTTTGAGGCTGAATGTTTGTAAAGGTGTCCAATTTAAAAATTTAAAGAACAAAATCCACACTTAGGAATTATCATAAAGGAAAACAGCAACTTGTTAACTTGAGCATAATATCAGGGTATTAAGAGAGAGATTTGATTTTTTTGTAAAAGTGTTCCAAATCATTTGTTGTAACAGCAGATACTTTGTTAAATTTATTTTATACCATTTCTGCATTGTATGATATTTTATAGTCTGTGCAATGAAAAAGTATTTCCCCCAGAAGGGAAAAAAAGACCTAGAATTTCAAAATTAAAGAAACATGTTATCAGCTAAATAGGTAAAAAAATTATTAACTTTATCCTTTTATTTTGTATAACTATATTGAACTTTACCAGATTTCATTGAAAACAGTTTCCTTTTTCATGCTTTGTTTAATTGAAAGGATACTGATTTTAATGGCATATAAATCCATATGTGATTGGAATACTTTTTAAAAAGTATTATACTAAACGTGTCAATAAAACTATGCTCAACTTCACCAGTAATCAGAAACACAAATTAAAACAATGTAGTAATGATTTTCTGTCTGGTAGGCAAAGTAAAAGGCAAAAAACTAACAGGGAAAATACTTGCAACAAATGCTTCAGAGTTAATATCTTTAGCGTTTTTACAAATGGAAAAGAAAACAACATCCCATGGGCTATTCACAGAAATGGAAATACAAATAGCCAATAAACAAAGGAAAAAATGCTCAACATCACTAATAATCAACAAACAAAATAATATTTTTTAATGTATAGATTATCTGAGATGAAAAAGAATGATAATACGCCATGTTAATGAGTGTAAGAAATACGTTTTCTCAGTTTCTGTTAATTTGAGCCCCAATGTACATACAGCTTTTCCTAAGGTAATTTAATATTATGTATCAAAATTGTAAGTGTATTTACCCTTTGATCCAGCAATTCTATTGCTAGGAAACAATCAAGTGTGTACCCTGGTTTATGTACATGTTATTTACTGAAGAGTTTCTTGTAGTAGGAGGAAAACAAGAAAACTCTAAATTATTAAAGGTTATGGTTAGAAGTATTATGGTTAATCATACAGTGGAATACTATGAAGCCCTGTAAAAGGATGTTTCAAATCTATACTCATAGACATGAAAGCTGTCCACAATATTACATCAGAAAAAGATTACAAAGTTATGAATAATTCACAGTAATTTTCTTTCAATTAAAATTTAAATATTAATATTGCTAAATATGCACAGAAAATATCTTGAAAATTATACATCAAACTGTTTATCTCTGGCTGCAAAGATTATGGGGCTCTTTCACTTTATATTTCTGTATTTAAAAAAATTTACATTTGCTTAAGCAATTTCTAAGCAAAAATAATAAAGCTATTGCTAATGTGAAAAAATTAGATTATGTAAATGCAAAATGGTCTAGTTACAAGGTTCATTATTGAAACATAATTTAAAATGGCAAAAAGGTTGAACATAAAGATTGAACCTAAAACACCAACAAACATACATTGGGTTATTCCAAATAATGAAATACTATTGACAACAATGTTTTTCAAGTATACTGTTGACATAGTATATTGTTTTTAAAAATCATGCAAATATACTATTTTTTTTATTATGATCTCAATTTGGTAAAAAATATTATGGCAGGAGAATGTATTGAAATATCAATTCATTATTTAGTGTTTGATTCACTATATTTTTCTTCTCCTTCAGTCCCGCTCCCCAATTTCAAAAAGGGATTCATGCCTATTGTACTCTTTACGCCTGGGGAAGTCAGTGCTATAGGGCTGAAAACAGATGTTGTCTGCCAGCAACCTCCCTTCCTGGCTTTTGTTTTCTGAAAGCCTGAGTTCCAAGGGAGGATGGTGCTGTGGGAAGGCAGGGAATTATTAGGCGAGAGGTGATTGAGAGGGGGAAGGAAAGCAGCCAGACAGTTTTCCAAGACGGAGAAGAGGGCTGGCAGTCAGTCTCCAGATCATCTGTTAGGTGAAAACTCCACTCCCCAGTGGTGCTCAGAGGAGAACATTTCCATGATACATTTAAGAGTGTTGGACCCAAAACATTGAAACTTCTAGCCTCAGCAGAGTCCTGAGACTAATCTTGGCACAGAAGCAGTACAGATCCCTGCTCTCTAGAAACAATCTAGACTTGGACAGTGAACATATTAGGAGCAATCATAGTACCCTATTTTCTGGGCAGTCTTGGACTTTGGTGAGAGCTTGGGGAGGGAGAACATCCCAATAACAACAAAAAATAATCAACTGCAATTGCATTTTCTACCAGCCAAGTGGGATAGAATCTTGAAGTCAGATTTAATTTGATATTTTTAAATTCTTATTTTCTATTGAAGTGGAGTCAATTTACAATGTTAGTTTCAGGTATATAGCAAAGCAATTCAGATACACACACACACACACACACACACACACACATACATATATATTTTTTCAGATTATTTTCCATTACAGCTCATTACAAGAAATTGAATATAGTTCCCTGTGCTATACAGTAGGTATAGACATATATCTATTTTATAAACAGTAGCGTGTATCTGTTAATCCCAAACTCCTAATCTATCCCCTTCCCTTTCCACAATATGGCATTTCTTATACACATAAGTTTATGAAGTAAGATTCATACCAGCTACACATGTTTATATAAAAGAAACAATTCTGGAAGGATAAACACTAAAATGTGTTTTAGTGGCTATCTATGGGTAATGAGATTATGGATGTTAGTATGTTTTCCATTTTACTTATCTTTATTTTTTAGCTTTTCTGTAATGAATAATTAAATACTTTTAATTTTAAAAGTAAAGTGTTTATTAAAAGTTTTATATTCAAAATATGCAAAAAATCATGTTTAGCAACATTATGGTTATAACTTTTCTTTACACTTTATATTTATATAATTTTCCTCAATATGTATATTTATATTACTCCTGTTTTCTGTATGATTTAGAGCAGCTAATTAGGCAAATTAGCCAAGATCACGGACTTAAAATTCACACAGCCTGATTTTCACATACAACTTCACAACTTACTACCTGTCTCAGCACATGTTTCCTAGAAGCAGATCTGAGATAAGGATTCAGATGCAAGTGATTTATTAGGGAAAAGCTCCCAAGGGAAACCAGTAAAGGAGTGGTGAAGCAGGATAGGGAAGGGAAAGAAGCCAAGCAAGGGTAAGATTTCAGACAAAGTTGAAGGAAGCTTCAGCTTGATCCTGAAGGGAGTGGTAAAGTGTAAGCTGTGCCGCAGTTTGTCCTGCCTTGAGGCAAGGGAGCTGGGCCTTGCTATCTCCAAACTGATCATTCACTGCCTCTAGGGCCACCTTGAGGAATGTCAACTCCCAAGATTTCAGACTTTCTGAAGTCAAATGGAGTGATTCCAGTAGCCCAGAGGCAGAAGAGTCACAGGTGTCAGCCATTAGAAGCAAAGTGTGCAGAAGTTGGGGGACAAATGCACAGAAACAGCAAAAGTCATGAAAGGAGACCTGGTGTAACAATGACAGTTTCTTCTATGCTCTATTGGGGTTTTACCCTGTCTGTTGCTTTTACCTGAAATCTTTTCTGACCCCGATACCTGCATGGCTTAATCCCTCTTCTTCAAATCTTTACCTAAATGTCACCTTCTCAATGAGGCCTCTTTACTTCTTTATTTTGAATTTGCAATCCTTCTCCTGACCTTCCAATCCCTTTTAATAAGCTCCATTTTTATTCCATATTTCTTATCATCTTCTAACACATTCTATACTGCACTTAATTGTTATATTTACTACTTAATGTCTGCCTTCCCCCACTACAATGTAAGTTCCATGAGGGAACAGATTTCTGTCTATTTTTTTCCCTATGCATCTTCAGCACCTACAACAATGCCTGAAACATAGTAGGCACTCAATAAATGTTACTGAATGAATTAGTGAATGAATCTAGGAATTTATCCTAAGCATATAACTGACAATTTGGAAAGAGTGAAGTACTAAATAAATATCCAGAAGTCTGTCACTGGACAAATGTGGTTTTGTTGACATCTATTAATATATAAATCAATATAAATAATATTAAGTCCCTATTCTCAATCTCAGAATAATTATTTTATGCAGAATAGGTAATAAGTTAAAAAATAAGCCCACAAAGTAAAGTGATGTTCAAATTGTCTATATCCACACTGATTTCTTTTTTTGTTTATTTGCACTATCAATTACTATGGTAATTCTGTTTTTAATTTTTTAAGGAACCTCCATACTGTCCTCCATAGTGGCTGCACCAATTTACATTCCCACCAACAGTGTATGAGGGTTCCTTTTTCTCCACATCCTCTTCAGAATTTCTTATTTGTAGACTTTTTAATGATGGCCATTCTGACTGGTGCGTGATACCTCATTGTAGTTTTGATTTGCACTTCTTTAATAATTAGCCATGCTGAGCATTTTTTTCATGTGCTAGTTTGCCATCTGGATTTATTCTTTGGAAAAATGTCGGTTTAGGCCTTCTGCCCATTCTTTGTTATTGGGTTGTGTGTCTTTTTGATATTAAGCTATATGAGCTGTTTGTATATTTTGAAAATTAGTTCCCTGTTGGTCGTGTCATTTGCAAATATTTTTTTCTGTAGGTTGTCTTTTCATATTGTTTATGGTTTCCTTTGCTGTGCAAAAGCATTTAAGTTTAATTAGGTCTCATTTGTTTATTTTTGCCTTTATTTCTATTGCTCTAGGAGCTGGTTCAAAAAATACTGTTAAAATTTGTCAAAGAGTGTTCTGCCTATGTTTTCCTCTAGGAGTTTTATAGTATCTGGTCTTACATTTAGGTCTTTAATCCATTTTTACTTATATTTTTTGAGGCTATGTTATCAGGTTTAAACAAATTTAAAATTGTTATTTAGTCCTGATGAATTAAACTATTATCTTCATGAATGTCTCTCTTTAACCCCAATATTTTTTCAGTGCCATAAAAACTTTCTCTGAAGTAAAGAAGATCACCCTTAACTTTAAGCACCCACAGCTTGATCAGGGGCATTATCTTTTAGATTATTAGACTGTTCACCATAAGCAGGTTCTAGGCTTTGTCTTCTGTCCCTCATTTTATTTTCACTTATATTTTAGCTTGGTAATTTCTTAAAATCTTGTCAACTTTTGATATGTTAAAAGATTTTAAAATATTTTAATCAGCATTTTCCTTTTTTTTTGGTGAGATATGGTAGTCTGAATAATTGGGAACAGAACTCAATTATTTATCTTCCTTTGATATGAACTTGAATTTATAGAATAAAGGAGAAACCACAAGAGAAGTGCAGCAATGAAATTGCAGAAAGAAACAGCAGGAACTTGTCGGAGCAGCAGATTTTTCTCTTGTCAGTTGTATTATCTCCCCAAGAATGATAATAAAATCTGATGTGGAAATACATACAAATGTATGCTAAAGACTTTGCACTTGGCGTGGGAGGCTTTGAAAAGCAAGGAGATGGTATGATGTGTTTTAGAGATTAGGAAAATGCGTTTACTAGGAAAATGTAGTAGAATTTCCAGGCAATGGTCAATGCCCACTTGTCAAAATTTAAGGGGGTATAGTTGGCAGAGTTGAGTGATTTTAGCCGGTCAGGAGCAAAAGAGTAGGAGGAGAGTTGGGCTTAACCAAAGTTCAGATTTTCCCAGATATGTAAAACGGAGATAAAGAGAGACAAGGGAACTAAGGGTGTATGCAAATGAGTGGTTATGGCATTCAGCCATAGCTATAAGCTAGGTATGGAGAGAAGTAAGAATAGGAGGAGGTTTAAACATGGTAGGACCAATTGATTGGAGATCCCAGTGGAACTGAAGAACTGTTGGGGTAGGGATACTAGAGCAAATGACCTGGAAAGATAGGAAGTGATGGCTGGAGAGTGAGATTCTTGAAATCAATATTTTAGAGATGACGTCATTTTGGGTGAAGGTAAGATCATGACAAATGGGAACTGTTAGCTGATGTGTGGTGGAGGATGAGATCTGTGGAGATAAAAAGTGTTTGATGGATTGTTTACATGGGGTTGAAATCATGAAGAATAACAAGATTAGTAGGGAAGAGAAAATAAAACAGTGAACTAGATGCTAAAGTCTTCAGTGAACAAAAAGTAACAACCAGGAAGATTGTAGATGATTGCAACAAGAAGGGAAAATAAATGGTTTGGTTTAATAGCTTAGGCTTCAAAGGAACTGGATTGAGTAAAGGATGAGAAGTTTAGGTCTGGAAATGGCAAGGAATAGCAAAGAAACAAAAATCCTTCACCTTTAGGCTCAGTGGTACAGTGGGCATAGGTGAAAAAAGAGTAGGAGAGAAATATTGCTATAACCATTCATTATTTCATTTATTTATTTAATAATGTACTGAGCAGCTGTTGCGTGATAGTTTGTGAGACCATGGGGCTAATGAGACAAAGAGAGAGTAATAATTTACAAGTGACTTTGTCTACTAGAAGGTGGGCTGTATTCTCGTTTCATGGACAAGTAAATTGATCTAGTGCATGTACTATCATGCCTGGCTAAATTGCTCCTAGGCCTAAAATTTGCTGCTTAAGAGTAAAAATAATAGATTTCATATCTTCCCAGTCCTAAAGGAAAAAAAGTAAGTTATTTCCTTTAAGCAAAGCTAAACTTGATTTTAAAATTTTTATTTATACAATGGAATTCTACTCAGCCACAAAAATAATAAAATAATGGCATTTGCAACAACATGGATGGCCCAGGAGAATATCATTCTAAGTGAAGTAAGCCAGAAAGAGAAAGAAAAATACCATATGATATCGCTTATATGTGGAATCTAAAAAAAAAGACAGATATGAATTTATTTACAAAGCAGAAACAGACTCACAGACATAGAAAACAAACTTACAGTTATCAGGAGGGAAGGGGATGGGAAGGGATAAATTGGGAGTTCAAGATTCGCAGATACTGACTGGTATATATACAATAGATGAACAAATTTGTACTGTATAACACAGGAAACTATATTTGATATCTTGTAGTAGCTTATGGTGAAAAAGAATATGAAAATGAATATATGTAAATTCATGTATGACTGAAGCATTGTACTGTACAACATAAGTTGACACAACATTGTAAACTGACTATACTTTGATAAAAAAAATTTAACTATACAGCTACAATAACCAAAATGGTGTGGTATTGGTTTAAGTATGGACAGCAATGGAACAGAATAGATAATCCAGAGATATAAATTTACAGTCAATGAATGGATTTTCCACAAAATTTTTGAAGTAATTCTACCGAGGAAAAGATGGTCTTTTCAACACATGGTGCTAGAACAATTGAATATTTATTTATATGCCACACACACACAAACAAAAAAAAACAAACAAAAAACCTTTACCTTCACTTCACACCATATGAAAATATTAACCCAAAAATGTATCATAGAACTAGATGTAAAATATAAACTAAAATTTTTAGAAGAACATATAGAAAAAAATCTTTGTGACTTTGAGTTACACAAAATATTCTTAGACATGACGCCAAAAGCACAATTCATTAAAAAGTGGGTAAATTGTGTCTTATCAAAATTAAAAACCATTGCTCTGTGAGACACAGTGTTAAAGGTGAAAAGACAAAGCACAGACTGGGAGAAAATATTGAAAATCATATATCTAATAAAATACTTGTATCATAATACATAAAGAATTCTCAAAACTCTGTAGAAAGAAATCAAACAGCCCAATGTTAAAATAAACAAAATATTTAAACCAGACATTTCACTAAAAAAATATATAAAAGGCAAATAAACAAATAAAAATATGTTCAACATCATTAGTCATTTGGAAAATGCAAAGTGAAATCACAATAAAATCACACACACAAAAATACCTTATAAGATGACTATATTTAAAACACTGCCAATATGAAATGTTGGAGAGAATATGAAGCAACTTAAACCCTTATATACTGCTAGTGTGAGTGTGAAATGACACAGCCACTATGGAAAACAATTTGGCAGTTCCTCAAAACATTAGCATAAAGTTATCATATGACCCAGCAATTCTACTACTAGGTATATGTACAAGAGAAATGAAGACATACATCTACCCTAAAACCTGTACACAGTTGTTCATAGCAGCTTTATTCAGAACAGCCAACATTTAGAAACAATCCAAATGTTCATCGGTTGACAAATGGATAAATAAATGTGATATGATATATTCACACAATGGAATATTACTAGGCCATAAGAAAGAATGAAGTTCTGATACATGCTAAACATGGATAAATTTTGAAAACATTAGAATAAGTGAAAGAAGCTATACACAATACACATAGTGTATACATACAATAGTCTGATTCATTTATATGAAGTATACACAATAGGGCAATCCATAGAGACAACAAGTAGATTGGTGTTTGCTTAGGGCTGGGGAGTGGAAGTGGGGAGATATAGGGAGTAACTGCTAATGGGTTCCTTTGATGATTATGGAAATATTTTATATTATAATTGTGGTGGTTTTTACATGACTGGATATAAGTTCAAAGCTTTTCAAACTTACATTTAAAGATAGTTAATTTCATGGTCTGTAAATTATAACTCAATAAATCTTATTAGTTTTTAAAAGGATCCAAAATTTCCCACAGTGATTAATAGACAAGGATCCATACTTTTGCATAACAGCTCTTGACTGCACACATCAGAAACCACCTTTAGAGAATAAACTGAATTGGGGCATGAAAAATTTTCAAATTTACTATAAGCACTGGAACTTTTTCTAGGGGATCACCACATTTTTCATCATTTGGAACTCTAAGAAGAAAATATTCCTCATCCAAGAAGCAGTAATTGGAGGATTTGAACTATTTATATTTTCTCAGTGGGAAAAACTATGAATGCTATTGGTGCATATTTTGATTGAATGAATAAAACTGACATTTTCACAAGTCTGATGTTATCATTTCAACCTATATAAATGGTGGTTTCATATGGTTCAATCTAATAGTTTTGGAATGTCAATGTAATTGAAAATACACCATTCAAATTAGAATTTAGAGAAATTAGAACTCAAATTAGAAATATGGCCTTGGAATTTAAATAATTACCAATGGTGCTAATAGTGGCTAGATTTTTTTTGAAGGGTGAATAAATAAAAACCCATTCACTTGAGAATAAATCTCTTATTACAGCTGGAGGCCAATAGTATAAGGCATTCTATTTGAGCATGTCTGACAATCATTAACTTGAGTACACATAGCATCTGTTAGTTTGATTTTTCAGAATAAGCTCTTTATTAAATATTTTTTCATATGCTGAAGGTCTTATTAGCCTGTAAATTAGAATAATTATTTGTTACAGGTAATGAAAAATTTTAATTGCAAGTTTTAATATTAGGCCCATGGAGTTAATGAAACAGTTATATTATGAATTTAATTAATAATGTAGTGTTGTCTTACTAATCATGTGCTGTTGAATTAATTATGTATACAGTCAATCATGCAAGATATGATATGGTATGCTTTGGGCTATGACAATTCCAGAATTTACAAAAGGTGGACTGGAATATTGAGTGAATGTATTATACCTTTTACTCAGAGAAACTTCAATGTCTTCTTGAACTTAGTGTTTGAGAAAACTCTGAATTGCTGTATCTTAGAATATGTTAAGTCTACTGGTTAATATTCTAAGTCAGTGTTTCCAATGGTTTTTCATTATGGGCCATTGTTGGCAAAAAAAAAAGCATGCACATCAATGTATTATATTTACATATTCATAAATAATAAACATATAATTTGTACTAATATGTACATTATAAATCAGAAAGCATAATCATTTGAAAACACAAGATTTTAAAAAAAGCATCTTATATATCTATTAGGACATGTGCACGCCTCTTGGAAAACCAGTGGTTCTAAATAAGAGAATTACCTAGAATTACCCTTGCTTGGGAGCAAGAAACAGAAATTAGTCCATGTAAAAAGGGCAGCACAGAAATCAGTGTCAAATCTAAAATATAGGGCAAATAAAAATTAAAGATTTGAAGTGAGCAATCACTGAAGAAAAATATTTTAATCAGAGATAAGAGAGTCCTTATATTAATGAGAACATTATTTTACTAGTTTCTGAAACTCAAATATTCTCAATCTAAAAGAGATGAGGATATAATCTCAGAAAAAGAATGAATTAACTGGGTTTTGACAAGAAAAGAATTTATAAGAAGCATAATTTAAATGGTAGGCAGGGTAAGATAGCGTCAAACTTGCTTTATGAATATTAAAAACTAAAAGTGAAAAAAGATTAATTTATGCCCAATGGCATTCCCAATACAAAGAAAATTAGATTCACGAATAATGCCACTTACAAAATATTTAAAACAGGAGACATTCCTGTTTGAGCATATGTTGGGAAGCAAAAATGAAGAGAGTTCAGACATAAAAATAAAACAAAAAGCTACTCAAAGATGTGATGGGCAAAAATTATAAAAGTAAAAATTTCAGAAAGAACAGCTACGGGATTTTGAAGAAAAGTCACATCAGTTGGAGAAAGCAGCATCCAGGCTGACAACATTGACACAGGCATGAGTTATTCTATCATAACATATCCTTGAGTATCAGTAATGATTGGTAATGAGAAAACACACTGGATAATTAAAGGAATGCTTGAACTGAGAAAATTAGCTAAAATCTGCTTGTGGCAATAAATTATGAAATCATTCTGTCACCCAATTTGATGATAGATTATGAACCTATAGCCAATTTTTTTAAGAACTGAAAGGAGGGGTATTATATTGGTAGATAGGAGCTTCAGCGAGGTAAACACATCCAAAATAAAGGGCTTAGAAATGAGGTTTCCATCTGAAAGCTTGTAGCTTTCAGTAGAAAGGAGATCCAATTACAATGAATGTGAAGAGTAGACTGTAGGACACAATCAAAAGCCTGCCTACCCAGGTATAGCAGCCAAATACACACAGACCCAACATGCCTGGTAAAGTTGAGTGGGGACCAGCCAGATGAAGGGGAAGAAAGAGCATGCTCCAGGCAGAAAGGGCGACATATGCCAAAGCTAGGAGGTGAGAGAGAGCATGATGCATTCTGAGAACATGAAAAAGTTTAGTATGGCCAAGGCAGTGAAGAAGGAAGAATAGGCAGGGGTAGGGCTGTGGAAAGCTTAGTTGTTTGGAACTTACCCCCAATTCAGTGGGGAGCCAGCCACTGAGGTGTTCAAGTGAGACATGGAGCAACTCAGATTTGAGGGAGATCTCAGGCTGTGTCCCGTAGCAGAGGCAGGTAGACCAGTTTAGGAGCCATTGCGGTCATCCAGGAGAGAGATGGCCAGGCAAGGTTGGCAGAAGTGGCGACTGGGAGGAGGGGACTGATGGGAGATATTTCAGAAGTAGATAGATGGGATGTGGGAGTGAGGCAGAGGAAGGGGTCTGGTTTGGGCAGCAGGGTGGGTTGTTGGTGCCCTTCATTGAGAGTAAGATCCCAAGGAGGAGGAGGAGGAGGAAAAATTTGAGGAGGAAGCTCAGGTTGAGAAAAGTTGAGTTTTAGGGCCAGTGATTTGTCTAAGTGGAACTCCTCAGTGACCAGTTGATGATATGGATCTGGAGTTCAGCTGTGAGGTCTGCCCTGGAGATAAAGATGTGGGTACCATCAACCTACAGACCCTGTGAGTGGGTCAGCTGGCTAGAGGAGGGAGAAGGGCAGTGGGAACCGGGAGAAAAGCGAAGGCCAAATGTATGTCACATGGTGTGGAAGAAGGACTTTTGCAACATTCCAGAGTCAATATCATTTCTTTCCTTACTACTTTGGCTTCCTATTTACTCAGTATCTGTGTTCCTGGAGGTGGGGTGGCCTGAGGGAGGGTGTGTCATCCTTTTCCTTTCCTTGTATTCTTTGGGCCTTTGAGGGCTTTTGGTGTTCCTTCTCTTTTGGGGAAAGCAGTTTCTTGTTTCTTTTTTTTTTCCCTCTTCCAGGCTGTTTGTGCAGTTCTGACTGCCAGAGCCTGCTGGCGGGGACTTCCTAGACACATACATTAAGATGCAGCATAAACTAGTGTTGAAGAGCGTGGATTTGGTGTCAGAGTCCTGTGGTTGTCATGGGTACCTAGTCATTAACATGGCTGACAAGTAATGCTTGAGAAGCAGGCCATTGCCTGGGTCTTGGGAATCCTTGTCAAGTCGACAGCTTTATAGACTCAACTGACTTTCTGTAATGTGGTGTAACTGATTTTATTCTTTCAAGCACCCTAAACATGTCTTTTAATTGTAAAAAGATGCTGTGTAAAGAGAGGGGAGTAAAATGAATTATAGGAAAAAATTTCAACATGAAATAATTTTAACAGTAAGATAGTAGTGACATTCCCAAGGACTCAAGCACTAGTTACATCATCTGACTCTCATTCCAATGTCCTGTTCATCAGACCATGATTGTGCTTTGTGGCCTTATAGTATCCTAATATTCTGGGCTTCAGTGACAACACCGACATCCAGTTCATATGTATTTCCTAAAGGGAACAGAAAGTCACCCTGACTCCATAGGAAAGGGGTAAGGATTTCCCCCAAGTCTACTCTATTAGACAACACCCTAAATTATAGAAATGACACTGACTCTTTTACATAGTCTAGACAACAGTGGTTCTTTTCCTTTTTGCTGTCATGTTTTGAAGGCTTACCTTGACATAGTCAGCTTTGCTGATAGACAAATGGGCTGCTTTGGATGGGAAGAGTTCAGGATAATAGTGAAGTGTACTACCCTTAGTCAAGTGCCTGGTATGTGCTTGACACTGAAGTAGGTGCTTTTCATTGGTTTTCAAACTTCTGTCAATCAACTGAACAATGTTTATTTTTCTAGTTTTTTTCTATCTATATCTATTTAAAGAAAAATTGAATGACTTTCATTGTTTTTTTCCTTGTACTAATGATACACGAGAATTGGGAAATATTTAGAAGGTACAAATGAGTGCCACTTGAAGTCCAAAGTCAGAACTGAAGCTTGAACATTATGGAGCAGGAATGCTGGGAAGCAAAGAAGGAAGGAGGGAGTAAAGGGAGGAGGTACTACTGCTCTAACCTCCAGACAGAGCTTTCCAGAAGTTTGTGTTGCATAGGAAACACATCAGGGACAAGCAGCCTCTGCTGAGATTTTCCCCAGGCAAGTCAGCTAGGCCTCTAGTCTCTGCTTTCCACTTCTCCTCCTCCCCTCCTCTCCTTCTCCTCCTCTCCCTCCTCCTCTGTCTGCCTCGTGGACTTACTCCTCCTACAACATACACAAATCAGGGTGGGAACAATTGTCAAGGCCTTTTCACAGCAGGCAGGGAGCCATCTCAGCCCTATGGAATATTCCACTCTAAGCTAAAGAGAAGCTGTGTGTGTGTGTGTGTGTGTGTGTGTGTGTGTGTGTGTGTGTATACACGCACACACACTCACACACATACATGGATTTAAAAATAGGATCTCGTCATTTGCAGCTTTTTTTTTCTGATTGTAGAAGTTATATATGCTCATTGAGAAAAATCTGTAGAATTCAGAAAAGTGTAAAGAAGAAAATATAAATTACTCAGATCCCTATAATTCAGATGTTCACTTATGTTTTTGTACGTTCATTTGTAGAACTTAGAATTTTTCCACACACGAATATATAAGTACATACAACTTGTAACCACCATTTTAAATTCAACCATGTATTGAGTGTCTTTCAATGCCAATAAATAGATTTGCACTTTATTTTATAAATCACTTTAAATGTCTTTCATATTTCCAATGTGAATCTCTATTTTTCCAATTTCAAAGGTAAAAAAAATCCTTATAAAAATCAAATAAAATATAAGAGTATAACATAGATAATGAAATTGTCTTGCATCTCCTTTACCTGTCAAATCTGTGGAAATATTCTATGTCATAAAGCTTTGAGAACACCCCTTCAGAGAATTTTCTTTGAGGAAACACACATATATTCCATTGCAAAAGTGAGACCACACTAAAAACATAGTTATTACATATATTTATCTAATTCTATCACATGCTTACAATGTTTGCAGGCTGCTCTTTTCACTTAGGAATAAATTGTGAACATATTTCAGGTCAATAAATATATTTCTACATCATTTTATGAATCACTCTATTCAATAAGGTTGCTTCCAATTTTAGGATTTTTTTTCTGATTACAAATTTTATGTGCTTGCAGCAAAAATTCAAATGATACAAATTCTATAAATTAAGAAGTGAAATTTCCATGTATATCTCCCTTCCCCAGTAAAGATAGCTCTTGATATTGATTCTTCCAGTTTTTTCTTTGCAAAATACCAATCTTTTTCTCACACACGTATATATATACACAGACACACAGACACACACACACACACATACTTTTTCTTTTGCAACAAAATGGGATCATATTGGGTAGATTGTGTAACAACTTGCTTTTTTAATTTAACTATATATAGTTGACATCTTTCCATGGCATTCTATGTAGCTCCACCTAATTTTGCTTAACTCAGTTAGAAGATTCCATTGTAAGAATGTGTAATTTTTAATTTAACCAATAAGCTATAAATGCCCTTTAGGTTCTTTTAAAAGTGTTCACTATTACAAATCATGCTGCAGTGCACATTTTCTACATATATCTTTTTAAAAAAAGAACAGATTTGTGGTTGCAACTTTATTGAAGTTCACCCATTATTTTTGTGTTATAAACTCTTATGAGTGAATTACTGAATCAAAGAACATGCACATTTGAAATTCGCTTTCAAAAGTCTGAAGCAATTTATAGTCCCACGAAGGGTGTATGAGAATGACAGTTTTGGATATTTCACACTATTCTTAACATTTGGCCTTCACTTTTGCATATTATGCAATTATGCATATTAAGCAAAAGTAGACAGATTCTTGTTCATTATAAATTATTAGAAGCTACTGGATATAGTTCCTTGTGCTATACATTAGGACCTTGTTTTTTTTATCTATTTCATATATAGTAGTTTGTATCTGCAAATCCCAATCTCCTAATCTATCCCTTCCCACCTATGAAAATACTCTGATATTAGTGTTAATGGTGGTAAAACTTTGTAACTATATTAAAAACCACTTGATTGTGTAATTTAACAGGGTGCACTTTATAGTGTATGAATTATATCTCAATAAAAAGAAAGGAAGAATGGAAAAAAGGGTAGAAGAGGGAAGAAGGGAGGGAGGAAAGAAGAAAGAACTGAATTCAGTTAGATCCAAGGATAGAGAAAAGTGAACATTTGTTCTCTGAGCTTTTTCAGTTAAAAGAAAAATCCCATCTATGTACACTTTCCCCATTCACTTTGGACATTTTAGGAGGAGAGATGACTGCTTGCTTGTCTCTAAAATCAGGAAAAGAAACTTTAAATTTGCATTCTGAATTCTAGACTCATCTTTATGTCCATTGTATTATCAGAATAAAGATTTGCATATGACTACGTGTCTACTAGTATTTCCTAAATGTAAAAAGAATTTATAAATTGTTTTATTAATTATTTTGGAAAAACCCTTTTTTTCAAAAATGTTGATATTACAACATTCAGAGTTTTTTCTCCATTCATTCTGACACTTTGCTTATTAGTGGCATCAATTTTCAAAAAATGGAAGTCAGTATCTTTTGCATATTTTTAATTTTTTAAACTCTTTTTGGAAGTATAGTTGATTCACAATGGTGTATCAGTTTCTGGTGTACAGCAAAGTGATTCAGTTATACATAAATGCATATATTCTTTTTCAGATTCTTCGCCATTATAGGTTATTACAAGATAATGAATATAGTTCCCTGTGCTATACAGTAGATCCTTGCTGTTTATCTGTTTTATATATAGTAGTCTTTATCTGTTAATCCCAAACTCCTAAGCTTAATATATCTTGGGCTGATTTACCTGTTAGTCCATATCATAGTTCTACATCATTCCTTTTAACTGATTTCATCATTTTCCATGGCAAGTATTTACTTAATTTATGGAACTCTACTATATTGATGGATATTTGTTTATAAATGTTTGCAACTACAGAGAATGCTGCAGTAAACATTCTTGTCACTTGTGTAAGTGTTTTTGTGAGACAAATGTGCAGAGCTAAAATGAAACCATGTTAAAAATATGAGGATAATTTTTGTTTTAGTACAAATATGAGGTTATTTTAAAAGTTTAGGCACTACATCAAGATTTAAAGAAAATAAACATCATTACCAATCTCCTATTAGTTGACAATCAATTTTATCTATCACTTAGTATATGTCTACAATGGTATTATGCTGTCATTTTGTATACATTAACTTATTTAATACCATGACAGTCCTGAAGGTCAGCATTATTATATCCAATTTTATAGATGAAGAATCTAAATCTAGGAGGGGATAAGAAAACTTATGGATGGTCAGATGACTAGAAAGTAATAGCATTCTGGTCAAAACACTATGCTAGTGTCCCTGCATGTGCTATATATGAAAGTATTATCTCTGTTCTCTAGATTGAAAAACTGAGACTTCAGAGAGAGTTTAGGTATCTTGCCCTGGGTCAGTAATATGTAATTGACACTATTGAGTTTCCAGTCTGGGTCTTCCTTCAAAGTCTCTGTATTTTCTTCCAGGTTACATTTTCCATGTTTTATTACTATTAATATTTTTATGGATGTTTATGATTATGAAAGTAATTTACTCTCATCTGTGAAATTATAGAAACAATGCTCCAGTTTAGATAAAAAATATACATAACAAATCCTCTCATTGCCCACTAATAACTATTATTTTGGTATATTTCCTTCTATTATTTTCTATGCACACAGGCCTCTCCTTTTCTGTCTTGTGACCTTTGAATATTCGTTCTTTTTGTTTTCTCTTTTCTTCTAGATCTTAATTTGGCTGATGCCTTGTCATTCAGAGCTTAGTTTTAATATCACACTCTCAGAGACTACTTTCCTGGTTATTTAATAAAAAGGAGCCCAAAATTACTTTCTACTCCTTATCGTGTTTTATATTCCTCAGAGTACTTACTGCTTTTCATTTATTTAAAAAATTTTGTTTTACTTTATGTCCCTATCCCGGAAGCTAGACAATAACATACAGAGGGTGAGGACTATATGTATCTTGATTCCTTCTGTATATTTTCTGTGTCTAAAACAGTGCTTACTACATGGTATGCACAAAATAGATGTTTTTGAATACATGAATGTATGAATACTTGTAGAATAAGAGTAAAAATAACAGAATTTTTTAGACATTCTTTAGTAGGTTCAGCTGTCCAGACACAACACAACTATGTTTGCTAATTGTGTCATGTTTTTTTCGGCTATGCTTAATTGTCTGAAAATTTTGAATACACTAACCAAAATTTGCTCTCTTAAATACTACATTAATGTGCTTCACTCTCTAACATATTATTAAATAGGCATTTTTTTAAAATGGTATGTTTTTCCCAGTTAGAATACAGGCTCTAAGAAGGCAGATGCTTTTCAATTTTGTTCACTGCTGTGCCCTGTGCATCTAAAATGGTGCTTGGCACATAGTAGGTGCTCAGTAAATATTTGGTTTTATTTTATCTTATTTTATTTTATTTTGTTTTTAACATTTTTAAAACTGAGTTATAGTCATTTTACAATGTTGTGTCAATTTCCAGCGTAGAGCACAATTTTTCAGTTATACATGATCATACATATATTCATTGTCACATTCATTTTCACTGTGAGCTACCACAAGATCTTGTATATATTTCCCTGTGCTATACAGCATAATCTTGTTTATCTATTCTGCATATGCCTGTCAGTATCTACAAATTTTGAACTCCCAGTCTGTCCCTTCCCACCCCTCAACCCCTTGGCAACCACAAGTTTGTATTCTATGTTTATGAATCTGTTTCTGTTTTGTATTTATGTTCATTATTCTTTTAGATTTCACATATGAGTGATCTCATATGGTATTTTTCTTTCTCTTTCTGGCTTACTTCACTTAGAATGACATTCTCCAGTGACATCCATGTTGCTGCAAATGGCGTAATGTTGTCAGTTTTATGGCTGAATAGTACTCCATTGTATAAATATACCACCTCTTCTTTATCCAGTCATCTGTTGATGGACATTTAGGCTGTTTCCATGTCTTGGCTATTATAAATAGTGCTGCTATGAACATTGGGGTGCAGGTGTCATCCTGAAGTAGGATTTCTTCTGGATATATGCCCAGGAGTGGGATTCCTGGGTCACATGGTATGTCTATTCCTAGTCTTTTGAGGAATCTCCATACTGTTTTCCACAGTGGCTGCACCAAACTGCACTCCCACCAGCAGTGTAGGAGGGTTCCCTTTTCTCCACAGCTTCTCCATCATTTGTCATTTGTGGACTTTTGAATGATGGCCATTCTGACTGGTGTGAGGTGATACCTCATTGTAGTTTTGATTTGCATTTCTCTGATAATTAGTGATATTGAGCATTTTTTCATGTGTCTATTGATCACTTGTATGTATTTCTTGGAGAATTGCTTGTTAGGTCTTTTGCCCATTTTTGGATTGGGTTGTTAATTTTTTTCTTATTGAGTCGTATGAGCTGCTTATATATGCTGGAGATCAAGCCTTTGTTGGTTTCATCTTTTGCAAAAATGTTCTCCCGTTCCGTAGGTTGTCTTTTTGTTTTGCTTATGGTTTCCTTTGCTGTGCAGAAGCTTGTAAGTTTCATTAGGTCCCATTTGTTTATTCTTGCTTTTATTTCTATTGCTTGGGTAGACTGTTCTAGGAGAACATTGCTGAGATGTATGTGAGATAATGTTTTGCCTATGTTTTCTTCTAGAAGGTTTATTGTATCTTGTTTTATGTTTAAGTCTTTGATCCATTTTGAGTTTAAGTAAATATTTGTTGAATGAATGAATCTCTTGATATCAACGGTGGATTTGCCATATTGGATGGTCTCCAATCAGCATGGTCATCAGACCTGTGAATGGCCTTAGGAAGGAGAGAAGATGGCATGGTGGAAAGGAAACTAATATATATGAAACACCTAAATTTTATTTCTTCTTACAGCAATTTTTGAGGTAGGCATTATAATCTCCATTATGTAGATGAGGATATTAAGGCTTAAAAAATTTAAGTACCTTGATTTGGCACCTAGTTAGAATGTGACTGAGCAGGAAATTAATATCAAATATGATTCTGAAACCCGGCAGGCTGATTTTCACCCACAGATTGTCAGAAGTTTAGTGCAGTCCTCATTCCGGTCACTACCAGTTTTGGATTCAGCCTCACCTTTATATAGGAATTGTCAATATACTACAAAATCTATAGATTAATAACACTGTTTTTGAATGTATGTCAATATACTGTTAAATATTTTACAATGAGATGTGTTTTTTAAACAATAAATAAACTTTTCTTGTATTACCTAAACCACCATTGAAAGGTATATGAAAAACAGTAATAAACCATTTGAATTATATATTACAGGCAGAGGGTTAATATACTTAATATGTAAGTGTCTCCTCCATCTACAAAAAAGATGGTCAAAGGAAAGGAAAAAGAGATTTAGAGAAAAAAAATCAATTTAAAGAGATGCTCAATAACATTAATAATTCAAAAACTGTAATGCAAATAAAATTGCTTTTTGTGCCTTTCAGGCTAACAAAGATGAAAAATGTAAATAACAACCAAAACTATGTAAGATGTGGAAAAAGAGGCATTTTCATACTGTGTGGAAGGCATGTACATTGCTGAAATTTTTGGAATTTAATTTGGTGCTATCTACTATAGTAAAATGTATTCATGCCATTTGATTCAGAAGTTCCATTTTTATGAATTAGTCCTTCAAAAATCTCCTTTTAAAAATACAAACATGTATGTGCAAAAATTAATTGCAGAAATGTTTACAACATTGAAAAATTAGAAGAGTGAAACACCAGGAAAAAAACAATGAAAAACCAGAAATGACTAAATCTATTAATGGGAGAAAGGATAATTATATTTGAGTTTAGTATTTTCAAATAATGAAATATTCCACAGATCTAAAATAAAATAAAGAAGCTTTTTTTTGAATTGGCAATAATATGTCCAAGATATATTGAGTGAGAAAACTATCTTGCAACAAAGTTGTAATTATTTTGTAAAAAAAGTTAATGCATACATACACCCTCAAATTAATGAAACATATACATAAATATTAATAATGTTTATAATTAATACCCAAAGTGGAAAAGAGTGACTCCCCTCTTTTGCTTTTATGGGTTCCTAAATTTCCTATAATGAAAACTTACTATTTGTGCAATAAAAAATTGAAGAATGAGAATATACTTTCATCAGAAATTATTAGGGTTTATTAGTGGGAGCCTAGGTTACATAATATCCATTAAATTTAACTTGCTCTAAATTCTTTTTTGGCTGTATGTAATATAGATGAGGGTATAATTTCAGAGAAGTTATATGTGATATTTTAAGTGGATGAAGCCATACCTTGGTGACAGTGTAAAGTGCATCCAAAGCCATTTTCAAAAACTGATATTACTTCAGAAAACAAAAGAAAAAATAGATAAGAAAGTGTAAATTCCCAAATAGTTAAAACATTCTGGAGAAAGAAGAACAAAGCTAGAGGCATCATGTTCCCTGATTTCAAACTATGTTAGAAAGCTATAGTAATTAACCAGTATGGTTTTGGCATAAAAACAGACACATAGATCAATGGAACAGAACAGAAAGCCCAGAATATAAACCCACACATATATGTCAATTAATTTATGACAAAGGAGTCAAAAGTATACAATGGGGTAAGGGCAGTCTTTTCAATAAATGGTGTTGGGAAAATTGGACAGCCACATGCAAAAGAATGGAACTGGACCTCTATCTTACACCAACTTTAAAAATCAACTCAAAGTAGGTTAAAGACGAATGTAAGACCTGAAACCATGAAGTTCCTAGAAGAAAACATAGGTGGTAAGCTCCTTGACATAGATCTTGGTGATGACTTTTGGAATCTGACACCAAAAGCAAAAGCAACAAAAGCAAAAATAAGCAAGTGGAACTACACCAAACTAAAAAGTTTCTTCACCACAAAGGAAACCATCAACAAAATGAAAAGGCAACCTACGAAATGGGAGAAAATATTTGGAAATCATATATCTGATAAGGGGCTAATAACCAAAATATACAAAGAATTCACACAACTCAATAGCAAGAAAAAGCCCAAACAATCCAATTAAACAATCGGCAGATTATTTGAATAAACACTTTTTCAAAGAAGACATAGATGGCCAACAGACGTACAAAAAGGTACTCTACGTCATTAATAATCAGGAAAATGCAAACCAAACCCACAATGAGTTACCACCTCATACTTATTGGAGTGGCTATCACAAAAAAGACAAGAGTTATAAACTTCTGGTAAGGATGTGGAGAAAAGGGAGTCCTTGTGCCCTGTTGGTGGGGATGTAAACTGGTTCAGCCACTATGGAAAACAGTATGGCAGTTCCTCAAAATTTAAAAATAGAACTACATATGATTCGGCAATTCTACTTCTGAGTATATATCTGAAGAAAATGAAAACACTAATTCAAAAAGATATATATGCATCCCTATACTCATTGCAGCATTATTTACAATAGCTGAGACATGGAAACAACATAAGTGTCCATCAGTGGATGAATGGATAAAGAAATTATGATGTGTGTATATATATATATATATATACACAATCAAATATTATTCAGCCATGAAAAAATGAAAACTTGCCATTTGTGACAACATGAATGGACCTCTATGGCATTATGCTAAGTGAAATGTCAGACAGAGAAAAACAAATACCATATGATCTCTCTTAAAAGTGGACAAATATTTATATACCTACAAGCTTGCAGATACAGAGAACAGATTGGTGATTTCCAGAGGCAAGGGGTGGAGTGGGTAGGGGAGTAGGAAAAGTAAGCAAACTATTTGTGTGGGCTTTTAAAAATACACTTAATTAAAAAGATGGTGAAAGGATTGTCTTTTAAATCAATGTGCTGGAACAACTGGAAGTCTATATAAAATTATTAACCTAAACAGAATAAAATGAAATGCCATACACAATAATGATGCCAAAGGGCACATAAGCCAACTGAAAGAACTCCCAATGGCAAAGGCTGGAACAATTTGAGGAGTAAAATAAATAACGTAATGTTGGATTATAATAGAGTATAAAATAAATATTATGAACCTTTATGTATACAAATAAATGAGTCAATAAATAAATAAATAAATAAACGGAGAAGATCCCTCTGCAGAAGAATTCCAAATAATTTATATAGCTACCCCCTTTTCAAGGTAAGGGAAGTGGGCATGACTCTGCACTCCTTAAGTGTGTGTTCCTTCCATTATGGAAAGGAGGAAAAAGAGTAAGTATAGAAATCTGAGAAACACTGCCTCAGCCAGGTGATCACGGTTTATATACACAGTCATGTCATGTTGGTAGCATGAACTCTTGCTATGAGATGAGAATGGCAGCTTACCTCTATGACCCTTCCCCAAGAACCCAGACTCCAGTTTAACTATAAGAAAAAAAGAAACCCAATTCAGAAATATTCTACAAAATGTCTCTCCAGTACTCCCCAAAACTCTTAAAGTCATCAAAATCAGGGAAAGTCTGAGAAATTGTCGTAGTGTAGAGTAGCCTAAGAAATCATGTCATGTAAGTGTAATGTGATATCATAGATGGAATCCTGGAAAAGAGAAGCAACATTAGGTAGAATGTAAGAAAATCTGAACTTTCGATAATAATGCGTCAAAAAAGGGAAAATGTACATATAAACTATGTAAATCGGATGCAGGAGAAATGCCAGTGGTCTCATCAAGATGTGAATGATGGGGGAAATGTAATGTAAGACTTTCTACTGAGAAGCTGACTGGATAAAGAGTGTTTTAAAAATAGCCCCAGATCCCACAGAGACTTACTGACCACAGACGTTGAAAGTGTAAAATATTAAGAGAAAAGCTGGTCTGTTCTCTGGAAGAAAGGGTCAAGGATAGGGTGAGGGTCAGGGATGGTTGTTACGTATATAGCTTGGTAATCAAAAACAGTCTTTTGAGATTCAACACTGACATTTTTGAGCAGCTCTGGCATAATGGTCGCATCAAATCAGCCTTGTCAAAATGTCCTGCTTTCCTCTGAGAGAAAGGGCTTCTGAAAGGGAAGCTAGTATGAAGGATGACAACAAGCATGCTTTGAGAGACTTGGGATTGGACAGAGATCTGTAATAAGAAAATCTACTGGGTTATTAGAATAATACTTTCCCAAACTCTGCCTCCAGTGACTGGAAAAATATGACCATTTCCTCAATCAGTTTGACGGAACTGATCATATACTTACCATCAATTATTAATTTTTAAAAGAAGACCAAAAATAAGGAGAATAATATAAACACATGAGAGCTACAATAAAGTGTTTTCCCAAACCCCCAAATAATTTGGAAATAAGTTTACAACCTGAGAGTTTAAGAATAATAATCTATTGGCAATATTTTTTTTCTTCCAGTTTTATTATGTGGAATTATTACAGTTCAACTGCATATACACATTATATTGCATGTAAATACATATAAAGTGTATACTGCACTTTTTTTAGTTTTCATATATGTACTAATTATTGTTTCTAAGAACAGATTAGATCTTTAGCTTTTTAAACTTACATAGTTATCAAAGGAATAAAGCCAACTCCAAAATAAGAAACAGAATGTGGTAATCTAGTCATAAAGGACAGTCAAATGTGCTTACACATATTCAAGAAATCAAAATAATAATTAGTTCATTTGTGTCTTTATTATTATTGTTATTATTTTTTAGATTCTTCATATAAATGATGTCATATGGCATTTTTCTTTTTCCTTCTGGCCCACTTCACTTTGAATGACAGTTTTCAGGTCCATCTATATTGCTGCAAATGGCATTATTTTATTCTTTTTTTATGGCTGAGTAGTGTTCCAATGTATGTATGTACCACATCTTCTTTATCCAGTCATCTGTTGATGGACATTTGGGTTGTTTCCATGTCTTGGCTGTCTTAAATAGTGCTGCTATGAATATTGTGGTGCATGTGTCTTTTTGAATTTTATTTTTCTCTGCATATATGTCCAGGAGTGGGATTGGTGGATCACGTGCTAAGTCTATTTTCAGATTTTTAAGGAACCTCCATACTGTCCTCCATAGTGGATGCAGCAATCTGCGTTCCTACCAATAGTGCAGGAGGGTTCCCTTTTCTCCACACCCTCTCCAGCATCTATCATTTGTAGACTTTTCAATGATGGCCATTCTGGCTGGTGTGAAGTGATATCTCATTGTAGTTTTGATCTACATTTCTCTGACAATTAGCGATGCTGAGCATTTTTTCATGTTCCTATTGGCCATTTGTATGTCTTCATTGGAGAATTGCTTGTTTAGGTCTTCTGCCCATTTTTGGATTGGGTTGCCTGTTTCTTTGATATTAAGATATATGGGCTATTTGTATATATTGGAAATTAGTCCCTTGTCAGTCACATCATTTGCAAATATTTTCTCTCATTCTGTAAGTTGTCTTTTTTTGTTGTTGATGGTATCCTCAGCTGTGCAAAAGCTTTTAAGTTTAGTTAGATCCCATTTGTTTATTTTTGCTTTTAATTCCAATACTCCAGGAGCTGGTTCAAAAAATATATTGCTGTAATGTATGTCCACGAGTTTTCTGCTTATGTTCTCCTCTAGGAGGGGTATAGTATCTGGTCTTACATTCAGTTCTTTAATCCATTTTGAGTCTATTTTTGTACATGGTGTTAGGAAATCTTCTAATTTCAGTTTTTTACAGATAGGTGTCCAGTTTTCCCAGCACCATTTATTGAAGAGACAGTCTTTTCTCCATTGTATATTCTTGCCTCCTATGTCATAGGTTAATTGATCATGCATGCATGGGTTTATTTCTGGACTTTCTACCCTGTTCCATTGATCTATGTATCTATTTTTGTGCCAGTACCATACTGTTTTGATTACTGTAGCTTTGTGGTATAGTCTGAAGTCAGGGAGCATGATTCCCTCAGCTCTATTCTTCTTTTTCAAGATTGTTTTGGCTATTCGAGGTCTTTTGTGTTTTCATACAAATTTTAACATTTTTTGTTCCAGCCCTGTGCAGAATGTCATTGGTAACTTGGTAGAGATTACACTGAATCTGTAAATTGCCTTGGGTGGTACGACCATTTTGACAATATTGATTCTTCCAATTCAAGAGCACGGTGTATCTTTCCATTTGTTTATGTTGTCTTCAATTTCCTTCATCAGTGTCTTACAGTTTTTGGCATACAGGTCTTTTGCCTCCTTGGGTAGGTTTATTCCCAGGTATTTTATTCTTTTTGGCATGATGGTAAATGGTATCTTTTCCTTAATTTCTCTTTCTGTTATTTCATTGCTAGTGTATAGAAATGCAACTGATTTCTGTATATTAATTTTCTATCCTGAAACTGTCATATTCACTGATGAGTTCTAGTAGTTTTCTGGTTGCTTCTTTAGGGTTTTCTATGTATAGTATCATGTCATCTGCAAACAGTGACAGTTTTACTTCTTCATTTCCAATTTGGATTTCTTTTATTTCTTTTTCTTCTCTGATTGCTATGACTAAGACTTCCAAAACTATGTTGAATAAAAGTGGTGGGAGTGGACATCCTTGTTCCTGATCTTAGAGGGAATGCTTACAGGTTTTCCCCATTAAGTATGATGTTAGCTGTAGGTTTGTCATATATGGCCTTTATTATGTTGAGGTATGTTCCGTCTACGAACACTTTCTGGAGAGTTTTGATCATAAATGTATGTTGAATTTTATCAAAGTCTTTCCCTGTGTCTATTGAGAGTATCATATGGTTTTTATTCTTCAATTTGTTAATGTGGTGTATCACATTGATTGACTTGCACCTATTGAAAAATCCCTGCATCCCTGGGATAAATCCGACTTGATCATGGTGTATGATCCTTTTAATGCATTGTTGGAGTCAATTTGCTAGTATTTTGTTGAGGATTTTTGTAATCTATTGGGAATGTTGATTGTTATTCAACTCTAGGACTAAAGATGGAGATAAACACTACATGTATTATTGAAGGATTTGTGCTTTATTTTTCCAACCAAGGAGAACTGGCAGTAATCCTATGGTAGCAGGGCTGAAATGCACTTGCATTTACTGAGCAAAATTTAAGCTGTGTCCAGGAGACACATTAGGTGCTTAGGATAAAAAAAACAGGAGTCAGAAATCCTAGGGAAAATGTAGAAAGATTTTTTTAAAAGAAAATCTAGGAATGGATGGCATAAATATAACTCATGATGTGACAGAACTTAAGAAAGATTTGAGAAGAGGAAAAGGAGTTGTATTTAAGATATACTGGATCTCTGGACTTTAAGGAAAAGGCAACTGCAAGAGAAGATGACCATAGTGAGCCACCAGACTGTATAACATCTTTGTGGATAAATGTAGGACTATAGTGAGAAAGACCACTAGGTTTAGAGGAACTCTAATTTGTTGCAAAGGACTATGTATTTGGGATGATTGATTCCAATATCTATAGGGCCACTTATATAAACAGATGACCAAGCAACAGATGGGATAGAGACTTCTCAAGCAGATACCTTCCTGGACAAGAGCTTCAGAGACCAGGAGATTTCCCCTAACAATGTGTTCATACTGTATAAGACTCCACATAGCAGAACTTAGGCCCAGCTCCAGAAAATTAGGATGAAGTGATGTAAGAGAAATGTGTGTCCAATCTGGCCCAATGTGGGCAATGTGATCAAACTGAAAATTAATCAGTGGATACTCAAGACTGAAATAATGTCTGAAAGAAGGTCTGCTTAAGAAGAAAATAAAGGGGGATAACATCTCTCTGGGAGAAGGTTAAAGCATACCCCTCCGTCTAACTTAGAAGCAAAATCAGTCTATGAAAGGCAAACAGGCAAAAACCATACAGTGTATGTATATATATATATATATATATATATATATATGTAAAGAGTGGCCAATGGGCCTAAATGTCAAATGTATGATTTCCTAAACTGAGAGCAAAAATTATAGCAGCGTGATTAGGTAAATCTTGAAATCTTTATTATTATCATTGATATTCTTACTACCTTATTTTATATTTTAATTTTCTTTCAGATTTATTGAGACATAATTAACATATATCACTGTATAAAGTTAAGGTGTAGAACATAATGATTTGATTTACATGCATTACGAAATGATTACCACAATAGGTTTAGGGAACACCCATCATCTCATACAGATACAACATTAAAGAAATAGAAAAACTATTTTTCCCTTGTGTTGAGAACTCTTAGGATTTTCTCTCTTATCAACTTCCATTTATAATATACAGCAGTATTAATTATCTTATCATGTTCAACATTGCGTCTTTCATTATTGTCTTTTAATTTTATTTTATTATTAATTCAACATTCAAAACTTGAGGTCCTATTCTAACATTACCATAATATTGCTCACAATTACAGTCTGAAAGAAAGCAAGAATACTGCCAACTAGAAAATGAATCTAAAGCTTATTTACGTTTGCATTTTGCAGTAGCAGCAGAAATAGGTGGCTGGTCTAGAATATTACTTCAAAGTGTTGTTACTACACTGAAGAGTTATTTATAAGAGTGGTGCCAAGTGTTAGGAAATAGAAACTTTTTTCCCTGTTATCTTTTAGTATCCTGAACCCTTTTTCTCCACGTGTGAAGAGATAGTGATTCCAGCTTCCAAAGGATATTGGCGTGATTTACAAGTACCCATGGAACCTCAGTATCAACTCGACAAAAATGCTGAGCGCTAACCAATGGTAAGTATCCATTTATAACATGAATCAGTGAGATGATAGGCAGAGAATTGAGGAATAAAAGCCGCACCTCTTAACCAACACTTAGGATTTTCATATTGATTGCTTGGATATTCTGGTACAAGCATATGCGGGCTACACCGTCTACTAGATAAGGGATTTGTAAACTGTGGCCTATGGGCGAAATCCAGCCCACCTTCTGTTTTTTATAAATAAAGTTTTATTAGAACATACCCGCACTACTTTATCAGTACAACAGCAGAGTTGAATAGTTGAGAAAGAAACTACATGGCCCCCAAAGACCAAAATATTTATTATCTGGTCCTTTCCTGAAAAACAGTATGCCAACCCCTGGGCTAGATGTCAACACAGATATTGAACAACCAATATAATCCTTTCAGCATGTCCACTCCATGGTCAGCCTGCCAAATTCTGTATTGGGTCTTCTGTTCTTTTTGTTCATTATCTATTTTTTTGGAATTCACAAACCTAGGGACTGGTATTGTTACCAAATCAGCTTCCTTTGCCCATTGTGCAGCAAGCCAAACACTGAGACATCAAAGTTTGCAGCAAAGAAGGGGTTTATTCATGAGGGAGCCAAGCAAGAAGACAGGAGAATAAATCTCAAATCTGTCTCCTCGAAGGCTAGAGGCTTGGGATATCAATGGGATAAAGCTGAGGTGTGGGGAGTATGGGGAAAGGCAACTGAAGATAAGAAAAAGGTGAGGTAATCATCCTCCTGCACAGGCACAGCTAAGCTACAGGCTTCTTCGTGGGACACATGTTCAGAAAATGGTGGTGCTATCATGTTCTGAGGGTGGAATTTTTGGCCCTCTGACATTAAGAGGTCACTGAGTGGACACTTGTACATGCCCAGTTGGAGGGTTGGTAGTCCTAACCAGTCTTAACTGGCTCGAGCTCAAACTGAACACAGCTGACTCCAACTTCCTGAAAAACAACTTAGGCAAACATCTTATTGTTTAGGCTGTGTGATGCTTGGAGGACATGCAAGTTTTCATAAAAACAATTAAAGTCTATTTGATCAGTGAAGTCAGGTTACATTCATTATTTACTAAGCAAATTATAGTTTAATGGATCTGATGACTACCCTTGGTTTCAGTATCTTCATTCTCAATGAGCTACAGTCTTCCTAGGGACAATATGTTTAAGAAATACGTATAACTCTTATTTCTTTCTAAAGAATATTTTAAAAGTAAGCAAAAAATGCACAGTACCAAACCTAAATGAGAGACAATTGAATTTGACCATTCTGTTGTGTCAAGCAGCGCCTAATTCACAGGTGTGAATGACTGAGGCCTGAGGACTCCTCAACAGAATACAAAAGCCTAAGAGAGAGGAAAGCATGACTGCCTCTGGATGTAGGTGAGGAGAAGGGATGGGATCTTTGTGGCAAAAGGTTGAAGTGGATGATGGGGATGTCCCATGGGACACTGTAGGGATCTGGGAGAGATGGGGATTCAGATTGTACTAATATATTTGGAGAAAAGCATAAATTTGTGAAGCCTTTTAAGATTGGAAATTCATGCAAGGCTCTGCTGTACCATTAGCTATCTGGCTCACTCCATGAAAGGGCCTCTCATACACAGGGGCCTCTCAGAAGGGGAGACACCAGCTGTGAGTTATATTTTAAAGTTCTAGGAAACAGGCTACACAGAGGGTCTATGTTTATATTATGAGTCACAGCAGGGACAGGTGGTGGGTCTGGAGTTTAATGTCTCCAAATGATGTCTCTCACTGCCAGGATTGTTCTGAGAAGTTGTTTGTAGGAGTGAGTTTGGAAAAGAAATGAGGGAATGAAAAGGCCTCTTTCTCTCACTAGCCATTTTATATTTTGAACTCTTTACTTGCTTTTGTTAAGGAAAAATGATACCAATATACAAGGGTTGTTATAGCAACTTAAACACATCAGCAAAATGTCAGCCGAACCACCAGTGAAAAGTACTGAACTCTAGATACTATCAGGGTTGGAAATAATATGAGTGAATAAAGAAATAAATGAATTAATAATGGGGGATACCCTGGACAAGGGAAAACAAACAAATAAAGTTCCATTTTTCTTAAATAGAGGTCAGCATTCAAATATTGGCTGCCTGGAAACTCCACTATCTTGACTTTAAAACTCTCCCTTTTACTCTTGGACTTCTAGCTCTAGAATGTTATGTGCCATCTGGCAGATATCCTAGCTTGTCACTATAATGTCTATCAACATTTTGTCCACTCCTCAGTCAGCAAAGATTACATCGAGGACATATTACGCAGAACTGCCAAGGAAGCCAGGCCAAATATGATTTCTTATATCCACTTAAATTTTGCATGAACTTCTTTGACAAAGACATGAATTAGATAACAAAGGAGAAACTTTGAGAAACTGGCAATAACAAAGAAGGAGAACGACACTGGATTACTCGAGGCCAAAACATACACACATACACACATTCATACACAGAGAAAAATAACAGCAGGACTCGCTCTGGACAGCCGCAGACACAAACACCTCCCACACCCTACCACTGATGATGCTTTCCTCTCCCAGTCCATTATTAACCCAAGGGAGTCTGATGAAGAACAAGGAGGACATGGTCCATAATTCTGATGAGAAAATTCAACTTGCAATTTGAACTAGAGGATAACAGCAAAGAGAAGGCTATTTCCTCCAAATTTTGCCCATCTGCTCTAGGCCGATATAAAGACCCAGTTGCATCTCTGACCCATACTTCTATTTCTGTTTAAATTTGCTTTTAAAATTTGGACTAATTTATGAATGTGAAACTGATAGTGAAGAACATTAAGCCTCAAATAATTTTTACAACTCATTTAGCTTCCAGTTGTGCTATACAACTGCCTGAAATATATAGTTGGGTTTTTGACTTATGAGACCATCCTAGTCTGAAGAACTCCCTTTTGCAGAGTTTCCAGTCCAGTTCCAGTACCCAAGCAAGCCAAACATTCCCTCGAATTCCATGTTTTTGCTCAAGTTGTTCCATCTGCATACTGTGTCATATGCCACAAGCACGCACTCAATCAAATTCTTATCAGTGGTGTTCGTAACAGACGTGCTTGTCATTGGGATAAAAATTCTAGGGCTGGACACACCAAGAACTTGATTAGCCCCATGCCAATGTCCTAGAGAGGAAAGAGCATAGATTGGGGAAATAGAAAGACCAAATGTGAATCCTGGGCTCTGTCACTTAGTTAAGATTCAATTAATGAAATGTAAAAATATCCATCTGAAGAATTGAAATAATAAATGTTGCCCCACAGGCTTTCCTTAAGTATTAAAGGAAACATCACATGGAAAGCTCATAGCACACTAGCAGGTAGAGTTCACATTGAATTTCCTTAGTTTTGTAAACAGCAGTATCCATGTCCATCTGTGTGTCATTTATGTTTTAAAAGTATTTGTGGACATTTCACAAATAATTGCTATTCGAGTGCCTAATGTGTACTGTTCTGTTATTGCTGCAAATTACTTTCTGTTAAACTAATTCCTTGGCCTTAACAGATTTTCACAGCTGAGAACCTAGAGTGCTTGCCCAGCTTAGGTTTTCATGGGTTTCCACAACACTCCAGGATGTCTGGGAAGGCTCCTCAATTTCATTCTGGTGATCTGTCTAGGCTAGCAAAGGGGAAGTGACTCAATCAAGGTTCTGTCATAGGTTATGCTTCCAGTCCTAGAATCCTGGCGTCTCTCCTGACCCTCTATCCAGCATCCTGCCTGCCAGATCTATCACTGTAGCTTTGTGCTCCTATAGTCTTTCTAGGGTTAACAGGATAGCAGAGACATATATATTCTGTGCTATCCTGATGTCTATCTTGAGATACAGAAAGAGGAGAGGGAAAAACCCAATTCAACAGAATAAGGGTGAAGATTGTCCCCCTCTTTCTTTTTTTAACTTTATTTTTGCTGTTTTTTTGGGGGGAGGTAATTTATTTATCCATTTATTTTTAGAGGAGATGATGAGGATTGAACCCAGGACCTCCTGCATGTTAAACACGTGCTCTAACACTTGAGCTATATCCTCCCCACACTGTCCCCCTCTTTCAATTCAATATGTAAATCATTCTATTAGATTGAAAGATATGAAATTGTTGTTTGGTAAGTCAAAAATGTTTGAAAATCAGCAATTTCTTGTGGTTTAGCCAAATATAACCAAGAATATAGTTTATTTCTTACATAACAAATGTATGTTGGTTTTTATTTCTATTCTAGCCATTCCAAATGCTTTTTATCATATATTTGTGCTATTTCATTTATGGCAGTGCCACCTCTGCCACAGAAGGGAGGGCGTGGGATGGGAAATAAACTTCTGCTAGGTGCCTAATATGAGTCAGAAACTGTTAGGCACTTTACGTACTTTTTCTCTTTAAATGCTGAAAAATACTGTAAAGTAGATACCATAATATCTTTCATTACTCATCTTTTCACTAAATATGCTCTGTGAAGCTCAGAGAAGTTAATTATATTTCCAAGATTATACAGTTAATAAGAGGCAGAGCTGGAGTTCTAACCCAGTTGTGTCTGACTTAAAAACCCAAGCTCTCTCCATTCTGACACATGGCCTCCCTTTTACATGGTGAGCTTTTAGGATTCAGGGCCAACGTTGGTCTAAACTTGTTTGGTACAGTCCATGTGGGGGCCATAGACATTCAATTGCTTAGTACTATTTATCTTCCTTAAATGGGCATACATAGTAGAAAGTTTGCTATATGAGCCTGAAATTTAGAAGAAATAGATTATGGGATGAAGTATGGAATTGGATGTCCAGTACCTGATGCATAATAATACCCAATAAATATTTCTTGAACTAATGAATTATTGGATGAATTATAGATTTTGAGAGTCACCAGGAAGTGAAATTGAGTGTTTATCCTCCTAACCTTTTTTAATGCATATTCATTTTCAAAAGTATTTGAGATCATACTGTACAGTTTTATAATCTCTTTAGAAATATCTTTTATTGATTTTTAGTGGGTATAAATTTTCAGGATATAAAACTCAGCTGGTAAAGAAATCTCTGTTTTTATATAGCTGATCTTAGTATGCATTTTGAGCCCCATTCTGCCAGTTGTTGGAAACCTAATCTTGCCAATTGAAGATAAATTCAGTCACCTTAGGATTTTCTCAATCAATTCAATGTGAACTAAATAAATTTATGCTGGAATTTATGTCCCAGAGGTGGGGGACTTATATTTCATCATTGAATCATGAATGAAAGGAGTAAGTAAGAATGATTTCTCTGGCATTAGTTAGGCCTAGAAGAACAAGTAACCACCTTTAAATGAGGGAAGTGAAAAATCTGTTCAGTATCCAGCTTTATCCCTGACAGAAGGGGACCCTGGGAAAGACAACATCTACTTGCTGATTTGCACATGAGGATTGCTATTCTAAACAAATTTTGGACAGCAATTCTATTCCTACCTTCTTTGAGGGAGTGACACCTACATGAAAAATATATTTTCTTTGTTGGGGAACAAGGATTTCCTAGGGATAGGAAATGTGGCAAGATGAAATATTACCTGACATAGTTCTTGCTCCCTCACATATACCATTAACCCTGTGATCTTTCTAGCTCCCTGTCTGGATACCTGCGACACCATAGCTTCACAAGAATTCTAGGTGTCACCATAATGTGGGAAAAGTATAATAGAGATGGCTTAATTCTACATCAGGGTCAGAGAAGGCCCAAGGTAGCCCTACTGAGTTTCCCACATCCCTCAGAGGTGTGGAACACATTCTGGTTTTGCTGTGTTCTCAGTAGGGCACAAAAGTTAGTTGAGCAAGAGTGCCTACAGTCCTGAACCAGTCTCATGGCTGAGATGCAAGGCTGAAACACGGCAATATGAACCATGTTTGAGGTTTAGATGGGAATTCAAATATCTTGGGAGATGTCAACAAGGACATTAAAAATTAAGACATATAAGCTCTGAGAATTTAGATGTCATGTGATAAGAAGTAGAGACATATAATATGATTGGCATATAATTGAATTTATCACACATTAACTAAGGAAACCCAGAAGGAACTGTATTTATCCTGAATTGAAGACATTATACTTCCTACTCACAGCAGACTTGGGACTCAAACTGGAAATTACATTCAGTTACAATACAGAAAAGTAGACAAAGCAACAATTTGTATGTACTTGAGTGCTTTACGTGGCTTGAAAATTCATGTCTGCCATATTTTTTTTCTCCCTGTAAAAATTAGATTTATTTATTGGAGGAATTTTATAAAATACAGTGGAATTTCAGCTCTTGATCAGAGCCAGAAATGAAACATATATATTTTAGACAAAAGATGGAAAGAAGGAGTCAGGGAAGGATTATTGCTCTAATCCAGTAGATAGATCTGTGTGGAAGTCTATTTAGTAAAGGAAATATTCCTAGAACCTAGAATCTCCAGTCATTTTCAGAACTAAAACATGTGACAGAAATACACTCTTGTTGTAAAAAAATTTAAATAATACAGACATGCACAAGGTGAATCTGTCTATATTTCCTTCTTCCTCCAAAGACATCCTTTGATTTTAAAATCTTTTGATAATTTATTTGCATTTATTATGCTAACACATGTATATAGGCACACACATAGGGTGTTCATATCCTTAGGCTATTCCTCTGTTGGTTTGTAAGAGCTCTTTATGTAATAAGAATATTGACTACTTTTATAAGACATTTTAGAGATATTTTCTCTCAAGTTTTTTAATAGTTCTTAATTGTATTCATGATGATTTTTGTCATGTAGAATGTGTTAAAATTTTGTGTATGTATAAAGTTCAACATAAATAAATTTGGACCAAATAGCACATTCACCATTCTCCTAATTGTATAAACCGGAAAGTCAGCTAAGCAGGAGATTAGAAGTCTACAAAATTAAAGAACTGGGAAATACAGGACTCAGTGTCAGGGGCAGGGCCTTCAGTGACAATCCTAGTTTTGAATCCCTGCTCTCATATTTACACACTTGGTGATCTGGGATATATATTTAACTTATCTGAGCCTCTAAAGTTCTCACTATTATTAAAAGATATTTAAAAGGTACCCATATGATGTTCCTCTATCAGGCCATAATTTTACATCCTCTGTTGATGTCATTTTTTCTCTCTCCCTACCCCTTCTCTTTCATCTAACCTGAACACTTCAGCTAGCAAGTTTAAAACAACCAGTCCGTGAACCCTGGAAACACATCTAATAGAAAAGCAGATGACGAGAAGGATTTAGAATCCTGTTATTGCCATTTATTATGTGCTCATCCTTAGAAAAGTTACTTATCTTCTATAAACGTGAGATTAATCATCTGAAAAATACGAATTATGTGGCTTTCCTTAAAGGATTTTTTCCAAAGAGAAAATGAGGCAATCTGTGGAAAGTGCTGGCATGTGCTAAGACTTCCAGATGTTGCTATCTAACTTCACGTAGCTTCCTTCCATTATAGAGATGACTATGACATAAACTACATAGTATAATGATCAAGCCTCTCCACCAAACCTCCCAACTTAGATGAGTACCAGATTTCAAGTGAAAACTTGAACTTGAATGAGGGGCAATTGAATCTGAACATTAAGTCATTGTGTCAAGTAGTACTTACTTTATAGTATGAATGACTGAAGCCTGAGGACTCCTCAACAGAATACAAATATCTAGGAGGGAGGAAAGCATGACTATTTCTGGTTGAAGATGAGGAGAAGAGGTGGAATCTTTGTGTCAGAAACCTGAAGTGGATGATGGGGTAAGAGTCATTGTAGAGATCTGGGAGAGAGGGCGCTTCAGACTGCTGGCTGTGGTAGACCACGTTTCCAAAGATGACTGCAACAATCTCTCTCACTCTACATGGTCTTTTGGGATTTGACTTTGCTTCAATCCCATTAAGAAGTCTATTTCCCCTTTCCTTGAGTCTGGGTTGTCCTAGTGATTATTTTTGACCATTTTGCAAATGCAGCAGAAATGATGTAGAGTTTCCAAGGCCGTGCTTTAAGAAGTCTTCATCTTTCACCTTTGCTTCTTAGAATGCTCCTATTTTGGATGTCAGCTGCCATGCTGTGAGGAGCAAAAGTGGTGATGTGGAAGGGCCCATGTGGAGAACTGAGCTTCTTTGCTCCCATCAGTAGCTTGCACCAATCCACAATACATAAGTAAGGCTGTTTTCGATCTTTTGACCACCCCAGTTCTCTAGCTGAGCCCACCTGAAACAAAAGAACAACCTAGCTAACTCAGAGAATCATGACAAATAATAAGACTAACCTGTTGATGTTTTAAGCTCCTGTATTTGGGGTTATTTGTTATGCAGCAGTAAATAACCAAGTACTGTCAATATTTGGATTGTTAGAATATTGGAAAGACTATGTGTTTGTAAAGGCTCTCAAGATCTGATGAACCATGACTCTCTAGCCCACCCCATGAAAAAGCCTTTCCTATATCGGGGCCTCTCAGAAAAGAGACACACAAGCTTCAGGCTATATTTCAAATGTTAAAAAAGAAGGGGTTTCCTAGAGATGCTAATACGTAGTTAATGAGTTTTAGAGCCTAACATCTGCATATGACGCCTTCTGACTGTTTTTTGTTTTTGTTTTGAAGAGTGGTGAGATTGGTCTCGTGGTTTTGAAATGGAAAGAAAAGAATGAAATGGCCTCTTTCTCTCTAATTATTTCATACCCTTCACTGACTTCTTTCATTTTGGTAGGGAGAATTTGATCAGTATCCATGGGGTGCAGTATTCCATAATTGCCAACAGATTCTCACTACAAAATCCAGTGAAAAAGGCTGTACGTGAGCTGTGGCTACAATTAAGGGAACCCATTTCAGGTATGATTTTATACATTCACCTAAAAGTGAGCTTAAATCCTTTGATAAAAGCCCACATTTAGAGATAGAAAAGAAAATCCCCAACAAGAGGGCAGCAATGAAACTGTAGATAGGCATGTAGAAAATTGTAGACAGGAGCAGAGATACAAACAACATGTGTATGCTTGTGTATGTGTATTTATAGAACACCACTGTCTCCGAACAATCCCCTTTTAGAACAATTTCTCTGAGAGGCTTGCTGACATAATTAAATAAATTGACCGCATAAAAGAGTTATCATAGTGAGCATTCCCTTAACTTGTTCTCTAATGGGCATGTTTCATGTGTTTTGGAGTGGTCTCTAAATTCTACCAGACACCTTGCCAAGCACAAAAGGCATTTAAAATATAAAATTAATAAAAGACATTTATTGGATGACTACTCTTTAGAGGCCTAATTTTCTTACAGATAATTCTTGTCAAATTGATTCCTTACACATAAGAGAACATCTTGCTTCCCTTCTGAGAATTCAGAATTCTTGCAGAAATGGGGATCTCACTTATCCCCACATTTCTGACTGTATGGGAGTGTTCTATTCTGTCATAAAGTATCACTTAAGAATTGGGACCTATATAGATTTCCTGACTCTTGTTCTTGTGTCCCTCATGCAGATCCAACATTATTCATTATGTTTCTGTTATATCTTAACATTCTGAGGCTCAAAGAATATTAGAACCTCTCAAGCCATACAAATGCATCATGTTAATCTAGAACATCCAAATGTGTTAGGAAAAATATAATGATTGAATTCTATCAGCCAACTTGTTCCATTACACAGAAATGCCATTGGATTACATTCGTAATATAATAAGTTTTCTTTTCATTGTTACATTTCTGAATGTCTTCTATGATATAGTTATGCAATTGAACTCATGGCAGAGTCATTTCTACTAAGAAAGGGAAAAGATAGAGTAAGAAAAAAATTAATATGTTAAATTTTCAGACAAGGTGGTTGGACGTACTGCATTCCATAGACTTTCTTTCAAAACACAGATAACAATCTGCATGTACAGATTAGAAAGTTAAGTCTTGGAGATGCTAAGTAAACTTTCTAAGTTTGCATACCTTAAATAAGTGGCAGAACAGGAATTTTAACCTATGTTTGCCTATTTCCAAACCCTAGGCTCTCCCACTACTACTATGACATGAACTTCTATCTATATAGTAAACTTTCAGAGCTCAAGGACTGTATCATTTCAATTGGCTTAATAAATTGTTCATGCCTAGTTATACATGTGAATATACATCATGCTGTAGTTGAATAACAGGGTCTGGAACTCTAAAGAATAGGCTTGTGATGAAGATATGATTTGGTCTGACAGTGCCTTACACTTACTAGGTGTACAGTAAATGTTTGTTGAATGAATAAAAAACAGAGGGAGAGAAAGAAATGCATATTTGTTAGTCACCATCAAATCAGCAAATAAAACTGAATGACTATCTCCTTTTTAATTATGTGATTGAAAATAGAATTGAGATAATTCTATGCAAGCTGTTTCCTAAAATGCTTTTTGTAAATAAAATATATTTCTTTGTTTATGTTGTGGAAAATATTTTTAGTAAATATAATACACTGTGCACTCACAGAGCTAATGCAAGGTGAAAATTGCAATACTTCTACTATTGTCTAAAACATAGTAGTCTTTGAACAAGTATTACTCGTGTCTCCCTTCTTCCATTAAAGATATGATTTTAATATAAATTAAATAGCAAAGTTATTATAGAGAATATTTGAAAGTATAATGGCATCAAGTGGAATGTCAATGCATTTTTGATCATCTGTGAGCTTCAGTGTAATTTCTGAGTTGTAGGATGGATTACCTGATAAATACAGGTAAAGAGAAAAATAACCACTATGCCATTTCCTTTCATGTGCTTTTCTTTCTGTTATATTACCTTCTAGTGGGTCATCAGAGAAATAGCTTCCTATTGAGTTCAAGAAATAAATGACAATAATGACCCTCCTGGTTAGAAGATGGGAGTTAGAAGTTCATGGATCCAGATAGCAGACTTGTTATTAATTACTGGGCCATGGGCACATTTTCTCTTGGATGGCCTCATTTCTAAAATACAAAATACTGTATATTAGGTTAGACAATAAGAAATTGACATTTTTATTTGTTAGAAATGCTCCAATTTTGACTATTTCCTACAGTTCATTTTAATAAAACAGTGGTTAAGATTATGAACTTGCTGTGATAAGACATGAGTTTAAGACTAGGTTCCACATCAAACCAGTTTAGTTTTCTGTATCTCAAGTTTCTCATCTTTCCAATGGGGATAAGAGTAGCATCTACAGCATTATTTGTAATTGAAGATTAAGAGTCATAATGTAAGTAAAGTGTCAGATGCATTGCAAATGCTCAATAAATGTTAGCTACATTTACTGTTTTTGTTATTGTTGTTGTTACAATTCTTGACTTTCTAGAGAGCAAATAATGGAAGAAATGTTATTTTTCAGCTATTTAAATATTTTATGAACAACAATATTAAAACAGGATAAGATTGGTGGAAAAACTAAGATACAATTGAATGGAACAGAATAAAAACTCAGTCCCAAGAAGGTTTTAAATGTGATAATCTTGTCATTTCTAATCAGTGGACAACACGGATTATTCAGGTAGTGGTATTGGGTCAGTTGGTAAATTTTTAATTAAAAAACATAACTTTTGATCCTTTCTTCATGCCATTAAATATTAAATTAAAAACCTGCCATGGTACTGGTAAAAACTAATATATAGCTTAATGGTAGATAATAATGTTAATACCACTACTAATAAACTCCAGAAATATAACCAAATTATACAGCATGTATTTTAAGTATTTAGCACTCAAATTCATTATTAGCTTCCTATGAAACAGCAAAAAAATATCATTTACCTCATAAACAGGCAAACATTAAAATGGTGGATAATGCCAAGTGTTGCTGGGGGCTATATGGCCCTGAACAAACAGTGGGTAGAAGTACATACTGGTGTTTTCTCTCTGGAGATGAACATAGAAGTGCTTAGTCATAGTAAGGGAATACATGGTCAATGACCCAGCAATTCTGCTCCTGGGTGTATATCTCAAACTCATTTTTTACATAGTTAAGTAAGGGAATATGTGAAAGGATATATTTGTAGTGGTGGGAAATTGAAGGCAACTTGGATGTCTACCCCAGGGACAGTGGAAAATAACATGCCTGTTGTTCAGAATCATTAGAAGTGTTGTTTTCCACTTCGATACTTAGTTATTTCTCGTCCACGAATCAGCTCTATCATCTACAAGTCACTGAACCTCTCAGCTTCTGTTTCTTCAAACATAAAAATAAGGGAACTGGATTGATCAAGATGCCTTATCCTTTTTTATATTCACTGATGTATTATTTCAGTGGACCTTCCATATACCTTTAAGTTTTTATGCCTCTTTTTGATATTAGGATAATGGACAATAGCTGAACAGTAGCTTAAGCATTAGAGGTTTGCCTCTTTTTAAAAGAAATCTCTGCTGTAAGATCTTTAAATGATTATAATAACCAGTCCATAAATCACTTATTCAGAATACCATAAACAGAGAGAGCTTAATACAGAGAGCATCATAGAAAAGCATAGAAAATTAAAGAGTAGAAAATGGTATTTTGTTAGAGAAGACTTGTAAAACCCAATTTATCATGGTAATGCCTTTTTCTTCTTAATTCCTCTCTTATTTTATATCTTGATCATTTTAAAACTTTATTTTGAATTCCAAATTACAAAAAGTAACATATGGTAGTGGAAGTATGAAAAAATGTTGATGGTAATTATATAAAATTTCAATATTCTAGGAGGGTCTGAAGTAAAATGTGAAAGTCTGGCCCTCATGACAAAACTGTGTTATGTAATAATGTCTGTCTACTCATTTCAAATTCTCATTTAATTCAATGGAACAAACCTGCTTTTTCAGGCCTCTTTCTGCATCATCTGGCTGAGTGATACTGTTTCAGAGGGATTCTGCTGCGCCAAACTATATCTGCTGAAAAAGAGAAAGAAGAGCTTACATTCACGTAGAAAAGTAAATGGCTCTCTCTTCCCAGGGTCTAAGGCACAGTGTCTAGTATTGCTTAATTGCTTTCCGCCTCAGTCATCCGACCCTTATATAAACCTTTTACTATTCAGAGGATTCTCTTGGAGACCAGGCCAGGTTAATCCATCACCAAAATCAGCAATCTCTGTTCAAGTCATTTATCTGAGTCCTTCTATCTCTTGGACACCAAAACATGAAAGTACCAACTTTTTAGTTTCAAGAGAGATTCTAAGCAGGCATCTGCAACATCTTGCAAAGTCCAAGCATCTTTCTGTTTATAAGGAATATTTGACAATGAATTTTCAGATGATTAGGAGAGCACCTCTTGGAAGATTCTTGTGATCAGTGGACAGAACAATCTCCTTCTGCTAACCAGCTAGAGTGGGAGGGCAGTTGATCCACATATTGGTTCAGTGAGAACCTGGATTAACCCTGGCTAAATGTCGTACTGGCCTGGAGGGTAACAATTTGTCTCATAATAATATTAATACAGGGATTTTAAACCAGTTTTTCATATTTTTCATCAAACTGCAACTATAATCCAGGACTAGCAACTCCAAGTCCTATGCTCTTGCCATTATTTACCCCCATGCTGTATCACGATGTACTGTATTTACTATTGCCACTCACTACTGATTGCTCTAGGTGTATTTACTGTTATTGTGGCCTTAAGCTGATGCTCAGTGGAATCTAAGGCTTGCATTTTCTAACAGGACATCAGTACAACCATGCTCCTCACTTCCCTGAGGCTTTTTTCACTTAATTCCAGTTTATGGACTTTAAATTGGTACAACTTTTCTGGGTGGCAGGTGGGGAATTAAATTAAGCATGTGTATACCATTTGAGGCAGCAATTCCATGTCTTGAAATGTACCCTAAGGAAATAGTCAAGGATGTGCACAAGTGTATGGAAACTATAAAATTCATCAACTAAATGCCTAATTTCGACCTTTACCACAAACGTAAATTTATTGAAGGATTAAAAAGAACAGAAAGGATATCTATCAATGAAGGGATATATGGAAACACAGATAAGTGTTCTAGGAAGACACAAACACACACTCATAAGCACTTGTGTGCACACACACCAGACTAGACATTAAGGTCTATTCACAAAAGCATAAAAATTATCCATATGAGTTTCAGGAGCACACTCATAAGTGAGCTGAATCTATTCTAAATGCAAATATGAAACATCTTCTTTAGCAACAGGAACTGAATGTCATTCGTCTCACCATTGTTTATTACAAGAAGAATGCACTCATTGTGTGGTAGGATTATGAAAGATTTATGTTATTTTGACCTTTCATATCAATTTTTTCTTTCATGGGTAGGTGTTATGAGATAAAAGATAAAATTAAAAAACAAAAGTGTATCAATCAAAAATTGCAAGATTCTCATTAATATAAGTACACAAGCTTCTGTAATTGTAATAGCATGTGGAAACTCATCTGATATGACCTAAATCAAATTAAATTACAATGAAAGTGCAAAAGGGTGAGGACACTCTTTGGTATAGCAAAAATCATCACTGAGAATTCACATTACTTTTGAACTTAAGTAAAAATACAGACATTAAGGCTTAAAGGTATAATACATTGCAGTGGTGAAAGCAGAACAAAACAAAACACAGACATCGTCCTTGCCCTTTGAACTTACATTCTAAAGGGGAAGATAGTGAAGCCAGCAAAAATGATGAAGTGTTGTAGCTGCTTTAATAGGGGAAGTCAGGGTGCTATGGGAACAGAGCAGATAGCATAAGTACCTGACTGGTCATGGGTGTGTTAGGGAGGCTTCCGACAGGAAGTGATGTTTAAGCTGGGACTTGAGGGATAAGGAGGCATTAGCTCAGTAAAGAAAGGGCAAAGCTAATCTGAGACCTTAGCCAGATAAAATAGTCAGGAAATACTCTCTGACCTGGTTCATCCCTGGGGAAATCCTGTGTGGAAATCCACTACCCAGCAGTTGGGCATGTCCGGAAAACTGCGTGAAACATAACATCATGATTGTAGAAAGTGCCTGAACTCTGCAGTTCATGCCTATGAGAGAAACCAAGAATGAGACTTCCCAAGAGTTGCTTTAACTTTAACCCTTTCTACACCACCTTGGCAGTGAGCCACAATCAGGAGAAGGACACATATCATTAGATGTGAAAAAGTGAACGCATGAGTGAGAAGGTAGCTGTAATGCTCAAAGTGTCAGGATAGCTCTACTCTACTCCCTCCCTCTTCCAGGGTTCCTGGATTCTTTGGTTTATGCTGGTAGGCTATGACGTCTGAGCCTGGTCACGTGTGTAGAGGTGAACACTAACACTAGACAGGTTTAGTGGAGTGTAGACTGTTACAGTTCTGGAGCTCAGGATAGATGAGGTCAGGAGGCAGAGATTTAGGCTGGCACTGGCTGGCATACTGGAGACACTCAAACACTATGTAATAAATGGAAGGAAGGATAAAGGAAGGAAGAGAGGAAGGATGGAACGAATGACAGATTTTTGAAGATAGGAGAAAATGAAACTGTTTATCTTTTCAAGGTGTTTCTATCCATATGTATCTTTTGAAATGGATTCAGATTGTATTAGATATCTGCACTTTAGTCTGATTTTAAAAATACTGTTGGTTTTCATTATTAGAAAGTCATTTTTTCATTTCAATAAAATTTAGAAGAATACCTATTGATATTAATGAGAGTTTCTGTTTTAATAGTGTAAAGCAGGAAGTTGAGGAATGAGGGAGAGAGATATCTGTTCTCCATCAACCAGACAGAGCTTTCTGGAAGTCTCCTGGAGCAAGAATATTGCTAAGTAACTCAGCAACTGCCTCAGACTTGAGAGAGGAAGAACAGACAGCCCCAGCCCCATTTAAGGAAGAAGTGTGTGTGTGTGTGTAAATATTTGGGATATTATGTTTTAACATAATTTACACATACATTGATTTATTTTGAAATACTGGTATCCTACTGCATGGCTTGTAATTCAGTTTTTTTCCTTTTGAAGAATATATTGTAAACACCTTTCAAGATAACTACCTATATTTTACATTATCAGTTTTGTGATTCAGTTTAATAGACCTAAACAAGCAATTCTCCAATAAAGATATACAAATGGCCAATAGACACATGAAAAAATGCTCAGTATCACTAATTATCAGAGAAATGCAAATCAAAACTACAATGAGGCATCACCTCACATCAGTCAGAATGGCCATCATTTAAAAGTCCACAAATGACAAATGCTGGAAAAAGTATGGAGAAAAGGGAACCCTCATATACTGTTGATGGGAATGAAGTTTGGTGTAGCCATTAGGGAAACAGTATGGAGATTCCTCAAAGAACTAAAAATTGAGTTACCATATGCTCCAGCAATCCCACTCCTGGGCATATATCCAAGGGAACTCTAATTCCAAAAGATACATGCACCCCAATGTTCATAGCAGCACTGTATACATTAGCTAAGGCATAGAAGCAGCCTAAATGTCCATCAACAGATGACTGGATAAAGAAGTTGTGGTATATATATATACTATGGAATACTACTCAGCCATAAAAATAAATAAAATAATGTCATTTGCAGCAACATGGATGGACCTGGAGATTATCATTCTAAGTGAAGTAAGCCAGAAAGAGAAAGAAAAATACCATATGATATCACTTATAAATGGAATCTAAAGACACAAATGAACTTATTTACAAAGTAGAAACAGATTCACGGACATAGAAAACAAACTTATGGTTACCAGGGGGAAAGGAGGTGGGAAGGGGTAAAATGGGAGTTTGAGATTTGCAGATAGTAACCACCATATATAAAGTAGATAAACACAAGTTTATACTGTATAGCACATATATACTGAATAGGCAAAAATAGTCAATATCTTGTAGTAATCTATAATGAAAAAGAATATGAAAATGAATATATATGTATGACTGAAACATTATGCTGTACACTAGAAATTGACACATTGTAAGCTGACTATGCTTCAATTTAAAAAACCAGCTGTTTTCTGTGTGTTGAAAGTATCAATGCAATTATTTTTTCAGATTGTGAGATCAACATGTGGTTATTTAAATAAAATGAAACAATATAGCAATAAATTATTAGAAGGTAATATTTAACCTCTGTCTCTCTTACCTTACAGCCCTTTATGCCATGAGACCATTATTGCTAGCAGGCTATGTGGCCCTCCAGATGTTTTTCCTTGCTAATTAGATACTAATTTAAATATATCAATAGATTATATAGATACACATATAATCATACATTCCTTTGCAGAAGTGGGATCATATAACCCTAATATTCTGAATTGATCTATTTATTTTTATTTTCACTTCTATAATTAGTTGTAATTGAATTTTTCACATTTTATTGCCAATAGTGTTCCCCTGTGAGATTTCTTTCTGTCAGTAGGTATTTAAAAATCTCCATTTAGATTTTCTGATTTATAAGGCAACACAACAGTTGTTTAGAAATGCATTGGTGGGCATTCTTCACTGTCCTGACCATCTCTAGGTAAACCCACCCCCAGACAATTAGACTCAGTGCCTAGGAGACTGCAGGTCACTTGAGAAAGATCTTGGGCCTTAGGGGCATACAGGTTTTGACTCCTTCCCCTGTCACTTACAAGCCTGGAGACTTGGAACAAATTACTTAACCTACAAGCCTTATAGTTCACATCTGCTTAATGGTGATAATACTAAGTCCCTTGAATGGTGGTTATTAAAAATAGAGAAGATGAAATATGTTTATCTCAGATAAGAGAAATTATATAAATGTTACGTTCATTCTCCTTATCTCACCTCCCTAAACTGCCACACCAACACTTCTGCCTGAACCCTACACCATCTCAGCTAATTTATGTGACTTCTTACTGAGCTGTCTTAGCACAAGGGGCATATTTCAGCCCTACATTCATCAATACAAAGTGTTACTGCATTAGTTACCATATGTGCATGATACAGGTGACACAGTAAGAAAATAAAGCCCTTTCCCTTTGTTTTAGTTCTAATTCCAGAGAAGATTCCCATAGAGTCCTGAAAAGACAAGCTGCTACAGAAGAATAAAGCATTGAGTGAGTCATTGAACCGCTCTGGGCTCCATTATGTCACCTGTAAAAATAAGTGAGTAGGATGTCATTGTCAAGAACTCTCTATTTTACATCCTATAATTTATTATTTCGTTTTCCCTACTACTCAGCCTTATGTTTCTCTTCTTCTTTTCTCTTGTTAAATGGCAAGAATGTGCAAAGATGCCCTTAAATACTTAGGAAGCAGGGCTCTTTCTAAAAGGAACCTCTAAAAATAAGAAAAATATGAAAGCATGAGAGTATAAACCAAGTAATCCAAGGTATATTATTTGGAAATGGCTTTTAAAAATATATAAAATAATGAACTTTAATGTAAAAATAGCCAGATTAAAATTATGATGGAGGAAAAGATTATATTTACAATATCAACAAAATGATAAAATCTAGGCAAAAAATATTGGTGCATCCACTATGGAAGACAGTATGGAGGGTCCTCAAAAAATTAAGAAGAGAACTATCATATGGTACAGCTATCCCACTTCTGGGTATTTATCCTAGGAAAACAAAAACACTAATTCAAAAAGATATATGCAGCCCAATGTTCATAGCAGCATTATTTACAATAGCAAAGATAATGAAGTGCCCATCAATAGATGACTGGATAAAGAAGATGTTGTATATATACACAGTGGAATGCTACTCAGGCATAAAAGATGAAATCTTGCCATTGGAGATATCATGGATGGACCTTCAAGATATTATGCAAAGTGAAATAAGTCAGACATAGAAAAACACATACCATATGATTTCACTTATATGTGGAATATAAGCAACTAATAAATAAATGGACAAACCAAACCAAACAAAAATAAACCATAGATACAGAAAATAGATTAGTGGTTGCCATAGAGAAAGGGTTGCAGGGTGTGAGGGTGGGAATGGGTAATAGGGATCATCTGTATGGTGACAGATGAAAACTAAATATTTTTTGACTTTGGGTTGGAATTACAATAGACAAAAAAGCTAAGGAATGAATCAAGCAAAACCTGAGTGTATTGGCTATGACTATAAAATAATGACCCTGATGTTATTTTGAGGATCACAAACTGGTTGTGAAGCCAGTATCCAAAGTCCTGAGCAATGATAATCTCATTTCACAGATGTATGGCACATGGAAATAGAGGTTTATTTTGAAGAGCAATCCTGGTCTGTATTTTAACTTCTGGTGTTAGTGAGAAAAGATAGAGGTGCACCTCATTACTTCATTATCACTTAAGTATAGAAAAGGGCCTCTAGTTTAGAAGAGGAAGACACCATAGATAAAATGGGAGGGGAGCTATATAGTGTATCTTAAAATAAAGGATGTATTTCAGTTTGATGGGGACTTGAACCCTGAATAAAACGCTTAACTGGGTTCAATTTTGCAGTAAAGTGATAATCAAAAACCTTGATCCAGGGGCCTTTAAAGTACTTTCACATCCTTCTCCTAAAGCTGGAATGGTACCCAGGGTAATGAGTCCAAGGCCTGTGCCAATAGCAGTAATTAGCTCCAAGCTACTATACATTGATTCCCTATAGTCACAGACACTTGATTATAATATATATCTCATTTTTCTCCTGCACAATCCTGGGTGGTTGAGAGGCAGAGCAGGTGAAATTCAGATAGTTGCGGTTATAAAGGGTGAAGGGATGTACCCAAAGTTATCAAAGAATTACTGGATTAAGTCTGTCACTGGGATGCAGAGAAGTCTTCTGACTTAAGTGGACTCTCCAGAAGCCAAAGTAGTGGCTTTGTTCCAATGAGTGTCTTGCTTTTTAAAGGACAAAAATAGATTCTCTGATATTAACATTCAGAAAGTAAAATAAGAAGACAGGAAAGCACATGGAACGTAAGAAGCCCATGTATAATGTTATTTGTTTTTAACCTCCCTCTACTCCCACCACCTAGAATTTCCTCTGCCATTGTGAAGGGAACTCTGACTTGAAGCAGAAAAAATGCTTCCCTTTTCAGAGAGGACATTGGGAATAACAAACAACATGGATTCTTAGTTGAATGGATCACCCTCACAGTGGTGAGATAAGCCCAAAACTCTCATGGAAATCTACCATTCGGTTCTATCAGAAAGGGCTACATAGAACCTCTCTCTTTTATGAGAATTCACTATGTCCAGATCATGGTTAGATCTCAATAAATATTTGTCCAATTTAGTTACATCATACCGACTCTTCAGTAAAATTTTGTGAGTCTTGGTTAGCTATATACAATGGCAACCCTTCTGATAAAGGTGACCACAAAGTTCCACAAACCCTGAATCAAAAACTCAGCTTGGCAAGATAAAACAAGTAGAGACACAAAAAGCAAAGAGGGAAGTAAAACAGACAGCTTACCAAGACAATCCACCATGCTACTATTCTATCCATGACTAAATCTTGTACAGAAAGGTAGCAAAGCTCAAACAAAAGTGTCCCTTCCTCTGAATAAATATTTCCGCAATGAATGAATTAACAAGAGTAGTACAGATTTGAGGGTAATCATGATGAAATTTAAAAAAAATCACACTCTTTCGATATTTTCGTATCCATGCCAATTTTTCAAATATATTTTGGATCAAAATGTACATACTATTTCATAATCTGTCACTAACGTCACAGCAATTACTAGTGTTTCTCGTTATAGAAATTGGTGCTTTTCTATTGCAGCAAAGGTAGCATATTGAGATGACTGCCACCTGCTGGTCAGAGCCAGAACTACATCTTTCGGTATCTCTGAGAGGCGGCTAAGTCAAGAATTTGGGAAGGGAGGGGCCTCTGGTCTGACCCACCAAACACGGCTTACTGGAAGCTTGAATGGCACAGACAGGCCTTCCTGCAGAATTAGATGCTGCCTGGTTCTCTGAGCTCTCCACAGGAAGTTCCACCCCTATCTCAGATGAAGAGAAAGCCACCAGTGTGAGTGACTCTGACAGAGTGTTTATCTGGGTGTGTGTGGGGGAGGGATACATATTTTTTATTTTGGGTCATAGCTTTTAGACACATTTGCTTTATAACATGCACTTACTCATAAACATAAGCGTATTATCAGTAATAAATTGGAATCATATTGTAACACAGTGTATAATCTGCTTTCTATGCTTAATAGTCTCTCCTGTTCCAAGTGAATATTTCTATAACATTAGTTGTGTGAATCAGATGATTATATTTGTGCATTGAGGACATCAAATCATAGAAAAATGTATAAATAGAAATGAAACTGTGCTGTTTACCCTCCTAAGATAAACATTCTTAATAAGTGCTAATATATTCTACAAATGTTTTTATCCCCATATAATGTATATAAGTACCTTTGTGCAAATATATGCACAAAATGCATACATACATGCACAATATAAATATACTGTTCTGCATATCCATTCTCCAGGGAAAAAGGAGGGGGCGGGCAACACTCTAATAAGCACCTCTCCCTTTTTTCACTTATGAAACCTTTAGATTTTAATCTGTATTTCTTTCATTATTGTGTTTGGGTCATCTTTTCATAGACTTTTTGGGCACTTACATTGCTTCTTATGAAAATTGCAGGTTGCCCTTTACCCATCTCTTACTAGTCAAAAAGAATTATTTATATTGAGGATGATTGTATAATTCATTGCTTGAACTGGGCACTTTTGAGAGTGAAAGTTGCACTGGTAAAAAATAAGACATAAATTGGGAGTATATCAAGCTCTATGGTCACTTTCTGATATGATATTAATATTAACTCGATGTCTGTAGTATATGTGAACAATTTTCCTTCCCATTTTATATTTTGTTTTATTTTCTTACAATGCAGATGTTTTAAAATCATACTGATTTTTATTATTACAAACAATGTGATTAATTATAAATATTTGAAGACTACACTGGGGTGGAGTAATTGTCAGTCTTCTGGGAGATTAGGCAGAGAGAGCATTCAAAGCCCATGAGGCCACAGGACACAGCAGGAAAAGCCTGGGTTTGGAACAATTCCAGGCTTAGAGTCCCTGGTCTATAATTTACATTCATGCTGCTGACCTGAATCGTTTGGCTTGAGCTCCAGTTTAGGAAGAGGATAGTAATCTCTATCTTGGATGTTTGTTTTCAGGATTAAAGGAGATGAGATATGAAGTTATTATGGTATAGAATGTTTCATGAGTGTTCATTTCCATCTCCCAGGCCACCTTGCCGGTGTTTAAAAACCTGAGCCTCTGCCAAACCCCCCTCACTGCTTCAGGGATGAGCCAACAGATGTGGTCCAGATACCCAGGTCTCTTGGCAGAAGAGGCGAGATTTCATCTCCTATGTCATGTTCCTCATCCAGAGGGGTTGATGAGTGAGAACTTGTGGGGCCACAATATCAGGAAGTGTGCTCAACTATTTCTCCAGCTCTGGAAACCCATATTCTAAAAGGGAGGCTTCTCTTTGTTTATTGTGGGGAGGGCAAGAGCTGGAAACTCATTCCTGCCTCTTAGCAGATGTGTGACTTTGGAAACTTTTACTCTCTGTGAATGTGAATTCATCTGCTGTAAAATGGGGGCAAATTGATGCCTTTTCCACAGAGTTGTGTGGGGAAAATGAGAAAACTTAAACAAGTATTTGGCACGTAGTATGTGACGTCAACAAATTTTTGTTCTGCCCATCATGATTCCTCTCTACCATAAAAGAGACACATCAAACAAAGAGCAGAATTATCAGAGAGAGCATTTGGAAGTATAGCAACAATAAATGAAATGTTTAAATATTTACATAATGTATGAAGTTGAGTGCCATTTCTGTGCTGTGGGATCTGAGGAAGTTAGGGCAAGGGAAGACAGTCATTGCACTGTTTCCTTTTATTCCATGTGATTTCCTGTCCCTGTTACTTCATTTTCTATTTGAACATCCAACGAAACAGTTTTCCACTAAGCCCTGGAAAGAGGAGATAGTACAGGGGAATCAAGCATAATAACGGACCTCAGGAACTTACATGAGTCTTTTCTCTTGTGCTGCCCTCGTCTCTAATATGGAGTCACACAAAATGTAACTATGGTTAGGGGTTTGGGGCTTGGGTGCTACTATTTTCAGGTTGCATGACCTTTGGCAAATTACTTAACCTTTCTGAGCCCCATTACAAAAATCTTTCAAATGGCTTTTACAACAGCAACAACCTCATTAGGTTGTACTGAAAATTAAATGAGAAAATGCATGTAAAGAATTTAATAAAATGTCTGACACTAAGTACTCAATAAATGTTACCTTCATGTTCTTTTATAATAAGCCTTCTCAAGCCAATCAAGAGGCTAAAGGGCTTGTGCCCCGGGGTGGGGGGGATGTAGAGTATTACCTTAGATGACAAGGTTTTATGAAGATGCAGTATTAAAACTTTTCAATCCTAGTGCAAGAACTGACATATATTTTAATAGGACAGAACAGAAAAATAAGAAACAGAACCAAGTGCACAGAAATATTGAGTATCTGATAAAAAGAGAATTCATAAAATAAGAATTGGTACTGGATCATTGGTAAACTGTTCACTACAAAGGAAAGGGAGATCTTATCCTCATGTCATATGATATAATATGAAGGCCAAAATATTAGTACAGAATACCACATATCCATCTAGTGTGATACTAGTTACATAAAAAGTGTGTGCAGCTGTACATGTATGCGTATATATGTGGATATTCCTGGTTGCAAAGGGATGTAACAAACCATGAACACTCTTTATCAGTGAGAGTGAGATTGAAGGTTATTTGTATCTTTTTATACTTGTCTGTGCTTTTGATACTATCCTAAGTGAACATGAATTAGTTTTATAGTCAGAAACAGAAGCCTAAAAGCTTTTATAGTTAAGGAACACAAGGCAGTATGGTGGGTTGGAAAGAGAAAAGACTTTGGGGTCATACACACTTTGTGTCCTCATCTAGGCTCTACCCATTACTGAGGAGTGACCCAAAGGTAAGGTACTTAACCTCTCTGAGCTTCAGTTTTCCCATTCTGAAAAGGAGGAAAGTAATCCTTTCATTTATAGGGTTATTGAAAAAAATTGATGGAATTACCCAAATACAGATTATTGTGCTGTGCTTTATTATCAAGTACCCCTGGGATCCCATTCCGACTCTGCTACTTATTCCTACAAGTTTCTTCACTCCTCAGATCCTCAGTTTCCTCATCTTTAAATGTGGTGATAATATTGACCTTGAAATATTATATATGATGTTAGTGGTCAAACGTAGTGTCATGGTAGGCACTCTCCTGGGAACCAATTTCTATGAATATTATACATACCAGTAATAGAAAATAAAGAGATGGTTATTTCTGACTGGTGGCAGAAGAACTGATGATAATTTTTATTTTAATTTTCTTTAAGTAATTCTTACTTTCTTCTATTTAATTAAATGTTCTATATCTTGAGAAATCTTGATCCTGCCATTGTGCCCTGAGGAATTTATCTTACAACAAAACTTGTTTTGAGAATTTCCTATTTGAAACAATGGTACAATCATGTTGATTGTGCATATATTTTTGGAACTTGTGTAAGATTTTCCATAGGATAAGTTCCTGAGAGTAAAAATTTTTAATCGAAGCATACCGTATTGCCAAATGTAAGTTTTCAATGTTTAACACCAATCCCAACTCCCACCAGCAAAGGATGAGAGTTCATCTTTCCCGGACAGACACCAAGTCAGTTAAAAAGGGACTTGTGCACTTCAACCCGACAATTCCTCTTGCAGGAATTTGTCCTGCTGGACAATCTGCACAGAACTATATATTAGGGATTTACCCCATGGTTGAGGCAGAAGGACCAAGACGCAGGAGAACTGAGGATTACTGAAGTGAAGCAGTTGAAGTGATAGGCCCTGGACTCTAAGTTGGATCCAGAAAGAGAATGCCACATTTAAGGGGGCTGATGCACTGGGAGAAATTAAAAGGGTAAGATAATGGGTTCCTTGGTCCAGGCCCCCAAACCCCAGGGAACCCAGGGAACTCTGGGTGCCTGCTCTGTGCCCAGGATTGCTGCCATATATAGTTTTACCTCCCTTAATCCTCTTAACATTTATGTGAAGGGGATATTTTCAGTTCTATTCTCTAGATGAGGAAACTGAGACTCCAACAGGTAAAGAATTGTATTTCATTGAATCCAACATGCCATCACTTTAAAGACACGTGCTACTTTAGGCTCTACTAAGAAAGACAAAATGCTTGCTGTTATAATGGTAGGACACTAATGATTGAAGTGTTAAAAAGTGAAACAAATGTGTGTCCTAGAATGGGTGAAATGCAATAGCTTTTCTGGGGCTGTGCATCTTTTGTGTGAAAAAAATTGAGATTGTAGCCTGTCTTTTTCTGATATCAAACTCCATGTTCTTGACATAATAAAAAAACTTAGTGGTGGATCAGACTTGTACAAATAAGGTAATGTTTTCTTCTTCTACTGTATGTATTGTATCTTCTTTTATTGTATGATAGAGTAGAAATATTTATATTCATTTCTGATAACTAGATTCTAGTCTGTTCCCTCCTGCATAATATTCTGTGGCCTTGGGCAAGTCACTGCATATCTGTGTGCCACATTTTCCTCAAATGTAAGTAAATATTAAGAAGATGGAGTCTATCATCAGAATCACCTTAACCCATAAACATTTTATCTAAAGTTCTCACTGTTGCTTACAGAATAATTTTTAAAAGATTTACTTAATACTTTCTGATCAGGGGCAGGGTTGGTTGGTAGCAGGGTGAGATGTTGGAGGGTGTTCTCTTTGAAAGATGTCTGCCATTGCATTGCTAAGTAGTGGGATTTACTGCTTCATTCTTCCTACTTAATATAATCCACATTATCGTATATGGAGTATTCTTAATGCAAAACATGTACATATGGAAACAAATGGAAAGTGCCAAGATGTTGGAAATAAGCAAAGCCTGGTAAAGGGCTTGCCTGCAGAAAGCATGGAAAATTTACTAAACATAGCAAATAAACGTGTTTTTAAAATTTATTTTATTGAGGTAACATTGATTTATGACATTATATATGGTTTTGGCTGGACATTAAAATTCTAGTTAAATAAAAGGTAACTGAGGAAGGATGCGAGCAAATCAAGTTCAAAAGGAGAAAACTTTAATTTCAGCGTTTTGACTTTTCATTTCTTTTCCACAACATTATTTTAATAATAAAAAGCATTACTCGTCCTGTTAAATGCCAACAATCTAGACATGTGTAAAGGAAAATGTAAAGTTCTCCCTGAATCTGTATTTCCTGATTACTTTGTACTACTAAGTGCCACCCTACAGAACTGACTCTCATATGAGATTGCTATTGTTTGTTTTTAAATGAGATTTAAATTTCTCAATGTGCATGTACATAGAGTATCATGTTTTTCTCCTCCTAAAATGTACAGACCACGCAGCTAAATATGCTAAAGTGAGATGCACTGCAAAATTCAAAAAGAAGGAAGGGACAGAATGTTGCAGAGAAAAGACAGATGGGAGAGCCTTGCAATATAAAATAAGGTCATTTTTGTATTTATATTATGTGGATTATGAGATGATAGTATTGTTTATGATATGTGCTTTTAAGAACTTAAAAAATAAGTGACATATAAACTTTCATATAAAATCTGAAAGTTTCCATCACTTGCCAAGACCCTGTTATGTGATACTATGCATCTGTTTCTGCAGGCCTGCAGGTGAAAGCATTTGGCTGATTCTGTTTTTACAAGGACTCTAAAATTCCAAGCAAAACTTTTTTTGCTTAAAAGAGAAAAGTGGTGCATTATGTGACTTCTGACCCATGTAAAGGGATTTCTACCACTTATAGAAGCCATTCAGAGAAAGGAGCTTCACACTGCTTCACATTCTATCCCTCTTCAGGTTAAGGGGCTTCTAGACGTCCATACCTGACCAGACCTACAGGATGAAGAGAAAGGCTACCCAAAACTGAAAACAGTTAAGATATTTGAATCTTCTAGAACCTTCCATAGACTGTGTGGTGTCTTTTTCTTATTGATTCATATATTACATATTGTTCATAAATTTGGATACTAATCCTTTGTTCATTAACTATGCTGCAAATATGTTTTTCCAATTTGCGGTTTGTGAGTTTTAAATGCATTCTTCTATAATTATCAGTCAGTTGTTTTATGGTTTGTACTTTTTGTGTCTTGTTTTAGAAAGTTTTCCTACTCAAATGTCAAAAGTTAATTCCTATATTTAATTCTAAATGTTTCACATTTGTCTTTCACATTTACTCTTGATCTACCTGGGGCTGAATTTGGTTGGTCTGAGATACAGATGCGATTTTATTTTAATTTATTTTTCATATAAGTGAATAATTGTTCCAGTATCACTTACTGAATAACCTATCTCTTCCCACTGACCAGATCTGCTACCTCTGTCATAGGTTGAGGTTCTATACCTGGATGATTCTGTTTTCAGGCTCTTTCTTAAGTTCCAGAGGTTTGTTTATTTATGGGGTTGCCAGATTTAGCACATAGCATACATATCCATTCTTTTATCTGAAATTCCAGCTTAACTAGGCTTCCTGTATTTTACCTGGCAAGTCTATTTGTTCGCCCTTTGCCTACATCATGCTGTCTTTTTTTTTGTGGAATTTTTTTCTTCCAGCTTTATTGAGATATAATTGACATATAGCACTTTTTAAGTTTAAGGTATACAGCATAATGATTTGACTTATATCATCAGTAAATCATTACCAGAATAAGATTAATGAACATCCATCATCTCATATAGATATAAAATCAAATAAATAGAAAAAAATACATGTATTTATATATTTCCTCATGATGAGAACTCATAGGATTTACTTAACAACTTTCATATGCAGCATACAGCAATTTTATTTGTTTATTTATTTATATTTAATATTTTTCATTGAGTAATAGTCATTTTACAATGTGTCAGATTCCAGTGTAGAGCACAATTTTTCGGTTATACATGAACATATATATATTCATTGCTACATTCTTTTTTCACTGTGAGCTACCACAAGATCTTGTATAAATTTCCCTGTGGTATACAGCATAATCTTGTTTACCTATTCTATGTTTTGAAATCCTAGTCTGTCCCTTCCTACCCCCACCCTCATGGCAACCACAAGTTTGTATTCTATGTCTATGAGTCTGTTTCTGTTTTGTATTTATGCTTTTGTTTTTTTTAGATTCCACATATAAGCGATCTCATGTGGTATTTTTCTTTCTCTTTCTGGCTTACTTCACTTAGAATGACATTCTCCAGGAGCATCCATGTTGCTGCAAATGGCGTCATGTTGTTGGTTTTTATGGCTGAATAGTATTCCATTGTATAAATATACCACCTCTTCTTTATCCAGTCATCTGTTGATGGACATTTAGGCTGTCTCCATGTCTTGGCTGTTGTAAATAGTGCTGTTATGAACATTGGGGTGCAGGTGTCATTTTGGAGTAGGGTTCTTTCTGGATATATGCCCAGGAGTAGGATTCCTGGGTCATATGGTAAATCTATTCCTAGTCTTTTGAGGAATCTCCATACTGTTTTCCATAATGGCTGCACCAAACTGCATTCCCACCAGCAGTGTAGGAGGATTCCCTTTTCTCCACAGCCTCTCCAGCATTTGTCATTTGTGGGTATTTGAATGATGGCCATTCTGACTGGTGTGAGGTGATACCTCATTGTAGTTTTGATTTGCATTTCTCTGATAGTTAGTGATATTGAGCATTTTTCATGTGTCTATTGGCCTTTTGTATATCTTCATTGGAGAACTGCTTGTTTAGGTCTTTTGCCCATTTTTGGATTGGGTTTGATTTTTTCTTACTAAGTCGTATGAACTGCTTTTATTTTTTGGAGATCAAGCCTTTGTCAGTTTCATTTGCAAAATTTTTCTCCCATTCCGTACGTTGTCTTTTTGTTTTACTTAGGTTTCCTTTGCTGTGAAGAAGCTTGTAAGTTTCATTAAGTCCCATTTGTTTATTCTTGCTTTTATTTCTATTGCTTGGGTAGACTGTCCTAGGAGAATATTGCTGAGATGTATGTCAGATAATGTTTTGCCTGTATTTTCTTCTAGGAGGTTTATATATATTGTCTTATGTTTAAGTCTTTGATCCATTTTGAGTTTATTTTTGTGTATGGTGTAAGGGTGTGTTCTAGCTTCATTGTTTTACATGCTGCTGTCCAGTTTTCCCAACACCATTTGCTGAAGAGACTGTCTTTATTCCATTGTATATTCTTGCCTCCTTTGTCGAAGATGAGTTGACCAAAAGTTTGTGGGTTCATTTCTGGGCTCTATATGTCTGTTTTTGTACCAATACCATGCTGTCTGGATGACTGTAGCTCTATAGTATTGTCCGAAGTCTGGGAGAGTTATTCCTCCAGGCTTTCTTTTTCTTCAGTAATGCTTTGGCAATTCTAGGTCTTTTGTGTTTCCATATAAATTTTATTATGATTTGTTCCAGTTCTGTGAAATATGTCCTGGATAATTTGATAGGGATTGCATTAAACCTGTAGATTGCCTTGGGCAGTGTGACCATTTTAACAATATTGATTCTTCCAATCTAGGAGCATGGAATATCTTTCCAATTTTTAAAGTCTTCTTTAATTTCCTTCATCAATGGTTGATAGTTTTCTGTGTATAATTCTTTCACCTCCTTGGTTAGATTTATTCCTAGGTATTTTATTACTTTGGGTGCTATTTTAAAGGGGATTGTTTCTTTACTTTCTTTTTCTGTTGATTCATTGTTAGTGTAAAGAAATGCAGCTGATTTTTGAACGTTAATCTTGTAATCTGCTACCTTGTTGAATTCTTCAATCAGCTCTACTAGTTTTTGTGTGGACCTTTTAGGGTTTTCTATATATAGTAACATGTCATCAGCATATAGTGACACTTTTACCTCTTCTTTTCCAATTTGGATCCCTTTTATTTCTCTCTCTTGCCTGATTGCTGTGGCTTAGACTTCGAAGACTATGTTGAATAAGAGTGGTGTTAGTGGGTAGCCTTGTCTTGTCCCAGATCTTAGTGGGAAGCTTTTGAGTTTTTCACCATTGAGTACTATGCTGGCTGTAGGTTTGTCATATATAGCTTTTCTTATTTTGAGATATGTTCCCTCTATACTCACTTTGGTGAGAGTTTTTATCGTAAATGGGTGTTGAATTTTATCAAATGCTTTTTCTGCATCTATTGAGATGATCATGTGGTTTTTGTCCTTTCTCTTGTTGATGTGATGTATTACACTGATTGATTTGTGTATGTTGAACCACCCTTGTGTTCCTGGGATGAACCCCACTTGATCATGATGTATAACCTTCTTTATGTGCTGTTGGATTCTATTTGCTGATATTTTGGTGAGGATTTTGGCATCTATGTTCATCAGTGATATTGGTCTGTAATTCTCTATTTTGGTGGTGTCTTTGCCTGGTTTTGGTATCAGGGTGATGGTGGCTTCATAGAATGAGTTTGGGAATATTCCCTCCTTTTCAATCTTCTGGAAGAGTTTGAAAAGGACTGGTATGAGTTCTTTGTATGTTTGGTAGAATTCCCCAGTGAAGCCGTCCGGTCCTGGAATTTTATTTGTAGGGAGGTTTTTGATTGCTAATTCGATTTCATTTCTAGTGATCGGTTTGTTCAAGTGGTCAGTTTCTTCTTGGTTCAGTCTTGGTGGACTGTATGTTTCCAGAAACTTGTCCATCTCCTCTAGGTTATCCAGTTTGGTTCCAGATAGTTTTTCATAATATTCTCGTATGATGTTCTGTATTTGTATGTTATTTGTTGTAATTTCTCCATTTCCTTTCTTATTTTGCTTATTTGTGCTCTCTCTTTTTTCTTCTTTGTGAGTTTGGCCAGAGGTTTGTCAATTTTATTTACTTTTTCAAAATACCAGCTTTTGGTTTGATTGAGTTTTTCTATAGTTTTAAAATCTCTATTTTATTTATTTCCTCCCTGATTTTTATAATTTCCTTCCTTCTGCTGCCTTTTGGGTTTTTTTTGCTCTTCTTTTTCTAATTCTATTAGCTGGTGGTTTAGATTGTTTATTTGAGATTGTTCTTCTTTCTTGAGAAAGGCCTGTATCGCTATAAACTTCCCTCTCAGCACTGTCTTTGCTGTGTTCCATAAATTTTGTGTGTTTGTGTTTTCATTTTTATTTGTCTCAAGGTATTTTTTAATTTCAACTTTGATTTCATCATTGACCCATTGGTTTTTTAATAGCATATTTTTTTAGCTCCATGCTTTCCTTTTTCCCTCCTTTGTTTCTCTGTAGTTGATTTCTAGTTTCATGGCATTGTGGTCAGTAAAGATGTTTGAGATAATTTCTATCTTCTTAAAATTGTTGAGGCTTCTTTTGTGCCCGAGTACATGATCAATCTTAGATGTTCCATGAGCACTTCAAAAGAATGTATATCCTATTTTGGGGGGGGGTGAAGTGCTCTGAAAATATCCATCAAATCTAATATTACTATTATATCATTTAATTTCTCTGTTACCTTATTTATTTTCTGTCTGGAAGATCTGTCTAGTGATGTCAATGCGGTGTTAAAATCTCTGACAATGATTGTATTCCCATCAATTTCCCCCTTTATCTCTGTTAGTAATTGTTTTATATACTTAGGTGCTACTATGTTGGGTGCATATATATTAAGGAGTGTAATATCCTCATCTTGTATCACTTCTTTAATCATTATAAAATGTCCTTCTTTATCTTTCTTTATGGCCTTTGTTTTAAAGTCTATTTTGTCTGAAATCAGTACTGCAACGCCTGCTTTTTTGGCTTTTCCATTTGCATGGAATATCCTTTTCCATCCTTTCACTCTCAATCTATATGTGTCCTTCTCCCTAAAGTGGGTCTCTAGTATGCAGCATATTGAAGGTTCTTGCTTTATTATCCAGTCTGCCACTCTATGTCTTTTGACTGGAGCATTTAGTCCATTAACATTTACGGTAATTAATGATAATGTGTGTTTATTACCATTTTGAGCTTATCTTTGCAGTTGATTTGGTATTTACTCTTTGTTCCTTTCTTCTTCATCATGCTGTCTTAATTGTTACAGATTTCTAATAGGTCCTGGTGTCTGGTAAAGCAAGTCTCCCTACCTTGTTTTTGTCTTCTGAATTATCTTTGCCATTCCTGGCACTTTTATTCTTCCCAATGTACTTTGGAGTTAGCTTGCAAATTTTTTGAGACTTACTTTACAAACTATTATAATGTCAATTTCTATAAATGTTTTGTTTACAAAATTCTTTAAAAGAATTTAATTTCTGTAATTGTTGGTGTAGAAGCCTAAGCCCATTGGATCAAGCTTGTTCACTGTATTTTTCAAATTTTTTATATCTTCACTGTTTTTTGCCTTCTTGATCTATCAGTTACTGAGAGGAATGTTAAGAACTCTCACTATAATGGTAGATTTGTCAATTTATCTTTGTAATTTGTCAATTTTTGCTTTGTAGAGTTTGAAGCTGTGTTATTAGGAGGCATAAAAGCATTATAACTGTGATACCTTCCAGGAGAATTATATCTTTCATCATTCAGTACTGACCCTGATTATCCTTAATAGTCCTTTTTGCCTTAAAGGCTATTTTTTTCTGACAATAATATAGTTACATCAGGTTTCTTTTTTTCAGTGTTTGTCTGGCATATCTTTTTCTGTCCTCTTACTTTCAACATTTTTATGCTGTTATATTTCAGTTGTAAATCTTGTTAACTCCGTATAGATGGAATTATATTCTCCTTTATATTTTAGGTGTGTTTTTTTGCAAATTGCATATAACTGGACTTAAAGATCAATCAGATATTGTCTTTTTTAAAATGGCTGGGTTAGTTTACTTATATTTAGTATGATTTCTTATATGTTTGGCTTATTTATACCTTTTCATTTTATCCTTTCTATTTTCCTGCCTTTTCTATGCTCCTATTTTTCTACTTTCCTGGAATCTTTTGGATTCTTTCAGGTTTTTTTCCCCTTTTAACTCCTTAGTCTAATTCTAGTTCTCAGGAAATTATATATTAACTTATTGTTTTAGTCATTATCACTAAGTTTTTTTGTTTGCTTGTTTATTTTACAGTTTTCTCATTTTATTTTAAAACCAGAAAGATTGCACAGAGGGGAAGGAAGATAACCAAATGATAACAAATGCTTTCTTAGTTGTTTTTAAATGTTTCCTGTAGTTTCTGACAAGTATTCTTCTCTTAAGAGCTGTATCAACTCAGCGCTGGTCTTAAATGTGGTCTATTTATTTTTCAACTCAAGTTATTGAGGTATAGTCATTCTGACTCTTTTTAGATGTTTGGCTCTATAAGTTTGACAAATGCATTGGTTGGTGTTCTCCCCTGTGATAGAGATATAAACATTTGCATCATTTGGTAAAGTTCAGTTTTACCCATTTATAATCAATCTCCTCCCGTCTCCCACCAGTCATGTCCTAGGCAACCTCTGATCTGATTCTTGTTTCTATAGTTTAATATTTTCCAGAATTTCAAATAAATGGAATAGTATAGTAAATATTCTTTTTGAGGGGCAGGAGGCGTCTGGCTTCTTTCACTAAACGTAATTAATTTGAGATTCCCCCATTTTACTTCATTCTTTCTTTATTGCCAAATAATATACCATTGAATGAATATACCACATTTTTTAAATCCATTTATCAGCTGATGGACATTTGGGATTTTTCTGCTCTTTGCCTATTATGAATAATGCTGCTATGAACATTCATGTACAAATGTTTGTGTGGATTTGTGTTTTTATATCTCTTGGTGTTTTGTTGAATCTATAGGCTATTTTGAGTAGTATTGCTATCTTAACAATATTAAGTTTTTAAACTATGAACACAGAAAGGATGTCTTTCCATTTATTCAGATCTTCTTTAATTTTTACAGCAACATTTTGTAGTTTTCATTGCACATGTCTTTCACCTCCTTAGTTAAATTCATTTCTAGGTACATTATTATTTTGGATGCTATTGTAAATCAAATTGTTTTCTTAATTTCCTTTTCAATTGTCCATTGTTAGTGTACAGAAACATAACTGATTTTTCTGTGATGATCTTGTACTCTGAAACTTTGTTGAATTAGTTTATTTGCTATAGTAGTCTTTTGTGGATTCTTTGGGGTTTTCTGCATATAGGACCATGTAACCTGTTAGTAGAAATAGTTTTAATTCTTCCTTTCCAATTTTCATGTCTTTTATTTCTTTTCTTGCCTAATTGGTCTTACTAGAACTTTCAGCATTATGTTGCATAGCAGTGGTGAAAGCCAACATCCTTATCTTGTTACTGATTTTAGAAATGCCCTTTATCATGTTGGGGAAGTGCTCTTCTATTCCTAGTTTTCTGAGTGCTTTTATCTTGAAAGAGTGTTCCATTTTGTCAGATGCTTTTTCTGCATCAATTGAGATGATCATCCATTTATCCTTTTTTTCTATAAAAGTGGAACAGTACATTTATTGATTTTCTTATGTTAAATAACCCTTGCATTCATGGAATAGATCCTACTTGGTCATGGTTTATAATCCTTTTACCATACTCTTGTTTGGGGGGGGTAATTGGGTTTATTTATTTTTTGATGGAGGCACTGGGGATTGAACCCAGGACCTCGTGCATCGTAGGCATGCACTCTACCACTGAGCTATACCCTCCCCCTTTTACCATACTCTTGAATTCAGTTTACCAGTGTTTCATTCAAGATGTTTGCATCTATATTTATAAAGGATATTGGTTTATATTTTTCTTGCAGGGTCAGAGGAACATAGCTCCAGAGAATGAGTTAGTGAGTATTCTCTCCTCTTCTGTTTTTTGGAAGAGTTAGAGAAAGATTAATGTTGATTCTTATTTAAATGTTTGGACATAATCATCAATGAAGCCATCTGGTCCTGGGCTTTTCTTTGTCAGGAGGTTTTTGATCACTGATTCAATTTCTTTACTTGTTATAGTTTTGTTGAGATTTTCTTTTCTTGTTGAATAAGTTGCATTCATTTGTATTTTTCTAAGAATTTGTCCATTTCGCCCAGGTTATACAATTTGTTGGCATATCATTGTTCATAGTATTCCCTTATAATACTTCTTTATTTCTGTAGGGTCAGTAGTAATGACCTAACTTTCATTAGTGACTTCAGTTATTTTAAGCTTCTCTGTTTTGTCCTTCTAATTAAAGGTTTGTTCATCTTTTTATCTTTTCAAAGAACCAATTTTTGGTTTTGTCGTGTCTATTGACTTATCTCTGCTCTAATATTTGCTATTTCTTTCATCTGCTAGGCTTGAATTTAGTTTGCCCTTCTTTTTCTAGTTCCTTAAGGTGTAAATGTAGGTTACTGATTTGAAATCTTTTTCTTTTTTAAGTGTAAGCATTTATAGCTATAAATTTGTCTCTGGACATTGTTTTCATTTCATCCCATAAGCTGTAGCATATTATTTTTATTTTCATTTGTTTCAATTTTTTTAGTTTATCTTGTAATTCCTTCTTTGACTATTAGCTGTTTAAGAGTTCATTGTTTAATCTTCATATTTGTGAATTTTTTAGTTTTCATTATGTTATTGATTTCTAGTTTCATGCCATTGTGGTCAGATAAGACACTTTCTATGCTTTTGATCTTTTTAAAAGCTACTGTGGCCTAACATATGATCTGTTCTGAAGAATGTTCCATGTGTACTCTGAGACGAATGACAGCAAAACCACAACATATCAAAAAATATGCAATGCAGCTAAAGTAATTTAAGAGGGAAATTCATAGCTGTAATTACATTGGAAGCCCATTATATGCTTTTCTCTGATTGTACTTTCCCATTTCCAGAGATAAACACTGTTGAAATTGGTTTTCTTGATTCCCATGCTTTCCTTTATACTTTCATTACCATCCCTAAGCAGAACAGATCTGACAATATAGATGTCCTTATCTCTCTTGCTATTGTCACCTCACCTTATGTTTTTGAGATACTCTATGTGCTGGTTCCTGTAGTTTTTCTCCCTCTGTGCTTCACCAGTATGTGTGATTCCAAGGTATGAATATGCCACAATGTATTTTTCAATGTCCTATTAATGGACATTTTCCCCCTACAGATATTATCACAAATAATGTGGCAAAAAATAGTCTCATTATTTGTTTCCCTGTGCTCAAATGTCAGCTATTTTGCAGGTTGTTGTACCAAGAACACAAATGCTGAATCCTTATGTAGGGTCACTTTCAGCTTTATTAGATACTCACTAGGTATTGCCCTAGTTGCTATACACCTACCAGTGGCACTTTTCAGTTCCCCTTGCCCAAATCATGCATCTAAAGAGGAAGATGAGTTTCTGGTTCCAAACATGGGCCCTAGACAGGCAAACAGGGGATATGATAATGACTCTGTCTCTTAGTAGCTGAATGAGTCTGAGGAATCTGCTTAACTTCCATAAGCCTTGCCTTCCTGATGTGTAAAAGGAAATTCTGACCCCTACCTCAAGGAAGCATTTTGAGGAGTTCAAGAAGAAACCTTTGTAAAGATCCCAACATGGTATTGACGCATCATTCACGACACCAATGTTTGCTGTCTTCCCATATCAACAACTCCAATAATTAACAAAGATGTTGTTTCTCAGCCTCAGTAACAATACTATATTTTAGTGAGTATTTGGGAATATATGAAGAAGGGAACACCTGTACTCATCTATATTATGTTAGAATTTCAGTGCCATCTCTGATACGCAGTGTAAAAGACTCAGAATGGGGGGGGGGTAGTCTTCACCCCTTTCTATTGAATAATTGTGGGTTTTTTTTGGCCTTTGTTAGAGCCCTCTAGACTCATATCAAGCATACACACAGCCTGAGGGTCTTGAAAATTCTTACAACTCCAGAAAGAGGTCACTAGGTCTGAAGGGAGGTATGCTAACACACAGGTGTTCATTGACTATGTGTCACTCTTTACACCTCCAGTGACCTAGGGTATGCAGAGGTCTCAGTAATGGTTTCACATGGTTCAGGGCCTTGTAGAAGTTTTGGTCACCTCTGTAGTTCTTCATTAATATATTAAGAGGAGGAAGGGATCACTGGAGTCATCAGAGTCTCCTCAAAAAGAGCTGGGTCTGGGATGATGGCTAGGACTTATGGGGGCTGGACGGGAGGGAGGGGACCGAGAGTCCATTCTGACTGAAATGAAAAGTGGGGGCTCCAGGTAAACAGACAGCACTCAGAGATAACTGAGCATTCAAGGGATCTAAGGTAGTCCAGGTTTAAGACTGGTTGCAGAACTAATACTTTTTGCTTTTTTTGTGGTGCTAAATGAGCTTTCAGAAAATCTGAGTGAGATCAAAGCCTGGTCTGACCTACAATGTACTTGGGTAGAAGTCACTCTTCCTACCATTATTTCATTACCTTTTTTGTGCAGGTTAGGGTGCTAAGAGCATTCAGACATCATTTTTCTCTGCTTTCTTTTATTTTGTAGCAATATGAGACAATGTCTGTTCTTGCATGATCTAGGTCTGACTTTTCTGACACTGGATATGGCCACTGATTGGGTGACATGTTCACATCCAATCATTGGTTTCTTTAGTACAAGGGTTACAGAGTGTTAGGATCACAAGGGGCCATGAGTAGATGGGAATTGTGTGATCATTAAAGACATGATGACACTAAAGGTTATGAGGAGCTATGTGGGATCAATGGAACCCATATTAGTAAGATAAGCTGCAGTTATGAACTAGTGGGTGAGGTGGGGAACAAGGCAGAGATTCCAGGGGTATCTGATCAGTTCAGAGACAAGTTCTGGGACAAAGTATTGGGAGCAGAGAGTAGCACACAGGAGCTGGAGGTATACTGAGGGAAGGCACATAACTTAGTTGGAGATGAGGGATGGAAAAGGGAATCATCAGGCCACTCCCACTGGAGTTCCTGCAGTCACTTTGGTGCTCCTTCCCTACAGAGGTTCTGGGTCCTGATGTGAGGCAAGGAAGAGCCCATCTCCCATCCCTCACCAACAGCCTCTGTAAGAAGTGCACCTCATTGGAAGTCCATGAGCTTGATGCCTTTGTACTTGATGGAAAGAAGAGAAGACATATACAGGAAATGCCTTTTCATGGAGCTAATCCCACATGAATTCTACAGTTCCAGCCTCCTTGGTACCCTATCCCTACACAAAGTGTGCCAGGGCCCAGAGAAATGAACAGAGCAGCTGCCACTGGACCCTCCTGGTCCGGACTCCTGTTTGCTGCCTTTCATACAAAGTCTTCCCACCTCACACTTCACACCATATCACAATCTACCCACACCTTAGTACAGGTATCTACTATGGACTTTGTGCCTTGCAGATCTTTTATCAGGATGGAGACCAGCTACTGTGTAAATAAGAGGTGATAGGGCTGAGAAACTATATTGCTATCCCAGGGTGTCCAGCCACTTCAGGACCATCTTACTGTCTGTGTTCTCCAGCCAAAAGACCACCAGGAAGACATCTTTAATGAAATAAAGTTGGACTTTTTCCTCATTGCAGTAATGAAGAATGCACCCCATGGAGACCCATAGGGGGCTCACTATGAGGGCATTAGGAATGAAGAGCCATTTATACAGAGATAAAGATCCTACAGAGTTTTACTCATCTGAGTTGAAAGCATGGTGAGCAAACTTGGGCACCACTGTGCTAGGAGGTAATGGAACCAGGGCTCAAACCCAGATATGCCTTACTTCCCTGTGCAGGCTCTTAACCATTGAGATTTGGCACTATCCTCTTTTACAGATGAGGCCAGCACACGGGTCGGGACTCAGCTCATCCTGGGGGAGGAGTGTGGTTTTTTGTGTGTAAGGAAGTGAGAGAAGAGGCGGATCCTAGATTGCAGTAGCCAGCTAAGGCTCAGGATGGGTGTGGATAAGTGAGATGTGATTATTTATTCTCATGCAGTTCACTATAACATACACTTGGGGTTTCTACAGGGGACAGCTTGTCATAAATCAAGTTTTCAGCCTTTTTCTTCTCATGCTTAACATGGCACTCAGTATACTAAAGTATGAGTACATCATACTTTTGTCAGTAGAACATCAATTTCCTTTCCATTGCACACATCCATTCACCTCTGCATTTTTCCTACCTCTTAAAAATGGAATGTCTCCATGGGGGAACAGGGATTATTACATATTTGGCCACATTTGTTTGGAGAAAGTAATGGATTGTATTTAAACTGGGTCTTCATAGCTCAACAATTTAGGCTCATTTAAGGCCTTCTTTCAAGATTCCTATGAATATGTATGGAGGTAACTTAATTTTGGCTTCAATTAATATACCCTGAAATTTGCATTGCCTATAAGTAAACATGCTGTTATACAGACTTTAATTGTAATTTGCTTTAAAATGAAGCTCTTTAAGAAATAAGGAACCATGTTCCTTGAATGTGTCTGCCAGGTTTTGCCAGTGATATTCTTGCAATAGTTAGTTCATTTTCAAAGATAAATGATATATAGCTTCCTTTTATATTAAAAGCAATTTACATGTAATATGATTTAGTACTATAGCAATGAAAACATAGAGTTGCCACAAATCATCACAGCAAATTGAAATTAGATTTTAAGTAGTGTTTGTCACAGAAAGGAGCCCCAAAAGTCAACTGTCAGTGAGTTGTAGAGTTTGCTGGTTATTTATATTTTCCTCTTTATCCTTGGATCTATTTTCTGCACTGTCTAAACTAAATGTGAATTCCTGTTATGGTCAGAAACAAAGCTCATAACAGTATTCTCAAGGGAAGGAGTAAGGTCTTTGGAGTCAGAAAGACATGGGTTCCACTGTGGGCTCTGCCAATGGCATATGGCAGGAGAGGGCACTAAGCTCTCTGAGACTCAGGTTCCCTAGCCAGGGGTTGAGGAGAGGACCCTCCTTCAGAGGGTTCTTGTTGACATTTTATGAAATTACAAGGCAGCGAAGGTCACAGAGGTGCTTTGGCCTCAGTCAGGCTTAGGGTGTGAGGCTCAGTTTCCTTATCTGCAAAGAGGAAAACATGCGTACCTTGTAGATTAAAAGATAAGCCAGTGTCATATTAGGCACAGAATTAGTGAAAACTTAAAGAACAGTGACCTCTAACCAGAACTTAATAGAGAATGTGGCTTGTTTCTTTAACTTTTCCTCTTTCCCAAATTCATTCAAAAATTTTGGAATTTTTGTATTTAATAGATTGTGCCACAAAGTAAATAGTTTTAAAACTTTCAAACCTGTAACTCTACCTCATATGAACTTTGTCAGGCAAAAATATATCTGCTAAAAATCAGACTGTCACTATACTACTCTCATGGGCTCTTTCAGAGGTTGGAGCATCAATCCACAGCCTCCACAGCTTCTCTGAAGAACACTCTCCGATTGTTGTCTGGGGAACTACTCAGTGCTGAACTGACCTGTGTTCCCAGCATCCCATTTGAAAATGGAAGACAGAATTTTAAGTGAATCTTCAGATAAGATATTTGAAAACTTCCGTGTCTTCAGTCCATTGTGTGAGACCACAGCTCATGAGAAATTTTGAACTTACTCTCATTGGACCCCTTTCAAACAAAATATTGTATCTGGAAATGATGAGTTGGTTTTCTTAGATGACTAACAATAATCAAACTGTCAGGCTGTGTCTGAGAATGTTTCTCACAGCAAGTGATGCTTAAGCTGAGACCTGAGAGGTAAGGAGACATTAGCCAGGGGATTAAGGGAAAGCATATGTGTGTATGTGTGTATGTATACATATATATATTGTTTTTCATTATAGGTTACTACAAGATATTGGATATAGTTCCCTGTGCTATACAGTAGGACTTTGCTGTTTATCTACTTTATATATAGTAGTTAGTATCTGCAAATCTCGAACTCCCAGTTTATTCCTTCCCACCCCATTATCCCCATAGTAACTGTAAGTTTGTTCTCAATGTCTGTGAGTCTGTTTCTGTTTTGTAAATAAGTTCATTTGTGTCTTTTTTTTTAGATTCCACATAAAAGCAGTATCATATGGCATTTTTCTTTCTCTTTCTGGCTTACTTCACTTAGAATGACAATCTCCAGGTCTATTTATGTTGCAGCAAATGGCATTATTTTATTATTTTTTATGGCTGAGTAGTATTCCATTATATATATAGACCAGAACTTTTTTTTATAGCCAGTTACAATTTTTCAATTTCTGCTGTACAGAATGTCCCTAGAACTTGGATTTTAATCCATTCTCATAATATCTGCCTTTTAGTTGATGTGTCTACTTACATTTAAAGTAACTATCAATAAAATTGGATTTAATTGTGCTATTTTGCCATTTTTACAGTATCTCCTTTAAAAATATTCCTCTGATTTTTCTTCTTTGCCTTCTTTTAGGCTAAATGAATATATTTTAGGATTTTATTTTATTTATTGACTTCTGCTTTTCATTTCTTCCTCTAGATTTGATTTTATATCTGATATCATTTCTCTTCATCTTGAAAAACTTTCTTTAGCATATCTTTTTTTGCAGTTATATTGACAATGACTTCTTAGATTTGTTTATATGACACTGTCTTTATTTTGCTTTGACTGGTGACATATATTTTTGCTGGATAGAGATTTATGGATTGATAGGTTTTTTTCTTTTCAATTACTTAGAGATGATTTCTCACTATCTTCTAGCCTCCATTGTTTCTGAAGAGAAGTCAATTATCATTTGTATTGTTGCTTTTCTGTATAGGTCATCTTGATCTGATTGTTTTCAAGATTTTTCTCTTTGTCTTTGGCATTCATCAGTTTGACCATGATGTTCTTAGGTGTGGTTTTCTTTGTCTGTCTTGCTTGAAATTTTTCAGCTTCTTGAATCTGTACATATATGTATTTCACCAAATTGGGGGAATTTCCATCATAATTTCTTCAAATACTTTTTATTGCACATTGTCTCTCTTGTTTTCCCCTGGCACTCTAGGCACACACATATTAGACCTTTTGGTATTGTCCACATGTTGCCACAACTCTTAAAATTTTTCAAACATTTTCTCCCTGTTTTTCAGACTGTATAATTTCTATTGATCTAACTTTAAGATTACTGACTATTTCCTTCATCAGCTCCAGTCTTCTGTGAAGCCCATTCAGGACTTTTTTCTTTTAGATATATTTTCTAGTTCTTACATTTCCATTTCTAAACATTTTCTATATCTCTGTTGTCATTTCTTATCTGTTCATGCATTATGAGCATATTTTTCTTCATGTTTCTGAACATTGCTATAATAGGTTGTCTGCTATTTCCAATATCTAGCTCACTTTGGCATTGGTCTCTTGATTGCTTTTCCATTTCAGTATGGGTTGCATTTTCCTGTTTCTTCCTATGTCAAAGAATTGTGGACTCTATGATAGATATTGTGAAAGATACCTTTTAGATTCTAAATCTTGTTCCTCTAAAGAGTATTGGTTTGTTTTAACAAACTGTTAACTTGGCTCAGTTTTGAATCCAATCTCTGTCTCTCCTGCAGTTAGTACCAGCTGAAATATTTTAGCTCCGTCTAAATGAACCAAGGTTTTGCAAAGAATCTGTGACACCCTCTTTGTGGCTTTCACCTTTCAGCAAGTTCCTTCCTCATTTTCCAGCTGCTGTTGTTGTCTCAAAATCTGGCCATTGATTCCTCAACTAGTAAGACTACAAATGTCCAACTGAATTTCAACCACTCCACATGTAACTAGGCAGAAATCTGTAAAACATGCAGCCAGCTTCTATTCCCTCTTTCAAAAGTCAAATTCCCTCCAACCTCTACCTGCTTTCGTTTTACTCAAGTGCTTTCAGATAGCCATGATAATTTCTTTTTACAGAATTAGTAATTGTGAGCTATGAGAGGATTGGTCCAATATGAGTTACTCTGTCATTACTGGCTTTGAAACATACTGTGTCTTTAATTATGGAAAGAATAGACCATTGGCTTTCTTGTCTAAAGAGGTAGCGGGTAATTTAGTTGTGAAAGTGAGGACTGCCTACTGCAGTGGAAACAGAGAACACAAATCAGGATGAATTTTTCAGTTAGTATGGGTAAAAAATATATAGGTTTCATACATAGATCTATATATTTAGAAAAGTAAAATATTAATTTAAGTGAATTATTTTTACCAGAATGCCTCGAATTAGAAATATGCGACCTCTTATAATGAGTTATTGGAATTGACTTTCCTCCACAACATACACTGTCCTAAACAATAGCAAGTGATAACAAGTTTCCTTGAGCTACACTCTCATCTGAAGATAACTCTGCATATGTGTGTATGCACATACAAAGGCATGTGTGAAATATTAGTATACATATGATATATAAAATATATTTTCCAAGGAAAGTGTAATCTTACCATAACATCTGATTGTAATGTGCTTATTTCATATAACACCATAGTTTTCAAGTAATTGAATACATTTCTAAAACGATTTTTTGTGGTTTAACTCACAGGCTTATCCTATATTTTCAAAATGTTATTTTGTTTACTTTCACTGATTAAAAAATTATTTTTTTTTGCTAAAAACAAGTAATTATCTTGTATTTCCCCCCATCTATATTATGGTATTAATCCAGTTATATAAATTATAAATCAATATGTACATTTTGTATATATATAAACTGTATCCAAATATTCACTCGTTTATCAGTAGGTGTTTGAATTGCTGTTCTTTTATATTATAACCTTGATAGATGATTGTATTTTCCAATAATTTACTGCTATTATTATTGCTATTTAAATGTCCAATAGTGCATGGTTCCAGTGCATATAGGTTTCCTGTTCCTTGCCCTGTAGGGAACTCTGAGCATTTGCCCCACGTATTTTATTTATTCCTGTGAGAAAGGTAATTATTATCTCTATTCTCTAGTTGAAGAAACTGAAGCTGGATAACAAGAGACATATTTTCTAGGGTCAAAGTCACTAAAAAGAAAGGCAGAGATGGTAACCAACACATTTCTGACTGGTGACCCCATATTCCCTTCAAGATACCACCTAGTTTAGCTGTAACATAATCCCTCACTTGTAAGTTATATGCTCACAAAATTGAGAGATATTTTCATACTGGAAAAGCAGCAGGATGTTGTGAAAGGAGCTTATGTTTTAGGGTTGGTTCAGCTTTCAAGAATCTTGCACTCTTTGTCCTTGCTTTACTTTCCTCATCTGTAATAGGAATTATAGGTCTGGCCTACACTGAATGTGGTTAGGATATAGAGTCTAAAAGATGTTGGCATGAGGTAGGTAGGACTCTAAAATAGTTAATTTCTCACCCTTCTCCCAGGTTTTCTTCCCCATTATAAAGCCTGTGCTTTTACAAAACTACCTCAGGAACTTGAGGATCAGCTAAATTACAAGGCCACCAATGCTAAGGCCACTTACCTGCGTGATATAACCCATGGAGCCAATCCAGCAAGTTAAGATAACCAAACAGTCCTTGAGCTTGGAATCCCACAAAGCTTCCAAATGGGAGGCTCCTGGGTGTTATGGGTTGGGACCCAGAACCCCTCCCTGTGTCCTACAGGATGGATGACATTTTTTGCCTTGGTTGGGTTATATGTAAAATAAGGCTCACTGCATCTTTCTCACAGGATCTTGGTGAGGGATAAATGAGAAAACCCATAGAAAGTGTCTGGAATGTAACTGACCTGAAAAAATGCTGATCCAAGCTTTGGCTTACCTCCTCCATCTTCCCATAAAGGATGCCTGACACCATAATTCCTCTGAAGTATGTCTGAGAATCTGTGAGAAGAAAGTTGAACCCATCATGTTATGAATGAGGACCAGGGCCATTTCAAAGTGGTAGGGTGACTTATCCGAGGGTGTTGAGAAAAGGAGAGGATATCTGATAAGGATTGCATTAAATCTGTAGATTGCCTTGGGCAGTGTGACCATTTTAACAATATTGATTCTTCCAATCCAAGAACATGGGATATCTTTCCATTTTTTAAAGTCTTCTTTAATTTCCTTCATCAATGGTTTATAATTTTCTGTGTATAATTCTTTCACCTCCTTGGTGAGATTTATTCCTAGGTATTTTATTACTTTGGGTGCTATTTTAAAGGGGATTGTTTCTTTATTTTCTTTTTCTGTTGATTCATTGTTAATGTAAAGAAATGCAACTGATTTTTTGAACGTTAATCTTGTAACCTGCTACCTTGCTGAATTCTTCAATCAGCTCTACTAGTTTTTGTGTGGACCTTTTAGGGTTTTCTATATATAGTAACATATTCTCCAAGGAAGACATACAAATGATCAATAGACACATGAAAAATTGCTCAATATCACTAACTATCAGAGAAATGCAAATCAAAACTACAATGAGGTATCACCCCACACCAGTCAGAATGGCCATCATTCAAAAATCCACAAATGACAAATGCTGGAGAGGCTGTGGAGAAAAGGGAACCCTCCTACACTGCTGGTGGGAATGCAGTTTGGAGCAGCCACTGTGGAAAACAGTATGGAGATTCCTCAAAAGACTAGGAATAGACTTACCATATGACCCAGGAATCCCGCTCCTGGGCATATATCCAGAAAGAACCCCACTCCAAAATGACACCTGCACCCCAATATTCACAGCAGCTCTATTTACAATGGCCAAGACATGGAAACAGCCCAAATGTCCATCAACAGATGACTGGATAAAGAAGAGGTGATATCTTTATACAATGGAATACTACTCAGCCATAAAAACTGACAACATAATGCCATTTGCAGCAACATGGATGCTCCTGGAGAATGTCATTCTAAGTGAAGTAAGCCAGAAAGAGAAAGAAAAATACCATATGAGATCGCTCATCTATGGAATCTAAAAAAACAAAAGCATAAATACAAAACAGAAACAGACTCATAGACATAGAATACAAACTTGTGGTTGCCAAGGGGGCAGGGAGTGGGAAGGTATAGACTTGAATTTCAAAATGTAGAATAGATAAACAAGATTATACTGTATAGCACAGGGAAATATATACAAGATCTTATGGTAGTTCACAGCGAAAAAAATGTGACAATGAATATATATATGTTTATGTATAACTGAAAAATTGTGCTCTATACCGGAATTTGACACAACATTGTAAAATGATTATAAATCAATAAAAATGTTTTAAAAAAAGAAAAGGAGAGGATATCATTTGTATCTCTGCCATGGAGTCTGTGGCTCTGATCATTAATGTGATGTTCCAAGTTTCCACACATCGTTCTGGCCTCTTGATTTTGACCCCAGAACTTTTACATCTACCTCTCAGCACAGGGGCAGAGAAGTTACCCAATGCATGCTGGTGTCATTTGTATATATACATATACAAATGTCTATACATATACACATGTATGCACGTATATGGAAATCCTCACAACAATAAGAACAAGAAAAGAATGGTTATTGCTGGGCAGGGGCATGATCATGATTGTTATTTTTTTCTGCTAATTGTCTCAATTTCACACATTTTAAAATTTGAGTACATTTCCCAATAATGTAAATATGTTTGAAAAGTATGATATTGTTTAAAAACTAAATGTACCAAAAGCCTGAACCTATAATAACATTTCTGGGAATTGATCTGTGTCTTGTTTCCAGGTTTTTGCTTGATAAATAATGTCACTATGTACCTTATAGTGTGTGGGGTTTTTTGAGCAATGGTTGGTTTAAAAGGAGGATGGGGTGAGAGAATTGAAGAAACTGGCAGAAGAATTGTTGAAGCAATGGCATTGAGGCTGCCTAGTGGAGGGGGAGGGGCTGATATTCAGTGAGGTCACTGGGTTGAACAAAAGGAGATGCACAATCTGGAGGTTAATGTTAAGGTCAGCAAGAGCATTGGCAATAGAATGAGGAGCCAAATTCATGCTGGCATTAGTTTCCCCTGAGAGTTTCCCTCTTGGAGGAACATCATTGCCATTTCTGTGTTTAATTGTGCTGGGGAAAGTAGTTAGGACCACAGAAGGCTGAAGTGTAGGGAAGAAGCAGAAGAATCAAGAAATAGGATACACGGTTTTTGCCTGCTTGTGAGCTGAGGGAACTCCAAGTATTTATTGTGTACCAAGTACTGTGGCTGCTGCCTTATCTATGCTGTCAGTTTTAATTCTCTGTGTTCTTGTGATGTGGGGAATTATCACTTCCATTTCCTAGGTGAAGAGATTGGGGCACAAATTTGTGAATCATCTTGTCTGGGATCATACAGCCACCAAGTGGTTAAACAGAAACAAAAACTAAAGTACTTTTTACTGCCAGTCCTGTGTGTCTTTCAGGATGTCATGGAGTCTCAACAGTAAATCCATGGTTATAAATCAGGTGATAGAAATGTTCTGAGTTACTGTCCAAGTTAATAGACACACTTTATTTCTGAGAATCAAGTCTCAGACTTTTCTCTCTGATTAATTAACTGCATCATCTTGAACAGTTCAGTGGATTGCTCATTCACCAGTTGAATTACATGTAAAAACTTTGGGTTTAGGGTGGATCTTCAAGTTTTCCTTGGCTTTTTTTTTTACATCAGCTTTATGTTTCACTGTCTCCTCTTTTTGGCAATGAAGGTAATAAAGCTCATGTACTCTCTTGAGAACCTCGGATATGAACGTTCTCTAAACTAAATCTTACCGTATGAACAAATGTAAGATGAGAAGTTCTGCTTGAAGGGGGTTTCCAAGACCTGGATCTTATTCACTCCACAGCAGACACATAAATGCACACACATGCACACACAGACACATCCAAATGTAGGTGTCAGTTGTAAAGAAGAGAGGAGAGAACCTGGATGTGTGGCTTTTTTTGACAACCAAGTCCCCCCATCAGGAGAGTCAGCTACCTGGGCCACTTTTAATGCACTTACACCTTCACCAAGTGAGAAGTCCCTTGTCTCCTGTTTGTCTCTCCAGCTATGCTTGTGTGTCTGTAGAGAAGGCAGAAGCTCAATATCTTAGTGCGGTGGTGACAAGAGCTTTAGTTTCAGCAAGTGCACAGAGCACTCAGCCTGCACTTTGCATTCCTTTAATTCCTTCGATTGTTAGCAAGTGTGAAAAACTTTCCACACATTTCATTGCCACCTCTTAGAATGATCTGTTTTTATTCATTATCAATTCCTTTTCATTCATTTACTTTCCTCTCCCACCATTTTACTACCTGGTTGGATGTTAGATACAGTTTTCGATTGAGTAGGGGGACAGAAAAGCAGTATATTCATTTTACAAATATTGGTTAAGTGCTCACTTTGTACCAGGCATTATTCAAGGTCAAGAGAATCAACACTGAAGAAAACAGACCCAAATCCTTACCATCCTGAAGCTTATATTTTAGTAGATAATGATTTTAAATGTTGAAGAATTACCCATAGTGTTCGAAAGGGAATTCATTGGCACTGTACCCAACATAGAAGATACAGTGGTAAACAAAACAAACAAAAATCTCTGCCCTGCTGAAGTTGCACTGTGAGTCAATCTGAAAACTTGGATATGGTGGACCTAAGTACTCCTTGAATTGAAAGTTCAGTGATCAAAAGCTGTGGGCTAATGTGTTCACTTTTAAAATTTATATTTTTGTAACAGCTTATTGAGATATCATTCACATACTATACAGTTTACACATCCCTTACAGCTTATTTAAAGTGTACAATCCAATGGCTTTTAGTATATTTACAGATACGTGCAACTATCATCAGAGTCAATCTTGGAACATTTTCATTATCATAAAGAGAAACCCTATACCTTTACCGATCTCTCTCCCGGCCCCTTATTCTCCCGAGCAGCCTTAAGCAACCACTAATCTATTTTCTGTCTCTATGGCTATGTTTATTTAGGGACATGTCATATAAATGGAATCATACAATATGTGATCTTTTGTGTCTGGCTTCTTTTGTTTAGCATAATGTTTCAAGGTTCATCCATGTTGGAGCATGTAACAGTGCTTTTATGCTTGAATAATATTCCATTATATGGATATATCACATCTCATTTGTTCATTCATCCATTGATGGACACCTCTGTTATTTCTACCTTTTGGCAATTATAAATAATGCTGCTATAAACATTCACATATAAGTTATTATTTGAACACCTGTTTTAAATTCTCTTGTGTACTAGGAGTGGAATTGCAAATAATGTGTTCATTTTTAAACCAAAACAGATAATAAATGTGCAAATTGCTTGAAACAAATGGACAAGCATATAAACAAACCTGTTTTCATGGCATTACCAAATGGCTGGTTATGAGCAAGGACCAGCAGGGAATATGGACAAATTAAAAATCTGAAATTTTAAGAAAGGGCATTTAGTTTAAGTTAATGCTTTCCCATGGTTCACAAATAAAAGTTACTAATGTAGAAAGTAGCAGGAATTGCTTCTGTCACCTACAATTCAAGTCCATTAGATACATTCCCTTTTAGGCACTTATAGTTATATTGAATATTTGCAATGCAATTCTTCTAAGAGCATAAAGCAAAGCACTCTGAAAATAGGCAAAGAAGCTCTTAGAAGTTCCTAATCCAGAACAATATCTACCTTCAAAACTGAGGTGACACAATTGAAATGCTGTTCCCACAGAATTTCACTCATTGGGTCAGAGGAATATATCATGGCCAGAGGTAACTTGGCGCAGAACTGAATTTATCTAATAAGTACAGATAACATATTATCTTCAAAAATCCCATTGTAACCTGCCAGCAGGAAGACTATAATCCTTTTTCTGGTAAGAAAATATGACAGCACTAAATTTGGCAAATGATGGTTCATTATATCCTATCAAACATGTGTCTAATCTGTCAAAAAGTTGCTGCAAATATGCTTATTCTTTACTTATTAAAGATTATAGAATGGACATATTTATCATATTCTCCTCAGAAAGGCTGTGTGGCAAATTAGTGGTGTGAAATGGAAAGCTTTTAACTCCAGAAAGGCCAAACTCAAAGACCTATGGAGGCCACTTTGCTAATGTAAATAATGGAGGTAGGTGTCTATAAAAATCTTGGGAAGAGCCTTTGCTTCTACAGGTAAATGTTCTCTCTCTCCAGGTTTCTTGAAATGAAAAACACTCTCTATTTTTTGGTCCTTCAGTTTTGATTGACTAAGTAGAAGCAAGAAATATTTCAATTTTTTTTTTACTGTAAGAAAGGCAATAGCAATAATAGTAAAATAGAAACTAACAAACATTCTGTGTCAGCGTGTGTATGGGAGGGTCATACAATAGAGAGTGGTAAGAACTGTGGTGAATGGGATGAGGAAACTGCTATCAGGTCCAGCCACTTGTTTCCTTGAGGGAATGTAAAAATGTAGGCCCTGAGAGACCAAACCTCATTTTTCAAAATAAGCCAGGGAGCTGCATTTATCTATGAAATCTTGCAGTTTATAGATGCTGGAAACTATTTTAAAAATTAAACATTGTGTGGAAAAAATGGTGTTCCTCAAATCACCAATTTTTATCCTCTGTTGTAAACTAACATTAATTGAAGGAATATAAGATACCAAAACCAGATAAGCTAAAATCAAAAGACTAAAGGCAGATTTGATTAATATTTTGCAATTATCTTTAGATAAGCAAAAAGTCAATCAGAGAATTAGAAGTAGAAAAAGAAGGAATGAAATTGAGTAGAAACACAAAGAAGCTGACATTACATACTTCTTTCAGACAATAGGAGATGAGAAGAGTTTATTGCTTGAGTTATTATGGAAGGTAATGAAAATGTTTACCGAAAAGCAGGACTATCCAGGATAAATATATTATTCAAAGAGAAAAATAAGGACACCATAATTGGCCTTCAAAAGCCTTACTAAAATAAGAATGGCTCTCATTTTTTACCTGCTATGAGTAGTATAAATGCCACTCTCTTGTGTTATACAGAGATGCTGTTTATAGGCTCTTGTAAAATGACCACAGTCCCCTTTTCATTAAGGAGTGATTATCTGCATTTCATAGATCAGGAAATCAAGGGCAGAAACGATGTGACAGAGAAAGGACTAGAAATAAGTAACCTTTTATTCATGCAAATCTCAGTTTTAAGTTCACATAGTGAAGGTGGAAATGTGAACCGGATGTCTAGATTATAGAAAGTCAGCACTAGTCTTTGCTGAGCCTTAAATACTATTTTTAAAATCCTATGACATGAAAGAATCAGGACACCATTTACCCTAATTTATAAAGTTTTATCTGCTAATACATGGACAGTGTTTACAAGAGAAAGAAACCTATTTTTCATTTGACCCTGAAAAAAAAATTCACCAGTTAAAAAAAATCTCATTGTCAAAACTAAGCAGGAAGCATACAAAAACATAATTTCTTATGGCATGATTTTTCTTCAAATTAAATATTTTAATTTTAATGCAACCACCAATTTAAGATTGAATGACAATATATTTGCTTGTGGGTAATATAAATTCAGAATATACAAATTGAGAACAAAATTAGGTTGTCTTCATTCTTATTTAAGGGATGTTTCACCAAAAAAAAGTTTCACTATGAATATTCTCTATTAAATTCTCAAAATATATGGCTGAATACAAAGCATCCTTGTTCTCCCATTGAGACAATCAATTTTCATGCACTGAGAACAGAAATGCTTTTGCAGATGGCATGAATACAGGGTGCTAGATTAAAGTGAAGAGGTGAATATCTACAATGAAAAGGCAATAATAGACTTTCTACTTGAAAATATGAATTTATACATTAAGCATTAAACTGAGAGTTCCAACTTGATTATCTTCTAGCATAGTGGCATCCAAATTTGCTCACTGAGCACTACACGAACAAAACTACTTAGGGCCTTTATCTCAGCATAACTGGTCTGGTCATTCTCCCACTGCACTGGGCTTTGCCTAGTCCAGCACCTTCGTCTGTCCCCTTGAGAATATGCAGTATCTCAGGTTGGCTTTGCCCTCAGTCCAACCATTATCCTTCATGAGGTTTTGGTTATGGGGTGTTTGTCAGGTAGGGTAGGGAGGCAAGGGACAGTGGTGGCTTACTTGACCCTGTAGCACCAAGTTGCTCCCAGCATTGGTGACTGCTGAGGTGGGACAGATGTTGGCTGTGACCTTTTCGCTTTGTCCTCACCCCTTTCATCACTACAATGTTTTCATAGATAATCATATCTTTATTATTATATGCACATATATAATATTTTATCATATGTACAGATGGAAAATAATAACAAAAGAAATAGATATTGCTAAGTAGCAAAAATCCTGCTAACAGAATTTTTATGGAGAAGATCAGATGATCTATAGAACATATCTGGCACATACTGAGCCTTTAAGAAATGTTAGAAAAGTTAGTCCCAGAATCCTTCCTTCCATAAATGAGGAGATTCTGATGTAAAATAAATAGCATAGCTGTGATAGATGGCATATGAAAATATACACGCAAGACATGAAATGTACACACATTTATGGGCTGTGGTGCTATTTTGTTGTTTTTGTTATAGCATATGTTTTCTGATGGGATTGGGAAGAGAAAAGGATATTTGTCCTTTTTCTTTTTATTCTTAAATGAGCTATCCTGTCTGATTCTTAACTCTTCGGTTTAACACACACACATGCACGCATGCACTCCACACACGGAGAAAGGAATTGTAGTTGTCTTTCTCCGAGTTAATGTTAACATGTCCTGTAGGTGGTTGGAAATGAGAGTCTGGGGATCAGACAGAAGAGTGAAATTGACAAACAGACTCAAGCTAGCAGTGCCCCACATATGTGTATTGAATAAATGGATAGGAGAGACTCAGCTTTGGGAGTCATCACCAAATGAAACTACTACACTTTCAGTATTTATATATGTATGTATATATAATTTTTTCAAATATAGTTAGGACTGTTCATTTCGTATTTGCTTGTTTGCAAAAATTGATATATTTTCTTTGCAGCGAAGGTAGCAAATTGAGATGATCGCCACCTTCTGGTCAGAGCCAAAACTACATCTCTCAGTGTCTGCGAGGTGGCTAAGTAAGTAAGGATTTGGGGAGGGAGGAGTCTCTAGTCTGACCCACAAACGCGGCCTTCTAGAGGTTTGAATGGTACAGGCAGGCCTTCCTGCAGAATCAGGTGCTGCCTGGTTCTCTGAGCTTCTGGCAGGAAGTTCCACCTCTGTTTCATGAAGAGGAAGCTGCCAGGGTGAAGGTCTCTGAAGAAATGTGTATCTGTTTGGGGGTGGTGAGAATGTACTATTTTTGGTTATATATTTTTAGACACATTTGCTTTATGCATATACTTGCACATACACATAGGTGTATTAACAGCAACTAGGATTAAACTGTGCATACATCATGTGCAAACATTGCTTTTTGTTTGTTTTTGAATTTAACAGCTGTGAATTCCTTTCTAGCCCAGTAGATTTATATGAAATAAGTTTCTGGGATTGGACTATAGCAATTTTTTTCCTGTATTCAAAAATGTATCTCATTTACTTTCCTCAATTATAAAACTAATGTATGTTTGTAGTTGATAGGAATCAAATAATAAAGATATGTATATGTAGAAAATGAAATGATCCTGTATCCCTTATTTCTCCCTGCTGAGATATCCTTTGTTAATGGTGTGGAGCATATTCTGCAGATGCTTTTCTCAAACATATATGTACACAATACATGCATATGCACAATATGTATGAGCAGATATACACATTTTTTTGTGTGTGAGAATAGGATAACAGCAAACTTTATCATGCAATTTGCCTTTTTTTAGCTGAGGATAAAATTGCCAGAACTTTTATTTGTATACTGATTGTTGTTGGATATCTTTTCATAAGCTTAATTGCAATCCTATAGTGTTCTATGATCTTTTTATTATACAGTCAGTTACAGTGTGTCAATTTCTGGTGTACAGCACAATGTCCCAGTCATCCATATGTATACATATATTCCTTTTCATATTCTTTTTCATTAAAGGTTATTACAAGGTATTGAATATAGTTCCCTGTGCTATACAGGAGAAATTTGTTTGTTTTTTTAAATCTATTTTTATGTGCCTAACATTTGCAAATCTCAAACTCCCAAATTTATTCCTTCACATCCCCTTTTCCCTCAGTAACCATAAGATTGTTTACTATGTCTGCAAGTCTGTTTCTTTTTTGTAGATGAGTTCATAGTGTCCTTTTTTTTTTTAGATTCCACATGTGAGTAATATAAGGTATTTTTCTTTCTCTTTGTGGCTTACTTCACTTAGAATGACGATCACTAGGTCCATCCATGTTGCTGCAAGTAACATTATTTTATTCTTTTTTATGGACAAGTAGCATTCCATTGTATAAATATACCACAACTTCTTTATCCAGTCATCTGTCAGTGGACATTTAGGTTACTTCCATGTCTTGGCTATTGTATATAGTGCTGATATGAACATTGGAGTGCATATATCTTTTCAAATTAGTGTTCCCTCCAGATATATGCCCAGGAGTGGGATTGCTAGATCATTGTTCTATGATGTTTTTAGTTTTTATTTTATCTGTATCATACTTCAAGAGAATTCTTGGTATAAAAAGTGTTTTCTGAGGTATATGTAGATAATTTCCTCTCCAATTTTTCTTATATTAAAAAATATCTTTAAGTCTCATTGATTTTTACAATGAAGAAATCAGTACATTGCATTGTCAAAGTTTTGAAGGAATGCTTTGAAAAGCTTTTATTGCTAAGCATAAGGAATTAATCATGATTTTATTTTACGTGCTGTTTCATAACCTCTATTTAAAGTACAATTTGCTCATTTTGCCAAATGATTATTTTTTCCTTTGGAAAGTAAAATTAGAATTGGAGGTCAGTGCCATCTGGTGACCAAATCCAGAACTGCAGCTTGGCCATCACTTTAGCAAGAGGCCAACCAAGGAAGGAGAGAAGGAAAGATGGCTTTCCCTGTTGAAGCCCACTGGAGGAAACTTTCTGGGGTTTATATGGCAAAGGAAGAATTAAATGGTTATCCATGGATATTAACTCCTTTGACGAGAAGTTTTCTTTGGGTGTTCTCTCAAATTAAACAAAGGAGTGCTTGTATATATGTGGTTATAAATATAGAGCTCTGTGTAGCCTTTTAATTTTACAGTATATTTAACATCTCTTAATATTCTGAATATATATTTTTCAGTATTACTTTTGTAAATATAGGCACAACTAGGTTTATCCCATGCTGTCATAATTTTATCTTAGCTATTTTGCTAATTAAAAATCAGTGTACATGTTCCCCCACACTGGAGAAGTATGCTTTTATAGGAGGAATTATCTTGCAGTTCCCGTCTTCAACTTCTATGTCAAACCAGCTGATATATTTCTTAATATTCTTCAGATAAATTTGTGCAAGATTGTTTATATCTTTAAATGACATTTTATGTTCTTATGAAAATATATATTCTTCAAAATTTAGGTCATGTTGTACATTATGTTCTGTATCGTGTTATTACATTTCTTTAATTCTTGGCATGGAAGCAATTTTACTTATATTTTAATTGTCATTCTTTTTATTTCTTTGAATTACTTGTTGGTACATGTGAACATGAATCTTTTAGCTAGTCAGATTTCCTTATATGTCAGGCATACTAATTATGTCTGTAAATTATGTTGCAAATATGTTGTGTCCAGTGTAGACCCCCGCCCCACACTGATCCTGCATCTGCCTCCTTTCCCCCTGCACAGTCATGTTATGGATACTCTCCTGGGAAAGGGTGGTCTGGCATCCACGCTGGACTTACCACTACTGAGCTGTGACTGGTCCCTTCTTCCTTTAGGGAGGTGACATATGCTGGCACCAACCCCTTCTGAGATCCAGGCCACTGCTCTGGGGGAATTACATCTGTGCACCTTGTGGCTTCTGTGTTCTGACCCTAGGCAGTTTTGTCCACTGGCTTTCTCAGCACGGGGTTGTAGCCCTTTAGATATGGTAACTCTTAATTTGAATTATATTTTCAAATAAGAAAGAAGGGAAAATAGTCATTTCAGAATAAGGGTAATCATTGTTCTATTGAAAAGAGTGTTCCATAACTAGTATTTGAAAATAGCATTTTGGAGATTTTATTCATTTTGCCAAATAAATGTATCAGGATATTAATAGTCTAGCCCAGAATCCCACCCCAACCAGAAAATACTCATTATTAACCATCTGATACATATCTGTTGATTCTTTCCAGTATATATCTTAATAAAATATATAGATATCTATGCAAATATAAAATGTCTTCTTTTACAAACTTGTGATCACTCTCTACAACTGTGTTGATATTTTCTTATTTCAGTTAGAATGAGAGCTCATTTGGCATTTCATCAGTTATATTTAGGCATGATTTTAAGTGTTTCATTGGGTATTTATATTGCTTTTAATGCACATTCTTTGTTGTAATCTTTGGCTCATTTCTCTGTTGGTTAAGAGATGGAGGATAGTAACAACATATCTGCAATACATGTTGTGAATATTTTCTTGCACCCTTTTATATACTTTGTACTTTTACATTATGCTATACGGATGTTGTTTTTAGGTATATACAGTGTGTGTGTGTGTGTGTATGTATATATATATATATATATATATAGAGAGAGAGAGAGAGAGAGAGAGAGAGAGATACCATACAACACACACACGTATATATACATATATTCAGATATAAAAGTGGTAAAGCTCATTGTTAAAGAGAACCCCTAAACAATACACTTAGCTTCAGTGACTGCCTGCCTACATAGTAGGGCAGGAAAACATTGGCACTCTGTGTAATTCCAGATTTTGAGTTCCTGAGCATAATTTTACAAGGTTCATTTCTTTAGGGAAATTTGCCTAACTTCTCATAAGTCCTGTACCCTGATCTGAATAATGTCAACAATGTACAGCAACTTGAATAGCCATAAGGATTAAATTAAATAAAATATAAAGTACCTATTGATTAAAATCTTTGTGTAAATGTCAGTAACCTTTTCTCGGGTCATCCTCTGGAGAGCAGCAGTTCTGCTTTCACGTCAGCCTTGCTTAAAACTTCAGGGACCAGCTTGACCATCCGGTACCAGGTTTCATCTCACAATGAGTATTGTGTTGAGTAAATAGCCATGTGGACACAATTCCAGGAGAGTTTAAAACAATCAGTCCTTAAGCTTTGGAAACTCATCCTTGAAAAGGGAAGCTGATGGGTACATTGTGGGAAGGGAAAGAGAGAGAACTCCATTCTTGCTCCTCACTCGATGCATGATCTTGGAAAAGTATCGTGTGGGCCTACCATTTATCATCCATAAAATGGAAACAATGAAACCTTCCTCACAGGGCTCTGGTGGGTAAAAAAGGAGAAACCCTGTGGAAACATATGGCACATTGTAGGACTAGGACAAACGTTAGTACTACCCAGCCTGCTCCTCTCTCCATGAAAGAGGTGACTTTTAAATAAATCAAGGAACATGTCTGTCATAGAGAGCACCTAGAAATGCAGCCTAGGAAGAGAAACGTACAGACATTTACCTAGTGCATGAGTTTTGGTGTCATTTCTGTGTTGTAGGACGAATTACACAAATTTTGAGAGAGAAAAGAAAATACTTTGCTTTTATTCCAGGTTATTCTCTGTCCCCTTCTTTTACCTTCTGGCTTGATAATTGAAGCGGCAGTTTCCAACTAAGCCTTAGATAAAGAGTCTATATGATAAGAAAGCAATAAAAGGCTTGCTGGACAAAAGGCTAGCTTCAGAAGGCCTGTGCCCATGCTGAACCACAGGACCTTGGGTGAGTCTCTTCCCCTGTGCTGACCTCAGTTTAACACAGAAGAATGCTCAGTACAGACAGTGGTTCCAGGTGTGGGTTTATCCCTGGGTACCTTTAGTTGCAGGGTGCGTGCTCTTCAGTAAACATTTTCCTTTCTCTGAGTCTCACTGTTTCTTTTGTGTTAAGTGGGAATCGGGATGGTACCTGCTGCTTAAGAGTACAGTGAAGATCAAATGAAACACTACATTGAAAGCACTCAGAGCAATGCACAGCAACTTCAGTGCTGAATACATATTTGCAATATCCATTGTAATTACCATGACTCCTCCAGCCATCCAAAAGGAGAGTCCTGTGGATTGGATCGACATTGCCAGGAACCATAATTGTTCTGTGGTGCTGTAATCTCATCACTGTTGGGAGCAGACTGGTTGACATACAGAGAAAGAAAGACTAGAAAGCTCATGAGCAGGACCAGATATATACATTATTTAATATGAAACAGCATTAATATGAAATGTGGCAGTTCCAAGAGTGTGGATTAAGATGCATAGCTAAGGAAATGGGAATGTACAGCTATAAAGTTTCAATAAAAAGCAAAGTTAAAATGATGAGTGCATGTCACTATACATTTGTCCAAACCCATAGAATGTACAACTCCAAGAGTGAACTCTAAGGTAAACTATGGGCTTTGGGTGATTATGATGTGTCAATATAGGTTCATTAATGGTAACAAACATACAATTCTGTTGCAAGATGTTGATAATAGGGGAGGACATGCATGTGTGGGAGCAGGGAGTATATGAGAAATCTCTGTATCTTCTCAGTTTTGCTGTGAACCTAAAACTGCTGTAAAATAATAGTCTTTTTAAAAAATCAAAGTTAAATACTTTCCCCATACCATATCAAATGATTTAGTAGTAATTGCAAAAATCAACAAGACAGTAATAACATAAAACTTCATATATGATACCGTAGTTCTATGAAATGTCAATGTAATGTATGTTACAATATATTTGAATAAATGCAAGTAAACTAAAAATAAGGGAATAGAACTCAGTAAAATTTTTTTCCAGTGATGGTGGAATTGCTGATTACTGATGTTTTCATCTCTGTAGTTAACTGTATTTTAATCATTTGGTAAAGTGAATATCCATTACATTTATGATAAAAACTTCAGCCCCTAAAAGCTTTGTTTGTTATTTATCAACCATCAAATATATGAAAGTTTATAGATAATTATAAGATGGACACTTGTGTACCCTGCTATGCAGGTTATAAGCAATAAACTTGACAGTTGCTTTGAATCCCTTCCTTTATTTCATTGTCCTTCCTTCTCCCTCAGATTCTAATAACCAGAATGAAGTGTTTATAGTCTCCATAAATTGCTTTATACTTTTACTATGAATGAAAGCATCTTTTAAAATGTTTTATATATGTGATTGTATATATATATATACATACACATATATTTCATTACTATAGCTGTCCTTATCTTCCAGTTGATGACTTGATTTAACATTACAGGTTTCAGATATACATGTGGCCTGAATCTTATATGTCTAGGGCATTCATTTTTACTGCTGTATAATATTCCACTGAAAGACCAATCACGATGTATTTTGGACCACTGTTAATGGACATCTTGTTCTTTCCTAAAAGTTTGCTCTCATAACCAGTGCTGAAATGAGCATTATTATAGATGAGCTTATGTGCCCACATACCAGATATTCTCTAGTTCCTTGCTACTCAAAGTGTTATCCATGGAATAGCAATTTCTGCACTGCTTGGTGTATTAATTAGTGTTCTACAGAGAAACAGAGCCAATAGCGTGTGTGTATGTGTGTGTGTGTGTACTTTCTTTTTTCTTTCATTTTTATTGAGACATAATTGACATACAGCACCATAGAAATTTAAGGTTTACAACATCATGATTCCACTTACATATATTGTGAAAAGATCACCGTGGTAAATTTATTTAACATCCATCCTCTCACATAGATAAAAAAGAAAAAAAGGTTTATTTCTTGTGATGAGAACTTTTAGAATCTACTCTCCTAGCAACTTTCCAATATACTATGCAGCAGTTTTAACTATAGTCATCATGTTGTACATGCCATCCCCAGTATTTATTAATCTTATAACTGGAAGTTTGTACCTTTTAACCAACTTCATCCAGCTCCCCCACCCCTCAAACCACACCTCTGGTAACCACAAATCTGGTCTATTTTTCTATGAGTTTTTTTTAGATTCCACGTATAAGTGAGATCATACAGTATTTTTCTTTCTCTGTCTGACTTATTTCACTGAGCATAATGCCCTCAATGTCCATCATGTTGTAGCAAATGGCAGGGTTTCTTTCTGTTTTGAAGGCTGAATAGTATTCCACTGCATGTGTGTATATATACACCACATTTTCTTTCCCCATTCATCTGTTGATGGACACTTAGGTTGTTTCCATGACTTGGTTATTGTAAATAATTATGCAATGAATATGGAGATGCACGTATCTCTTTGATGTAGTGATTTTGTTTATTTACTTTTTGGAGGGGTAAGTAATTAGGTTTATTTATTTGTTGTTAGAGGACGTACTGGGGATTGAACTGAGGATCTCATGCCTTACCACTTGAGCTATACCCTCCTCCACATAGTGATTTTGGTTCCTATGGATATTCACCCAGAAGTGGAATTGCTGGATCATATGGTAGTTCTATTTGTAATTTTTTGAGGAACCTCCATAGTATTTTCCATAGTGGCTATATCAATTTATAATCCCACTGACAGTGCACAAGAGTTCCCTCTTCTCTACATCCTCACCAGTATTTCCCTTTGTTCCACAATAAATTTTATTTTATTTAAAAAAGCAACATAAAATCATAGGTATTTCAGAGAGTGCAGCAGAATGTGGAGTCAAGTACAAAAGACAACTGGGATACTGGTTGGCTTCTGCCTCCTGGACAATGTGAATCTCACTGTAACTGATCAGGGCTGCTTTGGCTTTGGGAGGTTCAAAACCAGGTCTGGTGGCCTCTGGCACCCTGGTCACTTCAGCAGGCATTCTGTGGATTAAAATTTTATGCCAGGTTTCATCTCCATTGTTTATCCATTTGAGCAATGTGACAGGGATTGTGCTGAGGACACAAGGGGAACAAGAAATAGTCCCTACCCACAGAGGCTCACAATCTAACAAGAAGACAGAGAAGTAAAGAGTTGGCACAATACAGTGTGGCAAGCATTACCAAAGATGCAAGCTTGCAAGTTCAGCGGGGCATGGGGCCCACAGGATGGCCGCCTGATCCCACTTCAGGATGGACCAGAGGGCTTCTTAGAGGAAATGAGGCCTAAGATAAAGAGACCTGGAGGATGAAGAGGTGTGTTGGCCAGGAAATGTAAAGACTTCTTTTCTCAAAACTTCATTCAAGTCCCTAGTCTGACCTGTCTTTCCTAATTTGAAATTCTACATCCCGCTGTCTGTTCCATTAATAAGTCCCTTCTTTGTCCTGGTTATACTTATATTAGGCTACTGTCCCCTTGAGGATAGAGATTCTTTAAGCTGAGTCTTCTCTCTTGCACCTATGACTGTGTGTTGGGCAGAGTGGCCGCCTGCATGCCCTGGCTGGGAGAGCTGGTTCTCAGGCGGATCAGCACTCCTCCAGCACTTGGAAGAGGGTGGTTTCAGTAGATGGAGAGGGTGTAGGATACAACAGCGACACACACAGAATCACACCTACTAGGCTGCTGCTTGGACCAGGGCGTTTAGAATACTTTCTATTCACTAACATGAAAAAGTCAAACCACAGAACAGTTCTCTCAACAACACAACTGCTTGAAAGAAACACATAAACCAGGATTTCATTGCAACTGAAAAGGAGAATATAACTGCACATTCCCACAGCTGAATACCCTCGGAGCCAGAGGGGACTCAGTTGAATGTGATGCAAAAGCTGCACTCAGGCTCCTGGTGCCACCTCTCACACAGCCTGGTCACCTCCTCCACCTTCCATTGCAACGCCAAGTTCTGGTGGATCCACTGCAGCGAGTTTATGTGTGCACTGAAGATCTTGCAGGTCGCTGGTGTTGGCAGGGACCCCCAGACGTGTTCAGGTGCTTGATGATGTCCTTGAGGTCCTGGGCCATGCGCTTCAGTTGTGCCTGTGTTTTTGGCCAATTTGTAGGTTTTCTCAAGCTCCTCGTCAGCGTGCTGCAGGTACACCGGTCAGCTCTGCTCCTTGACTGAATCCTCCAGTGGGCTCAGCATATACTCCAGCTCCTTCTGCTGAGACAGGATGAAGTTGAGCTCTTGGCCCAATCTCTTCTGGTTCAGTTTCACTTTATCCATCTCGAGATGGGGCTCACCAGTGTTTATTATCTCGTGTTTTTGGTGACAACCATTTTAACGGGCATGAGATAGCCCATTATGGGTTTGATTTTCAATTCCCTAATGATTAGTAATGTTGAACAACTTTTCATGTACCTGTTGGCCATCTGTATGACTTCTTTGGAAAAATGTATAATCGGGTCCTTTGCCCCCTCCCTTTTTTGGATTGTTCTTTTCAATATTGAGTTGTTTATATATTTTCAATATTAACCATTTAGTAGATAAATGATTTTCAAAAATTTCTCCCATTCCATAGGTTGCCTTTTCATTTTGTTGATCATTTTGTTTGCTTTGCAGAAGCTTTTTAGTTTGATATAGTCCCACTTGTTAATTTTTCTTTTCCTGCCTTTGATTTTGGTGTCAAATCCAAAAAATCATTGCCAAAACTCATGCCAAAGAGCCTTTTGCCTATGTTTTCCTCCAGGAGTGTTATGGCTTAGGTCTTACATTTAAGTCTTTAATCCATTTCAAACTAATTTTTGTTAGTGGTGTAAGATAGGGGTCTAGTTTTATTCTTTTATATGTATATATCTAATTTTCCCAGCACTATTTATTGAACAGAATATGTTTCATTGAGTATTCTTGGTTCCCCTATCAAATGATAGTTGACCACATAAGCTTGGGTTTATTTCTGGCCTCTCCATTTTGTTCCATTGGTCTTGTGTTTGTTTTTATGCTAGTACCATACTGTTTTGATTACTACAGATTCGTAATATAGCTTGAAATCAGGAAGTGTGAAATTCAAAAATAAAAAAAGAAATCAGGAAGTGTGATGTCTCTCACTTTATTCCTCTTTCTCAGTATTGTTTTGGTTATTCAGGGTCTTTTGTTGTTCAATATAAATTTTAGGATTATTTTTCTTCTTCTGTAGAGGTTACCTTTGTGCATGATGGGCAGGATAAGAAGCTACATACTGGGGGAGAGAGAGGCCAAGATGGCGGAGTAGTAGGACACTCGTGGCTCACCCTCTCCCACAGATACACCAAGGCTCACATCCACGGACCCACTCAGCCAACCAGAGCACCTGTGGAACTCAAACAGAACATTGTCCTCTTCAAAAGACAAAGATGCCAAAAATCTGGTAGGAGAAAGGAAAAACAAGGAAGGTGAAAAGGCAAAACAGTGCGGGACCGGTCCTGAGGGGAGGGAGCGAAAAAGGAGGACTGGCGCTAGTGCACTGGGTCTCCCCTCTCCAACAGAGAGGCCAGCGGAAAGGAGGGGGAGCTTCCGAAGCTCGGATGTGTAGGGAGCAGCCCTTGACGGACAGAATTAAGTTAAATGGGCACAGAGGGTCCCTGCGACACCCAGCCCGAGACCCAGGCTGGGAGCTGGGGGCGGGGACAGGCTGCCTGAGGTGGGCAGAGGACAGGGAAGGCTGCACTGAGGCAGCCCCAGGGAACTGCAGGGTGCTGCGCAACGTGGATGAATGGGTGCACAGGGCAGAACAACCTGGGCCCTCCATAAAACAGCAGGCTGATGTGCCCTGGGGGGAAGTGTGCATACCCTCATCTCTGAAAACCCACGGAAGGTTTTCGGGGAGGAGAGGCAGGTCTCAGGTGCAGCCACCATATCCTCTGGCGCTTGGCACCCAGGTGGGGGTGGGGGCAAAACCTGAATCTGCGCCTGGAGGCTCGGCAGCCTCAAAGGCCAGATAGTGACTTGTTTGCAGTCCGAGTTGGATAGGATCCTTCCACCCAGGTGCCTCGCAAAGTTTGCGCCGCCAGAACAAACATTGGACACGGAGCAGGGGTGGGGCTGTTCCGCGGTCTTCCCGGGCCACCTGCGGAGCGCCGACCCGGGGCAGAGCGTGTAGCAGCACACAGCTGCGGAACGACCAGCGCCGGGAGACGGCGGGTGGCACCCTGCCTTTCCGGCAGGAACGCTGTGCTGGGAGGGGGCACGATCTGCTTGCCAACAGGCACTGGGAACAGTACAGATGAGGGCGCCAACGGTGGGCCTCTGGAAACACCAAGCCGAGCTCACAAAACAGGGCAAAGACAGGAAGACTTCTCATTAAAAGCACACAGTTTCCAGGAGAACACCCCCTCCCCACTCCTTTTTTAAAATCTGTTTTTACCTGTTGTATTTTCTATTACCTTTTTAATTTTTACTTTTAAAACAATTATATATCCTCCCAGTTTTAATCTCTTTTAAATTTTTCTTTTAAAATAATACTATTATTTTTAAAAATCCACGTCATGTCATTTTTATCTCTCTTGGTTTTGACCTCCTGTTATTGATTATACACAGGTTTCAAATATATTTTTCCCTCTTTTCTCCTATTTTAAAGCTTTTTAAGAGACGTCTCAACCCGATTGCTATTCTGCTTCAACTTACTCTTCAATTATTCATTATACACTGTTTTCAAAACTTTTTTCCTCCCGTTTTTCAAAATTCTCTTTATCGTATCTTTTTTTATCTGTTCTATTTATTACCTTTTTAATTTCTACTTCCTAAACAATTGTATATGCTTCTAGTTTTAATTCCTTTTTAAATTTTCTTTCTAAACAATTGTATATACTTCTGGTTTTAATTCCTTTAAAATTTTTCTCTTAAAGTAGTTATATTATTATTTTAAAAAATCCACCTGATTATGAGTTTCAAAGACAAAAAAAAGCTGCAGGAGTTTAGCAACACTAGACCCATGTTAAAAGAAATATTGAAAAGGCTATTCTAAATAGAAAAGCAGCAGGATGCTACAGAAATCAGAAACTCACAACTGGAAAGGTGATAACTCATGAATTACAAATAAACTAAACACGAATTGTAAAAGAAGACATTTAAATCATTAAGAGTGGGAGAGGGAAGCAAGAAAATATAGAGTATTTTTTTCTTTCTTTTTTAAATTTTTTGTTTTCGGTAGGATGGGTTCGAGATATAGTTATGGGCTAACAGACTTACAGAAATGGGTAACCACAAGCCAAAAACTTACAAGGGAGTCACAAACACTAAATAAAATCCATGATAATAGAAAGGAAGATTACCAAACCACAAAAGGAAGAAGAAAGGAACAAAGAGGAAATACCAAGGCAACTGCAAAGATAAGTTCAAAATGACAATAAACACACATCTATCATTAACTACTGTAAATGTTAATGGGCTAAATGCTCCAGTCAAAAGATGTAGAGTGGCAGACTGGATAATAAAGCAAGAACCTTCAATATGCTGCATACAAGAGATCCACTTTAGGGAGAAGGACACATATAGATTGAGAGTGAAAGGATGGAAAAGGATATTCCATGTAAATGGAAAAGCCAAAACAGCAGGCATTGCAGTACTGATTTCAGACAAAATAGACTTTAAAACAAAGGCCATAAAGAAAGATAAAGAAGGATATTTTATAATGATTAAAGGAGTGATACAAGATGAGGATATTACACTCGTTAATATATATGCACCCAATATAGGAGTAGCTAAATACATAGAACAATTACTAACAGAGATAAAGGGGGCTATTGATGGGAATACAACCATAGCTGGAGATTTTAACACAGCATTAACATCACTAGACAGATCTTCCAGATGGAAAATAAATAAGGCAATAGAGAAACTAAATAACGCAATAGAAAAGTTAGATTTGGTGGATATTTTCAGAGGATTACACCCCCCCCCCAAAATAGGATATACATTCTTTTGAAGTACACATGGAACATTTTCTAAGATTGATCATGTACTTGGGCACAAAAGAAACCTCAACAATTTTAAGAAGATAGAAATTATCTCAAGCATCTTTACTGACCACAATGCCATGAAACTAGAAATCAACAACAGAGAAGCAAAGGAGAAAAAAAGGAAAGCATGGAGATTAAACAATATGCTATTGAAAAAACAATGGGTCAATGAGGAAATCAAAGCTGAAATTAAAACATACCTTGAGACAAATGAAAGTGAAAGCACAACCACACAAAATTTATGGGACACAGCAAAGGCAGTGCTAAGAGGGAAGTTTATAGCGACACAGGCCTTCCTCAAAAAAGAACAATCTCAAATAAACAATTTAAGCCACCAACTAAAAGAACTAGAAAAAGAAGAACAAAAATCCCAAAATGTAGCAGAAGGAAGGAAATTATAAAGATCAGGGAGGAAATAAATAAAATAGAGATTAAAAAACTATAGAAAAAATCAATTAAACCAAAAGCTGTTTTTTTTAAAAAAGTAAATAAAATCGACAAGCCTATGGCCAAACTTACAAAGAAGAAAAAAGAGAGAGCACAAATTAGCAAAATAAGAAAGGAAAATGGAGAAATTACAACAAATAACATACAAATACAGAACATCATATGAAAATATTATGAAAAACTATATGGAACCAAACTGGATAACCTAGAGGAGATGGACAAGTTTCTGGAAACATACTGCCCACCAAGACCGAATCAAGAAGAAACTGACCACTTGAACAATCCGATCACTAGAAAGGAAATAGAAATAGCAATCAAAAACCTCCCTACAAATAAAAGTCCAGGACCGGACAGCTTCACTGGGGAATTCTACCAAACATACAAAGAAAAACTCATACCAGTCCTTCTCAAACTCTTCCAGAAGATTGAAAAGGAGGGAATATTCCCAAACTCATTCTATGAAGCCACCATCACCCTGATACCAAAACCAGGCAAAGACACCACCAAAAAAGAGAATTATAGGCCAATATCACTGATGAACATAGATGCCAAAATCCTCACCAAAATATTATCAGATAGAACCCATCAACACATAAAATAGATTATACATCATGACCAAGTGGGGTTCATCCCAGGGACACAAGGGTGGTTCAACATACGCAAATCAATCAATGTAATACATCACATCAACAAGAGAAAGGACAAAAACCACATGATCATCTCAATAGATGCAGAAAAAGCATTTGATAAAATTCAACACCCATTTACGATAAAAACTCTCACCAAAGTGGGTATAGAGGGAACATATCTCAACGTAATAAAAGCTATATATGACAAACCTACAGCCAGCATAGTACTCAACGGTGAAAAGGTCAAAAGCTTCTCACTAAAATCTGGGACAAGACAAGGCTGCCCATTATCACCACTCCTATTCAACATAGTCCTGGAAGTCCTAGCCACAGCAATCAGGCAAGAGAGAGAAATAAAAGGGATCCAAATTGGAAAAGAAGAGGTAAAAGTGTCACTATATGCCAATGACATGTTACTATGTATAGAAAACCCTAAATGGCCCCCACAATAACTACTAGAGCTGATTGAAGAATTCAGCAAGGTAGCAGATTACAAGATTAACGTTCAAAAATCAGTTGCATTTCTTTTCATTAATGATAAATCAACAGAAAAAGAAAGTAAAGAAACAATCCCCTTTAAAATAGCACCCAAAGTAATAAAATATCTGGGAATAAATCTAACCAAGGAGGTGAAAGAATTATACACAGAAAACTATCAACCATTGATGAAGGAAATTAAAGAAGACTTTAAAAAATGGAAAGATATCCCATGCTCTTGGATTGGAAGAATTAATACTGTTAAAATGGTCACACTGCCCAAGGCAATCTACAGATTTAAAGCAATCCCTATCAAATTACCCAGGACATATTTCACAGAACTAGAACAAATCACAATAAAACTTATATGGAACCATCAAAGACCTAGAATTGCCAAAGCATTACTGAAGAGAAAGAAAGAGGCTGGAGGAATCACTCTCCCAGACTTCAGACAACACTATAGAGCTACAGTCATCCAGACAACATGGTATTGGTACAAAAACAGGCATATAGACCAATGGAGCAGAATAGAGAGCCCAGAAATGAACCCACAAACTTTCAGTCAAATAATCTTTGACAAAGGAGGCAAGAATATACAATGGAATAAAGACAGTCTCTTCAGCAAATGGTGTTGGGAAAACTGGACGGCACCATGTAAAGCAATGAAGCCAGAACACTCCCTTACCCCATACGCAAAAATAAACTCTAAATGGGTCAAAGACTTAAACATAAGACAAGATACAATAAACCTCCTAGAAGAAAATATAGGCAAAACGTTATCTCACATACATCTCAGCAATGTTCTCCTAGAACAGTCTACTCAAGCAATAGAAATAAGAGCAAGAATAAACAAATGGGACCTAATGAAACTTAGAAGCTTCTGCACAGGAAAGGAAACCATAAGTAAAACAAAAAGACAACCTACGGAATGGGAGAAAATTTTTACAAATGAAACTGACAAAGGCTTGATCTCCACACTATATAAGCAGCTCATACGACTTAGTAAGTAACAACCAAATAACCCAATCCAAAAATGGGCAAAAGACCTAGACAAACAATTCTCCAGGGAAGACATAGAAATGATCATTAGGCACATGAAAAATGCTCAATATCACTAATTATCAGAGAAATGCAAATCAAAACTACAATGAGGTATCACCTCACACCAGTCAGAACGGCCATCATTCAAAAGTCCACAAATGAGAAATGCTGGAGAGGCTGTGGAGAAAGGGGAACCCTCCTACACTGCTGGTGGGAATGCAGTTTGGTGCAGCCACTGTGGAAAACAGTGTGGAGATTCCTCAAAAGACTAGGAATAGACTTACCATATGACCCAGGAATCCCACTCCTGGGCTTGTATCCAGAAGGAAATCTACTTCAGGATGACCCCTGCACCCCAATGTTCATAGCAGCACTATTTACAATAGCCAAGACATGGAGACAGCCTAAATGTCCATCAACAGGTGACTGGATAAAGAAGAGGTGGTATATTTATACAATGGAATACTACTCAGCCATAAAAACTGACAACATAATGCCATTTGCAGCAACATGGATGCTCCTGGAGAATGTCATTCTAAGTGAAGTAAGCCAGAAAGAGAAAGAAAAATACCATATGAGATTGCTCATATGTAGAATCTAAGAAAAACAGAAACAAAAACAAAAACAAAAAAAACAAAGCATAAATACAAAACAGAAATAGACTGTTAGACATAGAACATAAACTTGTGGTTGCCAAGGGGGCAGAGGGTGGGAAGGGATAGACAGGATTTCAAAATTGTAGAATAGATAAACAAGATTATACTGTATAGCACAGGGAAATATACATAAGATTTTATGGTAGCTCACAGAGAAAAAAATGTGACAATGGATATGTATATGTTTATGTATGACTGAAAAATTGTGCTCTACACTGGAATTTGACACACATTGTAAAATGATTATAAATCATTAAAAAAATTTAAAAAGAGAAGCTACATACTGGAAATAATGCCTCTTTGAGAAGTCAGTCCCATATGAATTCCACAGCCCCAGCCTCCCTGACACCCTATCCTTAAGCAAAGTTTGCCAGGGCCAAGGGAAATGAACAGAGTAGCTGCCAGTAGCTGCCACTACAAGAGTAGACTCTCTTGGCCAGGACTTCCATTTGCTGTCTTCCATCCTAATAAGCCTTCACACCTCACACTTCACACAATTAACAAGCAAATTAAGAATGCCAAGAATAAAAGAAAGCCATTACTAGATATCCTACAGAAACTTAATGCATATCAAGTGAATATTATAAGCAGTTTTATGTCAATTCATTTGACAACAAAAATGAAATGGATACAAAACTGTATCTGCATTATGATCCTATTTATATAAAATGCGTGTACATACATATTTATGAATGCACATATGATGAATTGCTCCAAATGACACTAAGACATTGGTATGCTAATTTCCATAATCAGAAACAATGTGAGGGTACCTGTTGCCTCACAATTTTAGAAATAATTTTAAAAAGCACAAGCTTTACACCTCAACATTTATATTTCCAAGAACTTGTCCTGCATGACAACTTGCACATGGAGACATAGAGAGAGAGAGACAGACAGAAAGAAAGAGAGGGGGAGAGAGAGAGAAAAAGAGGCAGACTTCAAGATTAGCATTTTCCCAGAATCATGAGACCAAGGGAATTGAGTTGGGGCAATTGTCAGAACAAGTGAATGGAAGACTGTGGCATCTGAGCTGGCTAGGGAAGGAGGCCAAGGATGTGGAAGCCTGATGGTATAGAGAAAGTAGAGGGGCCATGTGATGGGTTCCATGTTCCATGTCCACAAGGGAATTCAAACAGCTTGGGGAGCCTGAGCTGAGACAAATTGTGCAATTATTTGCTTACATACGAGACTGCCTCTGTTCCTCATGATACGTCTGAGAAGTGTGCACTGCGGTCTTTGTTCTCTAGGTGAGAAGGCTGAGACTTGTCTCTGATCATTGAGGCACTACGTGGAATAACATGGAATTACTCCTTCTGTTATGCAAGTGTCCCCTTATTTCATTTTTTAAAGGCATTCACAAGCCAATATATGTATCCCTTATGTAAATGAACATGAAGAAGTGAAAAGTAAATAATTTATGCAAGACTCAAAAGTGGAGGCATAATTTGTAAACTGGTGGTACCTCACTTGTGTCATAATTTATAGAATTGTAACTTGCAATTTGGTACTGCTATTATTTTAATTTCAAAAATTACACTTGCTTGTTGTCTAAAGTGCAAACACTATGTAACTGCAGAAAATAAGTTGGGCAAGTGTCCCTTTCAACTCTTGCCTCCAATTCTGAACTGCTAGTTGACAGTTGATGAGAAAGTTGCACAGAACTGACCATAATGTGAGATTCCACGTTACTGTTGTTTGTTTGGAAGTGAAATGAAACAGCCGAACCCCCTCAAGCATATGGACACGGAGCATATGGTGTCAGCTCTATGAGAAACGAATGGGCAGACAGACTGACTCTCCCCCACCCTCAGGTGCTTGAGTGAGATCCCTCCCACAGTGCACCTTCAGAAAGGGGGAGGAAGCAGTACAGTGGATGGATGAGAAGCCCTATGGAAGAAAGGTTAGAGGTGTGAAAAGGCCTGTTTCTCATTCACCTGTGTGTAAATTTTAAAACTGTTCATGGTATGGCCTTTGGAAATATTCAAATGATGAGGAATAAGAAGTAAAATATGTGTGCATTTCCATTTTCTTTCCTTTCTTCCACAGTCCTCACCAGCCAGTAGGCATCCCTTGCAAAGACCCTGTTGTTCCCGTCAGGTGCCTGCTTCTGAGAGCCTCCAGGTAGAACATCTGACTGAGCCACACTGTCTCCAAAAAACAATCCCTGGATGCAGTGTGTGCCCTTCTCATTAGAATTTATTGACAAACTACCTATGAAGTCAAGCCCGATGCATCTGCTAGGGACTGCCAGGGTCAATGGGGATGGGGGAGGAGGGCAGGGCCTTTTAGTCCTGGACCCACTGGCTCACTGTTGAGGCAGGGAAGAGAGATGGAGGACACACAGCATGCAACATGCAACATCACTCTTTATTAAGAAAATAAACAGCAATCGTGAGTATGAAAATACACAGAACAACTGACCCTTCAGGTGGTTATGTTACCTGGCCTACAAGATAACTTTGGCTTCTTAGTTGGCCAGGCCTCCAACCTCAGCCATGGGCGTGGCCTGAGGCTGGAGAAGAGAGAAACAAAGATGATGTGGATGTAGACAAAGAGTCATCCAAGGGCTCCTTTTAGGGGATTTGTTTGAAGGCCTCCTCTGGGATCTTGCCCTCGGCCTGGAGAGAAGGAGTCAGGATATTAGAAGAGCCAGTTCCCAGAGTTTCACCCCCAGGACACTGGCCTCCACCTTCTTGGCTTTCCTGAAGGCTCAGAAATGTTCATCTTTAACCCACCTGATTCCCAGACCTCACCTTGAACTTAGTGAAGACCTGACCAGCTCTGGTGTAGTTCCAGTCATTGTCCTGAAGGCACCTGCAGTGGGAGAAGAACAGGTGATCTCCATTGGTTCCACAGTACGGACATGCTGACCGTGCAATTCCACCGCTAAATCTATGCCACTGTCTTGCTGGGACACATGTACCAGTAAGAGCACTATGTGTAATGACGAAGAAAGACCCAGTGAAAACCAAAATACCTACCACTAGCATTCATTCCCACTAGAATTCAAAACAGAAAAGTAGAGCTGTGCCAAAGAACAAGGAAACTGAATATATACTGATCAAGAAAGATGTTCAAATAGCAGAAAGGGTAATTAAGAAACAATACTATTTACCATCACGACCTTTTGTGGCTGGCTTCTTTCACTTAGTGTTTTCAAGGTTCATCCATGTCATGACATATATCAGAACTGTATTTTTTAATGGCTGAATAAGTCTACTGTATGTATGTACTAGATTTATTTATCCATTCATCAGCTAAAGGACATTTGGGTTGTTCCCACTTCTTGGCTATTATGAATAATGCTGCTATGAACATTCCTGTACAAGTTTTAGAGTGAACATACGTTTTATTTCTCTTGGTATATACTTAGGAGTGAGATTACTTGGTCATATGGTAACACCATGTATAATATTTTGAGGAACTGCCAAATTTTTTTCCAAAGTGAATGCTCCACTGAACCTTCATACCTATAATATATGAGAGTTCTAATTTCTCCACATATTCACCTATGCTTATCTTTCATTTCATTGATTAAAGCCATCTTAGTATGTGTGAAATGGTATCTCACAGCTGTTTTAATTTTTATTTCCCTAATAGGTAATGATGTTGAGCCTTTTTTCGTGTGCTTTTTGGTCATTTGTTTATCATCTTTAGAGAAATGTCTTTTAAATCCTTTCCCCACTTTTCAATTGGGTATTTATCTTTTGACTGTTGAGCTGTAAAATCCTTCAGTATTCCAGATAGTAGACCTTAACAGATATGAGATTTGAAAACATTTTCTCCCATTTTGTGGGTTGTATTTTCACTTTCTTGATAGTATCCTTTGATGCACAAAGCTTTTATTTTTGATGAAGTGCAATTTATTTGTTTCTTTGGTTGCTTGTGTTTTGGTGTCATTATAAGAAACCATTGCTTAATTCAAGGTCATGAAGATAAACACCTATGTTTTCTTCTAAGAGATTCTACTTTGTAGAGCTTACAGGTCTTTGATCCATTTTGTGTCAATATTTGTATATGGTGTGTGATGGGGTCAAAATTCATTTTTTTGCACGTGAATACCCAAGAGTCCCAGCACCATTTGTTAAAAAGATTATTTTTTCCTCCATTATTTTTTCTGGCACCTCATTGAAAATCAATTGGCTACAAATGTCAGGGTTTATTTCTGGACTCTCACTTCTATTGCATTGGCCTATCCAAATGTCAGTGCCATGTAGTCTTGATTACAGTACCTTTGTAGTAGGTTTTGAAATTGTGGGGATCAGGACTTGTGAATCCTCAACTTTACTCTTCCCTTTCAATATCGTTCTGACTATTCTGAGTCCACTGCATTTCCATGTGAATTTTAGAATCACCTCATCAATTTTTGGAAAGGAGTCAGCTGGGGTTTTAATAGATATGGTGTTGACTGTGTAGCGCACTCTGAATATTATTACCATCTTAACAATATTAAGCCTTCCTATCCATGAACATAGAATGTCCTTCCATTTTTTTAAGGTTTTTTTTAATTTATTCACTGTTTTGAAGATTTCAAAGTATAAATTTTTCACTTCTTTAGTTACATTTCTTCCTAAGTATTTATTCATCTGATGCTATTATAAATCAAATTTTTTCTTAATTCTGATGTAGGATAATTCACTGTAAGTGCATAGAAATATAAATGATTTTTGTGTATCAATTTTGTAGCCTGAAACTTTGCTGAACTTGTTTATCTATTCAGATAGTTTCTTAGTGGATATCTTAGGATTTTTCATATAAAAGATTATGTCATCTGAGCATGATACTGTTTTAAAATTCTTTGCATATATTATCATAAAATTAAGATACATTTTTCATGAGCTTACTTTTTTCTGGAAGTAAAATATCCAAATACTTATTTTTTCAAATTGCCTGTGTGTTCATATTATTCACTCCCTCAGTCTCCCAGCTTCCTCTTATCGCCATGCACACCCCATACTCACTTCTGAGACCACTGGAGGTTCATCTCAGACTGGGTGGAGAAATCTTGTACCATTTGCTGCTGCTCCTGGGATAGCGTGGGCATGGAACTAGCAGAGGGTGTGGGAACTGAGATGGAGAAAGTGCTCAGGGTCTTATTAAGGCTGGTGTCCCTCACAAACAGCTCGTCATTCACAATGAAAAGACTGAAAGAAAAATAAGCCCTCAGACAACTGGACGGATGGACCACCCACCACACCCTCAACAACAAGCCACTCAGCCACCAGATTCATCCCATAACCTTCCTGTGTCTGTCCCCGAGGATCTTTGGATTCCTATATCCCCACAAAGCCCACCTCTGGGAAGTGTCTACCAGCTTCATTAGATTTATAGGTTCATCTTGAAGCCAGGGAAGATTTCACATTTACCCTTTACAACAGCCCAAGGAGTAGACAGTCTGATCCCCGCTGTCATAGGAAGACACTGAGTCGCACAGAGGCCACGTGACTTGACCAAGGTCACACAGCCAATGAGTGCTGGGACCAAGGAGAGAAGCCACATTCCAGTTCCAGAGCCCATGCCCTTCTTAACCACTAGGCTAGACTGCTCCTTGGATCTACCTGCTGGCTTTCCACAGTATTGAGAAAACCTAAGGTGGGCACCACCACATTCCCACACCCCTGAGCCCAGGCTGGGACAGGGGTTCCCACCCATGATACGGCACTCACCTGGAATAGCTGGCAGGGATAGAGATGAAGGTCCGGGTGAAGGCACGAACAGAACCCTGAGACCTTCCTTCCACTTCAATGACAAAAAGCAAACATTAGTACCCCCGAGAGCCCCACCTGCTTTACATGCTCATACAGGGGTCTGCAGACAGAGTCTGACTGGAAACTCATGCTGAGGGGACAGGTGCTCACTGGGGGCCAGGGTGTTGGGAATGTGGAGGGCAGCTATAGGAGCAATCTGATCCCAGGGACAGGACCTCTACTGTGCGTGGGCCCGTGACAACCACTTCACCAGTTCATTGATGCATTTGTCACTGCTGCCCAAAACATGGATGCTAATACCTCATTCTGCAAATGAGGAAACTGAGAGGTTAAGTAATGGTCCCCGGATCTCATAGGAAGGCTCTGGGATGAGAGCCATCAAACTCCACAGCCTGTGTCCCTAACGCCCAGGGTGTGCGGGGCAGACAGGCATGAACGCAGGTCAGACCTGGGTCCTTTGTGGGAAGAGCGAGGGCTGGAGAACACAGAGGGGCCGGGAAGAGAAGGAGAGGGATCGGGGTGGCTGGGAGGGTGCTGAGAGGGAGCCCGGCCAGGGGCACGGAGCAGTGGGGCATCTGGGGACGGGGGTCTACACACACTCACCTTCCTTGAACACCCCGTTGACAGAGAAGCAGAGCATTGTGTCCTGAAAAGGAAGAGCCCAGGCGCTCAGTCACCACCTAAACCTCCTACCCACCTGAAGCAACTGGTCCTGCCCAAGATGGAAGCAGATGCTCACCGTGTGGAGCCACATGTCCACCACGAAGGAGCTGAAGTCATGCTGAGTTTTGGGCAACAGGCAGAGGGAGTGCACAATGTCACGTTTTGTGTGTTTCAGCAGCTGGACCCGCAGGTCTGTGGGGGGAGGACAAGCGAGGGAAGGTCAGGGGCTGCCATGCCCTGGGCTCTAGGACTGACCCCTTCCTGCCCCTTTTCCCGCTCCATCTCCCCATCACACACTCACAGGGGTCCTTGAGCTTCTTCATATTCCTACTGTCCTTGACGTACTCCCACAAGCTGCTCCTGGGAGAAAAAGAGAAGCAGGGGGAGGTGGGCGGCCCCAGTGTGGGAGTTTGCAGGAGCTGCCCTGCGTCTGCTGGGGAGCCACACGGCCCAGGAGCAGAGTGTGAGCTGTGATACTCACGGAGCTGGGTCCTCGGGGTTGAAGGGAATGGTCAGGGAGAAGTAGGCCCTGTGATGGTAAGCACTGAGGAGACCATGTCGGTCTCCAGAGTCGTAGATCATGTAATACCTGAGAAGGAACAAGGAAAACAGGCTGTCTGTGTGATCTCGACCCAAGTGAGTCTTGGAAGTCCCTGTGAGGGACGGTTCTTGGGTGGCCTGGGCCATCTCAGAATTCCCTGTTTCTCATAGTCCCAGGGGTACTTACTGCTGCAGGAATGTCAGGATCAGATTCTTCAGCATCTCAGATCCATTATAGTTTTCCTGGAATCAAAAGGCATTCGAGGATATGTGGCTGATAAAGCCTGCCTTGCAACACTGCAAATGTTATTTGATTCTTCTTCCTCACCTTGCAGGGCTTTACTGCATAGGGAGTGTCAATGTCAATGATAATTGGTGGGGGTAACTCCTTGCCATCCTGGGGAAAAGAAAAGGAAGTCAGCATTGGGGACTAGGGAGGCAGCCCTGGATGATCCCAGAAAAGGACAGGCCCAGGAGGGTGAGGGTCAGAGGTCAGGTGCAAAAGAGCCCTGGAAATTCTATGGGCAATATACAGTGGGCGTCTTCATCATGAGGTCCTAGAAGTGTCTACTGTTACATGCAACTTTAGTTGTGTGTGTGTGTGTGTGTTTATGGATGTTTTTTCCAGGGAGTATATCCATGTCTTTTTCAGGCATCCATGTCCCCTAAAATGGACAAGGGTCTGATGCAAACATGTAATCTAGGCAAGACCCAAAGAGCTTGAGGGCATCTGCAGAAGTCACCAAGTTAGTAAGAGACAGTGATGAATATAAGCACTTACCAGGCGTAACAGCTTAGGGAAACATTCTCTGATGGCACTGTCCAAAACCAAATACAGAGACAGGTGGTTGATAGTTCAAGGTTGCAGCGCTTCTTTTGAGTTAAAACACTGACACCATAAACAGACATCAGTGTGTTCTGGCCCATCCAGCAGCCCCCTTTGCCCACCTCAGCCTCTGATTTTAAGAGTTTTGGGTCCACCTCCCTGCTGAGCACTAAGCACCTGTCATCTGAATCTCTGAAAGGCAGTCTCCTCATCTCTCTCAACACCTTCACTTTAGTATTGCTTCCTATCCTCCCTTCCTTTCCCTACCTCCGGGTTACCTCTCACCTAGACTACGCTGACTCTCTTCTCCAGTACCCCAAAAGCAGCATTTCAAATCCATCCTGCAGGGCTTCCTTCCTCTTCTAGGCACCCATGGTAGGGATGGTAACCATGCAACATGTTGGGCTGGGGGCCTGCTGGATGCTGGTTGAGTCTCTGTCACCTGTGTGAGCTCAGTCTGAGCTGGGCGTTGGAAACAGCAGCCACAGGGGCAGACCTTCCCCAGAAGGAGTAAAGGGTCAGCTCCCAGCTCAGTGTGGGGCTGAGTGAGGGTCTATGCCTCCCTCTCACGAGCACTGTCTTCTCTCCCAATGGTCCCTGCACCTGTCTTGCTTGGTTCTTTACCTGAGGAATCATATCTGTCTCAGGCTGCCCAGGGCTCCTCTGAAGGACCAGGCAAGATGATGTGATGTGTGTTGGGATGGAGGGGCAAGTGTCCCCGAGAGGCCTCTCTTTCTGTCTCCTCTACTTCCTCTGCCCTCTGCCTTCCACTCCCCCTTGGGAAGCCCTCTGCTCACTGTCTGTGACAAACTTCTGGCCCCTTGACTCAAGGAACCCTGCTTCTTCCACAAGAAGGGCCCAGCTCCTGGTGTTGGGCCAGAGGAACGGATGTCATGTCAGGAACCACCAGGGCTTTACCCTGAGTATGTGGCAGGAAAGCCCCCTTGTCAACCTGGGGTTGGAGGGAGGACCGTCTTGGAGGAAGGGAAAGAGGACTTCTCTCAGAATGGGGGAGGGGAGCCCCATATCAGCATAGAGTTGGAAAGCCTGTCTCAGCCTGAGACCCTGAGCTGGAGGACCCTTCTCAGGCCAGGGAATCAGCATCTGGCTCCTCGTTCTGGTGACGGGGGGAGTCCCACTTTGTGGAGCACGCTCTTGGGAGGACTTGGTAGAGAATGCTGGGTGCAGCGTTTGGAAACAGACCCCAGAGCACCTGAAGAGGTGAGCAGGTCAGAGGAAGGACACTCCTCAAATGTGAGGGACACAGAGAGAGCAGAAGGTGGGGTCTGTGCTCCTTCTCGAGTACCTGGGTTGTCCCTTCCTGCACACATGCGCTCTCAGGGGCAGTTCAGGCTCCCAAGGGGGCAAAGGTCCCCGGAAAGGTGCCAGTGGTTATCACCAACCTTACGTAGGTGGAGTGGTCTGGGAAGGTGCCACACAGTGGGTTTCCTTGCAACCACAGCTCTTCGAGATCCAGCCCTTTCATCTTGCTCAACTCCCAGGCTGACTTCAGCTGAGAAATATGGGGAGGAAATTGGAAAACGAATCCCAGGGAAAGAGACACTTCCAGATCCTGCACCTCCACCCCCACCCTCCCTGACAGGTACCTTCGCCAGCCTCCTGTCATCACTGTGATGACCACGACTCCCCAGCTCTCAACCCAACTTTGATCTGGCTCCCTCCTCTCACCTCATTTTTGCAGAGGTTCAGAATCTTGACTGTGGGGGCCATCTGTATAATGTCAGACAGGCCATCCAGACGGTACAGTTTGTTGCTGCTCAAGTTCAAGGACAACAGCTTTGGGGGGAGAAGAGTTAGAGTGACAGTTACTATCTAGGGCCTGGGAGACCAACCTGCCCTCCGCCCCATGTCTTCCACCCCTTACCATAATACCAGCACTAGGCCTACAGCCTCACCTCAGGGAAATCCTTTTCGATGATCTGCAGGGTGGCAGCCATGCAGTTTCTTCGATTCAGAATTATATCAATATCATGGCCCACCAAGTCTTCAGGAAGCCGAGGGAAGTGAATCAGAAGGCTGAGTGGGGTCTGGGGCCAGCACTAACCAGCACCCACACCACACACGTTACCCTCCCTAAGTCTCCCTCCAGGAAGACCCCTCTGCCCTCCCCTGTCCTAGAATTACTGCTGTCAGCCATACCTGGGTCAAAGCGGAGATTCTGGAGGTCAAGGGCTTGCTGGGAGACATTATATCGTTTGTTCAAAGTCAGCTGCAGAGAGAGATGGAGAGAGCCACTCTGAAGCTGCGATGGTGACAGGAAATTTGGGGGCGAGGGGAACTGGGGGCTGGAGGAAGAAGAGGTGGGTCTGAGTGTTGGCACACCGCATGCCTTGAGTCTACACTACCTTTAGCTGCTCCATTTCTTTTGGCTCCAACTTATTCAGCACAGAGTAGGGAACAGTAGAGGGACTGACAAAGATAGCCACCTGCAGGAAGAAGAGGTAAGGTTAGTACCAGGAACTTTAGTTCCAAAGAAGAGGACCAGCCCCTGGACTGTCCTGTCCTGGGATAAGGTACAGGTAATGCCCCTGACACACACCTTTTCATTCTCCTCATCACAAATCTTGTAGCTGACATCCTTCAATGCAGAGGCAGTGCTAGCACCCTGGACAAAGAACCGAGCCCGGTTTTTCACATAGTGGAACTGCAGGATGGGGAGGTAACAATAAGTTCAGAGGACAAAGCCTTTCCCGTCAGTGGGCTCCCCATCCCCCCTCTTCCCTCTGCCCACTCATCTGGCTTCACCATCCTCTCTTACATCCACTGGAGTGAAAGGGACACTGCATTGGTTCTGGATTGAGTTCATTAGCCACATCTTGTCATAATTTATCCCATAAGGAATCTAAGGATGAAAAGCAGGGATGGGAAAGAAGCGAGACAACATAGAATTAAGACTGGAGAACAGACCCAACACAATGTTCTTTTCCGACCTTCTACTGAGCTTGAAAGGACTTTTAAAGAAGGGACCACTGGCATGATTTCTTATGTTTGTGCCTAATATGGATTTACTAAACACTCTTTCTCTCCATACAAAGCTCTCCTCGAAATTATCAAGGTGTTAGAGATGATCTTTCTTAAAGTTTCAGGAGATCCTACCTAGTGCAGACACTGCCTGTCCCTCACACAAGGTCTACAGAGACTCGACACCCCATCTCCCACACTCAGCTTGCCAAGCTGAGACCTCCAGTGTGGAGTTGCTCCATATCCTTGGCAGTAGTTTCCATCTTTGCCTTGAGACAGTCTAATCTGTTCTCCTTATAGTCAGTGTGTTCTCTTTATACTGTTTCTTTGAATTTGCCCTTAGATGAACAAGATTGATAACTCTTAGCAATATAGTACAGATTATAAACTGTCCCCAGAAAATAAACTAGTGTCTCTACATGAGACCAACACAATTCTCCCTGACTTTTCTCTCCTAAACATTCCATAAATTTTTCAGGACACTCACTGTGATCTTGAACCAGCTCCCTGGGGTTCCATCTTGTGCGTTCTCTCTCATTTCTCTCTGCGGAGGTTTTCTATCTCTCCACACAGTAACACGGATGCAGCCTTCACTATGACATCTCACTCTCCTCTTGTTCCAGTAGGTGGTATACGGAGTGCTGCAGGGGAATGTGGAGAGAAGGAGGGTGAGTGGCCATAAATGCTAAGAAAGTCTTCCGTACAGCCTTGCTTCTCTGACACCAGGACTATGATTAGGATTACTTAACCTCTATTCCACTTCTAGCACACTTCCGTTTTCCAGTGAGAGAAGAGAAAGAAGAGCATGGAGAGTGAAAGGGTTGCACAGTCCTAGGGGCTGCTGCATGCAAACTCTGCTGCCTGGTCACTTACTGTCTCACTTGGGGGTCCTCCTGGACATCCCCCATCACCATGTTTCCATCCTCCTCCTGGAGGTGTGAAGGCTGAGGCTCACATCCACCACGTTCATAACGAGGGCTCCTCCTGCCAAAATTACCTCGGAAAGAACCCCAACCTTCATTTCTTCCTTGACATGAGCTACTACCATAACTGTATTCTGAAAGGGGAACAAAAATACAAATTTGAAGACACATCAGTGGTTCACTTACCATGTACCACATCTTAGGCTAACATGATGGTAGGGAAAACAAAGTGCCAACCTGCCCTAAGGGACCAATCACACACAACCTACCTTAAGGATCCAATCCCACAAATCCCAGAAAGGAAACTCTCTGCCTGTGCAGATAGAAGGCACTATCAGGGGAGGAATCAAGGGGGAGCAGCAGGAGGAGGAGGAGAAAGAATTAGGAGAAGAGGAAAGAGGAAAACCGTGTTGAACCCTTTAAAACAATGGAGCAGGATTTATGAAGAACAGAGGCATATGCATTCACAGGTTAGACTGGACACCAGTCATACACCAGGAAGGCACCTGAATCTTGCCTCCTCTCAGGACTTTCTAATAATCACACCAGTACTTGGGAAGCAACCTCTCTCATGCTTCCCAAGTCCATTCAGTCACCAGACTGATTCCACTAACAACCAGCAAGCTGTCCTTCCTTTGACAGTGCAGTTAAAGCATTAGTGTCAGGTAGGACTGATGTAATAGCCTCCTAAACTGTCTCCCTCTCTCCAGCCTTGCCCTCAGCAGTACACTGTTTGAAATGCCCAGAATGAACTCTCTTTTGGACCAGCCTGAAACGTCTTTCAGCTCAGGAGGCAACTCTTCCTAACCTCAGTTCTTCTATAACAAGTGTCTGAACGACAACCTGGAATGATGTGTCAAGTACCATTTCCAAGTGTTTAGGGATTCTTCTTTTTTCTCTCTATTACTGACTTCTAATTTGACTCCATCATGGCCAGGGAACATACTCTGTATGATTTCAATTCTTTTGGAACTTACTGAGGTTGACGGTCCAGAAGATGGTTTAACTTGGTGAATGTTACATAGACCCTCAGGGGGAACAACTGTACTCTGCTGTTGTTGGGTGGATTGTTCTATTTATACCATGTAGATTCTGTCAGTTTATTGTGTTTTTCAGATCTCCTATATCCTTGCTGATTTTTCTCTCTAGCAATTGGATCACTTGGTAAAAGGAGAGTGGGTGTTGAAGGCCCCAAATATAATCATGGACCCGGCTACTTCTCCTTTCAGCTCCATCGGTTTTTGCTTTGTGTACTTTGAGGCTCTGTTGTTTGGTGCATCAAATTTAGGATCGTTATGTCTCTGTCGTGGACTGATCCTTTTATCATTATGCAATGCCTCTCTTTATCTCTTATTCACCATCATAACTATAACTGCTGGGTATATTTCCAAAAAAATTTAAAGTAGAGTCTCTAAGATATATTTGCACATCCATGTACATAGCAGCACTATTCACAACAGCCAAGATGTAGAAGCAATTAAAATGTCCATCGATGGATAAATGGATGAACAAATTATGGTACATACAAGCAGTAGAATATTATTTAGCTTTTTAAAGGAAGGAAATTCTGTCATATGCTACAGCAAGGATAAACCTTGAGAACATTATACTAAATGAAATAAGCCAGTCATGAGATGACAAATACTGTATGATTCTACTTATAAGAGGTATCTAAAGTAGGCAAATTTATAGAAATGGACAGTAGAATGTGCTTACCAGGGCCTGGGAGGAAGGAGCAAAGGGGAATTGCTATTTAATGTATAGAGTTTCAGAATTGCAGGATGGAAAAGTTCTGAAGATTGGTTTTACAACAATGTGAATATACTTAACAATACTAAACTGTACATTTAAAATTGGTTATGATAGTGAATTTTATGTTATTTGTTTTTCACCATAATTTTTAAAACTGCATATTATAGTATGATTACTTAAAAGGAAATATTAAGGAAAGTTTATGTTTTGGTATGTAAATACAAAGAAGTCAAGGTAAAGGAACACGGGAAAATACCAACTGTGTTCATAAATAAGTAGCTGGAATACAGACTATATATACTTTCATGTTCATGCTTTAGTTGTATAAAAGGCTGGGTGAGGGTTTTTCCAGGTGCTTGGGAGGAAGCACTATTCCCATGACTCATTACACAGCATAATAGAAACAATTACTGGTAATCAGATCCACCTGTCTTCTCTCTCTGATTATTAAACTAATCACGTTGAGTGATTCACCCAACTTCTGATCTTAAATTACATATATGTAAACATCAAGATTTAGAGCTAACTCCCACCTTGATCAAGATATAAAGCATATACCATACTCCAAATGATTCCCTCTTAATCTTTTCATTTCCCAGATCCATGTAAACCTTGACCTGTGTTCAGTCTCTGTATATTCATTTTGCCTGCTAGGAGTTTCTTATAAATGGAATCATACATACTGTACACCTTTGTGTCTGGCTATTTTAAAAAATTATATGAAACACTTTTTTTGTGTGGAGGTACTGGGGATTGAATCCAGGACCTCGTGCATGCTAATCATGTGCTTCTACCACTGAGCTATACCCTCCCCACTGTGTCTGGCTTTTTTAAGTCAGTGTAATATTTTGGAGAGCCATTTATGTTCTTGCCTAATTTATTGCTGAGTAATATCTCACTGTATGCATTGTAGTTCTCAACCTTGTTTATACAGTAGAGTCACTTGTGGAGATTGAGAATATCACTAGCACCAGGCTACATTCACAACAATTAAAGTGGAATTGGGGTGAGACCCAGGCAACAACATTTTCTAAATTCTCCACGTGACTGCAGTGTGCAACCAGGGTTGAAAGTCACTTCATTAAAGTATCAGCTTTTGGTTTATGCTTGCCAGAGATCCTAGGAATGGATACTACCTCATTTTGCTGGCTTTCCACTCTGCTGTTTTAGGGACTCAGTGATTTCATTAGCTTAAATCAGAGATTGGCAAACTACAGCCCATGGGCTAAACCTGGCTTGTGGCCTATTTTTCTACAGTTTGCAAGCTAAGAATGGTTTTTACATATTTGAATGGTTGAAAAATAATATTTCTCGACATGTGAAGATTATTTGAAATCCACGTTAGTGTTCATACACAAAGTTTTATTGGACCACAGCCATACTGTGTCCATGAAGGCTTTCACTCTACAAAGCAGAGTTGAATAGTTACAACAGGGACCTAATGGCCCACAAAACCTCAAATATTTGTGATCTGGCCCTTTTCAGAAGTTTATCGAGCTCTGGCTTAGGAAAGTGTCCTTAAAACAAATGTACAGTAACTGTGGTAAATGTCTGATGGTCCCTTTGGCTAAGTCTAGGAAGATTTACTGTAGTTACTTGTGACTTCATTGTACAGTCCTTCCCCAGTAGTCCATTCATTAAAGGTGTTCTGGGTCAAGTGTGGGAACTGAGTAAGGGATTACCAGTTGCCATCAAGATAGCTCAAGTCACCAGATCTAGAGATTTACTTATTTATATTTTATGTTCTTATATTTTACTATGAATAAATACTTATTTATCTATTATTCATTTTTATGCTGATCAAATGCAACCTTAAAGGATGTTCAGATATTTCAAGATCCAGAGGATCTGTTGATCAACTAGCCACCTTCAAAGGTTGGTATAGATCAAACCAACGTGCAAACCCTTTTGTACTTGCTCCTTATTAAGGTAAACAGCATTCAGGTTAACACAGGAGCTTAAGTGCTCCTACTGCGCCTGCAACTCCAGAATCCCCACATCCCCACTGAAATGAGGGTGACCATGTCAATGACAGGATCTCCCATCTCATCTGTGGTCTACACAAGTCAGCCACCTCAGAACACTTCAAGATGAAGATGCCCTCCTCACTAATATGTTTCTCAAAGCTGTGGGGAAGGGAGTGTCCTCTGAGTCCCTACAGCAGGTGCATGGTCCACCGACTTACATTGACTTCAAAGGCATTTCCACTCAAATGACCGCAGGTGGTGACTCTTGCAACTGTTTCACCATTGCGTGCCATGGAACACCAAAACTTCATGCCCCCATATCAGCTGGATCCTTGCTATCTTCAGATCCACCTTGGCCAGATAACTTTTCCCAGATCCCCACTTCCTTCAGGGCCTCTGGCTTGCAGCCAAATTTTCTGTCAAGTACTCTATTAATCACAGTCCCCACTTGCCTCTGTTAGCTATTTATTCTAGCTATTTCATTAAAATAAGGCATCCTTAATAAAAACATATTATATCACTTACAAAAACTCTGTGAGGTTCATAAAAGCATGCTTAGATGCTGCAAAGCCAGGAGAAGCCCACTCAAGCTACAGGACTGTTACAGCTGAAATACTATTGCTGTCTACACGCTAACCAATATGTATGACAGAGACTGAATTCCAGGCACTCTGTGGTAGCTGCCCATAAAACCCAGACACCTCTCCCACCATATGTAGCTGGTCCTGCACGTGGCTCTCACATTACTCAGTTTTACCTCCAAGTTTCACTATGATGCATATGTTTAATACACAGAGATCCTGTTTGGGACTCTAGACGCAAGTAGGGGGTCTAACACTAACATAGCTCTGCATTCTTGTTTTTAGCTTTCCAGTCTCCACAGTACAGGAAAACATACAAAAATGTTTATGAGTGTTGGAAAAGTTGCGAAGTGAGCCAATTCGTGGTATATTCCATAGGATTTTTTTTTGCTATTGTAAATGGTATATTCACAATGAAAATATTATTTTCTATTTGTTGCAATTATTTTGTGTATATTAGTCTTACAGCCAATAAACTGGTTAGTCTCTATTATTACAATTTTCTGTAGATTCTCTTGAATTTTATGTGAAGGCAATTATACTCAGTTTTGTTTCCTTTCACTTTTATACATGTATTAATTAATGTATATATATTGTGGCTTACTGCAATGTCTAGGAGACTCAGTAAAATGTTGAACAGAAGTGATTACATGAATCACCTTTGCCCCTTCTGATTTAAAATGGAATGCTTTTAATGTCTCACTACTATGTATGGTATATGTCGTAGTTTTTTTTAAATACCAATTATCATTTTAAGGAAATATCTTTCTATTCCTGGTTAGCTGAGAGTTATTTTTGTTGGTGTTTAATCTTGATTGGTTATTGAATTCTATTGTACACCTTTTTTTCTGGAATCTTTGTGATAATCATTCTTTTCTTGCTCCTTTAGCATTATGGATCTCCAAATGTTAAGCCAACATTGCCAGTCTGAGATAACCACAACTTTGCCTTGCTGTATTGTTTTAGCCATTGCTGGATTATATTTGCTATTATCTTATTTCTAATTTTTTTGCATTTTTATAACCAATTAAGATTGACTACTAATTTTGCCTTCTCATGCATTCCTTGCCAAGAATACTGTTGATATTAATATTCTGTTTCTTCAATATAAAAATTTTCTAGAATTTACCCACCTAATATAAATTTTCAAATTATCAGCATATCTTTTTCATAATATTATCTTTTACATCTTTATTGTAAGTACATGGATGACACCTTTTTCATTCAAAAGTGGCTTATCTGTGCCTTCTAATTTTCTTGACCTATCTTGCCAAAGGTTTCCTTATTTTTTTTATATTTTGAAAGCACCAACACCTAGCATTTTTATTCAACTCTTTTGTATCTGTTATCAATTTCATTAATTTTTGCTCTTTTTTATTTTTTTTCTTGACAATATGGAAAGGCACAAGATTACTTTTATTAAGTATATGACAAATCAACAGTCTTTTCATCTACCATCAGGTTTTCTTTTATAATTGTTATCCTTGAATAGCATGGACAGCCAAATATCCAATACATCTAATTACTTGGAAAAGACCTGTGACTTACCAGTGCTGGGGATTTAATCAAGCCCATTGTTGGAGTATCAGATGATTAAGGGAGATGGAATTGCAGCAATGAAGTAAAGGAATTTCTATGATAAGTATACATGAACTTCATTTAAGAGGGTAGCATACAAAAATGTAGAAAGGAGTAGGAGTAGAAACAGCATGGACTGTGAAATCATATATCTCGAATGTGTTATGTCACTTACTGCCTATGTGATTTTAGGCAAGTACTTAATCTTTCTGAGTTTCAATTCCATTATGTGGTAGTCAGTAATGCTGTTTGCCACGAGTTTCCATTTCTCCCTGTTCTGGGGACTTGGCAGACTGCACTTCTTAACCTCCTTTGTTTGGGCAGGGCTGTGTATGTGACTAGTTCTGGTTAATGAGTTGTGAGTAACATGTGTTATTTCTGGGCCAGAACATATGGTTGTTGGTTTGAGACCCTCCAGGGCTCTCTCCCCCTCAGGCACAGTGACAGACAACTTTCTAGTTGGTGGCTGCTCTGCTAGTTTGGGTCTCCAAGTCATTCCAATAAGAATGGCTCAGACCCTAAAATGTCCACCATCCTGTGATGGACATGCACCTGCCATCAACATGTAGTGGGAATGAGGAACATGCCATTGAGATTTGTGGATTGTCTACTACCATAGCATAATCAAGCCTCTCCTGACTCTTGTATCTTATCTGTAAATTAACATCCTCTCAGGATTTTTCTGAAGATTAAATTAGATAACTTATATGACAAGGTTATCAAAGTGCTCAACATATGAGAGGAACTGAAAAAAATGGAACATACAATTATTAAATAATAACAAACTGTTTAAAGTGTGGAAAATTGGTATAAAATGAGAGATATTTCATCTGTTCATCATTACGGGTAAGTTTTATCATCCTTTCAAGAGAAGGGCAAATATTCATTAAAAAAAAGAGTAGGGCATTTTATTTTATATATAAGATTTCCTAATGACTAGCACTTATGTGCTTATTTCTTGCCATCATGATATCAGAAACATAAATTGAGGTTATATGTAAAGAATGAAAAAGTGGAAAGATTCAGCAAGAGAGAGAATGACTAATAAGACAGAGTTAGCAATAAGTAGTTTTTTTAATGAGAAGAATAGATTATAATCATTAGTAAATATACATTACATTATCCTTAGTAAACAAAAGTACAAGGTATTAATGTGGTAGAAGAGATTTAGTTTGAACAGGCTTTCTCAAAATGTTTCCTGAGAAACACTAGTACTTCAAATGGTCTGTGGGAAAATGTTCCATTCCCAGAACAGTGAAAAATAAATTTATATTGTTTTTAAGCCACCCAATTCGTGGTGTTCTATCATAGTACCCTGAACAGAGTAAGACACTACCCCTCTCTCTGAGATTCAAGTTGCATATTAGCATATTATCTTTAAAAATATGGCAATATAGAAATTCTTTTACCTTCATTTCTGCATGTCCCATATTTCTTTGATGGAAGAAAACATTTTTGTTGCTGCTGTCTCTCAGACATAGCTGTTTGTAGAACAAACCTGAAAGTGTTGAAATGAGAGAAAAATAAAGTGGCTATTATATAATAAAAATATCATCCCTTTAACTATCTCTCAAACAATAATTAAATCCCTCATAAATGTAAATACAACCTTTTATTTGCTGAACTTTACCGTTAAGTGCCAACTACATGACTTTTATGAACTGCATCACCTATAATTTTAATTAATATGTTTTTCTTAAATAAATTCACTACTTTTTTCCCACACAAAGAAAAGGAGGGAGTTTTCAAGGAGTCTAAGAAGGAATGGCTAGAAAATCAGGAGGAAAATCAGAAGCTAATAGTGCCTGGTTGGACTAGTTTAAGCCAGTTGGAGATCGCAATCAGAAAAAGATTGAGGCATTCCACCCCAAATGCACTTTGAAAAACTACTGAACAGCAAAGTAAATAAAAATAAATCCTGAATTTTCACATGATGGCTACTTTCACACTTTTATTGAAAAAATGTTAAATTCTTAAAAATAAAAACTCTCTCCTTTCCTCTCTCTATAGAACCAATTAAGAGACAGAAATTAAGATCAGATTTAGAATCATCTCTACAAATTGGCATCTAAGAGGTCTCTGGCATCCTTAGTAACTAACGCGTTCTGAGGAGGGCAGAGGAGGGTGCTGTACTGTAGACATTGAATGTGGAAGGGCGATAGGTAAGGGTAGGGCTTTAGTGTGGGGGAGGGGAAGGGAAAGGGGAACGCGGCGGGGAAGGGGGGTGGCCAGGGGGAGGGGGAGGGGAGGGGAGTTCCCACCAGGGAATCCCACCCCCTCACCCAGTTTCCAGAGTCAGGTTGCTAAAAGAAGTCCATGAACTCCTGCCACCCCATGTCCCGCCAATTCTCTGAGAAAATTTCTAGTACCAGCCGGCGCCCTTCCTACCGAATACTGCCCACCACAGCAGGATATAAAAAGTTGGTGGGAAGACTGAGATTCGAGCCAGGGTCTCATTTAAATTCTCTCCCTACGCCCCTCAGCCAGGATGCGGGCCTTAGTTCTAAAGATCTTCACCTACCAGTCTGTCTCCTCAGAAGGCTTAGCCGAGCTACCGTTCAGGGGACTCTCCTCACGCATAAAGGGCGCATCCTAGGGCGCACCCTGGGTCGCAATCCTACAACGTCACATGACTGCGCAATCCACGTAACGTGCCACTGCGCAGTCCATGTAAGGCGCCACTGCGCAATCCATGTAAGGCTTGTGTGGCGAGGGGAGGGGCGGGGGAGGACGGCTTAATGGAAAGATCCAAGTGACCTCAGGGTTCAGGAGCCCTCAATCCTTACCTGACTGAGAGAGTTGAGCCTCACAAGACCACAGCCTGTAATATGCCATAGGATTTACATGATCAACAGCGATTGGAGAGCTGCAGTGTTCACGCAACTGTAAAAGGCTTTGCCTTCCATGTGATGGTAGGAGCCACGTCACTGTAGACACATAGATCTGAAGATTTTGGTGGCCAGCAATCTTCAGGAGATAGAGATGACTGAGCTTGCCATGTGACCAAGGAGCATATGTAATCACTGCATCCATATTACCCTCAGAAGGACTTGGAAGGCTAAGACTTCCACATGCCACTAGCTAGTAAGAGCCACATGGTAGGACAAATCCATAGTGATGGGCAAGGTTTAGGAGTCCACTTTGCTCTAGTGAGTTGAAGAGCTGGATCTACAACATGATCATATTGTCAATATGTCCAGGGAGACTACATGAGCTCAGAGTTCAAGAGCTTATGGTGCTGACATGACTAGTACGTCTGGGCCTGCTGCCTAACTGTAGTCCACGTGATGGTAGCATACACATGACCACAACCTTAGGAACCCATAGTGCTCACAAGCTGGGTCAGCTTCCTGAAAGCAGGGTACAGTGAAAGTAGGGTTCTCCTGGCCGCATGTTACAGGAGACCATTCTCTTAATGAGACATGAAGATTTGAGGTTGCCTACATTTCCCAGCTCCCCATTCACAGTGGTGCCTCTGGGTGATCTTCCTTAGCACACAAACTTGGGTTTCACCTGCCCCACCCCCTTCTTTAATGTGCTAATGTGCTTTAGTTCACCTTTTAAATGTGCTAATTTGGTTTTTTTCTAAATAAACATGAAATTTAATACATAAATGAATACTTAGCAATGAACTAGGTCATCCCTAAAACCATAACCATGCCATATTGTAAGGACTACTTAAAAACTTAAGGAGTGGGTACAGGTAAGAATTGTTGACTTAATTTTATGCAAGTCTAAGAGAAATTAAAGCAAACCTAGTAAGTGGATTTTAGTTATTAATTTTTAAATGTATATAATGATTACTATGTGTCAAGCACTTTAAAATATTAATTCATGTAATAGTGGCAATTTTGTAAACTAGATGCTATTGTTATTTTTCCAGTTTTCACAGATGAGGAAGTTGAAGCACAGAAGTGTTGTCACTTGCTTATGAAGTCACTGAATTAATAGATGGCAAGCCAGGGTTTACCCCCCAGACACTCTGGCTCCAGACTTTGTGTTTTGATCACTCACGAGATTATCCAAAGAAAATTAATATTAATTCATTATTCAAACCAACTGGAAAGCCATCTTCAGTTACTGAAAAGTTGAGATCATGGAAGACCTCTTTGAAATGCCATTTAAATCATTTCAAGTACTACCAGTAATTTGATATAATCAAAGTTGAAGCCAATTAAGGACCTCAGATTCATTTTAATATAAAAATATAAACTTACACTTAATATGTGAAATATTTGTGTATTTAAAAGGTGGTATAAAATGCTAGATGTTAGTTGAAAACATTTCTTTTATTTTTAAACACTATAAAGAGAAATATTGCAGACTTTGAACATCATGCCTGGCTCTTGACAGAATTCCAAAAATTAAAAATGAGTGGAATCTGAATTAGACAATAGCTTACTTATATTTTGTCTGTGTCTTCCTAAAAAGAACAGAGAAAAGGGAAAGAAGATATACAATATAGTTTTTTTAAATTGCAGTTTTATAAGCACCTCTTTTGCTAATTTGTGTGGAAAACTGAAGCTTTGTCTGTATATCCAAAATAAATTTAATGTGATCTTTCTGGTTTACCGGCTTAGGCAAACTTAATACAGTACAAGCAGTGGGATTATTTTGCTAGAACCCTGCAACATGGTATGGCTACATAAATAAACTGAAGAAAATACAACAGACTAAATTTCGCACCATGTTTAGATTTGAATATACTAGTTAGTAAGGACAACAGACTATGTGTTTGTAGTTTTAAGCCTATTGAAGGAAGTTGTGAATTTTTAGAGTAACTGTATTTGGGCAAATTGGTGTTCCTTAGATAATTTTGGAAAATTATTTAATGGACATATGTAAATGCAGGATATGAAAATGGAGCCATATTTACATTATGAAACTTCAAGTTGGATTTAGGAATCATCTATATACAATCACAGGATGGAATCTCATATCAAGACCTGATGTCTGTCCCAACTCTAGTTTCTGTAATTGCCTACAGAAGGACAAATCTACCAATGGTGATTGAGATTGACTTCTTCCAAAAACAAACCCTGGAGTTCTAATTACAACTTTTCTTGGGAAAAGTCAGATATTGTTCTGTCAGTTCTAGTAGTCATATCATTTATTCTTTCTCTGAGATGATTATCAGGAGTTTTTCTTAGGATTAAAAATATATTAATTTACATCAGTGGGTGCCTGTCAGCCCTTTCTAGTATAAATTGGGGAAGGGAAGCTAAGCCTATGGATAAACACCTATATGAACACAGCTTATACGTGCTAGGCAGTTTAGGCACTACATTTATCAGGCACCGTGTCTATTCAGGTGAGGCAGGTTGATAAATTATTCGTCTTGAATGCTATTTGGCAAGATTTACTGAGAACAACTTTTACTTCTCTTATACTTCTGTTCTGTGGTGGACATTTTGGAGGTCACTGCTAGTGGCTTTACTTAACACAGAGAAATGGGCAAAGGGAATAACAGTTGTGATACTGTTAAATGCAAATACTCAAATGCTTTGGGTTCAAACACAAACACGTACAACTGAAGTAGAGATGCTATGTGAGTGTACTCTCAGAAAGTAAAATTGACTTAATCTGGTAATATTATCTGAGGGGATTTATCAGGTATGGCTGTACCTATATAAAAACTATAATCAAAACATGTTTTTATTTGTTCCTTTAAGTAATTCATTCATTAACTAGGTCAGTGTCAAGAAATGGGAAAGAAGAGAACCAACTGTAGATAGGGCTCCCTGTCAAAGTGCTCAATGGGCTCCCCTTCTCCGCAAAAAAAATGTAAAATTTAACAGCTGTAGGTGATGAACTCATTCTTGGGGACTACTACAGCACGGAAATAGAAAATTGCATTCACAATGAAAACTTTTTTGAGGCCAAAGGTTGGAATGGAGAGAGAAGGCAGGGATTCCTTATAGGGCTTTTGCTCATAAACTGTGCCATTTGTGATGGTGTGATTCTCTGATACAGTTTGAAAATCCCATCCGCATGAAGACCATTAACAAATAAATGTGTAATTAGGCATTTAAAATTAGTGGAAGGGGAGAATTTATATGGTCCCAGGTTGGCTCTTGTTATCCACTCACTGTTACTATTTTTTGCCACACCCCAAAATAATTTTAACTATTGTCTTTGATAGTATTGTGAGATCAGTTTTTATGTAAGCAGGCACATTGTTTTCTTGTTATAATATCACACTTCAATCTACTTTCTTTAGAAGAAAATTGGACTTTGAAGACTAAGTGATATCAATGGAGTTTTTATTTTCATAACATCACCAAATGATTTCTTAATCATCTTAAAATCAGTAGCCTATTTGGGCCCAATTATAATCTAATATGTACAAGATGCTCTACCAATTTTTTTTTTCACAAAATCTAAGAAAACATGGCATGTCCTGTGCTCTCTAAAAACTGACAGGTACTTTCAATAGTTGATTAGAACTGGATTCTGAAATTTGAATTTAGTCTGTTGTATCTGTTTTTATATGGGATACTTTTATACAAACCAGTAATTAAGTTTCTCAAATAGAGAGGGGAATCAAGATGGTGGAATAGGAAGACTTGGAGCTCACCTCCCCCCACAAACACATCAAAAATACATCTACATGTAAAACAATTCTCACAGAAAACCAACTGGAAACTAGCAGAAGATTGTACAACCAAAGCTGTAAGAAATATATCGACATAACCAGGAAGGATGGAAAAAACTTAAAAAGGCATCAGGATTGTATCAGCGCCCCTGTACAGGAAGGGATATGTAAAGGAGAGAAGGTGCACATAGGCAAATCCTCACCTTGGGGAGCCCCCTTGCCTGTTGGGAAAACCAGTGGGACAGACAGATGGGCTAGAGCAGCCTATAATCTATTCGTGAAGAGTGTGTGCATGCTGGTTTGCTAACGATTAGGGCAGACAGAAACCGTAGCTGGTGGCTGCTGCCTTGCTGCACTTCCCAATCTAAAGCACACACTGGGCAAGACCACAAAGACACACAACAGCTGAGCACTGAATCTCAGGCAGGCAGACCCAGGGAGAGGACTCAATCTAGCTATGTGGAAAAGCTGTAGGCATAACCCTTACAGACTTCAGACAATACTACAAAGCTACAGTAATTCAAAAAGCATGATACTGGCACAAAAACAGACATGTAGATCAATGGAACAGAATAGAGAGCCCAGAAATAAACCTACACACCTCTGGTCAATTAATCTATGACAAAAGAGGCAAGAGTATACAATGGAGAAAAGACAATCTCTTCAACAACTGGTGTTGGGATAGCTGGACAGCTACATGTAAATCAATGAAATTATGCCACTGTTCTCACACTATATGCAAAAATAAATTCAGAATATTTTAAAGATCTAAATAGAAGAAATGACACCATGAAACTCCTAGAAGAGAACATATGCAAAACATTCTCAGATATAAAACATAGCAATATTTTCTTAGATCAGTCTCCCAAGGCAAAAGAAATAAAAGCAAAAATAAACAAGTGGGATGTTATGAAACTTAAAAGCTTTTGCATCACAAAGGAAACCACCAACGAAATGAAAAGACAGAGAGAAAATATTTGCAAACAATTTGACTGACAAGGGATTCCTATCCAAAATATACAAACAACTCATACAACTCAATATTGAAAAAACAAACAACCCAATCAAAAAATGGGCAGAAGACCTAAATTTACATTTCTCCAAAGAAGACATCCAGATGGACAACAGGCCCACAAAAAGATGTTCAACATCTCTAATTATTAGAGAAATGCAGATCAAAACCACAATGATGCATCACTTCACACTAGTCAGAATGGCCGTCATCAAAAAAATCTATGAGAAATAAATGCTGGAGAGGATTTGGAGAAAAGTGAACTCTTGTACACTGTTGATGGGAATATAAATTGGTGCAGCCACTATTGAAGAGTATGGAAGTTCCTTAAAAAACTAAAAAACTACTATATGATCCAGCAATCCTATGCCTATCTGGAAAAGACAAAAACTCTAATTCAAAAAGATACATGCACCTCAATGTCCATAGCAGCACTATTTACAATAGTCAAAACATGGAAACCATCCAAGTGCCCATGAACAGATGATTGCTTTAAGAATATGTGGTATATATATATATACACAATGGAATATTACTCGACCATAAAAAGAATGAAATATTGCCATTTGCAGCAACATAGATGGACCTAGCCAATATTATACTGAATGAAGTAACTTAGAGAAAGACAAATATTATTTATATGTGGAATCTAAAAAATAATATAAATGAATCTATATACAGAACAGAAACAGGCTCACAGACAGAAGACAAACTTATGGGTATCAAAGGGGAAAGAGAGGGGGAGGGATAAATTAGGAGTATGGGATTAACAGATACAAACTACTATACATAAAATAGATAAACAACAAGAGTTTACTGTATAACACAGAGAGCTATATTCAGTATCTTGTAATAACCTATAATGGAAGATAATCTGAAAAAATATATATATATTTCTGAATCACTTTGCTGTACACCTGAAACTAACACAATATTGTAAATCAACTATATTTCAAAAAAATTTCTCGAATAGTATAAAAGTTAATATGTATAGATGGGCAGACCAGAAAAATTGGAAATTTAGACTTAAATTCACTCATGTCACTTATGGAGTAGCAGCCATCAAAACACATGTTATTATAAAACTGTATGTAATTGGAAATTAAATAATTTTCTTTTTTTTCACATTTGCTACCTTAATCATAAAATCCTACTCTATCTACACAATTTTTAACTGGTAAATTCAGCAAACTTACACTCAACATCATAAAACAAAAGTATCATCAGGCAGAAATTTTAAAACTTCAGAAGAGGGAGGTGATTTTTCTTGGTGTAGTTTCTTAAAGGGAACACATTCTTTTGAAAGAGATTGTAGTAAGCTTATGATTTGTTTCTTGTAATAAACTTATCTCTGATAAATCATTATCAGTAATTAGACCTGGTGAAAAGGCAGGATAATCAGTGTTTTAAAAAATTCTTCTATTGAAAACATCAAAAACTGTATTGACTGATAGAAAATGACTCATTGGTCAAGTTGCTCAGCTGGCTTAGTCAATCATGAGATTATTTAAAAATGAAACAATAAACATGATTATTTTTATTTATCCATTTTGGCATGAAAACAACATGAGATTTATCTTCTTAACAGATTAATAGTACAATACAGTATTGTTATCTATAGGCACAAATGTTGTACATCATCTCTAAAGCTTATTCATCTTGCATAACTGAATTTATATATGTTGATTAACAACTTCCCATTTCTGCCTCCCCCTAGCCTCTGGTAGCCACCATTCTTTTCTTTACTTCTATGAGATTGACTATTTTACATACCTCATATATGTGTAGTCATGCAGTATTTGTCCTTCTGTGACTAGCTTATTTCACATAGCAAATGTCCTCAAGATTCATCCATGTTGTCACAAATGGCAGGATTTCCTTCTTTTTTGTTGAAGTATATATTTACAGTATATCTTTGTAATTTATTTTATACCTAATAGTTTGTACCTCTTATTCCTCCTCCTTATTCCTCCTCCTTTCCCTATGCCCACTGGTAACCACTAGTTTGTTCTCTATATCTATGAGTATATTCTCTTTTGTTATATTCACTACTTTGTTGTACTTTTTAGAGTCTACATATAAGTTATATCATTCACTATTAATCTTTATGACTTATTTTACTTAGCATAAAACCTTTCAAGTCCATCCATGTTGCTGCAAATGGCAAAATTTCATTCTTTTTTATAATTCCATAGAATTCCATATTTCTTTATTCATTCATCTGTTGATGGACACTTATATTGCTTCCATATCTTGGAAATTGTAAATAATTCTACTATGAACATTGGGGTGCATATATCTTTCCAAATTAGTTTTTGATTTTTTTGAATATATACCCAAGAGTGGAATTGCTGGGTCTTATTGTAGTTCTATTTTCAGCTTTTTGAGAAATCTCCATACTGTTTTTCATGGTGGCTGTGCCAATTGACATTCCCACCAACAGTGTACAAGGGTTCCCTTTCCTCCACATCCATGCCGACATTTGTTGTCTTCTTTTTCATGATAGCCATCTGACAGGTATGAAGTGATATCTCATTGTAGTTTTGATTTGCATTTCTCTGATGATTAGTGATGTTGAGTATCTTTTCATGTGCCTGTTGACCATCTGCATATCTTCTTTGGAAAAGCATCTATTCAATCATTCTGCTCATTTATAATTGAGTTTTTTTTATGTTGAATTGTATGAGCTGTTTACACATGTTGAATTTTAATCCCTTATTAGTCATATCATTTTCAAATGTTTTTCACCATTCAGTAGGTTGTCTTTTAATTTTGTTGATGGTTTTATTTGCTGTGCAAAAGCTTTCAGGTTTAATTAGAATTTGCTTCTTTTTCAAGGTTGAACACTATTCCCTTGTATACCATTTTTCTTTATCCATTCATCCATCAATAGACATTTAGGTTGTGCTCACGCAGGCACCCCTTACCTGTGTGGCCTGCTGTTGTCTATAGCAGCATAGCTACTAAACTTTTCCCTTGTTCTTTGCCCCAGGGCTCACACAGGCACCTCTCATCTGTGTGGCCCACTGTTGTCTATGACAGCATACCCTAATAAACTCCTTTTCTATTCCCATACTTTATCTCTGGTAAATTCTTTCACCAACCTTCGTGTCACCACATCAAGGGGCCACTGTGTTGTGTCCCACAACATTTGGTGGCCTGTACATAGCTAGGACTCTGGGGGAGCCCTTTGGGCTTCTCCCTCTTTCTCCTCCTCCCTACAGGAGTCTCCCCCTGGCTTGATCGGGCCCTCCCAGGAGGCCAGATCGTCAGGGCTGACTCCCTTCTCCCCCTGGCTTGATCGGATGCTCTGTTCTGGAGGCCAGAATCATCAGGGAAGTCTTCCATTTTCTGCTTTCCTTTCCTTTCTCATACTTTTCTGCTCTTCCTATTGTTCGGAAATTCCCTGAAGTCTTGCCAAGAATTGAGGAACCCTGGCTGGGCTACTCTCAGTGGGCTCTGAAACTCAGTCTGACAGACAGTAATGACCCCCAGCCCTTAGTGGCGAATGCACATGGGAAAGGTATATTTTGTTTTCTAAGTACCCTTCTCTCCCCTCCTCTTTCTCTCCCTTCCTCTATCTCTGGCCCTTGAGACTCTCTTTGGTTCTTGGGCCCAACCACATGGTGTACCTCTGCATCTTCTCTCTGCTTTTTTAGGATCACATCTCCAGATTTGCCCAGCCTCCTGCCTTTGATCACCATGCCAGGTAGGAGTCACAGGTGGATGATGTCTTTCCAGTGCAAATGAATCCAATAGCTCAATCTCAGTTCATACCTTTGGATGAAGTTCTTTGCTGTGCTGTATCAGATATGAATTCCACTCAGGTTGTAGTAACACAGGAGTCACTCTTGGAATATCTGATGAAATATTACCCCAGCATTACAATTCCACCTCAAGATAGTCTCTATACCTCTCTGAGAACTCTGATTAAAGAAAGGAAGATTTCTCACACTGGATACTTCGTAGTTACTCCTCACACTTACTTCATCACAAATACAACCCCCCAAGAAAATAAGAGAGTCCTATCAAATGAAAGCCCCTGGATGCCAACTTCCACTACATATCTGGTGAATGTGGAGAGCTGTGCAGAGTTAGTCAAAGAAACTGCAGCCCCATTTCCCACTGTCAGTCTTGCTGCTGTTTCCCTGATGTGTGCACTCAGGGTATACTGGAACTATCAGCTGCTGCACAAGTGACTAGAAAAGGCCAGAAAGGTCTTGGGGAATCCAAATCTTTGGTACAGAATTGAGCAGTTTCAGTGTCTGAGAAGAATCACTTCTGTGAGTGCACAAAAACTTTACTACACACAAAAGACAGATAAAAAGTCAAGAAGCTTGGTTTTAGCCTTGTCTGGCTCAGTATATCCAGAAAGGAGAAGTCCAGAACATAGCACAGCAGTTTCTCTGTTCAATTCCCACCAGAGGAATGGCCTGTCCGAGATGAAGATAACTTGGACAATATCCCTTGAGACATGAGGTAATCAAACAAATCAATCCCATTCTGACTGTTGACAACTTAATCAAACATTACTGTCCTAGTGCAAAAATATGAAGAACAGAAGAAATGTAACAGCCAGGGCACTTCCACTGATATGTTGACAGTCAGGCACAAATATCTTTCAAAAGTGTGAGTTAAGAAAAAGCAAGGCCAGTCTGTAAAGTTCGAAGGTAGGTCCATTCTCGTAGGGAAAGACACAAAACCAGGAGTCAGGTAAGTGGGATGCAGCCAGGAAGCGTTAGACTGGAGAAACAACCCAATATTCCTGCTACACAGCCCACCCCCAGAATTAAAAGCTCAAATGAAGCAGTAGTTCAGAAACCACTTGATGAGAATCCATCAGTGCAGATTCTTATTTGTTTTACAAAAACAAATTAGTAATCTTTTCCAGGGTTTGTCTCACTGAGGGAACCCAATACCAAAAGGTACAACATCCAGAAGACTAGTGATCTGAAACCCAGTCAGATTGCACCAAAGGGAAAGCCTTTCCAAAGGTCAGGGTCCTTGGATTCCTTAAGAATCTTTGAGAATGAAGTCGAATAGCCATGTGCTGAATAGTGTAATGATAAATTGAGAACAGAATCCATTTGTATGACTAACTCTATTGTCAAACCTATCAGCGATGACTTGAGATTCCCTCTTAAATTACTTTCAATGTAGTGTTTTGCAAAATGATTGTAAATGCTGTTCCTTGAGGGAAAGCATGTTGAGATATGATATGTATGGTGGAGAAAATGAGGCAATCCTTGAAGTCTTAAGGAAAAGTTATTCTCACTTTGACACACTAGAAGAGACAAAAGAAACACAGCATGCCCTGCCATCATGAGGGTCCTCTTCCTCAGACCTAGTATCCTCTGCTTATAGATTAATTGATAAAACAATATGCCAACTCCAAAATCTTGGTCTTTTAAATTACCCGATTGGTGCAAACCATTTGAGACAACCTGAGAGACAAGACAGAGACTCAAAGGAAAGTGTAATGAGAAAGGCATTTGTCCAGGAAGCAGAGTTTAGACAATGAAGGGCTTTCTGATGATAACCAGGCCTTGTATCAGAATTAAGTGGAAGATGGTGATGGGGCCTGCAGTTCATTATATCTAGATGAGGACGACTTTTCTGAGAATGATGACTTAATTAAAATGCTGCCTGGCCACTTTCAGTATCCCTTTACAGGAGGAAGCAAGTGGAATCATTCAGGAAAACAAAAGGTCACTGAAATGTCTGACTGAGTACACTAGCAACATACATAGAGGCATCTGAGCCTCAGGTACTTGAAGGAAATGAGCATTACAAACCCACTGGGTTGCTCACTAACCCAGGTGAAAGCCAAACCCCTAATCTCTCTGCTGAAAGCTGTGTCTTCAATTCAGGGACCCAGTCTGGTTTTAATGATGAAGAGGAACCCAGTGTAGCTAACTGTGTACAGGCCTCAGCACCTGCCGATGGAAGTATATTTGATTACTATGGCACAAGGAAAGATGCTTCTGAGGCTGAAACTCTCCAAGACTATCTTTGTGACACAAGAAAGAAACCAGCTAGCTGGAGTCAGAGTGCTCAGAATCAGGAAATGAGAAAATCGTTCACACAAAAGTTAGAAATTTTCAACACTTCACATACACCTGTGTTGGCTCAGGAGATCCAAAATGAGCTCAGTCACTTGGAAGGAACAGAAAATCACACATGGCAGGAGATAGTGGAATAGATTCTCCATGGACACAGAGTCTGGCATCTAATAATTCAGTCATTTTGGATGGACAACAAAAAAGATAAAATTTTCTGCAGAACTTTGAAGGCACAAGGAGCAGTCAAACGCTCACATTCAATTGTTTACTACAACTAACTCCATTCATAAATGTTTAATTCTTTTTTTTCATTTGGAAACTTTTTTTGTAAAAATGTACAGCATTAATATAGTATGTTTTAGTCAAGTGAGTATGTAAGAATTCTCTACAGCAAGCATTATGTTATTAAACTCATTACACATTTTGTTGTAAAAAAATAGACATTTAGGTTGCTTTCACATCTTAGCTACTGTGAATAGCACTGCAAAGAACATGAGACTGCTAATATTTCTTAAAGATTCTGATTATAATTCTTTTAGGTAACATATGGTTGTTTTATTTTTAATTTTTTGAGTAGTCTCTATGCTGTTTTCCATAGAGACTGCATTATTTTGCACTCCCACCAACAGTACCAATTTCTTCACATCCTTGCCAACATTTGTTTTTTGGTTATTTTAAATAATGACCATCCTAGTAAATGTGAGGTGAAATTTCATTGTAGTTTTATCTTGCATTTCGCTGATGGTTAGTGATGTTGAGCATCTTTTCATGTGCCTGTTAGCCATCTGTATGTCTTCTTTGGAAAAATGTCTATTTAAGTCTTTAGCACAATGGAAGATGGCAAGACAGAGAAAGAGGGACAAAAGAATTATAAGACAAACAGAAAACAGTTTTTTTAAATGACAATAGTAAATAATTCCTTATAAGTAATTACTTTAAATGTAAATGAATTCAACTCAAAAGACATACAGTGGCTGAAGGAATGATAAACAAGGTTGAACTATATGCTGTCTATAGAAGGCCAACTTTAGATTTAAGGACACACAAAGGTGAAAGTAAAGGGATGGAAAAAGATATTCCATGCAAATGGTAATGGAAAGGGAGCAGAGTGGCTATACATATATCAGACAAAATAGATTTTAAGACAAAAACTGTGAGAAGAGATAACGAAGGACATCACATAAAGATAAAAGAATCAATACACCTGGAAGACATAACATCTATAAATATATAGGCACCTCACATCAGAGCACTTAAATGTGTAAAAACAGACATTGCCAGGGGGAAGGATATAGCTCAATGGTAGACCGCATGCTTAGCATGCGTGAGGTTCTGGGTTCAATCCCCAGTCCTTCCATTAAAACAAATAAGTAAGTAAATCTAATGACCCCCCCAAAAATAAAAGAGACATTGCCAAAACTGAAGAGAGAAGTAGACAACAATACAGTAAGAGTAAGAGACTTCAATACCCCAGCTTTACTAATAGATAGATCAACTAGACAATCAACAAAAAATAATGGATTCAGATAACACCATAGACCAAATGAACCTAACACACACACACAGAACTTTCAACCCAACAATAGAATATATGTTCTTCTCAAGCACCCATGCAACATTCTCCAGAGTGGATCACATGTTAGATCACAAAACAAGTCTTAACAAGTTTATGACTGAAATCATACCAAGTATCTTTTCTGACCACAATGGAATGAAACTAGAAATCAACAGCATAAATGATGAAAGTGTATATAATAAACATTTTTTAATTAAAAAATAAAACAAAAAAGAAATCAATAGTGGAAAGAAAACTGGAAGATCCATAAATACATGAAAATTAAACAATACACTTTTGTACAACCAATGAATCAAAGAGAAAACCAAAAGGGAAATTTAAAACTATCTTGAGACAAATGAAAACAAAAATACAACATATTAAAACTTATGGGATATCACAAAAGCAGTATTAAGAGGGAAATTTATAGTGAAAAAACCTACATTAAAGAAGAACAATCTCAAACAACCAAACCTTACACCTCAAATAACTATAAAAAGAACAAACTAAAGAATAAACATGATTAAACTAGTTTGTGTAGATGCAGCCTAAGACAAAATGTGAGCAAAACCAAAATACCAGAACAATTTGTCTATCTGACATAAAACATCTTTATTAAAATTTACATTTTTATCTTGATATTTGGTTTTCAAATCTGCATATTTGTAGATTGGATTATTGTCTTATTTTAAATTTTCTCTCACATGCACATTTTGTGTCTGTTAAGACAAATATTCCTTCTTTTCTCTTCCAGTTTAGTTGACACACAGCACTGTATAATTTTAAGGTGTACAGCATAATGATTTGGCTTACATACACCATGAAACAATTATCACAGTAAGTTTAGTGAACATCCATTACCTCATACTGATACAAAATGAAAGAAATAGAATAGTGTTGCTGGGTAGAGTATGGGTAGAGTCTTACTAGGTTGCAGGTTTCTCTCTCTCAGGACTTTAAATATATCTTGCCACTCTTTTCTGGCCTGCAACGTTTCTGTAGAGAAATCAGCCGATAGCCTTATGAGGGTTCCCTTGTAACTAACTCTGTTTTTCTCCGCTGCCTTCAAAATCTTCTCTTTATCTTTAACTATTTTAATTGTAATATGTCTTGGTGTAGGTCTGTTTGGGACCCTCTGTGCTTCCTGTACCTGGAGATCGGTTTCCTTCTTTGAGGTTTGGGAAGTTTTCAGCCATAATTTCTTCAAATACATTTTTGATCCTCTTTTCTCTTTCTTCTCCTTCTGGGATCCCTATTATGTGTAGGTTGGCACTCTTTATATTATCTCATAGATCTCTTATATTGCCTTCTTTCTTTTTTCCATTTGTTTTTCTGTCTGCTGTTCTGATTGGGTGATTTCCATTATTCTATCTCCCAGATCACTTATTCATTCTTCTGCCTTATTTAGTCTGCTATTTATTGCCTTTAGCTCAGCTTTTGTCTTGGCAAATGAGTTTTCTAATTTTAATTGGTTCCTCTTTATAGTTTCTAGTTCCTTGTTACAGTGATCTGCATTTCTATTGATAGCCTTTCTTAATTCCTTCAGTATTTTTATTATCTTCGTTTTGAGCTCAGGATCTGGTAGCCTGGAGAAGTGTGTTTCATTGTTCTTTCAGGGGATTTCTCTTGTTCTTTTAATTGGCAGTAGTTCCTCTGCTTCTTCATTTTACTTATATTTCTCTGACTATGAATTTAGGAGTAATAGTTATCTACTGTGGTCTCAAAGGGCTATTTATATGTGGGAGCGTCCCCCTGTAGCCTGCATGCATCTGATATTTTTGTCACAAGGGCTGTTTTTAGTGTGGATGGCTGCCATGTCTTTCCTCTGTGTGTGCTGGCTGCTATTCCTTTGATAGGGGGTGTAATCAGTGTTGTGGTGACTAGAGCCTGCACTGAATGTTAAGTGGGGCCTCCTTTTTGCTCTGTGGTTGTCACAGCCCTGCCAGGGTCCAGGTTTGTTTCCTGGTTGTGAGTAGAAGTCCCCAGATCCATTTCTGAGCTGCTGTGTGAGGTAAGCAGGACTGAAGCATTCCTACTAGAAGAGGAGCCACTGAGTAATCCTCCACAGGACATGTCCACTGTGAAGTGCCTTCTGTGGTGTCACCTGTCACCCACTGTGTGGGCTCCTAATGTATGCTGGCATTGGTGCTGCCCTTGAGCGCCCCTCAGCCATGGGGATGCAGGCAGTCTGCCCTGGTGTCCCTCAGGCACTGTGCTCACAAGGCCAACAGCGCAGATCTGCTGAAGTCAGGCACCAGGACCCACCATAGTCAAAAATTGTTGCACACCTGGATCTACCATGGGCTATAAGGTCAGCCCTGACCCCAGCCCTGCTTCCTCATGCACGCACCTACTATTAACACCAGACCTGTCCCAGCTGGGCAACAGTATTCTGCTCAGTTGTCCTGCATGTGTGAGTTTACAAAGGCACTGATGGCATGAATCCACCAAATCCACCTGGGACACAGCTCAAATTTCAGCCCTGCTTCTAAAGTTGTGTGACCCCTGGGAATAGGCTCAGATATCAGCCCTGCCTCAGCTTGGGGGAAACCACCAGTGACTGCACCCTTCCAAAGCAAGCCAGAAGGAGACTTCTATGGCAGGGTCCCACTCCTCCCTTCATGAGTGCACATTAACAATGGGGCTTTTATGGCAGGACCATCCCCTGTGAGCCGCTGAGAAGGAGGCTGCTATGGTGCGGTCCTGCCCCTCACCTTGTGCATGCCAACAATGGGGCTTTCCCTGGCGGACCTGGGCTCCTTTGCACACACTCCCAGTTTCAGCCTGTACCACTCTCCAACCTCCTTAAGCTGTCTCTGTGCATCCAAACCCAGTCATCTCCCCAGGTATGTCTTCTAAAGCTCGAGCCTCAGCACTCAGTCCCAGCATGCACAAATAGGCTTATGTCTCTGGCTGGGGATTGCACATATCCTTTGTGTCAGTCTCTCTGTTCTGCCTGCTGCAAAGTGGCTGCTACACTCTCCTCCAAGCCTCTGAAGCTCCCCTTCTATCCCAGCTGATCCCTCCTTTGGTGAAGGTGCTTACCAGGGTGAGCGCACTTTTCTTTCAGTGCTCCCTCCCCAGGGTGCAAGGCCCATCCCAATTCTTTTTTTTCTTCCTACCCAGTTGTGTGGAGGTTTGTCTTGTAGCTTTACTTGTATGAGATCTTCTGCCAGAGTTCAGTATGTATTCTGTGAGAATTGTTCCATATATAGATGTATTTTTGATGCATTTGTCAGAGGTGAGCTCTGTGTCCTTCTATTCTCCCATCTTGAATCCCCTCTTCTACAAATGCTTTTTTGATCCCACCAGAAAACTTCCTAAAGTGAAGAAAAGATTTAAAGGGGAAAAAATCAGAAAGTAGAGAAAAAAGGACATCAGACAAAAAATATGAGCAAAATTTTAGAAGCTGCGAAAGAGATGGACCTGTAGTAACTTCTGAGCAGACCACAGAAACTGAACATCAAGCCTTCAAGAAACAAATTGTAGAACCTTAAAAGATTGAAGAACTAGAAATACTAAGTATCTTCCAAGTCAGAGAGAAAAATATGAGTCTGATTACTGGAGGATTCATGGAAAGTACCTGAAAAACAGCATTTAATCACCCCTTATATTTTGTGCCATCTGAAACTGCTAGGGTTCCCACATCAGGGTCAACATCAACCCCAGTTTTCTTCACATCCTCACTCTGTTTTACTGGTCTCTGTAGCAGCCATTGCACCTCATCCTACAACAGTCAGTTCTTTTATTCTATGGACACTAGGGTAGGGGAAGGTTAATAAATGTTTATTTAAAAAATTCAACTACCAAGAAAAAAAGGACCAGAGAAATCTAGATCTTCTCTTCTTAGGACTAGTGGGTCAGTTGATCAAAAGGCATGGCAGAGTGGAAAGGACTGGGCAAGAGTGGGGAGTACCAGACACCTGTCAAAAGCTATGCAATGTTTTAAAAAACTTCTCTGAAGAAGACTGGAGCACCTGCTGCACATGTTGAATCTTATCTCTGCTTCTTCAGAATTATTCTGTTTCTCTGAAGGTAAAACCCATATTTAACCACTTAACTTCTGCTGAAATAATTTGCTACCTTACTGAAGACAGATATTTTTGGGGAACCCAGGGCCACATTTTGTCTTTCCTCAACTTTGAGAGGAGGTGCTGAAATCCATCCCTCACTTCTCAACCAATGATAAATCTAACTACAAAAACATTCAAGGTACCTTGTATTGGTATCTTCAGGGGAACAAAGAAGAGGTTCTCTGGCACATTGCACAGCAAAACCTCATCAAACTCCTTTCATTAGACACTCTTGCCTGCTTTCCCTGAGCCTCATGAGATAAACAAGCATCAGCTCCTGCCCTTCCTGAACAATCTCCTTCTCTCCAAATCTTTACCCTAAACGGAGCCATTTAACTCCCTCAGCTTCTCATGACTGAATCATCACACACTATTGCTCTGTTCAGAACAAAGAGGATCCTTCTTTATAATCCCTCCTCTTTAAAATATGGGAGAGTTGTATGTAATTATTTTTTTCACTGTCACATTGATTTTCTCATTTCCTTCTCATAACTTCCAATATAGTTCCTCCTCACCACAGGGATTTTCAGCCATGGCCCACAGTGTCTCTTTTGAACAGATTGTGCAGGCTGCACTGTTGTTACTGCCTGGAGCCAGCAATTTCACCAAGTCCCTCTTTTTTGTCCATGAAATATCAAGGTGTTCATTGCTGCCTAGTCTTGGCAAGATCAGAGATGCTTACCTAAAAAGACTTATTTCACATCAATTTTTACTAAGGTTTAGGGTGAGGCCGAGTTTTGGGGCTTTCTAGACAAAAGATAAGGGTGGAGGGGGCAGCCATGTTTCTTAAGCCCATTCCTAAGACCCCCAGAGAGTGAACATTCAGAAGCCTGGTTCCTGAATTGTGAAATGTGGAGCAGAGAATGTGCATTTGAGGTAGATTTCTGGGGAATGACTGTCCTGGATTATTAATTTATTCTTTTATCCAATCAATAATTATTTTAACAGATTTTTATGTATAATTGATATGAAATCAATTGTACATATCTAAGTTTTGATACATTCATGCACCCATGATATCATAACCACTATAAACATAATGAACACATTAATTACCCACCAAATTCTTCATGCCCAATTTTTAAATTTCTCTAGACTCCCTCCTGCAAACCCTCCACCATCCCAGACTACCACTGTTTTGATTTCAGTTACTATAAATCAGTTTGCATGTTCTGGAGCTTTATATAAATGGAAGAACAGAGTTCATACTAACTTTCTTTCAGATTTTTTGATTTTGCATAATTGTTTTGAGATTCATTCATGTTGTTAAGTGTATCAATACTTTTGTTATTTTTACTAATGAGTTTATTACTTTTACTAATGAGTAGTGTTCCATAATTTGTTTTTCCATTCAGCAAGTGGTAAATGTTTCAGATGTTTCTAGATTTGAGATATTATGAATAAAGCTGTTACAAAACTCATGTACAAGTCTTTGGGTGGACTTATGCTTTCATTTATCTTGGATAATTATCTAGGAGTAGAACAAGTAGATTATGTGATAGATCTAAGTTTAATTTTTTTAAACTTCCAAACTGTTCTTCAAAGTGTTTGTATCATTTTACATTCCCATTCAACCAATGATTATTGAGATTCTACTATGTTCTAGGCATTCTTCTAGATTCTAAGGATCTAGTATTGAACATAGCAGACAAATATGCAAGTGTTCATTCAGCAGAGCTGGCGGGGGTCACAAGGTTGTCTCTAGGATGCAACCTCTGAGATTGAATTTAGCATGCTGGATGTTTATTAAAGAGTGCTACAGGAATCAAAACCTGTAGAATGGAGGAGGAAGAAGTAGGATTGGGCCAAGGGAAAAATTAGTCTATTATGCCAGCCTAGTGATAGGTTTTGCTCACCATGTGTGGAGCTGTGGAGCTAAAATGTTCCACCAGATTTGTCAAGCATTGGGCCTAAATGGCTGAGCCTTTATACCCTACCCCCATCAGTAAGGAACACCATAAGGAGGGCATAACTATGGACAAGACAGCTGTATGCACCAGAGGTTATCCCTGAAACTACTGACAGCTGAAGGCTATCTGTTACTATGCCAGCAAGATGGGCACAAGTCCTTCCTTGAAGGGAGAATCTAGGCAGCATAATTCTGTGTTCATCACAGTCTACCTTTGCTCTGATTGGATCTCTTTCTACATCTATGTCTAGGGAATAGATTTTCTAGGATCCAATGGGTCTATATTACTGAAGGAAAGTTAGGAGATAATCATTACCAGCCTATACTTTTGCAGATGGTCTTGTGGAGAACTAATACTCATCTCCTTCCACTATTCATTCTAGATTCCCTTCATCTTCAACTCACATCTGATAATGTTAATGTATTATGAGTGGCATTATCCAGACCCCTGTCCCTCATCACTTAACCCTTCCCTGGCCTGGGTTTCTTCCTTGGTTTCTTTTCCTGTTAAAACTGGGCAGAGAAATACCAAGAAGCACTCATTAGATCACTTGGGAGCCAAACATATTTCTCCCTGCTCCCTTGTGTAATAATATCTTTACCCTCTCCTGATAATCAGAGTCAATTACCTCTGCCAATATGGGGGCTCTTTTTTCTGCAGGATGATTGATGGACACAAGGAGAACAAAATTCACAAGCGGCATTTGTAGCTTATAATTCAATATCTCAGAATTCTAGGAACCAGGCACTCAAATTTCTCCAACCAGAATTAATTGAAATTATGGCAAATGAGATCACTCCTGCTCATACCTCTTGTTTTCCAGATTCATGTATTATTCCTTTTGAGGACCAGAACCACACAAAAGTCTCACTCATGGTGTATGCTGAGTCCTAGAGGATGAGTCCCAGTGCTACTAAAATATTGCCTTCAAACAGAACTTTACTTAGGCCTTCAGTAGTTCACTCCAATCCTCTCCCAGGCAGCAACTTCTGGATGATGCAGAATGCCAAATGTCTAGTGAATTCCATGTTCATTTGTCCATTTCCACATGTTGTTGCTTTATAGTGGGTCTCTTCATCTAATGTGGTGTTTTCTGGGAATCCCATGCCAGACAGTGGATCTAACATTCTGTATGCTCTCAGATAGAGGTGATGGCTGAGACCCTGAAGGCAAACAATTACCTGGAGTACATGTATTTTCCTCTAAAAAGACTCACTGTCTTCTTCAGAGTGAAAAGGGACAATTTATACAACTAGTCCCCATGTTTGGGGACCAACAATAGTTTCTGTTGCTAGAAGGTTAGACATTCAACAGTAGCAAAGCTATATCTACTTAGGTAAGTCAAGACCCAGGCATAGCCTCCATCTCTCACACCATGGTCACTTTGTACTTGTTTTGTTTTCATAAATATGGATAAACAAGTTATTAAAATTGTATTAACCCAAGGACCTTGTGTATATGCCCCTCCCACGTGTATTAGTTACTAAGGCTTCCTCCAATCCTTAGATGAACTCATGCTTCCAATAAAATTCTCATTTTCTCTGGATTAAAACAAATGTCTTATGCTTCTTAATGGGGCTTACCAACATGAAGTGATTTAAAATATCTTAAAGGCAGGAAGTCTCTCTCTTCTCATGTCAAAAAATATAATTAGAGGAGATAAATGGCTACTGAGTACTTGCTTTGCTAGTTCTTCATTTGTCCTAGAGTTCCCTATCCTCTAATGAAGTGGTAGCCAGCAAATCCTACAAATTACTCCATGTTCATGCTAGCAGAGTGTTGACTTCCGTATATCCTAAAGATATCTCTTTTGAGAAATTTATGTGCATTTTTATCACTCATATTTCAAAGATAATTACAAATATTTTAAGCCAAAGTAGTGAATAATTATGGGCATTTCAGTTTGGTGAGGTATTTTGGGACAAGAAAATCTTATCATACCCTAGCCTGACTTCTCCCTTGACCTATGTTGATGGCAAGCCTCCTGCCCCAAATGTATTTGCATTAGAACTAAGCATTTCCCAATGGATATCCTCACCAAAGCCACAACCTTCAAGAACTGTTCCAATCACTGAAACTTATCCTTTACCTCTTTATATCTTTCCCTAACTTATGTGTATGCATTTCTTTCTCTCTAAAACCATGATGAGCTTCATGAAGAAAGTGACAGTGTTTTCAAAAACCTTCCTATCAATGATCCATACATTGATTGTAGTGGTTATAAGTGTGAATGCATTTATCTAAATTCACCTAAAATGGATACATTATGTTGAACATAAATTATAGCTCAGTAAGGTTGGTTTTTAATATGCCTTTGTATCCCTTTTAGAATCTAGAGCTGTATCCTTCTCATATGTGGAATCAAAACGTATTTTCTGAATTATTCTGTTAAGCTGCACAGTGAAGTTTTTGTCTGTTTGATAACTTGCTTGTTTTTCATTTTGTTTTGTTTTGCCACAGACAAGACTATTTTCAGGAGCTCCCGACTTATATACCCAAACATATGGCTCCACTCAGATATTCCAAAGGCTTCACAAACAACATGGTTAAAACAGAACTGTCAATTTCCAGTCATTGCACCAAACTTGGTCCTCCACTCACTTCCCCAGCTGAGAAAACCACCTGAATTCAGCTGCAAAGATTCACATTCCAAGAGACACACTTAATTCCTTAATATCCTTTACCACAAACATGGACTTCATCAACGTTCAGAATTTCCAGGATACATCCCATTTCAAAACCTTTCTCACCCCTTCCATTGCTAAAACCCTTGTCTATGAGACTGTAACTTTTCACTCTCATGTCTGTAGCAGCATCCTAATTCATCTCCATGATCTTATGGTAGCTCTATTTCAGTCTGTTCTCCAAAGAACATTTAGAGTGAGCTTTAATAAAGTAGATTATAATAATATTCTTTCCCTCTTTAAAGTACCCAATGGATCCCTCGTAATAAGAACAAAACCCAAAGTCCTTAGAAGGGCTCACAAAACCTTTTGCTACTGGGCCCTTCTTACCATTTTAACCTCATTTACTAACACTGTACTCTCAATACACACTGGCATACAAGCTGTTTTCTAAAAGTGCTAAGTTTGCTCACATCTTAGGGCTTTCTTCTTGCTGTTCCCTGTGTCTAGAGGGCTCAGCTCCTATATCTTCCCACTGCTGACTATTTTTTACTATTTGAGTATTAGAACAAAGCCACATCCTCAGAAAATCCTGCCTTACCTTTCCCACCCTAGTCATTCTGTGTCACATTTCCCTATATTATTTTCTTAATAGCGCTTAATTCTTGAGTGTATCAACCCCTCTAGAATGTAAGCTTCATGAGAACCATGGCCTTATCTGTCAGGTTCTCTGAATTATCTCCAGTGCCTATAACAATACCTCTCATTTCATTGGTAACCAATAAGTATTTGTTGAATGAATGAATGAGTGTTTGACATGGATTAAACATATGAATGCTGAGTTGTGATAACCCAAGCATGGTCTGGAACAGGGGATTTGGGAGGATGGGATAATGACCCCAGGTCTCTCTGAAGCAGCACTTTTGTTATAACCTATGAAAATTGTTATAAAATTGAGTAGAAAGAACACAGTAATTGAGGTAGTGCTTCTAGCTGCCTTGGGTATAAAAGTATACCATATATTTTATACTAATTCTTCTTTCTTAATAAAAGAACCCCAAATTTATTTGGTAAAGTATGTTCCCAGTAAAAGACCATCTTTATTGCCTCCTTTGCAGCTAAATATGGTCACATGACCAACTTCTGCCCAATGAGGTGATTGTAGAAGTGTTGTTTAGTAGTTTCAGGAAAGTAGCTAAAAGGGAGTTGAATTTCTCAGAGCAAGATATTTCTCATACCGTCTGTTAGGATGGGCCCAATACAATATGCTTGATATCTTTATAAGAGGAGTTTAGGATACACAAAGAGATACCAGGGGTGCAAATGCATAGAGGGACAACCATGTGAAGAGGCAGTAAGAGGGTGGTCATCTTCAAGCCAAGGAAAGAGGCCTCAGAAGAAATCAAACCTGTGGACACTTGTATCTTGGACTCTCAGCCTTTAGAACTGTGAGAAATAAATTTCTGTTGTTTAGGCCACTCAGTCTGTGGTATCCTGTTATGGCAGCCCTAGCAAACTAATACACCAGCAAATAACATTTTCAATTCTGACAGCTCACTAGAATCAGCTGAGGAGAACCTTAAGGATATTGATGACTGAACTTACCCCTAGAGATTCTGATTCAGTTGGCTGAGTCTGAGCATTGGAGGGGATTCTAATAGATATCCAGACTTGAAGACCACAAGTCTAGGAGAATAGTTTTTTGCATCCCATTGAGAAGCCTGACAGTGATGAATCTAGCATTACTTAGAAGGCATTCCCTGCCCCCATATCTCCTTCCTTCCACTGTTTTTCTCCAATCCCACATCTCCCTTGTTTTCCTGTTTTATCTAGATCTCCACAGATGGACCCAGAGATTCTCCCACCTCTCAGTGTTGTTCCAAATCAAAGTTCAATTCTTATTTGAGGCACATTTAGAAGCTTCAGCCCCACTTCTGCCCTCCCAGTCAAGAAAAGTGAGTCTCGTGGGGCCTCACATTCTCTTATTCTGCCTGTTAGCTTGAGCCAGGGCTGCCCTCTAGATACACTTTCTTGCCTCTTAATACAATTATAAAATGGGCAAGGGAGGTGAACAGACATTTTACTGAGAGCAAACAGGCATGGGAAAAGGTATTCAACATCTTTAGTCATCATGGAAATGTGAATTAAAAGCACAATAAAATATTAAACCCACTTATCAGAATAGCTGAAAAGAATACTGACAACACTAAATGCAGGCAAGGCTATGGATAAACTGAGTCACTCATACATTGCCAATGGGAATGCAAAATGGTACAGGCACTCTGTAAAACAATTTGGCAAAACAATTTTTCAAAACTAATCATGCAATTACCATATGATACAGCAATTGCACTCAGGGCAATTTACCCAGAGAAATGAAAATATATGTTTACACATAAATCTGTACATAAATGTTCATAAGTTTTATTAATAATGGTTAAAAAAAGTGGAAATAGCCTAGATGTCCTTCAGCAGAGGAATAGCTAAACAAACTACGGTACATTCATACCATAGAATACTATTCAGCAATAAAAAAGAATAGACTATGGATACACTTAACAACTTGGATGGATCTCAGGGCATTTATGCTGAGTGAAAGAAATCCATTCCTAAAGATTATATACTACATAACTCCATTTATATGACATTTATAAAATTGTAATAGTGTTTAGGGACGTGGGACCAGGCAGAAGGTGGATATGGCTATAAAGGCTAGCATGAGGGAAACTTGAGATGGAATAGTTTTGTACCTTGTTTGTAGTGATAGTTACAAAGTCTACATAGATGGTAAAAGTGCATGTAATTTTATGTACATATTTATATGTATACATATTTATATATTTATATATATGCACATATATACACACACATATATATACATAAATATATATACACACACAGAGGCATGTTCCTTGGCTGGTACCTATGCCCCTCCCACAAGCCCACCTTTAGGGAGATTATCCACCATCTTCATGACATTTGGACATTTCCCTGCAACTCAGGGACAGTTTCATGTTTACCCTTTACAACAGCCCAGGGAGTAGACAGTCTGATCCCCGCTGTCATAGGAAGACACTGAGTCGCACAGAGGCCACGTGACTTGACCAAGGTCACACAGCCAATGAGTGCTGGGACCAAGGAGAGAAGCCACATTCCAGTTCCAGAGCCCATGCCCTTCTTAACCACTAGGCTAGACTGCTCCTTGGATCTACCTGCTGGCTTTCCACAGTATTGAGAAAACCTAAGGTGGGCACCATCACATTCCCACACCCCTGAGCCCAGGCTGGGACGGGGGTTCCCACCCACCACACAGCACTCACCTGGAATGGCTGGCAGGGATAGCGATGAAGGTCTGGGTGAAGGCACGAACAAAACCCTGAGACCTTCCTTCCACTTCAACGACAAAAAGCAAACATCAGTACCCCCGAGAGCCCCACCTGCTTTACACGCTCACACAGGGGTCTGCAGACAGAGTCTGACTGGAAACTCATGCTGAGGGGACAGGTGCTCACTGGGCGCCAGGGTGTCGGGAATGTGGAGGGCAGCTATAGGAGCAACCTGCTGCCGGTGGCAGGACCTCTACTGTGCGCGGGCCCGTGACAACCACTTCACCAGTTCATTGATGCATTTGTCACTGCTGCCCAAGACATGGATGCTAATACCTCATTCTGCAAATGAGGAAACTGAGAGGTTAAGTAATGGTCCCCGGATCTCATAGGAAGGCTCTGGGATGAGAGCCATCAAACTCCACAGCCTGTGTCCCTAACGCCCAGGGTGTGCGGGGCAGACAGGCATGAACGCAGGTCAGACCTGGGTCCTTTGTGGGAAGAGCGAGGGCTGGAGAACACAGAGGGGCCGGGAAGAGAAGGAGAGGGATCGGGGTGGCTGGGAGGGTGCTGAGAGGGAGCCCGGCCAGGGGCACGGAGCAGTGGGGCATCTGGGGACGGGGGTCTACACACACTCACCTTCCTTGAACACCCCGTTGACAGAGAAGCAGAGCATTGTGTCCTGAAAAGGAAGAGCCCAGGCGCTCAGTCACCACCTAAACCTCCTACCCACCTGAAGCAACTGGTCCTGCCCAAGATGGAAGCAGATGCTCACCGTGTGGAGCCACATGTCCACCACGAAGGAGCTGAGGTCATGCTGAGTTTTGGGCAACAGGCAGAGGGAGCGCACAATGTCACGTTTTGTGTGTTTCAGCAGCTGGACCCGCAGGTCTGTGGGGGGAGGAGAAGCGAGGGAAGGTCAGGGGCTGCCACGCCCTGGGCCCTAGGACTGACCCCTTCCCGCCCCCTTTCCCGCCCCGCCTCCTCATCACACACTCACAGGGGTCCTTAAGCTTCTTCATATTCCTACTGTCCTTGATGTACTCCCACAAGCTGCTCCTGGGAGAAAAAGAGAAGCAGGGGGAGGTGGGCGGCCCCAGTGTGGGGGTTTGCAGGAGCTGCCCTGCGTCTGCTGGGGAGCCACACGGCCCAGGAGCACACTGTGAGCTGTGATACTCACGGGGCTGGGTCCTCGGGGTTGAAGGGAATGGTCAGGGAGAAGCAGGCCTCGTCGTGATAAGCACCCAGGAGATCCTGTCGGTCTCCAGAGTCGTGGATCAAGTAATACCTGTCGGGGAGCCATGAGCACAGTCTGTCTCTGTGGTCCGGACCTCAAATGAGACTTGGAAACTCCCGTGAGCAGAGCTGAGCTTGGGTGGCCTCAGCTGTCCCAGCCCTCCCCTTCCTCAGGTTGCCAGCAGTACTCACTGCTGCAGGAATTGCAGGATCAGACTCTTCAGCTGATCAGATCCTTCACTGCTTTCCTGGAATCAAAACAGTCCTCAGCACCAGGGCTGATACCCTCTCCTCACGCACCACCCAAAGCCCTGCTTGATTCTCCGTGCTCACCTCGCAGGCTGGTAAGCTCTTACGGGTGTCCACACCTAACTTAGCTGGTGGGGGTGTCTCCTGGCCATCCTGTGAGAGGGAAGAGGAAGTCAGTGGTGCAGACCAAGAGGCACTTCTGGATGGTCAAGGAAAAGGACGGGCCCAGGAGGGTGAGGGTCAGAGGTCAACTGTGGAAGGGCCCTGGAAAATCTGAGGGCAGGACTACACTTCGGGTCATCACCACGAGGTCCCTGAAGGCTGTGGCAGACGTGGTCGAAGAAGACCCAGAGCTGTTGTGAGCTTCCCACAGAGGCTGTACCCTCCCTCTGCCCCCAGAACGTTTAAGGGTCACATTCAAAAATCGAACTCAGGCAAGACCTAAAGGGTTCAGAGTAGTTTGTGGGCAGTGTCAGTGTCAGTTAGAGGAGTCAGTGATTGAGGAATACACTTACCAAGCGTAATAACTTGGGGAACAATTCCAGGATGGAGCTGCCAAGATGAAAAGTCAGTGAAACTACAAAGCGGTCTCTTCTCGTGGGAGCAAGTACACTTACACCAGACACAGTCCAGTGTGTCCACCTACACTCCCCGGCCCTGGGCACCTTCCACATGGACTGATGCACCAGAAGAGTGTTCCCTACCTGCCTGCCTCCCTCCATCCCTCTCCTTCCACTCCTTCCCTCCTGGGTACCTCCCACCTAGACTGCCCTGACTCTGTTCTCCAGGTGCCACAAGAAGCAACAAGGAAGCAGGCTTCCTTCCCTTCCCTCCCTTCCTGCAGGTCCCCACTGTAGGCTTTGGAGGGAAGAGGGAATGAGGTTGGAGCTAGGGGCTCTTCATCCTTCCTGGGGGTCCTGCATCCTGCCAACACAAGGACACCCACCAGGGATGGCCCAGGATGCTGGGCCAAGGAGGTTAGTGAGGCAGGGAGGGAAATGGAGGGGGATTAAGACAAAAAAGAAGTGAAGGATGAAGAAGAGAAGACAGAGACATAGGGGCATAGAGACAAGGGAGAGAGAGAAAGCAAAGTGAAGGGAAGGGAAAGAACCTCTCCAATGGTTTGGAGGTGGATCAGGGAAGAAGAGAGAAGAAGGGGAACTGGCTCGTCCCAGGGACCTGTGGTGGAAATGGAAACTATGCATATGTTGGGCTGGGGGCCTCCTGGATGCCATATGAACCTTTGTCACCTATGTGACACAGAGAGGATAGCATAGGGCCTGTGGCCCTCTGAGAGGACCAAGACTGCTGCTTTTTGCAAACAGGCACTGTCAGGAATAGTTCAGGTGACAGAGGGTACATCTGACCTTATGTTGGTTGACTTATCAGGAAGGGTGGTGCACAGAGGGTTTTTATCTGCACACATTCCATCTTGTTCCAGCCTCTGGCCCTTGCCCAACTCCCCTGAAGACTTTGCCTGTAATTATGTAGAGAAACCACACGAACCAGAGAAAGAGAGCCAGGATGGTACTGCACCCCCAGTCGTCCCTTCCTTTTCCAACAAATTCACTTCGCTTCCTCTGTCACCTTCCCATGAGCCCTCCCATCTCCTCTTCAAAGAGGGATCTGGGTACCACACCTCACCTCACTACTGGAGACGTTCAAATTCTTGATGTCAGAAGCATTCTGTGTAGCATCAGACAGGCCACCCAGCTGGCAGAGTCTCTTGTTGCTCAAATCCAAGGACAAAATCTATGATGGAGAAAGAGAGTGAGGACCCCAACAGGGGATGTTTGAGGCCAATCTGCCTCTTCTGCCTAATCTGTCCCACCCTCACCATCAGTCCCAACATTGGGCCTAAGTCCTCACCTTGGGCATGTTCTCTCCACGGATCTGCAGAGGGGCAGGCATGCGATATCTCGGATTCCGTGGCATTTCAACATTACAGGTCATCAAGCCTCCAGGAAGCCAACAGGAGGGAAACAGAAAGCTGAGAGGGTCCTGCCTGCACCAACCCCTCCCAGAGTTACGATCCCGAAGGTCTTTCCCAGGCAGACCCCTCTGCCCTCACCTGCCCTGGGATTACTGCTATAGCCATATCAGATCCAAAGCAGAGTCTCTGGCTGTTAAGAAATGCCTGGGAGGCATCAAACAGTTTGTTCATGGTCAGCTGCAGAGTTAAAGACGGGGTTCAGTGGCTCTGAGTCTGAGGTGTTGATCGGGGAGCAATAGGTGGATCTGGCTGTGGGGCAGAACTTGTGTTGAGTCTGCATTACCTTTATCTGCTCCACCTTTTCTGACTGCAGCTCCTTCTGCATAGAATACGGTGCATCACAGGGGTCAACAAAGACAGATATCTGCAGGGAGCATAAGAGGGGCTGGGTAAGCACCAGAAATCTGAGCCTTGGGATCAAGCAAGACCATGCCCCTGCCCTGCCCTCTTGCTCCCAGGTGCCCTTGACACATACCCTTTCATTGTTCTCAGTGCAAATCTTGCCACTGACATTCTTCAGAGCAAAGGCAACGTTGGCATTCTCAACAAAGAACTGGGCCTGCATTTGCTTATAATGAAACTACGGGGAGTGACAAGAGAAAGACAATATGAGACCAGAGTCATTTCTCATCTGGACCATCCATCTACCCCGTTTCCTCTCATTGGCCTCGACGTCCTCTCTTACTTCAACTGGAGTGAAGGGGACACTGCAGTACTTCTGAATCAAATTCAGCAGCCACTTCTCCTCATATTTTATGCCAAATGGAATCTGGGGGGCAAAGAGAAAAATGGGAGAGGAAATTGATACAATAGAATATAAGTTTAAGATAAGACCCAACCAGGTCTTCCTTTCAGACTTTTTTTTTTCAAGCTTTAAATAATTTTTTACGCTAGGTCGATATTTGTTATTGTACCACATGTGGATTTTCTAAATATCGTTTCTTCCCCTCAAACACTTTTCTTGAAATAATCAACTTAATATGCTTAACACGTACTTCTTTTTGTAAAGTTCCAAGAGACCCTACCTAAGGCAGACCTGGCCTGCCCCTCTGACAAGGACCCCAGAGACGCAGCCTCCTCCCACACTCAGCCTGAGCCAAACTGAGCTTTGTGGTATGAAGTTGCTCCATCTTGACAGTAGTTTCCTCCTTTGCTTTTAGACAACCTCTCCCATGCTCCCTGCAGTCAGTCTGTTCCCTTCATATTGCTTCTCTGAATCTTCTCTTAGATGGTCTAGGATGTTAACTTCTAATAATAACAAGACACATAACCAACTCCTCTGCCCCAGAAAAGTTCATACCATCTCTACCCGATTCCAACACAACTCCCTCTGTTCACCTTCTTCTACGTATTAGGTCCATTTAGTCAGGACACTCACTGTGATCTTGAACCAGCTTCCCATGGTCTCAGCCCGCCTGCTTCTCTCCATTCTTCTCTCTGGAGGCTTCTGCTCTGTCTCCATGTTAACATGAGCTTGGTCTCCTTCCTGAAAATTGCCTCTCTGATGAGAGGGTGGAATGGCATAGGGAGCACTGTGGGGAAGTGGAGACAAGAAAGGGGTCCATATATGCTCAGAAAGTCTTGTAAACATTTTCCCCAATGATACCAGAGCTACAATAAAGTTTACTTGATCATGAACCTGATCCTGTCATTCCTCACTCTTCCAGGTTGGAGAGAAGAACAACATATATTAATTGTCACATTTTTTTTTCGCTGTGAGCCACCACAAGATCTTGTATATATTTCCTTGTACTATACAGTATAATCTTGTTTCTCTATTCTGCATATGCCTGTCAGTATCTACAAATTTTGAAATCGCGGTCTGTCCCTTCCCATCCCCTTCCCTTTGGCAACCACACGTTTGTATTCTATGTCTATGGGTCTGTTTCTGTTTTGTATTTATGTTCTTTTTTTTTTAGATTCCATATATGAACTATCTCATACAGTATTTTTCTTTCACTTTCTGGCTTACTTCGCTTTGAATGGTTTCTTGAAGGATAACACATGTTCATAGCTGGATAGATCTGTTGTCCTGCCCTGTAGAATCCCAGATGTCTGACAGCCTTCCTTCATTTTGTCTCATCTCTGTCCCCTTCAGTAGAGGCTGGCAGTGTTTCTGCTGATATAACCCCATCTCTATACATGGCTTCTGCTGAGATGGCTGATTTATGCTAACTAGAACAGCCTGTTTTGTGGCTTATTAAACATACATTGTGCATCTGCTTTAATCATTAAAGAAAAGGGTACATTGTCCAGAAACCAAGTCCATTTGGAAAATAGAGATACATTTTTCCTTTTCTGGGACATCAATGCTAGTACTCCTTCCCTGGCACCAAGGCCATACTGACTTGCTGTGTATGTGCTGATCTGCCTTTTTTGAAATCTTGAATGAATGTACTTCTTTTATATTTGATGTTCGATGTTCTTTTTTCTGACAAGATACAAAACTGTGCTGAAAACCATGCTTCTCTGGAGCAGTTCCTCAGAGCTATCTGAGAGGCTGTCTCCTGGGCTATAGTGGCTCAAATAAAATTCTCCTCTATTCTTCTTATAGATTGGTTTATTGATTAATTTCCATCAACACACACACAGAAAAACACCTTCATAGAAACACACAGAAAGACGTATGACCAAATATCTGTCACCATGGCCCAGCCAAGTTGACACATAAAACCAACCATCACAAATGCTGTCAATAAATGCTGCCTGGGAAGTCAAGCTAGCCCTGAGAACTCTCCAAGTCAAAAAACAAAGGGAAGCCCTTGATATAGTCTTTCACAGAGCTGGCCAGACTAGTCAAAGCACACAATTACTATTCTTTGAGATTAAGGTCTGCACTGTTCCCTCTGGCACTTAGCAACCTGCACCAGGAATCTTCATGGCTGCTGCTGATCTGAGGGATGAGGGTGGGAAGAGAGTTATTTAAAATGCCATAGCTCTCTCTTACTAAAATGTCACAGCTTCTTTCTTCATTAAGCTTTCTCCTGATGTGTTGTAAGATTTTGATTAGATTCCAGAGTTCTGTAAAAGTTGAGTCTGACAGTTTTGCCAGCTTAGTTGCTTTGTAGATGAACAGGGCCCTGGAGTTTGCTATTCTACCATTTTGAGTGACATCACTTCCCTAAATTTTCATGGACCCCTGAAAGTATCATGAGACCTAGGCATTGTGACTACTATGCTTAATCGAAAAGATGGCCCTGAGGCTACCCAGGGTCTTGGTACCTAGAGGTCATTCTGAGCCAGCTCTTCCCCAGGAATAGCAAACTACCTGGTTCAGGTCAGCTTCAGTGATCAGAAAAATAGGGATTCAATTCCTAGCTCTGCCCCTAACTCTACGATCTTGAGTAATGGATGTAACTACTCTGAGATTCGCTTTCCCTTTTTTTTCTATTTGGTTCTCAGAATTAATGTAAGAATTCAAAGAGATAATAAAGGTAAAAGTGCCTAGCCCACACTATGATGGACATGCAGATATTAACTACCTGCAGGCAGGGAGTTGTGTGATTTGGGGCACATCACTTGAAACTTTAACTTTGCTCATCTGTCAACTGAAGATAATGAAAGTGACATGTGAAAACACTTTACAAACTCGAACGTAAACAATGCGAGGCAGTATAATTATTCATTTATATACCCATTGCTATAAAATCATAGTTGATAGTAAAAAAACAAAATGCCTACCCACAAGCAATAGTCTTAAAAGTGTCCATGGAAGGAATTCATGACATATTTATTCCTTTGGTCTTCTTGAAGGCAGACTTTCCCTGTCAAACTCTCCTAATACAAAAAATGAAGCCACAGAATTTTTAATTCCCAGGTCTAATTCCACATATAATTTTGTGAAATTAATTATATTGGGTTTTTTTCTAACATTTTTTATTGATTTATAATCATTTTAAAGTGTTGTGTCAAATTCAAGTGTAGAGCACAATTTTTCAGTCATACATGAACATATATATATTCATTATCACATTTTTTTCTCTGTGAGCTACCATAAGATCTTGTATATATTTCCCTGTGCTATACAGTATAATCTTGTTTATCTATTCTACAATTTTGAAATCCTAGTCTATCTCTTCCCACCCCCCGCCCCCTTGGCAACCACAAGTTTGTGTTCTATGTCTAACAGTCTATTTCTGTTTTGTATTTACGCTTTGTTTGTTTGTTTGTTTTCTTAGATTCCACATATGAGCAATCTCATGTGGTATTTTTCTTTCTCTTTCTGGCTTACTTCACTTAGAATGACATTCTCCAGGAGCATCCATGTTGCTGCAAATGGCATTATGTTGTCGGTTTTTATGGCTCAAGAGTATTCCATTGTATAAATATACCACCTCTTCTTTATCCAGTCACCTGTTGATGGACATTTAGGCTGTTTCCATGTTTTGGCTATTGTAAATAGTGCTGCTATGAACATTGGGGTGCAGGGGTCATCCTGAAGTAGATTTCCTTCTGGATACAAGCCCAGGAGTGGGATTCCTGGGTCATATGGTAAGTCTATTCCTAGTCTTTTGAGGAGTCTCCACACTGTTTTCCACAGTGGCTGCACCAAACTGCATTCCCACCAGCAGTGTAGGAGGGTTCCCCTTTCTCCACAGCCTCTCCAGCATTTGTCATTTGTGGATTTTTGAATGACGGCCATTCTGACTGGTGTGAGGTGATACCTCATTGTAGTTTTGATTTGCATTTCTCTGATAATTAGTGATATTGAGCATTTTTTCATGTGCTTTTTGATCATTTGTATTTCTTCCTTGGAGAATTGCTTGTTTAGGTCTTCTGCCCATTTTTGGATTGGGTTGTTTATTTTTTTCTTATTGAGTCATATGAGCTGCTTATATATTCTGGAGATCAAGCCTTTGTCGGTTTCACTTGCAAAAATTTTCTCCCATTCCGTAGGTTTTCTTCTTGTTTTACTTCTGGTTTCCTTTGCTGTGCAGAAGCTCGTAAGTTTCATTAGGTCCCATTTGTTTATTCTTGCTTTTATTTCTTCTAGGAGAACATTTTTGAAATGTATGTCAGATAATGTTTTGCCTATGTTTTCCTCTAGGAGGTTTATTGTATCTTGTCTTATGTTTAAGTCTTTAATCCATTTTGAGTTTATTTTTGTATATGGTGTAAGGGAGTGTTCTAGCTTCATTGTTTTACATGCTGCTGTCCAGTTTTCCCAACACCATTTGCTGAAGAGACTGTCTTTATTCCATTGTATATTCTTGCCTCCTTTGTCGAAGATGAGTTGACCAAAAGTTTGTGGGTTCATTTCTGGGCTCTATATGTCTGTTTTGGTACCAATACCATGCTGTCTTGATGACTGTACCTCTATAGTATTGTCTGAAGTCTGGGAGAGTTATTCCTCCAGCCTCTTTCTTTCTCTTCAATAATGCTTTGACAATTCTAGGTCTTTGATCGTTCCATATAAATTTTATTATGATTTGTTCTAGTTCTGTGAAATATGTCCTGGGTAATTGGATAGGGATTGCTTTAAATCTGTAGATTGCCTTGGGCAGTGTGACCATTTTAACAATATTGATTCTTCCAATCCAAGAGCATGGGATATCTTTCCATTTTTTAAAGTCTTCTTTAATTTCCTTCATCAATGGTTGATAGTTTTCTATGTATAATTCTTTCACCTCCTTGGTTAGATTTATTCCTAGGTATTTTATTACTTTGGGTGCTATTTTAAAGGGGATTGTTTCTTTACTTTCTTTTTCTGTTGATTCATTGTTAGTCAAAAGAAATGCAGCTGATTTATGAATGTCAATCTTGTAACCTGCTACCTTGCTGAATTCTTCAATCAGCTCTAGTAGTTTTTCTGTAGACCTTTCAGGGTTTTCTATATATAGTAACATGTCGTCAGCATATAGTGACACTTTTACCTATTCTTTTCCAATTTGGATCCTTTTATTTCTCTCTCTTGTCTGATTGCTGTGGCTAGGACTTCCAAGACTATGTTGAATAGGAGTGGTGATAGTGGGCATCCTTGTCTTGTCCCAGATTTTAGTGAGATGCTTTTGAGTTTTTCACCATTGAGTGCTATGCTGGCTGTAGGTTTGTCATATATAACTTTTATTATGTTGAGATATGTTCCCTCTATACCCACTTTGGTGAGAGTTTTTACCATAAATGGGGTGTTGAATTTTATCAAATGCTTTTTCTGCATCTATTGAGATGATCATGTGGTTTTTGTCCTTTCTCTTGTTGATGTGATGTATTACATTGATTGATTTGCGTATGTTGAACCACCCTTGTGTCCCTGGGATGAACCCCACTTGGTCATGATGTATAATCTTTTTTATGTGTTGATGGATTCTATTTGCTAAAATTTTGGTGAGGATTTTGGAGTCTATGTTCATCAGTGATATTGGCCTATAATTCTCTTTTTTTGTAGTGTCTTTGCCTGGTTTTGGTATCAGGGTGATGGTGGCTTCATAGAATGAGTTTGGGAGTATTCCCTCCTTTTCAATCGTCTGGAAGAGTTTGAGAAGGACTGGTATGAGTTCTTCTTTGTATGTTTGGTAGAATTCCCCAGTGAAGCCGTCTGGTCCTTGGCTTTTATTTGTAGGGAGGTTTTTGATTGCTATTTCGAGTTCTTTGTAATGATCGGTTTGTTCAAGTGTTCAGTTTCTTCTTGATTCAGTCTTGGTGGACAGTATCTTTCCAGAAACTTGTCCATCTCCTCTAGGTTATCCAGTTTGGTTCCATATAGTTTTTCATAATATTCTCGTATGATATTCTGTATTTCTATTTTGTTTGTTGTAATTTCTCCATTTTCCTTTCTTATTTTGTTAACTTGTGCTCTCTCTTTTCCTTCTTTGTGAGTTTGGCCAGGGGTTTGTCGATTTTATTTACTTTTTCAAAAAACCAGCTTTTGGTTTGGTTGATTCTTCCTATGGTCTTGTTTATCTCTATTGTATTTATTTCCTCCCTGATCTTTATTATTTCCTTCCTTCTGCTGCATTTTGGGGCTTTTTGTTCTTCTTTTTCTAATTCATTCAGGTGGTGGGTTAAATTGTTTATTTGAGTTTGCTGTTGTTTTTTGAGGAAGGCCTGTATCGCTATAAACTTCTCTCTTAGCACTGCCTTTGCTGTGTCCCATAGATTTTGAGTGATTGTGCTTTCATTGTCATTTGTCTCAAGGTATTTTTTAATTTCAGCTTTGATTTCCTCATTGACCCATTGTTTTTTCAATAACGTATTGTTTAATCTCCATGCTTTCCTTTTTTCCTCCTTTGTTTCTCTGTTGTTGATTTCTAGTTTCATGGCATTGTGGTCAGTAAAGATGCTTGAGATAATTTCTATCTTCTTAAAATTGTTGAGGTTTCTTTTGTGCCCAAGTACATGATCGATCCTAGAAAATGTTCCATGTGCACTTGAAAAGAATGTACATCCCATTCTTGGGGGGTGTAATGCTCTGAAAATATCCACCAAATCTAGTTTTTCTATTGTGTTATTTAATTTCTCTGTTGCCTTATTTATTTTCTGTCTGGAAGATCTGTCTAGTGATGTTAATGCGGTGTTAAAATCTCCAACTATGATTGTATTCCCATCAATTTCCCCCTTTATCTCTGTTAGTAATTGTTCTATGCACTTAGGTGCTCCTATATTGAGTGCATATATATTAACGAGTGTAATATCCTCATCTTGTATCACTCCTTTAATCATTATGAAATGTCCTTCTTTATCTTTCTTTATGGCCTTTGTTTTAAAGTCTATTTTGTCTGAAATCAGTATTGCAACGCCTGCTGTTTTGACTTTTCCACTTGCATGGAATAGCCTTTTCCATCCTTTCACTCTCAATCTATATGTGTCCTTCTCCCTAAAGTGGGTCTCTTGTATGCAGCATATTGAAGGTTCTTGCTTTATTATCCAGTCTGCCACTCCATGTCTTTTGACTGGAGAATTTAGTCCATTAACATTTATAGTAATTAATGATAGATGTGTGTTTATTGCCATTTTGAACTTTGCAGTTGAATTGGTATATCCTCTTTGTTCCTTTCTTCTTCCTTTTGTGGTTTGGTAATCTTCTTTTGTATTATCATGGATTTTATTTAGTTTTTGTGACTCCCTTGTAAATTTTTGGCTTGTGGCTACCCTTTTTCGTACATCTATTAGCTCATTACTATAACTGTTTTTATTAAACTGATAGTAACATGATCTCAAGCCCATCCTACCGAGAACAAAAAATTTAAAAAAGAAAGAAAAAAATATATTCTATGTTTGCCTGCCTCCCTCTCCCACTGTCATTGATTTGTATGTCTTCTTTTATAATTTCATGTTTATTTTATTTGTAATTCATGAGTTATCACCTTTCCAGTTGTGAGTTTCTCATTTCTGTAGCATCCTGCTGCTTTTCTATTTAGAGTAGAACTTCCAATGTTTCTTTTAGCATGGGTTTGGTGTTGCTAAACTCTTGTAGCTTTTTCTTGTCTGTGAAATTCTTTATGTCTCCTTCTATCCTAAAGGATAGCCTTGCTGGATAAAGCATCCTAGGCTGCATCTTTTTTTCATTCATGACTTTGAATATATCTTGCCACTCCCTTCTGGCCTGTAGTGTTTGTGTAGAGAAATCAGCTGAGAGCCTTATGGGGGTTCCCTTGTAACTCACTCCTTGCTTTTCTCTCGCTGCCTTTAGAATCATTTCTTTATCCTTGACTCTGGCCATCTTGATTATGATATGTCTTGGTGTGGGCATATTTTGTTTCTTCCTGTTTGGGACCCCCTGAGCTTCCTGTACTTGGATATCTGTTTCCTTCTTTAAGTTTGGGAAGTTTTCAGTCATGATTTCTTCAAAAATCCTTTCAATCCCCTTTGATCTTTTTTCCCCTTCTGGGACCCCTACTATGTGAAGATTGGCATGCTTTATATTATCCCATAGGTCCCTTATGCTATTTTCATTGTTTTTTATTTGTTTATCTTGTAGCTCTTCTGAATGAGTGTTTTCTATTGTCCTGTCTTCTAGGTCACTAATTCGTTCCTCTGCATTGTCTAGTCTGCTTTGCACAGCCTTTAGATCTGTGCTCATCTCAGCCAATGAGTTTACCAATTCTACTTGGCACTTCTTTATAGCTTCAATTTCATTTTTGACATATTTTATATCTCTAAACACTATCTCTTTTAATTCCTTCAGTACTTCGATCACTTCTTTTTTGAAATTTTTCATTGATCTTTCTTTCATTGATCTTTCATTGATCATCTATTTCATTGATCTTTCTTTCAGGGAATTTCTCTTGTTCTTTTAATTGGGAATGGTTTCTCTGCTTTTTCATCTTGCTCATATTTCTCTGGCACTGTGGTTTATGGAGTATCATTTATCTAATGTGGTCCTTAAGGAGTTTATCTATCTAATGCATATGTAGGAATAAAACTTAGAAAAAAATAGAGAGAGAAATAATTTTAAAAGAAGGGAGAAAAAAAGCTTTGAAAAAAGTGTATAATGAATAATAGTAGAGCAAGTTGAAGCAGAATAGTAATCAGGTTGAGACGTCCTTTAAAAACCTTTAAAAGGAGAAAAGAGGAAAAGATGTATTTGCAACCTGTGTCTAATCAATAACAGGACATCAAAACCAAGATAAATAAAAATGAAATGATGTGGACTTTTTAAAATAATATTAATAACAATTTTTTTAAAACTTTAAAAGGGATTAAAACTGGAGGTATATATAATTGTTTAAGAAGAAAAAATTAAAACGGTAATAGAAAATAGAACTGGTAAAAACAGATTTAGAAAGGAAAAAAAGGGGGGCTGGATGGGTGTTCCCCTGAAGAGTGTGTGCTTTTAATGCGAAGTCTTTCTGTCTTTGTACTGTTTTGGAAGCTCAGCTTGCTTTTTCCATAGGCCCTCCGTTGGCGCCCTCTTCTGTGCTGCTCCCAGTGTCTGTCAGCAAGCAGATCATGCCTCCTCCCAACACTGGGTCAGGTGCAGCTCTCCTTTGCTGTGGGCGGGCAGGTCACTGCCCCTCCCAATGCCGAGGTCAGATGTTGCAGACTGGCCAGGTAGGGGGGTGGGTTGTGCCCCCTCCCAGCACCTCAGTCAGGGGTTGTGTTCCTTACCGAAAGGCGGGGGGGTCACCCACCCTCTCCCGGCGCCAGTTGCTCCGCTGCTCTGTGCTGCTGCGCACTCCGCCTCAGGTCGTCACTCCGCAGGCAGGCTCAGGGAAGACCAAGGAACAGCCCTGTCTTTGCTCCCGGCCAAAACCCAGCTCCTTGTTGGTCTTGGCAGAGCAAGTTCTCTGAGGGACCAGGACGGAAGGATCCTGTCTGCCTAGGCTGTAGAGAAGTCTCCGTCTGGCCTTTGAGGCTGCTAAGTCCTTAGGTGCGGATGCAGGCTTTGCCCCCGCCCCCAACCTGGGTGCTAAGCACCGGAGGATATGGCAGCTGTGCCTCAGCCCCGCCTCTCTTCACCCGAAAATTTTCCGCAGGTTTTCAGAAATGGGGGTATGCACCCTTTCCCCTAGGGCATATCAGCCGTGTTGTTTTATGGATGGCCCAGGTTGTTCTGCCCTGTGCACCCACAGCCATGACACGCAGCCCCCTGTAGTCCTCTTCAAATAACCGTGTGAAGTGAGTTTTTTTTTAAATCCCCACTTCACAGATGAGGAAAAGTAAGTTTTCAGAGGTTGAGTGACCTGCCTTCAGCTAACTTAAAGCAAATGAATGTTAGAGTGGTCTTTCAAACACAGGTCTTCTGAATCTGAATCCAGTGCCTGTACTATTCAATGGCATCTCCCCATAATGTGTAGGGGTTTTTTTCCCTGTTGCACTATAAGCTCCATGTGCACACTTAGTAAGTTGCTACCAATTATTGAGTAACAATAGATTGAACTGAATTCAGGAAAAGTCTCAGGAATCATCTCCTGGCTTCAGTGGTTGTAAGATGCAGAAATATGTAAGGCTAAGATTTTCTTCTTTTCTGGGATGGGAATGAGCCCTACTCCCTCTATGGGCTGTGTCTGCTCTGGAAAAGAAAAACATGGTGTGGAGTATATATAAGCAAAATTACTTGATTATTTTATGCAGTATTTCAGGATAAACGAAAGCTTGATATGTGTGTCTCTCGTTCTTGCTCTCCCCATAGCTGTCCCTGTATTTATAAATTCACTCATTTTATGATGGCTGATTATTTGAGAAATCAAATAAATCTCTTAACTTGCTTAGACTATTTATTCAATGAAGGCAAAAGAGTACTACATACTTCTTGTTTTTCTACCTCTTGCGTGGCAGGGGATGGTGTGTGAGTATCAGCTACACTTTCTCTTTCTAACAAATCTCCCTCCTTGTATACATATTACATGAGGTAAGATTGATACATAACTAATCTTTTGAAAAGAAATAAAACAAAGTTAGATTTCCCTAACACACTGTTCTACCCTCAGTGAGCCAATTTAAGATTTTATGAATTCTCCCTTGAATCTTACCACAATACACCTTAAATTATTTTTTAATGGAAGAAAAAAAAACAAAAGGAAGAAAACATAAATGGACTGAACCTCTAGTGAGGTTATGCTAATAATTTTATTTTGTTTATAAAATAGCAGATCTGTGAGGAATCCTTTTCTTCCTTTCCAGAATATGATTTGTCATTGCTATTCCTAAACATCCATTTTCTGAGTGCTTGTCTTAAATTGAGGTGCAGAATGAAACTACTGACCCCAAGTCCCATGGGTCAATTGTTATATACTTAAAGTTTTTAATTCTCCTTGGACTCAATTAAAAGGTCCCGAGAAACTTGAGTCTGTAGTTAATTAATTAGGCTTCTTTCACTGTGAATTTTATCTCTCTCCTTTAATGGTATCATGATGTTAGTTTGACTTTCTTAATATCAGTCATTGTGAAATTAGCTTGTATGAAGCTAGGCTTTGCTTTCCCACTTTCCTGCCTCTCAGACACCTATGACTCAGCCCTGGAATTTCAAAGTCTTGTCAAGACAATTTCACGGTCTCTCTTCATCCATCTCTTGCTCCAGGTTTTCTTTGACACCACCTAGTCCCTGATATCAAACAGACCCTGTGTCTGATCTCCTTCCCTGTCCACCTTTCCAGCTTCACAGTAACACTCTTTTTAAAATGAGCATATTACACTCATTTAAGACCATCCAGCCCAACCCCCTCTCATTTCCTTTTTCTGCTTAGAAATTCTCAACTACTCCTTTTACCTGACCTTCTGTTTGTCACAGTCTTCCATGTTTCACCCTACTCTTCCTGTGCATATTCTCTTCTACACCCTTCAGTGGGCTGGCTGCTCCCTCTGTCCTCATTCTCTATCTCTAACCCCCCTGCACTATGGGGCTCTTCCTGGAAACCCCTAGCCCTCTTACAGTCTGGTCACAAATTATGTGACCTTTGAGCTCAAGCCCACCAAGCTTCTCCCAGTTCTTTCCTTCCCTTAGAGTGCACCTAAACCCTTTTTTGCCTTATTAGACCAGCACTTTTCAGGTCAGGCTAAGTTGTGATTTGATCATAGTTATCTGTCTGGTAGCCAGCAGGAGTGATGGAAATAGATACTAGGAGAGAGGGCTTGTTGTCTTGCAAGTCAGAGGGCTACATATCATCTGGAAACAAGGTGGGAATGTTAGCCATTAATTGGGAGAAATGGATAAGTTTTCCAGACTTAACAACAACAACAACAACAACAACAACAACAAACAAGGGCATCCAGCTAAATTTGAATTTCAGATAAACAATGAAATTTTATTTTAGTGTAAATGTGTTCCAAATATTGCATTGGACATATTTATACTCAAAATTAGCTCTTTTCCTGAAATTCAAGTTTAACTGAGCATTCCACATTTTATCTGGCAATTCTAGAATTGGTGTACTGCTTCACGTTCAGAGGGTTCAGGGGAGGTGGAAGATGAAGAGATGGAAGTCTCTTTCTATGCTACCAGTGATGCCTTCTGACATTCAAATTTTGCCTTAATTTGGTAATTAATTCTCTAAGCCTTTCATTTTCTTTCTCCAATGCATCAATGTCACTCAGCAAGAGACAGCAGATTCCATATAATTCCATATAATGACTATTTTCATTAATCCTCTTAACTGCTTACCATATTACACTTACACATACATTCCTTTCCACTAATCACAAGTGAAAATTTTAACAATTGTACAGCTACAGCATGATAGGAACTACTTACTACCAGTATTTTACTACCAATGACAGGATCCTCATTGTCTATTCCAAAAATCCTGTTTTTGGAGCCACTTCCCTAGGACTACTCCCTAGTACCTCCTATCTCAAGTAACTTTCTGGAGGAAGATGACAATGAGATGGAGATTTGTTTGTAGGTAATTTATAGGGGCATATTCAAAAGATCAACAGTTGTGAGGGAAGTGGGATTAGCAGAGAAGTTGAACTGTGATACAGTTCAGGCAAAAGCCTCAGCTGATCCTCTCAGAGTTGCCCAAAATTGAAACAGGAGGCCTGGCCTTTGTATACCCCATTAGTGAGGGCTGCCCCCAGGAGAGGACATGCCCTTAGGAGAGGCAGTTCCCTTCAGGCCAGTTCCCCAGAAGTTGGGGAAATGAATGTCTCTGTCCTGAAAATGTATGGCAGCGGTGGGTAGTTCTGGGCAGCACAACACAGCATCCATTACAACAAACTTATTTGTATCTCCATTGCTGTTTGTTACTTATTCTATCAATCTATGTAGTTCTCAAAAATTTATCTTCATTATCATTTTTTCTATTATTTCCCGTACTATCTTTATCATAGTCTCTTCTCTCTTGTATTCCTTCAAACTTAATGTTTATAAATTATTTCTTTTTATAATTATTTCCTTAGTTCTATCAGTTTTTGTTTCACATCCTTCTGTTGTCTATTTCTGGGTTCTCTTTTTGATTTAAGCTGTGTTTCAAAGCTCTAAATGTTTTCTTTCTTTCCGCTCATTTTGAAAGACTAGATTAGGTTAGAGTTTCCATTTAATTTTTAATCTGCGTTTTCCTTGTGTGTTTGTATTCTACGGGTCTTGTCTTCCGAGGTGCTACTCTTGAGGTGGGAAGCCCCATGAAAAGACTGGCAGGACCCCCAGGCAGGGCCACTACCTTCCAACCGGTGCCATCTGGTTCCCTGGCCCAGTGGCATTATCTCGCTTTTGTGCTTCTGTAAAATGGCTTGCTTCTAGGAGAACAGAACTTACCCCTAAGATTCTATTGGTTCCCAAAGCTCACTCTTGATTGGTCCATTTCTAACACCTCATTTGCATGAAATTTTGCAAAGTCTTTACTGGTAGCCTATAAAAGCCTGTGTAAACCTACAAAAGGGACCCAGAACTTGGAGTGTTAACTCCTCTGGGCCCGCTGGCATAATAAACCTGAGTTCTCCAACCCTCTGAGTGCTGCTTGGTCTCTTGTCAGGATCCGGGTTGCTGTAACACTGAGCTGTAACACTTTGCTGTGACACTTTGCTGCAACACTCTCACCTTTAGAAGTTTACTTTGCTGTCATAATACTTCCTGGGATCTGCTTTCTCTGAATTCTTCCCCCAGCCACTGCTCTCTGAACTTTGCCTTCCTTTTACCCACAATGTTTCTGCCCTGTTGAATTTGATTTCTGAAACTAGCAGTTTTCATTTTGTACGAGTTTTTTCTTCTGGAGGAAACTATATGCTGGATAGTTCTGAAATCCTCCAAGGCTTAGTTCACCACAGCACTCTTTGATCTCTTGCTGATTCTGTGTAATTTTCTCCACTCACCTGTAATTCAGAATCTGTGATGACTTCTTCCAATGTTTCTGTTGCTCTCAAACCTATTTTCTCAGTTTGATCAAGAAATACTGATGTCTCAGATGAGAGTGGAAACAGTGAAGATAAAGGAAATCGGACATTAACTAGTGATATTTTGGTGGTATGATCAAGGGGAAATGTTTATGGTTTAACATAGGAGTAAAGAGGTGCTCAAAAATGGTTTTTGGCTTGAGCAACTGGATGAAGGTTTTATAGAAATGGGAGAAACTGGGAGTGAGTGATTGGTAATGGCAGAAGCAGGCACTCTTGTTTGGCTATATTAAGTTTGAAGTATCTGTTAAATAGCAAAGTGGATATATCAAAGAAAAAAGTCTTTGAACTGAGAGGAAAAGGTCTGCCTAGATGTCACTTCCTTTGGGAAGCCTCTCCTGAATGCCCACTTCCCATCTCTTTAAGCTTATTACCCTTGTTACCCACAACATCCTTTATCACTTCTGTTGTAGACTTTATCAAATTTATATTGCAGTTTCCTATTTATTGGTCCATTTTCTCTGTTAGATTGTGAGCTGTTTGTGGAACAGAAGATATGTTCTTCATTTTTTTTTCTCAACTTCCTTCCTGGCTCAATGCTGGCAGTCAGCTGTTATTGTTTGTTCAATACATGCATATAGCAAAGCAGCCAATTCCATTTTTTCTGTATCTCCAGTTATTAAAAATTATTTTCCAAATTCATCCAGAATTCGCCTATCTTCTTTTCAGTTGAGAATATACCTGTGAAGCTAAGTGCTATTAATGCACTTGTCTGAATTCAACTGACTTCAATAATATTCCTTGTGTCATATGTGATTTTTGTCTAGATGATAAGCATATTAGTCTTTCAAATCAAGCATGTAATAAAAATCCCAACACTGTTCTTACATTTAATATCTTTTTCTTGTCCCCCACCACATTTAGTATCTTAAAAACTGTGTCTCCTCAAACATGTTTGTATTGTCTTCCATAGCCAAATGGAGGCTTTAATATTTATACTATTAAATTTCATTTTGCCTGATTCAGCACTCAACTCCAGAAGTGGAGATCATTTTGGATCCTGCATATATATTTAAATATCTTGACTTTTACCTCCAAGTTCTCAGAGGCAGAAGTTTGGAGGAAACCAAATGTGACAAAGTTGGGTTTCAGGTCCTTGTCCCCAGCTTCAAGCAGAAAATAACGCTTTCTGGTTAACATTAAATTTATTTTATGGTGGGGTTAACATAAAGTTCATTTTTGGCCGAAAAAAAAGTTTTTGTCCTAAAAATTTTCAAAACCATTTACTACAAGTCACTGATGACTTTCCCAAGAATGCAGTCAACACTACACCCTTCTCTCTCTCCCAACTTGCCACACCATCAATTTAAATGATTTACCCAGTATTGATTCAACTTTTAATTTTTAATGTGTGTAGCTAATCTTAATGATTCATTGATCTACTTAAATTATTTTGGAAAGATAGTAGCAATTTGGTATCTTAGTGAATATTCTTATGATATATAATTTGAATTCCCAGCCTTCCAGCTTTAAATGCAAAATGGACTTCTGCAAAAGAATTTATCAATTCTAAAAATGCTTACAATTCAATTGAACTCATCTTGAACTTTCTGTGGAAAAAAATGTTACTTTTTGGCATGTTCAGAAAAGAGAATTTGCCATTTTTGTAGCTAATTGATAATCTATTTGCTCTACTCTGGTTCTTCTTCCCCCTCTCCTTTCATCAGTACACCAGATGTGTTTTTTAAAGACAGGGGAAGTGATACTATAACACCAATCATCTTATACCAACACTTTTGTGGAAGAAAAGTTAATTTGGGCACCATCTAACTACCTTTTGGACTATTCATCAAACCAGGTATAAGCCCACCCAATCATATTATGCTTCAATTGATATTTATCATTTTATTCAAATCTCAAAGAAAAATAACTATTAAATTATTTGCCTAAGTGCAGATAAGTCATCATCTAAATTTATTTACTTTTAATAGGATTAACACATCAAGGGAATAGTATAGCCTACGTTTCCTATTCCTGATGACTCCATGTTGGATTGTGATGCTTTTCCTACAAGGTCACACAGCTTGATGGTACAACTGAGACCAGAATCCTAGACTTGGATTCCCAGGCTATTACTTTTTCTACTATACCATGGTGATGCTGAAATGCTTAAAAGAGATGTTTATCATAAAAAAGGGAGAACCAGAGTAAAAGAAAATAATCAAGATGAAACAATTCAAAGGTAATGCCCCCTCTCCACTGTCCCCTCCCATTTATAAATTCTTCCTTCTTCAGTTTCAAGTATTTAATTGGTTTTATTTTTCTAACTTAAAACTGAGCTCAAGTCTGAATATCAGCCTTCTAAGCAATATGTAGGAGAAATGAAATTATTACAACTTTATAGTCAGATCTTCCCAGAGGTGCAAACTGTTTAATTATTTCCCCTCTCACTCTCAAAATAAAATAATAACTAGCTGGGAAATGATCATTTACATAAAACAAGTATGTAGAAATTAAAACACTTTAATATAAACATTTCCAGAATATAGACTGATTTTTTTCAGTACTTTTGAGAGCTTTTTAAAACTATATATCATCTAAGTTTATTATAGACTGTTTCATTTTCCACTTTCAGAACTAGAAAGTACAAAAATACACTGCAAATTAGATTTAACAAACAAACAAACAAAAATCAGTCTAAATCACTTCACACATTTTCCCTGGAGAAAACCAAGAAACATAAACAAACACACAACAACAACAGTAAAGTACCACCAACACTAACACAAACCGAAACAAGGGATGGATTCTATAATGCCTGGTAATTCTCTCATTTAAAATAAATTATCTCCCATAGGTAAATAATTCACTATCACAGCAATTTGATGAATAGGAGTAGAGACAGCCTCATTAAGGAAAATTATATGTAAGAAACATGTAACTTTTCTTTCATGTTAAGAAATGAGGAAAAATAATTTGAGGAAAAGGCATATTGAATACTTTTACTTCACTTGGCTTTTGTTAGCAGTTAAAGTAACTGTCCACTTAGGAAAATTTAAATAACATGAATTTCATAAAATGCAGCTCTTCAACTTATTTCTTCAATTCAACCTTAAGGAAACAAAACTGAAAACTTCAAAATCCAAGAGAAGATTCCACCCAAAGCACTGACACTTTTGTCTTTTCTTCAATAGGCTTCCTTTTCTCTTATGTTCTTATTGTGGTCTTCTGTTCTTCTTTCTTCAAGGTTTAAGCTTGTTTATCTCTTCTTTCAATTTAATTTCAATTTTTACACACAAAAAACTAAGCTTTCCTAAACTGACACAGGCTGTATCCACCTTTTTCTTCATTGGATGTTCCCGTCTTTGTCTAAATTTCCCTATTCTTAACCGATTTCTCCTTAAGTAAACAAAGCTAAAAGTTTAAAATCCAAGAATAGACTCATCCCAAAGCATTTCCTCTTCTGTCTTTTCCTCAACAGATTTCTTTTTCTCTTTCTTGTGCCTACGTTCTTCCTTCTCAGAGGGTACACCATGACTTTTTTTCTTTTTTCGATGCTTAAGCTTTCCTGAACTGACACTGACTTTATCTTCCTCTCTTTTACTTTGTCGGATGCTCTTGTCCTTGTCTAAATCTGTATCCCCACAATTCTTTTTCCTTTTATGTTTGGACTGCTCCTTCTCTGGCCTTTCTTTGCCTTCCTCCAGGTGCCTTCTTCTCTTCTGATGTCTCCGCTTATGACTTGATTGATGGTCACTGGTATTGTTTTCTGAGGAGAGGTGCTTGTAAACTTCAGATTCTACACTGTATGGGCCAGAGTTATTTTCCTGCTGACTAAGGCTCAGGGGTACTGGTTTTTCTGGGAAATAGTCTCTGGTGGGTTGACAGTAAGTCATAGAGTCTGATCTCTGTTTGCTGTCATGAGCTGGTAAGCAATGAGGTAACTGGTTTTCTGCTGTTTGTGAAATATTGTATAATCCTGGGTAAGTCTGGAAAGTCTCACATGGGAGTCTTTGTTCAAACATTCTATATCTAGATCTGGAATCAACCATTTCTCTGTATTTGTGAGTTTCCACAGAGCTATCAGTTATCTTTCTGAAACAAGTCTTTGGCTCTAGTCCTCTGGCTTTCTGCACTTTGATATAATCTTCAAGTTCATCTTGGAAAGAGTCATATGTCCTCTTTGAATGAGCTGGTAACCAATGATGTAGTTGGTTTTCCACTGGTGAAATATTGTATGGTTGTTGGTAGGTCTGGGAATTCTCAAGTGAAAATCTTTGCTCCCACATTCTTGGTCTGGGTCCAGAATCAACTTCTCTGTACCCATGGGATTCCATAGAGCTCTTTCTTATCTTTCTGAAACAAGTCTTTGGATCAAGTCCCCTGGCTTTCTGCACTTTGATGTAATCTTCCAGTTCATCTTGGAAAGAGTCATACATCTTCTTTGAGTGAGCTGGTAAGCAATGAGGTAACTGGTTTTCCACGGTTTGTGAAATACTGTATGATCCTGGGTATGTCTGGAAAGTCTTACATGGGAGTCTTTGTTCAAACATTCTATGTCTGTATCTGGAATCGACCACTTCTCTATACCCACGGGCTCCCAAAGAACTCTCTTCCATCTTTCTGAAACAAGTCTTTGGTTCTGGTCCTCTGGCTTTCTGTACTTTGACGTAATCTGTACATTCATCTTGGTAAGAGTCTGGTGGCTTCTTTGAATTCTTCACTAGATTGATAACAATAGATTCTCTGCAAACAAGACAGTAGAAAGTTCTTGTCACTAGATTGCTTTATTTTTTGTTGCTTTGTTTTCAAAAATATTAGAAAAAAACAAATGTAACAGAAACCAAAACAAAATTTTTAAACTTACCTCAATATAAAAGCTATACATCGTGACTTTGTACGCCAAAAAAAAAAAAAAAGCAGGGACAGTCAGGTATTTCCTAGGCACCTCACAATTTTTTGTGCACAAAAAATTTTCAGGCTTGGGATGAAAGGGAAGATGGGTACAAAGAAGCAGACATATCTGACACTGCTGCGGTACTTGAAATGTAAAGGATGTGTGGGAAAGAACCAATAATATTTAATGCCCTGAAGATGGTCTGATCTGAATGTCACATTGCTTTAAAAGTTTTGATTAGTTAATTCCTTGTACAGATCTATAAATGTGACAGCTAGTTGTTCTGGAAACCTGAGATTTTTTTAAAAAGAGTCTAAATGAAGGTTAATTTGGTGAGTGAGACAATTTAGCTCCTTAGTATTCAGATTCAATAATATAAATATTTTCTACTAGAATAAAATAATGTAACAGAAATAGTATGTTTTGTAGGAGGGGTATAGCTCAGTGGTAGAGTGTGTGCTTAGCATGCACTGGGTTTGATCCCCAGTACATCTGTTAAAAAAATAAAAATAAACCTAATTGCACCCCCTCAAAAAAACCAAAAAACAAAAACAAACAACAACAAAAAAAGTTAAAAAAGAAATAGTATGCTTTGATTTTAAAAGCAACAAAACAAATACACAATAGTTAAGTGCTCCTCTATCTGGCTACCTGACTTATGCAGTCCCCAACAGTCCACACAATCTTCTCCTCCTTAAAATAACAGAATAGACTGGAATAAATGTGTATTGAGCTTCTACTATGTGCCAGGTCAGGCACAGTATATATATATTTTATATTTCATTATAACCACTTTAAGTCAGAGCTGTCCAAAGTTATACATTTGGTAGAAAGATGGATCTGGTATTCCAATTCAGTTCTGTCGAATAATAAAACCTTTTTACTTAACCACTATACCCCACTGGAAGGATGATGACCAGATCACTGAATCCCTGAAACCAGCCAACCATTCAGGGATTATTTGAATTTGTATGGCTAGCCTGAGAATGATCCTTTAGCATCTTTACAAAGAAGAACAATGCTGTCTGGTCAGGAGAGGTACTAGTTAGCCAGCCCTGTCAGTATACTATCATGGCTAGAGAACTCCCTGGGAGATGGTACTAGCATGCAAATACCACCAACCATACCCAGGATCAACTCTTAGGGAAATGAATGCCGAGAAAGTTTGTAAAATACATGCAAAGGCATTTGACAGAAGCACTGGTCTTTGATGTCACAGGAGCATTTTGGCAAGAAATACTTACTTAATTTGATGTTCACTTCCTTGCATATGGGACCGGAACATTTCTAAAGATGTAAAGGTGATATTACAAATATGACAAACGTAGGTTCTCATACTAAACGCTGAAAAAAAGAGTACAAGTTAAGAAGGTCAATAGGAATAGACTTAGAATCATATAGCTGGACAGGAATTAACTAGAGATCAACTACTTTAACTTCTTCAATTTAAATATAAGGCCCAGAGATGTCAAATGACTTGGTCAAAGTCACAGAGCCGTTCATAATAGAGAGAGCCTCTCAGAGCCCATGTCTCTTAATTTAGAGCCCAGAATTCGTTACACTACACAGCATTGCTTCTCTAGCCTTGGCCTCTTTCCTAAGAAACTACTATCTGCCTGCTTATTGTTGCTATGCAGAAGTGCACCAGACACTTCACATTTAGCATGCCCAATCAATTTTTGCCTCTTAATCTCTCAACCAACCTCTTTTTGTTTGCCCCTAATTCTCTTTCTACCAACTAAAATCTGAAACATCCCAAAATATTAAATACAAATAAAAACAAATTTTTACTCTCTTACTTGAAATCACTGTAGTACATTAGTTTACCAAAAGTAATTTCCACAGACAGATTTTAGAAAGGACAGAGGTTCAGTGAGCTCCACTCTCAGGATAAATATTGAAAGCAAAATTCTAGACAAAACTACTAGTTATCACTTCATAAGTGTCAAGAACTATAGAATAGGTATACAGCTACTTCTCTATTCTTATTCTTAGGTAGAATTGGAAGCAGGAAATAGATTAATTTCTATTTTCTTAATCTTATCATCCTTTCACCTTCTCTTTGGTCAGAAGCAGCAAATTAATAAACTTAATAAGCTAAATATAAAAACAATCCCACCCTAAGGAAGAGGCAATAAATTGATGGCTGCAGAGATTTTAGGGTCAGGCAAGGCCATCTTTTTAAATGAAACAGCAACTTAATCATTTAAAGGACACAAAATTAATCACTACTAAGTGTACTGGCCTTGTTCAAACAATGATTATTCATAGAAACAGGAGACTACGGTCGAGGGAAAAGAAAGATTCTGACTTTGAATAACATGAGGACTCCGCTTACTATTGACATATACTCTGTGGTGGGCCCAGGAGAGCTCAACGGGTTATGTCAAAGTCTTAATGAATGATTCTTCAAAATTATCCTCTCCTCCTGTGCTCTGATTTTGTGTTTACCAAGTCACTTCTGATTATACTTTGGTTTCTCATATTCTTGATAGCAAAAAGAGAATACACTAGATGATAAGGTTTTTTTTTAAAAACCTGGAAACTGGAAATACATCATTTCTCCTTCTACCATAAATCAGTATTACCAGAATGACAATATATTATCTTAAGCTACAATGTTTACCAGAATTCTCAGATAAGATTCACCTGGAAAGTTAGTTGAAAATGTAGATACCCAGAACTCTCCTCTAGAGAATGGAGAATATGATTCACTGAGATAGTGAATTTATATTTTAACAATACCCCAGCTAACTATTGTCAGAGAATGCGTAGAAAATACACTAAGTGAATACCTTTCCAGTTCCTTGGTTATTTATCAGCATCTTCCAATTTTGGTTTGGTGAGTCCCTGATTTGAGGCTGATCAACCTGAAGATTTTGAACTTCTTGCAAAGCTGAGGACTAAATCTAGGACTCTGCATGCTCATAACAACCCTTTTCAGGAAATCATTACAAACCTTATTTAAGAGGTGTGAAAATTAAAGCTCAGATTCACTTGGCCAATCCCGTATGTATTTTGAGGACACCTAAGTTGTGCAAGATAAGCAGGAGTCCTGTTTTCCTTTAGACTAGTGGTTCTCAATGTTAGTTACACATTAGAACCATGTGGAGAACTTTAAAAATATTCATGTTACAGCTCCACATCAGCCCAATTTAATCAGAATCCCTAGGGGTGGAATCAGTCTTACTTTTTAAAAGTGCTGTAGATTATTTTTCTGTGCAGCCACTGCTGAGCACCACTGCCCTAGATTATCAAGCCAATGATCTTCATTATGATTATGAACTCTCATTATATTTCAGATATTGTATGTTTAGTGCTTATAGGGTATATTGTATGTAATGTTCTCCTCAGTTCCTCCTTGGTTTCTTCACAAATTACATCAGAAGATTATAATATAGGTAATACAGTAGTTTAGAGGAGCTGAAGGTCACATATGAAAGATCCTGAGATAGTTCTATAACTGTGATCTGATTTCTATTACCTTGGCCCTTGTCTTTTTCATATAGTTAATCTTTTTTCCAGGATACAGACATCTCAGAAAATAATACATAAAAACAATGTAAACCCTTTCTGTGAAGAGATAAAGCCTATTTATTGGCCCCCAAGAGCAAAATTCCTGGCCTAATCCTTTTGAAACCTAACTCTACTATGTTTCTTATACTGTCCATTCTCCTATATGAGTCTGCTCCTTGGCCCTGTCCAGCTGTGCTCCCCTCAGCCCTGCTAGGATTCCTTGTTTCTGACTTCACCCAGAAACTCAAGCATCTTTGCACACTTTACCTTTCAGAATTACCCATAATTTAACACTTGTGGATCCCATTTTTCTCCTAATCACAGCCCTATCTCCTAACTCCCCAGACTTAGGTCTTTGTTTACAAAGCATAGACTGGGTAAATGCATGTCTTTGTAGTCTAACATTGTGGCTCTCAGTCTTGGTTCTTTAACATAATCACATGGGGAATAAAACAAAGAGAAAACAAAACCCTGATGTGTAGGTCCCAGGGATTCTAATTTAATTGATTTGAGGTATGGGCTGAGCATTGGTATTTCTAAAAGCTCCCTGCATGATTCTAATAGCTAGTCAAGAATGAGAACCACTGGTCTAATATCTTAAGTGGGGAAAATCAATCAAGAGCTGCATGTAAGCAAAAATGCAACTTAATGTGGGATTTAGCTTATGAACAAAAATAGAAAATGTTCAATTTACCTGTTTTTAAATTATGACAGGAAACAATATTTCAAGATAACTAACATTTGTTGAGGATCTATTCTGTGATGGGTACTGTATACACTGCTTCATTTCATCCTTTTTCAATCCTATGAAGTAGTCTAATTTTCATTTTATACCTGAGGAAGCTGATATGCAACTGGGCAAGTGACTTCAAACATTTATCCAAGTCTATGTTTATCCCACTACATGACCCAGCCCCTCAATAAACAATTACTAAATATTTAGAAACACTATATACTCATTACCACATAAAGCACTGAGAAGGATACTGCAGAATAAAATACAACCCTTTGTCTCAAGGAGGCCAATTCAGTTACAAGTCTATAATTAATGCAACTGTCAATGAACAGTAAAGCCTATGAAAAATCAAAGAAAGGGGAGAACACCAAGAGCTAGAGCAGTGATGGAAGTTGTGATGGATCTTGGAGGGAAAGAGGATTTGAATTATAAAAAAATAATAAGGTAGGGCATTCCAAGGCATGAAAACAATATCAGGTATGGTGAAGACAAAAATGAACATGATGTGCTGAATTCAAATAATCTGTTCAACAAACACTAAACACTTCTGTGGCACCAAGCATCATGCTAGATGCTAGGGGTACAAGATGAATAAAATGGGCAGGTTGCTCACAAATCCAAGTGAGAAAGAGATACATGAACAAAGGATTTCAATTTCATTTGGTAAAAGGTAAGAGAGGTATGCTTAAGAGGTATGGGAATTCAAGGAAGCAGAGGCACTTAGTACAAGATGAAGGTATAAAGAAGGCTATAGGAAGAGATGATGCCTTAGTTAAGCTTGGAAGGATGAAAAATAGTTAATGGTGAAAAGAGCTGAGAAGAGTACTGTAGACAGAAGAAATAGCATGAAAAAAGCAAAGAAATATTTACAGGGACTTGTTAAAATCTGGAATTGCTGTAGAACAAAAGATAAGGGGACGAGATGGGAGAGGCAATAGGGAGTCAGATCAAAGCAACTTCTATGTTATGCTAAGGAGCCTAGACTTTTTATTTTGTGGGCTGGGAAAACCTGAAGTGGCTTAAGTAGTTATGTGACATGGTCAGGTGTATGTTTTGGAGAAATCTCTCCTCTAACTACAATATGGAGGATGAACTTGAGAGGAGCAAGCCTGGAAGTAAGGAGACCACAGTTACATAAATGTATTAGACCAGGCAAGAGATAAGGAGGGCATGGGCTAGAAAGGTCACAGCAGCAGTAGAGAGCAGCAGGGAGATTGGTGAAATATTTACCATTAACACAGACAAAATTTAGTGACTGACTGAACGTGGGCAACAAGAGAAAAGGAAGACTCTAGAGAAGTCTAAAATAACCCTCAGCATAGTTTGGCAACTGAATGGGTGGTGATCCTGTTAACTGAAACTGGAACTTCATAAGGAAATACTGTTTTAGGAGGTTGGAGAATAAGCAATGTTGAGTTTGAATCAGGACACACAGAATCTGATAATATCTGTGAGATTTCCATGTAAAGGTGTCCAACAGGCAGTTAGATATGGGAGTATGAAAAGCAGAAGACAGGTTAGAGTGATTCTGGAGAAGTCAGAGCAGAGGGGTAGTTAAAACAATCAGAGTTCTTGAGATCCCCTGAGGCCAATGTATGGGTGGGTACAGGAATAGCAACATAATGATAAAAACCCTGGATAGTGCCACTCTTTAAACTAAGATGGTAGAGGAGAAGGGGGCCTATGAAAAGTCACGAAGTAAAGGACAATTATAAGAATGAACAGGAGAGGGTGACATCAAAGGAGCTAAGGAAGTAGAGATTTTTAAAAGAGGAATGTTTAGTGAATGGAGTAAAGATATCCATTGGATTTAGAAATTTAGAGGCCACAATGACCCTGTGAGGAAGTTTCAGTGAAACAATACACTGGTGGTGTGGAGGGCTAGGGGAATGTGCATCAAAAAATGGCAATGAGTTGAGGAGTGAGTAACAGTGAAGACAGTAAGAATATATTTGAGAAACAACAACAAACTTGACTAAGAAGGAAAGGGGAAAGTATAGTAGTTAAAGGGAAACTCAAGGTTGAGGGATGATTTGGTTAAGGTAAAATACTTGGTAATCCACATTTGATGGCCAAAGTTTTCCTAATGATTTGGTTAAGGCAAGATACTTGGTAATTCATATCTGATGGCCAAATTTTTCTTGATGAAATAAGGAATAAGCTTGCCTGAGGGGTGTGAGGAGGGGGACTGTTGAACAGCAGAAGAGAGTCTTGGAGAGTGGTATAGGCTTAAAATCACTGTTGAAAGGAAACTGAAGGAAAAGGAAAAGGATTAAGTAGGACTAAAAGTCATAGAGGCTGGATACTAAGACTCTGTAGAGGTACCCAATCTCTAGCCTTATATAATTTTCTGTAGCATCACTCAGTATCCTGAATGTAAAAGTAGAACAGGTAGACTGTACAACTGATCCAGGGTTGAAATCTTGCTACTAGATTGTGACAGAATAACAATGAAGTATAAGAAAAGTCTTCCAGGAGTGGTTAAAGCATTAAAATGTGAGATCATGTAGTGAAAATGTAATGGAAGGGTATAGGAAGGAGAAATAGTTCCAAGAAAACTTGGTAAGACTGTTGATGAACAGGATATAGGGAAAGTAAGTAGTCAAAGATATCCTCAAAGATTCAAGTGTAGGTGACAAAAAATAGTGGTACTACTGGCAAGGGTAGAAAATTTGGTAAATTCAATATGGTTTTAAGGAAAATTATTAATTCGATTTTAGATATGTTGAGTTACTGGTGAAGGCGAGACATCTAAGTGCAAAAATGGGGCCAGAAATTAGTAAAATAAACAAAACAAATACAATAAATAAAAAATACATACATACTTTAGTTCCATATCGTTATGGTAGCCATTCCTGTGCTAATAAAGATCTGGGCTGGATGAGGGACGTGAACAAAGCAATAAGAATGATGAAGAAAAGGAGGAAGAGATTAGATATAGCAGAAACATATAAATAATAGAAGATAGAAAAGAAGGCAGAGACAGAAAGGAGAAAAATGGGTGAAGAGTAAAAATAGTGAAGGTGGCACATGTTGAATTGTTTTTGTCTTACCACTTGCTCACTTATAATATAAGCTTCTTCTGCTGCTGTTCTTTAAAATTCTCATTAACTAATTTAAATTCTCCAGCCATTTTTTAATCCTCCAATGTTTACTGTTCTCAAAATGAAATAGTCAAGGCAGGGTTGAAAATCTGTACTTTGAGCTCTAGCTTCAGAGGCTAGTGTAAAATGATTTTGATGACTGGAGTAAATTATGCTGATGATTAGTACCCACTCCCTGGCCAGTTGAAAATTTCACCGAAATCCTCCTTCTCTCATTCTAATAACCTTGAAACTTCAGAGTGCTAAAATGACCCTCCTTTCAGAAGTGACCAGAGTGCACACACTTCTCATAACTGACACACTTCTCAGTTCTAATTTACCTAATGCCACTAAACTAGAAGCCATTTCCTTCAGATAAGCCTCAGCACAGCAATAGGAAAAATACCCTAATAAGTGGAAGTTTATCATTTCTCCAAACATCTGCTCCTTTCAGAAGCCCTACCACTTCTATTTCTATACTTGCCTAAATCAACATTCTTTAAATTCCTAGATAAAAACATACATCTGTATGTAACTTAGGGGGAATATGTTGAATCACATTAAGTAGCAAACTTAACAGTACAAACATAGAGTTAGCACTCAATATATAAAGACTAATTCTTCACTGATTCATACATTAAACTAATCTCTATCGAAGTAGGCCTACTCTGTGCCAGTTTCTATCTCTAGTACTGGGAATATAGATGAGTTAGATGAAGTCCCTTCCCTCAAAGAATTTACACTCTAATGGGAGATAAAGACACAAGGAGAGAGAATTAGATATGCAGGTTAAGGAAGCACAGAAGATAAGCCTTGAAGGAAGTGAAAAGGCTTCCAGGGAAGTAGCATGATAAAAAATGAGAAGAAGTTAGTCAAGAGAAGAGGGACACGAAGATGTTCCAGGCCAAATGGCAGCATGAAGAAGGACACAGAGATAAAAACAATGGTGTAATAGTTTCTGGAAACTATAAGCAGTTTGCAGGTTCTGACCCACATAATTATCCTTAGAAAATAGAGAAACAAGGATTTTTAAGCAGGGGAATGACATGCAAAGATGTACACTTAGGTGAAACACGCTAGTAGTTAAACTGAGGGTGGATTTGGGGAGACAAAACTGATGGCAAGGAGAGTAGTTAGGATGTTGTGGCAATATTCTAGAACAATGCTTCTCAAAATTTTTTGTGAGTACAAATCCCCTAGGGATCTTTTAAAAATGAAGATTATGATTCAGTAAGTCTGCAGTGAGGCCTGAGATTCTTTTTTCTAACAAGATTCCAAGTGATGCTTGTGATGCTAGCCACAAATCACACTTTGAGTAGCAAAGCTCTAGGAAAGATGTTGAGAGCCTGAACTAATGTGGGAAAAGCAGAGCTGAAGATAAGGGAACAGTAATATACAGGAGGTAAAACAGTAATGGCTTGGTGCTTCATTAAATGCAGAAAGTGAAGAACATGGTTTGGGGGATATATAGTTAACTACAGGTTTCTACTTTGAATGACTGAGTGGATCTGAAACGGCTATGAGGTATCCAAGTGCAGCAGTAGCTGCCATTTGGATATATGAGTCTAGTGCTTGACAGAAAGGTCATAAGCATACAGATAAGAGATGAAATCAGGGGAATGGAATATATCATGTTTATAGATTAAGGTCAAGAATGCAACCTTGAGAACACCCACATTTAGGCAATGAATTTTAAAAAGAGCCCCCAAAGGAAACAGAACAGGAATAGAAACACAGGGGAAGATTCAGAGCATAAGGAGTTACGTATGACAAAGAATAGAGCCTCAAGGAGGGAGTAATGAACATTTTCACATGAAGCAGAAAGGTCCAGTAAGGAAAGAATTGAAAAATAATAGTGAGTAGAGGAAAAGAAGTGGATGAAAGAGAGAATATGAAAAGGCAATAAAATACACTAGTAGTGAGAAGATGCCTGTGGAGGAAAAAAATGAAAAAAAAATATGGTTAGAAGAGCAAGTGGATTACTCCAGTCGGGATCAGAATCTTTACTGTGCCTGAATTCTTGCTACTCTTTCTCAGTTCCTTTGTTCATCCTCTCTCCTTCCCACTTCTACCAATCTAAATCATATACTCCCTCTATGAAGACTGTCTGAAATATAATGTTTCACTCCTCTGGTTACCAGAAATATATACACAAAAATCCATGTCTGCAGCCTCTTGCAATGATGTGTTATTAACCCAACTAGTTTACACACTTGCCCTTTCAACGAATATGCTATATCCTCATTTGTACTCCCAAGAATGACTAGCCAAGCCCCCAAGAGACACTTAAGTCATTCTTAGTGATTCAATGATATAACAACATGATACTAATTTAAAATATTTCCTTAGGTACCTATGATATAATATGAAACATGAGAATATCTATATTTGATTCTGTAATTAATAAGGATCATCTAAACATTTCTGTGTCTCATTTGCTAGAAAACCAACAGACAGACTTAGATGGACTCAAAAGTCCTTACTTATCTAAAATTCTATGATCCCATGAGTATTATCAACTTCCTATTCAATAAGAGTAAAATGGTATATACATAAGCCAGTATGTTTTATAAAATATAAACTTCCTAAGAAAGAGATTTGGGATATTTTTACTGTTTACCATTTGCATCTGATTTTGCTGGAAGAGGTTTCTCTCTTATCTTGTCTACAAACTTCTTCCTAGCTTCATTTCTTTTGTGTTTTTTCCCAACATAATGTTGTTGGGCCATTAATGGACTATTAAAGGAAGCAGGACAGAGCTTGCAATACTTGTTTGGATTATTCAAATCCAAAGCAGGGCTGGAAGAGGAAGGCATAGTCTTGTCTTTAATCCCACCTGGAGGAGGCTTGACAGCAAGGGGCTTCAGAAAAGTTGACTCTGCAGAAGTAGTAATAGGCACACCTGCTGAAATAGTCGTAATGAAAATGATCAACATGTGTTCAGCCATTAGAGTTGCATTCATTATAAAGTATTAGGGAAATTTAGAGTTCTTTAAAAACCTACTATATCTGAACATTTTTCCACACAGGGCTGTTGGATAAAGGTACTCAGGTTAAAAAGAATTTCCTTCTCTGAGAATAGAAATTTGAATACAAGTCTGTTACCAAGTTTCTCCAACAAAGATACAGGAAGGAATGTTCAGCATCAAGCATTTATTTCAAGTGAATTATATTCATTTGAAACATCAATGAGAGCATGAGCTATTTTAGGATGGTTGTTGAAATTAGTGAGGGTAAAATGGATGGTACCAACTTCTAAGTTGGTGTCTTTCTTGATAAGTAAGTAAGTCATCTATTCATTTCAGATTTGTGATGTCTATATCAAAATAAAATTTATACAGTTGTTTAAGGCTAATGAAATTATACAGTTCCACAATTACAGTTATTTCAGAGCTCTTTCATTTAGTCTCCTCTCTGAGCCCAAATTAATGGATTTGGGGGACTAAAGATATGGCTTTACAAGATGCTTTCTCTTGTAGAGTACACTGATTCTGGCCCTCCTTCCACTGACAGGCAGAAAAACAAATATACAAAAATTAGAGAAACTAGAATAAATTCAAAAATAATTCTACTTTCATTTATTAAGATAGCAATATACTTTAATGCTGATGAGGCCTACACAGTGAGTTGGAAATTAATGTTAGTAAAATTTCCACACCAAGTATGCTTTATTCCTAAAGTGTTGAAGCTACTATGAATGTGGTAAATTATTTATCCCAGAGGGTTAATCATATTATTTTTTGTTCCAGCACATAAAATTTTCAAAATACACGTTGGGTTTTCCAGGGTGTACTCTGCCACTTCAAGCCAGAAATGAGATTTATGGGTCAGTTCTCTCATGTACTGGTGGCCCAACATCACTGGAAGGAGGAAAGAGGCAACATTTTACAGTTCTCTGTTATCTTTGGGATCTAGCATAAAATAAGTACTCAATAACTGCTGATTGATAATGCTGGTGTTACTTTTTCTTTACAGTCATAGGAAGAAAGGAATAAGCTATTAGGGTAGAAGGAGATTCCATAACATCTATTTTTTTCCTTACAGTTACAGTCAGAAAATGCTGCACTATAAGTATATTATGGTGAATACACTGGTCTGACAACACATTATGAGATAACGTTTTGAAAAGTACTAAAGCAAAAAAAGAATGAGAAGATGCCAAGGGAAAGAAGTAAGAAGGACGTAAGATTTTGATTTGATTAGAAACTAGAGATGTCAGGCTTATTGTTGTGTCTTTACAACAGCATAGCAAATCACTTGCTTTTATTTGGATTTAATAAATTGAGAAGGAGTGGTCATAACTTTTCTTAAAATTCAGCTAGGAATTATGATCCCCATATTAAAAGACAAGAACACACAAAGGGATTAACAGAGCAAAAGAAGAATTAAGTTATTGAAGCAGAGTGAAAGTCTCGCCAATCAGAAAATGGATGGCAGAGTTAGGAAACAACGATAGAGAGACCCTGTATTGAAGCTAAAGAGGTAAACGTAATCTTACCCATCTCCGGGTGAAATCCTGATGGAGATACCTGATCATGCTCCTCCATTAATTGCTTCAGTTTTTTAGCATGGACTTTCCCCACATAGTGAGACTGAGCAACAACTGAGGAGCTAAAAATCATGTTGCAGAGATCACAAAATTTGTTTCTGTTCACTACTTCACTCCTATGCACCTGAAATAAGCACAATCTTGTTAGAATGATTCAATAATTAAAGTTTTGAATTACTACAGCAACACAGGCCACTCACCTGAAAATTCCCAACATCCATCTTCATTTTCTTAACAGGCACTTCATTTTGTTCCCCATGCATTTGAAAATAAAACCTAACATTTTGAGCATGTTTTTCACTCTGAAAAAAGATATGATATGACTGTGTTTATTCAATAACAGAGGGATGCCAAATTTACACCTCTTTGCATTTGAGAACAGCACCTATAGTTTGGAATGTATTTGGTATGTATCAAGTCTATGAAAAAGCTTCACATGCTTTAAAATCTCCAAATCTCAGTTAAAATGAAAACAATGCTATAATTTAGAGGCCAATAACTTTTAGGTTCTTGTTTTTGACCGAGACTCCTAGTTTTTGTCCAGTAACACATTTCTTCTTCTTCTTTAGATACACATCTTGGGCAATATACCCAGCTTTTTATTTATTTTTTTAAGTTTTATTTTACTGAGTTATAGTCAGTTTACAATGTTGTGTCAAATTCCAGTGTAGAGTACAATTTTTCAGTCATACATGAACATACATATATTCATTGTCGCATACTTTTTCACTGTGAGCTACCACAGGATCTTGTATATATTCCCCTGTGCTATACAGTATAATCTTGTTTACCTATTCTATATATACCTGTCAGTATCTTCAAATTTTGAACTCCATACCCAGCTTTTTAAAAGACTGCATGTTTCAGCCTCCCTTTCAACAAGATGTAATCATGTGACTATACTCTGGCCAATAAGATGTAATCTGAAGTGTTGGGTGGAATTTCAGGGAAACCTCCTAACAGGCTCAGTGATAAGCCCTCCTAGCCTTCTTCCTTCCTGTTTCTGGAATTAAGATGTAAAGGTCAGAGTTCCAGGAGTCATCTGGGACTATGGAGAATCTTGAGGACAGAAGCTAGTTCATCAAAGAAGAAAGACAGAAAATGCTTAGGTTTCTCATGTTATGGAGCTGTCAAATCAGTCCTACTTCCCTCTCAAATTCTTTTATATGAAGAAAGTAACCCTTCTAGGTTAAGCATATTAGAAAAACTTTTCAACAAATGTATAACAAAATACATAATAACTAAAATGCCGGTGTTGGTAGAAAGGAAACTAACATTCCTGAGCACATACTCTGCAGCAATCACTCTCTCTGTGCAGCATTTTAAATTGTGATATCTATCAATCACATAAAAAAACACAGGAAATAATATAACTGAAGTACATACCCACTACCCAGTTTTAACAGATATTAACATTTTGCTGTATTCCTTTCAAATCTCCTTTTCAAAAGATGTAAAATTTTACATATACTCCTATCTATGTCAACAATACTTTTCTCCTCAGTCTCTCCTCATAGGTAACCACTGTCTTAAAGTTGGTCTATGTCATTTTCTTCCATATTTTTATTCTTTTACTAGATATGCATGTACCCATAAACAATATTATATACTACTGTCATTTTAAAATTTTTATGAAAATGGAATCATTCCATTCATATCCTTTTAAACTTGCTTTTTTTACTCACTATTATATCAGATTTTCCATGTTGATACATATAGCTCTAGTTCATTCATATTACATGCTGCATATATTCCACTTCATATGCTACCCATCAACTCCCCTATTGAAGGCAGTTATGTTTATATTTATTTTGCTATTACAAGCATTTCTGCACTGAACATGTATATCTCCTAATATATGTGTCCAAGTGTTTCTTTAAAGTAGATACCTAGACATGGACTTCTTGGCTTGTAAGGTATGAGGGTTTTCAACTTTAATAGGTATTGTAAAATTTCTTTCCAAAGATGTTGAAGCAGTTTACATCTCTAAATGTAGCATATATGAGTGCTTTTTAATTCCTATATGCTCCCGAAGTGTTAAGTGCTATTAGATTTTAATTTTTGCCAGCATGATGGTTTTGATAAGATAGTTCATTATCACTTTAACTTGCATTTCCCATAAGATCACTTGTAAAGTTGAGTATCTCTTCTATAGCCTGTTCATATCACTTTCCCATTTTTCTATTGGGTTGTTTCTTGTTCTAACTGATGTGAAATTCTTTATATAGTCTAGACACTAATCCTTTGTTAGTTACATGGGTTATAAATATTACTCAATCTGTGGTCTGTCTTTTAACTTTATAATGATTTTTTTTCATATAAATTTTCCCTACCAGGCATCATGACATATTTTAAAGCTATAGCAATAAGGTGAAATTATTTTAGAGACAGGCAAATAGAGTAATACAATAAAACAGAATAACAGAATAAAACAGAATAAACATATATATGTATGTATGTGTGTATGAAAATTAGCATATGACAGAGATGCCACTACAAATCTGTGGGCAAGGACAGACTGTTGAATAAACAGTGCTGGGACACCCGGCTATCTGCATAGAAAACAATTTTACCACCCTCCATAGGTGAAAATCAATACCAGATGGATTAAATACTTTAACATAACAAATAAATTTTTAAGTATTAGAAGAAAATGGAAATATCTATATGACAAAATTACAGAGAATGGTTTCTTAAACATATAAGTATACATATGAAGGGAAATATTAATAAGTGCAATCTTATTAAAATTCAAAGCTTCTACCGTACTATTCTATTTTACATGTATAATAAATGCCATGTTGAGATAGTCTGACAGTATTTAACCAAGCTATATATTAAGAAAAAACACCTTTTCAAGTAGGGTATTTTCACAGAAATGCTTTCAAATATATGGAAAGTCATGTATAGTTTTGATTTGATTATTTAACAAGCTTAAGCACCAAACTTACAGATGCCACTGAAATTTAAATTAAAAAATATGCTACAGCATCATATAACATAATGCATTATAGGCACTAAAGTTTACAGAAAAATAAAAATATGTAATGATAGGACAAAGTATTCAGAATATGTTCTTTCATGAAAAAACAAGTACAAAATGACATACACACTTCTCTTTTGTAAAAATGTGTGTGTGTGTGTGTGTGTTTAGAAAGCATACTGGAATCATATAAGCTAAAGAGAAGTTAATTAAATGATGGTTACCTACAAGTGATAGAATTATGATTGGTTTTTACTTTCTTGTATTTTTGTATATTTTCTACACTGCATAAGCACATAAAAAGTGACTTTTTAAATTTAAATTCAAATGGTTCCAACCACAGTTATCACAGAGCCCTTTGATTATGTGTCTTTCTTTACTAACTCTAAATCTTTGAGCTTTGGGGTCCCAGATGTGCTAGGCAGGCTCACATATTTGATTTCATTTAATTCTCACAAGTATTGTAAGAAAGATTTTACCACCCCGATTTTGCAGGTTCAAGAAACATTCTCAGAGAGATAAAATGACTTTCCCAGGGTTATACAACAATGGTGGAGTTAAGACTTGAACCTAGGTCCTCTCAATCCACAGCCAACATAGTTTCACTACCTGGAATTATAGTAACTGAATCCCAACCAACATAAGGACTCAAATATTATTGCCAATAAGATTAGCAATGGGCAAAACAAGATGAGGTGTTTAAAAAGTATAAGTGGTTTTACATTTCTTTTAATACTTTTGGTACTGCAGATACCAGATACAAAAAAAATTCATTAGTTCATAATATGATGTAGAAATGGGAGACAGCAGCAAATGAAAGGAAAGAACACTGAATATGAAACCAGAAGAAATCATTTTTAAGCTTAGTCACACTAAGATAAGCTATGGAGAATCACTATCCCTCTGGGTCTCAGTTTTCTAATAAATAAACTAAAGAAGTAAGAACATTAAACGTTCCCTCTTTTAGCTCTAGAATGCTACGGTTCTGTGCCTAAAAGCATGTGGCTACGTCAAGTGCAAGACTAGTTCATTTTGTTTTTAACCTTCATTTACTGTAAAGGAAGACAGACTCTGGAGTTCAATAATATCCCTTGATTCACAGTAATAATATCCTATTCAAGCTTTATAAAACTTTCCTTACATTTACTACAAGGATACAAAGTAGTAGTGGCTTGATACATGGAAAGGGAGGCAGAATGGTATGAAGACAAGAAAACATGCTTTGGAGTCAAAAAGGCTGAGTTTAAACCTGAATTCCCCAAGCTTAAGCTAGTAAGTTACTGCCCCTCCTCTGAGCCAGTCTCCTCATCCCATCTGTCAAAGGGAATTAAAACCACCTACTTCACAGGATTTTTATAAGAATCAAAAAAAAGATAATAAATAAATTTTATCTACTACATTTAAAAACCTATTAGACTCTATTCCTGTTCATTTTAACCTACCTCATAATGTGAAATCCGCTGTGATTCAAACTGCAGCACTACTCCACATATACTACAAAAGTTATCTTTAAAAAATTCAGTCTTTTCCTGTTCATTCCAAGTCATATCTATGAATAAATAAAGGGTAATGAGACTATATATCAATTAACATTTAGAAGTATCATTTTCATTCTTCAACTATGTATTATTTCATATACCACCTCAAATCTGAGTTCTTGTGGGGCTACAGCAAAAGCTTTTTGCTTATCAAGTATGCAATTTAATATGCACATATTAAGTATGCCTCTAATGCAGGATATGGCAAGAGTTACTTCTCTAATATGATAAGGCAATGCCATTCCAAAGGAAAAGTTACAGGGGTACCAGTAACTTCATGAGCTTCGTGGAATGATTTGGGGCACCAATAATAAAAGGCAGGATTAAAAAAAACCGGCCTTGAAATTTTGTCTTACAGTAGTCAATCCTAAAAAAGGCATTGTTATAAGACTGTCGCTCCACTGGAGCTATGGCTCCAGTGTTATCTAAAATCTACAGGAAACCACAAACAAACTTTGCCCATAGTAGGCAAACATTTTCCATCATTGTACAAACATTAGCACACTCATCTGGCCAAACAAGTCTCACACAAGCCCCCAAAGCTATAAAGTAATGTTCATATACCAACATCTAGAAATTATGCTATAGTGCTTCTCACTGTGATAAGTAACATATGCCAAAACTTTCTGAATTTACACTTGAGGTCCACACTTCTACCTAAAGTTCTTAACAGCTGTAATGTATTCTGCCAAAAATTTATTAGTGTATCTGCAGGACAAAATCATTAAAATAAGTATATATTATCATTTGGTGCCAAATATAACTTATTACAGTGAGAAATTTTCAGTTAAGAAGACAAAAGGAAACTACTAACTTAGAGGTTCAAGAATTCCTAAAATTTAACACCAATTTCTTTCCTAGATCAATCTTTAATTCCGTATTTCCCCACTTCTAATAGTCAAAGTTTGACACCAATACTCAACATAGGAAATACCAAGGCTGAGCATTTTAACCCAGCCTTTCATTACTGATGCCCCAGATCATTTCTATGAAGTCCACGAAGTTACAGCTACTCCTACAACTTTTCCTTTAGAATGGTATGCCTAGACTTACTGCCTTTGATTCATTTCCTCAAACAAGTTGTTGGTCTGTTTTTCTTTGTTAAATGGCATTTAATATTCCAGGCTCAAAATCTCAGCCACTCTTCTCCCCAGCAAATCACTGTTTCATGTAAATTCTAGCTTATATTGTTATTTCATACCCATCTCTTCCTTTTCATTCCCCATAACACTAACCTAGTTCAGGTTTTCATTGTCTTGGGCATCATTTAGCTTTATTAGTATTTACTGAGGTTAGTTTCAAAGTATTGTGGATATTTTGGAAAGAGATAAGAAAAAAGAATGAGCATTTATTGAAGGTTTTCTATGTGTAAACAAGATAACAGCTTACCCCTTTAGTCCTTAAAGCAAACCTGTAAGGTAAGTGGTATTTTCCACATTCTGAAGGTTAGGGAATTGGGATTAACTGAAATCAAAATAACTTGTCACATGTGTTATTTGATGGAGCTGGAACTCAAACTTTGTTTTATCTTGACTTTTTCCATTATACATACATAACTGTCCCACATGTTGGAAATGACAAAAGCAAGTGAATAATTCCTGATCTCAAGGAATTTACAACTTAGTAAGGAAGATAAGATGTGTATAGAAAGAACTATGATCCCAAGATTAAAATGTAATAAGTGATATAAATACAATGTGTTCCTGCTGAGGAGTTTGGGAAAAGCTTTCTAGAGGAGAACAGGTTTTGAACTAAGCTTTAAAAGATTACAAAATTCAGATTAAAAGAGTGGAATAAAGGTATCTGGAGGGAGACAAGAGTATGAAAGACAATAATTGAAAATTTGGAATGAGGCCAAATCATAATTGGCTTCATTAGGGCATTTGGACTTAATTCTGCATTAAATAAGGGAAAAGAAATGACAAAATAGAGAATGTGGATTAGGAATCAGTTGCAGGCATAGAGAGTATTAAAGCCTGAGCTTAAAACTTGCCATGAATATAAACCTTTAGATCTATTGCATTTAAGCCTAAGCAATGTTTCTGGTGCAAGAAGTGGAGCTTTGACCTTACCTCCAGTAAATTCATCTACAATTACTTGTCAATGGCAAACTCTCTTTGTGGATGTAATAAAATGAATATGTCAACATTCTAACTTCAGTGAATCAAAAAATTAAAATACAAAAATCTAAATTAAAAAAGATATCAGAGTGACCATGCACATTAAAAGGGACTTAAAAGCATTACCCTAATTTTATTTAAATAGCATGTTTTCCTAATTTAAAGATGATTAAATCTACATTCAAAATTTCAGGAATAATCTTCATGTAAAAATCATTCTTAATCAGGGTTTCACATCAAATTCACATGAACAGCTTTTCAAAATCAAACATGCTGAATTAAAATAAAAATCTCTGTGGGTGGTCCAATCCACCCACAAATGAGTCTCATGATCAACCATGTTCAGAATCACTGTGCTATAGGACAGGCTCAGATCCTTACACAAAATGGCTGTTCAATATCTATTTAGTAACTAAGCTGATTAATATAAAAGTCTTGTCATCTACGATACTTACCAAGCTAATTGAGATTTAGTCTAACCTGAAGAAATTTTTGAAAAAAGTATGGAAGGAAGAAAATAAAGAAAAAGAAAATATTACTTGGCACTATCTCAAATCTATTTAAAACTCCAGGGTTGAGGCCAAAGAATCTGTGTTTTCAGAGTCCCCAAGTAATCTCTTTAAACAGCCAACCTCGTGATCCTTGTTCAATCTTCCACCAAGATAGTTCTCAACGCTGGCTGCACATTCAAATCACCTAGGTTGTTTTTAAAACATACCAATGCCCAAGTTCCACCTCAGACCAATTAAAGAAAATCTCTGGGATATGACTTGAAGTTTTAAGCAGCTATATATTTCATATAGACTTTAGAGGCCTAAAAATTCAAAATCTCCTAGTATTTCTTCCCCTACTCCTCCATTATCTGCATGCCCTTGTTTATGTCCTAACACTAAAGCTAGTTCTCTCCAAAATATTTCCTTGCAAAACATGCACAGCATTTCTATTAAGAAGTATAAGGTTTTAGTCATTATAGCTAGTATCAGAAAGAAAATGTCTTTCTAGCAAATGAGAGTATTATTTTGGTTATAATTTAGGTATAAATGTCTCAGTTTTCTTCAATGACAATGAATACACCAAATTCATGGCAGATGGTCCTGCATCTTTCAATCTAATTTGGTTTGAGAGCAAAGGGTAAAAATATAAATAGATTACACATTAGATTATCAAATGACAAAATACTGAATGCTGTGAAATGTGATTTCATTTCTCATATGTAGCATATAAACTTCTTTAAACATGGGAAAGTAAATACCTCCTGGTTAATTTTAGGCATATTGCTTTTAATATTCCTAGCATAGTACTTCTCAGGCTGTTCTTCATTACCTGACATATTTGAATTTTGTATGCTATCATAAAGTTGGAAAACAGATATTGGATAGGGGAGCAAGATTTTATACCCAGAATAGAAGCACAGTTTTGTGCAGACTGATAGTGAGATCTTATGATACAATGGCGTTTTCTCAAATATGTATTGGGACATACTGTCTTTGAAGCATACAGGAGTTTATGGTGCTGATACCATTTCTTTGTGTTTTAACATAAAACAAAAGCCATGAGGAATAAGCAAATATTGTCAAAAACTAAGTTCACAATGGGAAGAGAAGCTAAGTTTGATAATGGAATGAGGGCTTAAACTGACAGGATCTGGAAAAGATTAAGTATAACTTTTAAATATCCACTATTTTCCAGAAATTAGACACATCAGCAAGTTCTTTAGAATGGAGAAATACGGTCATGGGACAAAACTATGACCTACAGAGAGTTTCAGTTTGGGACAATGAATACATTCTGGTGATGGACAGTGGTGAAGGTTGTATACATGAATGTCACTGAAATACACACTTAAAAATGCTCAAAATGGAAAGTTTTACGTTATGTATATCATACTACTATAAAAATAAAATAAAATATTGAAAAAAAAGACAAAGCACCTTCTTCTCCCCAAAGGATAACATGAAGGGCAGAGTCAACCTCGTCTCAGAAGAAACTGCATGAGCAAGTAATAAACCTCTGTTTTGCTATCACAACGTAAACGATTCTCTATTGAATAACATTTATGAAGACTATTTTAAATGAGAGTGGTTGTATGACAAATTGTAAATGTGATCTGATAAGAGAGTTTGTATATTTGATGCTCCTACAATTTGATTATGTTTATGTATGGCTGTAGCCTTTGGTTACAGAATGAATCAATCAATTTTCTATTAATGAAAGTGTTTAAATTCTTTATTCCCTTACTCAAGGAATGATTACATGCCTTGAGAAAATAAAACTTTCAATATAATTTGGAATGAGGGGAACTGACCTACAGCACTGGGTAGTAGTAAAAACTAAGTAGTAGAACACTGGACAGTAGTAGGAAAAAATAAACTTTTGAGTTGCTCAAACAGATTCAAATCTTATCTCTATAACTATGTAAACTGGAGAAAATTATTTAACCACTCTGAGCCATTTTTTTCCATCAAAAAAGCACAGAAATACAATGTTTCTCCCAGGATGTGGTGAATATTAAATGAACTAAAAGTTTTAAAAATGTGTAACATATGCAGGCACACAAAATATGCTTGTTTTCTAATCTAGAAGCTTTGAGTTTTTTACTTAAGATTATATATAATCATTTTATTTCATATTAGAGTTATTTTAGAGATAATCTAGTCCTGACTTTCTCAATCTTGGCACTATTTTCACTTTGGGCCATATAATTCATTGTTGTGAGGGACTGTTCCATGCATTGTAGGAATATTTAGCAGCATCCCTGGCCACTAGAAGGTGGTAGCATTTCCCCATTGTCACAATCAAATATATCTCCAGACATTGCCATATGTCCCTTATGGGGCAAAACTGCCTTCAGTTTATAACTGATTTAGTCTAATGTCCTCATTTATAAATGAGGAAGCTAAGACCCAGAGAGATTATAGAAAATAAAGGATTGGGGAAGCTACAATTTAAGGTATGATTCTAGATTCAGGTAGACTTGGACCATAAAATAAGCCAAGTAGTCTGGGGAAAACATTTGTAATAACAGAGGGATGTTCTTAAATCAGTGAAATACAAATATGAGTATTAATAATTCACATTCTATGGACTTGGGCATTACTAAATTCCCCCATGTTGATATAAAAATATGCCACTCAGCTTGTACCAGAATATCTGCCTTTGATGATATAAAAAGCAAAAAAGATTCACTTGCCAGAAACTCACTTTTTTAGAGGCCTTTGCTTGATTGGGCGTACTCCAAATAGTTGCACTACTATGCTAAAGTTTCTGTATACAAAAATGCAATTGAGTGTGAAATGTATATTATCATATTTGAAATTTTCTTCTAATACTATTAGATAACACCAGACAATTTAGGATGAAATAGATTTCTACGACAAAATAATAACATTTATGGCTTGAGTCAGAAAAGAATAATGAAATCTGTCCTTACGATTTGGTTCACTCTCACTAATGGAATTTAAAATCTTGCAAGATCTCTCAGGAAAGGAACCAGAAGATCATCACATCTCTTCAGTTCTAAGTAACAGAACTTTCTCTGCTCACTCTTGTTTCGTTTTCTTCAGTTACACTGATAAGAAGTTTAAGCTTATCCAAATTAGGTGACAACTTTATAACTGGCTAAATTTAGTAAAAATGAATCTTACTTGCATTTGTTACATGACAATTAGATTTAGCTGTACAAAACATAAAATTTCCTCCTCAAGACAATCCAATCAGATGTTTATGGCAAGAATAGCTATTAACTATTTCAATGCTTTGTGGAAGTGGGAATTTCATAGTCCAACTGATCTTGATGCAAAAAAAAAAACACTAGCATTGTAAATGAATGCCTTGCATATCATATTTAAAGTGACAAGAATGGAACAAATCTCAAAAGAGTTGACTTCAATACTAAAAACATGTATGTCATTCTTAGTCACAGATTTGAAATCAGGAGACATTAAGAAATCTGAGAAATAATCATTTTAGTTCTACACAGAGCACATGTATTATATTCTCCATGATTGTATCCTGAGAGATAACCTCCCTCAAACAATCTCGATTAAAAAGGATTTTTCTAAATAGCTGATTTGGCCTTTGCAATCTTTTAATACCATCATAATGTTAGGAAAGAATGAGCAGAACACAACACTAAGTTACAGGAGACTGACCATGTTAACCTTGCCAAGGAGTTTTAACTCGTTTTTTCTCTTAAAGGTCACACTCACTCCATTTAAGGAGTTTTCAGATATATTAATTGTACCAGAAATGTAGATCTGTACCTGTCAGCATTATGAACACTCATAGCTATAATGCCATCTAGTATGCTTACTTTCTCAGTGAAGATTAGTACCTGACCTATGAGTTTGGCAAGTTCTGGCTATTTTGCACAGATTATCACAATCAAAAAATAATGAAGACTTTCTCCTGGCATATTAACAATTACAAAATGCAATGGAATTAACAAAATAATTGGGAGTACTCATGTTTAATATTTACTTTGTCTTTATTTAAACTAAGTCCTTGACCTTCATAATCGTAAGTACTCTGTGGCTAGCCAGCTCAGGAGTAATGCTTGTGAAGTTAAAAACTGAATTTGGGTCCTGTGTAAATCCACTAACTTACTTGATCCCATGGCATCAGAAGGCCACCATGCCCTTCATTCCAACAGGTTAGTAAATGGAAGGATAGATCTGCAAGACTGGTTTTAGGTGAAAAAGAATCAAAGTTCATATCCTAACAGTTATATGTGATGAATATAGTAGATGCTGATGAATATAGATGCTTAGTCAATATTTTCACATACTGACACCTAATAAAGACAGAGGGTCAGAAACTAAGAAATGGTTATTAACCTCTCTCCACAGATCCCCACCCTGACAAATGCAGAGAAGTACAAATTAACTCTAACAGCTGGCTAGTTATTTTTCCTTAGTACTAACATTAGATGTATAATATAATGAGTTTAAGTGTGCGTATAGTATTTGAGACACCATGGGCAGAGTACAGATTTATAATAAACAATGGAACAGTCTTGACAGTTCAGGAGTCTGACTAGTTATACTTAAGACTGCATTTTTCACAATTATTGTATTTATTTTATAATTTTACTATCAAGCACTACTATTGAGCTCCATAATATAGCTGGGTCTAGCTCATTTGTATATTCTGGGCACTGAGCCAAGTGCCTGGCACATGGACACGTGCACACACACACGTGTTCAATAAATGATTCCTGAACACATGAAGGAAAGGCTATTAACTAGGTTTTCTTATGGTGTACTTGAAACTTTACTGAATACTACTGAGACAAAGGAAAGTCTTGTTAGGTAATTGCAATGTAAGCAGATTATTAACTAAATAAAATTAGCCAGGATGTCCTCCAATCTAAAGGATAATCTATTTAATAATTTCTTTTTCTTAAAAGGAAGAGGGAAATAAAAAAAGAGGGATTTTGTTTATTTTTGTGTTGATTTTTACTATGATTACATCACAACACCAATAGTGGGTGAAAATTCATTTCTGAGCCATCAAACATTTTTGAAAAACTTCACTGAATGAAATATGAAGGGTCCTACAAAATCTCATGACTCCCCTTACCATGAATTTGGGGTAAGTATGTGTCTTTTCATATGTGTTCACTTGGCATTTCTTTTGTTTGCTGATTTGTTTTTAAGTTGATTGCCCAATTTCCCATTTCTAACTTTTGAAAGCTAATCTTCCCTGCTTGGCAATTTGTAATCTTCACTGACATTGCTCATTACCAACCCCAAGACAGATGAAATCCTCAGGCGTATTGATTATAGTTGAAAATGGATCAGCAAATGCTTTATCAAATCACTTTTAAGGGTCCTATCTGGACTGGACTTGCAATATCGGAATCTTAACAATTCTTTGCCACCTTTTAGAGCCATCTCCTAACTAGGACTTGGAAAACAAACAAGCATAAGATATTGGCATACCACATAGAAACGGTTTTCTCTCTTCTCCTTTATCCACTATCATAACTGGTAATCTTTTATTATGGCCTTTATAAATATCTAAACAAAAATATTTTGAGACCCAATAGTGTTTTGGACAGTGTACTATACCATTTGTTAAGTGAAAAGGTAAGAGTTTTGGTTTGGACTGAACAGTTAACGAAGGATACTTACCGAAAATGAAATGGCAAGAGGTAATTTTTAGGTAGCAATTGTATTTGGTTTCTCATATCCTAGCAAATTGTCTCAGTACTAACAACAAAGACTTCATTACTCACTGAATGTCAGGTCATAACTCTTGATCAAGGTTTCTATGGCCTATGAATCACTGTTCTAGTGCACAGCCATGGAAATGCCATCGAAGGAATAGCAATGCAGAACTGCAAAATCATGGTTTATACTTTCAGATCTGAAATAAACCTCGGAGTCTGGTTAGTTCAATACCTCTATTTCAGAAATGTCAAAACCCAAATCCAGGAAGCTTGGGATCTGTTAACAGTCAGAAAAATCTAACCTAGGTTCACTGCACCAGACCCCTATTCTAGCGTTCTCCTCATTTTTTACCAGCTAACAACATTATAGACACAGTATTGCTGCTGCTTTCTTAATTTATATCTCTTAAAGCCATTAATAACTGCATACATTCAAAGATACTGCAACCAAGCCAGTCACAGAGCCAGGCAAAAAGCCATTTTTCTATGAGGTGTTGGTCCTAAACCTTACTGTGAAAAGGCCATGCGAGCCAGAATGAATTGTGATCTTGACCACTTATAAAACTATTTTCTCCTTCATGCTGGTTATACACAGAAATTCTGGTATAAAAACAAAAAATTCAGAAGACTTCATATTTTCATCCCAGAAAAATTGTACAACTCCAGGCTGACTGAAGACACAAAATAGTCTTTCAAAGGTTGCCTTCAGTATGAGAGTTAATAAATAAAAAAACATTATCATATTACAGTGTATTTCTAACTTCCATATTTAATTAGTGCCATTTATGTAATGTGCCTATGACAAATACTGTAAGGGATTTTTTTTCACTGCTTTGCCATTCCTCCAAAGTGAGAGGTGTCAAAGGTTATGGGATCATTTAAGAATGTGAAGAGAAAATTATTTTTATGGGATAATTTTAATGGGGTGTCCTCCTAAGAAAAAGTAACTTAGATTATTCTACTCTATTTTGGTGTCCACGACCTTTCACTTTGGAGGCAAATTAGCAGCACAAGGTAACACAGAAAATACTGGAAATTAACTACGAAATTTACAATGGCAAAATGCTTTACTGAGATCTTCTGTGGTGGACTCGGTCTCGACCATCTAAGAAGCATTTCCAAAACTGCTTTAAAACACATTTCAATGGCAATTTTTACAGTTTGCTATTAGTAGGCTGTTTACAAGAATATAATACTTTGTGTGAACTAAATACCACTACTACTGAAATAATCAAGAAATATCTTTTTATGTTAGGAGTAATAAGTGTTGGTAAGTAAAACAACATGTTTTAAAACCCAAACCACCTTAAAGATGGGCCTGTAAACCTTGCTTTACAAGGTCACACCTTCAAATAGCCAAAGAAAATTCTCCAAAGTGGTTCCTGAAGTCTGTGCTTCTGCCAGTCTCTTGCTCAATACAACCCCCTCCACCAGACCCTAAAATCCTAAAATCCAACCGATCCTACCTTAAAGCTCAAGGATACACTCTAACCTCCTCAAATTTCTAATCTGGTCTCTCCTTAAATACCCTACGGCAAGTTTCTACACTACAAGATGCTGAATTTCACCACAGGGAGGTTTCCTCCCACTTATTTCTTTGGCCTTTCCTCTCTCATCTCTGTCTCCTTTTTCTGTCAGTCCCCCTTCCCTTTCCCTGACCTTCTAGTTCTACTGCACTTCACTACCTGGCCTCCTCTCTTTCACCAAATCACATCTCAGCTTCCTAGAGAATACTAAAGCGCCCTGGCTGGGAAAGAAATTATGTAGTATTGTTTTTTCCCTTCGAACTTCTGCCTTGTGAATACCTGAAGTTCCTTTCCCTGGGGTGCCCCTCCGATCCATTTCGGGGGAGGTGGAGGTAGGAAAGCCCCTCTCTGCTTCAGTCCGGCTGACACACTGGCTACAACGGTGGGGCGGGGCGGGGCGGGGCAAGCTTGGCCATTACTGCGCCACAGCAGGTGGGGGGTGGGGCGGAGGCGAACCGCGCCCAGTCCGATCTCGGACGGGCAGAAGAGAGGCAGCAAAGGAGATGGGGCCGCCCCCACACCCCGGGACGGGAACTCACCTTCTCTGAGGCAAGGGCGGGTGTCTACTTTAAAACTACTGCCCCCCCGCCCCGCCGCCGCCATAGTGGAGCCGCCGCCGCCGCCGTCACCACAGCCACCGGCAGGCGGGCAGGCAGGGGTGGTGGCGGAGGAGGCAGGCACAACCGCTGCCGCCGCCGCCGCCGCCGCTGCGCAGGCGGTGTAGGAGGCGGCAGAGACGGTAGCTTCCTGAGGGGAAGACTCTGCCGCCAGCGGTGTGACTGGGCTCGGCGCCGCGGCCATCGCAGCGACGCGCCGACAACTGCACTTGCGCCTCGCTCCCGTTAAGCTTCTATAGCCCCGCCTCCCGCTTAGCCCCGCCCCCTCACCCCTCTTTTCCTCGGTTGGGCTCAAGCCTCGTTTTCGCTCCTTCTCTCCACCAATAGGAACGCTTCAGACTCGCGGGCCACCCTTCCCCTTCCCCCACAGCGTGGCGTCACCCGCCTCCCTTTGGAGGGGACGCGACGGTGGCCAAGGGCAAAGGGCAAAAAGCGCGGGATGTAAAAGCACGTGGCCTCACACAGTGAGGCGTCCTCCGTTGGAAGAGCTAATCTAAAACCAAATAAAGGGGGGAAAATGTCTGAAAACCAGCTGATTCCACTTCAAAAATACCTCAAAAATTCGTCTCCTGTCTATCTTACAGCCCTCAGTACAGTGAACAAAAAAAAGCAGAAGCCTTGGTCATGACTTATTTTCATCAGGGACCCTAAAGGACGGCTTATCTATGGATCTACCCATCTAAATTACAATAAAAACCTAGGAATCCAGTACCAAACAAAACAAACAAAAAAACTAGAATATTACTGATAATTTAAATTTCATCATCTTTTCCACAACTTCACTTCCCAAAGAAATCAATATCTTGATTTATATTATTTCCATAATTCTTAGCACATAGATGTATGTCTACACAATGTTGTTCAGTTTTTTGTTTTAAAATCTCAGAAAAAATGATATATTTTTCTAGCTAGCATTTTGGGACTTGTTTCTTTCACTAAAATTTTGTTCCTATGATTCATCTATGTAGCTGTAGTTCACTCACTACAGTTTAATTTACTGTCAACGATGTACAATATCCATCCATTTCCCTGTTGATGAGTATGTGTCCTGGTGCATCTGTGCAAAAGTTTCTCTTGGATATGCTCTCCCTTCCAGTCTCAGTTCCATTCACCTATTTCAAGTTCTCATAATCTCTTACCAGAACTGTGAAATCTGTCCCATTGGTCTCCTTTCCTCTGATCTCAATCCTTCCAATCTATTTCCATATTGTTGCCATTTATCATTGCCCCCCCTCTGCTTGTTGGACAAGGGACACAGCTTCACACTATTAGTCTCCCCTTCACTTCCCTATTGTCCCCTTCCACAGTCCCCACCTCCCCACACTGCTTTTAGTTTATGATTCAGCAATATGAAATCTTTTTACAGATTCCTATAAAAACTATGCTATTTCATGATGTAATTTTATTGTATATGTTGCTCCTTCTTCCTGAAATGCCCCTTCCCCCACATTAGGCACCTGCCTACTGAATCCCTACATATCCCTTGAAACCCAAGTAATAGATCACTTCCTCCAGGTAACATGTTCTGTCCTTGCTTAGACTTAATTACACCCTCCTCTGTGCTACACCTATATCGTGCATATTTTTGTGTGACTCTCTTCTGCATAGCCTGGGACCATTTTGTAACAAAAGGTAGTTTGTTTTATTTTAACTCCTCATGATCCAGCACAGTAAAGTCCTAGGGCAAAGGCTGCAAACTAGTGGTCCCTAGGCCTGGGTCCCTAAGTCCTCAGATCTGGCCCACAGATATGTTTCGTTTTAACTACACAATTATTTATTTACTTCCTGGTCAACATTTAAAAGAGGCATTTCACATGAAAGGAAAAAAATCTCTTAAAGTCATTTGAAGATTGGCAGTATTAGTTGTGGATTCCTGACTGGCGACAACTGGCTGGAGCTAAATAGCAAATTCAGAAACTTGGAGTGCTGGGCTCTTAAGGACATATCTTTATGTTGTTTTTGTGGCTTAGTAATTGATCCACTATTACCTGAGTCATTTCTCTAATCTTCTATTCTGTCCTTCTCTAAGTTAGTGCAGCTTTTACTCATCAAAGAACTTACTTGGTAGGTCATGGACAGGAAATAGTTCACTGAAATAGCCAGTAGGACAAGGTAAGCATAAAAAGGGGAGTGTAATTTTATTCCTTTCACTATGGGAGGGGGAACTCCCTCAAAAGCACTGTTCCTCAAAATATGAATCACAATCCATTGTATAAGAACTATTCAATCAGAATCTCTGGGGACTGTGCATCACTCAGGATTCAGTCAGCAAAATAGTAACTGCACTAGGTATTTCAAACAGAAAAGAGTTAATATAGAGAATCAGGGATTTGTTTTTAAATCAGAAAGGTTAGAGTAATAAAACTCAGAGGGCTTTTCCAGATATTGTCAGCTAGCCCTGGGAAGCCTTTCCATCCCCTTCTTTTTTTTTTATTTAAGTATAGTCAGTTTACAATGTTGTGTTAGCTTCCGGAGTACAGCATAATGATTCATTCATACATATATCTTTTCCTTTTCATATTCTTTTTCATTATAGGCCATTACAAGGTATTGACTATAGTTCCCTGTGCTATACAGTGAGACATTGTTGTTTGTCTATTTTATATATGATAGTTAGTATCAGCAAATCCCAAACTCCCAGTTTATCCCTCCCCACCTCCTTTCACCCTGGTAACCATAAGTTTGTTTTCTATGTCTGTAAGTCTGTCTGTTTTGTAAATAAGTTCATTTATGTCCTTTTTTTCTTACATTCTACATGTGATACCATATAGTATTTCTCTTTGTGGCTTATTTCACCATATCCATTAACAGATGACTGGATAAAGAAGTTATGGTATAATTATACAATGGAATACTACTCAGCCATACAAATGAATAAAATAACGCCATTTGCAGCAACATGGATAGACCTGAAGATCATCATACTAAGTGAAGTAAGCCACAAAAAATACCATATGATATCACTTCTATGTGGCATCCATCTTTATCTTTGCTCTTCCCTGTGTTGCAGAATCTGGAAGCCTATGAATTACACTTCCCAGACTTTGTGGCCAGCAGGATTCTGAATATGTTTTAGGTCCCATCAACGATAAACATTTTAAAATAGAATGGAGATAAAAGCCATTCTTTATATAGACTCTGACAGACATAAAACATGAGTTTTTGTGGTAGCCTTAACATTCTTCTGCAAGTCTTGTACCCAATGGCTTTGAAGGACCTGTAAGATTAGCAGTGGTTTTCTGCAGCCCGCTGACCTCTGTGTGGCACTTACAATTTTCTGTCTTTGGACTATAGCAGTCAACAAATATATATTAAATTATGGAGTTACTTCTTCCCTCTTAGGCTTCATGGAAAATTCTCTGTCTGCTGTTCAATCAAACAGTAAAAAGAAGAGAGAGGATAATGCATGAAATAAAAGAAAGTAGTTAGTTAATTTTCTCCCCATTCCCTAACTCCATTTGGTGACATGCCATAACACAAAAATGCCACCAAATCTCAGTCATCTCAGTCATATGTTATGACACTAAGCACCTACTTTCCTGTTTTCCTCTCTATGACAGTAATGCGATTAAGTGAATGTCAAAGTAATTTCTTTCACAGGAGAGAGGAGGTGGAATGTGGCAGAGAGTAACAACTGATGAAAGCCTGCTATGGGATAGACTTTTCCCATAGTTTCCCAATCTTCTCACAACAGTGATGTTACATTGGACTCATTAACCTTATTTAAAGAATGCATTCATTCTTATGGTTGTAATTAACTTTTCCATGGTTTTCAATTTACTGACTGAAATGGTCTGTTTATATCACTGGGCCACAGGAAGGAGGACAGTATTGGCTGAAATGAATTTTAACTACTGATTCACCAAATCACAGAAAGAAGAAGGAGGCAGGAGAGTGCGTCTAAGGCAGAAGTCAGAGGTGTCAAAAAGAAATAAGGAGTACATCTTTGAATATCTGAGAAATACGTCAAAAAACATAACCATACCAGTGGTTCTTTCACTATGTTCTACAGTGAAACATAATATGCATTGCTGGGAATAATATAGGGAAATTAAAAATTCATTATTGCCACCATCATTAAAAAGTCTACAGATAATAAATGCTGCAGAGGGTGTGGAGAAGAAGGAACCTTCCTACACTGTTCGTAGGAATGTAAATTAGTGCAGCCACTATGGAGAACAGTATGGGAGGTTACTTTAAAAACTAAAAATAGACTTACCATATGATCCTGAAATCCCACGCCAGGACATATATCCAGAAAAGATGAAAACTCTAATTAGGGAAGATACATACACCCCAATGTTCATAGCAGCACTATTTACAATAGTCAAGACATGGAAGCAACCTAAATGTCCATTGACAGATGAATGGATAAAGAGTATTATATATATAATATATATATATATATATATATATATATATTATATATATATTACTCAGTTAAAAAAAAGAATGACATAATGTCATTTGCAGCAACATGGAGAGATTATCATATTAAGTGAAGTAGGTCAGAGAAAGATAGCACTTATATATGGAATCTAAAAAATGACACAAATGAATTTATAAAACAGAAATAGACTCACAGACATAGAAAACAAACTTAAGGTTACCAAAGGGGAAAGTGGGGGGCAGGGATAAACTAGGAGTTTGAGATGAACAGATACACACTACTGTATATAAAATAGGTAATAGAGTGCAGTGCTTAGCAAGCACAAGGTCCTGGGTTCAATCCCCAGTACCTCCATTTAAAAAATCAATAAATAAGCCTAGTTACCTCCCCCCTAAAGTAAATAAAATGAAAAGAAACCACAACTTTAAAAAATAAAACAAAATGTGATATTTATAACACATAAAATCCCCTGACATCCCCTCAAATCTCTGTCATAATATTGGATGTCTTCACCAGATGGCACTGACCTATGGCTAAAAACAGTATCTATTGCAATCTATTTTAAATAAAGGTTTTGGGAAAAGTATAGAAAAAACCCATAATTAATAGCCATATTCAGTGATAACCTCTTTTCTCTCTTACATTATTATTATGGCTGCAAATAGTACAATTTCACATTTACATTATCACATGGTGCTGATAGGGTCGGTTGATGTAAAAGGCCTGAAGTCAGAGCAGAGTCCACAGTGGGCAGGGACTTAGGAACCCTAAGACCGCAGCCTGGATGCAGACTGAAACAGTGGATGCCAGAATGTCAACTACCTACAACCAGAGCTCACCAGTTTCACTTCAGCCAGCAAGGAATTTCCCACACCGCCCATTTCCCAGCAGAGGATCTCTGCAGGTCTGTTCACATAACAGTGCCAGGGGAGAATACTGGATTGGACAAAATGCATTAACTTCCCCAGTCTCCAACCACTAATCTTTATTCTTTTCCTGGTTGGCTGAGAGGAATACAGGTAATTATATGTTCAGCTAACATACATTGAGAACTTGTTAAATGCCAGGAACAATGCTGCTTAAGTTATGTGCATTCTTTCTTTTACTCTTACTACACTGTTATTTGATGTGTACATCCACTTCTAGCTCACAGACGAGGAAATAAATATTTAGGGAAAATATGTAACTCTCTGGTCAATTATCATGCAATCAGAAAGAAGTTTGAAGTCAGGTTTTTTATTAAATATTTCTATATACTGAATCTCTTTTAGAATTTGCCATTTGTTTCCTTAACCATTTGTCATCCTCTTTCTAGCCATAAATGGGCACTTCTCACTTATAGGTCTAGGTATACAATACCTAAATGTAATAGCACCTTCAACTTAATGACATCCCCATTCTATTATCTGTTTTCTATCCTGGTACAAATCATGCTGAACTGGTGCCTGGATGAAGGGCAAATAATAGAACGAGACTCACTGAAAATTGAGTCTGCCCCACCTCCACAAATTTACTCTGTATGCCACAAGGAAGCTTTCCACCAAAGTCTGCTGTCCTGCCCCAATATGATGGTTTTAAAGTTTGGTTAACTAGAGTTTCCTCTTTCCCGGGAATATAAGTCTCCACAACTGATACCATACTTACAACTGTGTGGATCTTCCAGTGAAGAAGAAAGATCTTAGTTTAGTTCTCTGGGCTAGTATTATTAAATAGGATACCAGCTCTGGATCCATCTCATTACAGTAATACCGAATGAGGAGCCTCTACAGGATCTGGGATGAAAATACCTGCGACTTCCATCATAATAAACAGGCACTCCCAGCACACCAGGGGCTCATGGTTTGGATGTGGGATTCCACCACTTCAGCTCAATGCCAAACTGCTTGGGCTCCTTTTTATCCTACTTGTTTGGAGTATTTAATCAGTTCAGTTTCCCCCTAAGAAATTACTCCATAGCACCTTTGGGGAGGGGGGCAAAAAGGAAATGTTCAACCACTTTTGTAATATTTTTTCAAATGTAAAACTTTGCTTTTAAGTCTTAAAGATAGCTCGGGATTCATGTCAGAAGCTTTCAGCCACCCTCCGACACACCCCAACTAGGGTCCTTATAGGTATCACCCACGAGCCAGTTAACCACTAGTTATAAAATGCCTGTGGACTTCTCACTGTCGCACTCTCTCTTTCTCAGACTTTCTTCCAGACAGCCATCTTCCTAGTGTCTTGCCTCAGAATTTCCTCACCTATGTGAGTAACACATCTTCTTTGATTGTACCAAAGAATTACTGCTCCTTGATTTTTGATATATGATCCTAATATTTGCAGGCAGGGATCTTTTATTTTATTTTGTTAAATATTTACTTATCTATTGAGGTAACACTGGTTTATAACATTACATAAGTTTCATGTATACAACATTATATTTCTACCTCTGTATACACTACAGTGTGTTCACCAGCAAAAACTGAGTTTCCATCCAACACCATATAGTTGAACTCCCTTTACCCATTTTACCCTCTCCACTCCTACCCCTCTGGTAACTGCTATTCTATTCTCTGTATCTATATGTCTGTTTCTGTTTTATTTGACTTGTTCATTAATTTCATTTTTTGTTTTTTTATAGAAGTCTCAGTCAAGTTGCTATAACAAGAGGGTTTATTCACCCTCCACAACAGCCAAAACAATCGGAATAGGCTGTCGTTTCTCCAACTGGTTCAAATCTGCCTAGGCAAGCAGGTACACATGCCCAGATGAATCTTATCAGAGGCCTCTGTTCCCATCCACTGTCCCCAGGCTCCATTCTATACCATTCAATGCAGCAAATCTGAAAAGGGAGACCACTACCATTTCACATAAACATCCACTTAAGCAATAAGGGCAGAGGATGAAGAGGAGGAAATGGGAACTCTGAGAAATAATGAATATATTATAATCTGACAAATCTGTCTTTTTTGGAGAGGAAAACCAAATAAGGGGGGGGGATTCTGTCTTTTGGAGAGAAAAACCAAAAACAGGGGAAAGACTTTTCCTATGATACAAGCAAATTCATCCATTAATTTAACATGCACTTACTAAATATCTACTATGTTCCAGGAGTTGTACTAGATGTTGGAGAAAGAAATGTAAATAAGAGAGCATAGTCCTTGTACTCAGGGAGTTTATAGTCTGGTGGAGTAGACAGACAAGTAATTAGGCTTACAATACATGTGAAGAATGTTATGAGGATATTCCAGGATGAAAGGAGAGATCCCTGTTGGCTAATTAACTGCATACAGGGGATTCAGTGAGCCTTCACAAAGAAGTGACTTCTAAACTGGGCAAATAAGGGTGAAAAGGAGAGGACCAGTTTGAGGGTATTTTAGACATAACATTTCAGAATTCAAAAGAAATGAGTATGTGTGATGTCAGAGAGGCACAAGAGAATATGGTCCATTCAAATCTCAGTGGGTGACTGGATTTAGCTGAAGTCTAGGGCACACAGAGAAGAAACTAAGGAAGGGAATGGCAGGAGTCAAATCATGAAGGGCCTTAGGTGATATGCCGAGCAGTCTGGACTTTATTCTTTGGTCAGTGGGAGTCGCTGAAGAGTTTAAAGCAGAGGAGTGATAGAGTCAGGTTTGTATTTGCAATATATCACTTTGACAGCACTGTTGAGGACAATTTAAGTAAGAAAGGGGAGAGGCCAGTTGAAAGAATTTAGCAGTAATCCATAGTTTTATTGATGTAACAATAGCTGAAATGAAGGCACTGATGATAGGAATAAGGAGAAGGGGACAAATCCAATTGATAAATAGGAGGTAGGACTTGATAGCTAAGTGGATGAAGGAGAATAGTAAGAAGTGATCAAAAATGACTCTCAAATTTCTGACTTGGACCATGTGGTTGTTTGTTAAGATAGAAAATATAAGAGAGAGAGAGAGAAACAGATTTAGTGGAAGGAGAGGAAAGGAAAAGGGAGGAGATTTTTACTTTGTATGCCTAGTTTGATGAACCCTGAAGAGTGTCTTAGAAACAATAGAATGTATGGGTCTACAGCTTAGGAACAAGATCAGGAGATTGAGATTTGTGAATCATCATCCTATAGGTGGCCATTAAGGTGAAAGACCTAACTGGACTCATGTAACAAGCTTGTATAAAGTGAAATGAGATTGAGCTAAAAATAAAGCCCACCATGGGAAAGGCTAATACATTAGGGAAAGCCAGAGAAAAGAAGACAGCAAGAGACTGAGAAGCGCTAGCCACATTGGATGAGAATCACAAGCAAGTGAGAATCAAGGGTTGGAAGTATCAACTGATAAAGAGTTTAAATAAGATAAAGACTGAAAAGTGTCTACTGTAGTTAGCCTTGGTAAAAGTCATTTTACTGGAGGGATAGGGAGGCTATAGTCTACAGTAGGTTGAAGAAGCAATGGGAGGTGAAAAGTGTAGATAACTATAAGAGACAATTCTTTAAAAAAATACTTGATTGTGAAAACAGTGATCAAAGAATCTCCATCTTGTTTACTGGCCATGTGAAAAAGCCAGTAGATAGTGAAATGCCAAAGATTCAGGGAGGAGAGAGGATAATTTAAGGAAGAAGATCCTGAAGTCACAGGAGGGGAAAATAATTTCAGAACACAGATAAAGGATTTAGTTTTGAAAAAGGAAGTTTCCCATTCCACTAAATTTCTAGGGAAGATTGTCAGGATGAGTGCAGATACAGATACTGTCATGAAAGTGGGAGGAGGAACTTTAGGGAATCCCATGTTCTGGACTCTGTTTTCTCTGACAAGTAGATGAGGTCATGATGAAAACAGGGGACTCAAGGACAGTAGTGAATGTCCGAAGTAACTACTGAGTTAAAGGGTAAAGGGAGCCAATGAAAGATACATAGAAGCATTTTTTTAAAAGTTAATTCATTGGAGCAATTCTGGCTAGCACTGAAGGCCAAGTTGAGACTGTAGAACTGGATCTTATAAAGGCACATGCACTTGGAGATATGCTATTTTCCTGAGCGTGGTTAGCACCCTCAGGTGAAGTAGAAAAAAGCAGTTAAATAAATTGGGTTTGAATGCTGCCAAGAAAGGGGGTAGAATGGTCAAGAAGGATAGAGGGTTGAGTGCATTAGCAAGAAAGTGGCTGAAGTTATGAACTGGCAAGAGAAGGAAGGACGTGAAGACAGGAGATTGCTGACAGAGCAAATAGAATGTCAAATAATTGAGTTCTCTATGAGACCATAAACTAATTCTAGTGGAAAGAAAGGAAACATCAGTAAAAAGGTAGGAAGTGGCAAGTAGAAAGTAGAACTACAGTTTAAAATGTTAGTAAAATTGAAGTTATGAATTATGATTGTGTCCAGGATGTGGTCATGAGAGGGTATTCATGGTATAAAAGAAAAGTGGAGACAACTGAAATTGAGTCAACCAAGAATCCATGAAGTTAGGGAATTAAGTGATTTGCATAAACGGATATTGAAGGCAGTGAAGACGAAAAAGACAGGATAGGTAGTAAGGACATGAATATGAGGGAAATGACTAGGGGGTTGGTAGACAGTAATGATCAAGAAGGGTAGCTAATTTTATACAGTCAGATGGCACAAGAGGAAGTTTTTATATGAGGGTATAAAAATTATGATTTGGAGATGGCAACTGGGTCTCAGAGACATCTCTAGGACTCTGGTATGGGGGCTTGAAAGGACTATCAATTTTCCCATAAAAGCCGCAAGAAAAGGAAATGTCCTCAGATGAGAGCCGAGTGTCAGTGGCAAGCATTTTGCAAAGGATGGAGATTACAGTGATATTTTCAGCCAATGGACAGGGTTCAGAGTATGAGAAGTATTCCAGGTATAAAAGTATGAGAAACTGGAAAAGTTAACATTACGGGCAGAGGTAAAATTTTAGATGGAGTTCAGGAACGAGTGTGATCTCATGTGGTATAGAATACAAAAGTAGATGGAAGAAGGCTTTGCTGAAATGTTTCAAGGTCTCAGAAAAATTTCTAGTTTAGAGTAACAGGTTAACTGAACCAATTGATTCCCAAGACCCTAACTTCTCACAGAGAAGCAAAACCAGCCTGCCAGGAAATGGGGAGAGATTGGCTACAACTCTGAAAAGATCCTTACTCAGTTGTACAGGGGTCCTGAGTAGATGATTCCTTCTAACAAAAAGAGCAGCAGCTCCTTAAGAGGTGGAAAGAATTGGGGAGGAATGCAATGGAAGCAATTATGTAGAAGTAATATTTGTTCAATATCAACACTGAACTTGTTTGAGACCTATGATATGGGGTAAAATGATGAAGACCACCCTGGCAATATAATCATATAAAACATCAGAAAATCAACTCTGCTGCCTCAACTGGCACCCTTAATCATCAGACATGTGCTCTTCTAAGGTTTTCCTTCAGCTTCACCCCTGATTAGATCCTATAATCATCCAAAGCAGTCTCCAGAACAATCTTGGATACGAAAAGTGTCCCAATAGATCTCATATAATTTTTAAAAACTCACATAGGTTGGTGGAAAGGGTGAGTGTGGGGAGATAATATCTTGCTTCTAGAGATATTTCTGGAATTATTTTTGACACTTAGACTTAAAAATGAAGTGCCTCAAAGATTGAGAAGAGCACCCACTCATTTCTGCCAAAGTCTCACTTAGAAAAGATTTCAGTACTCTTAGCAAACCCTACATGGCACAAAACAACCCCTTCATAATAACTCCATGCTAATCTGAGGAAATTAGACATCATCCATCCCGTTCGTCAAGGCTCTGAGTATTCCAAATCAAAACAGAGACTGGCAAAGGATAATGGGTGAAAGACAGGAAAGATCAGCAGTCCATGAAATACATACAAGATATGGATGAGAATCAATCTGGACTCATCCTCACCCTGTCACTTGCAACACATGGATTACTACTACTTAATATCCGACCCCCCACAACACACACATTAACACACATCCTTTTCTAAACTATCCCTCTCTAATGGTTATTTCTACTTTTCTTAAGAATTCTTGTAACAGATTAAGATACTAGAATTTATAGAGAGCTTTATGACAGTAATAACTACATTTGTTAGGTGTTTCCCATGCATTATATCATACAACAATTTAATTAAAAAGTACTCATGTTACTCCCATTTTTTTGAGATTTGGAAATTGAGAGATCAATTTGCCCAAAGCCATACAGCTAAGAGGCACTATTAAGTGATGGACCCAAGATTCCCATGCAGGTAACCAGGTTATAGTTCCTAAATCACTGTGCAAATGTGTCTTTTTTACCTGCTTTTAATGGGGATTGCAAAAAGACGGTGTAATATACCATTTATAATGCTCTTTCTAACTTTTTGTTAAGAAGGCCCATTACTAATAAAATCACACAATTTTAGTACTAAAATAGACGGTAACAATCTTTTTTTGTCATTTTTTATAGACAAAGAAAATGAGATTACTACAAGAAAAGGGACTAACTCAATAACATTAAGCTCCTTAGTGGCAGAACTGAGAATCTAACCCATGTCTCTCCAACAGCAAAATCCCACTACCACCCACAAGGAATTTCCTCCAATGGCCTACTGCACCAGTAATAGCTTTCTTTGATGTAGGTTTTGTGTTAAGCCATCTGTCTTCATCATTCATTTGCACAAAGAGAAAGCCTGCTATAAAATTTTTTAGCTAAGCCATTGATTGACGGGACATAGGACAAGTCATTTTTGATAAGGAAAAAGAAGGAAGGGAAAATGTACAACTAGAGAAAGGCAGACCAGGGCAGACACTGGAGTATCAGCCTCAAAAGTAATGGGACAGAAGACGGATATTGAATAACTGGAGAGATGAAGTCTGAAGAAGTACTAAAAGGAGTACTGGGGTGTGATAAATCTCACCTAGCTTTTAGTATAATGAATAAAATTTGAAAAGTGCTTTGTTATTTACAAAGTGCTTTATGTAAAGCAGTTCCTACAGAGCCTGCATCTAGTAAGCATTTAATAAATGTTAGCTTTATTTTTCTTTTCCTTCTATCTTTCCATTCTTGAAAATATTTTGAGATATATCAGGTCAGGTGGTGGTGTGTGTGTTTTAACAGCAGGCTGTGTCTTATAACAGAAAGAGAATGGACTTTACAGCCTGCCAGACAGGACTTGAATCCTGTTTCAATCACATAGTTGGTGCTGAGAAGATGAAAACACAATTCCATCCAGAGAAAGATACTCAAGCTATTTTTCTTCCTGAATTTCAATTGTTTTCCTTGAAAATATTCTAGGAAGAGCGCTAAGATGCTCCTGAGAGCTTCCAACATGCTGTTTCCAAATTCAGATGAAATCTTTATGAGAAAAGATGGGTCAGATTTTGGAGGGGACAGATTTGTATTTTCACCTTTTCAGTGCCATCTTGGTAGTGCTTTCTTTTAGATCTTTATCAAATAACCTCTCAAAGAAATGAACTTACTCATATCAACTTACACATTTGGCCAGAAGGCAAGTTCACATGCCAGTGTGAATATAGAATGCAACAAAGGGAAATAGAAGAGAGAAGGCGTGAATGCTGCATTTTACCATGTATAACTGTTGATGACTGACATCTTATATTTTTTAACCAAAAAATACTATTACTTTATGTAGATACTATGTAAATACTATGTACTTTATGTAGCCCTCTAGAAAATGAAAGGGCTTCCTATGTGATTGGTAAGGAGAGAAGAAACTTTTCTAACCCCTTAAAATCAAGCCGAACCTTACTTCAAAGAAATCAAACAGAAGATGTTACTGAAATGATGGATGAGCTGCAGATTTTGAAGAGACAAAGGATGGTTTGCCATATTTTCTGATATTCTATCTGGTTGGTTTGGTGTAGCTGTTCAGAGGACTGTGGTAAAAAGGCCCATTGGTACCGAGAACCATGTTCAATTATTGATGCTACTATGACTGTCAGAAGGAGGAGTGGCAATATAAATGCCATGTAGTTGCTGTCTCTGGGATAGACACACTTATGACTTTCCAGGGCCTATGATCACCACCTATATGTAATCATCCATTATCCTTTTGGTACCCTCTGAGAGCTTCTCAAAGGCTGGAGGTAGGAAAAGACATCAGGAACTATGCTTACATGTGCAGCATGTAGATGTTTGGGTGGAAAATGCTGGCTCCTGTGTCAGCAGGCACTTATAACATAATTTCATAACCCAGATGAGCCATCAGTCTTATCTATTATTACTGCTTTAGGGCAGATGCTCGTTTGAGCATATCTGAGCATCATGATAACATGGAGCACTTATTTTGTTTGACATGTGGGAATGCTCTGAAAGGGTTTGGAAATCCCTACTCCTATTTGGATAGATGGAGTGTAGGTGAAGTAAAAGGACAGATAAAGCTGGCATGCCAGGGTGAGTTGTTTTCATCTAGTCCAGTATGCAGTAGGGAAATATGGAATGGCTTCTGAAAGATATGATCAGTACCATGTTTTAAAAAGTAAATTGACATAATAATAACTAACTCTATTACACATACTTTGTATTACTTTATTAAAAAATGTGTGTGTGCATGTGTTTGTGGTAATCTCAAGAGACAGATGTTACTAAAATCTTCGTTTTTTTTTTTACAGGTGAGAAAACAATTGTACATTATTTTGCCCACTATCACAGGAAGAGTAGGTGACAGAGCAAGGATCTAAACCCAGGCAGTCCAGCTTTCTAGCCTATGTTCCTAACCTTGGCTGATTCTCAATCCTGAGTACACATTAAACTCACCCAGAGAGCTTTTAGCATATATTCATATCCCCACCAAGACCACGTGAAAACAAACCTCTGACACCGTGGCATTCGTAGCTTTTAAAAGTATCTCGTGGTTCAGATGCACTATAAGGTTTGGGATTCACTTTACTACACTCTATGGCAAGTGGGCAAAATGAATTAGCATGTTTGTTTGTCTGAAGGAGAATAAGGGAGAATCTCTCAAACCTGCCCCTACCCAGAGATGGTCACAGTTAGACTTTTGGTAAATGTTCTATGCATATATAGAGAGATGATATTTTAAATATGTAACAAATAGTACAGGATTGATACCAGTCAGAATAGACAATAGTCATAAAAAACTCACATTTTGTAGCCCTACCAATGTGTACTTCTTGAATTTTAAAAAATTATACATTCATATATATTGTAGATATTTTCCATGTCAATATAAGAGATCTACATTACACTTTTTAATAGCTGTATCATTTCTCACTGTATGGAGTTAGCATACTTTATTTAACCAGTACTCTGGTTGTGTCCATTTTTTTCTTATTAGAATTAGACTCAACAGTTCTCTTTAGATTTGTTGCACACATTGTTTTGTAAGTTCACTCTCCCCAAACTACCAAAAAGTAACAAAAGAGTAGACATTAGCTCCAATAAAATGGAGACAATCTTACTTCATAGAGGAAATCAAAAGCTTCCCACACATTTTTTTTCTATCTGCTGTAGGCCAGCCCTACACTGGCATTCATCTTGCAGAAAATATGTGAATCCTCTGGACAGGACAGCTTGCTTTGGGGCCAGGTCTCTTAAAATAGGGGACAATATATTTGCTCTTCAAGTCACCCCACCTATTTTGGCTTCTATAGAGTTCCTGACTGTGTCTGAACTTCTGACTACCCTCTCTTTACCTTATCTTTCTGTATTTTGGTCTTCTTTGAATTTCTCCAGCATGACAATCTGTCCTTGTCCTCAGGATTACCCCATCACATGTATCTACCAATCCTGTGTCTTCTGCTTGCAGACCTGGTTTCTGATTTGATCTTTGCCTTGACCTTTGATTTGGGTGTGATTTCAAATTTCCAGCTATTTTCCTGCCTGGATAACCATGCACTGCATAGCCTGTGCACTTGAATTTTAGTCCATTCTTTACTATGTCTCAAACCTGTGGATGTCTGTAGTATTGCAGAAATAAAAATCCTATTAACAATGCAAAGTATTCCCCACAAAATGTAGAAAGGAAAGAACAATGCTTTACTGTTGAATAAGCATGTCCTAATTATGTGCACATAGGTAGTTTGCATAAGACTATAAAGTCAGGGCATTTTCACACCCATTTATATAAATAGTCTGCAGCCATACATAACGCATGTCCTTCAGGCTTTCGTGGTATCCTTGAGTCTCCTATAAGAGGACTTAACATGACAATTTGTGTATATTTTTTTCATATAGTTCATCTTAAATTCACTTGAGAATTGAGATTGCTATTTGTTTTAGTTAATTGCCTTCACCCACAGGAATACTAAATCCTCTCTTATCTCCACTATAAGCCAATGGTTACAGCCTAAGACAGGTAGCTGGTTAAGCTATCAAGGTGCTAGGAAGGCTTTGCTAGGTGTTTTCATTGCGAAGTGGATGAAATCCAAAGCCTTGAAGAGAGTTATTTACATTCCAAAAGGTTACAGTAAGGATTTTGGTGGAGTTGGGTTTCCCAAAGAAACACACTTAGAAGGAGAGGGCAAAAGATCTATTTGTGCTTTACAAACAGACACAATTATTTTTACTTACACTTACAGTACCTCTGTCATTGACAACATTAGGACTTCAGACCCAAAGAGCAGTTATGGAAGCTGCTTAAAATGCAGCATAGTGCTGAAAAGACAAAATATAAACTAAACGAAAAGGCAACCTGTAGTATGGGAGAAAATATTTGCAAAAGATGAGACCTACAAGGGTTAATTTCTAAAATACACAAACAGCTCATACAGCTTAATATAAAAAAAAACAAATAACCCAATCAAAAGTGGGCAAAAGGTCTAAATAGACATTTCTCCAAAAAAGACATCCAGATGGCCAATAGTCGCATGAAAATGAAAAGATGCTCAACATCGCTAATTATTAGAGAAATGCAAATCAAAACTACAATGAGGTATTACCTCACACCAGTCAGAATGGCCATCATTAAAAAGTCTACAAATAATAAATACTGGAAAGGGCATGGATAAAAAGGAACCCCCTTACCCTGTTGGTGGGTAGATTGGTGCAGCCACTATAGAAAACAGTATGGAAGTTCCTTTAAAAACTAAAAATGCAGTTACCATATGATCCAGCAATCCCACTCTTGGGCATATATCCAGAGTAAACTCGAATTCGAAAAGACACCTGCACCTCAATGTTCATAGCAGCACTTTTTACAATAGCCAAGACATGGAAGCAACCTAAATGTCCATCAACAGATAAATGGATAAGAGGATGTAACATATATATATATATATATATATTTTTATGGCTAAGTAATATATATATATTACTTAGCCATAAAAAAGAATGAAATAATGCCATTTGCAGCAACATGAATGGACCTAGAGATTATCATATTAAGTGAAGTAAGTCAGACAGAGAAAGACAAATACTACATCACTTATATGTGGAATCTAAAAAAAAAGATACAAATGAACTTATTTACAAGCCAGAAATAGACTCACAGACATAGAAATATGGTTACTAAAAGGGAAATGGGTGGGGGAGAGCGATAAATTAGGAATTTGGGATTAACATATTCACACTACTATATATAAAATAGACAAATAACAAGGCCCTACTGTATAGCACAGGGAACTATATTCAATATCTTCTAATAATCTATAATGGAAAAAAGCCTGAAAAAGAATATATATATATATATATATATATATATATATATATATATATATATATATAACTGAATCACTTTGCTGTACACCTGAAACTAACACAGCATTGTAAATCAACTATACTTCAATAAAAAAAGAAAAAAAGAAAAGAAAATGCACCGTAGAGCTGAAAAGACTCAGGAATCCTTATCTTCCAGATCTGATCTTAACTGAGCACTAGTGAGACAGGATTGCTCCTAAGTTCTCCAGCAGCATCCTGGGGGCACAAAAGTCTAGATGCTGTCTGCTTTCCACCAGTATCAGAGAATTCATTTGTGCTCCTAAGGCATGAATGCTGAAAACCAACAACTAGAAACTTGCTAATGTCTACAGAGAAAAACATTAAATTTACTCATTAGAGTGATTATTTATTTGCCTTCTGTTAACTTGGATCATTACTTTGTTTCAGACAAGTCTTCTCAGTGAGTGTCTTTGCTTTCCTAAATACGTTTGTATCAAGGTCATTTGTTAGAAGAGATCATGCAGAGTGTTATTTTTGGTATTCCAGACATGCTCTTCACATCTGACAGCCTGCATGTTTACTTTAATACAACATCTTCTTGTAACCCAAGTTCTAGATCTTAGAAATCACTCACATTTATGATTACTGAATCTCATGATCTTCAGATCTCAAAATTCTTAATGAACCTTCTGACCTGCATGATTAATTTAGGGAGAATGCCATGCACTTTGCACACTGATACAGATCTTGCTCAAATCTGTTGTGAGAAAACATGTCACTTTGAGCTCTGGAAGTGAATCACAATTTTATTTTATTATATTTTATTTATTTAATGGGGGTACTAGGGATTAAACCCAGAATCCCACCACTGACTTCCTAGTTTTCACCTGAGTGGATACTTCACATGGTTTGCAACATACGCCCTGCCTGACTTCATAGGAATGCACCATATGCATCCAGTACCCTGCCCAGCCAATGCTTTTGCCTCTGTCTATCTGGTTGTTCATAAAAGGACTTTCTCCGGGTCCTTGGGACAATTCTCAGATACAAAGGACACTTAAACACTGGACAAAGTGGTGCAACTGAGCTCTGAACCTTTAACGTTTGATTGCAGAGAGCTGAGCCCCTCACACTGGGTCAGTGGAGAGAGTATATCCTGATCACACCAGCTCAGGTTAGTTTCTGTCTCCTGAAACCAACACTCTTAATTAATACATCCAACTAACCCATTTGTTAGTTCCTGTGATAGGGACACTAGGGAATATCCACTTCTTCAGTTCAGTGGCTTCAATCTTCAAGACAAAGAGTACACATCATTTATTAAATTGTTACAGGCAAGATCTGTGTTAACATACTCGCTGTGGAATGCAGACGTCAATTTTATTAAATCTTTCATTCACTTATTCAAAATTATAACAGCCTGCTTTATGTTCGGGACTCCTCTAGGCATGGGGATATAGCAGTAAATAAAACAGATAAAGTCATTGTCCTCATGGAATCCGTGTTACTCTAGATGGAGGTAGAGAACAGACACAGGAAATTAAGCTAAAATTGTGTCAATTTTTATAGATAACAGAAATAAATGAATAATAGACAACAGATATAAGCTAATAAGTATTAAAAAATTACACAGTGTGAAATAGTGAAACATGTTATGGTGAAACAACAACAGAAAACTAAGGTCATGGGATAAGGTCATGGGGGACTTGGTAGAGGAAGCTCCTACCTGGCAGCAGTGGTAACACACATCCAGAGCTCAACAACAAAGAGTAGTAACAGCTTCCTTATCTCTGGGTAACACTCTTTTCTCTTTTTTACTAAAACAGCCCTTTGTAACATCTCTACAATCATTTCTCTGTATTAAATCCCTCTTCGTCTAAAATATCTCAGAGTGATTTGTTTCTTAACCAGACACTTGAGGTAATACTCTGGAAAAGTAAAGATCCCGCCGGCCCTTAGAAAGAGGTGGAGTCAGGATTCCCTTTGTCAGTCTCTTACATCTTCCACCTCTGTGGTTTGGCCTTACTGTTTTCTCTCTAAAGAAACATGCCTTCCATGAAAACCTCCTGACATTTGGCAATAGGCAGCAGTGTATAGTGGTTAAGAACATGTACTTTAGAGATAAACTGCTTGGATTCAAATCCTATCTCTACCACTTGTTGGCTGTGTGACCTCAGGCAAATTGCTTAATCTCCTTTGCCACAGAGTCTTCATCTGCCAAATGGGAATAATGATTCTACTTCATAGGAGTTCATGAGGATACATTTGATTAATACATATACATTTCCTAGAATAATCTTTGGCACACAGATTGTGGCTGTTATTATCTTAAAATTTCCCACCAGAAAGGTGGCTGAGAAAAAGAATTTGCTTTCTCTTTCAATAAAAATGGAAAAAAATTCCATGTTCATGGACTGGAGGACATAATATTAAGATGGCAATACTACTCAAAGCAATCTATAGATTCATCACATTCCCTATCAAAATACCAGGTGATGTTTTTGCAGAAATTGACAAGGTAACCCTAAAATTTGCATGGAAATACAAGAGATCTGGAATAGCCAAAACAATATTGAAAAGGAAAAACAAAGCTGGAGGATTAACATTTCCCTATTTCAAAAGTTACCACAAAGCTACATTAATACTTTGTGGTATTGGCATAAGGATGGACATATAGATCAATGGGATAGACTGAGAGTCCAGAAATAAACCCTTACATTTATGATCAACTGATTTTCTAACAAGGCTGTCAAGACTATTGAATTGGAAAGAATAGTCTTTCAACAAGTGATGTTGGGATAATTGGATATCCACATGTTAAATAATAAAGAACTTACATCATAAATAAAAATTAACTTAAAATGGTTGATACACTTAAATTTAAGATCCACAACTATAAAAATCCCAGAATGGTTTCTAAGCCATGACACTAAGCATGAAAAACAAAAGAAAAATAGTTAAATTGGACATCAAAGTCAAAATATTTTGTTTTGCATAGGACACCACAGGTAAAAGAAAAGACAACCCACAGATTGGGGCAAATTTTGGAAATGATATATCTGATATGGGACAGCAACCACAATGTATAAAAACCACAATGTATTTTAAAAAAACTCATACCTCAACAATAAAAAACAAATAAGCCATTTTAAAAATGAGCAAAGGGTTTGAACAGACATTGCTTCAAATGATCTATACAAATGGCCAGTGAACACATAAAAAAAGATGCTCAACATCTTTAGTCATCAGAGAAATGCAAATCAAAACCACAATGAGATAACATTTTCCACCCACTAGAATGGCTATAATAAAAAAAATACTACTATTGTTTGTTTAGGCAAGGATGTGGAAGAAATGAAACCTTACATATTGTTAGTGGGGATGTAAAATGATACAGTCATTTCAGAAAATATTTTGGCAGTTCACAAAATCCTAAACCTAGACCTACTTAAACTTTGCCTAGGAGAAAGAATCAGTAACCCTATTGGGTTGTCTCTTTTACCAAGTTCTTCCCAATGCATCTCTTAAATTTAGCAGTAATTGTGGTGGCACTTCTCTGGGCAGGGAGATACAAAGGAAATAAAACATACTTGTAAACAAAAATTTATACACAAAAGTTTATAATGGTTTATTTATAATCATCCAAAATTAAAAAATAATCCAGATGTCCATCAACTGATGAATGGATAAACAAAATGTGGTATGTCCATACAATGGAATATTATTCTTCAATAATTTGTCTTTCATAAACACCTACTATGTCCAGCCCTTTTTTGGGCTCCCTTGAAGTCTCCAAAAGCCCTACCATATGAAGACCTGGCTTAGATGAATAGTTTTCAAATATAGAAAGTCTTGCCAAGTCAGAATCATCTAGGATCCTTGGCAGAATCCATATTCCTGTAAAGAATCTTCAGATAATCTGAAAGGGGCTGTGTAGGGTGTTGGGCTGTACCCCGCAGGCTTGCAAACACTGTATTTGCCCAGCCAGAGACTAAAGAAAGAGCTCAGAGTCAGCGACAGAGACATCAATGATTTAATAGGGGTATCTTACATGTCTGAAGCAAGGTCCTGGAGCAACACCTCACCATGTGCAGCAGATGGTGGACCGGACATAGCAGTAGTTTTCACTAACAGGTGGGGAAGGGAAGGTTACCAATTATAGGGGGAATTGACGTCAGGTTGACTCATTGGTTACCAGGGAGACTTGTAGAGGGGCACGCCCATCACCACCCCTTTGATAAGCTTTCAGAGTGGAGATGTTCAGATCTAAAGATTAGAAAGATCACTAGCTGGGGCCAGGGGCAAGTATGTAGGAAGGTCAGTCATGTGAGTAGGGTGTAGGTGAAGCAGGCACTGGTCCAGCAAGGGATGGACAGAGAGCAAAAGAAAGCCATCTTGGGTGGTCTGACCATACAATGGGGCCCAGGAATATGATTTTAATGGGCTCCGCAAGGTTGAGAATCCCTTCAATTCTGTTATGCAGATTCTGTCAGAAACAATGCAGTAGGTAAGCTTTTACCATGAGCATAGGTGCTTCCCAAGTATGCCTCACAGAGACCAAAGACAGAGGATCTTCTGTCTTAAATCAACAGAACAAAGTAGGGGGGAGGGGGTAGCTCAGGTGGTAGGCTGCATGCCTAGCATACCTGAGGTCCTGGGTTCAATCCCCAATACTTCCACTGAAAAATCAAACAAATAGATAAACCTAATTACCACCTCCCCCAACAAAAAACAACAACAACAAAAAAAACAAAACCACAGAACAGAATAGTTCTTAGGCATGCCTGCAGCTCACATCTGTACTTTTTTTAAAAAGAATTTTTCAGAGCAGATTTTAGTTTACAACAAAATTGAGTGGGAGGCATAACCCCTGCCCCCACACATGCATAGTCTTCCCCATTATTAACATAATAGTTGTAATCATACAATATGCAGTTTTTCAAATTGGCTCCTTTCACTAGTAATATGTATTTAAGTTTCCTCCATGTCTTTTCATGGTTTGATAGCTCATTTCTTTTTTAGTGCTGAATATTCTATCTGGATGTACCAGAGTTTATCTATTTACCTACTGAGGGACATCTTGGTTGCTTCCAAGTTTTGGCGATTATGAATAAAGCTGCTATAAAAATTCTTTGGCAGGTTTTTTTATAGACATACGTTTTCAGCTCCTCTGGGTAAATGTTAGAGTGTGATCGCTGGATCATATAGTAAGAGTATGTTTAGTTTTGTAAGAAACAGCCAAACTGTCTTCCAAAGTGCAAAATAATGATGTTGGATCCTTACCCTGTACCATATAGAAAAATTAACTCAAAATGGATCAACAACCTAAATATAAGAGCTAAAACTATAAAACTATTAGAAAAAAGAACCATAGGAGTAAATCCGTGATTTGGGATTTAGGAAAATGGGAAGAATGACTATGAATTGATACAGATATCATTGTTTAAATGTTTTTCATCAATTAAAAATTAACTAAAACTTAAGCTAAATAATCATCATAATCAATGTTACTATCATGACTATTTTTATAAACGTCCATTGATGCAAATCTCCAAAACAGGGGCTGTTTATCGGTACCTGCCTTGTCAGAAACTTGGGAATTCTAAGTATGTGCCTGATGTAGGTTTCCACAGATACTTCACCATGGTCTTTTGGGATGTGGAAATATCATCTCTATTCTGTGACAGTCAGAGCTGTGAAGTTCTTTTCTAAGATCCTACAGCCTTTTCTAAGATGCCTCTGTGGGAAACCTGAGATTGGTACCAAGGCCCTCATTCTAATCTCCGCTTGTCCTAGTCTCCACCCCTTAGTCCCTTAGCTGTCCATTACAGGTCTAGGAGAGGGAGATGTTCTCCTATTGTTCTGTGGTATGATACCACCAGAATATTCATTTTAAGTTCTAGGGACCTGGGTCTATGTTCCTTTCCTCCCACTAATGAGCTTTGTTTTCCTCATATGTAAAGATTAGGAAGATGGTCTGTGTCCCAGGTTATTTTACCTGGGAAAGCAAAAAGTCTCGATGAACCAGCTCAACAGAATGGTGAGGGCACAGGATCCTTCTACAGGTAGGTAGAATGGCTGTCCTGGCAGGCTCCAAGAAACACATTAACATTCTTTTTCTTGGTCAGGCATTTTAGGCCCTTTTTTGGAGGAACAAAATAATTCCTCAAGGCATTAGGAAAGTAACTTCATTTTAAGAAAAAAGTATGAGTTGGAGAATGAATTATGAGCCGAACAATGAAGTAGGATGTTTATGTAGGGTTATATTCAAATGAGGTTCAGAAATAGATGTGAATGTTGATTGAATCAACAACGAAAGATCTCAGATAAACTTGCAACATCCAAGTCACTTCCAAAACAGCAGGCTTAAATGATATCAGCCAATTAACAAGCCAATCACAACATACTTCCATTTCTTTAAGTGCCCCCTAATAAGGGATTTCTTTCCAAGAATGCTAGGATGATTTAATATTATGAAACTATAAGTTTAATTTATTTGAATAAACTAAAATATAAAAAAAAATTCATCTCAAAAGTTGCTAAAAGGGCATATGTTAATGTTTGATATTTCTTATACTAAGATGCTTAGAAAAACAAAAATGGTATTTTGAACATAGACTTCATAAAAGCCCAGTATCACTTTTGCTGAAGAAATGCTAATGTCGTCACTCTTAGAGTCAATGTGACAAAAAAGTTTTATATTAAAATTATTTGAAAGTATACAAAATATTAGGCAATTAATGTTTAAAGAGGTTTGACCCCTGAAAGACAAAAAATATTCCAGCAATTTACTTACTTGCAATGCAATTGGATCAACTGAAAATGTGACTGAGCAGGACCCTACAGGGCCTGCCTGTGACAGACCCCTCCCATGTCCTCTGCCTGCCTCTGGTTTGTAGAAAAGCTGTTGTCTCCCAGGCCTCCCCTGAGTCACAAAGCCTGGCTCAAGAATTAATGATTGAAAGGATGTGAACATGCAGCAGCAAAAATAGCAATTGGGCCAGGAGAACAGGTAAGAATTTAAACAGTAAATCAGCCATATTGCAGTCACAGAATCTTTTGTTCCTCTCTGAAGTACCTACATAATTGTATCTGGTGCACATTTCCTAAGTTATTTTACAGATGCTAAAACCCCCACCAAATGGAAGAAGTTAACTACTTGATGACTATGAGCCCACAGCCCCCAGATGTACTGGAGCCTAAGAATGAATGTTAACCCCTGTGACACCGTCCTGTTACCTCCATCAACCAATCAGAGAATTGTGCACATTCTGATCACCCACCCTGGAACTCTCCTCCTTCACCTTGCATTTAAAAATGTTTCCCTGAAACCCATTGAGTAGTTAGGGTTTTTTGAGCATTATTTGCCCCGGACTTCTTGTCTGACATCTTACAATAAATGTTGCACTTTCCTTCACCACAACCTGGTGTCAGTAGACTTGCGTATGGGCAAGTGGACCCAAGTTTGGTTCAGTAACAAAAATATTTGGCTTAAATATTGCATGCAACATATTAATGCTAAAAATTATTCATTGTTTACTGAAGTTCAAATTTCACTAGGTATTATGCATTTTTATTTGCTAAATCTGGCAAACTAATTACATGATAACATAAAATCCAAGCTCATATGAAAAATGTTCAGACAAAAAATGTTGTTTGCCATTTCAGTAAATAATATTGCCTGCCATTCCAGTAAACAATTGTTGCCCCCCACCAAGTCATTAGCCACTGCAGCTGACCCCAAAGGGTTTGCCCTGAGGGGAATTCAGGATAGAGAAAAATGAAACATTCCGTGCTCTGGATACTAGCCCTAGATAGTTAAGATGCATATCTAAGGAATCATTTTAATGAGCCCAGATTCTTGCATCATCCCATACGTAGAAAAGCAGTAAAATCATTAACTTGAGATGTCTGTTTTTTATGTTTATGCTTTGATATCTCACATATGATGTATCTCTGGAAATTCCACTGTATACCCACGGAAGAATGGGGGTGAAAAGTCAATAACATCATTATGAAAATAGCTTTGACCTCACAGAACCCTTTAAGGGTAGAAAAATAACTACCAGAACTGCCCTTTTAGTAAAGCAGTAAAATAGAATATTATTGGACATAATTTACTATTTTGTTCTGAACAACTTTTACTACAGATACATTCAACTTGAGATCAGATAATATTTAACTCATTATAAGAATGACATCTTCATATGAGCAGAATGCAACAAGTCTAAAAAAATAAAACAGATCAGACTTGACTGGGCTACAGTTATTATTATAAAAAAAAGTATGTGGCCTGAAAAAAGCCTTTGGTGTTTGCTACTCAAATCCTCCTAAGGGCAATTAATTTGTGACTGTGTACTTGGTGATGGTCTTGGTGTCCTCAGACCCAGTGTGATCAGCTGCCTTTATGGGCAGCAGCTGGCACAAGGCTGTTTAGACCTCCCTGGAGGTGATGTTTGAGCACCTTTTGCAACAGGCCAGGTAGGAGGCCTCATCTGAGTTGCACTTGAGCATGCAATCAAGGAAAGAACTCATGATGCTCATGGCCTTTGATAAAATGCCCATGTCAGAGCAAACCTGTTTCAGAACCTTATAGACAAAGGTGGAATAACACTCTCAGTAGCAGTGTCTCATTCTTTTTTTTTTTTAACCTACTGGATTTTAGAAGCAGCTTTCTTGGAACACTTCCTGCTAAACATAGAAAAGTTAGAAGAGATCTCAGGCATGACAGACACATCTTTCCAGTACCTTGGGGGAAAAAATGTTAGTGACACGGTGCATCCCATATAAAGGCCCTGCATTCAAATGAGGTCTTGGGTAAACTCAATAATTTAGTTGGATAAAACGCAATGCAGGAAAGCCTGTCAATAAATCACACCATATTAGATGTGGCTAGATATTTCCCTTACTTGGCGTGGGCCAATTAGGAGGCAAGATACCTACGTGCTTCCTATGGACTCCACCACAAGTACTTTGAAAAGATACTCCTATAGCACCAACACTGTAGAGATGTCAGCTTCAGTCCTTTGAAAAATTCTGGCCTCCATAACCCAAGTCCATAATGCCAGAGGATTGATACTGGCTACATCTGGGCCTTTTGTCCTCTGATCCAGATTCTACTGTTGTCTGGGTCTTGGGCTACCTGGGCTTGAAGAGGAACTCCCTGACTTGGGGAAGTGCTTCTGGAAAACAAGGGACTTGGCTGACCATCCAATGCCTCTGGCCTTACCAAAGTGCCTATAGTTAACAATACTATATTATATACTTAATAATTGCTAAGAATATAGATCTTATGTTAAGTGCTTTTACCACAAAAAAAAGTTTAAAAAACAATAAATAAAGAGAAAGGGAGGGAACTTTTGGAGGTGATGAATATGTTTGTAGCCTTGATTGTGGTGAAGGTTTTCACAGGTGTATACTTATCTACAAATTCATAAAGTATGTACACTAATTATGTATAGCTGTTTGTATACCTCAATAAAGTGTTATAAAAAGTAGACTTTTAAAAACTTCATTGGATTGGCAAAAGTAGAAATGGCAAAATCCTGTCTCCAAAGAGATAACACAAACAAAAATTGAATTATTTATAAAAATGCAATACATCCTTAAACATTTACCAAGTTTAAAATTGTTTTCTTGATGATGCTTAAGTTCTAGGGAAAAAAAAACCCAAACTGTGAAATTGATGTATAAACATGAGCATGATTGGCAGAAAAAAAATCATTAAATTACAACTCTAAGTAATCTCCTTAAGAAGAAAAGAGAATAATAAATAATACTTAAAAATTAATGGGATATTTCCCTGAAAAGCTATAGTAATACACTAAAAATGTCAATAAAAATGCATGAATTTGTGGATAAAATAAACTGTAAAAATTAATACTCCCCCCAAACCCTTAAAAACTAAGAAGAATGGAAGAAATTGAAGTAATTAATGAGCTATCATCACAAATGTCCAGGCTTCCAGGAATATTTCCTGTCAGACAGTTTAGGAATTAAGTATTTCTAACTGCTAATTAAATGTTCTTAATTATGAAAGAAAAAATCAAAATTGTATTTTAAAAATATAATGATAAAATCTATTGAGGAAAACATACTAAGAAGAATCCTGAGCAGTCATATTTATAAATGAGGACACAAAAAGTCCAACATAAAATATTAGCAGTCAAATTGGATTTCTCATTAAAAGATGAACATTAAAGGGTAAACTGGGATTCACCTAAGAATACAGTGATGGTTCAGTTTTCAGTAAAATATAAACATGATTCACTTTGTGGCATTAAAAGAAAAAAGAAAATTTGGGGATAATCTCAGTAGATGCTTCAAATTCCATTGCTAATATGATGAGTTGGATAATATTTGTTTTGTGCTGAAATAATATTATCATCATTAGAGTCAGGATTCAGGACAATGAGCTCCCTTATCAGGACTATTATCTATCATTATTCTGGAATATTAGATAAATCTTAAAAAATAATTTGAAAAAGGATATTGCTGCTTAAGGGAACTAAGAAAAACTGTCTCAAAATCACCTGCACGTAAGTTCCCAAGGTGGTGCCACCTGATTGCCTTATGCGTACAAAACAAAATTTTGTGAAACCGAAGGCTGTTTTCAGAGCATGCAAGTATTCAGAAAAAGAACTGTAGGCAAGTTTGAAAAAACAAAAGTAGCATTTCACTAAGTTGTATAATTTTCATTGAAATATAGTTTAATTTCCATTGGAATATATTTAATACCATATATTTAATATCATATAAGTGTTTTCCCAATGTTACTTTAGTATACTGTTCTCATGCATTAGTGTGTCATATGAGAAGACAATTTAACATATTGAATACATTGGGACAATCGTGGTATGTTTTTGGCTGTTGTCCATTTGCAAACTCAGAAATAAAATAGAAGTATTAGAACATTAACTTAAAAATACACCATGATTGTGCTGTGGAATGAAGACTGGGAGTGCAGGGATGATTGATACAGATGAAAACTGAGAAGGAGAAAGGAAAAATGGAGCTTGACATTGAAGACAAGAAGGGGAAATTAACACATCTGATTGTTAACCTGGTGGGAGAATCAGAGAAGGGATTAAGTGAGCATAGAGAGTAGATGAATGGAGGAGGGACTAAGTGAACAATCATGCTCTAATGTTGTGTCTTATGGAAAAAGATTAAATAAAGAAAACAGCTTTACTGCAGTAAATAAAAAAATTATCAGCATCAAGCCAAGGAAAACAAGACTAACATGATAAATATACCCCCAAATATTTTCAACAGGACCTATATTAAGAAATTTATTTAAATACGTAATCAAGGATCCCAAAACAGCACAAAAATATCTAAATCAAATATTCTAAGAACCAATGTCCTCTCCAAGTTCACTGTATTCTAATATTAATATTCTAACCTTTTCATTTTAATTTGATTCTAGTCATTTACAGTTCATATTCATTCATTTTTAAAACACGTCATGTTCAACATCACTAATCATCAGGGAAATGGAAATAAAAACCACAATGAAATATCACCTTACACCTATTAGAATGGCTATCATCAAAAAGACAAGCAGTAACAAATGTTGGCAAGGATGTGAGAAAAGGGAATCCTTGTACACTGTTGGTGGGAATGTAAACTGGTTCAGCCACTATGGAAAACAGTATAAAGGTTTCTCAAAAATTTAAAAACAGAACTACCATATGATGCAGAAATCCTATTTCTAGTATATATTAAAAGAAATGAGAACATGATATCGAAGAGATATCTGCACTCACATTTTCATTACATCATTATTCACAATAGCTAAGATATGGTAACAACCTAAGTGTTCATCAGTGAATGGGTAAAGAAGATGTGAGGTACATAGAGATACATATGTATGTGTGTGTGTATATATGTTATTCAGCCATGAGAAAGAATGAAATCCTCCCATGACAACATGGATGGACCTTGAGGGCATTATGCTAAATGAAATAAGTCTGACAGAGAAAGACAAATACTGTATGTATGATATCACTTATACATGGAATCTAAAAAATAATACAAATGAATGTATATGCAAAACAGAAACAGACTCATAGATATAGAAAACAAACTTGTGAATACCAAAAGGGAGAGGGATGGTGGGAGGGACAAATTAGGGGTATGGAATTAACAGATACAAACTACTATACATAAAAATAGATAAGCAACAAGGATATATTGTACAGCACAAGGAATTATAGCCATTATCTTGTAATAACCTATAATGGAGCAGAAACTGCAAAAATACTGAATCACTGTAGTATAAAAATATAAAAGAAAATATTTTATTAAGTAAAAAAAAAGATGGAGTGTGAGGAGAGGGCGATGAGTGTGGCTATAAAGGGAAAGCATGGGAGATCTTTGTAGTGATAGAACAGTTCTGTATCACGATTGTGGTGGTGATTACATGAATCTATATTTAGTTAGATGTTACCATTGGGACAAACTGGGAGAAGGACACAGGGTACACAGTACTTCTCTATATTATTTTTGCAACTTCTTGTGAATATATTGTTTCAAAATAAAAACTTATTTTAATTAAAAAAAAGAATTAGGGGAGACCGAGCAGAGAGGTTGGCCATGTGGGAGTAGAGATGACCAGGAGCAGAATGCTGAAGTCTAAGTGGGGTGACAAGGGTGTTTGCGTGAAGGGGCCAGTGACTTCAGCCTGGTGTGATGTGTCACAGCCCAAACAAGACAGCAGTGGCTGCAACCCTGCCAGTGTGCTGGATTTGGGGGCAGGGTGAGATATTTGGCCATGTTTAGGGCAGCACCAATGGCAGCTGTTTGTGATGTTGAAGTTTGAATGCTGTAAGGAAGAGCGATTGTTCCAAGGGTAAATCAATAAAGATAATGATATCTAGCCAGAAATGTGGCTGTCAGACTTTGGTGTTCATTTCTTAAATAACATAAGAATGTCTTAGAGAGAGGGGGCAGAAACTCAAGACTGCACATACATTACTCTGCCATCAACAAATCATTCATCTGTGACACACAAAGGGACTTCTCACTGCTACTGAATTTTAAGATTCAAATCCCCAGATTTTATCTTGAGTGGAGTTGTCTGGAGTTGTCTGGACTGTGGGAAGAACTTCTTTTCATGGCCTACAGCTGGCTAGAGATGGAGCAAAGCCGGCATAACGCTCCCATGCTCAACTTGCCAAGGGCCTCAGCTCAGTGCATTCTCAGAGCTTTGTTTACATCTCAGGAGTGAGACTGCCTGGGCCTCTTCTCAAAAGTGCGGACTCAGCCCTAAAGCTGCTGCACTGATGTTAAAAAGAATGTTGCCAATGAAACGCCCACATGGGCAAGTCAGGGATACTTTACCTGATTGTTTGTGAAGATCAGTCTTCCTTGTGGCCATTCTCAATTCCTATCTATATGGTAATCCTCCGGAGATCTCATAAAATTGCTGCAGTGGCACAGATAATGCTCCTTCAGAAGTTGATGAAGTGAGACTTGGAGGAAAAGTGCCTGCTTGACTCCAGTCCCTAAACAAGGATAAAGTTCATCTCTATAAGCTTCAAAAAGATATATTAAATCTAGTTCATCAGAGAATAAGCTTAGGCTTACAAAAATGTCATGCTACAGGCCCAGGAAATAGAAATGACAAGTATTCTGTATGATACTAAGTTGGTTTTTGGTTTGTTAGGCAAGTCACAGGCAGTAAATCACAAAAAGGAAAAAATAATATTACTCAAGTTGACTACAGAACTTATTATGGAAACTTCTTTTGTTTTTGAACATGGTTTTTGGAATCTGTTGGTATGCAGCTCCCTTGTGGTTGAGGTATTTGGCAATGGCTTTAGATTCTTCCTAAGAATATAAATTCAGCATTTAATAAGTCAGAGAAAACAACGTACGTTTATCTCAGCAGTTGTGAAAAATCTATTTGCTAATATTCAATATTTTATGGTAATTAAATACCTTTAGAAAACTGGATGTTTTAAAGTAATTCTCCAACTCATTGAATGGGTTCTAAAAGGAAAAGGCAGCCCCAACATCAGTGGTCACAAACAGTGTCTGTGACATTAGGAGCAAGGTAAGGAAGCTCTCTGCACCCAATATTGATTGTGATTATTCTGGAATATTAACCAACGCATCTAGGCAAGAAAAGGAATTTCAAAAATGATGGCACAAAAGAGTATTTTCAATCTGAACCTACCACATATCTAGAAAACCCTGAGGGCAGGGGGTGGGAGCAGAAATAACAGATGCAGTCCAATAAAACATTGCTTCACAGAGTTTAACAGCTTCAACTCTAAATACAAATCAGATGAAAACCATGGAGCAAAATGTGTATTCATGAAAATATTAAAGTCTAAAAAGGGATATAAAAGGTTTGAACAAATGAATCTGAGAAAAATTAAGGACTGAAAATAAATCAAATTTCATCCACATTAGTTAACAAAATTAAATCAATTTGTGTAAAATTGTCCATGGCACATTAAGTGTGTGTGTGTGTGTGTGTGTGTGTGTGTGTGTCCGTGCAGTAGAGTAAATTAAGAATAAAGAAAATTCTTATGAAGTGATTCTTGTTTCTTGGAACCAGAGACTAATGTGAAAACAGAAAAGAGAAAGTTCTTATTGGAGGGGAAGGAGGAGAGGAGGAAACAGAAAATGGTATTGAAGCCTCGATTTCAGTCCCTGGGTCCCTATCAGTTCCTGCAACTTCTCTTCTAATGGAAGGACTCTGCTACATCCCCGCCCACTTCACCCAATCTTAACCGCCAAGGCCAGGGCTGAGGTTACTGTCGGCTTCTCACTTTTTCTTCCTTTAGTTTTTCCCTTAGGTAATTCTAACCCAGAAGAGAAAAACTTGAAATGAATATGAAATTATCTATTACCACCCACTGCATACTGGTAGAGACTTAGGGACACATGTATGTACAAAAAGGGCTTAGGAAATTCATTCTTACAATGATGTCATTTACCTTCCCTCAGGTTTCCTTAATACTTTTAAAAGGTGTTAACTCCAAAGCTTTTGCAGTGTACGAAGGTAACACTATACCTGTGTGCTGAAAACATTTCAATTTACAGAGAGAATGCAAAATGCAGATAGTGAGAAAACACACCCTACTCCCATATTCTCACTTTCAAGAGATAACTACTTTGAAGAGTTTGGTGTGTCCTGTTTGCATATTTATACAGATAATTTGGAGTTGTTGTTTATAAGCAGAAACACTGTGTGTCAGCTTCAAGGTAGCCCCTTGGTGTCATGTGCCACTGCCTCTTTTTCTCCCTTTCCTCCATCCTTATGAGTGGATGAGATCACTTCAATCACGAAGTTGGGGGCCACTCACCATGTGTGACAATGTAGTGAGTTTCAAGTGGTCAAGCAATTCCTGTACAGCAGAAGCTACTGTAGCTGCTACACTGGCCAAGCACACTTTCATATATTAGGTAAGAAGACAAGGAGACAAGACAACTGTCATTTTTCACTTATGATACAGCAGGGAGCATGAGCTTCATGTTCCCATTGTTTTGCCCCTTAAGTCCCATGGGGAGGATGCAGAGCGACCAGGTTGATACTGTATATCCAGTGTATCTGCATCACAGCTAAGGAATATGCCAATTTTATGAAGAGACTGCTGGCAAATCTGACCAATCTTTGCCCAGCAGAGGCATTATCTTTGCTACCTTGTCCAGGAATCAAATCTGTCCTCTGACCAGATGGCAGACAATCTTCTAAGGCTGTTTGCTCTGAAAACAACCTTGAAAAGATATTTCTAGACAAAATCTGTCATAAGACATGTAGAAATTCCATGAAAAAATGCCTCCTAACAGTGAATGCAGGGAGCCTGGATCACAGCCACTTCATGGAACCAATGGAATATTCCTGTATGACCTGCTTGTAGATTTGTTTATGTAAGATTATACCACTGTTCGTTTGATCTTTCTATCATAAATATCTGAATCTACCCTTAGCCAAAGCATGAACTTTGCTTTAATTCAAATCGTACCTATACAGAGAACACAAGATATTCCAAGCTCACCTTGTGGTTTCCCTGCTCTCTATGCAACATCTTTGAAGCCGAGCAATTTGGACAATTATGATGGCAAAACATAGGTAATATATTAACCCTTCAGCTATAGACTGAATGTGTATGTCCCCCTTAAAATTCATATGTCAAAATCCTAATCCCCAACATGATGGTATTAAGAGGTAAGGCCTTGGAGAGGAGATTAGGTCATGAGGTATAGTTCTCATGAATGGGACTAGTGGACATATAAAAGGAACCCTAGAGAGCTCCTTTGCTCCTTCCACCATGTGAAGACACAGTGAGAAGACATGTATCTTTGTTTGTAATAGAAATATGGTAATGGAACTAAATTTTTATCAGTATGGTGCCAGTGAAAACATTGGAGGGTATCCTTAATGATGAACCACTACATCGACATTTTTTTTAAAAAACTGAAATTTTGTTGTAAAGTAATTTAAAATGTTATCATAGAAATGTATTTTTAAAATGTGTTTTCATGGAAAGATGGTGATAATAAATGCAAGTGCAGTTTACAAAGATTATAAGTGGCAGAGATTCATTTTTTGCTTACATAGGTATCCGTAGGTCTCAAAGGATAAAAATAAATGATCTTTTTGCTCTTAAAGCTTTCTCGTCAGCATAATAACAGGCTGCACTTTCTGTCTGGAAGCTGTCAGTAGCCCAGCACACTGGCAGTGTGTCCCCCACCCCACTCCCGTCTTTCCACCCAGACTTCCAGAAAGCTCTGACTGGTGGGTTTTGGCCACAGCGGCTCCCTCCTGCCTTCCTGTTCAAGCTGCAGTTTAGATTTCTGTCACCAGGTGGCACCAACATACCTCAATTCAAAATTTTCTCTGCAAAGAATTTATTCAAGAAGGAAAAAATATACAGTACCCACCATTAAAAACCAGCCTCTGAACCAATGTATAGAAGGAGTCTAATTCTGTCGGAAAAAAACTGACAGGTGTAAAAAAAGACTGTAAAAACATATACTCTGGGACCTGCATACAATGAAACACCAGGTAACGGTAGCACCTTGGCAGTAGACAAGAGAAGGGCAGCGCAGGGCAGGCTGGTGGTGACTGAGAGAGGGGGCACTGGAGAGGGGTCTGGGCAGCTGTGTCCAGTGTCCTGCACAGGGGATGACAGACAGCAGGTGTGAGAATGTCAGGGAGGTGGTACAGGGGCGGAGTAATGGAGGGTGAATGCCCTGCTTCCTGGGAGGGACCCCCTCTACGGTGTGGACACGTCAACCTACACTGATGAGGGAAGAGATACATGAGTGAACGCGAAGTAGACTTGGGGTCAACAGAAAATGAAACTGCTTTAATATACATATGAATTTTCTGTAAAGAATTCGTGTCATAGTAAATAAACCGTTTCATAACACTTGTTACTCTTTGCTTAAACACTTGTTACTTTCTCCTTAAAAAGAAAAATGGGTATGGATGCCACCTGGTGGCCAGATCCAGGATTACAGTTCTGAGAGTCTCCGACCAGGGTCTTCAGCAAGGGGTAGGAAGAGGAGGAGGTTGGGATCTTGGCTTAGTGGTATATCAGCCAGTATTTTCTGGAATTTTGCACCTACTCTGAGCAGCCTCTCTGTGTCCGTCATTTTCTGAGATGTTTGAACCTGAGATTGGATGTCCAGCCCTGCTCTTAACTGAAGAGAAAGCTGTACTTATGAGTGTGTGAGGATTCCTGGGGGGGTGGGGGCAGGAGTATACAACAGATGTGACCGGACACCCAGGTCTCTAGGCAGAAGGGGCAAGATTTCATCTCCTCTGTCATATTCCTCATGCAAAGGGGTTGGTGAGTGAATATGCTGTTGCTCCAATAAGAGCTTTCTCATTTCTGTTCTCGCATATGATCATCTATGTATCTTTCTGTATCCAGAGCTCCACAACTAGAAGAGGTGGTATATTAAAAAGAAACTCCACACTATTTCAAGGGTTATGATTCAGACACAGAGAATAATAGGAAGACTAAGTGGGATGAGTCACTCTTCTTGAGATTAGACAGAAAACCAGTCCAGAAATCTCCCACTTTGACTCATGACCCAGCAAAGATCTAAAGGACAGTGTATCTAAAACTTCTTGTTACTGCCATTGAGGACCAACAAGAATTAAAGCATTCCAAAAGTTGCCTTACGCTTCACTCTGCATCCCACTCTGTCTGGGAGTGAGATCCCATCAGAGAAAGTAACATGTCAGCACTTGTTCAAAAAGAATTGGGAACTCTACTGAAAGTACTATTTGAAATTTGGGGTTCAGAAATATCATTCTGTTTCTCTTTCCAAATATGCCTTTTCATTGGAGGAAAGACATGTAGAAGATGGAGGAGAAAACATGTAGAAAATGGAGCCCATACATCAGATGGTGCCAGAATCTCAGCTCTGAAAGTCTTAGACCAGGAGTCCAGCAAGGGGTGTGGGAGTGAGAGAAGGGGGTCTGTGCTTGATGACATCAGCAGAGTTTTCTGGAATTTTCCACGCATTGGCAGCAATCCCTGTAAATCCATAACTTTCTAAGATATTTGATGCTTAAACTCCAGACATGAACTACAGCCCTGATGAGGAGGCTGTATATATGAGCATGTTAATATTTGGGGTGAAAGAGTTTGAGACATAGAAACATACACAAATGCACAGACACACAGATTCACTGATCAATCTCCACCATAGAAATAGACAAGGATAAATAATCGCACTTAAATACCTGTTTTCAAATAAATTTGCTAAATTTACTTTTTTCCCCATAAAATCTACTTTCAATATATTTCTAAAGCAATAACATCATGAATACATTTCTTTAAAGTATTTTCTTGTTTGTTTTGAATTTTTATCTCAATAATTTTCCTAATTACAATATTTTAAACAATATAGAAATGAATATTTATAAAATGAAATTATCCTGTATCCTCCACCTGCCTAATTTCCATCCCTGACCTAAAGTTGTCTATTGTCTGTAGATTTGGTACATGTTCTCCAAGAATGTTTGTGGTTCTCTGTAAATGATGTATTAATTTGTATTTACATATATACAAATATGTATTCACAGCCACATATTCTTTTTCCATATTGGCATCTCATACATATTCTCAGAATTTTGATTTGCATTTCATTAGCTAATTTGTTTTGGAATACTTTCAGATATTTATTGGGCATGAATGTTGATGATTCCTTAAATGAATACTCTGTTCTTATCATCTGCCCATCTCTCCCTGTTTAATAGCAAGCATGCTTCATAAACTATTGATATAAACCCTGCTTTTTCTGCAGATACTTTCTCTCGGATTTTCAGTCAACTGTTACATATTTTGCCAAACAGAAAGTATTTAATTTTTTTCATTAGTTTGTTGATTTTAAAACAATACAAATCATTGTAATAGAAACTGAGCCATTATCGATTGCCCAGATTAGAGCATTTAGAGCCCTGGAGACTTCAGAACACAATGGGAAAGCTTTAGGTAATTCCAGCTTTACTGCACAGGCATTTACAAGGCTGGTTCCCTGATTTACTTAACCATCTCCTAACTGCTATAATCTGATCCGAATAATGGGAATAATAATAAGTAGTATGAATAAGCTGTTAAGATTAAGCAAAGATTCCATCTCCACCATAACCTTTGTCACCCAGGTGGTATTTATGATTAATAGTCCTTAAACCAGAAAGCTCATTGTCTAAAACTGTGGGCCCTGCATGCCCTGTGGAGTGGACAAGAGATAGAGACACAATCCAGTTACCCACAGATGTTTGACCCTGGATGATGTGACCCTTTCAGAGCTTGAGCTTCATCATCTGTAAAATGCAAATGTGGTTTCATGCTTCATAGATACGTTGTGAGGAGAAAATTGAGGAATCATGAGTGCTATATAATAGGATTTCAACAAATGCTTGTACTTTCCCCACTCTGCCTCCTCCCTTTCATGAAAGAGATGAATCGGACACAGAACACAGGGCATTGCTGTCATAGATGGCATCTAGAATGTAGCATCACAAACTCAAACACACAGTTTTGGATAACATATGAGCTTTGGTGCCATTTTTGTCTTCTAGGATATATTCTCTGATTGAAATAATGGAGGAAAAACATCATGCTTTTTTTTTAATCCTATGTGCAATCCTTTCCTTGTTTCTTTAAAAGAAAAATCTTCTTTTGGATGTGTTAAGAGGATAGATCTCATGTTGTGTCCTTTCTTGTTTTTGTACCTTGTAGGCTGAATGTGAGAAAAGCAGATTCCCATTGAACTTTGTAGATAGAAGAGACATTCGATGGGAAAAACACCTAATAAAGAGTCTGCTGGGCAGATTGAAGCCAGGATACTTGGGCCCCAAGAGCCCCAAGCAGACCCATCACTGACCACAGGACCTTGGATCAGTCACTTTTCCTATGCTGGCCTCAGCTCTAACACAGTCATACTCACTATAACCTTGTGGCCAGGGTTGTGGGATTTGGAATCTGATAAACTAGAGTTTAAACCTAGGCACAACTGGTTGTTGTGTGGAAGTATGTCACCTGCTGCATCAGTAAACAAAGGATTCTGCGGCCATCAAGCCATCAGCCACTGCAGCCTCCCCGAACTGTGCACCCTGAAGGGATTCAAGATGGAGAAAAACAGGATACTGGCCCTAGATAGCTAAGGTACATACCAACGGAATGATTTAGTTAAGTTCAGACTCTTGCATCTTCCCACAGATACAAAAGTGTTCAATTCATTTACTTGAGATGTCTGGTTTTCTTTAATTAACAGTCATCTTTTGATGTTCCAACTACCTGGTTTTTCTTGTGAAACCCTCTATATATCCTGGCTGCTCCCTTACCTCCTCAGAGCAGTCCCTCAGCGCCATCTGAGAGGCTGCTTCCCAGGCTTGAGTTCTCAGAAAGTCCTCCAAATAAAACATAATTCTCTACTTTTAGGTTGTGCATTTTTTTTCAGTTGACAGTAGCATGATATTTAACAAGACCTCCTTTTGTTCCAAGCCCCCATATTATCATTTCTAAAGTGATGATGAGAATGATACTTACTCCTTATGCCTATAGTGAAGAGTAAACGAGATAATATTTCAAAACACTAAATAGGATAGCTGATACTTTGTAAGTGATCAGTAAATATTCACTTACTTAACAATCTGTTTTTATTAGACTTTCCAACCATCCCCCAGGAAGCATTATATGGGTGGATTTACTGTACTGCATGTATGTGTGTAGTATCTGTGATGGTGTTTCCCATCAGTTATAGTGTTGAAAATATGGGGCTGGAAAAACTGCAAAATGCTCTCCAAAAAGAATATTCCGGACTCACAAAACAAGTTGAGAAGCATTTTATCTTTTCTGTTATCTTAAATAATTTGTGTATGATTTGTATCATTTCTCTTTGAAATGTTTGGAAGAATTCACCAGTGAACCTGTCTGGTTCTGGAGGTTTCTTTTTGGATAAATTTTTAATTACAGGTTCAATTTCTTTAATAAATATGACTGTTCAGAATTTCTGTTTCATCTTGGATCCATTTAGATAGTTTCGTTTTTCAAGGGATCTTTTCCAGTTTTACATAAATTGTTAAACTTACTGGCAACTTGATTTCCAGGTTTACTCACCATTCCTTTTGCATCACCAATGTGCAAATATCAAAACAGTGGAAAAGATATCTGAACATGAATCAAAGCTCTGGCACCACACTGTATTAACGTTCATTAATTTTTTTCTTTTTAATATTTTTTGTGGGGATAATTAGGTTTGTTTGTTTGTTTGTTTGTTTATTTAATGGAGGTACTGGGGGTTGAACTCAGGACCTTGTGCATGCTAGGTATATGCTCTACCACTGAACTATACCCTCCCTGCCCCCAGCATTCATTAATTCTTCAACTGTACATAGTTATAGTAAAAGAAAAAAATACTTCACTTAAGAACATCCTCTATAGGGGGAGGGTATAGCTCAAGTGGTAGAGCGTATGTTTAGCATGCACAACAAGGTCCTGAGTTCAATCCCCAGTACCTCCTCTAAAAACAAACAAACAAACAAACAAACAAACAAATCTAATTACCACCCACAAAGTAAAAAAAGAATATTCTCTATGAATCAGTTAAAATTAAATTAATTTTATTAGAGCCCAACTATTGAGGATGTGTATTTTTAATATTCTGTGTGATGGAATAAGTATACACAAAGTGCTTTTGCTGTATTTCACAGTAGAATGAATGTCTTGAAGAAAAGCAGTTGTGCAATTATTTCAGTTGCATGCACTCTAAGAGGCAGTGTGGTAGAGGGACAGTCTAGGCTTGAGTGTCAAACGTGAATTAGAATTCATATTATGCCTCTTATTAATCTCGTTACCTTAAAAATGCCCTTAGCCTCTCTGTACCTATTTATTTATTTGTTTAATATGAGCAATGATTCTTTTTTTTTCTTAGATCAGTGAAGTATTTGGAGTAGCTAAAGAAACAACCAGTTTAGGGTGCCCAATACAGCATTTACCACATAGGGCATTCAACTGACTTCATGTAACCCCTCACTTCACATCCTGCTTTGAACCAATGAAATAAAATTTATATTTTAAGGCAGGGCAAGAAAAATTAAAGATAAAATTCTCTCTCTGTGCTTGTTTGGGCCTCCCCCTTCCCTTCGTAATGTGGAGTGTGCATCTGTATTACACATTAACCAGAACTCCTCAAAGATGAGAGTACCCTCTCGACTGTAAAGATTATATATTTTTTCCTTATGACTCTAGCATTGTAACTTCTTAAAAGATTAGCATTCTTTCCCAGCTCTGTAAGGGGTCATGGTGACTCACTTTGTACGTGCTTACCTGGACTATGCATCCTTGATGAACCTTATGTAAAATATCAGCATGTCATTTTGATGTACGATCCTTTTTTTGAAAACGTATACAACTGTGACTTCAACTTCCAAGAGGTGGAACAGGTATCAGAGATTCCTGAGACTCTGCTTCATGGGTTACAATCCTTCATTTGACTTGAATAAAATTATCTTTTTTTCTTCTTAACTTGATAGTTAATTGAATTTTCATTGGCATAACATTAGGACTAGAAGGATGACTAGTACACAACTACGTTTATTGTATTTAGATGATTGAATGAATGCCTGTGACTAATGCTGAAGCCATATGTAAGAGAGTTGACAAGGACAACCTAAAATCTCAAACGTGTAGTGAAGAAAGTTCCCTCTCTATTAGCACCAGGAACTTTTCGCTTATCTTATAGATGACAAAATCTTCTTAGTAATCAACTCTTTCATCTGCTTTATGATTGTAAGAAATGTAATTGTCTTAGAGGTTATCTGATCCACCAACCTCAGTTTGAAGCTCAAAGTGGCTAGATTAGTTAGTAGCCAAAAGTGCCAGGACCCAAAGCAGAAAACACTTTTGTGGTTTTTTCCCTGATACTCTGCTTAATAACTCTACCATCTAATCATTGTGTTTTCTTGTCTGATTTGCGTTGTGCTTTTGGTTGACATCAAAAAGTTCATGAACTTCATGTCTATAAATAATTTTGAGCCCCTGGAAGACAAATGTTCTCTTGATGAGAAGTTACTGTGAAAGAATCAAGCATAATAATTGAGCTTCTGGTTAGAGCATTGCAGTTGAGTCAGGAGACCTGGTGCTAGTGCCTGAACCATCACTAGCTCTGGGAATTTGGGTAAGTCTCTCCACTGCTGTCTTCATCTGTAAAACAGGGCAACACCTGTTTTGCTCTCAATCATCAGAATATGTTGTGCCAAACCCATCTCTCACACCTTATATTCTATAGGAATAAAACAGCTGAATGACAAATTTATGTGCATTACCATCAGTGTACTGATAAAATATGGATAGAAATGCTTATTAATAAAAAATGTACCGAAGTTTTATCTGTATAAGAATTTTTAACCTGATTGGCTTGGTTTATCTTTCCACTTAAGCCATCAAAGGATATAATCTAAAACATTTATTAATTCACATATTTCTCTCTCTCTCACTCACACACACATACACACACACACACACAGAGACATGCAAGACACAAGCCCACTCTGGTGCACACACATAGTCACATGCCATGGAAATGGATCCTTAGCCACACAGTAGGAAACATGCCCTATCCTCTATAGCAACAAATGAAATGCTGTGGGAAAACCAAGAGAATTACAATTGATTCCAAATTGTAGGGGTCAAAGCGATCAGAGAAGTCTTTCAAATGAACTAAAACAATCTGGACTCATTCTTGTGAAGCTGATAGGCTATCTGATCTGAGTCAATACTGTTGAGCTTATCTAGCAATGAATCTTGTACCTTTCCCTGCAGTTATTGATTGTCTTGCCACATAGTTTAGAGATAAACATCATCCTGGCTGGCATAATATCTTTGGGTCACATGATCTGATTCTTTCAGTTCCACACTCCAGGTTGTTGAATCATTGTCAAGACTGGTTGCTCAGCCTCTCTAGACCCACTTGCAGCTACCTCCAGTTCTTGAGATGGAAGAGTATCCTCCAAGATTTTTCCATGCCATCCAGCGACACTAAATTTATCCAATGAGTTAAAGACAATAGGATGACTCACTGACTGCAAGCATTTCTACTTCTAGCCCTGCCACAACACCCCACTGAAGCTTTCTATTGGAAAAGAGGTAGGAAATGAGAAAAAGGGAAAGGAAGTAAGCAATAACATCTCACAAGAATGTATTGCTACATATGGTTTTCCTTCTTAGATGTTTCTAGAATTCACACCCACCCATTCTTTTAGCTCATATGCTATAAATATCACAGGAATTTAAAGTAAGTATTAGGAACTTAAATTAAGAATGCATTTTACTCAACATTTTACCTATTTGAGTTCAAGTTTCTAAAGTGTTCCAGCACAAAATAATGCCTCCTCAATAATGTATTCTAAACATGATATAGATTTCCATTCATTCAGACGTTCTTTATTTTACAGACTTTTTTTTGAAAAATTTGTTAATGTGTCACATATATATAGAAAAGTACACAAATCATAGGAGTACAGTTAAAGGAAATTTTATAAAGTGAACACATCTGTGTAATCAGCAACCAAATCACAAAACAGAATACTATATTCAAATCCAGAAGCCACTTATGAGCTCTCTCTCCCTAGTCACTACTGGTCCATGTTAAACTGGTGACCACTGTCCTGACATCTAATACCATAGGTTAGGATTGCCTGATTTTGAACTTCATATAATTGGCATCTTATTACAAACTTGTATCTTATTTATTTTACACTTAGTAGTTTGTACCTCTTAATCCCATTCTCTTATCTTTCCACTCCCCCTACCCTCTCCCCACTGGTAACCACTAATTTGTTCTCAGTATCTGTGAGCCTAGGTTTGCTAGTAAACAAACAATGAAAGAAACAACTGCCAGAGTTTCAAAAACATATTATCAAAAATTTCCAGTTTTCAACAAAATATTACAAGACATGCAAAGAAATAATAATGTGTGACACATTCTCATGGAAAAAAGTCAAAAGAAACTGTCTTTGAGTGTGCCCATATACTGGAGTTAGCAGATAAAGCCTTCAAAGCAATGATTATAAATACATTCAAAAACTAAAGAAACCACTTAAAAATAATTACACAAAAGTGTGGCAACAATTAATCAACAAATAGGGATCTCCAGTAAAGAGAAAGAAATAAAATAACCAAATTTCCATTTGGTTCTTTGAAGTCATAAGGTATAATAAATGAAATGAAAATTTAACTAGAGGCTCAATAACATATTTAAAATGGCAAAAGCAACAACAATAATAATATCAAAAAAGGGTGAATAGGAAGATATATCATGAGAAGTAATCCACTCTGAAGAACAGAGAGAAAAAGACTGACAAAAAAAATGAATAGTCTCAGAGAACTATGGAACATCATCAAGTTTACTAAGCAATGGGAGTTTCAGTAGGGGAGGAGCAGGGGCAGAAATATATTTGAAGGAACAATGCCTAAAAACTTCCCAAATTTTGATGAAAAACTTCACAGTAATAAGAAGCTCAACCAACCTCAAGCAGAATAATTACAGAAAGATCTACAACTAGACACATCACAGTTAAACTACTGAAAACGAATGACAAAGAGAAAACTTTGAAAACAGCAAAAGAAAAATGACTCAGCACATACAGAGCATCAACAGGATGATTAGTGGCCAATTTCTTATCGGAAATAATGTGGTCAGAGGCAATGATGCTGTAGAAAAATCCTGTCAACTAAGATTTCTATATCCAGCCAAATTATCCTTTAAAAGCTAAGGTTAAATAAAGACATTCCCCAAAAAAGAAAGACTCAGAATTTGTTGTGCATACCTGTATTACAAGAAATACTACAGGAAGTCCTTCAGGCTGCAAGGAAATGACACAGACAGTAACTGACTCCTCAGGAAGAAATGCATAGCAACAGAAATTGTAAATATATGAGTTCATTTAAGTGAATTCATCACTATATGTTCTCATTTATTTTCTTAAATTCTTTAAAAGGCATAAGATGTTACAAAGTTATAATTGTAACTCTGTATTGTTGGATTTATAACATATATAGTATATGACAATAACAGTGTAACAGGGAAGAAGAACTCTGACTCCATATTGTATCTATCTCTGTTGCTGCTTTAACTTCTGAGTTATAAGCCTCTGCTTAGCCCTGCATGTGGACATGTTATTCACTAAAGGAATTTCGCCTACAGCTTGGGGTGTACATAATAGCCCCCTTTTGAAGAAACTCAACCTCTCCTGCAGTGATAAGGAAACATGAGCAAGAAAAACATTTGGCTTATCGAATTCTGCAGGAACATCAGACCAGATTAATGTCAATCAGAGTCAACTGACCAAGAACAAAGAACTTGCATAACCTCCCTAAGACTCTAGCCCAGCGCCAGGGGCTTGCAGATATACCTCATCTCCTGACCTTACTTCCCCCTATTTCCTCCTCCCCTAGAATAAAAGAAGCTTGAATTCTACCCCAAATTAGGATGGTTCTTTAGGACATTAGTCTGCTATTTTCTCAGTTTGCTGGCTTTCTGAATAAAGTCGCTTTTTCTTGCCCCAACACTTTGTTTCAATTTATTGGCCTCTCCTGCAGCAAATGGTACAAGCTTGGACTCAGTAACAACAGCACAGAGGAGGGAGAGATGGAATGGAGTTTTATTTGAGCAAATTATCTTTGTCTAGAATTGAATTAGCATTACTCTGAAATAGATTATGATAAATTAAGATGCATGTTGTAATCCCTAGAGCAATCACTAACAAAAAAACTCAAAAAAACTCTCATAAAAACATAAAATCAACAAAAGAATTAAAATGGGTACTCAAAATAATTTTAACCTAAAGAAAGGAGCCCAGTAAAAACAGATGAAGAAAAGAAAGGAGACACATAGAAAACATCCAAAATGAGAAATAAAAATCTAAACATATCAATAATTACATTAATCAAAAGGGAGCAGATGACAGGCAGGATAACAAAGCAAGATTCAACTATACGCTGTCTTAAAGAGATACACCTTAGATTCAAAGACACAAATAATTTGAAAGTAACAGATTCTTAAAAGATATGCCTAGCAAACTGTAACTATAAGGATATTGGACTGAATTAATTAATTTTAGAAAAAATAGATTTTAAGATAAAAAATATCACTAGGATATTAGAGAATACTTCACAATGATAAAAGGGCCAATACCTCAGGAAGATAAAACAATTATAGATGTATATGTACCAAAAGTAGAGCCCCAAAATACATGAAACAAAAACGGACAGAATTGAAAAAAGGAATAGATGTAAACTTCAAAACTCTATTGTCACTGCTAGAGCAACTAAACAGAAAATTAACAAAAATACAGAAGAATCAAACAGCATTATCAACCAATATGACAAGCGTGTGTGTGTGTGTGTGTGTGTGTGTGCATGCGTCTGTGTGTATAAAATGCTTCACTCCACAAATGCAGAATACACATTCTTTTCAAGTGCAGATGGGACATTCTCTAAGATTGACAATATACTAAGCCACAATATGTCTCAATAATTTTAAAAGGATGAAAACCATGCCATGTATTATCTCTGACCAAAGAGAATTAATTTAAATATCAAGAGAGAAACAAATTTGTGAAATTTCAAAACATTCAGAAATTAACACACTTCTAAATAACAATAGGTGAAGGCAGAAAAGGAAATTAGAAAATATTTTGAAATGAATACTCAATCGTAGTACATCAAAGTTTTGGAATGCAATCAAGGCAATGTTCAGAGATTAGTTTATACATTTAAACACCTATATCAGAAAAGAAGAGTCTCAAACCAATAACCTAAACTTCCATCTGAAAAAAAAAAACAACTTGCTAGAAGACCAAACTAAACCCAGTACAACACAAGAAAGAATATAGCAGAAATCAATTAAACGGACATTAGAAAAACAATAGAGAAAATCAATGAAATCAAAGTTGGTATTTTGAAAAATATATGCAAAAATGCTAAACTATTAGCTACACTGACCATGGAAAAAAGATACAAATGACAAAAATGAATCATGAAAGGAAGATATTATTATCAACTCCATAGACAGTGAAAGGATTTTAAAGGAATACTATGAACTACTTTATGTCGACAGATTTGACAACCTAGATAAAATGGACAAATTCTTAGAAAAGACACAAATTATCAAAATGAGCTCAATAAGAAATGAGAGTCTATACAGGCCAACAACAGGTAATGAAAATGAATTAGTAATTACCAATCTTCCAACAAAGGAAAGTCTGGGCCTAGATGGCTTCACCAGAAAATTAAATCAATGTTTAAAGAATAAATAATAATACCAAATCATTTACAAATGGTTTCAGAAAATGATAGCAGTATTGATATAAAAGCTGAACCAAGGTGGCAAAAGAAAATTAATCTACAGACCCATATCCCACATGAACATAGACATTAAATTCCTTAATAAAATATCAGTAAATTGAGTCTAGGAACATATCCCAGAAAGGCAAGTTTTGCTTAACATCTAAAAATTAATTAATATAATACATTTTATTTATAAAAGAAAAGAAAAAACAAATGATTATCTCAAAGGTTGCAGAAAAAGCATTTGACAACAACCAACAACCTTACATGGTAAAAAAATCTCAACAAACTAGGAATAGAGATGAGCTTCCCAAACATGGTAAAGGGCATTTATTGTAAGTGAAACCTGGTGGAGAGTTTCTGAGCATTGCTTCCTTGCCACAGGGCCTACCATGCTCCGGTATGGCTTCATCTTAATTTAACTAATTACATCTGCAATGACCCTATTTCCAAACAAGGTCATATTCTCAGGTATTGGTGGTTAGGATTTCAACATATTTTGGGGGAACACAATTCAACCCTTAACAATTCCCTTGGACACTTAGGTACTTTGACCTCAATACTCTTTATTCTTCACTTAAAAGTATCTCTATTGTCATGCAATGCCTTCCAAATGTTCCAAACTGTGCTACCACCACTAGTTACATTTTGTCAGATCCAGTCGTTAAATATTAGAATGCCTCTGGTCCAAGGTCAAAGGACTCAGGGCAGCCCAGGAATCATCCCTGCCTTTTCACTAATCCCTACCTCCAGTAAATTGCCAAAGAGATGAATTAGAGGCAAAAGAAAAGGGAATCATGGGCCCACCTGATAAGCCACTGAGGCACTCCAAAAATAACCCAAAGTGATAGAGCTAACTATGTATGAGGGAACATGTGCAGACAACATGATGGAAATCCAGAAACAATCCATCAAGTCCCAGGGGAAATCCTGTACAGAGATTCTACTGAACACAGCTAAACAGATGAGGTAGTGTGGACAACAGCAAAAAGCACATTTAAATATGCCAAACCCATGTGTCTGCAACAGCACAGTTGCCCAAGCATAAGGGAGGGGGATTTGGCAACAAATGCAGCTCTGTTTGGGGGGGGGGGAGTGATTGGTTAGATTTTAATTCCGAAGAAATGACCAAGTGGGAAGCAAAGCCATGAAGGGGCAGGGGAGCAGAGGAAAATGTAGTTGTCAGCACACTCTCATAGACTCTCTCTCTCTCACACACACACACACACACACACTCAGACACTCATCAAGTTGTCTTATAACAATACTAGAATTTGCTCAAGATAGCTTGCTGAGATTAAAGAAGACAAGTTCAGCTCTTCAGTGCAAATATCCACCCGAAAGTGGCCTGAACTTTGGCCTTCACCAGTGTACAGTCAGTGAAAATACGCCATCTACACAAAGTTGATAACAGGTTATATCGGAAACATTCTGAATTCCAAATAGCATGAAGTTGTGAGAATTGATTATGTCACATAAGGTAGGGATTAAAAGTGAGTTATAATGGGACACAAATGATGAGAGATGATTAGTTGTCTATTAGATTAGCAATGATTCAAATTATCTCCAACATAAATAAAACAGGCACTGGAATACTGCATTGTAAAGGATATAAGTTAGTAACCGAATTTTGAATGTGATGTGTTAATATAAAAGTTTTTAGATGGAATAGTTTTGAAAGGACAATTTCAGGAACTTACATAGAAATGCATACAAAGATATCTGCATATGTATGAGCAAGAGTGTTAAGTATACTATTGTTCATAATAGAAAATATGCTAAGGGATCTAAATTTTCATCACTAGGATATTGGTTAAATAAATTTTGAGGCATCCATATGAAGACATGCCTGGTTGATGTAAAAAATAACTGAAATTTTGTTGTAAAATAATTTATTTTATGATATGAAATGTTATGATATAAAAGTATATATGTGGAAAGATGGTCATAATAAGTGCAAAAGTGGCTCACGCAGATCATAAACAGCACGGATCCATTTTTGCTTATGTAGGTCTCTAGCTTTTGTCCATAGGTCTCAAAGTATTAAAATAAAAATCTTTTTGTTATTCTAACATACAACTTTCTCTTCAGCATAGTAAGAGGCTGCATTTTCTGCCTGGAGCTCATCAGTATCCTTGTACATTAGCAATGCCCTCCTTTCCACCCAGACTTCCAGAAAGCTTTCTGGTAAGTTTTGGCCACAGCCACCGTCTAATTCTGGAAAGTTCAAGCTGAAGTTCAGGCTTCTGTCACGAGGTGGCACCAACTTACCTTTATCATCAAACTTCTCTAGAAAGACGTCTATTTGAGGAGCAAAACATTACAATATTCTCCCGTAATAGTCAGCCTATGAACCTATGCACAGAATGATTCTAATTTTGTCTGAAAAAAACTCATCAGTGTAAAAGAAGACTGTAAAAACATACATTCTAGGGCCTACATGCAGTGAAACACCAGGTGGCAGTTGTGCCTGGGTAGTGGGCAGCTGGTGGATGGAAGGCAGCGCTGGACAGGGATTAGGTGACTGAGAGAGGATGGGATATATGAGCAGTGTCTGGACAGCTGTGTCCAGTATCATGGACGGGGGATAACCAGCAGGGGGTAAGACAAGGTCAGGGAAGCCTGTACAGGAGTCGGGTAATGGAAAGTGAATGTGGTGCTCTCTGGGAGGGACCTTCTACAGTGTAAACACTTCAACCTACACTGACGAGGGATCAATGAACGCAATGTAGATTTGTAGTCAAAAGCAGGTGGAACTGTTTTAATATATAAATGAATTTTCCAAAGGAACTGGTATCATAGTAAATTATTTCATATAATTGGACATTTTTGGAAAATATACTCCTTTTCCTTAAAACAGAAATGTAGGATAAACGCCATCTGGTGGTCATACCCAGAATTGCAAGCTATGAGAGGCTCAGACCAGGGGACTGGGCAAGAGGAAGAGAAAGATTGAGATTTTGATCTCTACTTACTGATATCAGCCAGTATTTTCTGGAAATTGGCATTTACTGCGAGTAATCCATCTGTGTCCATCATTTTCTGGTATATATAAACCTGAGATAGGATGTCCAGCCCTGGTCTGAACTGAAGAGAAAACTGCACTTGTAACCATGTGAGTATTGGGGGTTATAGAGCTAGAGGAGACCCAGAAACACACACACAGAGTCAATTCTATTTTTAAATTTACTTCATTTCCCCAGAAAACTGAATACAGTGAATGCTTTTTCCAAAGTAATAAATACACGTTCACATTACCTTTGTCAGTCTGTTCGTGGTATTTTCTTTTCAAATTTGTATGAAAATGCTTTTTCCTGAATACATTCCAAACAATATGTTAAAGTACACTTTATCATCTCTCTTACAGGTCTGACCCCCACCCCCTGACCCAAAAAAGATCTATTGTCATAGATAGGTGTTTCCCTCCCAGACGTGTCTATGTAGGTGAGGGTACACAAACATAAACACCTGCACAAACACATGTCTTTTCCAAAAGAGGAATCTCATTATTCATCTTTTGCATCTTGCCTCTCTGCTTACTGTTCTTCTTAAGGTTTATATTTTCATCTTGTTAGTTCTAGTTGTGATGGTTAATTTTATGTGTCAACTCAACTGGCCAGGATGCCCAGATTAAACATGATTCTGGGTGTGTCTGCAAGGGTGTTGCTGGATGAAATTAGTATTTGAATTGGTGTGATCAATAGATTGTCCCCCCCCTCCATGGAGGGGATGCTCATCCAATTTGCTGAAAGCTTGAATAGAACAAAAGCAAAGGGAGGAGGAATTCTCCCCCTTTTGCTTCCTGCTACACTGCCTATTCTTCTGGCCCTCACACTGGGATTTAAACCATCTGCTTCCTGGGTTTTCAGGCCTTTGGACTCAGACTGAATTACACCACCAGCTTTCCTGGGTCTCCAGCTTGCAAACAAAAGAACCGTGGTACCTCTCAGCCTCCGTAACTGCATGAGCCAATTCCTTGTAATGACTCTCCTTTTATATATAAATACATAGCTCACTGTTTCAGTTTCTCTAGAGAACCCTGAATAATAAACTAGTGGGTTATGCATATTTTAACATGTTTATTACATATATATGTATATATATTTATATATATGTATATATTTATATGAATTCTTTGTTGAAATTAGGTTGCCAATCATTTTGTTACTGAGTATGCTTCACAAATCATGGATATTAACCCAGTATGAAGTATAGTTTACAAATGTTTTCTCCTCTGTTTCAACATGACTCTTTATAATGTAAAATAATATGAAAAAGAGTATATTATATATCTATATGTGTAACTGAATCACTTTGCTGTACACCAGAAACTAAAACATTGTAAATCAATTATACTTCAAAAAAATAACATAATTCTTTGTTTTTTTTCCATTTAGAAAAGTATTTTAAATTTCAATAATGTGGCTTAAAAACAATGAAAGTCCTATTAAAAAGCGGGGAAAATGTAACAAGCATGTATTGCCAGCCTGAAGGAAGATTAGAGCATTCAGAGCATCAAGACAAAATGGAAAAAACTTTAGAGTAATTCTAAAGTGAGCTGCTGATTAAGGAGCAACAAAAAGTGTCCTCTGATTTACATAAACTTCCCTGAAGTCAGTACCCTGGTATGAATGTTGGTCATAATGATGGGTAACTTGAAGAGCTGTTGGAATGAAAGGAGATGAAATAGAAAGTACAATTACTTAAAACACTTCCTTACATATCACTTTCCTTCCCTCAAAATCACCTGAGCTTCTGCCTGAGCCTCACTCCCCTCTTCAGGGATCAGCCAACGGATGTGGCCCCGACACCCAGGTCTCTTGAAAGAAGGGGTGGGATTTCATCTCATCTGTCATCTTCATCACCAGAGGAGTTGTGGCCTCATAGGGCCACAATAGTAACGAATGTGATCTGACCACTTCTCCAGCCCTGGAAGCCCACCTTCTGAAAGGGAGGCTGCTCTGTGTCCTCCAGGGAGGGTGAAGGATGGAACCTCATCCCATCCTGCCACTTATCTAGAGAGGTGACTGAGGCTCTGTCAGTCTGACTTGGGCATCTATGATGTGGGACTCGTGATACCTGTGTCACAGAGCATCCTGAGGAGTGAATGAGAAAGCCTGCCCAGAGTATATGACACCTAGTGGGATTTCAAGGGCCCTTTAAAAGTTGTGACACAGCAGTAGAGGCTGGCTGAGCCTTGGGGCTAAGACAGGCACTGTGAAAAGTCATTTCTCATAGATTGTCCTAATGAGAGGGCAGGTATCTTTATACAGGAAACAAATATCTCTCTGATATGCCTTGAGTTCAAAGTTTTGGAGTCAGGACGATCTCTAGGTTCTTGGGAGGCTCAGAAGCTCATAAGAGCTGTCCAACAACGTGCCTCTGAGCAGATCCTAATCCAGTTCCCCACGCTGGGAAGACATGTTCGTCTTTGCTTCATCTGGTGAGCTCAGTGAGAGATGGCACCAGGGCAGCAAGGTGTGGTGTTTGCCTAACTGCTGCTCCTGGACTGTTTGGTATGTTAATATATTTATAGGGAAATTTGGGACCCACTCCATAGTCACCAGTGCAGGGGTCTTCGAAAAAAATCATGCATCATCCAGCTACATCACACGAGGACATCAGCCATCTGCTGCCTCCGTGAGAGGCAAAAATCTAAAAACTTACTACTATTTCTTTGACACACAAGTATTGATCCTTCCATTCACTAATAACTGAATATACATTGTTAAACCCCATACTGTTCCATTGGAGGGGTCTCATTAACTCTACGTTAGAAACAGGAGGGTAAGAGGGGAAACTCAAAGGTAAGATCTGAGATGACATGGCTACTTGACCTTAACTTTTTAAAAAAACATTAAGACTACTTTTTTTAGAATGGTTGTACAATCACAGCAAAAATAACTGGGAGGTACAGAGATTTCCCATATACCCCTGTCCCCATACATGCGTAGCCTCCCCCATTATCAACATCCTCCAGCAGAGTGATATATTTGTTACAATGGATGAACCTGCATGGACACATCATAACCAGGCAAAGTCCACAGTCTACCTTAGGACTCATTCACTGCTGTAAAAGTGCTCTATACTCTGCTTATTCCTCCTCCTCCTCTCTCCTTGAAAATCCTAGCAACCACCGATCTTTTTTTCACTGTTTCCATAGTTTTGCTGTTTTCAGAATGTCATATAGTTGGAATCATACAATATGTAACTTTTTCTTTTTTATTTTATTTTTTTATTGAGGTAACATTGGCTTATAACATTATATAAGTTTCATGCACAACATTATATTTCTACTGCTGTGTACACCACACGGTTCTCACCACCAAAAACTTAGTTTCCAACTGTCACCATACGGTTGATCCCCTTTACATATTTCACCCTCCCCCTCTCTACCTTTGCTGGTTTGGTTTTTTCATTTGTTTATTTTATTCCAAATATGGGTGAAATCATACAGTATTTGTCTTTTATCATATGACTTACTTCACTTATCCTCAAGGTCTATCCATATTGTCATAAATGGCAAGATTTCACTTTTTTATGGCTATGTAGTATTCGTGTGTGTGTGTGTGTGTGTGTGTGTGTGTGTTACATATTCTTTATCCATTCATCCATTGATGGGCGCTTACGTTGTTTCTGTATCTTGGCTATTGTAAACAATGCTGCAATGAACACTATTAGAATGGCTATTATAAAAAAGGTAAGAAATAACAAGTGTTGGCAAAGATGTACAGAAAAAGTAACCCTTATACACTGTTGGTGTATGTTGGAATGTAAACCGGTGCAGCCACTATGGAAAACAGTACGGAGATTCTTCAATAAATTAGAAATAAAACTACCATATGATCCAGCTATCCCACTTCTGCGTATTTATCCAAAGCATATGAAAACACTAATTCAAAAAGGTATTGTAGCCTTTTTCTGGTTGGCTTCTTTCACTTAGTAATATGCATTTAAAGTTTGTCCATGTCTTTCCAAGGCTTGATAGATTATTTCTTTTTAACACTGAATAATATTCCAGTGTATGAATGTACCACAGTTTATTTATCCATTCACCTAATGAAGGACATCTTATTGCTTCCAAGTTTAAGCAATTATAAATAAAGCTGCTATAAACATCTGTGTGGATGTTTTTGTGTGGACATAAGTTTTGAACTCTTTTGGGTAAACACCAAGGAGTGTGATTACTGGACTGTGTGGTAAGAGTATGTTTAGTTTTGTAAGAAACCACCAACCTGTCTTCCAAAGTGGCTGTAACCAATCTGCATTCCCATCAGCAATAAATGAGAGCTCCTTTTGCACCAAATCCTCCCTAGCACTTGGTGTTGCCAGTGTTCTGAATTTTGGCCATTCTAATAAATGTGTAGTGGTATTTCACTGTTGTTTTAATTTATACTTCTCTGATGACATATGATGTGGAGCATCTTTACCTATGCTTATTTGCCATCTGTATATCTTCTTTGATGAGTTGTCTGTTAAGGTCTTTGTCTCATTTTTTAAAATTAGGTTGTTCGTTTTCTTATTGTTGAGTTTTAAGAATTCTTTATAAATTTTGGATGACTGTACTTTATCAGATGTCTTTTGCAATATTTTCTCCCAGTCTTTAACTTGTCTTCTCTTTCTATTGACACTGTTCTTTGCAGAGCAGAATTTTCTAATTTTCATAAATTCTAGCTTATTATTTCTTTCATGGATTGTGTCTTTGCTATTATATCTTAAAAGTCATTGCCATAACCAAGGGTGTCTAGATTTTCTCTTTTATCTTCCAGAAGTTTTATAGTTTTATGTTTCACATTTAGGTCTGTGTTTTGAGTTATTTTTTGTGAAGAGTGTAAAGTGTGTGTCTAGATTCATTTTTTTTTTTGCATGTGGATGCCCAGTTGTTTCAGCCCCATGTGTGGTATCTTCACTCCATTCTATTGCCTTTGCTCCTTTGTTGAAGATCAGTTTACTATATTAATATGGGTCTATTTATATGCTCTTTATTCTGTTCCACTGATCTATTTGTTCTTCTGCCAAAACCACACTGTCTTGATTACTATAGCTTTATAATAAGTGTTGAAGTTGGGTAGTGTCAGTCTTCCAACTTTGTTCTTCAATATTGTGTTGGCTATTTTGGGTCTTTTGCCTCTCACTGTAAATTTTAGGATCAATTTTTCAACATCCACAAAATAACTTGCTTGGATTTTAGGAGTACTGCATTGATCCTACAGACCAAGTTGGGAAAAACTGACATCTTGACAATATTGAGTCTTCCTGTCCATGAACTGGAATATCTCTATTTATATAGTTCTTTGATTTCACTCATCAGAGTTTTATAGTTTTCCTCATATAGATCTTATAGATATTTTGTTAGATTTATACCTAAGTACTTCATTTTGGGGGATGCTAATGTAAATGGCATTGTGTTTTCAACTTCAAACTCTACTTTTTTTGCTGGTATATAGGAAAGTGGCATATTAACCTTGTATACTGCAACCTTGCCATAACTGTTTATTTGTTCCAAAGGGGTATTTTTTGTTGTTGTTAATTCTTTTGGATTTTCTACATAGATGATAATGTCATTTGTGAACAAAGACCATCATATTTCTTCCTTCCTAATCTGTATACTTTTATTTCCTCTTCTTTTTATTTAGCTAGAACTTTCGGTATGATGCTGAAAAGGCGTTGTGAGAGAGGACGTCCTTACTTTGTACCTAATTTTAGTGGGGAAACTTTAAGTTTCTCATCATTAGTATGATGCCAGCTATTGGGTTTTGTAGATATTCAATATCGATGTGAGGAATTTCTCCTCTATTACTAGTTTACTGCGAGGTTTTTTTAAAATCATGAATGGGTGATACATTTTATTAAATGCTTTTGTCAAATGTATTGATATGATCATGTGATCAATCTTCCCTTCACAATTCTATTAGTTTTTGCCTCACATTTTTTTGCCTCACACTTTGTTGTTAGGCACATAAACATGAAGGATTGTTATGTATTGCAGAATTGACCTCTCTGATCATTGTGTAATGCCTTTACTTATCTCTGATAACTTACCTTGCTTTGAAGTATGCTCTGTCTGAAATGAAAATAGCTACTCCTGCTTTCTTTTGGTTAGCGTTAGCATGTTAGAATATTCTTTATCCATTTACCTTTAATCTATATGAATCTTTGTATTTAAAGTGGGTTTCTTGTAGACAACATACAGGTAGGTCTTGTTTTCTGAAAAACATTATATTCAACTATTAAACGTGTTTATCCATGAGTAATAGACTTTTAAGGGTTTCTAAGTTTTTTTGTTTACCTTTCCTGCATTTCCCACTTTTATCTACAACAAAAACACCTGAGTTTTGAAGTGAAAAGGATAAAGAGAAAAAATAAATATCCCCAGGTGTTCCATAGGAAAGTGAGTCAGTGTCAGCTGAAGAACATACCTAAACCAAGGGAATTAGTTAATAAGGTGATTATGAAACTAATTCATGAATCTATCCACATGACAGTCCCCATTTAGCAGCTTCAGGGAAAATATAAATGCCTAGGGGAAGGGCAAGCATGTCTCTCAAATAAACCTTATATTCAACAGATGGTCTCCACTTTCCTGGATTTTAGATAAAAGCAGTTTCACAACATTTTTCTTTCTGTACTCTCCCAAATAAATCTCCTTAAATTAAAAGTAGGCTCATCAGCCTAACCTCCCAGTTAGCCAAGCAGTGAATGCCACAGGGGAGGGAAAGGGTGAGGGCCTGCATGAGATGGCCCAGAGCTCAGTTCCACAGCATCCAGAGGGGATAACCCTTAAGTGGTGGGATTCAGGGTTAAAGTTTAGTCACAGGCTCATTCAGAAGCAATCAGGCATATTAAAACACCACTGAATTACCTTTCTTGTGCAATTAAAAACAATAAAAGGAAAGGAAAATATATGCATGGCCAGTACTTGCAATATAAAATCAGATCAAGTTCAAAATAGGATGCATCCTTAAGCCAATCAATGAATATGGGTAATAATACGGACACAGAAGAACTAACTTTCACCAGGATACTACAGATTAGGTTCTGGATACATAGGCTTACATGAGTAATTGTGAATGAAAGCCAGTAAATGAGGCCTGGACAAATGGAAAGATATTTTATATTAAGGATATACTGAGAAATTATTTTGAGCTAGATGGCACTTGGGAAACTAAGACTTTGAAGACATCAGGGAAAAAAAGGCTGAAAATAGTATCTGCAGAATGTGTTAGTGCTCCCTACAGCACATAAACTAAAAAAAAAAAGGCTGTGTCCATTTTAGTAGCTCTGCAAGAGAATACACATGGTAAGGAAGGCATATATGGCAGGTCACAGTGTTGAGATGTGAATGTGTATTTGTTCTCCTTATGTTTCTTCCTTCCTCCTTTCCATCAGGTAGCCAGCACCTATAGATATAACCATGCAAGAAAACAGTACCATATTTCACTTAGGGATATAAACATATGTAATAAAACTATATATATGCATTTGTAATAAACTATAAAGAAAAGTCCTAAGTATGAAAAACCCAAAATCTTGATAGTAATTACCTCTGGGGAAGAAGGAGGCTAATATAATCAGAGAAGACTTCAAAGTGAGTTTCAACTGCATATGTAATATTTTATTTCTTAATCTGAGTATATAGAAGTCTGTTATATTATTTTCTATAAATCTATGTATGAAAGATTTATAGCAAGCACTCCTTCTCTGAGCTTTAATTCTACTTTTAATTAAATGATCTATTACTAGCTTAGAAATTGTGGAAAACATTGTCAAGCCCAGAAACAAATATGTAAATAACCTGAAACCTACCACTCAGTGATTTTAAAATGATGTAGGTTATTTCTGCATTTACTCTGGTCATATTCTCCATGTAGACACATATAATGCTTATATATTACATATGGGTTTCATATCTCTGGAGGTTCAATGTTCACTATAAAGATCATGAAATCAGTAATTAAATTTGCCCAGCTGACATCTAACTTTATCTGACATCAAAGCCCATTTTGCTAACCATTGGGATACACAAACGTTTCCTGTGTTACAGATGAGGCCACCATAAGGAAAATGGCTACCATTGGTCTATAGGAAAAGATGGATCTGGTATTTAGGACACAGGTGTCCTAATTTCAGTTTGTTATATGGCAGACCCTTCTTTCTGTTATTTTGTACTTTCTTCTTTCTAGGGCTCAATGGGTGGGTGCTATTCCAGTGTAAAAATGGAAGATAAGAGGAGAAGAGAAGAAAATACGTTTTAAAAAACGAGAGAAGTGATGTCAGCAAAATGGCAGACTAAGAAGCTCCAGGTCCTCATTCACTCACAAAAACATTATAAAAGGTAACTAGAGACTTGATAAAATACTTTATAAGAGATCTGAGAACAGTCAAAGGTCTACAGCCACTAAGTGAACACCCAATCAGAAAAAGGCCACTTTAAAAATGAAACAAAAGGTTTTGAGGCATTTTTACTTACCCTTTCCTTACCACTTGCCCAGTGTGGCAGCAGTTTTGATCTGGAGGAGGTAGCAGCCCAGTTCCCAGTCCCTCCTTCAAACCAGAGGAAGTAGAGTAGACCTTACTTCCAATATTCTAACTTGTCTGAGTGCTGCCTGAAGGACTGCTCTGTTTTTCGTAACTTTGAGCACAGGTGGAAAAGGCGACAGACAGTGCTTATTAAAGCTGCAAGGAGACTATAGGCCTACAGAAAGCTGAGACAAGGATTATAGGTGGAGACAAACAATAGACTATTTAAGGTGCCAAGAAGAATCTGGGGTGAGATTCTTTGATAAATTAAGACATTTAAAAGTAGCCATGTATAAAAGCGAATCGAGAAATTCACACACAGGCCCATGCAACATGCATGTGCAGAGAAAGCCTGAGAAGATCTTAAGCTTTCACTTCGGGCTAATTCCTATAAATAGAGCAAGTTCAGCTCATTGGTAAAGGACTATCCTTGTAGAGAACAAGTCTTCAAAGACTGATAGGGGTAGTTGTTATTTCAAATGTTCACTTTGCAACCAAAAATGACAAAGCATACAAAAAAACAGGAAAATAAAGTCTATTCAAAGGCACAGAATAAACTGATAGAAACATCTCCACCCGAAGAAGCTCTGACGTGGGACTTTCCAGACAGATTTTAAAGCAACTGTCACATATGCTCAAGAACTAAAGGAAAACAGACAAAGAACTAAAGGAAATCAGGAAAAAGAAGTATGAACAAGATAATATCAACAAAGACAGAGATTATTAAAAGGGACCAAATTCTGGACCTGAAAAATCCTTTAATGAAATTGAAAAGTATATTAGAATGGTTCAATCATATATTTGATCAAGCAGAAGAAAGAATCAGTGCATTTGAATATAGGACGTTAGTAAGTATGGAGTCTGAGGAGCAGAAAGAAGAAATAATGAAGAAAAGTGAACAGAGCCTGAAGGACTTAAGGGATGCCCTCAAGAAGACAAAGATACACATCATGAGAGTCACAGAAGAAGAGAGACAGAAAGTGGCAGAAAGATTGTATGAAAAAATAATGACTGAAAACATCCCAAATTTGACAAAGTATGTGAATGTACAAGTAAAAGAGGCTCAACAAACCCCAAGTACAACAAGCACAAACAGTTCCACACCAAGACCCATTAAAACCAAACTGTCAATAGGAAAAGACAGAATCTTTCAAGTAGCAAGAGAAAATCAATTCATCACATACAAAGGATTCTCAATAAGACTGTCGGCTGAAATTTAGAGGCCAGAATGTGGTAGGATAATATATTTAAAGTACTGAAAGAAACAATCTATCAAATAAGAATTCTATACCTGTGAAAACAATCCTTCAAAAATTAGGGTGAAATTAAGGCATTCTCAGATAAACAAGCTGAGAAAATTCATTAGCACTAGACCTGCCCTACAAGAAAGGCTAAAGGGATTCCTTTAAGTTGAAAAGAAAGGACACTAAAAAGGAATCTGTAGCTATATAAAACTATAAAGATCTCCAGTAAAGGTAAAATACATGGGAAAATATAAAAATCAGTATTTTTAAAATTTTGATTTATAAATCCACTTTTAATTTTAAAAGACAAATACATCAAAAATAATAAATCTATTTTAATGGGTACACAATGTATAAAGATGTAATTGGTGATATCACTAACACAAAGTGGGTGGGAGGAGGACACCAGTATAAACCAATTGGACCTAACAAAAATGTATAGAAAACTCCAACCAACAATATCAGCATAACATTGTTCTCAGCTGCACATGGAATATTCTCCAGAATAGACCCTATATGTTGGTTACAAAACTAGTCTTAATAAATTTTAAAAGATTGAAATCATACACATTATCTTTTTAAATCACAATATAACAAAACTGGAAATCAATAACAGAAGAAAAACTGGAAGGTTCACAAATGTATAGAAATTAAACAACATACTCTTGAGCAATCAACGGGGCAAAGAAGAAATCACAAGGGAATTTAGAAAATACCATGAGACAAATATAATCAAGAATAACCAATGCAACAACCAAAACTTATGGGGTACATCAAAGTAGTGTTGAGGTGGAAATGTACAATTGTCAATGCTTACAGGAAAGAGATCTCAAATTAACAACCTAACATTACAATGTAAGGAACTAGAAAAAAGAAGAACAAACTAAATCCAAAGCTAGCAAAAGGAAGAAAATAATAATAAAAAAGAAAGGAAATAATATGTGTCATTTAGAGTGGAGATAAATAAAAATAAAAAGAGAAAAACAAAAGAGAAAAATCAATGAAACCAAAATGATTCTTAGAAAATATCAATAAAATTGACAAATCTTTAGCTACAGTAACTGAGAAGAAAGAACATACACAAATTAATAAATGAAATGGAATGAAAGTGGGAATATTACTAGTGATTTTACAGAAATATAAAGGATATAGGAGAATATAATGAATAATTGTACACCTACAAATTGGAGAACTTGGATGAAATGAAAAAATTCCTAGAAAAACACAGCCTACCAATTGAATCATAAATAAGTAGAAAATCTGAGTACAGTTAAATCTATTAAGGAGATTGAATCAGTAATCAGAAATTGTCCAAGAAATAAAAGTCTTGGATCAGGCAGTTTCAATGGTAAATTCTACCAAAGATTCAAAGATTAAAACTAGTACAGAAATTTTTAATTTTAATTTAGTCCAGGTAATCAATTATTATTTTCATGGATCATGTCTGGTGCTGTATTTAAAAAATCACTGCTAAACCCAAAGTCATCTAGATTGTTTCCTAGGTTATCTTTTTGGGGTTTTGTACTTTTGCATTTCTCATTTAGGTCTATGTAAACTGTTTTGAGTTATTCTTATGAAGAGTGTAAGGTCTGTGTCCAATTTCTTATTTTTTTCACGTGGATATCCAGTTGTTCCAGCATTTATTTTTTGGGGCTTTATTTTTTTTTTCATTTTTTTCTCTGTGATTTATCAGAACATTTTGTGTCTATTTCCCTGTACTATACAGTGTAATCTTGTTTATCTATTCTACAGTTTTGAAATCCCAGTCTATCCCTTCCTACCCTCCACCACCCTGGTAACCACAAGTCTGTATTCTCTGTCCATGAGTCTATTTCTGTCCTGTATTTATTTATTTATTTATTTATTTATTTATTTATTTATTTATTTTTACATTTTTTATTGATTCATAATCATTTTACAGTGTTGTGTCAAATTCGTGTTCAGCACAATTTTTCAGTCATTCATGGACATATACACACTCATTGTCACATTTTTTTCTCTGTGATTTATCATAACATTTTGTGTATATTTCCCTGTGCTATACAGTGTAATCTTGTTTATCTATTCTACAATTTTGAAATCCCAGTCTATCCCTTCCCACCCTCTACCCCCACCCGGTAACCACAAGTCTGTATTCTCTGTCCATGAGTCTATTTCTGTCCTGTATTTATGCTTTGTTTTTGTTTGTTTTTGTTTTTTAGATTCCACATATGAGCGATCTCATATGGTATTTTTCTTTCTCTTTCTGGCTTACTTCACTTAGAATGACATTCTCTAGGAGCATCCATGTTGCTGCAAATGGCATTATGTTGTCGGTTTTTATGGCTGAATAGTATTCCATTGTATAAATATACCACCTCTTTATCCAGTCACCTGTTGATGGACATTTAGGCTGTTTCCATGTTTTGGCTATTGTAAATAGTGCTGCTATGAACATTGGGGTGCAGATATCATTTTGAAGTAGGGTTCCTTCTGGATACAAGCCCAGGAGTGGGATTCCTGGGTCCCATGGTAAGTCTATTCCTAGTCTTTTGAGGAATCTCCATACTGTTTTCCACAGTGGCTGCACCAAACTACATTCCCACCAGCAGTGTAGGAGGGTTCCCCTTTCTCCACAGCCTCTCCAGCATTTGTCATTTGTGGATTTTTGAATGACGGCCATTCTGACTGGTGTGAGGTGATACCTCATTGTAGTTTTGATTTGCATTTCTCTGATAATTAGTGATATTGAGCATTTTTTCATGTGTTTTTTGATCATTTGTATGTCTTCCTTGGAGAATTGCTTGTTGTTCCAGCATTATTTGTTGAAAATACTATATTTTATCCATTGTAGTGCCTTTGTTCCTGGTCAAAGATCAGTTGACTATATTTGTATGGGTCTATTTCTGGGCTCTTTATTCTGTTACATTGATCTATTTCACAGTGTCTTGACTACTGCACATTAATGAAATTAAACAGTTCTGCTCAGTGAAAGATGACACTGCCAAGAAAATGAAAAGATGGGCTACAGACTATGATAAAATATTTGAAAAACACATATCTGATAAAGGATTGGCATCCAAAATATACAAAGAGCTCTTAAAATTCAACAATAAGAGAATTAACAACTCAAATTTTAAAATGGGCAAAAGATCTGAGCAAACACCTCACCAAACAGTAAATACAGATGGCAAATAACCATAGAAAAGATGATCACATCACATCACATCATTCAGGAATTTTAGATTAAAACAACAATGAGATACTACCACAAACACCTGTTACAATGGCAAAAATCCAAGACACTAACAGTAACAAATATTGGTGAGGACGTGGAGCAGCAGGAACTTTGATTTATTGTTTATGGAAGTGCAAAATGGTACAGCCATTTTGGAAGATAGTTTGGCAGCTTCTTAGAAAGTTAAACATACCCTTACCTCATGATCTAGTAGTTTAACTCCTTAGGATTTATCTAAATATGTGGAACACTTACATCCACATAGAAACCTGCACAAGGATGTTTATAGCAGTTTTATTCATAATTGCCTAAACTTGGAGGCAATCAAGATGTCCTTCAGTAGGTGAATGGATAAACTGTGGTACATTTAAACAATGGACTATTACTCAACGTTGAAGAGAAACGACATATCAAGCCTTGAAAAGATATGGACAAACTTTAAATGTATATTACTAAATTAAAGAAGTCAATCAGAAAAGGCTACATATTGTATGATACCAACTATATGACATTTTGGAAAGACCATGGGTATGGAGGCAGGAAAAATATCAGTGGTTGCCAGTGGTTAGGGGAAGGAAGGGATGAATAGGCAGGGCACAGATGAATTTTAGGGCAGTGAAATTTTTCTGTATGATACTATAATTGTGGACATATGTCAGTATACACTTGTCCAAACCCACAAACTGTACAACACCAAGAGTGACCCCTAATGTAAATTATGGACTTTGGGTGATAATGATGTGTCAATGTAGGTTCATCGATTGTAACAAATGTGTCACTCTGGTGTGTAATTTTGATAGTGGGGGAGGCTGTGTGTGTGTTGGGGAATGGGTCACATGGGAATCATAATTTTCTGCTCTGTTTTGCTGGGAACCTAAAACTGCTATAAAAGAGAAAGTCTATTTTCAAAAATTCTCAAAGTATTGAAGAGGAGAGAACAGTTTTTAGCTCATTTTGTAAGACCAGTATCACTCTGATACCAAAACCAGACAAAGACACTGCAAGAAAAGAATAATATTTCAGGCCAATATCCCTTATATTGATATAAATATCCTAAAAAAACACTAGCAAACCAAATTCAGAAGTGTATAGAAGGATTATACACCATGATAAAATGGGATTTATTCATGGAATATGTGTGGTTCAACAATGAAAAACTAAACAATGTATTATACCAATTAACAGAATGAAGGGGGAAAAACACATAATATCCTCAATTCATGTTTAAAAAGCATGTGATAAAATTCAGCACCCTTTCATGATATAAACACAACAAACTAGGAATAAAAGGAACCACCTCAACATAATAAATGCCATATATGAAAACCCACAACAAACTTTTCCACTAAGATCAAGAACAGGAATAAAGATGCCCATTTTCACCACTTCTATGCAACATAGTATTGGAAGCTCTAGTCAGAGCAATTAGGTAGGTTAAAAAAAAAAGGTATCCAAATTGGAAAGGAAGAAGTTGAATTATCTCTGTTCGCAGATGACATGATCTGATACGTAGAAAATCCTGAAGATTACACACACACACAAAAACTATTAGGACTAATAAATTTATTCAGCATAGTTGCAGGATATAATGTCAACCTGAAAAATCAGTTGTTTTCATACATTAAAAATAAATAATCCAAAAAGGAATGTATGAAAACAACTACATTTACATTAAGAAGAATAAAATACTCTAGGAATAACCTTAACTGTGGATGCGAAAGACTTGCACACTGAAAACTACAAAATATTACTGAAGGAAATAAAAGATAACATAAATAAGTGGAAAGATATTCATGGATTAGAAGATTTAGTATTCTTAAATTGTCCACCCAAAGTGATCTACAGATTCAGTGTAAACTCTATCAAAATCTCAATGATGTTTTTGCAGAAACTTTAAAAACGTATCCTAAAATTCACACAGACTCTCAAGGGACCCCGAGTAGCCAAAACAATCTTGAAAAAGAAGAACAAAATTGGAGGGCACACATTTCTCATATCAAATTTATTTCAAAGAGACAATAATCAAAACTGTGCTATTAGCATACAGACAGACACATAGGTCAATGTAATATAATAGACAACTCAGAAATATACCCTCAGCTTTATATGGTCAAATGATTTTCAGCAAGGGTGCAAGACCATTCAATGAGCAAAGGACAGTATTTTCAATAAATGGCACTGACAAAACTGATATCCACACATGAAAGAATGAAATTATCTTACACCATATATAAAAATTAACTCAAAATGAATCAAAGACCTAAATGTAAGACCTAAAACTATAAAACTCTCAAAAGAAAACATAGAGGAGAAGCTTCCTGATATTGGATTTGGCAACCGTTTCTCAGATAGGATACCAAACACACAGGAAACAAAAGAAAAGATACATTAATTGGACTTCATCAATATTAACAACGTTTGTGCCTCAAAAAACATTATCAACAGAGTGAAAAGGCAACACACAAAATGGAAGAAAATATTTGCAAATCATATATATCTGATAAAGGATTAATATCCAGAACATATAAGGAATTCCTATAACTCAACAACAAAATGAACAACTTGATTTAAAACTGGGCAAAGGACTTGAATAGACATTTCTCCAAAGAAGGTGTATAAATAGCCAATAAGCACATGAAAAGATGCTCAACATAACTAATAATTAGAGAAATGCAACTCAAAACTACAATGGCTATCATCAAAAAGTTTACAAATAACAAATGCTGGCAAAGATGTGGAGAAAAGGGAATCCTTGTACACTGCTGGTGGGAATGTAAATTGGTACAGCCACTATGGAAAACAGTATGGAGGTTCCAAAAAAACTAAAAATAGAACTACCATATGATCCAGCAATTCTACTTGTGGATATACCTATGAAGAAAATGAAAACACTGCTCTGAAAAAATACATGCACCCCAATATTCACAACAACATTATTTACAATAGCCAAGATATGTAAGCAGCCTAAGTGTCCATCAACAAATGATTGGATAAAGAAGATGTGACATACAGATATATAGATACATATACATATATGCAATGCAATACTACTCAGCCATAAGAAAGAATGAAATTTTGCCATTTGAGACAACATGGATGGAACTTGAAGGTATTGTTCTAAGTGAAATAAGCCAGACAGGGGAAGACAAATTATCTATGTTATCACTTATATGTGGAATCTAAAAAATAAAACAAATAAATAAATGTATATAACAAAAAAGACTCACAGATACAGAGAACAAACTAGTGATCACCAGTAGGGAGAGGGAAGGGGAGAAGGGCATGATAGGGGTATGGGATTAAATGATACAAACTGCTATGTATAAAATAGATAAGCAACAAGGAGATCACACAGAACAGGGAATATAGCCATTGTTTTGTAATAAATTTAAATGGAGTATTATCTATATAAATATTGAATCACTGTGTTGTACAACTGAAGCTAATATAATATTATAAATCAACTATATTTCAATTAAAAATTAATAAATAAAATACAAACAAACAAAACCCCAAAATTAACAAGTGTTGGTGTGGATGTGGAGAAATTGTTACTATGTGCCTTGCTGGTGGGAATATAAAATGGTGTAGCTGCTGTAGAAAATATGATGATGATTTCCAAAAAAATTAAACAAAGAATCTTCATATGATCCAGCAATCATACTTCTAGATATATACCCAGAAAAATTAAAAGCAGCACTCTAACATATATTTGTACAACAATGCTCTTAGCAGACTATTCACAATAGTCAATAGGTGGAAACAACCCAAATGTCCATTGACAGATGAATAAATACACAAATTGGGGTATATGCATACAATGGAATATTATTCAACCTTAAAATGGAATGAAATTCTGATACATGCTACAACACAGATGAACCCTGAAGACATTATGCTAAGTGAAATATGCCATACACTGAATGATAGATATTGTATTATTTCATATATATGAAATATATATAATAGTCAAATTCATAGACAAAAAGTAGAATAGTGGTTACCAGCAGCTGGGGGGAGGGGATAATGGGGAGTTATTGTTCAGTGGGTACAGAGTTATTGTTTGGGATGATAAAAAATTCTGGCAATGGGAAGTGGTGATGGTTGCACAACAATGTGAATGCACTAAATGCCACTGGACTATACATTTAAAAATGATTAAAATGATCAATTTGTTATGTATATTTTGCCACAATTTTAAAAAAGGCATGGGAAAAAGAGGCAGGCAAACACTCATTTTCAACCTCTGGGTATTGTTGCTTGAGTGTGAAGCCGGGAACTATGGCAGCTATCTTGAGATCCTGAGACCCAGAGAAACCAGCACACATTGAAGATGGAAAGAACCTGAGTCCCTGATGACACTGTCGGAACAGCTAAATTAAACCAATACTGGAATTGTCTTTCTGCCAGATTTCTTGTTAAATGAAATAATATGTCCCCTTAGTGTTTAAAAATAAGTATTTAAAGGATGATTACTTCCTCTTCCTCACCATTCTCAGGTATCACATCCTACAAAAATGGCACCAAAGCTTATCCATCATATAAATAGGCATGTATTTCATTTGCTTCTGCTTCAAATTCAATTGCTGTCTATGAAATTTTCATTTTATAGTCTCTATGATGGGAAGGAGAACTTTCCTAACTATGACTCAAAATTCAGACACATTAAGGAAAACAGATTAGTAAATTTGACTACATAAAAATAACAATTTGGCATGGCATAAAACATGCTAGCCAATGAAAAAGACAAAAAAAATATGTGTAACTAATATCTAACAAAGTGTTGATATTTCTTCTACATTGAAGCTTATCAATACCGTCATTAAAAAACAACCCTATCAAAGACATGGGAAAAATATAAACATTTAATGGAAAAAATGACAACTATCTTTAAACATATGGAAAAGAGGCTTAAACTTGCTTTTAGTAAGAGAGATGCAATTAAAACTACAGTAAGATACCATTTCTAAACTATTAGACTGGCAAATCCAAAAGTTTATCAATACACTCATCTGATGAATATGTTAAAAAAGAACATGTCTTTTCATATACTGTTCATGGGGCTGCAAAATTTATGATTACTGTAGTAGGTTTAGTATTTGCTTCCAGAAATATCAGATCCTAATCTCTGGAACCTATAAATCATACTGTATTTGTGAAAAATCAGTCTTTGCAAATGTAATGAAGTTAAGGATCTTGAAATGCAGAGAGTATCCCAATTATCCAGGTGGGCCCTAAATGCAATCATAAGTGCTGTTATAACAGAGAGGCAGAGGGAGAGTTGATACAGACACAAAAGAAGGCAATATGACCAGGGGTGCAGAGGTTGGACTGATGTAGGCACAAGCCAAGGAATGTCAGCAGTCAATAGAAGCTTCAAGAGGCAAGGAACAGATTCTCCTCTAGAGCCTTCAGAATGAACATCATGGTGCTGACACCTTGAGTTTGGCCCAGTGAAACTAATTTTGGACTTTCAACCTCTAAAACAGTGAAAATTAATTTTTTATAGATACCAGGTTTGTGGTTATTTGTTATAGTAGCTACAAGAAAGTAATGCAACCACTATAAAGGGGAATTTGATTATACCTAGCAAAATTACATGTGTTCTTATGCTTTGACTAGGAAATCCCATTTCCAGAAACATTATATCTATATACTAAAGACATATAGGTAATGACACAAAAAGATTGTAGATACAAATACAGATATTCACTGAGACACTATTTGTATAAGAAAAAGGGAAGAAACCTAAATATTCATTGATTATGTTCTGGATGAACCAACTAGCACACAACCATAGTCATACTAAGTAAGCTTAAAGAAGAATTATGAATATCTCCACATAAAGAATATACCTCCAGGGTATATTCTTAAGAGAAAAAGTCAATGTACACAAAGGTGTAGAGCATGGTACTTTTTAATATAAGAACTGAGGGAATGCAAATAGAGTTTGCCCTTGAACAACACAGAGGTGAGGGGCACTGACCCTCCACACAGTCAAAAACCCACATATAACTTATAGTTGGCCCTCCACATACTCAGTTCCTCCATATCCTTGCTTCCTCCATATCTGTGGTTCTGTCTCTGGTTCAACCAACTTCAGATCATGTAGTATTCACTACTGAAAAACATCCATGTATAAGTGGACAAATCTGTATTGTTTAAGAGTCAACTGTATACCCATTTTTACTTACATTAAAAAATAAAAGGAAAGGACTTCTGTTTGGGGGAAAGATTTAATAGACATACTTCTCCCTATTACTTTGGCTAGGTACAGCTAAAAAATTCTGGATATTACAGGTGAAAGAAACATAAGAAGCCTCTGAAAAGTGGAAAGAAAAAAGGCAGACTGGCTTGGGACTTTGGGATCCAAGGAACAAGGCAGTGAATTCCCTTGGCTTTATTTCTGCCTCACCTATCCCAGACTGGGCGCTGGAGAAGTAGGAGACACTAAAATGCCAACAGGAAAAGACACAAAGAGCCCCAAGAAAATCTTAGAAAATCTTTGTCCAGACAAAGAACCAGAAAACGGGGAAACCTAGCAAGAAAGAAAGCTTTTAGATGACAGTTGCCCTAACATCACAAAATGAAACCCAGCTGCACCCTCACCACGCCAGCAGACTGAGCAGGAAATGTGGACTCCATGCTCACTTGATTTTAACCAGGTACCCCGACCCATACTTTGGGGTTTATCAGAGAAGACCCCATGGGAAAGAGGGACTTTCATCCCCACCTGGTGGAAATAAGTGCCCCCACCATGGTGTCCATGGAGACCACACTGGGAGCCTAACTCCCACCCACACCCAGTCATAATGAGGCACCCTTCTCCTCCTCTGGTGGAAGGGAAGGCACCATTCCCCTTTCTGGGCTGGTGTCACCAGAAGCTGAATGGGACAGTGGAACTTTCATGACGATCCAATGATAAAGAGGCCTCCTGCCCTCCATAGCATTAACAGGGGTCACAAAAAGGGCAGTAAGAAGATGCCTTCCCACTCCTACCTGGGTGGTGTTGGTGGAGGCCTGGTGTGGAGTGAAATCCTTCTTCTACCAGGCAGTAACAAGGTGCCACTTCCCTTCCACCCCTACACCTGTCCCATCTCCCATGTTAGTAGAGGGGGAGTGGGGAACCTGAATTTTTATCCTCACCTGGCAGTAATGAGCACACTCCACCCAACCCCCACCATGGTGTCAGTGGAAGCCACATGGGCATGGGGAACAGCTAGGAGGTGTGCTGCCTCTCTCAGCCAGGGTAGTGTAGGTGGAGGCCTGGGGGCGGGGAGCCTGAAATCCCACCTCTACCAAGTAGTGACGAGTCATCCATTCCACTCCCACCTTACCCTCCAACTCCTGAGTCAAAGAAGGCTGAGTGGGGAACCTGGACTTTCATTCCCCCATGGCTATTACACGATGTTATGAGTTTCATCCCTTACTGGCATGCTGTCACAAGAGACTAAAACAGATTATTTAAATGAGACACAGACTCTTATAACATAATACCCAAAATATCCTGTGGGTATAATCAAAACTCCCTCTTCTACCCAAAAAATCAAAAAATCTTAACTGAGTGAAAAAAGATAATCAACAGACACCAACATCAAGATAGTACAAGTATTGGAATTTTCTAACAGGAATTTTAAAGTAGTCATCATAAAAATGTTTCAATGAGTTAATACAAATATGCTTGAAACAAATGAAAAAAAGTCTCAGCAAAGAAATGGAAGATACAAAGAAGAACCAACTGGAAATTTTAGAACTGAAACATGCAATAACTGAAGTAGAAACTCAATGGATGGATGTAACAGCAGAATGGAGAGGAAAGAGGAAAGAATCGGTAAACATGAAGGCAGAACAGTAGCAATAACACAATTTAAACAACAGAGAAAAATAGACTGAAAAATTATAGAACAATGTCTCAGGGACCTGTGAGACTATAACAGAAGATGTAATATTCATGTCATGGAAGGAGAGGAGAAAAAGTGTGTAGAAAAAATTTTTTTGAAGGAATAATAGCTAACAAACTTCAAATTTAGCAAAAGACATAAATCTAGAGGTTCAAGAAGCTGCACGAAACCCAAACAGAATTATCCCAAAGAAATCCATGAAAACATGCATCGTGATAGAACTTTGGAAAATCAAATACAAACAAACAAACAAAACCCTTGAAAGCAGGGAGAGAGAAATGATGCATTACCTATAGGAGAAAAGCAATTCAAATAACAGCAAATTTCTCATCAGAAACTATGAAGTATAGAAGGAAGTGGTACAACATTTTTCTTTTTTTATGGTGATGTATGTTTTATTCATTTATTTTTAAAATATTTTGTATTGATCTATAATCATTTTATAATGTTGTGTCAAATTCCAGTGTAAAGCACAATTTTTCAGTTATACATGAACATATATATATATATATATATTCATTGTCACATTTTTTTCTCTGTGAGCTACCATAAGATCTTGTATATATTTCCCTGTGCCATACAGTGATTATACTGCAACATTTTTCAAGTGTTAAAAGAAAAGAACTGTTAACCTAAAATCCTGTGTCTGGCGGCTATGTTATCCTTCAGGAAAGAAGGGGTATACAAAGACATTGTCAGATGAAAGAAAATGAAGCGAATTTATCACCAGTAGATGTAAACTAGAAGAATGGCTAAAGGAAATTCTTAAGACAGAAAGGAACTAATAATAGAAATGCTCCTGGAATGTCAGTAAGGAAGAAAGAAAAATGGAAAGGGCAAAAATATGGATAAGTATAGTAGCTTTTCAACTTCTCCTATTGAGATTTCTAAAATTCTGTTGGATGGTTGAAACAAAAAGTATTACACTACATGATGTGGTTCTAAATGAATGTAGGGGAAGTATTTTCATCCTATTACAAAAAGTGGATGACAAAGGAACTTTACTGACCACACAATGTGAAAGAGTTGGGCATGCAGGCACTCACCACTGCTGGAGCTACCTATTACTCATGTAGGTATGAAGCAATGAATGAATGACAGATATTCTAGGATAAGGGCACACATATGCCTTAGATTCTAAACAGATAGTTAAGATCAGAATATCTTCCCATTGAACACTCACTTACATTGGTATCATACTTCCCTCTTCTCTTAAAAAATCTCTCTATTGGAATGCAGTGCTTTTCAGATGTTTCAAATCTGTTTTAGCCAACTGCATTCTGTCATATTCACTCCCTGGTTATTAAATGCTTCTATTCCAAGGTCAAGGGACTCAGGAAAGGCCAAGAATTGGACCCTGCATCTTCATTAATCTCTACCTTCAGTAAGTTGGCAGACAGGCAAAATTTGAGACAAGGCAAGGGACACTGTGGCCCACATAGTAAACCACTGAAGCTCTCCAAAAAGGGTCCAAAGTGACAGGGCCAACTGTGTATAAGAGAATGTGTGCAGATGACATAGTTGAAATCCAGAAACAAACCACTACATCCCAGGAGAAATCCTGTGCAGAGATGCTACTGGACAGGTCAAGAAGTGTGGATGACAGCACATTTGAGTTAAGTACACTGAGCCCATGTATGTACAACAGCACAGAGTTACCCTAGCATAAGGGGGAGGCATTTTGTCAAAAAACACAGATTTGTTTGGCGCAGGGGTCAGATCTTAACTCTGAAGAAATAAGTGCACAAGAATAATATGTTTTTTTTAAAGCCTAAATTGGTCAGAGCAGTGTAGTGTGATACACCTCACTAAGCTGATGAAAGGAGTTGAGGTAACACAGGAGAAAAACCTGAGTGATCTCTGGGATGATGCCGAGATGAAACAAATGAGAGCATGGAGAGAGTGAACATGCGGACAGAGTGTTCTGGTTAAGAATGTGACTCCAGAAGGGAGGGAGAACCTCACTGACTGATGGGAGCCCCTGGGGCCTGGAGTCAGAGAGAAACTAAAGAGGGCTTGGGGGACCCATTAGTCATAAGTCCTTCCCCTTGAGGGAGATTGAGGGAACCGAGCATCAACTCAGCTTCACGACTGTCAGTGCTCCTGGTTCTGAACCTGCCCCCGTGGACCAGAGACAGACGAGCAGGGCACTTTCCTTCTTCCCATCATTTGTGCCATTTCAGTGTATCCAGGGGATACTATGCAGCATCCCACAGAAGCAAGTGTGTTCCTTCCCCAATCAGCCCTACACCTGGATGGCCTCATGCCCCTGGAGTGTCCCACCTCTGAGCCCTGAATGCTCCCCTGGGAGTCCCCACTTTTCACTCCAGTCAGGATGGACTCCCCGTGCCCTCCCTCCCATCCAGCCCCATGAATCCTGCCCACTGTCCCGCCCAGCTCCTCTTTTGGGAGTCTCTGATCATGTCCTCCTCTTTGTAAATTAAGGGGGATCTACAGAGGTGACCACAACTTCCACAAGGACCTGGACTGCGTGAAACCATAACTGTGACCTCTGTAGTCCCTGGGTCACTGGAGGTGCAAAGAGTGATGGATGCTGAGTAAAGACCCGTGTGACAGTGCAAGTCATAGCAGGAGAAGGAATTCACCCTGGGATGGCTTAGGCTCTGGGACCCAGAAAGAGCTCCTAATTCTTGCTACAGTGTCCCTTCCTGTCAACCCCCGACCAGTCACCTCTTCCTAGAACTTTAAGTGGGTTCCAGACTCTCAGGTCATGTGTATACCTAATGTGAACACAGAGGGCACCAACAAAGGAGAGGAAAAGCACGATTATTCACTGGAAAGGATGAGGATTTTTCCCCAGCCCAACTCTGTTACACTGCATATCCCAGAGACGGCACTGAAATTCCTTCATAATACAGTTAAGTGTGTTGTTCCCTTCCTGTTCTCACATTCCTAAATAGTCACTCAAACATGGTAATGTTATTGAGGTTAATAAACATCCCTGTTAAAGATCAGAAGTTAGGATAGGAAGGAAGCAAACACTGGTGTTGTGGATGACGTGTCAAATACCGTCCTGGGATCTTGATGGATTTTTCCCCTTGAACTCCTTACAGCACTCCCTTGAGTGTAAGGACCAGGATATAGACACACAAACACATGTATAAACATACATATATACACACACACGTACATATGTGTGTACATGTGAGTGTGTGTGTGCACGTATGTTATATGTTAAATTAGCAAGCTGGATGATAAGAACAGTTAATGTATTTGTGCATAGTGACAACACGCAGAAAAATATTTTGTTTAGGGAAGTTCTCATATGGGGTAAAAGGATATAGCAATGCATGGGAATAATCATCATCCCTTTCTGGGTAGTAATCATCCCTAGGGCAGAAAGAAGGAGATACAACCAGGGAGGAGTAAAGCTTTTTTCTTAATCTCAATTGATTTTATAGTTCTATGCTTTTCATCTGAAATCCTTCATAAGTAGTAGCACTTTTAGGAGATACAGTTTTTTTTATCATAAACATAATGTATAGTTCACTTAGCACATGTTTAATATTTTCAATCAAGTACACAGTTGAAAAATATCAATACCCAGCAATCCCATCACCACTGAAATTTACACTAAGCTATTGCCTTCCATTATTTTCCTCTGCATGCACATATGCAAGTGTAATATACATATATTATATACACATTTCTTATAACTATTATTTTACTCCATATACAGTTCAGTATCCTTTTTTTGTTGTTATTTTGGTTTTGCTTTTATCTTAACTATTGTCTTGAGTACCAGCACATGGAGAAAGTGTTCTGATTAAATGGCAAGGGATAAGACAAGATGTAAATGTTTTTTAATGAAGCCTTGACCAGTGGACACAGCCTCAACTCTTGAACAATGTATCTGATTGGAAATGCCATACTTGTAGCATATTAAATAATCTCACATGTTGGAGTCTGCTCATGAGTTTTCTATAGACTTCCTTTAATGTGTGTGTCAATCACTTTATTCAACCATTATAAAAAAATCACAGTTCTGTGGAACATTGTAATGCCAGGCAGTATCATCTTCACTCCTATCACTTCTTTGGATGGGTGGTAGGAAAAACAATAATAATTTAAAAGTAATAATAAGAAACAATAATAAAAGGCAACAGTGATCATAGAACACATAATAGATAAACTGCTTGCTTAAGACCATGCAACCAGCAAGTAATGGGTCTCAGTGTCAAATCTCAGTCCTTCTGATTCCAAAGCCCTTGCCCCTAAACACTGTTTCTATACTGAATGCCCTTCTATATTAGAGTTGAGGCCAGCATTGGGGAAGGGACTCACCCAAGGTCCTGCACTCAGTTGATGGGTCTGGCTACTGGGACGCGTTTGATGACTCCCATCTTCTGTCTAGCAGACCCGTTTTTCTTTCTCTTCTGTACTATTTCTTCTTCCTGGAGCTCAATAAAAATTGCTTCACTCATATCAAACTAGAATGAAAATAAGGAGACAGGAAAGCATGTGGAAAAAAAGAAACGATGAGATGGAACCAAAATTCACTTCTTGCTGATACAATTCCAGATGCTGTTTCAAATCTTCTGTTTTATGGGACAGAGGTGGTAGGATGGGCTGGGAGTAATATATCTCAAAGTCCCACTACATGCCAGATGTTCTTTGAGGTTTTTCCCTTTTCTTCTTACAAGAAGCCTGGAAGTAGGCACCTTAGTAGGCACCTTTCACAGATGGCCAAGCTCAGATTAACAGAGTAAGTAAATTTTCCAGGGTCAAATGTCTACCCTTTGCCTTCTACACATATCAACCAGCAGCCTCCTGTTTAGATGATGGATTTCCAGGGTTTAAAGACTGATGGTGGAAAACTTGCCTGATGTGGAGTCTGGGCTGTGTCATGCTTCCCACCGGACATGAAGATGATGGTGGGGATGAAATCCTGTCCCATGGGCCAAGAGGCCTGGGTGTGGGGGCCACACAGATGGACTGACTCCTGAGATGCTGAACTAGAACCAGGAAGCAGCTCAAGCTGTTGCCCTTTGGAAAGAGAACCTGAATGGTGGGATATTGACATATACACAACTACTATATAAAAGATGTTTTACATTTTATCTCATTTAATGCAAACAATTATGTTTAAGACTACTAATTATCTCTATTACTCAGATAAAGGAACAGAAGTTAAAAGTTAAGCAACCTGACCTAGGGAAACAACCTTATAAATGATTGCTCCAGGACTGAAAATCTGAAATGACACAAAAGTCTAAGCCTTTTCCCCCTCTGTCCTGTGAACTAACACTCAGACTACTTCAAGGCATTATTATTCAGTTATTCTTCTTAAAACAATTGAGTGAAGCACTCTTTGAATAATGAAAATCACTATAATATGTAAAATACCATGTGAATACCAAAAATTCAAAATCAAAATGTTTGTTAAAAGTTGGGAAAATCATTTACCACTTATATTCAGACATAAGGTTTATATCCTTGATGTGCAAAATACTCTTAAACAATAATGATATGTCAATGATATGAAGAGATAATGTGCATAAAAAGCAGTATACATTTCTAATAAAAACTAGGAAACATTCCATGTCAAATAAACAAATTAAATGAATATGAATTATATTAAGTGAAATAAAGAAATCATAAAATAAAAGACTATGATCCCATTTCTGCAAAAGAATGCACATCATCATGGGTGTGTACGCACATGTGTGTCATTAAGTATAAGTCAGTGCATTATATGCAAAGGAAAATCTGGAGAGTAGACACCAATAAATTAAGAGATGATACCTGTATTATGATGAGAAGAAGATGGAGGCAGAAGGGAGAGAGAAAATAATTTCAGTTTCTTAACATACATTTCCATATTGTTTAATGATTGCTAAAAAAAACATATTGACTGGCAATCTGAAAAAGTTTTATAAGATAAAGAGATAAAGTTTTGTAAAATAGGAAAACCTACAAACAAAGCCACAAAATGATAGTGTAGAGATACATTTATTAATTTAGAAACATGTTCATATACTGTTGTGTGAAAATAACATTAAAGAGATTTCTTTGATAATAATTCAATGTGTATGGGTTGATGGGAGAGAGAGGATACTTTAATTGTATAAATCTGCATTTCTATAGTGTTTTAAATGTGGAACATTTATTGTACAAAATGTTAAAAACATAAAATAATTGTGATCTGGTTATAAATATGATGTTTATACATTCATTGCTTTGGAAACATGTTCACAGTGTACTGTTTTATGAGTAAAAGAAACACATCAGGACAATTTATTTGACACTGCTTCTCTGTATGTTTGTCTGCCTCAAACCTCTTTATATGAATTATTCATATACCAACTCATGCAGCTTTCCATTTAGTTCACATAGGACTGGGCGTTAGGGCTTGAAAATCCCAGGATAGGCACAAATATTTAAGGATCACCGCCAGTGTGTGGAAAATTACAGAAAGCTTTGGCCTATACCACGGAATTCATGCACTTCCCTAGTCCGCCTTCCATTACCTCACCCTTTGCCAGCCTCAGAGGTCCTTCACACCTGCAATTGTACCATAAACCACCAGGTGGCATCGTTCTCCATTTTCTATGGATTTTTTTTTCCCAAAGAAAAGGCATTATTTTTTAAAAAATAGAAACAAACAATTTCTTTAACGTAGACAAGTAAATAATAAGTATAGTGTAATCCCAACTCTCTTTGAAAATTTCATATGTATACAAGACTGAGAGGATGTATACTTAATTTTGTTTCCTGCCTCTAATGTGCATCCACATCTCTTTTATTTAATACTGTGTACTGTCTACTGTGTTCCAGGCACTGCAAATCCAATTCCACATCTGCATCCCACACCTTCCCTCTCTTGATCTCTAGACCTGAATAACTGGAAATGTGCACAGGGAGCAAGATGTATGTTAGTGCCCACCCGAAACAGAACCTATTCCAAGCAAGTATAGTCCAAGCTTCACGCCAAGTCCTGGAAACCCAGTGTATAAACAGGAAATGATGCAGTTGAGTAGGGAAGGTTTGTCACCTTGGGAAACTGAGACACCTTATAATCCAAATGTCTGTCCTTTTACATACTGCTAACCAGCCACTACCTTCTGACAGGATCTCACTCTCAGATAGAGAGTGAAGGATGCACTAACCCTTGTGTGATTTCAGTCTGGGTTCTTCTCATAAGCATGAACTAAGGTTTCACTGTCTCTTTACTTCTTGGCTAGGTCTCATGGAAGATTTCAGAACTGGCTCTGTGTCTAGACAGACACAGAGGTGGATCCTTAGGAGGGTGATCCCTACCATTTAGTCATCTGAGTGGTTCATCTGAGGTGATGTGGAGTTTCTGCTTCATGTAGGATCTTCTCCACAAGTAAGCATGCCTGGACCCAGTTCCACAGGAGACAGAAAAGAGTAGAGATCATGTTCTCAAATACAAGCACAGGACCAGGACCCTGAGCTGAACATCTAATTCTCCTGATTTAGTGGAATAGTTTTTGTAGATTCCTCACATGAATGGACAGCTCTCCTCAGCACTCCCCTTATGCCCAACACCCCAGTATGATCCATAATTCTCTCCTCTACCTCCTGCCTATTAAAGTACACCCCTAGGTAAATTTTTCTATAACCTGGTAGTGGTGAAAATGTGTTTAGCTACGACAAAATCCAGAAGTAATAGGGAAAATAATAATACATATGAATTTTTTCATAAAAAATTGAATGGCTAAAAAAATCCATCTGCAAAGTAAAATGAAAAACTAAAAACTGGGGAAAATATTTATAATTTAGATCACAAAGAGTTATATCCCTAATGTGTAGAAACCTTATGAAAAAGTGAATGTAAAAACCAATAACATGAGAGGAAAAAGGAGGACAATAGATACAAGCAGGTATTTCACCAAAAAGATGTAAATGCCAGAGTGAAAAAACAGTCTTTAAACACAAGAAAAATGCTCAGCCTAACTCATGATAAGCAATGCAAAGAAAAAGAACTATAATGAGATACCTCTTCTTACCAATTAGATAGTCTGTGAGGACACAGACATTTTTATATATTGCTGGTGGTAATATAAAGTGGTACTAGCCTTATAGGGGGGATTTGATACTATCTAGTACAATTATATAAGTATTTACTATTAGAACCAGTAATTTCTCTTTTAAGAATTTATCCCCCAGAAAACAATGCAAAAATACAAAAAGGCATAATAAGCACAAGGCCATTCCTCGCAGAACAATACGTAACAACAGAAGATTAGCGACAAGTCAAATGTCTACCAGTAGGGGGCTGGTTGAGTAATCTAAAGTACAGCGACATCAGAGAGTACTTGCAGCCGTAAAAAGCAATGAGGACTCCTGCTCTAGATTGTTGTGGAGTTATCACCAGGATGTAATATTAAGAGAAAAAAGCAAGGTGCAGAAAAAAACATGCAGAGCTGCTCCTGTCTAATATGGTAGCCACTAGCTGCAAGCAACTATATAAATTTAATTTTTAAAAATTAAGTGAAATTAAGAATTCAGTTATTCACTTATACTGGCCACATTTTGGGTGCTCAATGGCTACTTGTTGATACAGAGCATTTTCACCTCTGCAGACATTTCTATTGGACAGTGTTGGTGAAGGCTGTGCCACCTTTTACATGTGAATGGGGAAGGAAACTAATATATGTATTACATTTGTTTTTATATTTAAAATATGGGAAGTTAAAACAAAAATGGACAAAAACAATTACCTATAAGCAGATGGAGGAGCAGCCCATGATGCAACGCAATGACGTGCATTCTCTCAAAAATATAATACATATTTACAGACTCCATGTGCTGAAAAGGTTAAGAAGCAATGACCAGTCCCGTAGCAATGCTCAACTCTAGTCCTCAGACTGAATCCTCTGAAAACACTTCCCACTACATGGAATCAGGCTTCATTTTAAGTCTGAGTAGGAATTGTACCAGGTGAGTCGACCAAACTCTCATATCAGAAAGCACATCAAAAAGACTCCAGCCAACCTGAAGGGGTTCCCTTTGGACAAAGAGAACAATCTGAATATCAAAAAGATTAACGACTATGGTAGGTTAAACCACATCAAACATATAAGCATCTTTGAGATCATTATGGCACTTTAAACAAACTCATTGCTCACCTTTGGTGAATCCCAGGGAAAGAATGCATTATTCTGAAAAGTGGAAATAATGCTAAAGAATTATACATATATTCCTTCTACTCTTCCTGTGTGTACCATACCTCAGTGTAACCTCATAGTTCATGAGGGAACGTTTCTTCATAGAAGAATTCCGGCTACTAAATTCAGAAGAAAGTATAGAATTAAAACATCTCCCTTCTGCAACCTTTAATGAAATGCAGATCTAGGCAATGATTTTCAGAGGCTACAAAAAAGATGAGGTAAAAAGCAGATGGAAATATTGAAAACGGATAGATCAGGCTGACAATACCTGAGACCCAGTGATCAATCTCAACAACACAGAAGGAGAGACAATCAGATAAGATGAGCCTCCAGGTGAAACACTACAGGAAGTACACCACCACATGTGAGGTGCTCTTGCCAAAGAACCTGAATCTGATCAAGTCTCTAAATCTATTTACAATTTAAAGGAAATAGGAGGGGGCCAGGTGGAACATAATACGGATACAATCAGCAAAATCCAGAAAGCAAACTCCACAGGACCAAAGTTATAGTTTCTTAAGCAAATTAATGGGAAGGTTAAAAAAAAAGAGGGTACACATTCTTTAGATTAAAAAAGACACTTCAGGGAAATTAAAATTAAAATCACATGTGATAACTGCCACACATGCAGTAGGAGAATAAAAATGAAAAAGGAGGGAAATACCAAGTGTTGGCAAGGATGTGGAGCTAATGGGACTCATACACTGCTGTGGGGGAATAGACTGGAACAACTTTGAAAAAACTCACTGGAAGTACCTACTAAACTGAACATACCCATACCCTATGACTCAGAAATGCCACTCTTAGGTATATGCCCAAGAAATGAAAAAAAAAGTCCACTCAAGACAGTTCATAACTCTATTATTCAATAATAAGTCAAAAAAACTGGAACATACCCAAATCTCCATAACAGATAAAGATACTGTGAAATATCCACATAATGCATTGTTTTTATAATTAATCTCTTTTTGCTTTTCTTAAAACTCTAGTACATGACAGAATGACCCCTGAAGCATAATTTCTACATGAAGGGATATGACCTCAGCCTAACCTCAACTACCATGGGCTGAGAAAGTTCAAAAAAATGTCTTTTTCTTCTTCTAAGTATACTGGTTCAAAGTGAGGGCTCTGGAGACAGAGTCCTGCCATGTACAAACTGTGCGAATCTGAGTATTATTACTTCACCTTACACTCACTCAATTTCTCATCTGCAAAACCACGATTATATAGTACTAATCCTAAAAGAAAAAAGTTTTTAAAAAAGATTGCCTTGTGCTTTAGCTTTTACAATGATAAATGATTAAGAATCACATTATTTTAAAAATTCAGTTGCAGAGATGTTGGAACACTGCACTCTCTGTGATCTTGAAAGAGTGAAAAAATCTCTCAGTGCCTCAGTTTCCTTTTCTGTAAAATGGCAAAAACAATCGTACATACCTTATGGGTTGTTGTTTTGAGAATTGATTAATACATGAAAACTCTTAGAACACTGCTAGACATACAGTAACAACTCAATAAATGTTAGATGTTTTTAAGAAATATCAGTTGAGAGTTTTATAATTTTGATAGTTTCAGTTTGCATATCTCTTTAATAAAGCTTATGCTCTAAAAACTGAATACTACTCATCAACTGATACATATTTTAAATCATTAACTTTCACTATAACCACTGTTGAATGACCTAACTGTCTTGAGAACCTCTCAAAAGCACTTGGAACAACTGACTTCAGGAAACACACCACCATTTCTACACGTGACCAAACATAAAGCCAAGGGGTCATCCTAGATCCTGTCTGATCCTCATACACCCACCCCCCTACAGCCACTGCAGGTCCCACCTGTCCTACCTCCTACACCCGCTGTCCAGGCCACCCCGCCCTCTGCACACTGCTGCAGCTCAGGGCCAATCCACTCTCGTCCCTCCTCTGGACTCTGCAAGCTTCTCCTAAGGGTTATCCCCACAGCTATCCCATCCCTGTCCAGTCCACTCCCCACACAGCGGCCAGAGTCAACTTGTGAGCACGTGAATCAGAGCCTGTCACCCCCACACGCTAACCCTCTGCCCTAAGAATGAACTCCAAACTCCTGACACGGCCCGGACCATGTGGCTCCTGTCTGCCCTCATCTCCCACCACCTTCACCTCGTCTGCCAGGCCCCACCCACACGAGCTAGTGGTCGTCCGCTCCTGCAACCACCAGAGCCACACAAATCACAGGGCGAATGACCCAAAGGCCTGCCCAGGCCAGGTGTCCTCTTGTCATTCAGGATTCAGCTCTAATGTTGCTTCCTGAGAAAGAGCCTCACTGACAGCCTCATCTATAATAATCCCTGTCCCCATCATTTTCTTTTCTTTTTACGTATTTATTTTCATCAAAGTGCAAATCCCCATATGAAATTGCCCCGTTTATTGATTTATCTCCTTACTGCCAGTCTTCCCAAACTAGAATGAAAGTTCCAGGGACCCTGCCTTTCTTGTTCTCTGTGCTGTGTCCCCAGTGTCTCATTCAATGCCTCCTCACATATATGTCACTGAATATATATTACTTAAATCAAGGAATTGTTAACCTATTTGACACACAGGAGCAGACACATATTTAAAGCTGTCAGAAACAAATGACAACAAAATTAGACATCAAAGGATTCCAAATTTTAAGAATATATTGTTGCAAATCCATAGCAGTATTTTTCAAACTTGGATGAGTACTATAATGAACTGAAGAAATTATTCAAAAGTAGACACCTTCCATCCCACCTCCCTGGTTTTGATTCAGCAAAACCTAGGGTCAGCCTAGGTATCTATAGTCTTAACAAGCATCACCTGATGATTTTGATAAGGCAGTCCATGGACCATAGTCGGAAAATTCCTGACCTAAACAGCTGACATTTGCTTAGCATTAGTTTCATGCCTGCCATGCAGACTTCTATGATATCTGGGATGTGTTTGTTAATGTAATTGCTTCAAAGTGCACTGGTCCTTTGGTCCACTGGTCGGTGGACTGCTTTCCCACATGACACTGCACTTAAACTCCACAATACTCCTGGGTGGTGAGGAAAGGGTAGTGACTTACCTGAAGTGTCCCAATGATGGGGCCTGAGCTCTTCACTCCTGCTCCAGGAACCTGTCTAGCAGACTCAGCATCACACTTGGTTCTTCTCTATCAGCTCCTGTTTCTGGGGCTCAGAGTCTACACCCTTCTCAGATGTTCCACTAAAAGAGAGAGACAGGGGAATCAGACAGCACGTGGGATAAAGAGAAAAGTGAGAGGATGGGAAAGCACATGAGACAGAGGGGAAGGGGTGAGGATGTTCTGCCCGTCCCCACTCAGTTCACTGGAAGCTGTGCAGTGATGCTTTGCCCCTTTCCCAGCTCCATCACACCGCCCCTTCCACACACTGCAGTGACACTGAAGCTGTCACATCATGGAAATGTGGGCTTATCCCTGCTTGCATCACGTGTCCAAGTGTTCTCCCTGGAAGTCATGTTATTATGTTAATATCAGAGGCATCACACTGACAGAATTAAGGAGATAAAGCTGGAATGTAGAAATACAATTTGATGAGGATCTACTAGTTGCCATACATTGTAGGCATTGTAGGTTATAATTTTTGGACTTTTTCTTTTCAAGTCCTCAAAGCAATTCTCTGAGGTGGGTGTATTTACTTCCTTTCTACAGATGGGGAGATTGTCAGGCTCTGAGAGCAAAGTACATGATAAAAAAAAATTCTAGGGAGGTGTCAATGGACATAGAAGCCAAATTGAAGGGGCTAACATTGGCCAATTCTGTGACAATTTGAGCATCAAAATATATAATGATAGTAACAGATGTAGCAAAGGTAACCCTTTGAGCAAAGTAGGAATCTGTGAGTCATACTGATACAAATATACATGAATAAATACATAAATAAGAAAGAGGGGAAAGCTCTACCCTGAAGTCAAATCCAACTAATAAATCTGGAAGGAATGAGGGAATTAGAAAAGCAACATTTGACATCTACCATAGTAACAAATAACTCAGCCAGGAGTCAAAAATGGATGATCTGCACGAAATCCCACAGCAGTCACTGAGCCACCGTGGTAACCAAACTGGCCAAGAAAAGCTGCGAAATAGAAACAATTTGGTTCCTAACCTGTGCTAGGAACTGAATAGAACAGACATGCACACACACATACGCACATGATCTCTCCCTCTCTGTCACTACCCAAGACTTTGCCTTATTCTCCCTCGCACCTGTTTTTAAAAGGAAAGTAGCTCCAGGACACCCTGGAGCAAGACACCACACTCACTGGGGCCGGGAGGGGCCCCTAGGGCCCATCTCTCTGCCTCACCAGACAGCCGGGGCACCGATTCCCAAAGCAGGAAAGACACGACTTGGATCCCTTTGTCTCCCCACACCTCAGGGCTGTTCAGCCCCCACGGCGGGAACCTACACCCTCAGTTGAGTCCCAAACACCTGAGGGCGGGACCTGCTCTTCTCGTCAGACCACGTCTGTCTCGGTAGAAAAGTCGTCACGGTCGCCACATTGACGTCAGGTTTCTATGGCAACCACGATGCGCAGACTAGTCCCCCCCTCCACCGGAAATACTACTGCACACCCCTCCACCCTCTGGCTTTTCGCTTGAAAGCAAAACATCTTCGGTCTTCAAGCTACTACGTGAGAAAGCATCCTAATTAGAAGATCTAGACTGGGACCTGGCAACTGGCGGAACTCTGCCTAGTTTGGTGAAACAAAGTGTGTCTCTGCTGTCAGGAATTTTGTTTGCTTTAAAGAGACTGTAGGGAAGTAGTATCAGTACCCAGAGACTCAGGGAGGTATCCTAGGATTCTTGCAGATAAGCTAGCCCTCAGAGCGTGAACATATCAAATCACAGGCCATGCTAAGCAGTTAGTTATCTGTGGCAGAAAATTAAGACGTGGTCTATGATTATGTGACTGAATGATGTAGGAGCACCAAAAGATGGTTTGATGATCTTCCCTTACCACAAATACTGCATAAAAGTCATCCTACAAAATAGAAATGGTCCCCAAACTTCATTCTACACATTTTGCTTCTTGATGCTACATTTTGGTGGTCTTTATGGCAGTTATGCTATATGGTTTAGGTCAAAGCCGTTATTTCTCTGGAAGACAGGAGAAAGATGTGCCTTGATTAACATTTGTTGAAGTCCTACTACATGCTATACACCCTGTACACTATTTATCATTTGCACCTCACAACAGTTCTGTAAGAAATACATCATGGGTCGCCTTTACAGATGACCAAGGGCAGCCTAACAGAAGCTAAGCAAGTATTCCAGCATCACACGTGAAGTTAGGGGCAAAAATGAGGGTTCAGATTTTGCCCTTATCACAATATGCCAATATACCATGGATTCTTAACAGAAGCAACATCACTGCCAAGGAACTGAAAATTGATTCTTAGGGATGAAGAGATCTTAGATAGTACTACGTTTTGTTGCCCTCAGAAAGATGAAGGTATATAAACTGATAAACACTACATCTCTGTATTAAACATTTCACATTCTGTGGATGGGGCAATGATTGGGGGAAAAAGTGTCTAAGAAGTGGATGATAATGAGAGGCTTGAGAAACATTGTATATACTCAGTGACCTAATATATGTAGATGATGGGCCGCCAGGACTTATGGACTGGTCATTTTACATCCCCTCATGGATGCTCAATTCTCAAAAACCAGTCCTAGTGGTGGTGGTGGTGATGATGATGATGATGATGATGATGATGATGATGATGGTGGTGATGATAGAGAAAATGAAATCCTGCCCCTGGGATCAAGAAACCTGGGTATGGAGACCATGTGAATTGACTGAATTTTAGGATGGCAGGCAGGGGCTCAATCAGAAGAATAGGTGTTTCCTCTGGAAAAGATGATCTGAAGGGTAAGATATTAATGTTTTTAAAACTAATGTAAATGGAACTCCAAATTGTGTCTTTTTTAGTTTCATCATTTATTCAAGTTACATGTTATTAAATCCATAATTCAGATCAGACCACCATAAGTTAGAATATGGTTAAGTAAATCAGGGAAACTTATGTGCAAATGCTTACTCAGTAGCTAAATCTGGAATTACTGTAAAGCTTTTTGCATTGTGTCCTGTAGCTGCTAGTGTTCTGAATGCTCTAATCTTCTTGAGAAATTGATACTATCCAATATATTGCTTATATTTTTATAGTGAATTGTTTTATTTTTAAATTAAAATAGTATTGTAATTTAAAATGTTGTATATGGTAAAAAAAATTAGCAAAGCTTGTCTGAAAAGGCTAGAGTAAATATTTTCATATATGGGGCTAATTCCTGTGATATATAACACATGGGCAAATGATTTGGTAGGCAGCCTTCAAGAAGACACTCAATGACCCACAACTCTGTATTCGTGCCCTTTTGTAATCATTTATCCTTCAGTGTGGACTGGGGATAGTTTCTTCTAGCGAATAGAATACTTGTGATGTATTGGGATGTCACTTCTGAGGTTAGTTACAAAGAGGCTGTGGCTTCATTTGAGGTACCCTCTTATGCTCACCCTAAGGAAAGCTAGCCACCATGTTGTGTGTTGCCCACATGTCAAGGATCTGATGTCTCTGGCCAGCAACCAGTGAGGTCTGCCAACAGACCGAAGTGTGAGCTTAGAAGTTTGTTCTCACCCAACTGACCCTTAAGACGACTGTAGCCCCAGCCTATACTCTATTTTTTCAGTTATACATATATACATATTATGTTTCATATTATTTTTGATCATAGGTTATTGCAAGCTATTGAATATAGTTCCCTGTGCTATATAGTAGGATCTTGTTTATCTATTTTGTATAAAGAAGTTTGTATATGCTAATCCCAAACTCCTAATTTATCCCTCCCTTCTCCTTTCTGTATGTCTCTGAGTCTGTTTCTATTTTGTAAGTTCTCCTGTGTCATTTTTTAGATGCTATATAGGTCATATCATACGATATTTGTCTTTCTCTGTCTGACTTACTTCACTTAGTATGACTATCTCTAGGTCTATCCATGTTGCTGCAAATGGAATTGTTTCATTCTTTCTTGTGGCTGAGTAGTATTCCATTGTGTGTGTGTGTGTGTGTGTGTGTGTGTGTGTAAGACATCTTCTTCATCCAATTATCTGTGGATGGACATTTAGGTTGCTTCCATGTTCATGTCTTGGCTATTGTAAATAGCACTGCTATGTACGTTGGGGTCCAGCATATATTTTATTTACATCCCTGTGAAAGTCTGGGCCAGAGACACCCAGCTAAGCTACATCCAGATCTCTGACTCCCCAAAATGGTGATTTAATACATGTTTGTTATTTTAAGCTACAATAGAACATTGGGGACCAGGTATACCATAGGGTCTTGGAAATTAGTTTTTCCTGTGCTGGTCTTTTTTTGGATAACACCTCTCAGATAGATGTAGAGTTTAAGGAATACCATCTGGGAAAGCACATATGATAAAATGTCATGTAACTAAATACACACACTCATACAGAAATGAGTGCATATAAAATGCATATAAAGTGCACATAAAATCTGAATAAGGTTAGTGGATTATATCTGTCAACAAAAAAATTAATCAGTAAGCAATCTAAGAAAGAAATGGAAAATTTTATTTGACTAAACCTGAGAGTTACAACCAGGGAGACAATCTTTTAGAAAGAGGTAAATAGGGAGACCAGTATATGTGTGATTTTAGAGAAGGGATACATACAGTCAAACACACATCTTGGTAGAAGGTTACTGCTATTTGCAAGGAGCAGATATCTTAGTTAATGATTTTAGTGCTTTTCTAAGTATGAGAAGATGCAAGAAGCTGAGTTTATAAAATTTTTCTCCTGAATGTATCTAACTATCTGAAGGGTCTGTCAAAAAAATCTTCATTTTTAAACAATGTATTAGTATTACTGATATTTGCAATAAATTGTCACCAAGTCCAAGCTCATAGCTCAATACCACTCGCCACACAACAGGTGAATAAGTCAGGAGACGAGGTGTTGGGGCAAGGAAAAGCAACTTTATTCAGAAAGCCAGCAAAGTGAGAAGACGGAGGACTAATGTTCTTTAAAAAATCATCTTAATTTGGGGTAGAATTAAAGCTTGTTTTATGCTAGGAAAGGGACAAGCAGGAGGAGGTGAGATCAGGTGATGAGGAATAGCCACAAGCAGCTGGGCACTGGCCATGGTCCAAAGGAGGTTAGGAAAGTTCTTTGTTCTTGGTCAGTTGACTCCCATTGACGTTAATCGGATTTGGTCGCAATGTTCCTGCAGAACTAGATAAGACAAATGTTAATTTTTCTTGTTCTTGTTCCTTATCACCTCTGGGAAGGTAGAGTTTCTTCGAAAGGAGGATATCACTTACACCCCAAGCTGCAAGCAAAATTCCTTCAATGATTAACACGCTTATGTGCTGAGCTAGCATGACTAAGCAAAGGCAACTAACAACACAAAGATAAGAACTAAAATAGCGTTCAATATGGAGTCAGAGTTGTTCTTGCCTGTTACAAAATTAAGCCAGAATGATTTTAGTAGACTTTGTTTTCTTGTAGTAGTTTCCTAATACTGCAGTAACAAATAACCACAAATATGAAGACTTAAAACAATACACATGTATTCTCTTACAGCTGTGGAAGTCAAAAGCCCAAAATCAGTTTTACTGGGCTGAGAAAAAGTTTATTCACAGGGCTGTGCTCCCTCTGGAAGTTCTACAGGAGAATCCATTTTCCTGCATTTTCCAGCTTCTAGAGCTGCATTCCTTGGTTCATGGCTTCTGCCTCCATCTTTGAAGCCAGAAGCTTAGCACCTTGCTTCAGTTGTCACGTTGCCTTCTTCTATAGTAGAATTTCCCTCTGTCTCCCTCTCATAAACACACCTGTGATCATATTTAAGGCCCACCCGTATAATCCAGGATATTCTTCTCATCTCAAAATTCTTAACTTAATCACATTTGTAAAATCTCTTTCCTAATTCAACATAATTAACACATCTCTTTCAAGGACAACATGCAAGGTACCCATTGTTAACATGAAGTAAACTCATGCAGGAGAAGCTAGAGAGCCAGTTTGTTTTTGTCTTCAGTGGTGGTGAAAAAAACCATTTGGTGCTGCTACCTCTGCTAGTTGTATGTGATTAGCTAGTTGGGCCATGATCATGCCAAGGACAGCCAAAATGCATGCAAGTGGATGTGAAATATGTGAGGGAAGTAAAAGCTGAACTGTCCTGCTGTGGAGCATGCACACCCTTGGTACAGTGTATTATACATGTATTATACATGTATTATACAGTGTAAACATATATCTATATTTTACTGTTGGAAACGATTCTTCAATCTTTCAACAAGAAACAAAAGTGCATATTGTATTAAAAATTAGGTAACAAACTGTGTTTGCTTAAGAAAGTATCTGATACACATTTAACTCACACAAAACATTTGCTGATGTTTACTATGCACCAAGGGGACTGTGGTGATATTATTGACCTCATGAAAACCCAAATCTACAAACCTGCTGAAGAAACATTTGCATCTACTTCAGAAGGTAGTAGTTATTTTAAGAAAAATATGTCAGTTAAATGCAGACAGATGCAGAATTTGTGTTGACTTCTCATTCTACGAATTGAACTTCTAATTTAGAACAAATTACTTTTCTTCTAATTCAATTATTCAAAGTTTGAATTCCAAGTTTTTGTGTGCATGTTCAAAAATAGGGGTGATAGCTCTTAATATGTTGGTTCCGTTAGGAAAAGAACTTAGCAATTATTGATGATAGTTTAAAATCAGCATCATTAGATGATTAAAACAGAAAATCAGTTAATGCCAACAGTGATTTGATAGTACTTTCATCAAATTCATGGAATAATAATAATAATAATACATTTTTGGGTGTTCATAATGATGAAACGGGCACATCCAGCCTTGTTATATATGGCATTGTGAATTCAGTTGACAAACTCAACATTGAGGATAAAATTACTTGTTATGTAGTGTTAATGTGCTCATGAGAATAGATATTTTGGTGGAACAAAACACCATAGAAAGATGAATTTTTTACTAAATTAAGAAACATATGCATCAGAAATAGAATTGGTTGTGTCACACATAATTAATAATTGTGTAAACAAGATGTAGTATTTTACAAATCAAAATAGTGTCCTGTATTAACACATATGAACACTCATACACACATATACCCTGTGTGTGAATGTGTGTGTGACTACACTGTAGAAGCTACAATATTAATAGTTTTCTAATCTTGGGTCAGCTAATGGTTTCACAAATGTGAGAGAGAAGAGAAAAGACAGAGAAAGGAAGGGGAGACAAGGAAGAGGGAGAAACATGGGTTACAGGATGAATCTGTGCATCTGTAGTTCCTTTTTAAATATATTCTAATGCTTCCTTTTTCTTCTGTTTTTATTTTTTAGTTGTCAGACATTCTCCATAGATGAGAACAGGTCAAATGTTGGCATGCAAGTTTCCGGTGTGGAGAGAAGTGAACAAAGAAAGCGAAAAGGAAGTTGGTGAAATCAGTTGGGGTATATGGATTTTGAAGTCCCTCGAGGATCAGGAAGTGGTGTCCAATAGACACTTGGCAAAAAGGGCCTGAGGCTCAGGGGAGGGAATAACCTGGATACGTAGATTTGGGAATCATCTGAGTTTAGAGGGAAATGAACAGAGATCACGCAAGGAGAGAGAACATGTGGACTAAAACAGGAGGCCCAGAACACCACTACTCAAGGTGGTAGCTCAATTCCCGGAGGGTATCACCACTTGGGCTCTGCAGTCAGGCAGAGCTGGTCTTGAAAGCGGGTTGTGGGGCTCGGTTGCTGAGCGCTCTTGGCGAAGTCGGGTACCCCGCTGTGATCAGCTGTCACAACCGGTGATAATGGACATCTCAGGGGGATGCTGCGCAAGGACCTGAGATGTGCCAGGTAAAGCACCTGCATCAGGAAGCCTCCTCCCTCCTGCTCTGTCAGTAACTCCCTCCTGCTCTGTCAGTAACTCCCTCCTCTCCAACCCCTGCCCCCCAAGGTCTGTCTGCAGCTGTTGGATCCCTTGGGGACGCGGGTGAGGGGGCGGAGCGGGGGGGAGCAGAGCTCGGGTGACGTGGCGCTCACGTGACCAGCCGGGCTCAGACGTGGGCAGCAGCCCCCGCGCGCGCCCGCCCGCCAGCCCTGCGGTCCGGTCCCGGCCGTGTCCGCTCGCATCGCCCGCGTGGAACCAGCTCCCCGAGCTCCCGGGGTGGCGGGCGAGGGGCGAGCGGGCTTAGGCGAGCCCGAGGAGGCGCAGGCCTGGCCCGGGCCTCGCAGGTCAGTGTGAAAGTGGGCGCTGCTGGAGGCCCGGGCGGCGCGGGAGGAGGATGAGAGGAGGATCCAGAAGCAGCGGGGCGGGGCCCGGGGAGAAGGGAAGGGTCCAGAGATGGGTGAGGAGGGGCACGGGGTGCGGCGTGGGCAGGTGGGGAGGGAGGACCCAGCAACCCATCCCGCCCCCTAGGACGCCCCTCCCCTGCACCCTACAGCCATTTTCTAGCCTGAACTGGGGTGGGGTGCGCCCCCGTAGTTCAACAGTGAAACAGACGAATTCTGAAAATAGCCCACCTGTCACACTCAGTGCCTATGAGAAAATAATGACTTCTGTGTAAAGGGGTGGGACTGGGGCGGGTTGCCTGCAGGGGAGGGGGCTACAGAGACCCAAAACAGTTTAGAAAGCATCCTGGTCAGATGCCTGATGCCTGAGAAAAGATATGGCGACTGAGGTGCGGGGTCAAGGGAGGTGGGGGAGGAGACGTCTGATGAGGCGGGCCCTGATTGCAACCACTGAGCTACCCAGCCTCTTCCCTTGTCTGTCTGCAGGTCTGCGAGGCTGTTGTTCCAGGTACTCTGCTGAGTTACGAAAAAAGGAGGAACCTGTCCAGAATCCCCGCAGGTCAGTGAAAGAGGGGGGCACTGGACAGGGACTCAGAGGGGTAAGGAGTATGAAGGTCAGGCCTTGGCAGAAGTGCGGGCCCCACTGCCCACTTGCCAACACATTTACTCACACTCTGAACAAAAGTAAGGAAAAATAGCAGGGCCGGCCAGAGAGATGGTTGGCTCACGTGCAGAAGGACTGGTGGGGTAAAAGGTGGCAGAAGTCACACTAGGAGGGCCGGGCCAGGTCCGGGGAGCCCTGACAAGCAGCGAGAAGCAACTGCTATTCCGACCTGCATTCCAACCCCCAAGCCCTCAGTCTTCCTTGTCTCCTTTTTGTCTTCTCTTCCCCTCATCCCACCCCCAGGACATGAAAAGGAGGGGACATCTCAACATGGAAAAACTCTGCAGTGAAAATGAGAACCCAGGAAAGATGGAAAACAGAGAACAGCCACTGGATGCGGGAAAGCCAGGAGTAGCTTGTACTGTGGAAGACAAGGAAAAGTTAGAAAACAAAGGAAGGATTGATCACAAGGGAAAGATAGAAGATAAGGACGTACTAAAGGATAAGGAAAAGCCAGAGAGTGAGGCAAAGCCAAGAGAAGGAAAGCCAGTGAGCCAGGGAAAGCCAGAGAATGAGGGAAAACCAAAAGAAGGAAAGCTAGAGAGCGAGGGAAAGGCAAAAGAAGGAAAGCCAGCCAGTGAACCAAGGGCTGCAGGAAAGCGCCCAGCAGGGGACGATGTACCCAGGAAGGCCAAAAGGAAAACCAACAAGGGGCTGGCTCAGTGTCTCAAGGAATACAAGGAGGCCATACACGATATGCATTTGAGCAATGAGGAGATGATAAGAGAATTTGATGAGATGGCCAGGGTGGAGGATGAGGTGAAGAAAACCAGACAAAAATTGGGGGGGTTTATGTGGATGCAAAAAAGTTTACAGGACCCTTTCTACCCCCGGGGCCCAAGGGAACTCAGGGGTGGCTGCAGGGCCCCACAAAGGGGCTTTGAAGACATTCCTTTTGTGTAGTGCCCTCAGCAGGCATTTGCCAGGCCCTGTGCTTTCACGTTTTTGAGATACTTTGATTTAGGTGTCACTCTTGTTATCAACAACAACTTTTGACCCAACTAGAGTGCTCTATCAGTAGGGGATTTTCAGCCTTATGCTTTGCAAAGACGTTATGAATCTTGGAAAAATAAAGCAGCTTATAATATTACCTGCAGAACTGGCCCAGTTTTGTTAAAAAAAAACAAATTTATATAGTACATCTGTGCACAGGAAAAATAGAAAATGTTGTTCACTGAATGGTTAACAGTGGTTTTCTGAGTTGTGAGATTGTGGGTGATTTACTTTCTTTGTTTTCTTTCTACTCATCTGTTTATTTTTTTCCCTAAAGAGCACAGATTACGTTTCTTATAAAGAAATACTAAAATATAAAAAAGGAAAACAATATATAAAAAGCAATACAAAGAATTGTTTACTGAGTTTATGGAGGCAATGGCAACACTTATGATTCTTGTTGTCAGAACTTAAAATGTTATGTAAAATTCACATTACTTCTGGAACTCGTATCTGGAGGAATCATCCTGGCAGTTATAACAGATCCATTGCCGTAAAGGACAGTCTTGTCATCTGTGAAATGGGGATAATAATTGTTTCATAGGGTTGCTGAGTGGATTAGATGAGTTACTGAGTATGTCAGCTGTGTTTGGCTGGCTTCTACCTTTTTCCTTGTACTAGCAGGACCAGGACTCTATCAGACACTTGGAAGAGGGTTGAGGTACATCTCACCTGTGCCCAGGAATAAGTCCAGGAAGCCAAAAGGTGGGTACCACCCTCCCCTAGGTATTTCCCTGTCTGCTGGGCTCTGTGCCCCTACTTATGAGTCCTGCACCCTATCCAGGCCCTCACTGCTGCTGGTGGACTGATTTCCTCAAAGTGACAAAGCCCAGTTGATTTACCTGAAGTCCTCAGTGCCCCAAACCTGCCCCACCCCATGACACCTATAGAAGTGAGGATAAAGCCCTTTTCCTCACTTTAGAGTTATACTTACCCACTGAGTAACACCTCATTGATACTTCAGTCCCTAATGAATTTCAGATTTTTTTCGCAAAACAATCCATTTTGTGTTTGTTGCTTTCCAAATGTTTTTGCATACAGCCATCTTTCCACCAGATTCAGATATGAAAATCTGGGATAAAATTTGAGTGGCACAAACTGCTTTTCTCATCTGTCAGTGCCTTGTCTGCTTGATTCCTCTTTCCTTAGAGGAAATTATGTCCTAGGAGACTCCTGCCAGGTCCTGAATTAAAAGGTTAGCACATCTACCTACACTTATGTTTTTTTAAGCTACCTTTTTTAAAATTTTTTATTGACATATAGTTGATTTACAATGTTGTGTTAATTTCTGGTGTGCAGTGTAGTGATTTATTTATACGTATATACATATTCCTTTTTATGTTTTTTCATTATAGGTTATTACTATATACCTACAATATAGGTATCAAATATAGTTCCCTGTACTATACAGTGGGACCTTGCAGTTTATCTATTTTATATATAGTAGTTAGTATCTGCTAATCCCAAACTCCCAATTTATCCCTCCACCCCCTTAAGATCATTGCTACTCAAACAGTGGTCCATGGGCCAGCGACATCAGCATCATCTGAGAGATAAAAGTGCAGAATCTCAGGTCCCCATCCAGACCTACTGAATTAGAATCTTCATTTAAACAAGATCTTCAGGTGATTCCTGGGCACTTTAAAGTTTGCAAAGCACTGGCTTATAAGGAGACTCCCCTTAGCCTCCCACCCCCACCATCACATGAAATACGTGCCTAGAAGGATAAGTATATATGCTGCATAAGATACACCCCACAGATTATTAAATAGTCCTGTGTTTGTCAAACTGCAATTCCACATCCTTGACATTAGCAGAACCTGAAACAAATTCAATGAGTCAATGCCTACAACTTTTTAATGATGTAGGGTAGAATAGCATTGGTTAGAGCCAAACAGTAAATATCAGATTGTATTGCAGGTGGGTAGAGTGAGTATTGTTTTCTGAAGTTTGTATTTCTGCTATGTATCTATGTATGTCTGTACACCCTGAGTTGTGATGAAAAATAAATTTCTGATTGTGAGCTAAATTTTTTAAAAATTGAGAAACACTGCTTTGGACTCTGCTTCTCAAAGCACAATCTGTCCTTTTTATCCTGGTACCGCTAACACCTAGCACAATACCTGTAAAGTAATAGGTTCTTAATAAATTGGTAATAATAATAACTGAGTTAGGCATTCTTGCCCCAGATCATTCCTGGTCTACATAAATAACTGTAGACTCTACTTCTGTAGCATGGTTTACTTGTAGTTCCAAATGAAACACCATGTAGAGGGGTTTGTACCACAGGTTCAACCTTATCTCATTTTATTAATGCATGCATATTTTTAAAGTGTACAAATCTGGCACATGTTAAAATCACCAGAGGACTTTGTTGAAAATGTGAACTGACCCCCACCACGGATCCTCTGAGTGGAGCACTAGAATCTCTGTTTTTAACTAGCTTCCTGGGTGATTCTGATTCACACTTAAGGCTAATGTCCACTAACTTATGAATTCATTCTGATTACAGTTGTATTAAATGTAAACCACCATAAGATAAGCAGAAGAAAAGAGTTGCAATGTCTATTTGGTGGGGGCAGGGGGAGTTGAAGGTCTTTGTAAGGTATAAAATTTGGGAGTAAGAATCCATAAAGGCAAGGATTAATATATCTACTGAGGAGAACCTGAAAGTGCTTATAGAGCAGAACATGACTATAAACAAAGGCAAATGGAAGGCATCTCATAGTATGGTGTATTTCCTTCTCCAGATGCTGTGATAACTATGACAGCTAAACAGTTCCTTTGCTAAATAAGACTCATGGAACCCCAAATGTCAATGCTTGCAAATTCATAGTTTGGTGCAGGGGGTAAAAGGGATGCAATATAGCAACAACATTGAGAATATGCCTCACAGCCAAGAGCTGTCTCATAGCTCAGGGTCTGGAGTGGCCAAACGCAAGCTTCAGTTGTCCTCCTTCTCTATAAGAGGTCCGGAAACATGTGCTGCTTCTTCTGGAGCAGGAACCACTGATGTGTGCACAGAATACCTTAGGACCAGAAAGCCCAGGATTCTCGTACAGTGATGGTTACATAGGCATATTCTTACTATGTTGCTGGCTATAACAGCACAGCTCTTGGTGGGGAGGTTCACCAAGACCAGGTTCAAATGATCAACCTTTCTGTTACTAATAAATGAAGCTGACAAGCTGGTACAAAACACCCCAAACTCCTCAGACCCATAGTCCTAAAACAACACTCATATATTTCATGCCTTTACCATGGTTCAGTGACTCACAGGTGCATTTCTTATTTTAGTAGAACAGCTTAGGCAAATCCCGGTCCTGCTAGAATTAACCCTCTAGGAACAATAGGCCTTTTATGCTCCTCCTTACAATATGAAAAAAGTTGAATAGGGGTACCCTTTTCCGCTTCAGGCACAATTCCCAGGGATTACTATTAACATGGCCCTCGTCCATTTGCTAGATATCTCTCCATCTCCCCATCTGGATTCACTCTCTATCCTCTTCCACCCTGCTCTGTATTCCAGGGAATCTAACCTGTATCAACTACATCAAAGGGCTCTTTTGAGAGTCAATAAAGGACAATGTGGTCAGGAAATTTCCTTCCCAGCTTGTTCCCTGTAGTGTCACCAGATGCTGACTGAGTCACTTCTCCAGAGTTTCCTAGAAGGTTGCCCTTTCCATTTAGGCTCTGTATCTCCAGCTTACAGTAACCCTTCTTTCCCCTTGTCCCTCAGGCCTAGATAATCCTACCTACACTAACCATGGAGTATTGCACTATCCTTTGTGATTCTCCAGTACTTTCCCCACATCTTTGTGTACTGTCCTTTAAAAAAAACTCCTCTCAAATTTTCTAATGCAAATAAGCTCCCTATTTCCTGTCATGTACTTCTCAGATACAGTAATAGATACCAGAAGTTATCCCAAGAACTGTGTTGCTAATTTGAGGAGGGAAAATAATTACCTCCTTACCGTGGAGGTCAGGAGAGTGGGGAGAAGGTGTTGGGAGAGGTTCCCTGGTACATAGCATGCATGTAGTAGTATCACACTAACTCAAATTAACACCACTGGTGGCATGGAATGAAGTACAGGTGGAAACCAAAGTTTGGGGAATCAAGCTGTTGTGTCATTTAATAGCACTGTGTGCAAAATAATTGTCCAGAGGGTTGTGGAGTTTCCCATGTTCATCTGAGGTTCCTAAAAAGTATCATAGGAAAAACAAAATTGAAAGCTATGAAAAAACAACAGAAAATGCATGTAGAGCACCAGAAGTCCTGCATGGTGTATTTAAAGGAGTCCCTCATCTTAGAACAGATAAAGCTGAGGACCAAGCTTGTCTCCTCATAATGTCACTGAGTTCCACTGCCAATTCAATGCTCTACCTGCTATGGTTTTACAATAAGGTAAGGACACTAATAGGGAAGGAGTGGAACCCTGATATATGGGATATGGGCATTTGTGCAGACATGTTCAAAGGCATTGGGGAGAGGGTCACCAGCACCCTTGACGATTTCTGTGGGCCTGTGCTCTGTAGGCTGAAGATGATGGTGGAGAATTCTGCAGTGGAATTGGGCTTCTTGATCTTAATGTAAATGAAGGAATTCCAGAGTGGTGGAGGTCGGGTGACAGTGCTTAATCATATGAGACAAGGTGCATGCAACTACCACAGAGCCACAGGGATGAAATGGTAATTAGAGCATGTTTGACCCACAGGACCTGTGGTGATAGTTAATCAGAGCATTCCTGAAAATGAACTAATTGTGCAGCCTGTAGGATGCTGTCTGACATATTCAGGCAGAAAAAAAGTCTAGATCTGCTTTTTCCTAATTCAGGTTGCTGTAGTGGAGGTTTTCAGCTTCTTACCCAGCTGAGGGGAAGGCAGGGTACCTCTAAGGTAGGACCCTGCAGTCACTGGTGTATACTATGAATCTTCCTTGAAATCTTTTCCAGTGCAGACACTTTTCAGAGTGACTGTGCACAAGAGAAATAGAAATAGCGAGACCTTCTGGGAGTTATTACCTAAAGGCTCTGAACTGGTGCTAATCTCTAGACTGAGGCAGAGAGAGGCAAAAGGATAGACTATACAGAAAAGATTGTGAGAAACTAATGGGATATGGTGGGAAAAAATCTAATGTATGTACAGTTGATCCATGAACATGTAACACGGGTTTGAACAGCATGGGTCCACTTATATACAGATTTTTTTTCAATAAATATACAAAAATATAGGTGTAGAACATCATGTGCAAGACTTGTATTAAAGTGGGTAACTTATTCTTACATAGGCATAAAGTGAGTGATATTTAATATAAATTAATAACGTGTTAGTTTTCTTACTGTTTTGTAACTTTGCTTTCAAAGAATTACATTACCATACAGTATGCCTCTCTCTCTCTCTCTCTCATAATTGGAGAAACTGCACATCAGGCCATCATCATCACAGGTAAGTAGTTTGTGTGTGTGTGTGTGTGTGTGTGTGTGTGTGTGTGTGTGTAACAATGTTTCCAATGCTGTATTATGAGTATAACTGTAATACTGTATGCTATAACAATTTCATAACGATTCATTCATTAGTGACGCAATGGTATTGACTATACTAGGCTGCCGTAAAGCAGTCATATTGCTACCTTGTTATCAGTTCATGAATCGCTATACCTGTAAATAAGTATGAATTTCTTTTTCATACAATCTTTTCGTTTTTGATGTCTAGTGTTAATAATACATATAACAGTGACAGTGTTTTGTACATATAAGGCAATATTGATGTAGGCATTGACAGACTATGTAATCTTACTGTATCAATAAATACAATACAGTACTGTAAATGTGTTTTCTTTTACTTATGATTTTCTTAATAACGTTTTCTTTTCTCTAGCTTACTTCATTGCAAGAGTACAGTATATAACACATATAACACAAAAATATGTTTTAATTGACTGTTTATGTTATCAGTAAGGCTCCCATTAATAGTAGTTATTAGTAGTTAAGTTTTGGGGAGTCAGAAGGTATCCATGGATTTTTCCAACTGTGCAGGGGATTGGTGCCGCTAACCACTGCATTGTTCAAGGGTCAACTGTATAATCAAAGTCCTGAAAGAAGAGGAGAGAGAAAGTGGGAATGAAACACTATGAAGAAAAAATGGAATATTGACTTCTGGCATGGCAGCATGAAGAACCCCACTGACCTGGTCCCCAATGAAAGTGGTAAAAATTATATTTTAAAAATCAAAATCAGCCATTAAAGATCTTTGGAAATGGTCCTAAGAACAAACAGCATGAAGAAACATCCTTTCAAGAAAATCTACAAATAGTAAGAAAGCTGAAATCTGTAATATTTGAACCAAGATTACTTCCTCCCCACTTTCCAAGCTCAGTGAGATGGATTCCAGACTTCTGTGGCCAAAATACAGGGCTCCCTTTCTCCCCCATCCCAGCTGTCAGACACTGTCAGGTAATAAATTAGTGTTGTTTTCAGCCACTAAATTTGAAGTAATTTGTTATATAGTAATAAAAAACTAACACAGATTTTGGCATTGAAAGTACCAAATACCTAAAAATGTGCAAGTGGCTTGGGAACTGGGCAGTAGGTGGAGGCTGGGGAAATTTTGAGGAACATTATTGCTTTGAACCAACTGTAAGTAAGCATATACACCTCAAAGACCCTGCTAGCACAGGTCCAGAAGGATGTGAGGAACATGTTATTGGAAACTGTAGGAGGAAGATCCTCATATGTAGTAACAGAATGATGAGTGAAGTTATCTCTTACAGTCCAGTGGAAAGCAGAACTTGTAAGTGATAAACTCAGATACTTGGCTGAGGAGATTTCTAAGCAAAGTGCTGAGGTATGGCCTGGTTTTTTCTTACTATTTATATCAAAATGTGGCAGGAGAGAGACAAATTGAGGGAATATCTGTTAAACAAAAAGGAAATAGGGCTTGATGATGTCCACCCTACTCAAATGGCAAAATACACTAAAATTAAGAAATGCCTCCTGAAAGTATGACATAAAGAAATAGCTGAGGATGTGGCTAGTATAATATTTTGCTGAAACCTCCAAAACATAAAGTCAGAGTACTCAGTCCCATAAAGCTCATTTTTGAGAGACAAAAAATTATGACTTGTGCATTCAACAAAACCCAACAGTTTCTAGGATACTTAAGGGCTTAGAGGTCAGAGACAAAGAGGTCAGAGATATGAAGTATGAGAAGGATTTACTGTGCCACTATTGGCTTGGTGATGGAGGACCCCATGTGGCAAGGAATATGCACATCCTTTACGGACCAAGTGCATCCACACTCAGCCCTCTCAGCAGGAGCCAAAGATAGATAAAAATGATCTCATAAATAACCGTGTGTGTGTAGATTTTGTCCAATGGAGTAAAACTCAGTGCAATTTATTCAAGACTAACAAGGTTCTTAAGAATATTATATCAACAGAAACATTGTCAGCTTGGTATGAAAGTGACAGAAGAGTACAAAATGAAAGGAGAACATTAGACCCCCCAAAACTCTCCTGGTGGGGAGCAGCCTGATAAAACTACTTAACTGGGACCATAAGCTACCTTTAATGAAAAAGGAAGGCTGAATCAGAGGACAGAATCAAGAGCTCAGAATACAGAGCTAAGAGTCCAGAAGACAAAGCCGTGAGCACAGAGGGTGAAACTGAGAGCTACAAAGAATTATTCTCAGGTCTTGAAACCTAATAATGGAAGTTGAGCTGTTTTGGACTTGTGACTCCTTTTTAGCTTCCATTTACCCCATGTTTGTCTGTAACTGTTATCCTGTGTCTATTCCATCATCATATGTTGGGAGTTTTGTGGGCAGAAAATTTGTGTCTTTAGTCTCATAGGTCCACACAGGACAGGAATATCCTCAGGAACTTCACTTAATGGTTATGTCCAAGATCCTCATCCATATCTGGTTTAAAAGATTTCAATGATGAGATGACTTTTCAGCTAACAATGTAATGGGATGCGATCCTTGGGAACCTTGGGAGAAGGTGAATATGTTTTGCGTTTGGGAAAGACATGAATCTTTGGGGACCAGAAGGCACACTGTGGTAGGCAGAATCTAAAGATGGCCTACCAAATTACCAGCTGATGGTGTACACATACCTTCTTCCAGTTATTCAGTCAAGCACCAATCCACGTATTTCTGTGAAGTCATCTTGCAAATGTAATTAGGTTCTCTAATCAATTGACCTTAACATGGGAAGATTATCCAGGTGGGCTTTACCTAATAACACCACTCCTTTAAATGAGGGGTCTCAAGTCAGAGACAGAGAATTCAGAGAGTAGAAGTATGAGAAAGAGTCAATGTGCTATCGATGACTTGCAGATGGAGTGAGCCTCATGGTAAAGAATGCAAGTAGCCTCTCCAAACTGAAAGTAGCCTAGCTGGCAGCCAGGAATAAGTGTACGACCACAATCCTAAGGCTGCAAGGAACTGAATTCTGAAAACAACCTAAATGATCTTGTTAGTAGATTTTCCCCCAGAGTTTCCAGATGAGAACTCAGTTTGACATCTTGATGTTAACCTCGTGAGACCCTGAGCAGAGAACACAACCATGCTGTGCCAGACTTCTGACCTACAGACATGTGAGCTAATAAATAAGTGTTTTGTTAAGCTGTTAAGTGTGTAGTAATTGGTTGTACAATAGTAAATGATTTTATCTTGAGACATAAATATCTGTACCATCTGTGCCCTTTATGAGTGGCTATCTATAAACCTATTCCTCAGACTTCCACATCATTAATTTTCCAATTTAATTCCCTCCAATTCCCTGATCAATCTTTTAATCATTGCACATGAGCCAGGGTAGATCCATATCTATAGCCATGATGTGTTCATACAAAAAGGACCAAACAAAATTGTACCCACTGGTGTCATTTATCTTCTGCTGCTTTCTGAGTCATTCCTGAGCAGGGCTACAGTGCAGCAGACATCCACTTGCATCTACAGTCAACATACCAAGAAAATACATCCATAAACTGGACCACTGCTTTATCCCTCTTTTTCTAACTGTGCACTATAGCCTGGAACTACTGTAGATCTTTTCCTTGTTCTAGGTTCCACTTAAAACTGGAAACCATCAGGAATCCAAGCACAAAACTAATATACCATATGTTGTCTCTAAAACCCAAGGCCTTGATTCTCACAAGCTAAATGGAGAAAGAGCATCTGTAAGTAGCTCAGCTGCTATCCCTCCAGGGTAGCCCCTCCCCCTTGGCCTCCAATCCTTGCAGTCATGCTTCTGTTCTGTGAGGCTGTGCTCCTGTGGCACACACAGAACCCTCCACTGCACCCCTTTACAGTACTGCATAGTTGTTTAGTTTCACTTTGCAGAGCCTGTCTTCCTGAGGTTAAGAAATTCTACTCCTGCCAGCCCAGGAGCTCTCCTTGGTACTGTTGAGTGTATACTTTTTACTAGTGACAGGTGGGGCTGTGAACTGCAGTAGGTTCTATTCATCCTGTGAAGTCCATGGCTCCTGGATCCTTCTGGATGTGTAAGTAAACGCTGTTAGGCAATTAAAAGTTATTTGTCCAAGCTTTTATTTATGTAGACATGGGTTAAACTTGGGGCAAAATTTGAGTTTCTGAATTAGTCATTATTATTTACATTTTAGTAATTGCCTACTGTTTATCAGGTACTGTGCTGGGTACTAGGGATATGAGTATATTAAATGGACTGGATATGCTTTGCAATGCAAAGAGTCCAGTGCAGAGTTTCTCATTTTTTTAAAAAACACAGCCCAGAGTCAGAAATATATCTTTCATCACAACTCATGTTGCATACACATACAGACATAACTGAAACACAAATTTCACAAAACAATGTTCACCTTAACTACCTGCAACTTGATATTTTCTATTTAACCCTATTCATCTCTGTTTTATCTTATTTCATTAAAAATTGCAAGTCTTGACCTAGTGAATTAATTTTAAGTTACTATTATTTCAATTAATTACTAATGAATGGGAGAAGGGGTAACTGCAGTTTGACAAACATGGATCTGTTTAATAATCTATGATGTGTACCTTATATGGTGCATATATTTACCCTTTCAGGTACATATTTCACATGAAGGTGGGAGTGGGGAGCCTGGAAAGAGTCTCCCTCTAATCCAGTGCTTCTCAAACATCAATGTGTATAGGAATTATCTGGGGATCTTGTTAAAATGAAGATTCTAACTCAGTAGGTCTGAGTAGAGCCTGAGATTCTGCATTTCTAATTAGCTCTCAGGTATTGCTGATGCAGCTGGTCTATTACCACATGTTCACTAATAAGGATCTAAAAATAAAAAATGTTGGTGGGTCTGCTAAACTGCTAAAGCAGGGCCTGACAAGTTTCCTGGGAGAGAATTCAACCTAGGAAAGAGAGTCTGCAGATGAGATACTAACCTGTGAGAACAGTACAGCCTCTATCATGCAGATGTTTTCCTCCTGGTCTAACCTGACGTATCTGAATTTGGTAATAAGGATAATTATGTATGCAAAACACACGAAAACACAAACCAACAAAATACACATAAATGATCATTTTACTTAAAAAATAAGTCTGAAAGGTATTAGAGTCCCAAGTAGCACCAGGGAAATACAGGTAACTAGGTAACCATAACTCTAAGGTGAAAAGAGGGCTTTATCTACACTTCTATAGAGATCAAGGGTAGGTGGGCATTGGCTTCAGATAAATTGATAGGGCTTTGGAAACTTAAGGCCTCCAGCTCATTATATAGTATCAGTAATGGATATAGGACCCAGGAGAAGGGGCACAGTGCCCAGCAGACAGGGCACTATCCAGGAGAGAGTGGCACCTATCTCTCAGCTGCTTGGACTTGTTCCTGGGGCACAAGTGAGACCTCCCTCAGTTCTCCTCTAAGTGTCTGCTTACATCCACATACCTGCTAATGCATGGGAGTAGTAAAGGAGCCACTTCTCTCCCAAGTATCTGGGGGGGGGGGCTGGGTCTAAACCAACTCATATACTCAGTACCTCATTTAATCCACTTGGTAGTCCCATGAGGCAAGTATTCTCACCATTTTACAGTTAACAACACTGACCCTTGCAGCAGTGTGTCTGTTATGACTGCGAAGTTGATTCCTCTAGCTATGAGTATAGCTACGAGTACCAGAGTCAACATGAGTTTTACCTATTATTGTAGGTTCTGACAAAAGGAATTTTAAGTGTCTTCATTGCTATCATAAACTCACTGAACAGTCCAATCACTTATCACACATTGTTTTCTGGTTTTAGGTTTTCTGTTTATTTATTTGGTTTTAAATGGAGGTACTGGGGATTGAACCCAGGACCTCGTGCATGTTAAGCATGCACTCTACCACTGAACTATACCCTCCCCCCTGGTTTTAGTTATTTTTTAATGACAAACATAATCCATATCATTTAGGAAAAAGTAGAGATGAGTGAGCAAAGGAAATAAAAAGAATCACACGTGGTGGGAGCCATAGGACAGTAGAGGACCCAGGAGATGCAGCAGCAGTGCCCACTGACATGGTTACAATGAGGGGAAGAGATGGGGATGAGTGCACCTGCAGAGGAATGGCATGTAAGTACCTAACCATCAAGCGATTGGCCTCATTTCTGAGAGCAGGCGAGGCCTATTTTCTGGCTACCTTGCAGGAAAAACCATTGCCCAATATTTAGTGCACACATTTCCAGAGTTTTCTTTGTGCCAAATGCATGATACAGACATTTATATTTTCACAAAAATGGGCTGATACTGTATATGTGGTTCTGAAAACTGTTTTTCCTTTATTGTTATTTTACAGTGTACCATGAACATCTGTTTCATGCACGTGGCTGAAAATCCCCTACTAAAACACAGAGAGCACTGTAGTTGGGTCAAAAGGCTGCTGGTAACAAGAGTGACACCTAAAGCAAAGTATCAGCTTAAGGTTAAAGCACATAGCCTGGCAAATGCCTGCCAGGGAAAGCAGGGTCAGCAACATTCTCACCAGAGGAGTCAGAATTGAAGGCCAAAGGCATTAAAGATATGGGATATCATGTAAGCCCCTTTGGCCCCTACCTCCGCCTCTCATTCCCCTGACACCCCGTTGCCCCCTTGGGGTGAAGGGATCCTGTACATCTCTTTGCATCCAATGAAAACCACCCATTTTCTGTTTTTTCCTTAGCTCCTCCTGAGCCCGTGACATATCTCCACATTCTCTCATCATCTCCTCACTGCCCAGATGCCTTTCCTGTAAGTCCTCCTGACGGTCCTTGGGGGAATCATCCGTCCCCCTGTCTGTTTTTCTTTTTGCTTTCCGGGGCACATAATCTTCAGCCGGGCGCTTTTCAGCAGCCCGTGGCTCGCTCTCCAGCTTTGCCTGGGATTCAGGCTTGCCCTCACCATGTGGTTTTCCCTCGGATTCAGACTTGCCCTGCTTTTCTTGCTTCCCCTCACCATATGGTGATCCCTCATCTTCTGGCCGTCCCTCATTCTGGAGCTTTCGCACGTGTTCTGACTTCTCCACTTCCAGCTTTTCTTCCTCATCTGACTTCCCTTCATTTTCAGGCTCTACTTCATCTTCTGGCTTTCCCTCGCTTTCCAGCTTTCCTTCATTTTCATTGCAGAGTTTTTCCATGTTGAAATGTCGCCTCCTTTTCCTGTGCTGGGAGGATGGGGTGGGGTGGGGAGAGAAGACAAAGAGGAGACAAGAGAGACTGAGGGCCTGGGGGTGGAATGCAGCTCCGGATAGCACTTGTATCTCGCCCTTGTCAGGGATTCCCTGACCTGGCCTGGCCTTCTTAGTGTGCCTTGTGACACACTTTACCACACCGTTCCTCCTGTACATGAGAGCCAACCACTTCCAGGGCAGGCCCTGCCACCTTCTGTACCAACCTTCAGCGTGGAAGGAAGTGTGTATATTACATGTAGTGGGGGGTGGGCAGTGGGGCCCTCAAATTCTGCCTAAGCTGTGCCCTCCAAACCTGTCCCCTCAACTTGTCCAGTGCCCCATCCCACTTTCACTGACCTGCAGGGACTCTGGACAGGTTCCTCTTTTCCTAGTCTTGCAGAGTGCTGGGAACAGACACGCGGACCTGCAGACAGACAGGAGACAGAGGCAGAGGCTGAGCGCTCAGTGAACTGAGATCCCTTTCCTGAATCTGGGCCCGCCTCATCAGACGTCTCCTCCCCCACCTCCCTTGACCCCGCACCTCAGTCGCCATATCTTTTCTCAGGCATCAGGCATCTGACCAGGATGCTTTCTAAACTGTTTTGGGTCTCTGTAGCCCCCTCCCCTGCAGGCAACCCGCCCCAGTCCCACCCCTTTACACAGAAGTCATTATTTTCTCATAGGCACTGAGTGTGACAGGTGGGCTATTTTCAGAATTCGTCTGTTTCACTGTTGAACTACGGGGGCGCACCCCACCCCAGTTCAGGCTAGAAAATGGCTGTAGGGTGCAGGGGAGGGGCGTCCTAGGGGGCGGGATGGGTTGCTGGGTCCTCCCTCCCCACCTGCCCACGCCGCACCCCGTGCCCCTCCTCACCCATCTCTGGACCCTTCCCTTCTCCCCGGGCCCCGCCCCGCTGCTTCTGGATCCTCCTCTCATCCTCCTCCCGCGCCGCCCGGGCCTCCAGCAGCGCCCACTTTCACACTGACCTGCGAGGCCCGGGCCAGGCCTGCGCCTCCTCGGGCTCGCCTAAGCCCGCTCGCCCCTCGCCCGCCACCCCGGGAGCTCGGGGAGCTGGTTCCACGCGGGCGATGCGAGCGGACACGGCCGGGACCGGACCGCAGGGCTGGCGGGCGGGCGCGCGCGGGGGCTGCTGCCCACGTCTGAGCCCGGCTGGTCACGTGAGCGCCACGTCACCCGAGCTCTGCTCCCCCCCGCTCCGCCCCCTCACCCGCGTCCCCAAGGGATCCAACAGCTGCAGACAGACCTTGGGGGGCAGGGGTTGGAGAGGAGGGAGTTACTGACAGAGCAGGAGGGAGTTACTGACAGAGCAGGAGGGAGGAGGCTTCCTGATGCAGGTGCTTTACCTGGCACATCTCAGGTCCTTGCGCAGCATCCCCCTGAGATGTCCATTATCACCGGTTGTGACAGCTGATCACAGCGGGGTACCCGACTTCGCCAAGAGCGCTCAGCAACCGAGCCCCACAACCCGCTTTCAAGACCAGCTCTGCCTGACTGCAGAGCCCAAGTGGTGATACCCTCCGGGAATTGAGCTACCACCTTGAGTAGTGGTGTTCTGGGCCTCCTGTTTTAGTCCACATGTTCTCTCTCCTTGCGTGATCTCTGTTCATTTCCCTCTAAACTCAGATGATTCCCAAATCTACGTATCCAGGTTATTCCCTCCCCTGAGCCTCAGGCCCTTTTTGCCAAGTGTCTATTGGACACCACTTCCTGATCCTCGAGGGACTTCAAAATCCATATACCCCAACTGATTTCACCAACTTCCTTTTCGCTTTCTTTGTTCACTTCTCTCCACACCGGAAACTTGCATGCCAACATTTGACCTGTTCTCATCTATGGAGAATGTCTGACAGCTAAAAAAGGGACGCATTAAGACATTTAAAAATATGGACTAGAGATGAACAGACTCATTAAAATCCTTGCTTTACAACAGACTCGTCATTTAACCCTGCTTGTCCCTCTTTCCTTTTCTTCCATTTCTCCCTTTCCCTTTCCTCTTTCACACTTGTGAAACCACCACCCAACTCCAAAACTAGACAATTGACATTGTCGTTGCTACAGTGTAGTGCCATATATTTGGTTTTGATGATATGACTCTAATGTGTCTTTGTTTGGGTCTCTTTAGGTTTGTCTTGATTGGAGTTAATGAACTTCTTAGATGCACATATTAGTGTCTTCCTTCTAATTTGAGCAATTTTCTTCTATTATTTGTTCAAAAATTATTTCTGCCCCTTTATGTCACTTGTCTCTTTCTGGGATTCCCATCATGGATATGTTACTGTGCTTGATGGTGTCTCATGGATCTCTTAGGTTTTGTTCATTTTTCTTCATTGTTTTCACTTTTTGCTCCTCAGACTGTATAATCTCAATTCATCTGTCTTCAAATTAGCAGATTCTTTCTTCTGCATGCTCAAACATGCTATTGGACCCCTTTAGTGAGCTTTTCGTTTCAGTCATTGTACTTTTGAGCTCCAGAATTTCTGTTTGGTTTCTTTTAATAACTTTTATTTCTTTATATTCTATTTCTCTACAGATATCCTATATTTTCTGGGGCATTTCCTTTAGCCCTTTGTCCATGGTTTCCTTTAGCTCTTAGAAAATATTTGACAATTGATCTAAAATTTTTGTCTAGTTAGTCCAATATGTGAACTTTATCAGTCAGTTTCCAATACTTCTTGTTTTAATTTCCTGTGAATGAACCATACTTTCTTGTTTCTTCATATACCTTATGCACAACTTGCATTGAAATCTGGATGTTTTGTATATGAGAAACTGTCAACTCTAGAAATCAGAATCATCTGTTTCCCAGGATCTGTTGTTGCTCTCTGTTGTGGGTTATTGTTTCCTTATTTAGTGACTTTTTAAAATAGTCTTGTATTTTCTGCATTCTTTGTCATATTTGGCCATTGAAGTCTCTGTTTCATTAGCTCAATGATCAACTAGTGTTTGGACAGTTACCTTAAATGCCTACAGCCAAAAAAAAGAAAAAAAAACTACTTTCCCAGTCTTTGCAGATGAGCTCTGAGTTTGAGCACTTTTTTAATGCTTTACCTTCTGCTTGTGCAGAGCCTGAAGGCCAGCCCAGGGTGAATGTTTATGGTCGTCTTTGTCCTTTTCTGAGCATGTGTCCAACCTTGAGCATAGACTTCTTGATTCCTCATTATATGAGAGTTTTTTAAAGTGCTTTTTCCTCCATTTATGTCATTTCCCTAACTCTTCCTTCCTAAGCTTCTCAGTCTGTCTGTTGCTTACCCGGAATGTTTCTTGCCCCAGGCTGCTATGGCCAATACCTATAACTTTAAATACTTTTGACAAAAGTCACTCAGGAGGGTGTTGTTCCAACTCCAGTCCTGGTAATGCTATTAGCGCGCTATGATCAAGGGAAAGATTTGTGCTGGTCCTTGAGGCAGCCACCAGACAGACCAATATCCACAACCACAACTCTATGAGAATAGAATCCAAACTCCTCCTTCTGGCACTAGCAATCTGAACCCAGATAGTGGTCTGTCATCTACAAACTACTACCAATCTGAGGCATGGGGATTGGTAGACAGGTAACTTAAAACTTCTTACCACAAAGCAAGAGTTTCTTTCTTCACCAAATTTCCTCCAGTTGTTGTAATTTTTTTTTTACTAGATTCCAGAATTCCACAAAACTTGATTCTGATAGTTTTTGCCAGTTCATTAGTTGCTTGTGGGGAGGGATAAAGTCCTGGAGTTCCATACCCTGCCATTTTCAGTAATGTTACTTTTCTTTCTATTTTCTATTTGTCAGTTTTGGTAGTTTGTGTCTTTATGGAATTTGTCCATTTCCTCTATCTTGTCTTATTTGTTGGCATACAATTGTTCATAATATTCCCCTATAATCGTTTTCAAACCTGTAGAATTGGGAGTGATGTCTCCTCTTTCATTCCTGATTTTGTTAATTTGAATCCTCATCCTTTTTTCCTTGGCAGTCTACCTACAGTTTTGTCAGGTTTTTTTTTTTTCAAGAAAATACTTTTGGTTTTAATAATGTTCTCCATTGTTTTTCTAGTATATATTTCATTTATTTCCACTCTAAATTTACTATTTCTTTTCTTCTGATTTCTCTGGGTTTAAGCTGCTTTTCTTTTTCTAGTGTTTTAAGGTGGAAATTTAAATGTTTGATTTGAGATCTTCATCTTTTTAATAATAAGTATTTAAAGCTATGAATTTCCCTCTGAGCACTGTTTAACTACATCTCATAAGTTTTGGCATGTTGTGTTTTTGTTTTCATTCATCTTAAAGTATTTTGTAATTTCTCTCATGATTTCTTCTGATTAAATGAAAGTATATTGTTTAATTTCTATGTATTTGTAGATTTTCCATATTTCCTTATGTTGTTGGTTATTAAATTGCATGTCATCAGAGAATATTCTTTGTATGATTTCAATCCTTTAAATTTTATGTAGGATTTTATTATGGCCTAGTATATGATCTATCCAGGAGAATATTCCAAGGCTGCTTGACAAGAATGTATATTCTGATGTTGCTTAAAGTATTCTGTAGGTGTCTGTTATTCTAGTTGGTTTGTAGTTTTATTTAAGTGTCTTATTTCTTTTGTGGGGGAGGGATGGGGAGTGATTAGGTGTTTTTTTTTTAATTGAAGTCCTGTGGGTATTGAACCCAGGACCTCATGCATACTAAGTATGCACTCTGTCACTGAACTATATCTTCCCCCACATTATGTCCTATTTCTTTGTTGATATTTTTCCTACTTGTGCCATACAATTTTGAAAGTGTCATTTTGAAGTCCCCAATTATTATCAATTGTCTGTTTTTCCCTTTTACTCTGTCACTTTTTGCTTTATGCATTTTGACATACATGTTTATATTTTTATATATTCCTGATGAATTGACCATGTTATCACTTTAAAACATCTTTCTTGTACTCCAGTAACATTTTTTTGTCTTAAAGTCTTTTTTGTCTGCTATTAAAATAGCCACTCCTCTTTTTGTTACTCTTTTTTGTATATATTTTCCATCTTTTCACTTTCATTGTATTTATTTCTTTGAATCCAAAATATTTATCTTATAGATAATATATAATTGAATAATGCTTTTTTCCCATTCTGCTAAATTTTGCCCTTTGAATGGAGCATTTAATCAATTTGCATTTAATGTAATAATGGAAAGGTAGGATTTATATCTGCCATTTTACTGTTTGTTTTTTTATATATCTTCTGTCTTTTTTTGTTCCTCTATTTCTCCACTATTGTATTCTTTTGAAAAGATATAAAAATATCTTTGTGCTTTCTGGTTAAGAAATCTTAGTTTACAGTCATTTTCTTTCCATATTCTGAAAATATCCCACTGTCTTCTAATTGCCACGATTTTGATTAGAAGTCAGTTGTATATTAGTATTTTTTAATCAAATTTGAAAAGTTTTGTTTATTATATCTTTGAATGTATTTCTCTGCCACTTTCTCTTTCTCATCTCTTTTTGGGATTCTCATTACGTCTATGTTGGTATGTTTGATTGTGTATCAGGGTTCTCTGTGTTTCTCTAAACTTTTCTTCATTTTTATTTATATTTTGTTCTTCAGACTCAAAAATATCTATTTACCTATCTTCAAGTTCATTGATTCTTCAGACAGTCCATATGAGTTGCTCTAGTGAATTTCTCATTCCAGTTATTTTCTATTCAACAGGGGGGAAACTGCCTTTTAAACAAATACTACTGGGAATACTGGATATCCACATGCAAATGAATGAAGTTGGACCTTTACATTACACCATTTACAAAAACTAACTCAAAATGGATCAAAGATCTCAACATAAGAGCTAAAATTTTGAAAATCGAGAAAGAAAAAGGTGGGTAAAACTTCATGTCACTGAATATGGCCATGATTTATTGAATATGACACCCAAAGCATAGAGAAAAACAGTATTAAGTAATTGGTGCTGTTGACCTAAAACAATAAAACGACTAGTTTTTTACCAGCAAAATATATTTATTTGGGAATAGCAAAGAATTGCAATTCAGGACATGCAAGCTATGGCAAACCACAGGCAAAGCCTGGAGAACAAAGGAAAGAATGTTCTTTTATAGAGTAGAAAGGGGTGTTGGGAGGAGCTGTTATACACAAAAACAAAGAGTCCATTGGAGGAAATGAAGTTCTAAGGGTAGTGGCTTTTCGCTGGCTGAGTTGTGACAGTCTCTCATTGGCTGAGATGTTACCAGGCAAGAAGAAATTCTTCCTTCTTACTCCTGGGTAGTAAAGTCCTTACTTTCTTCTTACTGGGCATGTAAAGGTATTTATCCTTCTGTTGGGTCTGCAACTGATATGGTAGGGCATGAGAGCTCCCCCTTCTGGCTGCCTGACTCCATTTTAAAAGAGGTTTCTGTTTATTAGTTTTCACATATTCACCCTTTTGATTAAGATTTTTCTCTGAAAGCATTACTGATCAAGAGTCAGATTTTACCAGATTCAGTGGCCTTTTGCCACTCAATGCTAGGAAAACCTTTCATGGGTGTCATGTCCCATGTTGGAGGGAAAGTACACACATTGGAAACCTACTGAGGTCACATTTGAGTAACAAAGAGGGGTAGGAGGGAGATCACTAATCATTTCCCATCTAAGCTCTGTATCTTAGAATAGTGAATACAGCAAGAGCACACTCAAAGCTGAAAGAATTAAACAGTGCTGTGTGAAGACAAAGTGCAGAAATAAACATGAAGCAATAGCTGATGAACTTTTCACAGAAAATAGACTTGAATGGGCAGCACATGGAACCAAAAGAGGATTATTCTCATGCCCTAAGAGCTAATGGGATTTACCTTGCTAGGTTTTGATTCACTCTTTCTTCTCTCTTATTTCTCCCTTTGGACTAGGAATGTCTATTCTATGTCTGTCCCACCATCGTATTTTGGAAGCATGTAAATTATTTGGTTTCACAGGTTCATAGCTGGAGAGTAATTTTGCCTCAGGATGAACCACGCCTAGAATCGAACCCATATCTCATTTAGATAGTACTTAGACGAGATTTTGCCCTTTTGACTTTAGAGTTTATGCTAGGATGAGTTAAAACTTTTAGGGCTGTTGGGATGAAATGAATGCACTTTGCTTGTGAGGACATAAATTTAGGGGGGCCAGGCGTGTAATACTATAGTCTGAATGTTTATGTCTTCCTCCAAATCGTACATTGAAGCCCTAATCCCCAGTTTGATGGTATTTGGAGATGGGGCCTTTGAGAAGAGATTAGATTTAGGTGAGGTCATGAAGGTGAAGCCCTTATGATGGGATCACTGTCTGTATAAGAAGAGGAAGAGATCAGAGAGATCGCTCTCTCCTCACCATGTAAGGACAGAGCAAGAAGACAGCTATTTGAAAACCAGGAAGAGGATTCTCATCAGACACTGCATCTGCCAAAACCTTGATCTTGGACATCCAAGTCTCCAGAACTGTAAGAAAAAAATATTTGTTGTTTAATCCACCTAGTGTACTGTATTTCTACTGATAGCAACCAGAACTAAGACATTTTGAATTAATCAAAGTTAAATACTTTTGTTCATCAAAGAACACTATTAAGAGAGTGAAAAGGCAACCTACAGAATTAGGGATTTATTTGCACATTATATATCTGATAAAAGTTTAACATTGAGTCAATATAAAATCCTTGTACAACTCAACAACAAAAAGAACCCAACTGAGAACTGGGCAAAAAACTTGAACAGACATTTCTTCAAAGAAGATATGCAAATATCCAAAGCATATAAAAAGATGCTCAACATCACTAGTCATTAGGGAAATGCTAACCCAAACCATGATGAGGTATGACTTCACATCCATTAGGCTGCTATTATAAAAAGAAATTCAGAAAATAATGTGGTAGTGAGAATAATGTGTGGAGAAATTGGAACATTTGTACAAAGCTAGTGGAAATGTAAAATGGTACAGCTATTGTGGAAAACATTCTGACATTTACTCAAAAACCCCACATATAATTACCATATATTCCAGTAATTCCACTTCTGGGTATATACTCAAAAAAGAATTGAGGGCAGAGGCTTACACAGATATTTGTACTTTCATGTTCACAGCAGCATTATTCATAATAGTCAAAAGGGAGAAGCAACACAATTGTTTATTGAAAAATGAGTGGATAAATAATATGTGGTATATACATTCAACGGAATATGATTCAGCCTTAAAAGGAAATGAAATTCTGCTACATTCTATAATATGGGTGAATCGAGAAAACATTATGCTAAGTTAAATAAGCCAGACACAAAAATACAAATACTGTATGATTCCACCTATATAAGGCCCCTAGGATAGTCATATTCATTTAGACAGAAAGTAGAATAGTGGTTACCAGGGCCCAGGGGGAGAGAAGAATGGGAAATTATTGTTTAATGGGTACAGAATTTCAGTTTGGAATGATGAAAAATTTCTGAAGATGCATAGTGGTAATGATTCTACAACAATGTGAATATACTTAATGCCACTGAATTGTACACTTGCAAGTGGTTAAAATGTAAATTTTGTATTATGTTTATTTTTCCACAGTAAAAATCCAAAAAATTGGACCATTTTAAAGTGAAAGGTATTCTAAATTCAGTGGTATTTAGAACAGTCACAGTGTTGTGGAACCACTGCCTCTATTTAGTTCCAAGGCATTTTCATCCCCTCAAAGTAAAAGTCCTTACTCACTAAGCAATTTCCTCCCTTTACCTTCTCCCCCAGTTCCTGGCAGCCACCAACCTGTGTTGTATCTTGTATTGGTCTTCTAGGTCCGCCATAACAAAATCCCACAGATTGAGTGACTTAAACAGCAGAAATGAATTTCTCACAGTTCTGGAGATTGGAATTCCAAGATCAAGTTGTCAGCAGTTTTGGTTTCTCCCGAGTCCTCTCCCCTTGGCTTGCAGATGGCTGTCTTTTCATTATATCCTTATATGGCCTTTTGATTGTGAGTGAACACTCCTAGTATCTCCTCCTCTTCTTGTAAGCACACCGGGCCTATTTGATTTTGGTATCACCCTGTGACCTCATTTCACCTTATTTACTTAAAGACCCTATCTCCAAATACAGCTACATTGGAGATTAGGGCTTCAATCTATGAATTTGTGGGACATGATTCAGTACCTAACATTCCAAACTCTGTCCCCCCTCCAATATTCATGTCCTGCTCATATAAAAAGTTCATCCCATCTCAACAGTCCCCGAAGTATTAACCCATTCCAACATCAACTCCAAGTCCATCTAATTATCATTTAAATCAAATCTGGGTGAGATTTGAGGTATGATTCATTCTGAGGCAAAATTCCTCTCCAGTTGAACCTGTGGAACTAAAGAAGTTATGTGCTTCCATATTCAATGGTGGAACAGGCATAAGATAGACATTCTTCTTCCCAAAGGGAGAAATCCAGTATCATGAGAATTTCCCCCTATGTTTCCTTCTAAAAGCTTTATAGTTTTAGCTCTTAGGTTAGGTTTCTGATTGAGACAATTTTTGTGTGTGGTGTAAGACAAGGGTCCAACCTTATTCTTTTGCGTGTAGATATTCAGTTTCCCAAGCACCATTTGCTGAAAACACTGTCTTTTCCTCACTTTATGGTCTTGGCAACCTGTTCAAAATCATCTGACGATATCTATGCAAGTTAGTTTCTGGGCTGTTTTTTCTATTCCATCGGCCTGTATGTCTGTCCTTATGCCAGTACCAAACTGTTTTGACTATTGTAGCTTTGATAGGGGCTATATAGCAATGATTCTCTTGTGGAGCTTCCAGTGGGAGCACAGGCCTCCCCAAACATTGATTTCTGACTTCCATTCTACAGAACTGTGAGAAGATACATTTCTATTGTCTTCTTCTCCTTCTTCTTCTTTTAACAGCAGCCACCAGAAACCAATACTAATAGTGAGCAGCAGGCACTGTGGCAAATGAGTATCCCTATTTTCACCTTACCACGTTACCACATTAGGGAACTAAGGCAAGCATATAATCCCTCTTTTGTTATTGAATAAATTCCAAATGGCTAGGACAGACCCTTACAATCAAAGTTTTAAGTGTGCAAGAGAAATGTGATTTTTATTAATTTTATTGTTTATATTTTACCCACATTGGAATGAGAGAGTAAATTACATGGTGTTCAATTGAGGAAGTACATCTTATTAAGACATACAGACCCTTCTCTTGGACTTTTATTTATTGTCTTGCTACCTTTTCCATAATATTTAATATGTTTTACATAGTATATATCAATTTTTTTCCTTTATGGTTTCATCTTTTCTTATTTTTCTAGTGTTCAGATAGGCCTTCTCCCCTATGATCTTTTCCCTGAACTCAGATTAACATATATCTATATTTTCTTTTAGTTGCTTCATTGGTTTGTCCTTAATATACTTGACATAAAAATATATGTATACATGGGTAATTCTCAAGCTCTAGTGTGCATCAGAATTACCTGGGAGCCTGTTAACAATGCAGTTACCTGCGCACCATTACCAAAGGGTGGTTCTGGAGTGTGGGGCCAGGATTCTGTATTTTAAATAAGTGCCACATGTGATTCTGAAGCATTTGATAGGCTAGAAAACTTCAAGGAACACTGACATACACTACCTTAAAAGGACCTCATATGTTGATTTGGGGGTATAATTCTTCTTTTCTGATACGTCTTTCACAAGAAAAATATTCTAGATAAATGAAATTACTTCCTTGGGGTCAAACAGTCAATCAAGTGTAGTGCAGAGAAAATAAACCAAAGATATTTTAGTCACAAATTATACCCAGTTGTTCTCAAGTCTACATGTACATCAGAATCACAGTGGGAGCTTTTACAATGTAATGATCCCTTGATCTCACTTCTACTGAGTCTGATTCAATAGGTTGGGATTGGGTCCTGAGTTCCATTTCAAATAATTCAAACCCGAAGCCAAGGTTAGAACATATGCACTAAAGATAACAGCATAAAAATAAGACAGTTGTCTCTTTAAAAAGGGGATGGGCTAGTGGTTAAAAAAAAAAGCCTTATGTGTATGTGTGTGTGTGTGTAAAACATAAAGTGGAGTGTCCAAACTTGAACTAAAGTTGGGACCTCCACTTTAATTTATCTAAGTCCAGAGCTATCATGAACTTGTAGGATGCAGTAAGTACGGAGTAAAATCTAGTTTCCTGAATTTTTTTCCAGTCCCTCAGGTGATTCCAATGCAGTTGGTCTGTATAGCACATGTTGATCAACACTGACATTTATAACAGTACAATGTCCATGCATCAAAACTGAGTCTAAGGAGACATAAATTGTTGTGTTCCTTTTTCAGTTGCAAGCTACAGTCTGCAGGGAAAAGGAAGTTACTTGCTCACAAACGATCAGAGGCAAACCTTGGCCCAGACAGCAAGACTTTTGACACAGTTATAATTAACTATTGTGCTCTACAACTTACCAGACCCTGTGCTAGGCACTGAGGGTACCAGGACAAATGAGACAATATATTTCCTGTGAGAAGGGCAGTCTAGTTAGGGAGTAATGATGACTGGGTGGTGGAACATCCTGAAAAAGTGGTCCATCTGCCATATCCCATATCAGCCTGTTTCCCATTGATCTGTGATTACAGGTCTATCGAGCGCAGCAAAAATCAAAGTAAAAGCAGAGGGAAACTGCTCTGGATCCGTGTAGGTTGGTGTGAGTAAAGAATCCTGGGTCTCCTGCAGTGAGGGTGGTATTGACCAGAACAGTTCTGGGGACTTAAAGCCACCTTCACAATACCTGGGTATATAAAAAGTAAAAAGTTTCTAGCAGTGTCTGCACAGAAAATGGAGAGTCAAGAAGACTGAGCCCTATTCACTGGAGGATAGAAGGAATAGTCCAATTCTGAGCATCCCATCATGAGTGTCACTCAGATTTATCTTGGGGAAGAGGGAGTGAGGAGAGGAAAAAAAGTCTGAGAAAAACCACAAAGGGTTGTTTGGATCCCTAAGCAGCACTGGGGAATTACTCACCTGGAGTAAGTATAACTGTAAAGCAGGCAAATGGGAGACCACTGAGGGCTCCAGAGAAATCAGTGGGTCTTTGTCACCTTTAAGACCCCAGCACATCAGCAGTGTTGGGGACCACTGGAGGGAGCAAAACCTAGCAGAAGGGGAAGTAGTGCCTAGCAGTCATGGCATTATCCAGGAAAAGGAGACACAGCAGCGTAGGTGTACAACAGTGTCTCCTACCTGGCGGTCAGTTGGACTTGCTGGTAGACATACTCCTTGGGTCCTTCACTAAATATGAAGGCCATCCAGAGGGCAGGGGCCTTGCATGTGTCAATAGAGCAGCTAGAGTTCAGTCAGTACCTCATTTGATTCCCACAGTAGCTCTGTAAAGCATGCACTGTCTTCATTTTACAGACACATATGCTGATTTTAAATAAATGTATCTGTAATAATTACCAGGTTTGTGCTTCTAAATTAAAGATCCAGAGGTAGTATAATATTTATGTCTTTAAATTGTGTCTCAAATGTTTATTGTCTCCATCCCCTTTATAAGCTGATTGGTAAGTTATTTGCTTCTTACTTTTGTTCTGACACACATGATACATTTTGGAAAAGTGAGGGAAAAAGATAATCAAGAAAAAATAAAGAAAAGGCTGCATTCTGATGTGTATATATATAATACACGTGGTTTTAAATGAGATAGTATATCTACAGACAGCTTTTTAAACTGCTTTATTAACTCTACAATATGCGATAGACATTTTTGCATGCAAGTTGATGAACCTCCCCTGCTGACAGAAAAACCTACAGAGTAAGTCAAAAGTCAAAATGAAATCTCCAATCAGAAAAATGACAGAATACCAAAGGTTCACAGTAAAGGCTACATCAAGAAAATGAAAGTTTGAGAAGCAGGGGATTTATGATCATTAACCTCAGCCTTCAAGGCATAAGGCAAAACTCATCATGATGATCATGGTGAGGGGGATCTCCAATAAGAATGCGCAGACTGTACCTCAACTGAAGCTCCCTAATTTTCCTCCTTAGCTCTCTCATCTCCTCCATGAACCTTTCCATATCATCTGCATCTCCATCTATCATGTCAATGTTATTGACAAGCCTATTGGGCATATCCTCTCTAAAATCCTGAGCAGGTGGAACCCAATCCCCTCTAATGTTTCCTCCAGGTCCCTGGCCATCTCCACCTCCCAAAGGGTGGGCTTCCTCTTCATTCTTCACTGGAGCCTGCTCCTCTCCTTTGCTTTCCTCGGGGACATTTTCCATCTTGAGATTTTTTTTTTCCTGCTTCTTCCTAGGAGACAAAAGTACTGAATGTAACAACAGCTTTCAGAGCTCTAACGGCAAAGGTTTTCCCATCTGAGAGACTGCATGTGCCCTCTAGGGGGCGCCCCAGAGCCGGCCCTGCCATAAAGCCCAGCATTTTCTCTGAAAATTCTTCCCTGGGCCACTCCTCCACCAAAACATAAGATGGGTGGTGGGCTGGACAGTGGTTGAGAGACCAGGCTTTAGCTTCTAGAGATCTTGATAAGCCCTTCAGGGGCATCCCAGGGCTTGTCCCTCTACTCCCGTCTTCCCTCACTAGCCACAGGCCCACTGTTTCTAGACTCCTGCCAGGTCTCTCCTGCACTTAACTAGGGCAGGTAGGGCTGGGAGTCTCCCAGATTTTGTTCTGATCCCTTATTCCCCCTACGCCAGAGGGCCCCAGGCACTCCCCCCTCATACCTGCAGGGATCAGAAGCAGTCCTCCTTTCTTAGCCTTGAAATCTGCTGCACCAACGGACCTAAAGACCTGCAGACGGAAATGCAACAACGGCCAGGATTTTTCATTTGATTAAAGGACAAGTATCGGGGGCAACAGCTCCACAGTTGACTTAGGACTCTGCTAGTCAAATGCTGCTGCCTTGTCTTTCTCCTCCATCCTGTCACACAGCTTCTTTTCCTGCCCCGCGACACGCTACCTCGCCTTCCAGAAATAGGTATTGTAATCAAAGATGGTTATTTCCAAACCAGTTAAACCTCTTCTTTGGGACCCTTATCTCCACTATCTCGTCCTTCCCGTCACCTAATTACAATTTCTTGAATGCAAATGTATAACTTGTGGGGCGGGGGAGTCCGAAGAACTTGTTGGGTAGCTACGTGGTTTATTTATAAAGAATTTCATTATGGGTATCTGCCAAGACCTTTTGGGACCCAGTGGCCTTTCTGGAGCTCACCCTCCTACCACTGCCCACCATTTTATGCATCAAGATGGAAGGGGGAAGAGGTAACGTGGGCACTGCAAACCTGTACCGGGGGCGGCGTCAGCGCTTTGTCATGCTTACCCCAGGGTCCGCAGGCAGCTCCCACGCTTATGCGGGCCTGCAGGGACCAGAAACTGTTTTTCGCCGCCACCCACCCCCCACACCCCCGCCTATATCTCTAAATCTCCTGATCGATCGCCTCCTCCGAAGGGATGTGCTTCTCAGACCTAATCCCTATCCTTATCCTCTGCATCAGCCGCCCCGGTCCCCGCTCCCCTCTCCCCTCCCCCCAAGTTCCCGCAGCCCACCGTTTCCGGCTCCAAAATGGACGGAGGGTGGAGAAGAAATACCGGGAACGGAGCCCTAGACCCGTTATACAGTCTGCCATCCCCAACCCAGGGTCACCGGTTGCGCGCCCCTCCTGTCGCCCTGCAGAAATCAGGCCGTTTCCTCGCGGTCTCCGTTTCTGGTCCTTCCCTTCTAGATGTCATCCGACCGCCCACCCCCTAGGAGATCCCAACTGGTCCCCATTCTCAACCCTTGGCCCCTCTGGATCTCCTCCCTCCAAGACTTCCATTTCTTGCACCAAACGGGTGGACATCGGGGAAAGGTTAGAGAGAATCCAGTCCTGGACCCGCTCTGATCTTTCCCTTCAGGCCCCGTTCCCCTCCCCAGTCAGCGCCCTCCAACCTGCCAAGGATCGGGGTCAGCTCCTACGACTTCCTCCTTCCCAAGACTCGCCCGCCTTCAAGGCAACAGCGAGCCGGCGCACAGCCACAAACGACTCCTGACCGCAACTGGGAGGAGAGAATAAACCAAGCGTCGGCTCTAGGTCTCGTAAGGGCTACGTCACTGTGAGCTCAGATCCCCAATTATGGTTCGTACCTGCAGTGCGGCAGAGGGTTGGGAGCGGGAGCATGGGCGGGGCCACCTTTCTCCTCTTTTCGTCCTCTCCCCACCAATACCACTGGGTACTGCCCATCCCTTATTTATTTATTTGTTTGCTTGTCTATTTATTTTCCTGTTTAGCAATCTTCAACACCAAAGAGGTCATAATATTTTGTCGTTTGTATTTGCTTTTTCCCTGATTCTTGCTGGAGCTTTTAAAGAATTGCTTCTTCCTTTTCTATACCATTAAATGCCCACTTCTCTCCCCTCCACTTCCCAGCAAGTAAAGTCCAGAATTTCCCCTAACAGTATTGGTTTTGTCCTAGGCTGGAACCGTGGCGTAGGAGGCGGGGGCAAGGCTAGAAAGTCTGGAAAATAGGTTGGAGGTCAAAATTTTTTTAAAAAAGTCCATCTTAGTTAATTCTCTTTCTATTTTTGTTTTGTTTTGTTTTGTTTCGTTTCGTTTTGTTTTGTTTTTAAGAGAATGGGTGATTGTTTTTTGTTCTGTTTCTCATCAGCATGCATATATTTTTTGGTTATAATTAGACAATACAGTTATTTTTAGTTGAAAAATAAGATTCGAGTTGTAAAAACTTGGCAACCTGTTTCTGCTAATGAATCATCCTATAAATATAGACCCTCGGGACAGTACACCACCTTCTAAGGACTTTGAAATGTAAACCTAAGCTGGTGGTTTCCCTTGTGAAGCGTCTCTGTGCAGGCCTTTTATGAGATGAGGCAGTGAGTCTAATGGAGTCTTGCTAGTGGAATTTCAGATCTTGAGACCTATGACAAATTTCTGGTCTCCTCTAAATTATATCTTAATTATATTAACGCGCCTTCACTTTACAAAAAGCCTCTAGCATGGCCTCTAACATAGAGCAACACTGAGGTGTTCCAACAATTCAGAACGATAATTTGGGAAAGTTATGCTGATGGATAAAAATTACTGTGAAGTTACAATATTAAAACAATATTATAGCAGAATAAATATAGAACAAATGAAACAGGAGAAAGCCAATTTTCAAACCCAAATATGGAGAAATATTAGTAACCTGATTGAAATATTTTGAATCAGTGGGGAAAGGTTAGATTACTGAAGAAATGGTGCTGGGATAATTGGTTAGCTATTTGGGAAAAAAAATGAAGTGTGTTATTCCTGTTATACACTTAAATACAGACGCTAAATATTTGGATTAAAAGATATGAAACCATTGAAAATAGTATATAAAAATGTTATTTTGTATATAATTTTAGGATGAAAAAGGTTTTTTTTAAATATAGCACAAATGACAGACATAGCCAAAAGCTAGTCAGCCCAATCCTGCTGGGAACCCTCTAAGTCTAAGGAACCATATAGAATGCTCCTCAGAATTATCCCAATTAGAGATGGGAAACTGGAGTATTCATCCACAGACGTGTGTCCTTTATTGGTAGATGTTATACCAGAATGTAAAAATCTCTGGCACTTCTAGGTTGTCCTAAGCCTGGGCTGAGCAAGCTCCCAAGGTGCCAGAAAAATCTGTCAGTAAAGTTTAGAAATACAAATGAGGTAGAAGGACAATATCATCATTATCCCTGCCTCAAGAAATATACCATTCACATTTTACTCCAAATCACTCCAAATATTTACCTTCAAAATAAAGGTAAAACACACACATCCATTCCCACGGATGTTTATGGATATTGGGCTGTTTGTAGTTTTCACTATGAAAGATAGTGTTGATTGAACTTCTTTGTACATAAAATGTTTAATACTAACATGAAGGTATTAAGTTCCTAGAATGCTCATTGCTGTATATGACTATGGATGCTTTTAATTGTCATAGAAATTGGCCTTGAAAAATATTGTCTCAGTTTGGGATCTATAATGTATGAGCATTCCTGTTTTCTTTTCTTTTTTTTAACATTTTTTATTGATTTATAATCATTTTACAACGTTGTGTCAAATTCCAGTGTTCAGCACAATTTTTCAGTCATTCATGGACATATACACACTCATTGTCACATTTTTTTCTCTGTGATTTATCATAACATTTTGTGTATATTTCCCTGTGCTATACAGTGTAATCTTGTTTATCTATTCTACATTTTTGAAATCCCAGTCTATCCCTTCCCACCCTCCACCACCCTGGTAACCACAAGTCTGTATTCTCTGTCCATGAGTCTATTTCTGTCCTGTATTTATGCTTTGTTTTTGTTTGTTTCTTTGTTTTTGTTTTTGTTTTTTAGAGTCCAATACTAGCAATCTCATATGGTATTTTTCTTTCTCTTTCTGGCTTACTTCACTTAGAATGACATTCTCCAGGAGCATCCATGTTGCTGCAAATGGCATTATGTTGTCAGTTTTTATGGCTGAGTAGTATTCCATTGTATAAATATACCACCTCTTCTTTATCCAGTCACCTGTTGATGGACATTTAGGCTGTTTCCATGTTTTGGCTATTGTAAATAGTGCTGCTATGAACATTCGGGTGCAGGTGTCATCCTGAAGTAGATTTCCTTCTGGATACAAGCCCAGGAGTGGGATTCCTGGGTCATATGGTAAGTCTATTCCTAGTCTTTTGAGGAGTCTCCACACTGTTTTCCACAGTGGCTGCACCAAACTGCATTCCCACCAGCAGTGTAGGAGGGTTCCCCTTTCTCCACAGCCTCTCCAGCATTTGTCATTTGTGGATTTTTGAATGACGGCCATTCTGACTGGTGTGAGGTGATACCTCATTGTAGTTTTGATTTGCATTTCTCTGATAATTAGTGATATTGAACATTTTTTCATGTGCTTTTTGATCATTTGTATGTCTTCCTTGGAGAATTGTTTGTTTAGGTCTTCTGCCCATTTTTGGATTGGGTTGTTTATTTTTTTCTTATTGAGTCATATGAGCTGCGTATATATTCTGGAGATCAAGCCTTTGTCGGTTTCACTTGCAAAAATTTTCTCCCATTCCATAGGTTTTCTTCTTGTTTTACTTCTGGTTTCCTTTGCTGTGCAGAAGCTTGTAAGTTTCATTAGGTCCCATTTGTTTATTCTTGCTTTTATTTCTTCTAGGAGAAAATTTTTGAAATGTATGTCAGATAATGTTTTGCCTATGTTTTCCTCTAGGAGGTTTATTGTATCTTGTCTTATGTTTAAGTCTTTAATCCATTTTGAGTTGATTTTTGTATATGGTGTAAGGGAGTGTTCTAGCTTCATTGTTTTACATGGTGCTGTCCAGTTTTCCCAACACCATTTGCTGAAGAGACTGTCTTTATTCCATTGTATATTCTTGCCTCCTTTGTCAAAGATGAGTTGACCAAAAGTTTGTGGGTTCATTTCTGGGCTCTCTATTCTGTTCCATTGGTCTATATGTCTGTTTTGGTACCAGTACCATGCTGTCTTGATGACTGTAGCTCTATAGTATTGTCTGAAGTCTGGCAGAATTATTCCTCCAGCCTCTTTCTTTCTCTTCAGTAATGCTTTGGCAATTCTAGGTCTTTGATGGTTCCGCATTCCTGTTTTCTTATGTGTTCACCAACACTGGTTTATTATATTTTTAAATTTTTGTTTTATTTTATTTTTCATTTCATTTTGTCTTATTTCATTTATTCTTAAAAAACTTTTGTCATGGTCATCACATAATGTTTTCTAAACCTGCCACATCATAACAGATACCTGAGATTAAGATTCCCAGACCCTTCTCTCAAGATTCTAGTTCAGTAGATTGAAGCCAGGCCTGCAAACTTGCATTTAGGTTCTTTAGACAATCCTTAATATTAGGATTGGGAATCCATGTCATAGGCAAAAAAAAAAAAAAAAACAAAACAACAACAAAAAGCTCCCATTGTTATGTAGTGCTTGTTTGAAAAATTATTATGAAATAATTTCAAAGTTACAGAATGATTTGAAAATAGTGCAAGGAATCCACACATGTCCTTCACTGTAGTCCCCAGTTTTAACATTTTGCTACATTTACTTTATCACTTTCTTTTCATCTAGAAAGGCATATTATTTTTTTCTGAATTGTTTGAGTCAGGTAAAGATCAAATGGTCATTTAAAAAAATTTAGTTTAATTCATTCTATATGAAATTTTCTTAAAGATGAGCCTAATTTTTGTCTTTGGAGATTTCTTATATAAAATATATGTGTATGTATATATGTATATATGTGTGTGTGTATATATATATATATATAAACTTGTGTAAAGATAAATATTTTAGTGTGTAGTCTTACTAAATGTTCTCTACTCACTACCATACTCACATAATTTATTTATGCATCTATTTTAATGGAATAATATATCATAAACTGTCCTGCTACTTGCTTTTTTATTTCCTCAAATATGTTTTCAGGGTAGTAACAATTTAACTGCTGTCCCTGTTTTCAATGTCTAAAAAGTGTTCAAATTACCATAATTTATTTAACCAATCCCCAATTTATTCATTTTGGTATTATTTCCATTTATTTACAGTTACTAGTATACTGTTTCAGTAAATGTGTATATGAAAATGGCCCTCCGGAAAGGTTGTCTGTTCACATTCTCACCAACACAGGTTGTAATCAATCATACTGATTTAGGAAATATTGGCATCATATAAAAGTATGTTGAGAGAATATAGCATATCTCCATGTTTTTATAATATATATAGTTTGAAAATATATAATAAATATATGTGTGTATGTATACGTATAATCACAGTTATTTTATATACCTTAAATTTGTGTATGTATGTATATATGTAATACATCCACGCCTATATGCATGCATACACAAACACACAATGCATTTTTCTTAGAAATCATGTTTTTGAGATTCATCTGTGCTTATATATATAGACATAGGTCATTTATTTTTATAGCAGTATAGTATTCCATTGTATAATTGTAATTCATTTTTTGTTTTCCTGTTGGTACACATTTAGATTTTTTTCCCTATTTATTCTACTACAAGCATAGTTTTGGTCAACATCTTTGTGCATGGATCCTTTGTACTTCCTTCACTTGAACAGCAAAATTATGTTTTTGTTTTGTTTGTTTTTAGTTTTTAGGGTTCTTCTTGTTGTTAAGCCTGATCTGCCAGGATTTTATAAATCTACTCCTTCTTGGATGACATCTTAGATATGTAAATAACACCTAAATACACAGATTCATCCTCCAGAGGTTTTAATTTAGTAGGTCTGGAATGGGACATGAAAATTTGCATTTTAAGGAGTACTCCAAGTAATTCAGAGGATCAGGCAAGTTTGGGAAACACTTTGATGAATTTTTAAAAATCATCCCATTAATTTGCTGATGGGTTTTCTTTAATTCTTACTGTAATTCAGCTTCTATTTTTAAACATCTTTGTTATCCTTAATGATTGGGTTTTAAAAAGTAAAGTAATACAGACATGAATAATGTAGAAAGTGAAGGAGTTTGCTATATATTCTTTCATAAATTTTATTTTGTATGTATTTATGCATAGAAATATTTCCTTAGCTCAAGCAAGGATGAAATAATACTTAAAATTGTTCTTTAGTATTCAGGATATTGCATAGCTTCTAAACAGAGTAACACTTAAAAACAAATTTTTAGGTTGAAGGGAAAGTTCCAAACTGAATACATTTCCCTCAAATTTCTGTACAAGCAAACAATCTATTTTGGTAAACCCTGAAATTGGTTAACACACACACACGTGCACACACATGCACACACATACACACACATTCTTCATTGATCTGTAATTACTGTTTCTTCCATTTTTATTTGTCTCTGTTCTTTTTAAATTGTTTAATTTTGAGGATTGTATTGTTTTTCAAAAATAAAACCATCCAGTTTTGTGTATATTATTGGAAATCATTCTCTCTGCATATACTTATGTAAAAGAAAATGTTATTGAATCAGGCAAGAATTGCATCATAAATGTGAATTTCTCCTTTAAGAAAGGCACAGAACTATGTTGACCACCAAGATTAAAGCTTGAAGAAAAATAAAGTTTTAAAGTCACTACGTTTTTCCCATTTACTTGAAACAAGAAACTACTGTTCACGGCTCAACTAAGTTTTCTAAAAAAATAAATACAACTTTCTTTCTCATGCTAAAAGTTGTAAAATTTCATGGTGATAAGAGATCATTTGTTCTTTTGTTGCGTCAAATGCTTTAAAACATTTGAAACATTGTAATATAGCATGAGTCACACAGCAATGACTAGTGGGAAAATTGTTTTAAAAATTCTATCAGCCAGTGTAAAACATTTCTTTGTTAAGCTTAGATTTTGTTAAAGAAAGCTTTGTATTCAAATGCTACTAAAACTCAGTCTTTCTTGATAACATTAACAAGAATAATTTAAGATAAATCTCCCTTCTGCAGTAGAAATAAAGAAGATTCTAATGGCTTTCCTAATCTTAAACACACCATGGAAATTGTTTTCTTTATTAAAATATATTACTAAAATAATACGTAATATATATTATATGCACATATTTAATTGCCTCCTATGTAGTTTTCTGAGATTGTTTTAATTCAACAGTATATTTGGACACATTTCCATGTCAGTAAATATAGTAAATCCTGTATTAGTTTTCTATTGCCTTGTAACAAATTACCACAAACTTAGAGGCATATCCAACATACCTCACAGTTTCTATAGGTCAGAAATCAGACACAGCATGGCCATGTGTTCCCTGCTCAGAGAATCCACAAGGCTGAAATCAAGATGTTGGCTTGTTGTGTCCTCATCTAGTGGCAAACCTAGGGAAAAATCTGCTTCTAAGCACATTTTTATTATTGTCAGAATTCAGTTCCTTGGGGATGCAAGACTGAAGTCTCAGTTTTCTTACTAGCTATCATCCAGGGACTGCTCTCAGCAACCAGAGTCTGGTCTCATATCTTACCATGTGGTTCCCGCAATCCCAGCAAGAGAGAACTACCCTTATTTCAAATCCTTCTCACACTTAAAATTTCTCTGATTTGCACTTCTGCTGCCAGCTGGAGAAAATTGTCTACTTTTTTTTTAAATTCCTAATGTTTGTTTGTTTGTTTGTATTTATTTATTTATTTATTTATTTATTTATTTATTTATTTATATTGAAGTCTAGTCAGTTTACAATGTTGTGTCAATTTCTGGTGTACAGCACAATGCTTCAGTCATACATGAATATACATATATTCATTTTCCTATTCTTTTCACCATAAGCTACTGTAAGATATTGAATATAGTTCCCTGTGCTGTACAGAATAAACTTGTTTGTCTAGAAAATTGTCTACTTTTGAATGGCTCAAGTGATTAAGCCCAATCTACCCAGATAATCTCAACATTTTAACTGTCAATTCATTCAGGATTTTATTTTTTTTAATGGAGGTACTGAGGATTGAACCCAGGACTTCACACATACTAAGCATATGCTCTACCATGAAGCTATACCCAACCACCTTACCCCTGGGCTTTAATTACAGGTGCAAAATCAAATTGCAGAAGTGCCTTGATTATTATGTGTTAGAATAATGAGAAGTCTAGAATCTTGTGGGCAAACATCTTAGAATTCTCTCTAGCACAGTACTTAAACCATTTTTTAAAATTTAGATACAATTTTCTGACATGAAATTCAATATTTTAACAATTTGAAAGTGTATAACTCAGTGGCATTTAGTACATTAACAGTGTTTTGCAACCATCACCCCTATCTAGTTCCAAAAATTTTCCATCACCTCAAAAGAAAACCCCATATCTTTTAAGCAATCATTCTCCATTACTCCCTCCCCACAACCTCTGGCAACCACTAATCTGCATTCTGTTTCTGTGGATTTTCCTAGTCTTGTTATGTCATATAAATGGAACCATGCAATACATGACCTTTTGTTTCTGGCTTCTTTCACTTAACATAATGTTTTCAAAATTCACTCATGTAGTATTACTACTTCATTCTTTGTTATAGCTGAGTAATATTATATTGATTGATATGCTACATTTTCTTTATCAATGCAGCAGCTGATGGACATTTGGACTATTTCCATCTAATGGCTACTGTGAATAGTGCTTCTGTGAAAATCTGTATACAAATTCCTGTCTGAATACCTGTTTTTATTTTTATTTTTTGTATATATCTAAGAATGGTATTGCTGGATCATAGGGTAATTCCATATTGAAGATGTTGTGGATTGATTTCTAGTCACTGTTTATTTCTTATATGATCTTTATTATTTCCTTCTTTCTGCTAGTTTTGTGTTTAGTGTGCCCCTCCTTTTTAATGTACATGCTTATAGCTATACGTTCCCCTCAGTACTGCTTTAGCGGCATCCTATAAGTTTGGCATGCTGTGTTTTTGTTTTCATTCACCTCAAAATATTTTCTAATTGCCTTTGTGATTTCTTCTTTGACCCATTTTTTGTTCACTAGTGTGTTTTAAAATTTGCTCATTTTTGTGAATTTTCCAGTTTTCCTCTGATAATGATTTCTAGTTTTATCCATTGCTTTTGGAGAAGATATTTTGCATAATTTTAATCTTTTAAAGTGTATTGAGACTTGTTTGTGGCCTAATATATGGTCTATCCTGGAGAATGTTGCATGTGTGTTTGAGAAGAATGTGCATTCTTGTGTTGTTGGGTAGAGTGTTCTGTATATATGTTTGGCCTACTGGATCTTATAGAGTTGTTCAAGTCCTCTGTTTTCCTTATTGATCTTCTGTATAGTTGTGCCATCCATTAGTGGAAGTGGAGTATTAAATTCTCCAACTATTATTGGAGAATTATTTCTCTCCTCAATTATCAGTTTTTCCTTTTTATATTTTGGTGGTCTTTTGTTAGGTGTGTGTATGCTTATAATTCTTATCGTCTTGATGAATTGACCCTTTTATCAATATATTATCTTTCTTTATCTCTTGTAATTTTTATTTTTACTTACTGTTGATTTTGTCTAACATTAATATAGCCACCCAGCTCTTCCTTGATAACTATTTTCATGGAATATCTTTTCTATCAATTTACTTTCACACTATTTGTGTTTTTGGATCTACAATGAGTCTCTTTTAGACAGCATATAGTTTGATTATGTTATTTTATTCATTCTTTTAATGCTTGTACTTCAATTGGAAAGTGTAGACCACTCACATTTACTAATTACTGATATGAAAAGACCTCTCTGTCATTACACAATTTTCTCTACATATCATATCTTTTTTGTTCTTCAATTCTGCCATTGCTTTCTTTTGTAAGTAATTTATATTTTTTTCATAGAGGTTACTGTGGAGATTACAGTTAGTATCTTTAATGCATAACAATCTAGTTTGAATTAATACCAACTTAATTTCAATTGTTTGGATCAATTTTGCTTATATATAATTTTATCCTTTCCCTTTATGTTGCTATTGTCATAAATAACATCTATATACATTTTGAGCCCATTAATATATATTTACAATTATTTTATGCACTTATCTTTTAAATCATATAGGGAAAAACAGAGGCATTACAAACCAAAAATACAACAAATACTGATGTTTATTTTTACCCACATAATTATCTTGACTTTTTTATTCATATGATTTTGTGTCAAAATTTCTAGTGTACATGGATAAGGAGTACAACATTTTATTCGTTGAGTGATGTAGTGGGTAGGTATTTAGGATGGAGGACTGATGAAATATATGTGAGAAATGTAATAAGGCCAGTATACAATTCCTATTTTTGTAAATCTTAAAAATATGTATTATATGTTCTTTGAGAAATAATTCAAATAATACAAAGTATGTGAATTAACAGTGTGGGAACTGCCTTACTCACTTCCACTGACTCTATTAAGCCAGTGGGCATCCCTTGCAAAAGCCCTGTTAGCCAGGTAACATCCTTACTTCTGCCAGCCTCCAGGTATGGCATCTGGCTTAGTGACACTGTCTCCAAGGCTTCTCACAAGAACAACATGTGTTCTTGTTTATCCGGTTTTATTTACAACTGTCTAGGTCTATACTGAAGAAATGTGAGTGCAAGGGACTGCCCGGGTTTGAGTGGTGAGGTAGAGCCTTTTGGTCCTGGCCCTGTTGTCTCAGGATTTGAAAAAGTAATCCACAATATACAACATACAACATATAACATCACTTACAGAACAAACAACATCACTCTTTATTTTGAAAAGAAATAGGGATTCTGGGTAGGATAAATAGACAGAATAACCGGCCTTTTGGGTGGATGAGTCAGTCTTCCAAGGAAAGCTTTAGCTCTCTCTCTCACTTCAGTCACAGGCCAGACAAAAGAGAAAGAAAGATTAGGATGATGATTACAAGTCTGGTGCTATTTTGTAGTTGTTGTTTACAGGACCGTGGATCATTTCATGAAAACCTCTTCTGAGACCTTGATTATAGCTTGTAAGAAGTGAAGAGAGGAAGTTGAGGGGATCATCAGTGCCAAAAGTCCTGAGTTTCATCCCCAAATCATCTAACCTCCACTTTCTTGGACTCAAGTTCCAGATCTCACCTTGGGAAGAACAAGAATCTTAGTGGCTCTGATGTAGTCCCACTGGTTGTCACGAAGGCATCTGGAGTGGATGAAGGATAGACAGCATTCATTAGGACCAAAGTGGAGACACACTGACTGCACAGTACCAGCTCCCAATCTATGTGACAAAAAATGCCTTCAAATTTGCTGTGACATATGCCCTGGATATGGATAATGGAACAGAGTCCATGGAATTCAGAATATTACTGTATACATGTTCCAAGCACAAAGGTAGTTTAATTTGTACTGAGAAAGATGTTCTGGGTACTGAGTGATTTAAAAAAGAGAATGAATATAGTCGTATGCATAGTGGAACATCTTTTTAGTTGAAAAATTGCTTATATACATAATCATTTAATTAGGATATATTTATAGAGACTTTAAAAAAATCTATGAGTTCCCATTATTTACTCCCCTGATATTCCCATCACTCTCTTCTAACACCAAATACATTTTATCTTAGACTGAGTGGAGAACGCCTGCACTTTTTCTAGCTACTCCTGGGAGAAGTTGGGCATGGAGCTGGAGGAGGGTATGGGTGCTGACTTGAAGTAACTGTATGTCTCTTTGGGACTAGTGTTCCTCACAATCAACTAATCATTACAGATATTTGACCTCACACAACTGTGGGAGCTGAGTAAGTAGTTTCTGTAAGGCTGTCCCTTCAAATCTGATTCTGAAGCTTAAAGATCAAAGTGCAAACGGTCAGAAAGACAAGCTAGATATAGCCTGGGGGAGAACAAGAACAAGCAATAATGCATAAGCACAAGCTGGAGCCCTTGAGGACAGACTATGTATGTCCTCAGGGTCTCTACAGTTAAGGGCATGGGTGTTATGGAGAATCTGGGGCCCTTAATCATATATCTAAATACACATGCCAGACACAGGAGTCGAAAAATCAGAGGACCTAGGGGAAATTTAGAACAGTCACAGGCTTGGCCAATGTCTCACACCACACTGACGTGAGTCAACCAATAAGCAATGTCTTTGAACTACAAAGAGGCAGTGTCTTCATTTCCACCCTCAAAATCTCCCGTGATAATCTCTCTTGTGACTAACTCTAACCACTTACATACAGGTAATTGAATCCTAGAAAATGTAGTCTACTCTATCCAGGTTGACAGATTTAAAACGGCCATAATATGATTCCATTTATAAGACATTTTGGTAAAGGTAAAATTATAGGGATAGAAAACTGACCAATGGTTGCCAAGGACTACGTGTGGATAGAGGTTGTGACTACAAGGTGGCATGAGGAAATGTTTTGATCTGATAGAACTGTTCTATCTCCCATCATCCCCACTGAAATGAGGGTGACCATGTCAATGACAGGATCTCCCATCTCATCTGTGGCCCACACAAGTAGCCACCTCAGAACACTTCAAGATGAAGATGCCCTCCTCACTAATATGTTTCTCAAAGCTGTGGGGAAGGGAGTGTCCTCTGAGTCCCTACAGCAGCTGCTTGGTCCACCGACTTACATTGACTTCAAAGGCATTTCCACTCAAATGACCGCAGGTGGTGACTCTTGCAACTGTTTCACCGTTGCGTGCCATGGAACACCAAAACTTCATGCCCTCATATCAGCTGGATCCTTGCTATCTTCAGATCCACCTTGGCCAGATAACTTTTCCCAGATCCCCACTTCCTTCAGGGCCTCTGGCTTGCAGCCAATTTTGCTGTCAAGTACTGTATTAATCACAGTCCCCACTTGCCTCTGCCAGGTATTCATTCCAGCTATTTTATCTTTAATAAAACATATTATATCACTTACAAAAACTCAGTGAACGTCAAAAAAGTGGGCTTGGACGGTGCAAGGCAGGGGAAGCCCACTCATGCTATGGGACTGTTATAGCTGAAATACTATTGCTGTCTACATGCTAACCAATATGTACAACAGAGACTGAATTCCAGGCACTCTTCTGTGACTGCTCATAAAAACCAGAGGCCCCTCCCATCATACATAGTTCACCATATCATTGAGCCAAATGAGGCTCCCATGTCATTCAGTTACATCTCCAAGTCTCAGGATGGTATGTGTGTTTGATACACACATGCACACAAACATACACACACACTCATATAAGTCTACTTTCTTGGTTTTAGTCTTTTAGTCTCTATAGAAAAGAAAAGCATATGAGTGTTTCCATATGTTGGAACAGTTGCCAAGCGATCTGATTCACAATTGATTTCACCGAATGTTATAATTTTTGCCATTTTAAATGGTATATTCAGACTGAAAATTATATTTTCCATTTGTTACAATTAGTTTGTGTATATTAAACTTACACTCAACAGACTTATTGATCTCTATCACTAATTTTAATTTTCTGTAGCCTCTCTGGAATTTATATGATGATAAACATATATTGACAGCTTTATTTTCACTTGTACACATTTATTAATTCATGCATGTATAGCTGCATGGATATATTTTGGCTTACTGGATTGCCCAGGAGAGGCTACAAAGCTGAAAAGAAGTGGTCATATAAGTCATTTTTGTCTCTTTTTTGACTTTAAAGGGAATGCACTTGATGTTTCACTATTAAGTATGATGTTTGATGTAGTTCATTCTTTTTTTAATATTCACTGTCAGTTTAAAGAAACGCCTTTCTATTTATTAACTGCTGAGAACTATTGTTATTGTCATTGTTTAATGCTAACTGGTTGTTTATTTTTTGTAGGCCTTTTTTATCACTCCTGGGCATATATTCAGAAGGAACCGTACTTCAAAAAGACACCTGCACCCCAATGTTTATAGCAGCACTATTTACAGTAGCCAAAACATGGAAACAGCCTAAATGTCCATCAACAGATGACTGGATAAAGAAGAGGTGGTATATTTATACAATGGAATACTATTCAGCCATAAAATCGACAACATAATGCCATTTGCAGCAACATGGATGTTCCTAGAGAACGTCATTCTAAGTGAAGTAAGCCAGAAGGAGAAAGAAAAATATCATATGAGATTGCTCATATGCGGAATCTAAAAAAAAAAAAAACATAAATACAAAAAAGAAACAGACTCATAGACATAGAATACAAACTTGTGGTTGCCGGGGGTTGGGGGTGGGAAGGGACAGACTGGGAGTTCAAAATTTGTAGATACTGACAGGCATATGCAGACTAGATAAACAAGATTATACTGTATAGCACAGGGAAATATATACAAGATCTTATGGTAGCTCACAGAGAAAAAAATGTGACAATGAATATATGTACATTCATGTATAACTGAAAAATTGTGCTCTACACTGGAATTTGACACAACATTGTAAAATGACTATAACTCAATAAAAAATGTTAAAAAAATACTGGATATTTTGTGATAATTGTCCTTTCCTCCTTCCTTTATTTCACTAAGGGGCTCAATTACATTACAGATCTTCTCATGTTAAACCAACATTGCATGCCTGGGATTAAACACAGCTCTGTCATATTGTATTTCCTGTTTTAGCCATGGCAGGACTTAGGTTGCTATTAATTTATTTATACCTTTTGCATTAATGTAACTAACTGAGATTGGCTAATAATTTTGCTTTCTCATATATTATTTGTCAAGAATACTTTTAACAATATATACGATTTTCTATTCCATTAGTATGGAAAGTCGTGGTTTTCTCTGGGATTTATCTGTTGAATCTAAATTTTAAATTTACCAGCATATCTTTTTAATAAGATTACTGTATCTTTTTAAGCTTTGCTGAAACTGCAAGCATGACAGCTTTTTTCATTCCAAAAGTGACTCATCTGTACCTGTCTCCAATTTTCTTGACCCCTGTTGCCAGAGATTTCTCTATTATCTTATCTCTTTAAAGTGCTGGCATGTAGGAGTTTTTGGTTGAACTCTTGTCATCTGTTATCAATTTCATCAATTTATACTCTTATCCTTACTATTTTTTCCTTGAAGATAGTGGAAAGACAAGAGATTGCATTTTATTAAGTAAATGACCAATGAGCAATCTTTTCATCTACCATCAGGTTTTATTTTCTGATTTTTATCCTTGAATATAACAGATACTCAAATATCCAATACACTCATCTGTTTGGAAGAGACCTGTGGCTCAGCAGTGCTGGTATTTTCAGTCAGTGCTACTGCTCTATTTAATTCCACCATTGGCACATCAGACGATTAAGGAAGAGGGAACTGGAGCAGTGAAGTAATAGAGTCTACTCTAAATACACTTGACTCTTGAACAACACAGGTTTGAACTGCATGGGTCCGCTTATGCGTGGATTTTTTCCCCAACAAATACACAAAAAAATACGTGTAGAGAATCATGTATAAGACTTGTATTGAAGTAGATAGCCTATCCTTACCTGACATAGGCAGAAGGTGAGTGACATTTAATATCAAATTAATAATGTTTAGTTTCCTTATTGTTTTATAACTTTTCTTTCCAATAATTCCATGACTGTACAGTATGCCTCTCTCTCTCTCTCTTGTAATTGTAGAAACTGTATAGCTGTCTATTATCACCACAGGTAAGTGTTTTTAATATAACAATGCTCCCAATGCTATATTATGAAGATGACTGTAATACTGTATGCCATAAAAGTTTTAAAGTGATTCATCCATTAGTATATAGACTAGGCTACCATGAAGCAATGGTATTGATCACCACAGGCTACTGTAAAACAATCATATTGCAGCTTCTTCCTTCTCAAATACCTGTAAATAAATATGAATTTCTTTCTCACATCATCTTTTTACTTTTGATGTCTAGTATTAGTAATATGTATAACATCTACAGTGTTTTGTATCATATAAGACAGTATTGATGTAGTTACTGACAGACAGATGATTCATCTTGTAAACAGATGAAACAAACTTTCAGTATTGAGAAGTACAGTACAGTACTGTGAATATATTTTCTCTTCCTTATAACTTCTCAATAACGTTATCTTTTCTTGGCTTACTTTATAGCAAGAATACACTATATAACACATATAACACAAAATATGTGTTGATCGACTACTTGTGCTGTCAATAAGGCTTCCAGTCAACAGTAGACTATTAGTAGTTACATTTTGGGGGGGTCAAAAGTTCTGTGCAGATTTTCAACTGTGCAGGGGTCAGCGCCCCTAATACCCGTGCTGTTCATGGGTCAACTGTATTTATGTATTTCACTTAAGAGAGAGAATAGCATACAATATAGCAAAGTGTAGGAAAGAACATCCACTTTGAAAACATCCCTGTCTAGACTCAAATCTGGGCTCTCTCACTTATTGCTCACATGATTTTACGCAAGTACTCCATCTCTCTGAGCTCTACCTGCATCGCGCAGTAGTCAGGGGTGTTGTTTGCCAAGTTGTTTCCATTTCTTCCCTGTTCCAGGCACCTGGCAGTACTGTACTTCTTGCTTTATCCTCTTTGTTTGGGCGGGGCCATATATGTGACTCATTCTGGCTAACGGGTTTGAGGGATATGTGTTATTTCTGGTTCAAAACATATGGTTTTTGGTTTGAGACCACCCCTTAACCCCAGGGCTCTCTTTCCCTCACAGCACAGTGATTGATAGCTTTTGAGATGGTGACTGCTCTGTCGATTTGGGTCTCTAAATTATTCCAATAAGAATAGATCAAATCTCCTACAACCACAATTCTGTAATGGGCATGCACCTGCCATAGACATGGAGTGGGAATGAGGCATATGCCACACTGAGGTTTGGGGATTGTCTATGACCACAGCACAACCCAGTCTCTCCTGACTCTTGTATCTCATCTGTAAATTAAAATAACACACTCCCAGGATTTTCCTGAGATTTAAATGAGTTAACTTACATAACGAGGTTATCACAGTGCTTGACATAAACAGGAATTTAAAACACAGCAGCTTTGATTATTAACTAATAATAACAAAACTACTTTGGAAGAGTGTGGAACATCTGTTTAAAATAAGAGGTATTCCTAGGTCGTAAACCTGAGCAGAAGCTTTTTTTAGCCTTAAAAATATACTCATACCTTCAAAGAGACATAAATAACTTACAAGTTTTCTAAAGTAACTGCTTTAAGAAAAAGTGGGGGAAAATGGTCACACTGCCAAGGCAATTTACAGATTTGATTTAATCCCTATCAAATTACCCAGGACGTATTTCACAGAACTAGAACAAATCATAATAAAATTTATATGGAACCACAAAAGACCTAAAATTGCCAAAGCATTACTGAAGAAAAAGAAAGAGGCTGGAGGAATCACTCTCCCAGACTTCAAACAATACTATAGAGCTATAGTCATCAAAACAACATGCTATTGGTACAAAAACACACATATAGACCAATGGAACAGAACAGAGAGCCCAGACATGAACCCACAAACTTCTGGTCAACTCATCTTTGACAAAGGAGGCAAGAATATACAATGGAATAAAGACAGTCTCTTCAGCAAATGGTGTTGGGAAAACTGGACAGCACCATGTAAAGCAATGAAGCTAGAACACTCCCTTACACCATACACAAAAATAAACTCTAAATGGATCAAAGACTTAAACATAAGACAAGATACAATAAACCTCCTAGAGGAAAACATAGGCAAAACATTATCTGACATACATCTCAAAAATGTTCTCCTAGAACAGTCTACCCAAGCAATAGAAATAAAAGCAAGAATAAACAAATGGGACCTAATGAAACTTACAAGCTTCTGCACAGCAAAGGAAACCATAGGTAAAACAAAAAGACAACCAACAGAATGGGAAAAAGTTTTTGCAAATGAAACCGACAAAGGCTTGATCTCCAGAATATATAAGCAGCCCATATGACTTAATAAGAAAAAAATAAACAACCCAATCCAAAAATGGGCAGAAGACCTAAACAAGCAATTCTCCATGGAAGAAATACAAATGATCAATAGGCACATGAAAAAATGATCAATATCACTAACTATCAGAGAAATGCAAATCAAAACTACAATGAGGTATCACCTCACACCAGTCAGAATGGCCATCATTCAAAAATCCACAAATGACAAATGCTGGAGAAGCTGTGGAGAAACGGGAATCCTCCTTCACTGCTGGTGGGAATGCAGTTTGGTGCAACCACCGTGGAAAACAGTATGGTGATTCCTCAAAAGACTAGGAATAGACTTACCATATTACCCAGGAATCCCGCTCCTGGGCATATATTCAGAAGGAATCCTACTTCAAAATGACACCTGCACCCCAATGTTCATAGCAGCACTATTTACAATAGTCAAGACATGGAAACAGCCTAAATGTCCATCAACAGATAACTGGATAAAGAAGAATTGGTATATTTATACAATGGACTACTATTCAGCCATAAAAACCGACAATATAATGCCATTTGCAGCAACATGGATGCTCCTGGAGAATGTCATTCTAAGTGAAGTAAGCCAGAAAGAGAAAGAAAAATACCATATGAGATCGCTCATATGTGGAATCTAAAAAACAAACAAACAAACAAAGCATGAATACAAAACAGAAACAGACTCACAGACTTAGAATGCAAACTTGTGGTTGCCAAGGGGGCGGGGGGGGTGGGAAGGAATAGACTGGGATTTCAAAATGTAGAATAGATAAACAAGATTATACTGTATAGCACAGGGAAATATATACAAGATCTTGTGGTAGCTCAGAGAGAAAAAGAATGTGACAATGAATTATATACATGTTCATGTATGTGTAACTGAAAAATTGTGCTCTACACTGAAATTTGACACAACATTGTAAAATCATTATAAATCAATAAAAAATATTAAAAAGGTGCGGGGCATCTCATCCCTCATTTTCAACTGGGAGAATGAAATCTCATTTTTAATTTTTATGCGTTCTTACAGTATGTCTCTCTAAAATGCAGTGTAACCAGCAAACTTGCTGAAGCCCTTAATTAGCTTGGTAGTTCTTTTGTAAAATCCATCGAATTTTCTACATAGGTGATCATGTCTGCAAATAAAGGCAGTTTTTCTTCTTCCTTCCCACCACCATCCCAAAAAAGGGGTATTGTGTCTGCTGATCCTGACAGGAAAGTTGCATCTTGCTTTCCGGAGAGGACAGTATATTTGTCATATAGATAAGACTTTCTAATGTTTTGCACTTATGCACTTATTTTTGCTACCACGCTATCAGAAACATGCTTAGAAATTGGAGTTATCTCTGAAGAATAAAAAAAAGTGAAAAGATTTAAGCAGGAGAGACTACAGGATGAGATAAGATAAAATGAATTAAAGAGCAATAATTAATTTCTTAATGAGAAGAAGAATAGAATATAATTATTATAAACATATATTACCTGGTTCTTTGTAAACAAAGGTACAAAGTTTTAAAGTGGTGGACGATTTAGTTTGGACAGTTTCCCAGAATATTTTCTGAGGAACACTATTTCCTCCAATGCTCTGTGAGAAAATATTTCATTCCCACGTAAGTTGGGGAAACTATCCCTTCCTTTGAGATTCATATTGCATATTACCATATTATCTAAAAAAAAAATCCTACAGTATGGAAATTAATTTACCTTCAGTCCTGTGTGTCCCAGACTTCGCTAACGTGGAGTACATTTTTGTCGTTGCTGTTTTTGGCCCTAGTAGTTTGGAGAACAAGCTTGGAAGTGCTGAAATGAGAGAAAAATAAAGGGGATTATTTAAGCTACGTGTAATATAAACTATCACAAGTGACAATATTCTTGAACTGCGTGTCAAAAAGTGTAAGCACGATTTCGCTATTTGCTCAACTTTACTCATTCAATACTACTTTAATGATGAACCAGGGCCCTGCTGCTGAGAGATGACATAAAATCCACGAACCACTGCCGCCCCTCCGCCGCCACCCCACCCCCAGAGGCAGGACATCGTCCTCCTCCACTTCACTCTCTGCCGACTCTGCGACACCAGCTTCCGTGGCTCCAAGTTCAGGTCACACACACCCACAGGCTTTCTTTGCCAGATGTACGAGTTAAGCCACGCTCCGAAGCCACTCCCTACCTCCTCCGTCCAGTCTCCTCTCCGGGCCCTCTGCTCTTCCGCCAGGCCTTGATCTGAGGTCGCTTGGGCGCCCCCAGAAGCCCAGTTCTCTGAGTGAACTTCTAGTACCGGCGGGAGCCCCTCCTACCCGAGTACCGCCCACCACGGAGGGATAGAATAGTGGGTGGAAAGGTTAGTACCCGAGCCCGAGTCTCGTCAGAGTTCCCCCTGAGCTAGAGCGCCCCCACAGGTCTAACGGTCTTCTGCACCTATACGTCTGACTCCGCTGAAAGCCAAGCCGGGCTATAGCTCAGTAGACTCTCCTTACACGTCCACACTCAAGGGACGCACCCTAGTGCACGGCCATAGGCGGTCCCATCACCTCGGGAACCACTGAGTTTAGGAGACCTCGATCTTCACGTGTCTGAGAGACCCGAGTCTCACGTGACCACATCCTGGCACGTGGCCGTAGGAGCCACTTGACCAATAGCGATAGAGAAGCTGCTGTGCTGACGTGATTGCTAGGGCTTTGTCTGCCACGTGTGGTGGGAGCCACGTTTTTGCCTCTATGTGGATCTACAGTTTCGTTGCCCACAACCTTCACATGACAGAGACGGCTGAACTGGTCATGTACCCTGGAGAGAGGGGTACCAGACCATAGCATCCATGACCTAAGTAGTAGATCACCAATGTGACATCAAGGGCTGAAGCTTCCACATGCTGGTAGCTACTAGGGGTCACATAAGAGAAGGATCCACGTGACAGGAAGGGTTTAGGAGCCCACAGTACTCTAGTGACTTGAAGAGCTGGATCTACCTCATGATCATAGCAGCAACAGGGCCACATAACCTTTGGCTTGAGGAGTCCATGGTACTGACAGGACAAGTAGGTCTGGGCCTGCCACATAACCATTGTCCACTTGATGGCAGCACCCACATGGCCCGCAGCACCCACAAGGCCTGCAGCCTTTGGAACCCACAATGCTCCAGTGCCTGGGAGGACTGGGTCAGCTTCCAGAGAGTAGGGGCCAAAGATATGAGGGTTCTCTTTGATCTGCTTGTTTCAGGAGAACTTTATCTTCAGGAGAACTAGTGATCTGAGTTTGCCCACATTCCTGGTCCCCTCCACACTCCACATGACATTAGTGGCTCCAGGTGGCCTTCTATAGCACACAGATTGGGCTTTATCTACTCCCATCCCTCTTTAATGTGTTAATGTTATTTCATTTTTCTCTAGATAACACATGAAATTAAATACATAACAAATTAATACATAATGATTAAATAAGTCCCCCCAAAACCCACAATCCTGGGCATACTGTAGAAACTACTGTAAGAGCCTAACTAGTGGGTACAGGCCAGCACTGTTGACTTCATGTAGGTCTAAAGGAAATTAAAGCAAATCTAATGAGTTTTAGTTGTTAATTTGGGAAGAACAAGTGTGTAGTGATTACTACTTGCCACGCACTTTAAAAGGATAACTCACCTAGAGAGGTAACTGTATAGGTTAGGTATTGTTACAGAACTTTACAGTGAGAAGATTGAAGTATAGCGGTATTAAATCAATCAGTTGGCTAAGAGGTCACAGATAATGTAGGTGGCAAACCAAGAGTTGCCCACAGGTCATCTGGCTCCAGGCTCTGTGTTCTGGTCACTTGCCTGACTCCTCAATGGAAAGAAATATGGGGTTCAGCCTCCCTGATTCAAAAAATGTGGCAAACAAGCCTCAGGTACTAAAAAGCTGAAATCGTGAGAAGTCTTTTTGAAATGCCAGGTAAATAATTTCAAATACTATGAGTAATTAGAGCCAGTCAAAGAGAAGTCCATTTAATGAACTCCATTTGAGGTTTATGTATAAATATAAACCTATCTCTAATATGTGAAATGTGTATATGAGAGTGTTGTATAAATTGCTTGATGTTAGATGAAAACATTTCCTTCTTATAAATAAACACTGAAAAGGAAACTATCCTAATGTTTAATCATTTTACTTGTCCCCTTGTCTGATTTACAACAGTTACAAATGAGTGGAATCTGAATTGATCAGGTTTTACAGTATATATGCTGTCTGTGTTCCCCAGAAAGCACACAGAAAGGAGTAGAAGAATATATACTGCAGGGTTATTTTAATTGCACTTCCACAAACACTTCTTTTTCTGATTTGTTTGGGAAACTGCAGCTTTGTCAGTATGTCCAGGGTAAGTTTGATCTGATCATTCTGGTTTGCTGGCTTAGGCAAGCAATGCTCTATCTATGTTGGTGTTATTTCACTAGGTCCCTGCAGTGTGGTCTGGCTACATAAATGAGCTGAGGAAAATGCAGCAGACCAAAGTTTCCACTGTGGTTAAAGTTGAGGAATTTAGAAAAGACAAGAATCTGTGGTTCTAGGCCTATGGAATGATGTCATAAGGTTTGGAGTGAAGAATGGTAAGAGAAGACAGTATTTGTACAGGTCGGTGTGTCTCGTGTAACTAGGTGACAATTAGACTTATGATGATCATTGTGAAAGGTATAGAAATACAGAATCACTATGTTAAGTACCAGGAACTAATATAGTGTTGTGGATCCATTGCACTTCAAAACAAAGTAGGAAACAAACAAGCTCATAGAAAAGGAAATCAGATTTGTGGTTACAAGAGATGGGAGATGAGAGGAGGGGGAATTAGACAAAGTTAATCAGAAGATACAAACTTCCAGTTATACATAAGTACTCGAGATGTAATATACAACATGATAAAAATGCTTAAGACCACTGTATGTGTTTCATACCACATGTGTGTGATATATGAAAGCTGTTAAGAAGGTAAATCTTGCGAGTTTTCAACACACACAAAAAATACTTCTTTTCTATTTCTTAATGTTGAATCTATATGAGGTGATGGAAGTTCACTAAATTTTTTTTGTGGTGACCATTTCATGATGTATTAGGTCAAATCATTATGCTGTACACCTTCAACTTATACAGTGCTGTGTGTCAATTATATCTCCATAAAACTGGAAGACATACAGGTAGATAAATAGATTAACTAGCTAACTAACTAACTAACTAACTAACTAAATAAATAAATAAATAAATAATGGAGTTCTAAGGCATTTGGTCTCCTGCAGGAAACAAAATGAATCTCTGAACTTCTCTAGTCTGCGTTTGTGACCCAAACAAAGTAGTAGAGGATTTTTTTCCCCATAGAAACAGCAGTAAATTATTTGAATGTCTTGTTATCCTCCAAAATAATATTCAGTGATTCCCTATCTGACAAGTCATTTAGGTCATTCTTTCAGTCTTCTGAGAACAAAGAATTGGAAACCACCAGACTTCAAAAGGAATTTCTAATCATGTTATTCACATTGTTAACACCACACCAATAAAATTTTTATTCATCCCTTTGCTTAGTGGTCTAGAGATTGTCCCCTTTACTGTGGTTTCTAAGGGAAGGCATGGCAAGGTAGGTTAAACAAGTTCAAGATGAGCTAATTTGGGTATTTTCCCTGGGCACTGAGAGGTAGAATTTTTCTCTAGTTGTTTGATATTTATACATGGGGTAACTAGGCTAAAGGGATAATGGCCCAGAGTGTAACAGCCCTGTGAGAGCCCATAAACAAGGTGATTCTTGTGGGGGTAGAGCTCTGTACTGGTTGTTTTGCATAAGGAAAGCATGCTCACAGGCTCACAGGCAATAGTCTGCTATCTCTAGGAATTAGCTAGCCTTGGGAGGGGCAGTCTCTCCAGTGACAGCAAGGCCCCAGATGTCAAAACATCAGAAAATACAGAACATGAGAAGGCACGATTAATGCATAAATAAAACAGAAATAGCCTCTGCCTGCATGGTCTAGTGCTGTGTTGTCCAATAGAACATAGTATAAACCACATCAAAACAAGGAAAACCCAAAAAAGTTCCTCAAAAAAGTGAATTTACTTTTAAATAATTATTTCATTTAAAAGTTAAAAATATTTAATTTCAACATGGAAACAATATACATTAATGGTTACTTACTTTTAGGTGTTTTGGGGAAGGTCTTTGAAATGCAGTGCATTATTTCAATATGTAAGAATTATGAACAAATTATTAAATAATTTTTCATAGCGTTTTTATTGAAGTATAGTTGATTTACAATATTATATTAGTTTCAGGTGTATAGCATAGTGATTCAGTATTTTTGAAGGTTATACTCTATTATAAGTGATTACAAGATAATGGCTATAATCCCCTGTGCTATGCAGTATATCCTGTTGCTTACCTATTTTATACATAGTAGTTTGTATCTCTTAATCCCATACCTCTAATTTGTCCTTCCCACCTTCCCTCTCCCCTTTGGTAACTACAAATTTGTTTTCTATATCTGAGAGTCTGTTTCTGTTTTGCATACACACTCATTTGTATTATTTTTACATTCCACATATAAATGATATCATACAGTAGTTATCTTTATCTGATTTATTTCAGTAAGCAGTAATATTGTCTAAGTCCATCCACGCTGCAGCAAGTAGCAGAATTTCACACTTTTTTATGAAAAGAGTAATATCCTATTGTGTATATATGCCACATTTTCTTGACCCATTTGTCTTTTGATGGGTGCTTGGGTTGCCTCCATATCTTTGCTATTATAAATAGTGCTGGGCTGCTATGAACCTTGGGATGCATGTATCTTTTTGAATCAGTTGTAAATATTTTCATTATTTTTCTGGATATACATCCAGAAGTGGAATTGCTGAGTAATATGGTAGCTCTTTTGAGGAACCTCCATACTGTTTTCCATAGTGGCTACACCAATTTACATTCCCACCAACAGTGTACAATTGTTCCCTTATCTCCATATCCTCTCCAGCATTTGTTATTTGTAGACATTTTGATGATAATCATTCTTACCAGTGTGAAATAACTCGTTGTTTTGATTGGCATTTCTCTAATAATTAACAATGTTGAGCATATTTTCATGTGCCTGTTGGCCATTTGTATATCTTCTTTGGAAAAATGTCTATTCAGGTCTTCTGCTTATTTTTGCTTGATGTATTTTTTCACTATTGAACTGTATGAGCTCTTTGTATATTTTGGATATTACCATTTGTCAGTAACATCATTTGAAAATACTTTATCCCGATCCATCAGTTGTCTTTTCATTTCCTTGATGGTTTCCTTTGCTGTCCAAAAACTTTTAAGTTTAATTAGGTTCTATTTGACTATTTTTGCTTTTATTTCTTCTCCTTAGGAGACTGATCCAAGTGAATACCGGTACAATTTATGTCCAAGAGTGTTCTGCCTATGTTCTCTTCCAGGAGTTTTATGGTTTCAGGTCTTACATTTAGGTCTTCAAACCATTTTGAGTTAATTTTTGTATACGGTGTGAAGGAAAGTTTTAATCTCATTGTTTTACATGTAGCTGTCCATTTTTCCCAGCACCACTTCTTGAAGAGACTATCTTTTCTCCATTATGTATTCTTGCCTTCTTTGTTAGAGATTAATTGATCATAGGTGCATGGGTTTATTTCGGGCTCTCTAATCTGTTCCATTGATCTGTGTCTGTTTTCGTGCCAGTACTACGCTGTTTTGATTACTGTATCTTTGTAGTATAATCTGAGGTCTGGAAGGGTGATACTTCCAGCTTTGTTCTTTTTTCTCAACATTACTTTGGCAATTTTGGGTCTTTTGTGATTCCACATGAATTATAAAATTGTGGGTTCTAGTTTTGTGAAAAATGTCATGGGTATTTTGATATGGATTGTATTGAATCTGGAGATTGCTTTGGGTAGTATGAACATTTTAATAATGTTAATTACTCCAATCTAAGAGCATGGGCTATCTTTCTGTTTATGAATATCATTTTCAGTTTCCTTCATAAATGTTTTATAGTTTTCAGTGTATATGTCTTTCACCTCCTTGGTTAAGTTTTTTTTAAACATTTTTATTGATTTATAATCATTTTACAGTGTTGTGTCAAATCCAGTATAGAGCACAATTTTTCAGTTATACATGAACATATATATATTCATTGTCACATTTTTTTCTCTGTGAGCTACCATAAGATCTTGTGTATATTTCCCTGTGCTATACAGTATAATTTTATTTATCTATTTCTACAATTTTGATATCCCAGTCTGTCTCTTCCCACCTACCGCCATCTTGGCAACCACAAGTTTGTATTCTATGTCTGTGAGTCTATTTCTGTTTTGTATTTATGCTTTGTTTTTTTTTTTTAGAGTCCAATACTAGCAATCTCATATGGTATTTTTCTTTCTCTTTCTGGCTTACTTCACTTAGAATGACATTCTCCAGGAGCATCCATGTTGCTGCAAATGGCATTATGTTGTCGGTTTTTATGGTTGAGTAGTATTCCATTGTATAAATATACCACCGCTTCTTTATCCGTCATCTGTCGATGGACATTTAGGCTGTTTCCATGTCTTGACTATTGTAAATAGTGCTGCTATGAACATTGGGGTGCAGGTGTCATTTTGAAGTAGGATTCCTTCTGAATATATGCCCAGGAGCGGGATTCCTGGGTAATATGGTAAGTCTATTCCTAGTCTTTTGAGGAATCACCATACTGTTTTCCACGGTGGTTGCACCAAACTGCATTCCCACCAGCAGTGAAGGAGGATTCCCGTTTCTCCACAGCTTCTCCAGCATTTGTCATTTGTGGATTTTTGAATGATGGCCATTCTGACTGGTGTGAGGTGATACCTCATTGTAGTTTTGATTTGCATTTCTCTGATAGTTAGTGATATTGATCATTTTTTCATGTGCCTATTGATCATTTGTATTTCTTCCATGGAGAATTGCTTGTTTAGGTCTTCTGCCCATTTTTGGATTGGGTTGTTTATTTTTTTCTTATTAAGTCATATGGGCTGCTTATATATTCTGGAGATCAAACCTTTGTCGGTTTCACTTGCAAAAACTTTTTCCCATTCTGTAGGTTGTCTTTTTGTTTTACCTATGGTTTCCTTTGCTGTGCAGAAGCTTGTAAGTTTCATTAGGTCCCATTTGTTTATTCTTGCTTTTATTTCTATTGCTTGGGTAGACTGTTCTAGGAGAACATTTTTGAGATGTATGTCAGATAATGTTTTGCCTATGTTTTCCTCTAGGAGGTTTATTGTATCTTGTCTTATGTTTAAGTCTTTGATCCATTTAGAGTTTATTTTTGTGTATGGTGTAAGGGAGTGTTCTAGCTTCATTGCTTTACATGGTGCTGTCCAGTTTTCCCAACACCATTTGCTGAAGAGACTGTCTTTATTCCATTGTATATTCTTGCCTCCTTTGTCAAAGATGAGTTGACCAGAAGTTTGTGGGTTCATGTCCGGGCTCTCTGTTCTGTTCCATTGGTCTATATGTGTGTTTTTGTACCAATAGCATGCTGTCTTGATGACTGTAGCTCTATAGTATTGTCTGAAGTCAGGGAGAGTGATTCCTCCAGCCTCTTTCTTTTTCTTCAGTAATGCTTTGGCAATTTTAGGTCTTTTGTGGTTCCATATAAATTTTATTATGATTTGTTCTAGTTCTGTGAAATACGTCCTGGGTAATTTGATAGGGATTGCTTTAAACCTGTAGATTGCCTTGGGCAATGTGACCATTTTAACAATATTGATTCTTCCAATCCAGGAGCATGGGATATCTTTCCATTTTTTAAAGTCTTCTTTAATTTTCTCCTTCAATGGTTTATAGTTTTCTGTGTATAATTCTTTCACTCCTTGGTTAGATTTATTCCTAGGTATTTTATTACTTTGGGTGCTGTTTTAAAGGGGACTTTCTTTTTCTGTTGATACATCATTAGTGTAAAGAAATGCAACTGATTTTTGAACGTTAATCTTGTAACCTGCTACCTTGCTGAATTCTCCAGTCAGCTCTAGTAGTTTTTGTGTGGACCTTTTAGGGTTTTCTACATATAACAACATGTCATCAGCATATAGTGATACTTTTACCTCTTCTTTTCCAATTTGGATCCCTTTTATTTCTCTCTGTTGCCTGATTGCTGTGGTTAGGACTTTCAAGACTATGTTGAATAGGAATGGTGACAGTGGGCATCCTTGTCTTGGCGCAGATTTTAGTGCAAAGCTTTTGAGTTTTTCACCGTTGAGTACTATGCTGGCTGTAGGTTTGTCATATATAGCTTTTATTATGTTGAGATGTGTTCCCTCTTTACCCACTTTGGTGAGAGTTTTTATCATAAATGGGTGTTGAATTTTATCAAATGCTTTTTCTGCATCGATTGAGATGATCATGTGGTTTTTGTCCTTCCTCTTGTTGATGTGATGTATTACATTGATTGATTTGCGTATGTTGAACCACCCTTGTGTCCCTGGGATGAACCCCACTTGGTCATGATGTATAATCTTTTTTACGTGTTGTTGGATTCTATTTGCTGATATTTTGGTGAGATTTTTGGCGTCTATGTTCATCAGTGATATTGGCCTAAAATTCTCTTTTTTGGTGGTGTCTTTGCCTGGTTTTGGTATCAGGGTGATTGTGGCTTCATAGAATGAGTTTGGGAGTATTCCCTCCTTTTCAATCTTCTGGAAGAGTTCTTCTTTGTATGTTTGGTAGAATTCCCTGGTGAAGCCATCTGGTCCTGGACTTTTATTTGTAGGGAGGTTTTTATTGCTATTTCGATTTCATTTCTAGTGATCAGTTTGTTCAAGTGGTCAGTATCGTCTTGATTCACTCTTGGTGGACAGTATATTTCCAGAAACTTGTCCATCTCCTCTAGGTTATCCAGTTTGGTTCCATATAGTTTTTCATAATAGTCTCATATGATATTCTATATTTCTATTTTATTTGTTGTAATTTCTCCATTTTCCTTTCTTATTTTGCTAATTTGTGCTCTCTCTTTTTTCTTCTTTGTGGGTTTGGCCAGAAGTTTGTCAATTTTATTTACTTTTTCAAAAAACCAGATTTTGGTTGCATTGATTTTTCCTATGGTCTTTTTAATCTGTATTTAATTTATTTCCTCCCTAATCTTTATAATTTCCTTCCTTCTGCTGCCTTTTGGGGTTTTTTGTTCTTCTTTTTCTAGTTCATTCAGCTCGTGTGTTAAATTGTTTATTTGAGATTGTTCTTTTTTGAGGAAGGCCTGTATCACTATAAACTTCCCTCTTAGCACTGCCTTTGCTGTGTCCCTTAAATTTTGTGTGGTTGTGCTTTCATTGTCATTTGTCTCAAAGTATTTTTTAATTTCAGCTTTGATTTCCTCATTGACCCATTGGTTTTTTAATAACGTATTGTTTAATCTCCATGCTTTCCTTTTTGTCTCCTTTGTTTCTCTGTTGTTGATTTCTAGTTTCATGGCATTGTGGCCAGTAAAGATGCTTGAGATAATTTCTGTCTTCTTAAAATTGTTGAGGTTTCTTTTGTGCCCAAGTACATGATCGATCCTGGAAAATGTTCCATGTGCACTTGAAAAGAATGTATATCCTATTTTTGGGGGGTGTAATCCTCTGAAAATATCCACCAAATCTAATTTTTCTATTGTATCATTTAATTTCTCTGTTGCCTTATTTATTTTTTGTCTGGAAGGACTGTCTAGTGATGTTAATGCGGTGGTAAAATCCCTGACAGTGATTGTATTCCCATCAATATCCCCCTTTATCTCTGTTAGTAATTGTTTTATGTACTTAGGTGCTCCTATATGGGGTGCGTATATATTAACGAGTGTAATATCCTCATCTTGTAGTACTCCTTTAATCATTATAAAATGTCCTTCTTTATCTTTTTTATGGCCTTTGTTTTAAAGTCTATTTTGTCTGAAATCAGTACTGCAACACCTGTTTTTTTGGCTTTTCCATTTGCATGGAATATCCTTTTCCATCCTTTCACTCTTAATTTATATGTGTCCTTCTCCCTAAAGTGGGACTCTTGTATGCAGCATATTGAAGGTTCTTGCTTTATTATCCAGCCTGCCGCTCTATGTCTTTTGACTGGAGCATTTAGTCCATTAACATTTGCAGTAATTAATGATAGATGTGTGTTTATTGCCATTTTGAACTTATCTGCAGTTGATTTGGTACTTCTTCTTTGTTTCTTTTGTGGTTTGGTAATTTTCCTTTGTATTATCATGGATTTTATTTAGTTTTTGTGACTCCCTTGTAAGTTTTTGGCTTGTGGTTACCTTTTTTTGTAAGTCTATTAGCCCATTACTATAACTGTTTTTATTAAACTGATAGTAACATGATCTCAAACCCATCCTACCGAGAACAAAAAATTTAAAAAAGAAAGAAAAAAATTCTATATTTTCCTGTCTCCCTCTCCCACTCTCATTGATTTGTATGTCTTCTTTTATACTTTTGTGTTTGTTTTATTTGTAATTCATGAGTTATCACCTTTCCACTTGTGAGTTTCTGATTTCTGTAGCATCCTGCTGCTTTTCTATTTAGAGTAGACCTTTCAATGTTTCTTTTAGCATGGGTTTAGTGTTGCTAAACTCTTGTAGCTTTTTCTTGTCTGTGAAATTTTTATGTCTCCTTCTATTCTAAAGGATAGCCTTGCTGGATAAAGCATCCTAGGCTGCATCTTTGTTTTCATTCAGGACTTTGAATATATCTTGCCACTCCCTTCTGGCCTGTAGTGTTTGTGTAGAGAAATCAGCTGAGAGCCTTATGGGGGTTCCCTTGTAACTCACTCCTTGCTTTCTCTTGCTGCCTTTAGTATCATTTCTTTATCCTTGACTCTGGCCATTGTGATTATGATATGTCTTGGTGTGGGTCTATTTGGGTTCTTCCTATTTGGGACCCTCTGAGCTTCCTGTACTTGGATATCTGATTCCTTCTTTAAGTTTGGGAAGTTTTCAGTCATGATTTCTTCAAAAACCTTTTCAATCCCCTTTGATCTTCCTTCCCCTTCTAGGACCCCTATTATGGAAGATTGGCATGTTTTTTATTATCCCATAGGTCCCTTATGCTATTTTAGTTTGTTTTTATTTGTTTATCTTGTAGCTTTTCTGATTGTCTGCTTTCTATTGTCCTGTCTTCTAGGTCACTAATTTGTTCCTCTGCATTATCTAGTCTGCTTTGCACAGCCTTTAGATCATTCCTCATCTCAGCCAATGAGTTTACCAGTTCTACTTGGCTCTTCTTTATAGCTTCAATTTCATTTTTGATGTATTTTATACCTCTAAACACTATCTCTTTTAGTTCCTTCAGTACTTTGATCATCCTTTTTTGAAATCTTGATCTACTAGGCTATCAATGTCTATTTCATTGATCGTTCTTTCAGGGGATTTCTCTTGTTCTTTTAATTAGGAATGGTTTCTCTGCTTCTTCATCTTGCTCATACCTCTCTGGCACTGTGGTTTATGGAGTATCAGTTATGATAGTGGTCCTTAAGGAGTTTATCTATCTAATGCCTATGTAGGAATAAGACTTAGAAAAGAAAAAAAAAGAGAGAGAGAGAGAAAGAATTTTAAAAGAAGGGAGAAAAAAGGTTTGAAAATAGTGTACAATGAATAATAGAAGAGCAAGTTGAAGCAGAATTTTAAAAAATAATAGTAATAAAATAATTTTTAACAATTTAAAAGGGATTAAAACTGGGGATATATATAATTGTTTAAGAAGTAAAAATTAAAAGTGTAATAGAAAATAGAAGAGGTAAAAACAGATTTTAAAAAAAGGGGGGAGGGGCGGTCGGTGTTCTCCTGGAGACTGTGTGCTTTTAATGTGAAGTCTTTCTATCTTCGTCCTGTTTTGGAAGCTCAGCTTGCTGTTTCCAGAGGCTCTCCATTGGCGCCCTCGTCTGTGCTGCTCCCAGTGCCTGTCAGCAAGCAGATCGCACCTCTACCCAACACTGGATCAGGTGCAGCTCTCCTTTGTTGTGGGCGGGCGGGTCACTGTGCCTCCGGATGCCGCAGTCAGATGTTGCAGACTGGCAGGTGGGAGGGGGGGTCGCGCCCCCTCCCATCACCACGGTCAGGGGCTGCGTTCCTGCCAGGAAGGCAGGGGGCCGCCCGCCCTCTCCCAGCACCAGTCGCTCTGGTGCTTTCTGCCACTGTGTGCTCCGCCTCGGGTTGGCGCTCCACAGGCCGGCTCAGGGAAGACCAAGGAACAGCCCTGTCCCTGCTCCGAGCCAAAATCCAGCTCCTTGTTTGTCTTGGCAGAGCAAGTTCTCTGAGGGACCAGTACGGAAGGATCCTATCTGCCTCGGGCTGTAGACAAGTCTCCGTCTGGCCCTTGAGGCTGCTTAGTCCTTAGGTGCGGATGCAGTTTTCGCCTCCGCCCCCACCTGGGTGCTAAGCGCCGGAGGATATGGCGGCTGTGCTTGAGCCCCACCTCTCTTCACCCGAAAACTTTCCACGGGTTTTCAGAGATGGGGGTATGCACCCTTCCCCCCAGGGCACATCAGCCATGTTGTTTTATGGATGGCCTGGGTTGTTCTGCCCTGTGCACCCACAGCCACAGCACGCAGCCCCCTGCAGTCCCCCCGGGCTGCCTCAGTGCAGCTGTCCTGGTCCTCCTCCAATCTCGGGAAGCCTGGCCCTGCCCCCAGCTGCTGGGCTGCATCTCAGGCTGGGTGTTGCGGGGACCCTCTGTGCCTGTTTAACTTAGTTTTGTCAGTCAAGGGCTGCTCTGTACAGATCCGAGTCTCGGAGGCTCCCCCTCCATCCCGCTGGCCTCTCAGTTGGAGGGGGAGACCCCGTGAACGTGCACCAGTCCTCCTTTGCCGCTCCCTCCCTGCGGAACCCGTCCCGGTCTGTTTTGCCTTTTCTTCTTTTTTCCTTTTCTCCTACCAGATTTTTGGCATCTCTGTCTTTTGAAGAGGACGATGTTCTGTTGGAGTTCCACAGGTGCTCTGGTTGGCTGAGTGGTTCTGTGGATGTGAGTCTTGGTGTATTTATGGGAGAGGGTGAGCTACGAGCGTCCTTCTACTCTGCCATCTTGGCCTCTGCCTCCCTCCTTAGTTAAGTTTATTCCTAGGTATCTTATTCTTTTTGATGGGATTTTAATAGGATTTCCTTTTTAACATTGTGTTTGTGATATTTCATTATTGGTGTATAGAAATGCAACAGATTTCTGCATATTAATCTAGTGTCCTGAAATTTTGCTGAATTCATTCATCAGTTTTAAGTTTTTGGGTGGAGGCTTTATGGTTTTCTATACAAAGTATCATGTCATCTGCAGAGTGACAGTTTTATCTCTTCCCTTCCAACTTGGGTATGTTTTATTTCTTATTCCATCTGATTGCTGTGTCTAGGATACCCAATATAATATTAAATGGGAGTTGTGAGACTGGGCATCCTTTTCTTATTCCTGAATTCTGCAGGAAGGCTTTTAACTTTTCACCTCTGAGTATGTTGGCCATGAGTGTTGGTAAGTGGCCTTCACTATGCCGAGACATGTTCCCTCTTTACGCCCTTCAATGAGTTTTCATCATGAATGGATGTTGAATTGTATCAAATGCTTCTCCTGTGTCTATTAAGATAGTCATGGGATTTCTATCTTTCCTTTTGTTAATGTGGTGTGTCACATTGATTTGAGTTGTAAATAATGAACCATTCTTGTGACCCTGGAATAAATGGAACTTGATCATGGTTTATGACCCTTTTATGTATTGCTGCATTTGCTTTGGTAGTGTTTCATTGAGGATTTCTGCATTTATGTTCATCAAAGATATTGGCCTGTAATTTTCTTTTTTTGGTAGTGTTTTGTCTGGTTTTGGTATCAGGGTAATGGTGGCCTTGAGGCACTCTGATTTTCTTATGATGTCTTTGAAATGCCATGTGTTATCATATCAACAAAGAAACACTATATACAATTAACTTATTAGTTACCTTAACATGTTTTTCTTTCTAAGTCAGAAATGCAGGAGTAAAATGGAAATCATAAAAAAATTATTAACTATTTTTATTAATTATTGATTGTTACATTTTCTCTAAGTCTTTGAAATGCAGTTTATCATTTAAACCCCTAAGTAATAAGAAAAACAATTTTTAAAACTTTTACTATGTCTTTGAAATGTGTATGTTATGATTTCAACATGGAAATGATATAAACATCATTAATTACCTTTACATTCTTCTTTCTTACTAAGTCTTTAAAATGCAATCTGTTTTCATTTCAACAAGGAAACACTATACACAAACTACTGACATTTCCATTCTTTTCTTGTACCAAATCACTGACATTTTCTATTTTACTATTTCAACATGTAAACAAGAGGAACAATCTATTAACTTTACATTATTTTTCTCAATAAGTTTTAAAATGCAAAGGTTTACCACTTTGACATGTAAACATATAATCAGGTAATTATTTTAACATATTTTCTTACTAAATCTTTGAAATACAATGCTATCATTTCAACTTTAACAATATAAACAGCTTAATTGACATTCTTTTTCCTTTACTGTCTTGGATATGCAGCATGTTATTACATTACATAAGCAGTACAAGTAAATTATCAATTAGTTATTCTACATCCTTTGTTTCTTACTAACTCTTGGTTATACAGTGTGCATTTAACATTCAGAGTACATCACTTTGGAAAGTAGTCAAATTTCTAGAGCTCAGTAGCCACAGATGGTTAGTGTGTACCATACTCAACAATGCAATTCTAATGGAAGAGAAGAGGGAGCAAATGCATGTGGAATAATGTGTACCATGAAGGTAATGTACCTGGTACATTAAGAGAGAGCAATGGTAGAATAAACCTACTTTAATAGGGAAATAAGAGAAAACCTATCTGAGGAGGTAACATTTAAGCCATGACCTGAGGACTAAGCAGTTATCCAATAGCATGAAGAGGTCAATATGGCTTAAGAGGAGTATGTGAGGGAAAGAGTGGGGGAAAATTGGGCTATGGGGGGATAAATAATTTTTCAAATGCTCCAGGAAAGAGTGGAGAAAATGATAAACCACAGAAACATCTTACACTCTGACTGAGATCAGGGACTTTTTCTTAGCATCTGGAACAGTGCCTAAATCATAACAGATGCTTGATGAATGCATGTAGAATAAGGAAAGACTGAGCCAGGGGTCTAAGACCTGGGAAACCAGGCAGCAACATGTTGATGAAGGTACCAGTAGATAGTGGACATAGTGTGTTTCCTTTGCTTGCACATGGTTTCTTTGAAGCAACCTGAGGCAATCAGAAATACAAGTTTGCATGGTAAACATATTGGCTTCAACAACTACCACATCTAGAGTTTCAACTGATCTGACTTGTGTCAAGTGCCCATAAATGGATAAATGGGCCAGTCAGTGTGGAGAATGAAATGACGTGTCATGACTGGGTTAGCTTATTTCACATACTTAACACTGTGGTTAGTAACCAGAAGATGTAGACAGCAGTGGGCAAGACATCCAGAGGACCTTTCAAACCTCTCTATTTCCTTTTTAAAGTTCCTCTTTTATAGAGGTCAGTTACATATCCAGTGTTCCTAACTCCAGTTTCCTGGAACAGTAGAACTTTATCTATGTGTCTCTACAAATTCGGGCTTCAGGCATAACAATGAATGCTTAAATGGCCACATGTCAGTGTTGAAACAACACCTTGTACACCTTGTGTGGAAATCAATCACAACAAGAGGTCCATTTCATATCCTCCCGCTGTACTTCCTTCAGCATCACGTTCACCTGGGCCTGAGCTTCAGCAAGTTTGTGCCGGTCCAAAGTCTCAAGAAAATTCCATTCATCGTAGCAATGGACAGGGACAGGATAAATCACATGCTTCAGCCTCCTCAAGGGTGCCAAGTGCTGCAGAAGGCTTTTGAGTGCAGGCATCGTAATGGGGTTGAAGGCAAAGCTAAGGAAATAGAGCTTGGAACAGAGACTTAGGGCTGGGAGGATAGCAGAGAGAGTTGAATCAGTAATGAAGCAATTATTTACCTCCAGATGTTCCAGAGTGTCTGAGACCTTCTCCAACAGAGTCAGGAAGGGCTCATCAACTTCTGAGAATATCTGGTTGTTACTGAGATTCAATACCCTTAGATGGGTGGCCTGAGAGCTCTGGGACAGGACAATGACATCTCTGTTGGAAAGGCCACAGAAAGATAGATACAATGTATCCATCCAAGGTGGCAGGACTCTATAGAGAGAAAAAAGAAAGGTTATTTTAGAAGAATGAAGGCAAAGAGCCCTGAATTATAGGTATCTAAGGCTCTAAAATAAACTAATGTGTATATATTTTGCAACAGTAGTTAACAATGGGGGTGTGGGGATCAGACTTTACATTTATAGATTTGTGACCCTGAAAATCTTACTTTTTCACTCTTAGACACAGGGTTTTAATCTTGAAAATGTGCACAACAGTAATTATTATTCAGGGTTGCAGGGAAGATTAAGTGAAAAAATTGTTTGCACTTAGTATATTCGACGTTATCAGTGTTGGATCTGGTTCACTTATTTGGTGAGGATGGGTCTGGGAAAGCAGCCAAGTGAAGGTTTTCCTTGAGTAGTTCCCAGATGACATGTTCTCCATTCAGGGTCTAAGCCTTGGGAAGAATGCTGGAGCAAACTTATCTGGCAATGTTAACTATTGTGGCCCATCCATGGGCATCTGTATTAGTGCTATAGCTTAAAATGTTTCTCCATCTGAATGTCTCCCCTTCCTCTCTAGAGAGCTGTAAACTCCAATAGGAGAAGAACTGAGTTTTTTCACCAATATATTTACGAACTTATCTAGTGTCTGCATGTGGTCACTGAATGAATGAATTAATGATCACAGTTCCTTTCTAATCTTGTCTTCTCACTATAAGGTACCTCCCCCTCCCCTGGCTAGTGTCAAACTCCAAGCCATGCCTGTGCTGAGGTGAAAGGAGAAATAGGTTACAAAGAGCTTAGGAATATCCAAGCATGGCCTCTTTTGTCTTAACAACGAGGTGCTCAGGGAACCCAGGTTCCTCCCCATCCCTCACCTGAGCAGTTTGTACAGTTGATTTGTGAGGCAGAAGTAAGACAAGCTGAGCTCCTGGAGGGTGTCCAGCCGCCCAAGCCAGATGAGGAAAGATCTGAAATTTCTTCCCTTATAAGATTTAAAGGGGATGTTAGAAAGACTGAGGCCACTAAGGTGGTTCACCTGAGTCAAAAGAGTGGTAACTTCATTCAGATAAGTCTGATCAATTTCCAGGTGTTCAATGCATCCCAGATCCAGAAACTGCAGGATAGTTTTATGGGCAGATACTGTATCAATTTGCAAATCTCTGCAGCAGAGGTGCAGGGACCCCGAGCTCTGCTCAACTTTACTAAGAAGTAAAGAAAGAAACTGCTCTGTTCTCAAGGTACCATTGAGGGAAATATCTACTATTAATTCCATCGGTTCCTGAGCTAAGTGAGGCTTAGATGCTGAATTACCAATCCCAAGGCACCTGACATTATTCTGAGCTTCTTCTATTTTAAGGATAGAGTGCTGAGAGTAAATGCATGACTGAAGACAGAAAGGGAATGTGGTCCTGATCTCAGAGCATGTTGTCCCACAGTCCAAGTCGTATCTTAAATCTAAGATCCTCAGTTTTGGCCGCCTGTAAGGAAAGGAGGAGACAGAATATATAAGAGTTAGTCAATTTTAATACAACCCAGCGAGGTCAATGATGGAAAGCAAGGACAGAACACTTTGACTTGGTTTCCACTTCATGTACCATTCACCAAGAAGTCCTTCCCACACTTTCCACACAATTTCAGCATCTTTCATTCTTTTCCCCATACTTTTTTAAATGGAGGTACTGGGAATTGCACCTAGGCCCTCGTGCATGCTAAGCACATGCTCTACAACTGAGCTATACCCTCCCCCTCCCCAGACTCTTTCCCTCCCATCTTTCCCTATCTCAGTGCCCACATCCTTTTTATATATAATCACACCCATGAGGCAAATAAATCCATTGTATCCTCACTCACCTCTATTTTGTAATCAACTCCATAAGACACTGAAGTCCCAAAGGTGACCCCAACTTTTGGACTGAGAGTTCCGCAAAGATCTGCAGCATTCACCTTTGGCTACTTTTGGGAGACTGTTAGGTATTCCCCTGCCCCAGGCTACAGCATACCCTCCTGCTGATTCACTATGTCTCTAGTGGTCATAGTCTTACCAAGAGGAAGAGTTCTGGGCTGGGAGGATCTGCAGACCATCAATCATGGCTTCCACGATTTCATAGTATGATTCTCGAGCATTCAGTGACCCAATATGGAGACAGCAAAAAGGCCAAATCCTCACCATTGCCTTTAGCATCTGCTTATGCCTACCCAAGAAGGCAGCGTTGAACAAGGGAACAAAGAGGTCTCTTGGGATTTCGTTCAGCACATGGATAGCTGCAGGCTCATTACTCAGCAGACTCTTTGCAGCAAGTTCTAGCAGTGTGGCTGTGGGTTTTTGGTCCATCTTCATAAACCTGCTTTGGGGTGAAGAATATTTAGAAATCCTGAGAAGACATCTACAGTGTCTTGTTTGCTCACAAGGTTAGCTATGGACAAAATATTTATTGAAAAAGATATGGTGAATCATACAGCCACCTCAATTGACATCTACTATAGGAATAGAATGAAAATAGACTTGTGTGTATATTTAACTATATGTGTATATATACACACATTTACATAAGATAATGCCCTTAGAAATCAGAGGCAAGTTAGCAGAATACAATGTTGACCACCTATCTGCCTTCCTCCCAATATCTTCTCCCAAGAGGATACAAACCAATAAGAAGGAAAATGTAAATTAGATAAAAGCCACACCCTCATCATTACTTTAAAATGGAGAATGCCAAAAACTCAGAATAATTGTGTGTAAAAAAAGAAAATCATGAAACTCCCACACTAGATTTGTCACACTCCATTACTAGGCTTTGTGGCAAGCAAAAAGACAGACCAAGAAAAGCTGCAAGAGATACAGAGGAAGGAAGATGAAGAGGGGCTTAAAAGTGATATAAAACTACAGCAGAAAGATTTAGTACAGAATAAATCTAAAAATAGCAAAAAGGTGTCCTGGAATATGAGAGCCGGGGCTACAAGGAAGGGACTACAAAATATGAGACTTTGAAGGGACAGGGGTGATTTAAAAGTGCAGTCTTTCAAACATATGACTTTTACGGAAGAAAAAAGGCAAAGAGGAAGGCAGAAGCATCCTTTGGTACTTGGGTAATTATGGGGAAAATAAGCAAAAGGGGAAAGTTAAGGATATTACAAGACAAGAGAACTACAAAATCAGAGCATTCACAGCTGTTCACTTCATCACCAAAACAAACAAAATAAATACAAAATCTGGATTTTACTATATACTGACAAAAAATGACATTAAACCAGGAATCTTGTGAAAAAGCCAATATCATACAGATGGACATAAGGAAGGGAATTTCATCCAAAACACTGTTAAAAAAGAAAGATGAGGAAACAAAACTGCACAGATGTTAAACAACCATGAAGCAGAAAGAGACTATAAGTCAGCACTCCAAACAGAAATAATTACAATCATGCAAGCTTTGGAGGATATGAAACTCACCTTTAATCACTATATTTTTAAGAATCTAAAAACAGATTGACTAAAAAGAAAGCCTGAAGTAAAGATTTTATATGCAACTGGCGTGTCATTCAAATAGTACAGCCTTGGGCTGGAGGGTATAGCTCAGTGGTAGCGCACATGTATGGCATGCACGAGGTCCTGGGTTCAATCCCCAGTGCCTCTGTTAAAGGAGGGGGAGAAAGTATGCTTGCAAATATTACAGGCTATAGAAGTAGTTTTTGAACATGTAGAAACTTAGGAAATTCTGCACCCCTCAGCCCTTCCTAAGGAAGCTACTAGAGCAGAGATCTGCAGACTGGCCCACTGTGCCAAATCAAGCCCCCTGCTTGATTTTGTAAAGAAAGTTTTATGGGAACAAAGTCATGAGGGATCATTTCTATGTTGTCTATGGATGATTTTGCATTACAGTAGCAAAGCTGAGTAGTGTCACACAGACATTGTGGCCCAGGAACTTAAAATAATTCCTATATCTCCCTTTACAGTGTCTGCCAAGTACTCTTGCAAAAGATGAGCTGGGATTGTGATCCCACACTCGAGGACAGGGAAAACTTCACCAAAATATCTGATGGTGAGTACTTTACATATATTATTAAAATCAAGGTGGAGGAAAAGGGTGAAGACTAATGTACACAAGTTTTATGTTGTGAAGAAATAGAAATTGTGCAACTCAAAATAAGAGAAAGGAGAAAAATACAAGAGGATAAATTCAAAAAAGAAGAGAATAGAACAAACTTCTTTTATCATAACACAGCAGATGAGTGTTAAATGATACTGGTGGAAAAAGGCATGGACTCGATAGTAAAGTGCTGAGAAAACAGGAAGATTTTTTTAAAAATGCACTAAGCATGAGCAAAAGTATGTCTTAATTATAAAAGCCAAAATTCACGGGGATAGGGTATAGCTCAGTGATAGAGTGCATGCCTAGCATGCCCAAGGTCCTGGGTTCAATCCCCAGTTCCTCCATTAAAAAACAAATAAATAAATAAACCTAATTACCTCCTCCCCCCCAAAAATAAAAATAAACAAACAAAAATCAAAATTCACAATGAAGATATAACTCTTAGGAATATTTATGCACCAATAACACATCAATCATCTTTACAAAGCAAAAAGGCAAGGAAACATAGATAAAATAATAGGAGATTTAATGAGAGTAACAATAGGAGGTTTAACACAACAATCTCAGTACAAAACTGGTCAAATAATATAAAAAGAGTAGGGATACAGAGAATCTAAACAAATTGATGAGACAGAAAGCTAATCAATAAGGTAAATATATATGTGTGTGTATATATAAATATACACTGAGAATAGAGAATATATTCTTGTCAAAAATGGATCATAATTTTCTCCCAGAGATGACATCATTAATTTCTGTAAAGCAGAAATATTACAAACAATCCTTTCTAATCACAATGCAACAAAAGTTAGGAGCAAAAACCACAAACAGAAAAGCCCTTCCACCTGAAAATTTTTTAAAGCTTATGTTTTAAAATGTTGAACTAAAGAGAAGATACAAACTGAAGTTACAGAAATTTTTTAAAAGAATGACTATGGCAAACTACATATCAGAATCTATGAAATACATTTATATCAGTGATCAGGGGCAAATTCACAGCCATATATATTTTTATGAGTAAAAAATATTTTTAAATGAATATAAAGAATTTAGTATGGTTTCAAAACTAAACAAAAACACCTCCATCCAAAAGAATAACTAAGTAAAGCAAAAGGTCACACAAGGAAAGAAATAATAAATACAAAAGCAAAAATGAATAAGATACAGAATCAAAAAACAAATCAAAATTCTGGTTTTTGAAACAGACATACCACTAGCTACCTTAATGAAAGAAGAAAGGGACAGATCACAGATATACAAAATAATAAGTGACTAAGGGTAAATAATCATTGAAACAGAAAAAAAAGAGATTTCACAAACCTCTATGCTAATACATTTGAAAATCTACATGTAACAGATAGCTTCCCAGAGAAATATAGATTACCAAAATTCTAACTCTAGTGTTAGAAAGCTTAAATTAGCCAATTTTCATAGAAGAAATAGAAAGAGTTATTAAGGAATTATGCCCAAGACGCGTTTTTGTTTCAGATGGTTTTACAGGTGAATTCTAGTAAACCATCAAAGATCACATAGTACCAAAGCTCCGTAAGTTACAGAACACTGAAGAGGAGGGAAATGTCCCTAAATTCTTTTATGAAGCAAGTATAACACTAACAGGTAAAATGCAGATATAAAAATACTAAAAAGAAATAGCAAACATCCAACAATACATTTAGAAGTTAATATTACTGTGACCAAGTGGGATTTATCCTATTGCATTAATACAAAGTTGGTTCTATATTAGGAATTCCACTGATATAACTCACCACAGTAATACACTTAAGGACAAATATCATATGATTATCACCATATATGCCAAGCAAACCTTTGGGAAACTTCACCACCCATTCATGCAAAAAAAAAAAAAAAGAAAAAGAAAAAAACTCAAGAAAATAGCAATGAAGGGTGCTTTCTTAACATGATAAAAGCTATATAATTAATTTCTAATGCCAGTATTTTATTTAATGGGAGACCACTAGAGATTTTACACTAAGGTCAAGAACAAGAAAATATGCCTACTATTTCATTCCTATTGAATTTTGTAATACAAGAATTAGGCAGTTAGGGAGAGGAGGGTATAGCTCAGTGGTAGAGTGTGTGTCTAGCATGCAAGAGGTCTGGGTTTAATCCCCAGTACCTCCATTAAAGATAAATAAATAAATAAGTAAGCTTAATAACCCCCCAAATTTTTAAATAAGTAAATAAACATTTTAAAAAAGAATTAGTTGATTAGAGAAATCAACTAAATTTATATGAATGGATAACAAGAAGTAAAGCCACCTCTATGTGCAGATATTATAGTATACCTGAAAAGCCCTACAGAAACAATGACAAATTATGTAAAACAATGAGAAATCAGCAAGGTAGTAGGCTATAAATTTACATACAAAAATCAAAATAGTCTTTGTGTACACACACACACAAACAGCTGGCGGACACATTAGTACAGAAAATCCCATATACAATAGCAAAAACAAAGATTAAATGCATAGAAATAAATTCTGCATTTAAAATGAGAAATAATGAGAGCATCTATACAAGAAAAAATTTAGACACTCCTGAACAATGTAGAAGGAAACATGACCATTCAATGACCCTGGGTAGAATAGCTGAAAATTAAAAAGATGTCAGTGGTCCCTAAACTCATGTAAAAATTTAATATACTCTCAAAAATATCAGCAATTGTTTTTATGGAGTTAGGCAAGCGGATAATAAAGTTCATATTAAAAAAAACATGCAATAATAGCCAGATACAAGTGAAAAAGAAAATCTGCAAGTGGGGAGTAATGATGCCAGACATTAAAGCATACTGTAAAGCCTCTGAAATCACAACATCGTGGTACTGGTACATGAATAGACAGATAGCCCAGTGGAATAGAATAGAATAGAAAACGCAGAAATTCACTCAATTATATATGGACATTTTAGTACATGATAAAAGGGCATGTACAATCACTAGGGGAAAGATGGACATTTAATCAATGATGCTGGAACAACTGAGACATTTGGGGAAAAATCAATGCAGAGCTACATCACACACCATACACAAAAATAAATTGTAACCGGGCTAGGAATCTAAACATAAAAAATGAAACCATAACAGTCTTGAAGGAAATATGGCAGAACTCTTGTTTAACCTCAGCGTAAGGAAAACCTTTCTAACTGTGACTCCAGTTCCAGGCGCAATGAAAGAAAACAATGATCAATATGACTACACAAAACATTTTTAAATGTATGGCAAACACATCATAAATAAATCAAAAGGAAATTGACAAACTGGGATAAAGGATTTGCAGCCTCCACCACAGGCAAATGAATAATAGCCCAAAGATATATAGAACTCTTACATACCGAAGGACAAAGAGGTCAAATTTCTGCAGGAAAATGTGGAAAAGATGGGACAGATAATTCACAAAAAACATAAAAAATAGTCCTCAAAATATAACGAGGCAAACTTACTCACAGTTGGACAAATGCCTATTAAAACAACGTCAAGATACCACCTCTCACCTACCACCCTGACAAAGCTCACAAAAGTAGGGCAAAATGTTCTGTTAGTGAAGCTGTGGGGAAACAGTCACTCTTATACATTGCTGGTGGGAACAAAGACCAGTAAGTACAACTGTTCTGGAGAGAAATTTGGAAATACCTAACAGAACTACATATGCACTTAACTTTTGGCCCAACAATCATACTGCTAAGAATATACCTTGAAGATACATTTCCACCAATACAAAAATACACACACCCAAAGTTATTCACTCCAGCATTGTTTGTAATTCCAAAATGTCGAAAACAACTTAAATGCCCCTACATAGGTGAGCGGTTGGATGCGAATGATACACCCATTCAATGGAGCCCAATGAAGCTGCAAAAAAAGAATGATGATTGGAAAAATGAATTATTTTATGGAATGCTGCTAAGTGAAAAAGGAAAAGTGCAAAGGAGCATTTTAAAATGCCATCTTTCATTTAACATGCAAGGCAATATAAGAAAACATATACATATCTGTTCACTTGTGCAAAGTAAATAAAGGAAAGATTAAACCAGAAATAGAAGAGGTTGCTCATCTAACTGGGAGTGTGGGAGAGAAGTGGTGAATGGAAAGGGAGTAGAAGGGATGTGGAGTGACACTTACCCTGAGTAGATGTTTTTGGTGTAGCCCTGACTCTTTGAGTAACAGTATTAATTCACAAATTCCAAAATTAAATAAACAATTAAAATCAACTAGGATGTGGGGAGGGGGCAAACTCAAATGTACACATGAACAAATTAACCTAATTATATGACAAATGAATATCTTAACTACACTGAAAAGGTGAGGGAAAAAATAGCTAAGCTAAGAAATTTGGGAAAACAGTACTTAGATTGCATCCTCTGAGGCTTAAGACATAAAGAACTGTACACAAACACAAGGTATTACATCTGCTTCTGACAGGGGTATTGGTTAGCATTTCTGCAACTACTTCATGTATACGTCTGGACTCAACAAACAAGTAAATATTGTAGATAATGAGAGCCATGTCAGAAAAAGAAGTTACAAATAAAGCTAGAATGGATTAAAAGATGAAGTACCATCAGTGAGAGCTCCTGGATTTTAGTATCTATACGTATGGGTAGGTGGAGAAATACGGAAGTGTCTGTAAGCATGAGTATATACATACAATATATTTCCCTCCTTTGTTGATGGAGAGGGAAGACTTGGCAGCAAGGAAGACACACTGACATACAGGTTTCTAAACGTCGTTCTCCTAGAAAAGGAACCAGGGCTCCTTGCAGAAGTGGTTTGATTTCAGGGCCAAGATAGGGAAAAAAACAACATGAGATGAACATGAACATCTTATGGTGCCAGTAAGGAAACGTACAAAAAAGGAACAGGTCATGTGGAAAGAGGACAGAACCAACCAAACAGAAACTCGCAAGATCAAAGCTGGAACAATTCAAGAAACTAAATAATGATATAATTTGATTGTAAGTCATAGTATAAAATAGTTATTCAGGAGTCGATACTGACTTAAAAATTTGAATAAATTACTTGCTTCAATAATTTGAAATAAATTTTATACAATAATTTTTATAAATATTTTGAAATTTTATTAACAAATAAATGGGGGAGAAAAGGCATCTTTCAGAATTCCAATGAATACATATAGTAGGAATGAGGAAACAGAAAGTCATCATTAGGTATTAACTCCTGTAGGCAAATTTCCTGATGGAGTCTAAAAGTAGTGAATAAAAGCCTGAGAAGAAACAGCATATTTTCAGTCTTAAAGTATTTCCTACAGGATATTTATTACTTACAAATGGGAAAACAGTCCCATTACAACGGAGCAACAGAGTTGTGACTCCCTTAATCAAGTGATGCAGATGAATATTATTACTACAACATATGGAGACCAGGTACCCCCTGACATGATGTTCGGGAAGGGAACAGAATCACTTTTGCAGTATAAGACCTAAAATTAAAGCACCATGACATGTATGCCTTGACATCCTGGGGAAAACCCAGAGGGCCTCGAATGGATGAACCACAGGTTCTCACCCCTCTTGTGCTCTCAGGGATAAGGTCCCTGGGCAAAAAACCTGCCTTACCATGGACACTGGCCACAGTGCCTGCTGACCCCTGACTGTCAGGGGTCAGGTCCCCACCAGCCCACAGAATTAACAAACCAGCCAGTCACATCCTCCCAAGAGAACCAAGAGTCACTTTGTCCTCTTGTTACTACAGACTGACCCCTACAGCCCCTGCCTGTCCACTCTCCTCCAGAGCATGACTCCTGTGAGGCTCCACCTGGTGAGTGGTGTCCCCCTCCCCCAGGCTGTGAGGAAATGTTACCGATAAACCGCTGTGGAGAGCATCAGTCCAGTGCCATGCATTCAGTCACCCCCATTAGCACTAGGGTGGAAATCCCTCCAGCACCAATGGGGCGAAGGAGGAGGAAAAAACGGGAATTTTTGCCAAAAATGTGTAACTTCTATCTAATCATAAGAAAACATCAGACAAACCCAAATTGACAGACATTCTATAAAATACGTGATCAGTATCTTCACAAGTGTCAGGGCTGGGAATGACCCAAAAAGACTGAGCAACTGTCAGCCTGGAGGAGACTGAGGAGAAATGCTAGCCAAACGCAATGTAGAATCCGGAATGGGATCCTCAAATAGAAAAAAGACATTACTGTGGCAAATTATGAAATTCAAATGAACTATATACATTAGTTAATAGTACTGCATCAATGTTAATTTCCCAGTTTTGGTAATGTTCCTGTGATTATAGATGTTAACATTAGGAAAATCTGGGTGAAGACTTTCTGTACTATTTTTTGCAACCTTCCTGTAAGTCTAAATTCCAAAATAAAAAATTAACCCCCCCAATCAGTGGTTAAAGGAATGGTTATTCTATAAATGACATTGTTTAATAATAGTTTACCCAAGTGAAATACAGTTAGGAGGATGGATAGTCAGACGGATAAATGCTCACGTCACATCATCCACTAAAAACTATTTCAAACAGCTTGAGAGAGCCCATTATAAGAAGTCAAAGTATAGTCTTCCAAGATACAGATGAATATTTATTTCCTCTTCAGATGAGAAAAACATTTTTAAGTATAAAATAAATGAAATACAAAAGAAATATATATTTGTATACACACACACACACATACACACACACAATTCAATATTTACAATTGAAAGTCTGGGAGAGCAAAACTAACCGCAAATGAAACTAAGATGCCAAGGAGGAATATAACTTTTTTTTAAGAAGAGAAAGGTTGACGGAGGGATTTTCAAGAGAGAGCACGAAATAATTAACCCTACGCGTAAAGCAAGTCACGCGTGAGGAGAAAGGGATGCACAGCGGTCGAGAGGAGGGTGGACCATCGAGTAAGCCAGCTCGATTGCCTTTCATATTAATGCCTAAATCTTGACACCGGCTAACTTAATTTAGTACAATATCGGCGTAGCTGATAGAAAGAATACTGTTGTTCTTTACCTGATTGGAAGAAGAGTCGGAAAACACTTGAGACGTCCAAGACCCCGGCACTCTACCTTCCTCTCCAGAGCTTGCCGCGAACTAGACTCGGTCTGGGTCGTGGCCGCCTGGCGTCTTAACGGTTCCCTCTCAAAGTTAAACTCGTCGGGAGAGCATCTGGATTGGCGCAGCTCAGGTCAGGTGACCCCACATCAGTCAGTCAATCATCTCTGCTCTGGGAGGCGGGGCCTGATTCCTGACCCGCCCAGAGGCCCCGAGTTGAGAAAGGGTTTTGCGTGAGAGGATTCTGCTCGGGCACCAGCCCCACCCTCCTACCTTCCCTTGCGGGGAAAGCGAGGCACAGTGCCTCTCCCTATGGCCTGGGACTGCCTGGCCAGCCTTTCTGCCTGAAAGCACAGAGAACTAATGTCCAAATTGATGGGCTGCGCAGAAGAGGGTGAGAACTTAAAGAACAAGTGGTCGCGGGATGACAAAAAGCCCTCAGATATTAGTCCGCCCTGCTATATTAAACAGGGAGTCGAGTCCCCACCAAGACAGGAAAAATGGATTCTGGCCTCTGTGCAGTAAAGCCAGCATAGCCCCTACATTGGCATTTGGCAAAAGGACCCTAAAGAAGACTCTCACCCTCTAAAAATACTGGTCCTACCCATTGCAAGGATAGGTAATAGTATTTGTTTCCAACCCTCTCCCCGACTCCTGATTCCACCTCTTCCCTATTGTTTCCTTTTATCTTCCGCATTGTTTACCACCTTTGGGAATACAATATATTTTATTCATATGTTGTTTTTTAAATTGGCCATCGCCTGGAGTGGGTAGGGTATAGCTCAAGTGGTAGAGCGCATGCTTAGCATGCACGAGTCTCCAGTACCTCCTCTAAACAAAAATAAATAAATAAACCTATTAAAAATAAATAAATAAATTGGCCATCGCCTATGGTGGAAAAATATAAATTCCAGAATGGCAGGAGTCCTGGTTTGTTTGTTCATTAATGTATCCTAAGTGCCTATAGTAATGCCTGGGTCACTGGATACTTGAATATTTGTTGAATGAAATTTTCTCCAGCCGCACAAGCCTCTTTTTTGTTCCTCTAACACAAGGTCATCCAGCATGTTCCCATATCATTATGTGTTTTCCTGTAAAAGCCTACCCCCTAGATAGCCCTATAACCACCTTCCTTACTAAATTCACATCTCTGGTCACCTTATCAGGCTAGTCTTTCTTTTCTTCATAACACTTAGCATTTGATCATATCTTTTGTGCTTTTCTTTTTTTGATATTTGTTTGTTTTGCTTTTCCTTCATTTGGTTTAGTTTTTTTTTTCTGTTTTCTTTCTTAAACATTTCTTTCTTATACTCTAATTGCAGGTAAAGTACTCTGACCAGGACTCTTCTGAATTTTTGCAGTACAACGTCATCTTTCAATAGATGGGATAATTGCATCAAATATCTTAAGATTGGATCCCTGGCTTTATGGCTTTACTACTTAGCATCTACATGACCTTGACCAGGCACGTTAACTCTTTCAAGATTTCATCATCCATCTTCAAAATGACAATGACAATTGATGTGACCTCTCAAGACTCTTGATGGGGTTTCATTCAGATAATACATAGAGAGGACTTAGCAGAACACTTGATAATGTTGACAAATGGATGATTATATAATTACTATTGACTGTAGGTTATCAGATTGAGTGTCAAGAGATCTAGGGTTCTTCCTAGTTTCTATTTCTCAAAAATATTTTACAATTTCCAAAATGTCACCTTAAACCACATCGTGCTTTAAATTGTGCCAGTCAAAGGGAATACTGAGCCCTGTCAATACTATTTACCATTAGCAGTTTAAGGACAATATAAGTCTTTAACTCATCATGAACCCAGTAACCCTTTTTCAGTGGGTAAAGGCCAGTTGAAGTGCATAGGGTGTCCAGAAAAACAATTCTAAAGAACCCCAGGCAAGGATAATGCAAATCTTGTTCTCCCTCCTTCAAAGGGCAAGACATTAGCCCAGCCTAGTGTCAAGTTCTGCCCAGAGAATCCCAAACAAAAAACAATTGAGAGGTCAGCTCAGAGCACCACTTGTACAGACAGAAACTGGGCATGGTGCAATGATACTGAGCTTAACATCCTTCTCTAGGTGGACTATTGCTTACTAAAGATCAGAACAGCAGAAACATTTCAAATGGAGAATTTTAAGGTCATTTTTTTTCTCTCATATTCCTTAAAAGAATTTTGAAAACAGCATTCTCATATTTTTAATTTGCAAAAGATGTAATTCCTGGTATATCATAGATATACCAGATGTGTTTTATATATCCTTTTTCTAAATTTTGGCACTGCAAGGATAGTTCAGTCAATTATGGAAAATGCTCAGCATATGACAAATTGGGAAACTAGTTCTCAGTGAAAAAATATTTTCATATATGAACAGAATTTCCATTTATAAGTAAAAGTCTGACTTCATTTTTCAATTTCAGTAAATGTATACATAACACTCTATGATATCTTCCTTCTGAATCCTGAAACTAATATTGGTAGGTGGATAGTAAGACAGTAAGTAAAGTAGAAGAAGCCCATTTTGCTGCCTCAACACTATTGTCTCCCAGGACTACGCAGTTTCAGTAAGAGATACACTATTTTTGCGTTCTATAATTTCCACTTGTTTCTTTCTTATAACTTCCATTTCTTTGCTGAGATTTTCAATTTTTTCTTCATTTGTTTTAAGAGATTTTGTAACTGCTTGTTAATTACTTTTAAGATGGTCACTTCAAAATTCTTGTCAGTTAATTCCAACATCATTCACTTCAGTGTTGGCATCTGTACATTGTCTTGTATTATTTGACGTGTGATTTTCTTGATTCTTGGTATTGTGATCTCTCATATCCTTAGCATTTTGGATACCACATCGTAAGGCTCCGGATCCCATTTAATCTTCATTTTTTCATGGTTCTTGGATGTAACACAGAGTGGTGTGGATTATATGTTCAGATTTCTGCTCTGATACCACGCTAACAAAAGTGGATTATTGGTCACACTGCTTCCGGGGTAGCTGAACTCCCCTTCCAGCCTTGTGATACCTTTCCAATGAAAGAGAGGCACCAATTCACAACACTTTGTTACCTCAGAATGAGAGTGTAAACTCAGTTCCCCTGTGGCTCTATTGACACCAGGGAAGGATGAAGGGAAGGGCAGTCTGCAGGGCTGGGGCAAGAAGCTTGGCTAGCTTCCCACTGGTCTCTGAGACATCAAGGGAAGGAAGGGAAAAGCTGAGTGCCAAGCAACCCTGCCTCCCACTCCTTGGTTCTGTCTTGATGTTGGGTGGAGGTGGAGGCTCACTTCTCAGTAGGGCCCAGCACACAAAGAGAGTTGAGGGAGAAAGTGGAGTGTTGACTAGTCCCACTTCACACCACCTCATTAGTGCTGGATGGATGTGGAGGTTCAGCTTACCTCTGGGCATCACTGACACCAGAGATGGGGATAAATGGAATGCTTACTAATCCCAATCTTGAACGCCTTGTTCAGAGTCATTGCCATTGAGTGGAGGTGGAGGCTCAGCTTGCTGCTGGACCCCTGTGATACTACCCTGACAGGTGAATTGGGTGGGTGTCACCTGTTTCAGACAGGCAGGATGGAAGATTAGCTCTTCTCCTGGCCTCTAAATCCTCAGGGGTTAGGGTGAGGTTTTTCCATTGCAGTTTGGAGATGGGGGGCATTATTACCAAACAGGTTTTCTATATTTAGACTACTCCTTTCATGGTCATTTGGCCAGAGGAACAGACTTTTCTTAGAGCTTTGTGTCTGTCAGTATTGTTGGTTCTGAGCTGCAGGCTTCTGCAGTGCCCATCTGGGACATTTGTGAGGAATTAAGAAAATTGAGGGGACTCATTCTTGTGTCCTGGCTCCAGTCCCAAGGGCACTAACCAGTTCATCGTCCCCTTTCCACCTTTTTGAGTTTCCTTTGGTTGCTTGCTATGCTATATCCAGGGTGTTCTGATGTAAAGAGATCACTTGGGAGGATTGGGACTACTCAAGCTGGCTGGGAATGGAAGTTTCGAGGACATTGGTCAATTATATTTTTATTATTCTAGTGAGCCTGCCAAGATCTGCTCATCTTTTGATCATCCACTGGTTGGAGAGCTGTTGCTTGATAAGAAAATGTAACATCAAGCTTGCTTTTGCAGGCCTTTGCTTCTCCTTGAACTTCCTGATGCCTGAGGTGCTATGACCCATGATGGGCTCTTTCTGAAACGTGACAGGTCAGATTTATTTTCTGTGTGTTCGGGTTTCCAAGTATGATGCTTATTTAACCAAGTTATATTTATTTTTAAAAAATATTTTTTTCTAAGTAGTTACAGAATACTAGTCGGGAACCACTCCGTTTTGCTTATCCAAGTTTTCTTTACAAGTGGAAATCTGAAACGTCTACTCTAGTTTGCTAACAATTCATGAATGAAAACTTCAGCTGCAGGGGAGAGACTGATAAACTTTTCTTTCAGTTTAAAGGCTGGTATCCTAGTTTTGATCCAGTTTCAAAGCTGGAAGCCTGTGAAACCTTTGAAATGTGAAAAAGACTATTATGCTTCTTTGGTTTAACGAATTTCATGGCTTGAGGAGGAGGGTCATGAAATTCCTGAGTAAATGGAACAGAATGAAGAGACTATCATTTGAAAACACAGAAAGCTCCTATACAAATAATTTAAAAGACCAAGTATCCATTCTCAGTCATCTATCTGCAATGATTATTTTTTTTCCTGTAGCATTTTTTTGCAAACGCATTTGTATCTGATTTTGCGTTAGACTCCTTGGTCAGGTTGTGGAGTCTAAGTTGTGAGTTCTCTGTGTGTCTTCCTGTCTGTAAATGAAAAGCCTTTCCTCCTAAGGCTTCTGAGAGTGTAATATTTTTAATACTTAGAAGGGTTTTGTAAATTTGATTATTTTCTTAAAATTAATTACATTCTAGTCTGCTTGGGTCATTATATCTCAAAAATGCTTAAATAATTTTAATAAAATGGAATAGAATATTTCCCAGAGAAGAAACTGATCTTCCACAATTTAATGTGCCAGGCTTTCAGGGAGGTGGACAAAAAACAAGCAATTCTTCTCAAAGAAACTTAATCTTGGAAGCATTTTAATAAGAATCCATATGTATGTGAATTCTTAGGCAGATAAAAATGGTTTGATAAGTTTTCTTTATATGCAGATACATTTCTTCATTTCTTTATAAATGTACACCTTTTCTTTTCTGGAAGAGCTGGTTTTGTTTTTTCATGTAGAGTCTAGTTTATCTAAACATCCCAAATACCTTTACTGGTTGTACCAATTATATAAGCTTATATTACAACCACATAATCCTGTATTCAGTAAAGCTGTCACTCAAAAATGAAGGCAAAATGAAGATATTTTTAGATTAACAAATATGAGAAAATTTGTTGCTAACAGACCATCCTTACAAGAAATACTAAAAGAAGTCCTTCAGTCTGAAAGCAAGTGACACCAAATGAGAATTCATATGCACACACAAAATAAAGTGCAATGGTAAAGATAATTATGTAATTATAAAAGACAATACAAATACACATTTTTCTCGTTTCTCTATGAACTGACTGAAAAGCAGCTGTATAAAATAATGTGTATATTAGACTTATTAGACTTTGTTAGACCCGTAACATATAGAAATATTATAATACTGGTAATGTGCTTACCAACAGTAGTACCAAGTAGGAGGGACCAAAGCTGTATTGGCGTAAAGGAATGACTGCTGATGGTGAAACAATAATTGCAACAATGTATGGGTGGATTTGTAACATTGGTAGATGTAATATGTATAACAATAATATGATAAAAAGGGTAGGGCAAAAGTAATACTGCTACCTAGGATTAATATTTCTATATATCATTGTAATTCAATCTGAATCTTATAAGATAAAATATACACGATAAGCCCTAGAACAACTGAAAAAACCTCAAACAATATAGTGAAAAAAATAATTAGATGAATGTAAATGCTTCATTAGAAAATATTCACTTAAAGCATAAGAAGAAATACAAAAGACATGCGACACATAAAAAAACAAAAAAGGTAGAGGTGTTTCCTTCCTTATAATTAATTACAGGGAGTTGAAGAGAGCAGGAAGAGCCTTCAGACCACAATGCAGGGATGACATCTGTGAAAAGAGAGAGAGAAAGAAAAAGGATTTGATAGGAAGACTCTTGGACTGTCACACAGTTCTAAGGTTTCTGACAGGCTGATGAGGATACCATGAGCCAGAGTTACTTGTTAGAGGAGTCCCCATCCTGAAATAAAGGACCTGTTCTGGTCGCCGCCCCTCATACTAGTACTTCCCATTTAGTGATTATTTGGGAGCAGTGCAAGGGAAGCATGGCTTTGGTGCAAACGCAGTGGTGGAATGAGTGAGGCAGCAGCTGAGGCTGTCAGTCAACTATGTTCCCCATAGCAACCAGACCTCATAGCAGGAGATCTGAGTGGTGTATTTTCATAGCCACCACCATTCACCTTTGTACTTAACAGATCTACTTCTCCGTGCAGGTTTAGAGAATAGCTCCTCCCTCATTCCTGTGGGCCTCTCTTCATAAGGAGAAACTTTGAAGGGAGAGATTAGGGGGACAAACCACAGCCTTTATTGCTGCATTTTGTCTTTGGGCCAGAACTGATAATTATTCTCTTCCTTTTCCACTATCCATTTTAAATTTCCCTCTTATCTTAAATGTCTTGGAGGCTTACCTAGTTGTGTAACCAAACCTTCATTACTGAGAGACCTGAACCCTTAGCAGTAATATTCGCGCCAGACTGGGGTTGCTGCATATGCATTAGGTCGCAATGGGGAAAGAGAATACCCGGAGGCACCCAAGTAGACCACCTGGCTTCACATGCATTTCTCCCTGACCCAGTGTATGAAAGCAACCCTACCTCCTCCTACTGATCATAGTCAATTATTCCTGCCAAAATGTGATTTCTCTTCTTGCCTGCAGGTCCCTGGACACCAGTAGTCCAATTCTTGTCATTTAGTGGGATCCCTACTGTGACCCCTTGGACCATTTTGGCTGACAGTAGACACACTCCTGCTCTTACCCTTGATTCCAGATCCAATTCTTCCAATTAAGGTCAAAGCCCAATATGATGTTCTATATATTGCATCCTGGAGAATGAGACCTATTTTTTTCAGTATTCCCTTTGATTGGTTCTTTAGCTGTGCCTTTAAACATCCGCTATGAGGTCAGCTGATTTTGTATGGTGCAGTATGTGATATGACCAAAGGGTCCCCTTATCATGGGCCCATTTCTGCACATCCCTTACCGTGAAGTGGCTACCCTGTGCAAATGCTATACTGGGCGGGATTCCATGACCATGGATCATGCACTGAAAAAGCCCCCAATTAGTGGTGCAAGCAGCAGTGAGGCTGTGCAAGCAGAAACCAAAAACTCATACCCTGTTGCCAGGAACCACTGACCTTTCCAGGATAGAAGGGGATCCAATGTAGTCAACTTGCTACTAAGTGACCTATTGGTCTCCTTGAAAACAATAATATATTTGGGACACACCCTTGGTTTCTGTTGCCACAGGCTGGATATTCATAAGGGGAAGCATCTAGGTCGTCTTGGTCTATACAATTTTATGCTATTCGGCCCATACATGGGCTTCATTTCTGCCATCATGGATACTCCTTTGAGGTGCCCATTAGGCCAGTCCTGAGGTAGCCAAGATGGATGCTGATTAACGTCAATTTGCTGAGTCATTGTGTCTAATTAATTGTTCAGTTACTCTCTTATGATGGATGGTTTCAAGTAGCCATTGAAGTAGGGTTGATATAAAAATCTTCCTATTTCATGACCACTCCCATATGTCCATGTTTTTATTTTTTGATAGTGTACACAAGCCTTACTAAGAAGCTTAACTTTCCGTGTTTTCAGTCATCTCTTAAATTTTGAAGGCTTTAAACATTCATTTGTACAAATACTATTAAGCATATGTTAAGCCTGTCATTTTCTATGGGTTCTATACATTTGAAAAACTGTGTTTTAAGTAATTTTTAATGTAAGCATGTATTTTTTAGGAATGATATTCAAAGTTGAACTTTGCTGTCAATAGGGGAAAATATCCTCAGTGTTTTTTTTCTTTTAATTTGCTCATTCAGATCCATAACTTGACCACGAATATGCCACTTTATTTTTCCTTCATCATTAAAACCATCCAATGCAAGGACATTTGTATTGGTTAAATTAAAATGTTACTGAGTCTCAAGCATGAAAAACACCCCATTTGATAACCTTCATTCCTTAAAGAAACCCTAACATTTCAAAACTGATATATTGCCAAAAGTGAAAAAAAAACCCTCCCCCACATCTTACTTCACAAGTAACCAAATTATATTAACCCAAAATTTCAGACTACATGTTTTTAATTCTCCCATTAGAGTTATATTTAAACTGAAAAAATAAAATGAGACACTGTTGAGCATCCTATGGAAGGGGCATTCCTCCACAATGCAGGCACCCATCATACCACTCCTTTGACCTACTCATTGTCTTGGACGGCTCCAGTATTTGTTGCAATGTGCACAGATGTTGCTACGTCTATAATGATTTATAATTTCCCCTTTTTTTTATTGTTTTACAGCAAAATCCTAGTCATTGTCTACTATGTTGGTTTAGTGGCCCACTAATTGGTCTCAACTTGTGCTTTTGGAAAAATCACTCCTGGAAAATGGACTACGAGATGCTAGTATTTGGCAAGCTGGCATATCAGTTACTTCAAAGAGAAGGAATGCAGATTCTCTTGAATTCTGGCAAGGCAGGTAGGTGTAAACTGGTTAAAGAGGCTTCTACTATACTTCTATCTGGAAGGATTCTCCTCTCTGGCTAGTGTCATTCTGGGGATGATATCAAGCACCAAAATAAATAAAATAATAACAAACTAAACCCAACAAGGGCTGAAACAAATAATATAGCATGACGAAGTTGTACTTAGCCTAACTGGGCAACTTTGATTCAACATTAGTAAATCTATAATGTAATTTGCCACATTCATAGAATAAATGAGGGAGAAGAAGATGATTTTCTTTAAAAGAAAAGTTCCAGAAGAAAAGTATACAGTGAAATTAAACAACCATTCTTTACTAATAAACAGTTTAATCAAAACAATAAACTTAAGCAAACTAGAACTAGAAGGCTGATCTTTAAAATGATAAATGGACATTAAACAAACTACAGCAAGCATCATACTTAATAGTGACATTAAAAACATTCTCTTTTAACAGAGGTATGACTCATAACCATTTCTGTTGAACATGATACTGAGTGTTGTAGCCAGTGCAATAACACAAAAGAAATACACATATTATTGTGTTAACGTGAAAAGAAAACTGTTAATATGACTGTCTTCATACAAAATTCAAGAACATCCACAGGAAAATTATAATTAATAATAAATATTAATAGGTTGCTGGATGTAAGAGTAATATCCACAAAGCAATTGCAACAAATAGAAAATACAATTTTCATTGTGAATATATCATTTACAACAGCAACATTCTTTAAAAAAGAATTTGAAATACATTATGAGTTAACTCACTTGGAAGCTACTCCAACTCTCTTATTTGCTTTCCTATACTATAAAGTCTGGAAAGCTAAAAACAACAAAGTAGACCTATATTTGAGTGTGTGTGTGTGTGTGTGTGTGTGTGTGTGTGTGTGCACGCATCTGTACACATTAATCAGGACCCCTTACAGCTAGGGTTCTAAATGGGATCTCAGTTGTATGAAGCATATGCTCCATCCTGAGACTTGGAGATGTAACTGAATGACATGGGAGCCTCATTTGGCTCAATGATATGGTGAACTATGTATGATGGGAGGGGCCTCTGGTTTTTATGAGCAGTCACAGAAGAGTGCCTGGAATTCAGTCTCTGTTGTACATATTGGTTAGCATGTAGACAGCAATAGTATTTCAACTATAACAGTCCCATAGCATGAGTGGGCTTCCCCTGCCTTGCACCGTCCAAGCCCACTTTTTTGACGTTCACTGAGTTTTTGTAAGTGATATAATATGTTTTATTAAAGATAAAATAGCTGGAATGAATACCTGGCAGAGGCAAGTGGGGACTGTGATTAATAGAGTACTTGACAGCAAAATTGGCTGCAAGCCAGAGGCCCTGAAGGAAGTGGGGATCTGGGAAAAGTTATCTGGCCAAGGTGGATCTGAAGATAGCAAGGATCCAGCTGATATGAGGGCATGAAGTTTTGGTGTTCCATGGCACGCAACGGTGAAACAGTTGCAAGAGTCACCACCTGCGGTCATTTGAGTGGAAATGCCTTTGAAGTCAATGTAAGTCGGTGGACCAAGCAGCTGCTGTAGGGACTCAGAGGACACTCCCTTCCCCACAGCTTTGAGAAACATATTAGTGAGGAGGGCATCTTCATCTTGAAGTGTTCTGAGGTGGCTACTTGTGTGGGCCACAGATGAGATGGGAGATCCTGTCATTGACATGGTCATCTTCATTTCATTATGGATGTGGGGATCCTGGAGTTGCAGGCCCAGTAGGAGCACTTAACCTCCTGCCTTAAGGTGAGTTCTGTTTACCTTAAGAAGCAGCAAGTACAAAAGGATTTTCACATTGGTTTGACCTATACCAACCTTTGAAGGTGGCTAGTTGATCAGCAGATCCTCTGGATCTTGAAATATATGAACATCCTTTAAGGTTGCATTTGATCAGTGTAAAAATGAATAATAGATAAATAAATATTTATTCATAGTAAAATATAAGAACACAAAATATATATAAATAAAACTCTAGATCTGGTGATCTGAGCTATCCTGATGGCAGCTGGTTGTCCTTTATTCAGTTCCCACACTTGACACAAGACACCATTAATGAATGGACTACTGGGGAAGGACTGTACAATGAAGACACAAGTAACTAAAGTAAACCTTCTTCCTAGGCTTAGCAAGTGTTTCTCTGTTGTTCAACTTGAAGGTGGAGTAACAGAGACGGACACAATATACACGGAAAGAAAGGGAGGTTTCCAGAGGGGTGTGTATCGCAGGGATGAATTCATTTCCTCCGGGGCTTTTTCCATTTGTGTTTCACTCTCTTCCCAATGCTCACCCTCATCTTTCTGATCCATACATCCATCCCTTGGCCTTTTCACCCTGTATGTCAGGTACGCACGTCCCTTCTTTCCTATCTATCCTTGATTCCAAGGACAATCACTTCTACCCCTCTTCTGACCATAGCAGCCACTCTCTGGTCCAGTCGTCCTTCTGTGCCAAAGAGCCTGTAAAGCACATCCATGTAACTATAAGTATACATTTAGGCAGGGAATATTTTGTATGATAAATTCAAAAAGTGAAAATGTCTGGGCCAAAGTGACCCAGGATTCTGTAGAGAATCAGGCTCTCATACATTGTTGGTGGAAATGTATATTGCTATAACTATCATCAAATGTCCTTAGGAAACTATCTCTTACATTAAAAAGAATGTTTATGTTCTTCTGAAAGTACCCTGAAGCCCAAGCTGTGCTCTACTATGTCCTTTGGCCTCCACCACTGGGGAAGCTCTGTAACCCTGGTCAATCAATCGGTATTGTTCCATTATTATTTTTTTGTATGGATAACTATTACTTTCATAATTTAAAAAATCAAATAGTCAAACACCAATATGAAAAAAATCATTAAGAATCATATTAAGATAGACCAAAGAGCAAAAATTGGTCATATATGATACAGAAAATGTACAGTAGGATTCAGTTTTGTGTGGCAATGCATTTACCAACATGATTTGGAATACATGCATCTGTAACCTAATTATAAAAGCTCATAATGCAAGATATTACCATGCACACACACACTCTTCCCTTCCTCTGAGACAGTGGCCATACTTACTGTCTGTCACAGAGCTGAGTGCCCACAGATATGCCTGTGAGTCCAGAAGATTCTTCCCACACACCTGACGGCCAGGAAGAAGCTGTGTCTCCTAGATTCAGGGAAACCTTCTCCTGGTTTCTGTCACCGCTGTTTGCAAAAGCCTCCCTTCCTGTAATCAGAAAAGCTGTAGTTTTGGCGTTAGTCAACAGGGAGGAGCTTAGCTCTATTTCTCATTGTACACTAATGAAAAATGTGAATTTTGCAAAAACAAGATCCCACACATGCTAGTTTTACAGGCAGGTTATGAAACAGTTCTGCAGCCCAGTTTATTTTTTCGTTTCTGAAATAAATAGATGTGCTTAGAATGGTTGAGTTGTGTGGATTCTCAAATGTGGTTTTGTTGAAGATTTCAAATCTTCATTACATATATTCATTTGACAAATATTAGTTGATATTCTGTGCCAGACGTTGCAAGCCCAAAGTGACTCCCAGTCTGCAAACCCCATGGTCCAAACAGATTTCTCCATCTGGTTTAAGAAAGATATGTCCAGTTGGTCCAAGAGCACCTGGACCCACCCAAGCAGGAGCAACTAGTTACCAGTCACAAAACATCATCCCAGGTCTGCCCACAGAAATCTGTGCATTGCAACCTGAAAGTTCACCATTCAAGGAGAACCAGTGCAATACTGGAGGAATATTTGGTATGTGGAGGCAGACCAACAGGTGAGGACCCAATTCCTGTTCTGCCATTTACCTGGCTGAGAATCCTAGGAAATGTATCTAAGCACTTTGAGCCTAATGTTCCTGACCTGGAAATGGACTGTGGATACAGTCGTCGTGGGGTTTCCATGAGTAGGTCAATTAAATCTAGTGAGTCTGCCTAACACTGAGCAAATGTTGGTTGCCACTGGGCAAGTGTTGGCTTACTTCTCACTGTTCTTTTTCTACCATAACAGGGACGCTGTTGCCATGTACTCAACGGCATAGCAATGATGTAGGCAGAGTTCCAAACTGACACAGGAAGTAGCCATATGAACACACATGATGTCATAAAGGATACTAATGACCATTTCTTCATGGGTGGATCAGCTAATGCCTGGTGGAGGCTGAAGGGGAAACCCAGGCAGCTTGGGTGGAGGCACTATTTGCTTAAAATATTCCTGTGATCACCTTTTATTCCCGCAGCACATCTGTGAGACAGGAATTGTACTGAGATGCAAAAGTTCAGTAAGTGAATTATGCGTGTGTTTGTGTGTGTGTGTGTGTAAGATGGCCCCTCTGTGTCTTTTTATCACATGCCACTCTCCTGTGAGACTCCCCAAATGAGGCCATGCCTGAGATTGCTTGTGTCAGAATCACCTTGTTGAAGGAGGGCTCTGGCCATGTTTAGGCACTGACAGAGTTGGTTACCGTGGAGATTACCATAGCTGTTTGTTGGCTTACTTTTACACTTTCCCCTCAGCAAACCTTGTTTATGAAGTAAAGTCGGTTCTTGAAAATGACTCTGACCCTTCCTGTATACCTTACATTGAATACGTGCCCTTCCTCCTCCCTTCAGTAATTTTTTCCTTTCCTCGACAAATTTTCATAAAGATGAGTTGGTTGCCTGGCATTCTCCAAAGGTCACCAGTAAGATTCCTCTTTGTCATTGTTACTATTGAGGAGTATCCTTATGAACTCATGGCTCTTTAATGAGTTGATGGGCTTCGAACCATTGGTATATGATGTTGAGCAGAGGAGTGATATGATTTGACTAATATTCTGCTTCTGGGTAGAAAACACAGGTAAGGGAGGCAGGATGAAAGCAGAGGGGCTAGTTGGAGGACAGTATAAATGCAGGAGCTGGATGTTGGAGTCTTGGCCAGAGTGGTAGTAATAGAGGTGGTGAGAAGTGGATAGATTCTGGACATACCTTAAGAGAGGGGACAAGAGAATTTCCTGACCAGTTGGATGTGGAGTATGGGAGTTTTGGGGGCTGAACAAGTGGCATTTGTCGGTCAGATGCTCGATTCATGTATAATTTCACTTCCAGTGCCACACAAGGAAAGTTGCAAGGCTGTGAGTAGCAAGATCGTCCTGCCAGCAGGCCACACAGTGAAAGCAGTGACCCCTCAGAGGAGTTCATCTGAGGCCTGGTCATAATCACTACGCCATGGCATGATCAGCAGTGGACGGGCTTTTCCTCATAAGCATGCCCTGAGACAATTAATGTACAAAATGTACAAGACACATGCCTAGAACACCTGAAGTGTTAGAACCCAAAAGGAAGCTGGTTTTTAACAGTGTAATTACCATAATCTTCCCTCCCCTCGAACCAATAGTATGATTATCTGCTGATTCGCGGTTTCAGTAGAATATGATAAAAATAAAACACCCTAAGTGAATCCACTTATAGGAGAGAGGATCAACACTGTCTTATCTCTGCAGATGCCAAAAAGCTTCTAGATCTTTTCACATGGTGAATTAGATATGCTGGCAGGGAGAGACTGTGGGTGGAGGGGTAAACAGCAACGCAAGTCCCAGGAATGAATACAAGGTGAGATATAACCAAGACACTTTATGGGCATACCTGTGGCTTCAGTAGCCAATAAAGTAGATGTCAGAGTAAGGGAAATTAATGAGACAAAGAGAGGCATTACATAATATAAAAGGATCAGTCCACGACACAGACATAACGATCCTAAATTTGATGCACCAAACAACAGAGCCTCAAAGTACACAAAGCAAAAACCGATGGAGCTGAAAGGAGAAGTAGCCGGGTCCATGATTATATTTGGGGCCTTCAACACCCACTCTCCTTTTACCAAGTGATCCAATTGCTAGAGAGAAAAATCAGCAAGGATATAGGAGATCTGAAAAACACAATAAACTGACAGAATCTACATGGTATAAATAGAACAATCCACCCAACAACAGCAGAGTACAGTTGTTCCCCCTGAGGGTCTATGTAACATTCACCAAGTTAAACCATCTTCTGGACCGTCAACCTCAGTAAGTTCCAAAAGAATTGAAATCATACAGAGTATGTTCCCTGGCCATGATGGAGTCAAATTAGAAGTCAGTAATAGAGAGAAAAAAGAAGAATCCCTAAACACTTGGAAATGGTACTTGACACATCATTCCAGGTTGTCGTTCAGACACTTGTTATAGAAGAACTGAGGTTAGGAAGAGTTGCCTCCTGAGCTGAAAGACGTTTCAGGCTGGTCCAAAAGAGAGTTCATTCTGGGCATTTCAAACAGTGTACTGCTGAGGGCAAGGCTGGAGAGAGGGAGACAGTTTAGGAGGCTATTACATCAGTCCTACCTGACACTAATGCTTTTACTGCACTGTCAAAGGAAGGACAGCTTGATGGTTGTTAGTGGAATCAGTCTGGTGACTGAATGGACTTGGGAAGCATGAGAGAGGTTGCTTCCCAAGTACTGGTGTGATTATTAGAAAGTCCTGAGAGGAGGCAAGATTCAGGTGCCTTCCTGGTGTATGACTGGTGTCCAGTCTAACCTGTGAATGCATATGCCTCTGTTCTTCATAAATCCTGCTCCATTGTTTTAAAGGGTTCAACACGGTTTTCCTCTTTCCTCTTCTCCTAATTCTTTCTCCTCCTCCTCCTGCTGCTCCCCCTTGATTCCTCCCCTGATAGTGCCTTCTATCTGCACAGGCAGAGAGTTTCCTTTCTGGGATTTGTGGGATTGGATCCTTAAGGTAGGTTGTGTGTGATTGGTCCCTTAGGGCAGGTTGGCACTTTGTTTTCCCTACCATCATGTTAGCCTAAGATGTGGTACATGGTAAGTGAACCACTGATGTGTCTTCAAATTTGTATTTTTGTTCCCCTTTCAGAATACAGTTATGGTAGTAGCTCATGTCAAGGAAGAAATGAAGGTTGGGGTTCTTTCCGAGGTAATTTTGGCAGGAGGAGCCCTCGTTATGAACGTGGTGGATGTGAGCCTCAGCCTTCACACCTCCAGGAGGAGGATGGAAACATGGTGATGGGGGATGTCCAGGAGGACCCCCAAGTGAGACAGTAAGTGACCAGGCAGCAGAGTTTGCATGCAGCAGCCCCTAGGACTGTGCAACCCTTTCACTCTCCATGCTCTTCTTTCTCTTCTCTCACTGGAAAACGGAAGTGTGCTAGAAGTGGAATAGAGGTTAAGTAATCCTAATCATAGTCCTGGTGTCAGAGAAGCAAGGCTGTACGGAAGACTTTCTTAGCATTTATGGCCACACACCCTCCTTCTCTCCACATTCCCCTGCAGCACTCCGTATACCACCTACCGGAACAAGAGGAGAGTGAGATGTCATAGTGAAGGCCGGATCCGTGTTACTGTGTGGAGAGATAGAAAACCTCCGCAGAGAGAAATGAGAGAGAACACACAAGATGGAACCCCAGGGAGCTGGTTCAAGATCACAGTGAGTGTCTTGGCAAGGTCTGCATTGGATAGGACATCCCAGAACCTTTTAAAAGGAAGACCGTATTAAACTACTTATGAAAGTTTATTCAGAGGAGAGCTTTCTTTTTTGCTTTTAACTGACGTGTAGTTGATTTACAATATTGTAATAGTTTCAGGTGTACACTATAGTGATTTGGGTTCTTTTTCCTTTTTTGCAGATTATACTCCATTATAGGTTATTGCAAGACATTGACTATAATTCGCTGTGGTATAGAATAAATCCTTATGGCTTATGTATTTTGTGTATAGAAGTTTGTATCTGTTAAAATTATACTCCTAGTTTGTCCCTCCCCCTCTCCTGGAGGAGAGCTTTTCAGTGGAGAGAAAGAGTGTAAAGGAAATCCATATTAGGCTCAAACATAAGAAAACATACTATCGGTCCATTTTTTTTTCGAAGCTCAGTAGGAGGTTGCAAAAGACTTTGTGTTATGTCTGTTCTCCAGCCTTAATTCCTACTGACTGTCTTCTCCCCCATTCCTTCTTTTCACCCTCAGATTTCTTATGGGAGAAAGTATGACAAGATGTGGCTAATGAAGTCAATCCAGAATCACTGCAGTGTCCCTTTCACTCCAGTGGATGTAAGAGAGGATGGTGAAGCCAGATGAGTGGGCAGAGGGAAGAGGGGGGATGGGGAGCCCACTGACGGGAAAGGCTTTGTCCTCTGAACTTATTGTTACCTCCCCATCCTGCAGTTCCACTATGTGAAAAACCGGGCTCGGTTCTTTGTCCAGGGTGCTAGCACTGCCTCTGCATTGAAGGATGTCAGCTACAAGATTTGTGATGAGGAGAATGAAAAGGTGTGTGTCAGGGGCATTACCTGTACCTTATCCCAGGACAGGACAGTCCAGGGGCTGGTCCTCTTCTTTGGAACTAGAGTTCCTGGTACTAACCTTACCTCTTCTTCCTGCAGGTGGCTATCTTTGTCAGTCCCTCTACTGTTCCCTACTCTGTGCTGAATAAGTTGGAGCCAAAAGAAATGGAGCAGCTAAAGGTAGTGTAGACTCAAGGCATGCGGTGTGCCAACACTCAGACCCACCTCTTCTTCCTCCAGCCCCCAGTTCCCCTCGCCCCCAAATTTCCTGTCACCATCGCAGCTTCAGAGTGGCTCTCTCCATCTCTCTCTGCAGCTGACTTTGAACAAACGATATAATGTCTCCCAGCAAGCCCTTGACCTCCAGAATCTCCGCTTTGACCCAGGTATGGCTGACAGCAGTAATTCTAGGACAGGGGAGGGCAGAGGGGTCTTCCTGGAGGGAGACTTAGGGAGGGTAACGTGTGTGGTGTGGGTGCTGGTTAGTGCTGGCCCCAGACCCCACTCAGCCTTCTGATTCACTTCCCTCGGCTTCCTGAAGACTTGGTGGGCCATGATATTGATATAATTCTGAATCGAAGAAACTGCATGGCTGCTACCCTGCAGATCATCGAAAAGGATTTCCCTGAGGTGAGGCTGTAGGCCTAGTGCTGGTATTATGGTAAGGGGTGGAAGACATGGGGCGGAGGGCAGGTTGGTCTCCCAGGCCCTAGATAGTAACTGTCACTCTAACTTTTCTCCCCCCAAAGCTGTTGTCCTTGAACTTGAGCAGCAACAAACTGTACCGTCTGGATGGCCTGTCTGACATTATACAGATGGCCCCCACAGTCAAGATTCTGAACCTCTGCAAAAATGAGGTGAGAGGAGGGAGCCAGATCAAAGTTGGGTTGAGAGCTGGGGAGTCGTGGTCATCACAGTGATGACAGGAGGCTGGCGAAGGTACCTGTCAGGGAGGGTGGGGGTGGAGGTGCAGGATCTGGAAGTGTCTCTTTCCCTGGGATTCGTTTTCCAATTTCCTCCCCATATTTCTCAGCTGAAGTCAGCCTGGGAGTTGAGCAAGATGAAAGGGCTGGATCTCGAAGAGCTGTGGTTGCAAGGAAACCCACTGTGTGGCACCTTCCCAGACCACTCCACCTACGTAAGGTTGGTGATAACCACTGGCACCTTTCCGGGGACCTTTGCCCCCTTGGGAGCCTGAACTGCCCCTGAGAGCGCATGTGTGCAGGAAGGGACAACCCAGGTACTCGAGAAGGAGCACAGACCCCACCTTCTGCTCTCTCTGTGTCCCTCACATTTGAGGAGTGTCCTTCCTCTGACCTGCTCACCTCTTCAGGTGCTCTGGGGTCTGTTTCCAAACGCTGCACCCAGCATTCTCTACCAAGTCCTCCCAAGAGCGTGCTCCACAAAGTGGGACTCCCCCCGTCACCAGAACGGGGAGCCAGATGCTGATTCCCTGGCCTGAGAAGGGTCCTCCAGCTCAGGGTCTCAGGCTGAGACAGGCTTTCCAACTCTATGCTGATATGGGGCTCCCCTCCCCCATTCTGAGAGAAGTCCTCTTTCCCTTCCTCCAAGACGGTCCTCCCTCCAACCCCAGGTTGACAAGGGGGCTTTCCTGCCACATACTCAGGGTAAAGCCCTGGTGGTTCCTGACATGACATCCGTTCCTCTGGCCCAACACCAGGAGCTGGGCCCTTCTTGTGGAAGAAGCAGGGTTCCTTGAGTCAAGGGGCCAGAAGTTTGTCACAGACAGTGAGCAGAGGGCTTCCCAAGGGGGAGTGGAAGGCAGAGGGCAGAGGAAGTAGAGGAGACAGAAAGAGAGGCCTCTCGGGGACACTTGCCCCTCCATCCCAACACACATCACATCATCTTGCCTGGTCCTTCAGAGGAGCCCTGGGCAGCCTGAGACAGATATGATTCCTCAGGTAAAGAACCAAGCAAGACAGGTGCAGGGACCATTGGGAGAGAAGACAGGCATAGGGAGGCATAGACCCTCACTCAGCCCCACACTGAGCTGGGAGCTGACCCTTTACTCTTCTGGGGAAGGTCTGCCCCTGTGGCTGCTGTTTCCAACGCCCAGCTCAGACTGAGCTCACACAGGTGACAGAGACTCAACCAGCATCCAGCAGGCCCCAGGCCCAACGTGTGCATGGTTACCATCCTTACCTCGGGTCCCTGGGACATTCGGGGGCAGGTGAAGGAAAGGGCTGCAGCAGGGGAGCCGGTTCCCCTTTCTTCTCTCTTCTTCCCTGATCCCCCACCCCAAACCATGGGAGAGGTTCTTTCCCTTCCCTTCACTTTGCTTTCTCTCCCTTGTCTCTGTGCCCCTATGTCTCTGTCTTCTCTTCTTCATCCTTCACTTCTTTTTTGTCTTAATCCCCCTCCATTTCCCTCCCTGCCTCACTAACCTCCTTGGCCCAGCATCCTGGGCCATCCCTGGTGGGTGTCCTTGTGTTGGCAGGATGCAGGACCCCCAGGAAGGATGAAGAGCCCCTAGCTCCAACCTCATTCCCTCTTCCCTCCAAAGCCTACAGTGGGGACCTGCAGGAAGGGAGGGAAGGGAAGGAAGCCTGCTTCCTTGTTGCTTCTTGTGGCACCTGGAGAAGGGAGTCAGGGCAGTCTAGGTGGGAGGTACCCAGGAGGGAAGGAGTGGAAGGAGAGGGATGGAGAGAGGCAGGCAGGTAGGGAACACTCTTCTGGTGCATCCATCAGTCCATGTGGAAGGTGCCCAGGGCCGGGGAGTGTAGGTGGACACACTGGACTGTGTCTGGTGTAAGTGTACTTGCTCCCACGAGAAGAGACCGCTTTGTAGTTTCACTGACTTTTCATCTTGGCAGCTCCATCCTGGAATTGTTCCCCAAGTTATTACGCTTGGTAAGTGTATTCCTCAATCACTGACTCCTCTAACTGACACTGACACCGCCCACAAACTACTCTGAACCCTTTAGGTCTTGCCTGAGTTCGATTTTTGAATGTGGCCCTTAAACGTTCTGGGGGCAGAGGGAGGGTACAGCCTCTGTGGGAAGCTCACAACAGCTCTGGGTCTTCTTCGACCACGTCTGCCACAGCCTTCAGGGACCTCGTGGTGATGACCCAAAGTGTAGTCCTGCCCTCAGATTTTCCAGGGCCCTTCCACAGTTGACCTCTGACCCTCACCCTCCTGGGCCCGTCCTTTTCCTTGACCATCCAGAAGTGCCTCTTGGTCTGCACCACTGACTTCCTCTTCCCTCTCACAGGATGGCCAGGAGACACCCCCACCAGCTAAGTTAGGTGTGGACACCCGTAAGAGCTTACCAGCCTGCAAGGTGAGCACGGAGAATCAAGCAGGGCTTTGGGAGGTGCGTGAGGAGAGGGTATCAGCCCTGGTGCTGAGGACTGTTTTGATTCCAGGAAAGCAGTGAAGGATCTGATCAGCTGAAGAGTCTGATCCTGCAATTCCTGCAGCAGTGAGTACTGCTGGCAACCTGAGGAAGGGGAGGGCTGGGACGCCACCCAAGCTCAGCTCTGCTCACGGGAGTTTCCAAGTCTCATTTGAGGTCCGGACCACAGAGACAGACTGTGCTCATGGCTCCCCGACAGGTATTACTTGATCCACGACTCTGGAGACCGACAGGATCTCCTGGGTGCTTATCACGACGAGGCCTGCTTCTCCCTGACCATTCCCTTCAACCCCGAGGACCCAGCCCCGTGAGTATCACAGCTCACACTCTGCTCCTGGGCCGTGTGGCTCCCCAGCAGACGCAGGGCAGCTCCTGCAAACCCCCACACTGGGGCCGCCCACCTCCCCCTGCTTCTCTTTTTCTCCCAGGAGCAGCTTGTGGGAGTACGTCAAGGACAGTAGGAATATGAAGAAGCTCAAGGACCCCTGTGAGTGTGTGATGAGGAGGCGGGGCGGGAAAGGGGGCGGGAAGGGGTCAGTCCTAGGGCCCAGGGCGTGGCAGCCCCTGACCTTCCCTCGCTTCTCCTCCCCCCACAGACCTGCGGGTCCAGCTGCTGAAACACACAAAACGTGACATTGGGCGCTCCCTCTGCCTGTTGCCCAAAACTCAGCATGACCTCAGCTCCTTCGTGGTGGACATGTGGCTCCACACGGTGAGCATCTGCTTCCATCTTGGGCAGGACCAGTTGCTGCAGGTGGGTAGGAGGTTTAGGTGGTGACTGAGCGCCTGGGCTCTTCCTTTTCAGGACACAATGCTCTGCTTCTCTGTCCACGGGGTGTTCAAGGAAGGTGAGTGTGTGTAGACCCCCCGTCCCCAGATGCCCCACTGCTCCGTCCCCCTGGCCGGGCTCCCTCTCAGCACCCTCCCAGCCACCCCGATCCCTCCCCTTCTCTTCCCGGCCCCTCTGTGTTCTCCAGCCCTCGCTCTTCCCACAAAGGACCCAGGTCTGACCTGCGTTCATGCCTGTCTGCCCCGCACACCCTGGGCGTTAGGGACACAGGCTGTGGAGTTTGATGGCTCTCATCCCAGAGCCTTCCTATGAGATCCGGGGACCATTACTTAACCTCTCAGTTTCCTCATTTGCAGAATGAGGTATTAGCATCCATGTCTTGGGCAGCAGTGACAAATGCATCAATGAACTGGTGAAGTGGTTGTCACGGGCCCGCGCACAGTAGAGGTCCTGCCACCAGCAGCAGGTTGCTCCTATAGCTGCCCTCCACATTCCCGACACCCTGGCGCCCAGTGAGCACCTGTCCCCTCAGCATGAGTTTCCAGTCAGACTCTGTCTGCAGACCCCTGTGTGAGCGTGTAAAGCAGGTGGGGCTCTCGGGGTTACTGAAGTTTGTTGTTTGTCGTTGAAGTGGAAGGAAGGTCTCAGGGTTCTGTTCGTGCCTTCACCCGGACCTTCATCGCTATCCCTGCCAGCCATTCCAGGTGAGTGCTGTGTGGTGGGTGGGAACCCCCGTCCCAGCCTGGGCTCAGGGGTGTGGGAATGTGATGGTGCCCACCTTAGGTTTTCTCAATACTGTGGAAAGCCAGCAGGTAGATCCAAGGAGCAGTCTAGCCTAGTGGTTAAGAAGGGCATGGGCTCTGGAACTGGAATGTGGCTTCTCTCCCTGGTCCCAACACTCATTGGCTGTGTGGCCTTGGTCAAGTCACGTGGCCTCTGTGCGACTCGGTGTCTTCCTATGACAGTAGATTTCAGATTGTCCACTCCTTGGGCTGTTGTAAAGGGTAAACGTGAAACTGTCCCTGAGTTGCAGGTAAACGTCCTAATGTCATGAAGACGGTGGATAATCTCCCCAAAGGTGGGCTTGTGGGAGGGGCATAGGTACCAGCCAAGGAACCTGGGGGACACACACAGGAGGAGGGTGGAAGGAATCTGGTTGCTGAGTGGCAGTGGGAGCAGGATTGTTGTTGGGGGTGTGGGGTGGTCCATCTGTCCAGCTGTTGAGGGCCCATTTTTCCTCCAGTCTGTGCATCGTGAACGACGAGCTGTTTGTGAGGGATGCCTCCCCCAGTGAGCCTCAGAATCTTCATTCTCTATCCCAATTCCTGCTACCTCTGCCAGCTTCACACTCATCTTCTCCCCAGAGCAGCGGGAAATGGTGTGCACGTTCTCCACCTACTGTGGGATGAACCTCCAGTGGTCTCAGAAGTGAGTGCTGGGTTTGCATGGGGATAGGAGGGAGCTGGGAAGAGCAAAGGAATGATTAATGGGAAGTTGAATACAATTCATTTTCCTCGTTTATTTCAGTCATTTTACTCTGATCATTTCGATCTCTGTACATATTAAGCCACCTAGTTGTTTTGAGCTGGCAGGTGTTACTTTTATGAATTTCATGGACCCTGACCCTTTATTAACAGACAGCTGGGTGTTCCTGATACACTGTGTATGAGGTTCATTCCACTCTATATATCACAGTAAACGTGGAGGGGGGAATCATCATCAATCACCCAAAGATAACCCTTGAATGTTTTCATCTTTATTATATTCTGGAACTTTGCTTATGCAGGTGTTTACATATTTATGCATGTATTTATATTTGTATATTTATCTACAGAAAACTAGCTCTCATAATGAGAGAGAGACAGTGAGAGACAGAGAGAGAGAGAGAGGGAGAGAGAGAAAGAAAGAGAGAGAGAAGGAAACAGACAGAGGCAAAGAGAAAGAGGCTTGTGGCTGAATGGGGAAGAGGGGTCCAATTAGGGACTTTTAACTCTTCAGTGCCTTTAAAGTTGAGCAAGTGTACAAGCTAATGTGAAGGGGCCATCTCATCTCATTTTTAACTCCCTGAATTTGCCTATACATTCCTTTCTCTTTTTACCTTCTTATTTCTACTAGAGAGTTAATGAGACACCTCTAATGGAATTATATACATTTAAAATCAAATATATATTTGGTTATTAGTGATTAAGAAAATGGACAATTAAGTGTCCAAAAATGCTAGTAATTCTTGGATTTTTGCCTCTCACGGAGGCAGCAGATGGCTGAAGTCCTGCTGTGACATGGCTGGATGATGCATGATCTGAGGACCCGTGCACTGGTGACTGTGGGTCGGATCCAGAATTTCCCTATAAATATATTAACATACCAAACAGTCCAGGAGCAGCAGTTAGGCAAACACCACGCTTTGCTGCCCTGGTGCCATCTCTCACTGAGCTCACCAGGTGAGTCAAAGGCAAGCCTGTCTTCCCAGCATGGGGAACTGGATTAGGATCTGCTCAGAGGCACATTGTTGGGCAGCTCTTATGAGCTTCTGAGCCTCCCAAGAACCTAGAGATCCTTCTGACTCCAAAACTTTGAACTCAAGGCATATCAGAGAGATATTTGTTTCCTTCATAAAGATATCTGTCCTCTCATTAGGAGAAACAGTGAGGAGTGACTTTTCACATTGCCTGTCTTAGTCCTGAGGCTCAGGCAGCTTCTATTTCTGTGTCCCAACATTTAGAAGGCAATGAAATCCCACCACATGCCATATACTTTGGCCAGGCTTTCTCAGTCACCCCTCAGGACTCTCTGTGATGAAGGTTTTGTGAGTCCCATGTCACAGATGCCCAAGTCAATCTGACAGAGCCTCAGTCACCTCTCTGGATGAGTGGCAGGATGGGATGAGGTTCTATCCCTCGCCCTCTCTGGAGGACACAGAGCAGCCTTCCTTTTAGAAGATGGGCTTCCAGGGCTGGAAAAGTGGTCATTTGCTCTCCTCTGATATCGAGGCCTCTCAGGTACGCACTCAGAAAGCCCCTCTTGATGATTAAGATCATAGTGCACGTACATGGGCACGTCCATTCATTCCCTTGGAAAAGCATTCACTGTGTTCAGTTTCATGGGGAGATGAAATAGAATCACAACGGAGCTGACAACGTGTGTGTGTGTGTGTGTGTGAGACAGACTTTGTATAGGAAATTTATAAAGTCATTACTTATAGAAGTACAATATGTCAGGTAAAAATGTGGAGATGACATACCTCGGAGAGGCAGGCATTTTTTCCTTTACCTCAGAGTCCCCCTTCTCCTGTGTGCAGGAGAACTTTTGGGGATTGGGGAAGATACAGTGTCATTGTAGGAGGAAAGCCCTTCAGGGTCATGTCTGGAAGGTTCCACAGAGGGACCTTTTCCGATACCCAGAGCAAAGATCAGGGAGGTGAGCCTAAATGAAGGGGCAACTCTGGCTGCCTTCAGCGAAAAGGAAGCTGATAAGGGCATAGTCGTTCAGCCCTGGACTTCCTGAGCCGTCCCAGGTCCTTGCTGTCTGCAGCCGAGTGCTCTTGGTAAGAACCTTCCCTGGATCATGACAGGATCAGCACAGGGCCTGGCACCCAGAGAGAGCCCAGTGCTTGTCTGCTTACTTCACCTCTATTCTCTTCCTGTATTTCTTCACCCTCAGGTGGGTTCATCCCTAACTTTGTGCTAATCACCACTCCTACCATTCACATTTTGACTGAGTGGTAGGATTAATAATAATAATACTAATAAAGCCAAAACCCCCACAATAACAGTAATAAAAGATACCAACAATTATAGCACACACATGGATAAGTTACTTGCTCAAGATCGGTCAACCAGCAAGTAATAGTTCTAGCATCAAATCCTGGTCTTCTGACCCAAAAGGCCCTGCTCCTAACCTCTGCTTCTATATTGACTGTACTTCTGTGTTAAGACAGACAGAGGCCAGCACAAGGGAAGGGACTCAGCCCAGGTCCTTTGCTCAGTTGATGGGTCTGGAACTGGATACAGGTTTGATGACTCCCATGTTCTGTCTAGCTGACCTGTTCCTATTCTTTGCTCTTCTGTACTAATTCTTCTCCCTGGGTCTCAATAAAAAATTACTTCTGGTCAAACTAGAATGAAAAAAAGGAGACAGGAAAGCATGTGGTAAAAAGAAATGACGAGATGGAATCAAAGTTCACTTCCTGCTGCTGCATTTCCAGATGCCGTTTCAAATTTTCTATTTTATAGACCAAAAGAGGCAAGGTGGGCTGGGAGTAATATATCCCAAAGTCCTAGATATTCCGCATGCCAGATATTCTTTGAGGTTTTTTCCTTTTCTTCTTACAACAAATCTAGAAGTAGGTACCCTTAGTCTCATTTACAGAGGCCAATCTCAGACTCACAGAGTAAGTAAATTTTCCAGGGTCAAATGTCTACCCTTTGCCCTCTACACAGGCCAATCAGCAGCTCCCATTTGGATGACACACTTCTAGGGTTTAAAGACTGATAGTGGAAAACTTGCCTGATGTGGAATGTGGGCTGTGTCATGCTCCCCACTGGGCATGAAGATGATGTTGGGGATGAAACCCTGCCCCATGGGCCAAGAGGCCTGGGTGTGGGGGCCACACAGATGGACTGACTCCTGAGATGCTGAACTAGAACCAGGAAGCAGCTCAAGCTGTTGCCCTTTGGAAAGAGAACCTGAATGGTGGGATATTGACATGTACACAACTACTATATGAAAAGGCTTTTACGTTTTATCTCCTTTAATCCTAAACTTTATTCAAGACCAGTATGTATTTATCAATGACCAGAAACAGATTTTTTTGCATTTTTTAAATTGAAGTATAGTTGATTTACAATACTGTGTTAATTTCAGGTGTACAGAAAAGTGATTCAGATATATATATATATATATAACTGAGTCCCTTCCCCTGTGCTGGCCTCTGTCCTAACACAGAAGTACAGTCATATAGAAGCAGAGGTTAGGGAGAGGGCCTTTTGGGTCAGAATGTGTATATATATATATATATATATATATATATATATATATACATACATATATACATATACATATATACATATATATATATATATATACACATTTGTATTATTTTCCGTTATAGGTTATTACAAGATATTGAATATAATTCCCTGTGCTATATAGTAAATCCTTGTTGTTTATCTATTTTATGTGAAACAGATCAAGACAATTTATTTGACAGTTTTCTGTGTGTGTGTGTTTGTGTATGTTTCTTTGTCTCAAACTTTTTCACATCAGTTATTCATAAGCTAACTCACACCAGTCATTCCTAAACGAACTCATGCAGCTTTCTACTGAGTTCACTTAGGGGCTGGATTTCCAGTCCCAGGACTTGAAGATTCTGCACGAATTCAGAAGGATTACTGCCAGTGTGTGAAGTCTAGACATCTTGGCCCATAGCTGGAATCCATTCAGCTACCTTGCTCCCCACCAACACCACAGCCCTTTCTATCCTCCACGCTTTGCCAAGGCCCCAGTTCACTTTCACACCTGCAGTTCTGACAATGGTCACCAGGTGGCAACGCTCTCCATTTTCTACAGATTTTTCTTTCTGCCCGCACCGCTACCCACCCCCCCCGCCCCAAAAAGACATCATTTTTATGAACAGAAGCAAAAAGTTTCCTCAAAGGTCTTAACTTTCCTTGAAAAATTCAGATGTGTATAAAAAGACTAAAAGGACATCTGTGTGGTTTCCATCCAGCTTCTCCTTAACTTATTCATGTGTCTTGTGTATGTACTGTGTGCCAGGCACTGTCAGTCCAATTCCTTATCTGCATCCCAACCTCCCCTCTCTTCACCTCCAGACCTGCATAACTGGAAGTGCCCACAGGAAGCAAGATGGATGTTAGTGCCCACTCCATGGGGTATGAACTCAGACTCTATTCCAAGCAAGGTCAGTCCAAGCCTGACGCTGGATCATGGCATCCAGCATCAAAACAGGAGATGATGCAGCTGAGTGGGAGAGGTTGTAGCTTGGGAAACTGTGGCACCTTTAACTCACACCCCCACCCTCTTACACAGGACTAACAGCCTATTACCTTCTCCTGACAGACCTCACTCACAGAGAGCAAAGGACCAGGCAAACAGTGTTGGTTTCAGTCTTGCTTCTTCTCATGGGCTTGAGCTAGAGGTTTTGCTTTCTCTTTGGTCCTTTGCTCTATCGGAGTGGTGCATTTCGGATTTGGTTCTGTATCTGTTTTATCTCTAAGAGGGTGGTTCTATCCATTCAGTCACCTGACAGGTCCATTTGAGGTGACATGGGGTTTTTGCTTCCTGTAAGAACTTCTCTACTTGTTAGGGGAGCCTGGGTCAATAACCAGAGGAGGCAGAAAAGAGGTATTGAGCTATCAAGACAAACACAAGACCAAGACTCTGGTCCAAACATCTGATTCTCTTCACTTAGTGAAATGGTTTTCAGATTTCTTACATGCTACTCACCTCTTCTCTGGTTTCCTTTTACACCTGACACTCTAATATAATTCCTTTCTCTCCTGTCCACAAATGTGCACCCACGGTAAATTCCTCTATTAATTAGTAGTAGAGAAATTTTTCTAAATATGACTTCAAATCCAGAAACAATCTGATTTCATTAAAAACTGCATGGCAAAAAAAACCCATAAGCAAGGTAAAATTAAAAATTACAAATTGGGAAGCATACAACTTATGTCACAGACAAAGGTTATATACCTTGTAGTAGAAAGATTATGAAAAAGGAAAAACAAATTAGAACATTCTGAAGGAGAAAGGACACTAGATACAAAGATACATTTCACTGAAAAATGTTCCTTAAACATATAAAAAACCCTGCTAAACCTAACATTTGATAAGAGATGCAAAGAAAAAAAACCTGAGATGCCTCTTACCATTTACATAATCTGTGAGGAAACAGACAGTCACCTTGCTGGTGGTAATGTAACATGGTACAACTCCTAGCCAGGGGATTTGATATTGTTTTATAAAATAACCGGGATACTTACTGTTGGAACCAACAATATCTCTTCCAAGAATCTATCCCAAAGAGACAATGTGGAGACAAAAAGTCATAAACAGAAAGCCATTCCTGCCAGAACAATTCATATAGCAGAAGACAAGAGACAAAGACACATCCACCAATAGGGGGCTTGTTGAATAAGCTATGGTCCATCTGCATCTGAGAGGAAAATGTAGCTATGAAAAGCAATGAAGACTCCCTCTCTGTACTGCTATGGTGTCATCTCCAGGGTATATTGTTCAGTGAAAAAAGGCAGGTGCAGAAAAGTGTGTAGCGCTACTGCTGTCCGATATGGTAGCCACTGGCCTCAAGTATCTATATTAAATGACATGAAATTTAAAAATCAGTTACTCAGTCACAGTTGCCGCATTTTAGGTGCTAGATGTTCAGTTCCTGAAAAAGCATTCAGGCAGCTAATGACTCCTGTGATGGACAGTACAGATACAGAACATTTCCATCTCCACAGAAATTTCTGTTGGAAAGCATTGGTGTAGAATATGACAACTTTTACCTATGAAAAGGAGAGCAAACTAAAATACATGTTATATTTTTAAAAAGTGGTTAAAACAAGATGATAAAAATGCTTACCTATAAAGGAATAGAGGAGAAGCCCAGGATGCAAGCCAATGATGTACATTCTCTTAAAAATATAGATTTATTGGCTCCATGCACTGAGAAGGTCAAGAAACAATGAGCAACCCAATAGTAACTGGCAACTACAGTCCCTAGATTGAATTCTCTAAACACATTTCCCACTAAGAGTAACCAGGCTTCCTTGGAGAAATGCCTGATTTCTGGTCTTGTTAAGGATTGTACCAGTTGAGTCTGGACTGAACTTTCATACCAGAAAGTATGTTAAAAAGACTCATAACCTGAGGGGCTCCCAGTGGCCAAAGATAGAACAATTTGAACAACAAAAACTTTAGTGACTACAGTGCACTAAAACATGTCAACAATAGAAACATCTGTGAGCTGATGATGACACAAAAAAAGCCAACAAAATCAACTCATTGTCCACCTTTGAGAATCCTAGGGAACAATTCATTTTAGAAAGTGGAAATATTGCAAAAAAATTGTATATTCACCCTACCTTTCCTGTGCATGTTATACCTATGCATAACCTAAGAGTTGATGAGGTGAAGATTCTTTTATAAAATAATTTCAGCTAATACATGCAGAAGAAATTGAAGAATTAGTATATCATACTTTTGCAATCTTCAATGAAATGTCGCTCTAGGCAGTGATCAATAGAGGCTGCAAAACATGATGGGAGAAGTAGATGGGAAATTTTATGATGGCTGCGTTATAATATTTCTGAGTTTGCCTTTCTTCAGTTATAAAATGGGGCCAGTTTTATCCATATTAGACAATTACTGGCAGGAACAAAGTATTTCAAGTCAATCCAGCATATGATACATGTAGTACTCAATAGATATGAGTCATCTTCTTATTCTATACCTGACCTTTCTTTAAAAGAGATTCTCAAATAGCATGGTTATAAGACAATAATGTGGAAATATTAAATGGAAGGGAAGTGTATAAGTTTTCATTATATATTCACTTCAGTGTCATTTCTTTGTGCTGGAGTCATTTCTCAGATAATTTATGGAAAAAGGAAAACAATGACTGGACCACTTCCATTGGGTATGCAAAAGAAAACTATTAGTCTGTTTCCCATTATTTCATATACTTTCCTATCCCACTTTTTATCTTCTGTGTTAATTTCTTAAGACTAACGTGTGTGTAATGTAACCCAGCAAGAATAGGCTTTGCAAAAGACCACTGCAATAAATCTCTGGTGGCCAGGCACATCACAGGTACTTAGGAGAGTCATTTCCCCTGTGCTGGACAGTTTTTGGATAAAACCTCTCAGATGTACAAGCTAATGAGATCCCATCCGGGAAAGCACTTTTGAGACCTTAGGTGGGATGGAGGGACAAATTATTTCTAAGTAATTACTTTCCAATCTGCACTACAGATATTTTCATACTCTGTGTTGAATGAATTCAGTAGGCATAAGTCCTTGCATTACTTTGCACTTGAACAGCCATTTGTGGATGGTCTTAAGGTGGTTGGAACTTAAACATGATATATTAGGACAGGGCCTCTGACCCAGAAAACCACGGGGACTTAACCTTTTGTGAATGAATGCATTTTTCTATCTCATGTATTTTCCACAACATTTCTTGGGGGGTAGAGGATACATCTCCACATCATTTTGTAGCTAGAGAAACAATAAGGTACAGAGGTTAAGTCACCTGGCTGGGGTTCATCCTCCTCTTAAGTGGAAAAGCAGAGACTGACACCCTATATGTCCAAGTGCAAACTGCATGATGCTCAGCTGCACATCACACTGTAATCAAGTAAGTCTTGCTTTTCCGCTGACCTACGGTGTCACTACTGAAATCTGTATCTTCGCTTCTGATACCAAGCTGTTAGTCCTGCCTGTATTTCTGCAAGTCAGTGAACATCGTCGTCAATTTCCTATTCTGTTAAAAAAAAAGAGAGGGAGAGAACATGTTTAGGTCATTTGTTTTTGAAAGTCAATTCCCAGACAACATAAGGAATATGCTCTGTCTAATAGAGGGACAGGTGTTATGCTGTTGATGACAAATTGAAGGAGCAGTCTCCAAATGCATGGAGATCAAAGGCGCCTGGATTCTTTGATGCATACTGATAAATCAACCTGTAAAAATGTTCTACTAATGGAAATCCTCTCCAGCAAAATCAGGCTTTGTAGGATTCCCCATATGCACACGCACACTGGGAATTCTCAATAGTTTTATTGTTACGCTTGAAAAACATGAAATTAGAAATTATTTTATTGTTATCATACTTAGTTGGATAATAAGGTTATTTTAAAATATTCTTAGTATGCAAAAATGTCCTGCTAATCATTGTCATTAGTTATTAATGCAAAAAGGTCTAGTGACATTTGCATCCTAACAGTGTGTGATGACCACATGAGCCGGCACGTTCTCCAAGGGCTGCTACCTACATGTGGTCTCCAGGTGTTTTGTGTGTGTATATGTGTGTGTGTGTGTGTGTGTGTGTGTGTGTGGACTTGGGGGGCTCCTAATGACATTGTATATACCTGAAGGATTACCAGTATCTCTCTGATACATATGGTGAGGAGTAGGATCTGCTCGTTCTTGAGTCTTTCCAAATGGCACAAGAGCTGGACCACACACTTCCAAGCAGACCGTGAGATGGAAGACAAGCCTGTCTGTGAACTCACCTGCTCAGATCAGGGGTGGATCCCTCCAGGATGTAAGGTGTGTTGGTCTGCCTAAATCCACTTCTAACCACTGATGTTGGGAGCTCCCATCTTGCAGCCATCAGCTGCAGAGTTCTGAGAAGCTGCATCCTCTCACCCACTCAACACCATGAGTTTCAGTCATCTGCATGAGGAGCTCTACACTTGGAGATAAAAATCCTCAAATTCCCAGCTCATGTGTGACACATCTTGTATCCATCCAGTCATATATTCATACATCTAACAGGCATTAAGAAGAAAGTCTACACTATCCCTTTGGTAAGTTTCAGGCTTCTCCAGAATGGAAACAAGGAAGAAAAGTATGGGAAGGCTCGTGTGGTAAGTTCAGATGTTAAATCTAAGAAGCGATGGCTCCTTCCCATTAAGATTTCAACCTGCTCAAGTCTCTTATAATTGATGATTTTAGAATATCATTTAATGCCATGGACTTCGGTCCACATCTCTTGTTACTGTCCTCTTTATATATGTATATATATATTTTTTCTTGCGCTTTACAACCAAATACTTGCAATGAATTCTTGGAACTCAATTCACATCCCCTGACCTTCCCTCCAACTCAGTCTTCATCCCTTCTCTAATGAGGAAGTCCCCCGACTCCTCCACTAAAATTTAGCTTGCCAAAGTCAACAGCTACCTTTTTGGCACATTGTACACCATGAGGGTTGAAATGCAGGTCAAATGGAGACAAAGTTTTCCCTTCCCAAGACAAAATTAATTTGCTTGTCCCCAGACAAGGATTACCTTGCCAACTGATGCTATCAGTTACCTGAAATCTAGAACTGTAAAATACTTACCATGGCAATCAAGTCAGATAATGGGGAAGTGTGTGCTACAGACAGTGGGCTTTCAAATGAAATATAAAATTTCTCAATGTATCTTACACTTTTGCATCATTGAAAGGGATTTTACAAATAGGTCTACAGCAGGATAACAATTTTTAGGGTCGCTTCACTAGACTCTGTCTTACCTGTTTCTCTTTTTTTTTCCCTCAAGGTCTTTCCAAGTATGGAGTTGAATCACCTGGAGTTGTAATGTTGTCTTACCCCTTGAGGTGTCTTATGATCCAGTGATTCCAGTCCTAGTTACATACTCGAGAAATAAAAAAATTTGTCTACGCAAAAATTTGTACAAAATGTTCATAACACCATTATTCATAACAGCCAAAAAGTGGAAACAAGACAAATGTCTATCAATTGATAAATGCATAAATAAAATTTGGCATATCCGTACAACAAAATATTATTCCGCTATGAAATGAATGAAGCACTGATACATGTACAGCATATGTGATCTTTGAAACCATTATACTAAGTGAATAGAGTCAAACATAAAAGACCAAATATATGATTCAATTTATAGGAAATGTTCAAGATAGGCAAATCCATAGACACAGAAAGGAAGTCATTGTTTGCCTGGAGCTAAGCATGGGTGCAAGGATTTACTGCTTTCAAGCATTATGGAAATTTTGGGAACCATGGAAATGTCTAAAAATCAATTATGGTGATGGTAGCATGCACTTACTAAGAATCATCATACTGTACTCTTAAAATGTATGAATTTAAAATGTATGAATGTAAATTTTACCCATAGAAAGATGTTGAAAATATGATGTTGACCTGGTCTTCCATTGACCACAGTTAACAAGCAAACTACATTCAGGATGTAGTTAAGGATGGTGATAGGAGTTGGTTATAAGGATTGCCGTCCTGCTAAATCACTACCTTCATTTCTGGGCCTGGATTTAGGAAGGGAGAACAAATGAGAAGCAACACCTTGAAGGGGTTGAAGGACACAAAGGAAATGTGGTTGTCAGCACTCACACACACACCATAGATAATTCATACATCTACCAGATTCTGTTATGAATTCTAGGACTCCCACAAGACACTTTGCTGGGCTCAAAGAGGACACATTCAGCTCACCAGTGCAAACAGCCATGCGAACTGTATCCTGAACTGTGCCCTTCAGTACATAAATGCCAGCCACACAGCATTGACAATGGGGAATATAAGAAACGCCGAATTCCAAATAATAGGGGGTTTTGAGAATTGATTCTGTCATATCCATAGGATGGAATTCTAGCCTGGCAGCAAAAATGAGAATGAAAGCAATGAGGAGAGAGGATTTATTGTCTATCAGATTAGCAACAATTCACATTATTTCTAAAGTGTGTAGAAACAAGAATTTTTCATACAGCACTGTTGGAAACATAAAATAGTAATAGTTTCCCCAATGTTGTGTTCATATAAAATATAATTTTCATGGTTTTGAAAGAACACGTTCAGGAACTTACAAAAAAATGCCTACTAAGGAATCTGCATATATGTGAACAAGAATGGTAAGTACATTATTATTTGTAATGGAAAACATGGTAAAGGAACTATATTCACCTCACTAGCACTGGAAAAGTGAATTCTGGAACATCCATGTGATGCATTGATACAATGATGGTCGATATAAACAAATAAATGAAATCATCAATTTAAAATGCTATATTAACGCATTTACATGGAAATATGGTCACAATAAGTGGCAAAGCAGGTTGCAGTGGTCATAAATGACACGGATCCATTTTTGCTTTTAAAGGTGTATATTTATCTAGAGGTCTTAAAATAAAAATGATCTTTTTGTGGAAACAAATATAAAAATAGTCCTTTTGTTGAACTCACATAGAGCTTTCTGTTCAACATAGAAAGAGGCTGGACTTTCTGTCTGGATACCTCAGTATCCCTGTAACGCCGGCAGTGTTCCCTTTCCACGCAGACTTCCGGAAAGCTCTGGGTTTTAGCCACAGCCCCTCCCGACCTTCAGGCTGTGATGTTCAAGCTGCAGTTCAGACTACTGTCACGAGGTGGCACCAACGTGCCGCCATCGTCAAATTTCTCTAAGAAGGCCGTTATTAAGAACTAAAAAATACCATCACTTTTCACAAAATCCAGCCTGTGAACCTATGTACAGAATGGTTCTAATTCTGTATGAAAAACGTATTAGGTGTCAAAGAAGACTGTAAAAACATATACTCCTGATCCTGCATGCGATGACGATGAAACATCAGGTGGCAGCAGCGCCTTGGCGGTGGTTTGCTGTTGAAGGGCTATGCAGGACTGGTGGGAGGTGACAGAGAGAATGAGGTGCCAGAGCGGGGTCTGGGCAGCTGTGTCCAGTGTCATGGACAGGGTATGACAGACAGAGGATAGGAGAAGGTCTGGACAGACTCAACAGGGGTGGGAAGATGGAGGGTGAACATCCTGCTCTCTGAGAAGGACCCCTCTGCAGTGTGGACACTTCAACCTACGCTGATGAGGGAAGAGATACATCAATGAACTCGATGTTCAGCAGATGGAACTGATTTACTAACACATTCACATTTTGCGAACATAATTAGTGTCTTAGTAAACAAAACATTCCAAAACTTTTCTAATTTTTGGCATAATGTACTCATTTTCTTTGACAAAGAAAAATGGAGACGGAAGCCACCTGCTGGCCAGAGCCAGGATTGCAGCTCTGAGGCTCAAACCAGGGAGCTTGGCAGAGTGAGGAGGAAGTTTGGAATCTGGGCTTTAGCCAGAATTTTCCGGAATTTTTCACTTACTGGCAGCAGTTTCTCTGTATCCACCATTTTCTGGCACATCTAAATCTGAGATAGGAATAAAGCCCCAGTCTTATCTGAAGATATAGGTATACTTGTGACATGGAGTTTACAAGCTATAGGAAACAGAAAGAGACACACACACACACACAGAGTCAATTCAATTTTTAAAATCTACTTTGTTCTCCTATAAAACTGAATATAATGAATGCTTATAAAGAGAAGAATGCATGTACTCATCATCAAGAGGGACTTTTGTGTGAGTGCCCATGGGACCACAATATCAAGGGAGTGTAAGAGGCTCATTTCTTAAGCCTTGGGAGCCCATTTTTGAAAAGGGAGGCTGCTCTGTGCTCTCTAGGGAGGGCGAGGAATGTTACTTCATTCAGGTCCTGCCACTTATCTGGAGAGGTAGTGTCGGTTCTGTGAGCCTGTGCTTTCTTGTTTATGAAACGGGATTCAAGACACTTTCGTCAAACAGCCATCCCGAGGGGAAAATGAGAACACCTGCTGAAAGTATAAGGCATGTGGTGGGACTTTAGGGGCTCTTTAAAAGTTAATACTCAGCAGTAGGGGCTGGCTGAGCCTCAGGGCTAAGGCAGGCATTGTGGAAAGTCATTTCTCACTGTTTTTCCTAAAGAGAAGATAGAGATATTTATGAAGGAATCAAATGCTTCTCTGATATGCCTTGAGTTCAAAGTCTTAAGAACAGAAAGATGTCTAGTTTCTGGGGTGATTAGAAGCTCATAAGAGCTGCCCAACATCGTGCCTCTGAGCAGATCCTAATCCAGTTCCCCACGCTGGGAAGACATGTTTGTCTTTGCCTCACCTGGTGAGCTCAGTGAGAGATGGCACCAGGGCAGCAAGGTGTGGTGTTTGCCTAACTGCTGCTCCTGGACTGTTTGGTATGTTAATATATTAAGAGGAAAGTTCTGGATCCGACCCACAGTCACCAGTGCACGGGTCCTCAGATTATGCATCATCCAGCCATGTCACAGCAGGACTTCAGCCATCTGTGAGAGACAAAAATCCAAGAATTAATAGCATTTTTGGACACTTAATTGTCCAGCTTTTAATTCACTAATAACTATATATATATATATATATATATATATATTTGTTTGGCTTAAAACCCATACTGTCCATTGAAAGTGTTTCATTAACTCTATTGTGAAATAAGAAGGTAAGAAGAAAGGGAGGAAAATGAACATATAGGAAAATGCAAGGGTTAAATCTGAGATAAGATAGCTCCTTCATATTAACTTTTAAACTTGTTCAAACTTCATGGCATTAAGGATTTAAAGAAAATCCCTCTTAGGGCGCCTAATGCCCCTGCAGACACAGGTCTCCTTCTCTCTGTGTCTCTGTGTGTGTGTGTCTCTCTCCCTCTTCTCCTTCAGAATAAAGGCTCCAGAAAGAGTTTTCTGCATTCCCTGTTAGCATTCCTCCTTCCCACAGACCCCTTATCTCACTGCATTGTCGATTCTGCGCACACGGTTTCAATGAACATACTCTCACCAAGGTCACAAGCCACCTTTCTGTCACGAGGTCCAGATGTTTTGTACAAGTATTAACATATTATTACTTTTAGTGACCACCTGCAATAAGCATGCTTGCACAGACCGCTCCTGTCACTTAACAACAAATCTTTGGAATTTTTCCAGCCTCTGCAGAATGAGGCATTGGGTACAAATCCAAGCTGTCCTGCTCCCTAAATGTGCAGTCCTGGGCCAAATCCTTATCCTCCCTGTTCCTCAGTTTTATAAGATGGAAATTAGTAACAGTACCTACCTCATAGTGGCACTGTGAGCACTGAAAGTGACAATACATTTTTAAAAACACACTTGGTAAGAAGAAATTTTATCTACATTTATTTCACTTTATATATCTTTATTGGCATTTCTATCCCTATTGGCATGAAAAATATAAGATATAGTGTGACAATTATTCACAATGACATTTGGGGTATGTTGTTAAAGAGTGTATTAGCTACCAAAGACCACATAACAAATCTCCACAAACTCTGTGGTTTAAATGTCAAAAAATGTATTCTCTCATAATTCTGGAGATCTGAAGGCCGAAATCAAGGTGTTGAGTAGGATCATGCTTCCTCCAAAAACTCTAGGGGAGAATCCATTCTTGACTCTTCTAGTGTCTGGTGGCTCCTGGCTTTCCTTGGTTTGTGGCAGCTTAACTCCAGTCTCTTCCTCTATCTTCACATGGCCTTCTTCCTTGTGTGTGAAATCATTCTTTCCTTCCTCTTATGAGGACATTAGTCATTGGATTTAGAGCCCACCTTAAATCTGGGATGATTTTATATGAAGATCCTTAGTTACATGTTCACAGATCTTATTCCCAAACAAGGTCTCATCACAGATTCAGGGGTTGAGGTTTGGACATGTCTTTTTCAGGGCATAAGTTAACCCACTATAGTGACACAAAAATTAAAAAAAAAACTAAAATGAGATCTTATTTTTTGTAGATAAGCATACAAATACATAAATATAAAAATGCATAAATATATAAATGCCTGCATAATAAAGAATATATTGCATTCTTGAAGAATAAAATGCAGATGAAAACTTTCAGTGGCTGTCTTTGGGTTGTATGTTTTGGAGTAATGTTTTTTCCCCTTTTTATTATATTATCTGTTTTTACATAAAATAAATACTCTTAAATAATTACTCTTAAAATAATTACTCATAAAATAATTACTCTTGCAAGTATTAAAAAATGGCAGGAAAGCAAGTGCATTCTTAGTGCACCCCCAGGAAAGCCTTTAGAATGGTAATATCTTTAATGGACAGGAAGAGAGGTGAGATGTTGAGGAAGCCCCTTCTCAATATTAACAAGATAATTTCCCTCCAATTCTAACCAAAATGATTATCATCAATGTTTTAAATTTCCTCCTAGTAAAATGGAGCGCCTCAGGGAAAAATGTACCTTAGTTTGGTTTGTTTGCTGTGCCCTGATGAACAGTAAGGTTGAGGGTCTTACCGGATGAGAAACACTAGCGTACACTGGTTAGACATGGGGCTCAGCAGCCGCCTGGAATCTGTTCATCTCTTAGTCTTGTGACTTGCCTGCCCTGCCCTCACTGTGCCCCAGTTCCCTGATGCTTAAAGTCAGGCAACCATAGCTCCTCCTTATTGGATGTGGTGAGGATTAAATAAGCAAGTATAGGTTTAGCACTTACAACATTGTAGGGACAGAGGAAGTCAGCAATAAATATTTACCCTTCTTGTCATTATAATGCCCAAATTGACCATAAGCATTTCCACATCCATTTGATTACTACATGGGCCTATATTGACTTTCATAATATGATATTTGTCCAAAAAAAGCAGTTTTATAAAACTGTAAGTAGGATAATTATCTCACTATTACTCTTAAAAATAAACAGTCATATTTATATAGCAAAACGTCTGAAATATAAGTATATACTCAATGGTTAAGAACCCTTTTCCATGAGTAATAAGCTTTTATGGATTTTTAGTGATTTTTTCCTAACTGCATTTTTCATTTTTTTCTACAATGAAAGTGTCTTGCATTTGGAAATGAAAACCACAGTAATGAATAAATATGTATCCCTAGTCCTCTCCATAAGAAAGTGGCTCAGGGTCAGAACGGGGAACATCTCTTAGCCAAGGGACTTAGGTAATAGGGTGGTTCTGGAAGTAATTTATGAATCTACCATATGACCATCCTAATTGGGCAGGAAAATTACAGATGCCTAGGAGAAGGGCATCTGTCTAAACAAATCTTACATTCAGCAGTTAGGAAGTGTCTCCACTTCCTAGCATTTTAGCTAAAGTCTTGAATTGAAAGTAGTTTTACAACATACTTTACTCCCTACCCTCCAAATAAAGTCTCTTGAAATGAAGGCAGATTAATGGATTTAACCATGCAGTTAGCCAAGCAGTGTACTTCACAGGGTAGAAAAAGGTGAGGATCTGCATGACATCTCCTAGCACTCATCCCCACAGCATCTAGAGGGAAGAATGCTTAAACATCAGGATTCAGGGTAAAAGTTTAGTCACAGGATCATTCAGACAATCTCTAGGAGCAATCAACACGTGAGAATGAAATATCCTTTCAAGTATCTTCCTTACCCAACTAAAAATAATGAAAGGAAAGGAAAATGTACACATGCTCAACACTTATAATACAAAATCAGATCAAATTCCCTAAAGCCATCAAGGGACTTGGGTGTTAGTCTGGACACAGGAGAACTAACTCCCTGCAATCACTGTCTTTTTTGACCAGGTTTTGGTTGTGTCAGATTTTAGCCCTGCAGAAATTATAAGTGCACAAAATCAATATGAAAAATGTGGTGAAGAGGAATGTTAAATTTTGGATAAACTGGTCAGAGCAGTGTGGTGTGATACATCTCACTGAACTGATGAAAGAAGTTGAGACAACACAGGAGGGGAAAACCTAAGTGATCTCTGGGATGATGCCGAGATGAAACAAATGAGAGCGTGGAGAGAGTGAACATGCGGACAGAGTGTTCTGGTTAAGAATGTGACTCCAGAAGGGAGGGAGAACCTCACTGACTGATGGGAGCCCCTGGGGCCTGGAGTCAGAGAGAAACTAAAGAGGGCTTGGGGGACCCGTTAGTCATAAGTCCTTCCCCTTGAGGGAGATTGAGGGAACCGAGCATCAACTCAGCTTCACGACTGTCAGTGCTCCTGGTTCTGAACCTGCCCCCGTGGACCAGAGACAGACGAGCAGGGCACTTTCCTTCTTCCCATCATTTGTGCCATTTCAGTGTATCCAGGGGATACTATGCAGCATCCCACAGAAGCAAGTGTGTTCCTTCCCCAATCAGCCCTACACCTGGATGGCCTCATGCCCCTGGAGTGTCCCACCTCTGAGCCCTGAATGCTCCCCTGGGAGTCCCCACTTTTCACTCCAGTCAGGATGGACTCCCCGTGCCCTCCCTCCCATCCAGCCCCATGAATCCTGCCCACTGTCCCGCCCAGCTCCTCTTTTGGGAGTCTCTGATCATGTCCTCCTCTTTGTAAATTAAGGGGGATCTACAGAGGTGACCACAACTTCCACAAGGACCTGGACTGCGTGAAACCATTTCTCAAGATTGTTTTGCTTACTCAGAATCTTTTGTTGTTCCATACAAAGTTTAGAATTATTTGTTTTAGTGAGCAAATTTTCCATGAAAAATGTTACTGGAATTTTGATAGGGATTGCATTGAATCTGTAGATTGCTTTGGGTATTACAGTTATTTTAACAATATTAATTATTCCAGTCCTTGAAGAGGGAATATCTTTACATTTATTTGTGTCTTCTTCATTTCTTTCATCAGTGTCTTATTGTTTGCACTGTACAGGACTTTTACCTCCTTTGTTAAATGTGTTCTTAGGTATTTTACTCTTCTTTATGCAATTGTAATGATATCGAGGGCTAGGGGCTGTTTCCATGTAAGGAAGTGACGCAACAGGCAGATCCTAGATGTGGCAGCCGGTTAAGGCTAAGGATCAAGTTAGACTAAGTGAGATGTGGCTGTTTATACTCCTACAGGGCACTATCACATACACCTGGGATTTCTACTGGGGACCATTGTTGTATTTGATGTTTTCAACCATTTTCTTCTCATAGTCAGTTAAGAGCTCAATATACTGTATGATGCGTACATTGTTCTTTCACCAGTACAAAGTCAATTTCCCTTCCACTGGGACTATTCACCTCTGCACTTTAAAATAACACCCTGTACTCATGCCTTTTGCCAAATCATTTCTTTTCCTAGCTCCTGAAAATGGATTTTCTCGATGGGAGGGCAAAGATTGCTTTGCATCCAACTGTATTTGTTTTGAGGAAGTAATGGACAATACTTAATCTGGGTTTTGGTGCATCATCAAATTAGTGAGATTCAAGGGTTTTGTTCAAAGTATCTATGAGTATGAATGATGGCATCTTAATTTTGACCTCAGTTCGTATAGCTTGTGTTACCCATTGGCAAACGTCTAATAATGCATATTTTAATTGCAATACTTTAAAATTAAACTCTTTAATTTAGAGAAAACAAATCCTTTTTGAGAAACACATATTATTCCTAGATTTTGTCAATGATATTCTTAAAATTGTTAATTTATTTTTATTGACAAATGATATAGTTTTCCTTCTCTGATAAAAAATGGTATCTGAGTAATATGGCTTAAAACAATAGAAATAAAAACAAAGAGTGTCTCAGATCATCACTGTAAGTTGAAACCAGCTTTCACATAGTTTTCAAATGTCAGTAAGGGTAACCCAAATAGTTTAACTGTGTTTGCCAGTGTTTTGTAGTTTGCCTGTTATTTGCATTTTTCCCTCCAACCATGAATCTATTTTCCACATTATTTAAAATGAATGCAAATTCCTATTATGGACATACTTGAAGCTTCACTTTATTTTGCTTCACAGATATTGTGTTCTTTACAAACTGAATGTTTATAGCAATCCCCTGTGTCAACAAATCTATTGGTACCATTTTTCCAACCTCATTTGCTCACTTTGTGTCTCTATGTCACATTTTGGCAATTCTCACAATATTTCAAATTTTTAATTATTATTTTATTTATTATGGTGATATGTGATAGATAATCTTTTATGTTACTATTGTAATTGTTTTGGGGCACCATGAATCTTGCCCACATAAGATGGTGGACTTAATCCAGAAATATTGTCTATGTTCATGCTACTTCACTGACAGGCCATTCCCCAATCTCTCTCCCTCTGCTCGGACTTCTCTATTCCCTGAGACATAACAATATTGAAATTAGGCCAATTAACAACCATACAATGGCCGCTAAGTGTTCAAGTGAAAGAAAGAGTAGCACATCTCTCACTTTAAATCAAAAGCTAGAAATGATTAAATTTAGTGAGGAAGGCACGTTAAAAGGCAAGATAGACCAAAATCTAAGCCTCTTGCACCACACAGTTACTGAAGCTGTGAATTTAAAAGAAGAGTTCTTGAAGGAAATGAAAAGTGCTACTCCAGTGAACATAGAAAGGATAAGAAAACAAAACAGTTATCGTTTTTTTTTCAATGGGGGGCGGTTCATGTGTCTTTCTTTAAATTTTTATTGAAATATAGTCAATTTACAATGTTGTGTCAATTTCTGGTTTACAGTGTAATGTTTTAGTCATACATATACATACATATATTCGTTTTCATATTTTCCATTATACGTTACTACAAGATATTGAATTCCCTGTGCTATACAGGAGAAATTTGTTGTTTCTCTATTTTATATACAATAGTGAGTATCTGGAGATCTTGAGCTCCCAATTTATCCCTCTACCCCTTTCCCCACTTAGTAACCTAGTAACCATAAATTTGTTTTCTATGTCTGTGAGCCTCTCTCTGCTTTGTAAATAAGTTCATTTGTGTCATTTTTTTTAAAGAGTCTACATATAAGACAGATCTTATGGCAATTTTCTTTCTCTTTCTGGCTTACTTCACTTAGAATGAAGATCTCCAGGTGCATCCACGTTGCTGCGGGTGGCATTCTTTCTTTCTTTTTTATGGCTGAGTAGTATTTGTTCTAGTTCTATTAAAATGTCCTGGGTAGTTTGATAGGGATCGCATTAAATCTTTCAATTGTTTTGGGTACTATGGCCATTTTAACAATATTAATTCTTCCAATCCAAGAGTCTGGGTTATCTTTCCATTTCTTTAAGTCATCTTTAATTTCCTTAATCAGTGTTTTGTAGTTCTTCACGTATAAATCTTTCACCTACTTGGTCAGATTTTTCCTAAGTATTTAATTTTTTGGATGTGATTTTAAAAGGGATTGTTTCTTTACTGTCTTCTTCTGATAGTTCATTGTTAATGTAAAGAAATGCAACTGATTTCTGTATGTTAACCTTATATCCTGCTACCTTGCCAAATTCTTTTATCAGCTCTAGTACTTTTTGTGTGAAGCTTTTAGGGTTTTCTATATACAGTATCATGTCATTCGCATACAGTGACAATTTTACCTCTTCTCTTCTAATTTGGATCCCTTTTGTTTCTTTTACTTCCCTGATTGTGATGGCTAGGCTTCCAATAATATGCTGAATCAAAGTGGTGACAGTAGGCACCCTTGTCTTGTTCCAGATTATAGTGGGAAGGCTTTTAACTTTTCACCATTGAGTATGATGCTGGCTGTGGGTTTGTCATAAATAGCTTTTATTTTGTTGAGATATGTTCCCTCTATACTCACTTTGGTAATAGTTCTTAACCATAAATGGGTGTTGAATTTTGTCAAATGCTTTCTCTGCATCTATTGAGATGATCCTATGATGTTTGGCCTTTCTTTCATTGATGTGGTGTATCACATTGATTGATTTGCATATGTTGAGCCATCTTTGTGTCCCTGGGATGGATCCAACTTGATCATAGTGTACAATCTTTTTCAGGTGTTGTTAGAGTCTGTTTGCTAATATTTAGTTGAGGATTTTTGCATCTATGTTCATCAATGATATTGGCCTGTAATTTTCCTTTTTGGTAGTCTCTTTGGCTTTGGTATCAGGGTGATGGTGGCTTCATAGAATGAGTTTGGGAATAATACCTCCTCTTCAGTCTTTTGGAAGAGTTTGAGAAGGATTGGTATGAGCTCTTCCTTATGCGTTTGATTGAATTCCCCAGTGAAGCCATCTGGTCCTGGACTTTCATTTGCAGAGAGGTCTTTTATTGCTGATTCTATTTCACTTCTAGTGATCAGTCTGTTCAAGTGATCTATTTCTTCTTGCTTCAGTTTTGGTGGACTGTATGTTTATAGAAACTTGTCTATTTCTTCTAAGTTGTCCAATGTGTTGCATATAGTTGTTCATAGTAATCTCTTTTGTTTTTTTGAATATCTGTGGTGTTTGGTTGCAATTTCTCCTTTTTCTTTTCTTATTTTGTTTTATTTGTGTTCTCTCTCTTTTCTTCTTGGTGAGCCTGGCTAGAGGTTTGTCAATTTTGTTTACTCTTTCAAAAAACCAGCTGTTGGTTTGATTGTTTTTTCCTACTGTTTTTTAAATATCTATTTTATTTATCTCCTCCCTGATCTTTATTATTTCTTTCCTTCTGAAGACTTTAGGTTTTGTTTGTTCTTCTTTTTCTAATTCTTTTAGGTGTTAGGCTGGATTGTTTTTTTTTTTTTTTTGAGGTTGTTCTTGTTTTTTTGAGGAAGGCCTGTATTGCTGTGAACTTCCCTTTTAAGACTGCTTTTGCTGCATCCAGTAGATTTTGTGTGGTTGTGTTTTCATTGTTGTTTGTCTTAAGGTATTTTTTAATTTCTTCTTTGACTTCATCATTGACCCATTGGTTTTTTAGTAGCATGTTGTTTAGTCTCCAGCAGTTACTTTTTTTCTCGAGTTTTATTTTTCATATAGTTGTTTTCTAGTTTCATTCCATTGTGGTCAGAAAAGATGCTTGAAATAATTTCTATACTCTTTCATTTGTTGAGGCTTCTTTTGTGTCTGAGAATCTGGACACAAAAGTCTATCTTAGAGAATGTTCCATGCACATTTGAAAAGAATATACATTTTGTTTTGGGGGATCTAATGTCCTACAAATATCAACAAAGTCCTATTGTTCTATTGCATCATTTAGTATCTCTGTTGCCTTATTGATGTTCTGTCTGGAAGATCTGTCCAGTGATGTTAGTTGGGTGTTAAAGTCTCTTACTATTATTGTGTTCCCATCGATTTCTCCCTTTATGTCTGTTAGTATTTTTTTTATATATTTATGTGCTCCTATATTGGGTGCATATATGCTAATGAGTGTAATATTGTCTTCTTGTATTACTCCTTTGATCATTATGTAGTGTCCTTCTTTATTTTTTATAGCCTTTGTTTTAAAGTCTATTTTGTCTGATATGAATATTGCTACTCCTGCTTTCTTGTCATTTCCATTTGCATGAAATATTTTTTCCATCCTCTTACTTACAATCTATGTGTGTCCTAAAGTGGGTCTCTAATAGGCAGCATATTGTAGGCTCTTGTTTTATTACCCAATCTGTCACTCTGTCTTTTGATTGGAGCATTTAGTCCATTGACATTTATGGTAATTATTGATAGATGTGTGTTTATTGCCATGTCAAACTTTGTTTTCCAGTTGATTTGGTATTTCTTCTTTGTTCCTTTAGTTTTCTTTTTGTGATTTGATTTTTTCTTTTTGTATTAGCTTGGTTTCTTTTTTTGTGTGTATGTGACTCTATTGTATGCTTTTGATTTGTGGTTACCTTGTTTTTCAAGTATGTTAACTCATTACTCTATCTGTTTGCTTTAGACTGGTAGTCATATAGACTCAAACACACCCTAAGAAAAACAAAAAGAAAAAAAATCTTCATTTTCTTCCTCCCCACTCCCACATTTTATGATTCTGATTTCCTCTTTTATATCTTCATGTTTATTCTCTTGCTGTTCATTATAGTTATCACAGTTCCAATTGTGGTTTTCTATTTTCTATGGATTCCTCCTTCTTTTCTATTTAGAGAAGACCTTTGAATATTTCTTTTACAACAGGTTTAGTACTGCTGAATTCTTCTAGCTTTTGTTGACTGTGATTCTTTATTTCTCCTTCTATTCTAAAATATAATCTTGCTGGGTAGAGTATCCTAGGTTGCAGATTTCTCTCATTCAGGGCTTTGAATATATCTTGCCACTCCCCTCTGGCCAGCAGTGTTTGTGTAGAGAAATCAGCTGAAAGCCTTATGGAGATTCCCTTGTAACTAACTCTTTGTTTTTCTCTTGCTGCCTTTAGAATCTTTTCTTCATCTTTAACTTTGGCCAATATGTCTTGGTATAGATCTATTTGGGTTCATCTTGTTTGGGATCTTCTATGCTTCCTGTACTTGGATATCAGCCATTGAGTCTTCTGATTTTAATTGGCTCCTCTTTATAGTTTCTATTTCCTTTTATAGTATTCTGCATTTCTATTGATAGTCTCTCTTATTTCCTTTAGTGTTGTTATCACCTCCTTTTTGAAGTCAGGATCTAGTAGACTGTCAGGGTCTATTTTATTGTTCATTCTTTCAGGGGACTTCTCTTGTTCTTTTAATTGAGAGTGGTTCCTCTGCTTCCTCATTTTATTTATATTTCTCTGATTCTATAAATTTAGGAGTAACAGTTATCTACTGTGGCCTTGAAGGGCTGTTTTTCAAGAAAAATTTTAAAATGGGAGCTTTCCTGCATAGTCTGTGTTCATCTAATAATTTTGTCATGAAGGCTGTTTTTAGTATAGATGGTTGGCACGTTTTTCTTCCATGTGTGTTGGCTATTATCCCCTTGATTGGATGTGTGGTTGGTGTTGTGACCAGAGCTTGCCCTGGTTGTAGAGTAGGGCTTCCTCTTTGCTCTGTGGTTGTCACAGCCCTGACAGGTTCTGGATCTGTTTCCCCGTTATTGGAATAGAGGCTTCCAGACCCATTTCTGAACTGCAGTGTGCAGTAGGTGGGATTGGAGTGCTTCCACTGGAAGAGGTGCCACTGAGTGTTCCTCCACAGGAGATATCCACCAGTGAGTGCCCTCTGTGGTGTTGTTTGTCACTTGTTATGCAGGCTTACAAAGTGCACTTTGTTGATGCTGCCCTTATCCATGCCTCAACTGTGAGAATATTGGTGACCTGCTCTGGTGTCCCCCAGATTCTGTGCCTGCAGAGCCATCAGAGCAGATCTGCTGATGTCAAACACTAGGACCTGTTGCAGTGAGGATGCAGTCACACACCTGGATTTATCATGCACCACAAAGTCAGCCAAGTTCCCAGCCCTGTGTCCATGTACAGTATGCAGGCTTGCTGTTAACACTAAACCTGCCCCTTCACATGCCAGAACACTACTTATTTGTCTCAGATGCAGAGGTCCACAAAGGCACCAGTGGAACAAACCTGTCACTTCTGCCTGGGGCTAGGATCAAGTCTCAGTCCCACTTGCCAAGCTGCAGAACCCATCAATATGGATTCAGGTTTCAGCCCTACCTCTGCCCAGGAGCTGTGCACCAGCGATTGTGCCCCTCCAGAGCAAGCCAAGAAGATGGCTGCATCTGAATCCCACCTCTCTTCTAGCGAGAATGTGTGCCAACAATAGTGCCAAGCAATGCCCTCTGGGCTAGTGGAGACAGCTGCTATGGCCAGACTGCATTGCACCTCTCCTCCCACATGCACCAACAGTGGTGCTCTCTATGGAGAGACCTAGCCTGATCTTCACTCTCCCAGCTTCAGCCTGTACCACACTCCAGCCACCTGAGGCTGCCTCTAGGCAATCAGTCCCAGTACTCTCCATCCTCTCCTTGGGTTCGTCCACTGAAACCTGAGCTCCAGCAGCCAGTCCCAGCCTGACACTGCTGGCTTGTGTCTTGGACTAGGGATCACAGGGACTCTCTGTGCTGGTTTCTTTTAGTTCTGTCTGCCAAGTGGATTCTGCTTTCTCCTCTGAGCATCTGAAGCTCCCTTTCTGTCCCGGCTAACTTTCTCCACTGGAAAGGGGGCTTCCCAGGGTAAGGGTGCTTCTCCTTCTTTGCCACTCCCTCCCCAGGGACAGGTCCTGCACTGATCTTTAAAAAAAAAAATTATTTCTTTCTTTCTTTCTTTCTTTCTTTCTTTCTTTCTTTCTTTCTTTCTTTCTTTCTTTCTTTCTTTATAATTGAAGTACAGTCAGTTACAATGTGTCAATTTCTGGTGTACAGCACAATATTCCAGTCATGCATATATTTGTTTACATATTTTTTCCATTAGAGTTTATTACAAGGTATTGAACATAGTTCCCTGTGCTACACAGAAGAAACTTTATAGAATCTATTTTTATATACAGTGGCTAACATTTGTAAGTCTTAAACTCCAGAATTTATCCCTTCCCACCCCTTTCCCCAGCAGCCATAAGACTGTTTACTAAGTCTGCGAGTCTGTTTCTGTTTTGTAGATAAGTCCATTGTGTCCTTTTTTTTTAGATTCCACATATGACTGATACCATGTGATATTTTTCTTTTTCTTTCTGGCTTACTTCACTTAGAATGACATTCTCCAGGTCTATCCATATTGTTGCAAATGGCATTATTTTATTCTTTTTTATGGCAGAGTAGTATTCCATTGTGTAGATATACCACAACTTCTTCATCCAGTCATCTGTTGATGAATATTTAGGTTGCTTCCATGTCTTGGCTATTCTACCCATTTTTGTGAGAATTCTTATATTTTCAAAGTAAGAGATACTCTGCCAAAGTTCAGTAGGTATTCTGTATGAATTGTTCTGTATGTAGATGTAGTTTTTGGTGTATTCACGGGAGAGAGTGAGTTAGTCATTCTTCAAGTTCATTATCTTTGCAGTCTTAGAACAACCTTATTGTTGATATGAGAAAAGTTTTAGTGGTCTGGATAGAAGATGAAACTAGCCACAACATTCCCTTCAGCCAAAAGGTTAATCCAGAGCATGGCTCTAATTCTCTTCAATTCTGTGAAGGCTAAGAGAGGTGAGGATGCTGCAGAAGAAAAGTTTTAAGCTAGAATAGGTTGGTACGTGGGGTTGAAGGAAAGAAGCTGTCTCCATAACATCAAAGTGCAAGGTGAAGCAGAAAGTGGTTATGTAGAAGCTGTCACAAGCTATGCAGAAAATCTAGCTAAGATCATTAGCAAAGGTGGCTACACTAAATAACAGATTTTTCAACGTAAACATAACAGCCTTATATTGGAAGAAGATGCTATCTAGGACTTTCATAGTCAGAGAGGAGAAGTCAACGCTTGGCTTCAAAGCTTCAAAGAACAGGCTGACTGACTCTTGTTCAGGGCTAATGCTGCTTGTAGCTTTAAGTTGAAGCCAATACTGATTTACCATTCTGAAAATCCTAGTGTCTTTAAGAATTATGCTAAATCTACTCTATGCATACTCCATAAATGGAGCAACAAAGACTAAATGACAGCACATCTGTTTACAACATGGCTTACTGAATGTTTTATGCCCACTGTTGAGACATATTGCTCAGGAAAAAAAATCCCTTTCAAAGTACTACTGCTCATTGATAATGCACCCGGTCACCCAAGAGCTCTGATAGAAATGTATAGCAAGATTAATGTTTTCATTATATAGAATAGCTAAACAGGATTATACTGTATAGCACAGGGAAATATACACAAGATCTTGTGGTAGCTCATAGTGAAAAAGAATGTGAAAATGAATATATGTATGTCCATGTATAACTGAAAAATTGTGCTCTACACTGGAAATTGACACAACATTGTAAACTGACTATAACTCAGTAAAAAAATGTTAAAAAATGTTTTCATGCCTGCTAACATTACATCCATTCTGCAGCCCATAGATCAAGGAGTAATTTCAACATTCAAGTGTTGTTATTTAAGAAATACATTTTATAAGGCTTTAACTGTCATAGGTAGTGATTCCTCTGATGGATCTGGGCAAAGAAATTAAAAACCTTCTGGGAAGGATTTACCATTCTAGATGCCATTAAGAACATTCTTGATTCATTGGAAGAGGTTAAAATGTCAACACTAACAGGAGTTTGAAAGAAGTTGATTCCAACTTTCATGGGTGACTTTGAGAGGTTCAGGACTTCAGTGGAGGAAGTAACTGCAAGAGAACTAGAATTAGAGGTGGAGCCTGAAGATGTGACTGAATTCCTGCAATCTCATGATAAAACTAATGGATGAGGAATTGCTTCTTATGGATGAGCAAAGAAAGTTGTTTCTTGAGACAGAATCTCTTCCTGGGGAAGATGCTATGAAGATTGTTGAAATGACAATCAAGGATTTAGAATATTACACAAACTTACTTGATAAAATAGTGGCAGGTTTTGACAAGATAGACCTCAATTTTGAATGAACTTCTACTGTGGGTAAAATGTTATCAAACAACATCACATGCTATGAAGGAATCATTTGTGAAAGGAAGAGTTGGTCGATGCAACAAATGTCATTGTTATCTTATTTTAAGAAATTGTCACAGCCAGCCCAACCTTCAGCAACCACCACACTAATCAGTCAGCAGCCATAAAAATTGACACAAGAACCAGCAAAAAGATTATGGTTCACTGAAGTTTCAGAAAATTGTTAGCAATTTTTAGCAATAAAGTATTTTTAATCAAGGTTTGTACATTTTTTTATGGGAAAGCTCAAACACAGTCCCCCACTACCACAAATTATGCAGTTGTTTCTCACACTTGGGGAAATCGCAGGGGTCAGCACATCCAGAGTGCAATGGATGAGCCTTGCCCTGCGAAAACCACCTTCATGATCATGCTATCTCCCCTGCCAGGTAAGTATGGGGTTTGTACATTTTTAAGACATAATGCTATTACACACTTAATAGACTATGGCATAGTGTAAACATAACTTTTATTTGCACTGAGAAACCAAAAAATTCATGTGACTCACGTTATTATAATATTTGCTATATTGCACTGGTCTGCAACGAAACTTACAATATTTCCAAGGTATACCTGTACCCATAATTAAGGCAAAGCTGAGTGAATCAGGAGGAAAAGTAACAGTTTCAGGTTCAGAAGACATGGGTTCCAGTCTGGAATTAGCCAAGGAGTAGGAGCATGACATGGGGCAGCGTGTGACCTTAAGGTCCCAAGCCTCAAGTTCACCATTCAGGAAGTGAGGATTCTCTTCCCCATAGGGTCCTTGTCAGGACTTATTGAAATCACAAGGCAGGGAAGTACACACAAATGCTTTAGTCCCAGCCAGGCCTGAAATTTGAGGCTCAGTTTCCTCATCTGTAAAGAATGAATCACAATGTGGAGCGGAGTTATAGCAAAAGGATTAAATGTTATATGATTAAAAGACAACCCAGTGTCATATTATGCACATGATTAATGAGAATATTAAAATGATGATATCTTATCAGGGATTAGTGGAACATTTTGCTTCCTTCGGTATTTTACTTTTTTTTTTTTTTTTACTGTTTTCCAAATGAAATATATCTAAGAGTATCCACAAAGCAAATTATTTAGAAATGTCCAAACCTGCAATTCTACCTCTGGAAGGTTCATTTGGTCTTTGCCATGCAGAACTATGTCTGCTAAAAATCAGAGTGTTACTGTACTACTCTCCTAGGTTCTTTTAGAGGAGGGAGCATCAATCTGCAGCCTCTACAGCTTCTCTGAAGTACACACTCCATCTGCTGTCTGTGGAAAAACTCTGCAGTTTCATTGCTGAACTGACTCGTGTCCCCAGTGCCCTGCTCAAAGGTGGAAGAGAGAATTTTAGATGAATATTCAGATAAGATATTTGAAAACTTCAGTGTCTTCAGTCCATTGTGCGATGCTACAGCCTATGAAAAATTTTGAGCTCACAGTCTTTGGCCCCCTTTCCCATGAAAAGTGTATCTGGAGATGGTAAAGGTGGTGGAGTCACTAGATGCCCAGTGGTAGTCAAACCAGTAGCGTATGCCTGAGATTTCTCACATGAAGTGAAGTTTCAGCTGAGATCTGAGGCTAAGTCAGCAGAAGAGGAGAGGGTGGACACTAGCCAGATGTAACAGGAAGGAAATACCCTGTACCTGGGTCATCCTTTTAGAGAATCCAGAGTGGAAATCCCTTACCCAGCAGTTTGTCCTGCTGGGAAAAGCTTTGTGAAAGTTATTGGGACAATTGTAGAATGGACCTGAACCCCTTCTGCCCTTGTTACTCTCACCTCAGGCCTATAATATCCTCCAGCCCTCTAAAAGGAGTCTAATATTATTACTATGATTTCTGTCTGTGAAACCATAGACAAGAAGAAAATCCCTAGCTAAAGCAATTTGGGCTTGATTTTATTTTACATGTTCTTTCATCGCTCATAGTGCAAAGAAACTTTTAATAGATTTTTCTTTCCTTTTCCCAACTAACATTTCTCATAGGAGGAAATTCAGAAATTGGAGGTCTGGGACATCTGGTGAGCAAAGCTCGAATGGGAGCCTGGATGTTGCTCAGCAGGAAGTGTTTGAAGGAGGAAGTGAGCAAGATGCCCATCAGATGGAAATTTCTGAAAATTTTTGTGGCAAATGAAGCATTAAGGGTGAGATAGAGCCCAAGTACATTCAATCTAGTGGCAAGAACTTTTCCTTAGTGCCCTGCTTCTATTATGACAGTAAAATTGTATGTGTGTGATTAAGAGACAAGAGTAATGTGAAAAAAATATAGATTTAGATATATAGAGTTAAGCCACATACACAGATACCATTTTTGTAATGAAATTCCCAACTAGGTATATACTATAATGTAAAAATTGACATAATTTATTTTTCTGATTTCAAATTAATATATTTCTTTCTAAAATGAAAGAAGTGCAAGAATGTGCATATGTTATAGAAAATATTTTTCTGTGTAATTTTTTGTTACATAGCAAGATGTGCATCCTTGATAATGAGTTTATATTCCCCAGTTATATTTTTCTGTGCACAGTACTATGTAAGTAGGTTTATATGAACATATGTATTCTTCCAGATTTTGCTCACAGTATGTATATACTATATTCCATTTGTTATATATGTATATTTATGTATATATGCAAGTATAAATATATGTACACTCATACATACATGCATGTATAATTGTTTTTGTATTTGTTTAATCTTTATATGTTTGTGATTCATAGTTCTTATTTAAATGATTTCAACAGACTTAAAACAATGCTCTTTACTAATCAGATTTATTTGTATAATATTAAACATTTGCTTATAAAATATGTTCCAAATGTTTTCCCAATAATTCACATTCCTTTACATGTGACATTTATGTTTGAGATAGACAAAGGTTTTTTTCTAACTTCCCTTCAATTTCTCTTATTATGTTTGTAATAGAGTTAAAAGCTTTTCTTGGGTCACATATCTAGTTTTGGTTCCCCCAGTGTCAATGCCATGCTAACAGGGTACTCAAACAACCCTCTCCCCAATGTCTTGGTCTTAACGTTTATGGTGGAGATGAAATCCACTGTCTTAAGCCTGGAGGCCTAGATATAAGGCCGTAGGGATTGAACTGTCCTGGGGGCGGTTAATGTGGGTCTCAGTTGAAGCAGAGGAAATTAACCTCCATGGAGGGACAGAAATGATCACTTACAGAATTAATTTAGGCCAGAGGCACTTTATATGGTATTTCTTGTAAGCAAACACATATTCAAATATTTTCCACATTACTCACAAATGTAGAATTTGGTCTAAAGCCCTTTTCTATTGTGCCCTGAAGCCATCAAGGCTTTGAATCTTGAATTCCAGGTGGACTAGTATTTGATGCAATCTTATATATTACTCATTTTTTGTCATAACTGTATTATTTTTAAATTAAAAATCCATGAAAACTAAAGCAATTTCTGTACTGTGCAAAGAAAAAAATTAAAAGGTTGAAAATCTGGGGGACAATATTTCAAACAATGTTGCAGATTTTGTGCTCATGTACAAGAACAAGAGATATTTTTGTTAATCAGTAGAGAAAGGGGCAAAAGATAACCACAAATAGTTCACCTAAAAAGCAAAATGCTTCTTCAATAAAGATCTGAAAGATGCCAAACCATAAACTGAAGAAGTCATAATAAGTAAAAAAAAAAATCAGTCTACAGAAAATTACTTATATAATTGGAAATTTTAAAAAGAATATATCTAGAACTGCATACCTACAAAAATTCCTTAAGGTATTATACACATTACCTAAAGAGAAACACATCTGGAAAATGTGCACCTGTCCTTTTACATTGGATTTCTTGGATACATGTGAGTCACGGTGAGGTGATCATATAACTGCAAGGTGCAGAATAATTTCACTTTGTAAGTGTACATTTTAATGTTTAATATTTTGTGATTAGGATAATTTGTTGAGAAGTACACTTGAAAATGTCTAATACCCCACTGACAAAAAAGTTCACGTATATTTACCGTGTTATCAAAATGTTCACATGATATTCTTTATAAAAAGTCAAAAATGTCAACTTTTGACTTGACAGTATATCTATGTATTTATGTGCATTTCTGTCTTACATTTCCCTTACCTCTGATGTTCACGCCCTCATTTGCAGATATTTCTTCACCTCTTTCAGACATCGGACTTCCTCTCTCTGAGCATAAAGATCTAGGAAGGGAAGGTGAGCAAAGAGTGGAAGATTCCAGAAAGTAGTGGAAAATTCCAGAACGTTCTGGCTCATGAACTGGAGCTCAGTTTCCTCCCTCCTCCTTTCCTTGGAAAGCCCTCTAATCTAAGACTTTCAGAGCTACAGTTCTGCCTCTAACCACTAGGGGATATCTGCCAACATTGACCACATTTTATTGTTTAAAAGAAAGGCTATGATTTGTAGTTTCTACTGTCACCACAGTGAACCACCAAACTCTGTTCGCTATTTCCTTTATATTGGAATGAATTGGAGTTAATTCCAGCCATTTGAATCTTTTCAGAACATTTGGTTATTTTGCACAAACTTAAGAAAATCCCCCATATTGCATGAAGAATTTAGTAAAGCTATGCTTGGAGAATTCACCCTCATTCCATGAAGCTCAATTCCAGTCTCTGTTCCTCTAGGTAGCATCTGAATGACCCTAAACAAGCTCTAACACCTCATTAATTCTCATCAGCCTTGAAAACTGGTGATTCTTTTTTTTAAACACTTTTTGAGCTATAGTCACTTTACAATGTTGTGTCAAATTCCAGTGTAGAGCACAATTTTTCAGTTATACATGAACATACATATATTCATTGTAACATTTTGTTTTCGCTGTGAGCTCCCACGAAAACTGGTGATTCTGATAGCCAAACCCCTCATGAGAAATACATGAAAGAATAGATGTAATGTAGCAAATTCAGAGTCTATCCTACAGCTGGCACTCAAAGTTCTCTGGGTTTGTGGAATGAAGGAACACGATGTAATGTAGCTGATGCAGAGTTGGTATAAAGAGATCCCTCTGTTTGTAGTCACAAGTTCCAAGATCTCCTAAGCCTCCTGGCTCTAATTTGCCTTCTCTGCAAGCGTAGTTCATTTGGAAAGAGTTCTGTGAGTGTTGGGCTGATAGCAAACTCAGGGGGTACTAATTACAGGAAGGTAAGTCTCCCCTGGTCCCCAGGGGCTCTCTTTTCTATTCCCTTGGGAAAGGGAATTCTTCTAAGGACTGTATCTTGCTTGTGTGGTTCTGACAAGGTGGTTAGGGGCCTGCTCTCACCATCCTCGGAAGCCCTCCTTGATATTCTCGAAACCTCCAGCTCCAGACCCCAAGGATTCTCTTCACAAGCAACCTGTGAGGACAGTGGTGACAGGTCACTGCCTTCAGGCCACGCCATGGGTGAGTTGGTCAGCATGATGTCTTGTCCTGATCCCCACAGGGCACGAGGGGTTCTGGGTTCCCTCCCCGACCCAAACCCGCAAGACACCCACCTACCCACCTCCCTTTAGAGAAGGGGTGGAGAGGGCCCAGACTGACTACTTTTCACTCCCTTGAGGAAATGGGCCAAGTGGGCTCTGACACATTTATGCTGGTTCTGCAAACCCACCCCCCAACCCTGCCCATTCCTGCCATGGAAGTGGTCACGGGTGAGGTGAATTTTTGTCCCTGGTTAAGAACAGGCCTGAGTTATGTGATCTTCTCTGGCCTAGTGTGTGGAGAGTGGGGAGGGTCACCTAGGTGAGGGGTGGAGTTGGTGTAAACTAACAGTTTTGGGATTTGTACTAGAGGTGGGGGAGGAGCAGGAAACCCACCGTTACATTGACTCTTACAGTAACTAGTCAGGATAAATTGTATTAGTCCACAGAGGCTTCCTAAGGCTTGGTTTATTGCCCGGCATACAATCTATTCTCGAATGTTTGATGAATAGTTGTTATTGTGCATTGTTCTATGTCAAATACACTTGTTAATTTATTTAAGTCACATTTAAAAATGTCCCTCTGAGTTTCTGTCTGCCATTTTATGTGTCACTCAGTGAGCTGTCTTAAAATTTCCCACTGTGACTGTGGATTTGTCCATTCTCGATTTATTTCTGTCAGTTTTTGCTTTGCCTATTTTGGCTCTGTTTTAAGATATGCATAAAAATTTACAATTTTGTATTAATATCTTCCTATTGCATTGATCTTTTATCATAAGGAAACCTCTCTTTCTCATAATTTTTTTTTCTTTTAAGTGTACCTTTTCTTTCACTAATATGGTTATAGCAGCTTTCTGTAGGTTAGTGTGGAAAAGATAGACATTTTGTGATTTTTTTAATTTTCAAATTTTCTAGATGATTTAATTTTGCATGTGTCTCTTATTTTAAGCAGCATTTGATGGAAGGTTTCTTGTCCATCTGATAATATCTTTCTATTTGGAATACTTAGTCTGAAACTTTCAAAGTAAAAATAGGTGTAATTTGATTTACATATACTATATTACTGTATGTTAATTTTTACCTCTCCTAATTCCTTTTCCTTTCCTTTCTTTTGAAATGATTAGTATTTTGTAACTATTAAATTCTTACTTCATGTGGATAGATATTTAAACATTCTTTGCAATTCTGGTAGTGTTTACCCTTCAGATTTCAATGTACCTTTGTTTTTTCTCCATCTACTGTAAATTAGTTATTTAAAACTACTCAAACTTTTAAGGGACCTTGAAACACTTTGATTCCATATACTCTCTCCAAATTTATTGTCATGCATTTTAATTCTATACATATATATTTAAACTCCCAGAAGAAATTGCTTTCACTGTGTTATATAGTCAATACACATTTAAATTTGCCTATGTATTCATAAATATCATTAGTCTTTCTTTCCTGTATCTGTGTGCCTACACCTGGGATCCTGTTTCTTCTGCTCAAAGAAGAACCTGTAATAATTTTTCAGTTTGAGTCCTCTGGTCACAAATATTCCTAGTGTTTGTTACATGATGATGAAATGAATGTCTTCTCTTTAGGAATGTTTTTCCTTGAAGCATATTTCTTCTCCTACTGATATCGTTATGCTGACTTGCTATCTTGTTACTTTCAGAAATTTCTCAAAAGGTCTCTTCTAATACTTCTTCTCTACTGTTCCCTGTCCTTTCTGGGACTCACATTAACCACGTGTTAAGTATGTTCACTACATCTCCTTTGATTCTCTTTCCCTCACCTTTGGTATTCTCCAGTTATGTCTCTTCAGGCTTCATTCTGGATCTTTTTGTCAGACTTACCTTTCATTTCTCTAATTCTTCCGTTAGGCAGGTGAATCACCTCTGACCCTTGAGCCGTCACAGCACAGACTTCAGAGTAGATTCTACTGCCCCCTCCAAGCAGAGGAGAGATTTGAGAGTTAAAAATGAACAACCACTTGTCCCAGGTCACCCAGGTCTGAACAGGGCAGAGCAGGGACTAACATCACAGATTAAACTCTAGATCCAAACCCTTTCTTCTGTGCTTGTTCTCTTCTTGACCATGAATGCTCCCCACCTCTCATCTCCCGAGAAGTGGAACTTCTATTTAATTATAAAAATCAGTGATATTTCTTCATTAAGCATGATATTCCCGAAGGACTCTTATATTGGGACCATCGATATGTTGTTCTCAATTTCAGAGCCCACTGACCAAGGGAACCCTTTACAAAGAAGAGTAAGATGCTGGGATACACACCGAAGGAGATGCAACGAGTGGCTTGAACCAGTCACTTCCCAGCAGCGGCAGGATAAAGATTCAGTAACAAGTGATGCTCACATGAGCACTCAAGGAAGATAGTAAGTGACCAGTCAGAATGGCTGATGTGGACCAACCAAGGAAAAATAAAACCCTGTAGTTAAATATGTCATTCTTCTCTCCAACCTGGAAGAGTGAGGAATGACAGGATCAGGTTCATGATCAAGTAAACTTTATTGTAGCTCTGGTATCATTGGGGAAAATGTTTACAAGACTTTCTGAGCATATATGGACCCCTTTCTTGTCTCCACTTCCCCACAGTGCTCCCTATGCCATTCCACCCTCTCATCAGAGAGGCAATTTTCAGGAAGGAGACCAAGCTCATGTTAACATGGAGACAGAGCAGAAGCCTCCAGAGAGAAGAATGGAGAGAAGCAGGCGGGCTGAGACCATGGGAAGCTGGTTCAAGATCACAGTGAGTGTCCTGACTAAATGGACCTAATACGTAGAAGAAGGTGAACAGAGGGAGTTGTGTTGGAATCGGGTAGAGATGGTATGAACTTTTCTGGGGCAGAGGAGTTGGTTATGTGTCTTGTTATTATTAGAAGTTAACATCCTAGACCATCTAAGAGAAGATTCAGAGAAGCAATATGAAGGGAACAGACTGACTGCAGGGAGCATGGGAGAGGTTGTCTAAAAGCAAAGGAGGAAACTACTGTCAAGATGGAGCAACTTCATACCACAAAGCTCAGTTTGGCTCAGGCTGAGTGTGGGAGGAGGCTGCGTCTCTGGGGTCCTTGTCAGAGGGGCAGGCCAGGTCTGCCTTAGGTAGGGTCTCTTGGAACTTTACAAAAAGAAGTACGTGTTAAGCATATTAAGTTGATTATTTCAAGAAAAGTGTTTGAGGGGAAGAAACGATATTTAGAAAATCCACATGTGGTACAATAACAAATATCGACCTAGCGTAAAAAATTATTTAAAGCTTGAAAAAAAAAAGTCTGAAAGGAAGACCTGGTTGGGTCTTATCTTAAACTTATATTCTATTGTATCAATTTCCTCTCCCATTTTTCTCTTTGCCCCCCAGATTCCATTTGGCATAAAATATGAGGAGAAGTGGCTGCTGAATTTGATTCAGAAGTACTGCAGTGTCCCCTTCACTCCAGTTGAAGTAAGAGAGGACGTCGAGGCCAATGAGAGGAAACGGGGTAGATGGATGGTCCAGATGAGAAATGACTCTGGTCTCATATTGTCTTTCTCTTGTCACTCCCCGTAGTTTCATTATAAGCAAATGCAGGCCCAGTTCTTTGTTGAGAATGCCAACGTTGCCTTTGCTCTGAAGAATGTCAGTGGCAAGATTTGCACTGAGAACAATGAAAGGGTATGTGTCAAGGGCACCTGGGAGCAAGAGGGCAGGGCAGGGGCATGGTCTTGCTTGATCCCAAGGCTCAGATTTCTGGTGCTTACCCAGCCCCTCTTATGCTCCCTGCAGATATCTGTCTTTGTTGACCCCTGTGATGCACCGTATTCTATGCAGAAGGAGCTGCAGTCAGAAAAGGTGGAGCAGATAAAGGTAATGCAGACTCAACACAAGTTCTGCCCCACAGCCAGATCCACCTATTGCTCCCCGATCAACACCTCAGACTCAGAGCCACTGAACCCCGTCTTTAACTCTGCAGCTGACCATGAACAAACTGTTTGATGCCTCCCAGGCATTTCTTAACAGCCAGAGACTCTGCTTTGGATCTGGTATGGCTATAGCAGTAATCCCAGGGCAGGTGAGGGCAGAGGGGTCTGCCTGAGAAAGACCTTCGGGATCGTAACTCTGGGAGGGGTTGGTGCAGGCAGGACCCTCTCAGCTTTCTGTTTCCCTCCTGTTGGCTTCCTGGAGGCTTGATGACCTGTAATGTTGAAATGCCACGGAATCCGAGATATCGCATGCCTGCCCCTCTGCAGATCCGTGGAGAGAACATGCCCAAGGTGAGGACTTAGGCCCAATGTTGGGACTGATGGTGAGGGTGGGACAGATTAGGCAGAAGAGGCAGATTGGCCTCAAACATCCCCTGTTGGGGTCCTCACTCTCTTTCTCCATCATAGATTTTGTCCTTGGATTTGAGCAACAAGAGACTCTGCCAGCTGGGTGGCCTGTCTGATGCTACACAGAATGCTTCTGACATCAAGAATTTGAACGTCTCCAGTAGTGAGGTGAGGTGTGGTACCCAGATCCCTCTTTGAAGAGGAGATGGGAGGGCTCATGGGAAGGTGACAGAGGAAGGGAAGTGAATTTGTTGGAAAAGGAAGGGACGACTGGGGGTGCAGTACCATCCTGGCTCTCTTTCTCTGGTTCATGTGGTTCCTCCACATAATAATAGGTAAAGTCTTCAGGGGAGTTGGACAAGGGCCAGAGATTGGAACCAGAACTTATTTGCACAGACAGAAACACCCTGTGCACCACCTTTCCTGATAAGTCAACCAACATAAGGTCAGTTGTACCGTCTGTCATTTCTTGGGAGCCTGAGCTATCCCTGACAGTGCCTGTTTGCAAGAGGCAGCAGTCCTGATCCTGTGGGAGGGCCACAGGTTCTATGCTCTCCTCTCTGTGTCCTTCATCTGTGCTTAGAGATCTCTTTCCCTTCTTCTGATCTGCTCACTTGTTCTGATCTGAGGTATGTTTCCCACTTCTCTGTACCCAGCGTTCTCTAATATGCCACCCAAGAATGTCGTAGGGGAAGCAGGACCCCCTCTCCTCACCAGGACCATGAGTCAGCAGCCTTGAGCCAGATGCTGGTGCCCTGGACTGAGAAGAGTTCTCCAGCCTAGATCCACATGCTGAGACAGGCCTTCCTCTTTCATGCTTAGAGAGGGCTTTCCTCCCCTGTTCTGAGAGAGGCTCTTCTTCCCTTGAACCAAATGGGTCTCCCTACTTGTCCAAGGCTGACTTGATCGTTTTCCTGCCCCATATTGAGTGTAAGGACATGGTGGCTCCTGTCATGACATCCATTACTTTGGACTAATGCCAGGAGCTGGGCCCTTCTTGGGGGAAAAGGCAGGATTCCTGAGTTAAGGGGCCAGAAGTTGGCCGCAGACAGTGAGCAGAGGGCTTCCCGAGGGGAAGTGAAAGGCAGAGGGCAGAGGTGGTGGAGGAGACAGAAGGACAGGCCTCTCAGGGACACTTGCCCTTCCATCCCAACACACGTCACATCATCCTGCATGGTCCTTCAGAGGAGCCCTGAGTAGCCTGACATGGATATGAATCCTCAGATAAAGAACTAATAAGATAGGTGCAGGGACCGCCATGAGAGAAGACGGTGCTCGTGAGAGGGGGGCATAGACCCTCACTCAGCCCCATACTGAGCTGGGAGCTGACCCTTTACTCTTCTGGGGAAGGTCTGCCCCTGTGGCTGCTGTTTCCAACGCCCAGCTCAGACTGAGCTCACACAGGTGACAGAGACTCAACCAGCATCCAGCAGGCCCCAGGCCCAACGTGTGCATGGTTACCATCCTTACCTCGGGTCCCTGGGACATTTGGGGGCAGGTGAAGGAAAGGGCTGCAGCAGGGGAGCCGGTTCCCCTTTCTTCTCTCTTCTTCCCTGATCCCCCACCCCAAACCATGGGAGAGGTTCTTTCCCTTCCCTTCACTTTGCTTTCTCTCCCTTGTCTCTGTGCCCCTATGTCTCTGTCTTCTCTTCTTCATCCTTCACTTCTTTTTTGTCTTAATCCCCCTCCATTTCCCTCCCTGCCTCACTAACCTCCTTGGCCCAGCATCCTGGGCCATCCCTGGTGGGTGTCCTTGTGTTGGCAGGATGCAGGACCCCCAGGAAGGATGAAGAGCCCCTAGCTCCAACCTCATTCCCTCTTCCCTCCAAAGCCTACAGTGGGGACCTGCAGGAAGGGAGGGAAGGGAAGGAAGCCTGCTTCCTTGTTGCTTCTTGTGGCACCTGGAGAAGGGAGTCAGGGCAGTCTAGGTGGGAGGTACCCAGGAGGGAAGGAGTGGAAGGAGAGGGATGGAGGGAGGCAGGCAGGTAGGGAACACTCTTCTGGTGCATCCATCAGTCCATGTGGAAGGTGCCCAGGGCCGGGGAGTGTAGGTGGACACACTGGACTGTGTCTGGTGTAAGTGTACTTGCTCCCACGAGAAGAGACCGCTTTGTAGTTTCACTGACTTTTCATCTTGGCAGCTCCATCCTGGAATTGTTCCCCAAGTTATTACGCTTGGTAAGTGTATTCCTCAATCACTGACTCCTCTAACTGACACTGACACCGCCCACAAACTACTCTGAACCCTTTAGGTCTTGCCTGAGTTCGATTTTTGAATGTGGCCCTTAAACGTTCTGGGGGCAGAGGGAGGGTACAGCCTCTGTGGGAAGCTCACAACAGCTCTGGGTCTTCTTCGACCACGTCTGCCACAGCCTTCAGGGACCTCGTGGTGATGACCCGAAGTGTAGTCCTGCCCTCAGATTTTCCAGGGCCCTTCCACAGTTGACCTCTGACCCTCACCCTCCTGGGCCCGTCCTTTTCCTTGACCATCCAGAAGTGCCTCTTGGTCTGCACCACTGACTTCCTCTTCCCTCCCGCAGGATGACCAGGAGACACCCCCACCAGCTAAGTTAGGTGTGGACACCCGTAAGAGCTTACCAGCCTGCAAGGTGAGCACGGAGAATCAAGCAGGGCTTTGGGAGGTGCGTGAGGAGAGGGTATCAGCCCTGGTGCTGAGGACTGTTTTGATTCCAGGGAAGCTTCTTTGGATCTGATCAGCTGAAGAGTCTGATCCTGCAATTCCTGCAGCAGTGAGTACTGCTGGCAACCTGAGGAAGGGGAGGGCTGGGACAGCTGAGGCCACCCAAGCTCAGCTCTGCTCACGGGAGTTTCCAAGTCTCATTTGAGGTCCGGACCACAGAGACAGACTGTGCTCATGGCTCCCCGACAGGTATTACTTGATCCACGACTCTGGAGACCGACAGGATCTCCTGGGTGCTTATCACGACGAGGCCTGCTTCTCCCTGACCATTCCCTTCAACCCCGAGGACCCAGCCCCGTGAGTATCACAGCTCACACTCTGCTCCTGGGCCGTGTGGCTCCCCAGCAGACGCAGGGCAGCTCCTGCAAACTCCCACACTGGGGCCGCCCACCTCCCCCTGCTTCTCTTTTTCTCCCAGGAGCAGCTTGTGGGAGTACGTCAAGGACAGTAGGAATATGAAGAAGCTCAAGGACCCCTGTGAGTGTGTGATGAGGAGGCGGGGCGGGAAAGGGGGCGGGAAGGGGTCAGTCCTAGGGCCCAGGGCGTGGCAGCCCCTGACCTTCCCTCGCTTCTCCTCCCCCCACAGACCTGCGGGTCCAGCTGCTGAAACACACAAAACGTGACATTGTGCGCTCCCTCTGCCTGTTGCCCAAAACTCAGCATGACCTCAGCTCCTTCGTGGTGGACATGTGGCTCCACACGGTGAGCATCTGCTTCCATCTTGGGCAGGACCAGTTGCTGCAGGTGGGTAGGAGGTTTAGGTGGTGACTGAGCGCCTGGGCTCTTCCTTTTCAGGACACAATGCTCTGCTTCTCTGTCCACGGGGTGTTCAAGGAAGGTGAGTGTGTGTAGACCCCCCGTCCCCAGATGCCCCACTGCTCCGTCCCCCTGGCCGGGCTCCCTCTCAGCACCCTCCCAGCCACCCCGATCCCTCCCCTTCTCTTCCCGGCCCCTCTGTGTTCTCCAGCCCTCGCTCTTCCCACAAAGGACCCAGGTCTGACCTGCGTTCATGCCTGTCTGCCCCGCACACCCTGGGCGTTAGGGACACAGGCTGTGGAGTTTGATGGCTCTCATCCCAGAGCCTTCCTATGAGATCCGGGGACCATTACTTAACCTCTCAGTTTCCTCATTTGCAGAATGAGGTATTAGCATCCATGTCTTGGGCAGCAGTGACAAATGCATCAATGAACTGGTGAAGTGGTTGTCACGGGCCCGCGCACAGTAGAGGTCCTGCCACCGGCAGCAGGTTGCTCCTATAGCTGCCCTCCACATTCCCGACACCCTGGCGCCCAGTGAGCACCTGTCCCCTCAGCATGAGTTTCCAGTCAGACTCTGTCTGCAGACCCCTGTGTGAGCGTGTAAAGCAGGTGGGGCTCTCGGGGTTACTGAAGTTTGTTGTTTGTCGTTGAAGTGGAAGGAAGGTCTCAGGGTTCTGTTCGTGCCTTCACCCGGACCTTCATCGCTATCCCTGCCAGCCATTCCAGGTGAGTGCTGTGTGGTGGGTGGGAACCCCTGTCCCAGCCTGGGCTCAGGGGTGTGGGAATGTGATGGTGCCCACCTTAGGTTTTCTCAATACTGTGGAAAGCCAGCAGGTAGATCCAAGGAGCAGTCTAGCCTAGTGGTTAAGAAGGGCATGGGCTCTGGAACTGGAATGTGGCTTCTCTCCCTGGTCCCAACACTCATTGGCTGTGTGGCCTTGGTCAAGTCACGTGGCCTCTGTGCGACTCGGTGTCTTCCTATGACAGTAGATTTCAGATTGTCCACTCCTTGGGCTGTTGTAAAGGGTAAACGTGAAACTGTCCCTGAGTTGCAGGTAAACGTCCTAATGTCATGAAGACGGTGGATAATCTCCCCAAAGGTGGGCTTGTGGGAGGGGCATAGGTACCAGCCAAGGAACCTGGGGGACACACACAGGAGGAGGGTGGAAGGAATCTGGTTGCTGAGTGGCAGTGGGAGCAGGATGGTTGTTGGGGGTGTGGGGTGGTCCATCTGTCCAGCTGTTGAGGGCCCATTTTTCCTCCAGTCTGTGCATCGTGAACGACGAGCTGTTTGTGAGGGATGCCTCCCCCAGTGAGCCTCAGAATCTTCATTCTCTATCCCAATTCCTGCTACCTCTGCCAGCTTCACACTCATCTTCTCCCCAGAGCAGCGGGAAATGGTGTGCACGTTCTCCACCTACTGTGGGATGAACCTCCAGTGGTCTCAGAAGTGAGTGCTGGGTTTGCATGGGGATAGGAGGGAGCTGGGAAGAGCAAAGGAATGATTAATGGGAAGTTGAATACAATTCATTTTCCTCGTTTATTTCAGTCATTTTACTCTGATCATTTCGATCTCTGTACATATTAAGCCACCTAGTTGTTTTGAGCTGGCAGGTGTTACTTTTATGAATTTCATGGACCCTGACCCTTTATTAACAGACAGCTGGGTGTTCCTGATACACTGTGTATGAGGTTCATTCCACTCTATATATCACAGTAAACGTGGAGGGGGGAATCATCATCAATCACCCAAAGATAACCCTTGAATGTTTTCATCTTTATTATATTCTGGAACTTTGCTTATGCAGGTGTTTACATATTTATGCATGTATTTATATTTGTATATTTATCTACAGAAAACTAGCTCTCATAATGAGAGAGAGACAGTGAGAGACAGAGAGAGAGAGAGAGGGAGAGAGAGAAAGAAAGAGAGAGAGAAGGAAACAGACAGAGGCAAAGAGAAAGAGGCTTGTGGCTGAATGGGGAAGAGGGGTCCAATTAGGGACTTTTAACTCTTCAGTGCCTTTAAAGTTGAGCAAGTGTACAAGCTAATGTGAAGGGGCCATCTCATCTCATTTTTAACTCCCTGAATTTGCCTATACATTCCTTTCTCTTTTTACCTTCTTATTTCTACTAGAGAGTTAATGAGACACCTCTAATGGAATTATATACATTTAAAATCAAATATATATTTGGTTATTAGTGATTAAGAAAATGGACAATTAAGTGTCCAAAAATGCTAGTAATTCTTGGATTTTTGCCTCTCACGGAGGCAGCAGATGGCTGAAGTCCTGCTGTGACATGGCTGGATGATGCATGATCTGAGGACCCGTGCACTGGTGACTGTGGGTCGGATCCAGAATTTCCCTATAAATATATTAACATACCAAACAGTCCAGGAGCAGCAGTTAGGCAAACACCACGCTTTGCTGCCCTGGTGCCATCTCTCACTGAGCTCACCAGGTGAGTCAAAGGCAAGCCTGTCTTCCCAGCATGGGGAACTGGATTAGGATCTGCTCAGAGGCACATTGTTGGGCAGCTCTTATGAGCTTCTGAGCCTCCCAAGAACCTAGAGATCCTTCTGACTCCAAAACTTTGAACTCAAGGCATATCAGAGAGATATTTGTTTCCTTCATAAAGATATCTGTCCTCTCATTAGGAGAAACAGTGAGGAGTGACTTTTCACATTGCCTGTCTTAGTCCTGAGGCTCAGGCAGCTTCTATTTCTGTGTCCCAACATTTAGAAGGCAATGAAATCCCACCACATGCCATATACTTTGGCCAGGCTTTCTCAGTCACCCCTCAGGACTCTCTGTGATGAAGGTTTTGTGAGTCCCATGTCACAGATGCCCAAGTCAATCTGACAGAGCCTCAGTCACCTCTCTGGATGAGTGGCAGGATGGGATGAGGTTCTATCCCTCGCCCTCTCTGGAGGACACAGAGCAGCCTTCCTTTTAGAAGATGGGCTTCCAGGGCTGGAAAAGTGGTCATTTGCTCTCCTCTGATATCGAGGCCTCTCAGGTACGCACTCAGAAAGCCCCTCTTGATGATTAAGATCATAGTGCACGTACATGGGCACGTCCATTCATTCCCTTGGAAAAGCATTCACTGTGTTCAGTTTCATGGGGAGATGAAATAGAATCACAACGGAGCTGACAACGTGTGTGTGTGTGTGTGTGAGACAGACTTTGTATAGGAAATTTATAAAGTCATTACTTATAGAAGTACAATATGTCAGGTAAAAATGTGGAGATGACATACCTCGGAGAGGCAGGCATTTTTTCCTTTACCTCAGAGTCCCCCTTCTCCTGTGTGCAGGAGAACTTTTGGGGATTGGGGAAGATACAGTGTCATTGTAGGAGGAAAGCCCTTCAGGGTCATGTCTGGAAGGTTCCACAGAGGGACCTTTTCCGATACCCAGAGCAAAGATCAGGGAGGTGAGCCTAAATGAAGGGGCAACTCTGGCTGCCTTCAGCGAAAAGGAAGCTGATAAGGGCATAGTCGTTCAGCCCTGGACTTCCTGAGCCGTCCCAGGTCCTTGCTGTCTGCAGCCGAGTGCTCTTGGTAAGAACCTTCCCTGGATCATGACAGGATCAGCACAGGGCCTGGCACCCAGAGAGAGCCCAGTGCTTGTCTGCTTACTTCACCTCTATTCTCTTCCTGTATTTCTTCACCCTCAGGTGGGTTCATCCCTAACTTTGTGCTAATCACCACTCCTACCATTCACATTTTGACTGAGTGGTAGGATTAATAATAATAATACTAATAAAGCCAAAACCCCCACAATAACAGTAATAAAAGATACCAACAATTATAGCACACACATGGATAAGTTACTTGCTCAAGATCGGTCAACCAGCAAGTAATAGTTCTAGCATCAAATCCTGGTCTTCTGACCCAAAAGGCCCTGCTCCTAACCTCTGCTTCTATATTGACTGTACTTCTGTGTTAAGACAGACAGAGGCCAGCACAAGGGAAGGGACTCAGCCCAGGTCCTTTGCTCAGTTGATGGGTCTGGAACTGGATACAGGTTTGATGACTCCCATGTTCTGTCTAGCTGACCTGTTCCTATTCTTTGCTCTTCTGTACTAATTCTTCTCCCTGGGTCTCAATAAAAAATTACTTCTGGTCAAACTAGAATGAAAAAAAGGAGACAGGAAAGCATGTGGTAAAAAGAAATGACGAGATGGAATCAAAGTTCACTTCCTGCTGCTGCATTTCCAGATGCCGTTTCAAATTTTCTATTTTATAGACCAAAAGAGGCAAGGTGGGCTGGGAGTAATATATCCCAAAGTCCTAGATATTCCGCATGCCAGATATTCTTTGAGGTTTTTTCCTTTTCTTCTTACAACAAATCTAGAAGTAGGTACCCTTAGTCTCATTTACAGAGGCCAATCTCAGACTCACAGAGTAAGTAAATTTTCCAGGGTCAAATGTCTACCCTTTGCCCTCTACACAGGCCAATCAGCAGCTCCCATTTGGATGACACACTTCTAGGGTTTAAAGACTGATAGTGGAAAACTTGCCTGATGTGGAATGTGGGCTGTGTCATGCTCCCCACTGGGCATGAAGATGATGTTGGGGATGAAACCCTGCCCCATGGGCCAAGAGGCCTGGGTGTGGGGGCCACACAGATGGACTGACTCCTGAGATGCTGAACTAGAACCAGGAAGCAGCTCAAGCTGTTGCCCTTTGGAAAGAGAACCTGAATGGTGGGATATTGACATGTACACAACTACTATATGAAAAGGCTTTTACGTTTTATCTCCTTTAATCCTAAACTTTATTCAAGACCAGTATGTATTTATCAATGACCAGAAACAGATTTTTTTGCATTTTTTAAATTGAAGTATAGTTGATTTACAATACTGTGTTAATTTCAGGTGTACAGAAAAGTGATTCAGATATATATATATATATATATATAACTGAGTCCCTTCCCCTGTGCTGGCCTCTGTCCTAACACAGAAGTACAGTCATATAGAAGCAGAGGTTAGGGAGAGGGCCTTTTGGGTCAGAATGTGTATATATATATATATATATATATATATATATATATATATATATATATACACATACATATATACATATACATATATACATATATATATATATATATATATATACACATTTGTATTATTTTCCGCTATAGGTTATTACAAGATATTGAATATAATTCCCTGTGCTATATAGTAAATCCTTGTTGTTTATCTATTTTATGTGAAACAGATCAAGACAATTTATTTGACAGTTTTCTGTGTGTGTGTGTTTGTGTATGTTTCTTTGTCTCAAACTTTTTCACATCAGTTATTCATAAGCTAACTCACACCAGTCATTCCTAAACGAACTCATGCAGCTTTCTACTGAGTTCACTTAGGGGCTGGATTTCCAGTCCCAGGACTTGAAGATTCTGCACGAATTCAGAAGGATTACTGCCAGTGTGTGAAGTCTAGACATCTTGGCCCATAGCTGGAATCCATTCAGCTACCTTGCTCCCCACCAACACCACAGCCCTTTCTATCCTCCACGCTTTGCCAAGGCCCCAGTTCACTTTCACACCTGCAGTTCTGACAATGGTCACCAGGTGGCAACGCTCTCCATTTTCTACAGATTTTTCTTTCTGCCCGCACCGCTACCCACCCCCCCCGCCCCAAAAAGACATCATTTTTATGAACAGAAGCAAAAAGTTTCCTCAAAGGTCTTAACTTTCCTTGAAAAATTCAGATGTGTATAAAAAGACTAAAAGGACATCTGTGTGGTTTCCATCCAGCTTCTCCTTAACTTATTCATGTGTCTTGTGTATGTACTGTGTGCCAGGCACTGTCAGTCCAATTCCTTATCTGCATCCCAACCTCCCCTCTCTTCACCTCCAGACCTGCATAACTGGAAGTGCCCACAGGAAGCAAGATGGATGTTAGTGCCCACTCCATGGGGTATGAACTCAGACTCTATTCCAAGCAAGGTCAGTCCAAGCCTGACGCTGGATCATGGCATCCAGCATCAAAACAGGAGATGATGCAGCTGAGTGGGAGAGGTTGTAGCTTGGGAAACTGTGGCACCTTTAACTCACACCCCCACCCTCTTACACAGGACTAACAGCCTATTACCTTCTCCTGACAGACCTCACTCACAGAGAGCAAAGGACCAGGCAAACAGTGTTGGTTTCAGTCTTGCTTCTTCTCATGGGCTTGAGCTAGAGGTTTTGCTTTCTCTTTGGTCCTTTGCTCTATCGGAGTGGTGCATTTCGGATTTGGTTCTGTATCTGTTTTATCTCTAAGAGGGTGGTTCTATCCATTCAGTCACCTGACAGGTCCATTTGAGGTGACATGGGGTTTTTGCTTCCTGTAAGAACTTCTCTACTTGTTAGGGGAGCCTGGGTCAATAACCAGAGGAGGCAGAAAAGAGGTATTGAGCTATCAAGACAAACACAAGACCAAGACTCTGGTCCAAACATCTGATTCTCTTCACTTAGTGAAATGGTTTTCAGATTTCTTACATGCTACTCACCTCTTCTCTGGTTTCCTTTTACACCTGACACTCTAATATAATTCCTTTCTCTCCTGTCCACAAATGTGCACCCACGGTAAATTCCTCTATTAATTAGTAGTAGAGAAATTTTTCTAAATATGACTTCAAATCCAGAAACAATCTGATTTCATTAAAAACTGCATGGCAAAAAAAACCCATAAGCAAGGTAAAATTAAAAATTACAAATTGGGAAGCATACAACTTATGTCACAGACAAAGGTTATATACCTTGTAGTAGAAAGATTATGAAAAAGGAAAAACAAATTAGAACATTCTGAAGGAGAAAGGACACTAGATACAAAGATACATTTCACTGAAAAATGTTCCTTAAACATATAAAAAACCCTGCTAAACCTAACATTTGATAAGAGATGCAAAGAAAAAAAACCTGAGATGCCTCTTACCATTTACATAATCTGTGAGGAAACAGACAGTCACCTTGCTGGTGGTAATGTAACATGGTACAACTCCTAGCCAGGGGATTTGATATTGTTTTATAAAATAACCGGGATACTTACTGTTGGAACCAACAATATCTCTTCCAAGAATCTATCCCAAAGAGACAATGTGGAGACAAAAAGTCATAAACAGAAAGCCATTCCTGCCAGAACAATTCATATAGCAGAAGACAAGAGACAAAGACACATCCACCAATAGGGGGCTTGTTGAATAAGCTATGGTCCATCTGCATCTGAGAGGAAAATGTAGCTATGAAAAGCAATGAAGACTCCCTCTCTGTACTGCTATGGTGTCATCTCCAGGGTATATTGTTCAGTGAAAAAAGGCAGGTGCAGAAAAGTGTGTAGCGCTACTGCTGTCCGATATGGTAGCCACTGGCCTCAAGTATCTATATTAAATGACATGAAATTTAAAAATCAGTTACTCAGTCACAGTTGCCGCATTTTAGGTGCTAGATGTTCAGTTCCTGAAAAAGCATTCAGGCAGCTAATGACTCCTGTGATGGACAGTACAGATACAGAACATTTCCATCTCCACAGAAATTTCTGTTGGAAAGCATTGGTGTAGAATATGACAACTTTTACCTATGAAAAGGAGAGCAAACTAAAATACATGTTATATTTTTAAAAAGTGGTTAAAACAAGATGATAAAAATGCTTATCTATAAAGGAATAGAGGAGAAGCCCAGGATGCAAGCCAATGATGTACATTCTCTTAAAAATATAGATTTATTGGCTCCATGCACTGAGAAGGTCAAGAAACAATGAGCAACCCAATAGTAACTGGCAACTACAGTCCCTAGATTGAATTCTCTAAACACATTTCCCACTAAGAGTAACCAGACTTCCTTGGAGAAATGCCTGATTTCTGGTCTTGTTAAGGATTGTACCAGTTGAGTCTGGACTGAACTTTCATACCAGAAAGTATGTTAAAAAGACTCATAACCTGAGGGGCTCCCAGTGGCCAAAGATAGAACAATTTGAACAACAAAAACTTTAGTGACTACAGTGCACTAAAACATGTCAACAACAGAAACATCTGTGAGCTGATGATGACACAAAAAAGCCAACAAAATCAACTCATTGTCCACCTTTGAGAATCCTAGGGAACAATTCATTTTAGAAAGTGGAAATATTGCAAAAAAATTGTATATTCACCCTACCTTTCCTGTGCATGTTATACCTATGCATAACCTAAGAGTTGATGAGGTGAAGATTCTTTTATAAAATAATTTCAGCTAATACATGCAGAAGAAATTGAAGAATTAGTATATCATACTTTTGCAATCTTCAATGAAATGTCGCTCTAGGCAGTGATCAATAGAGGCTGCAAAACATGATGGGAGAAGTAGATGGGAAATTTTATGATGGCTGCGTTATAATATTTCTGAGTTTGCCTTTCTTCAGTTATAAAATGGGGCCAGTTTTATCCATATTAGACAATTACTGGCAGGAACAAAGTATTTCAAGTCAATCCAGCATATGATACATGTAGTACTCAATAGATATGAGTCATCTTCTTATTCTATACCTGACCTTTCTTTAAAAGAGATTCTCAAATAGCATGGTTATAAGACAATAATGTGGAAATATTAAATGGAAGGGAAGTGTATAAGTTTTCATTATATATTCACTTCAGTGTCATTTCTTTGTGCTGGAGTCATTTCTCAGATAATTTATGGAAAAAGGAAAACAATGACTGGACCACTTCCATTGGGTATGCAAAAGAAAACTATTAGTCTGTTTCCCATTATTTCATATACTTTCCTATCCCACTTTTTATCTTCTGTGTTAATTTCTTAAGACTAACGTGTGTGTAATGTAACCCAGCAAGAATAGGCTTTGCAAAAGACCACTGCAATAAATCTCTGGTGGCCAGGCACATCACAGGTACTTAGGAGAGTCATTTCCCCTGTGCTGGACAGTTTTTGGATAAAACCTCTCAGATGTACAAGCTAATGAGATCCCATCCGGGAAAGCACTTTTGAGACCTTAGGTGGGATGGAGGGACAAATTATTTCTAAGTAATTACTTTCCAATCTGCACTACAGATATTTTCATACTCTGTGTTGAATGAATTCAGTAGGCATAAGTCCTTGCATTACTTTGCACTTGAACAGCCATTTGTGGATGGTCTTAAGGTGGTTGGAACTTAAACATGATATATTAGGACAGGGCCTCTGACCCAGAAAACCACGGGGACTTAACCTTTTGTGAATGAATGCATTTTTCTATCTCATGTATTTTCCACAACATTTCTTGGGGGGTAGAGGATACATCTCCACATCATTTTGTAGCTAGAGAAACAATAAGGTACAGAGGTTAAGTCACCTGGCTGGGGTTCATCCTCCTCTTAAGTGGAAAAGCAGAGACTGACACCCTATATGTCCAAGTGCAAACTGCATGATGCTCAGCTGCACATCACACTGTAATCAAGTAAGTCTTGCTTTTCCGCTGACCTACGGTGTCACTACTGAAATCTGTATCTTCGCTTCTGATACCAAGCTGTTAGTCCTGCCTGTATTTCTGCAAGTCAGTGAACATCGTCGTCAATTTCCTATTCTGTTAAAAAAAAAGAGAGGGAGAGAACATGTTTAGGTCATTTGTTTTTGAAAGTCAATTCCCAGACAACATAAGGAATATGCTCTGTCTAATAGAGGGACAGGTGTTATGCTGTTGATGACAAATTGAAGGAGCAGTCTCCAAATGCATGGAGATCAAAGGCGCCTGGATTCTTTGATGCATACTGATAAATCAACCTGTAAAAATGTTCTACTAATGGAAATCCTCTCCAGCAAAATCAGGCTTTGTAGGATTCCCCATATGCACACGCACACTGGGAATTCTCAATAGTTTTATTGTTACACTTGAAAAACATGAAATTAGAAATTATTTTATTGTTATCATACTTAGTTGGATAATAAGGTTATTTTAAAATATTCTTAGTATGCAAAAATGTCCTGCTAATCATTGTCATTAGTTATTAATGCAAAAAGGTCTAGTGACATTTGCATCCTAACAGTGTGTGATGACCACATGAGCCGGCACGTTCTCCAAGGGCTGCTACCTACATGTGGTCTCCAGGTGTTTTGTGTGTGTATATGTGTGTGTGTGTGTGTGTGTGTGTGTGTGTGTGGACTTGGGGGGCTCCTAATGACATTGTATATACCTGAAGGATTACCAGTATCTCTCTGATACATATGGTGAGGAGTAGGATCTGCTCGTTCTTGAGTCTTTCCAAATGGCACAAGAGCTGGACCACACACTTCCAAGCAGACCGTGAGATGGAAGACAAGCCTGTCTGTGAACTCACCTGCTCAGATCAGGGGTGGATCCCTCCAGGATGTAAGGTGTGTTGGTCTGCCTAAATCCACTTCTAACCACTGATGTTGGGAGCTCCCATCTTGCAGCCATCAGCTGCAGAGTTCTGAGAAGCTGCATCCTCTCACCCACTCAACACCATGAGTTTCAGTCATCTGCATGAGGAGCTCTACACTTGGAGATAAAAATCCTCAAATTCCCAGCTCATGTGTGACACATCTTGTATCCATCCAGTCATATATTCATACATCTAACAGGCATTAAGAAGAAAGTCTACACTATCCCTTTGGTAAGTTTCAGGCTTCTCCAGAATGGAAACAAGGAAGAAAAGTATGGGAAGGCTCGTGTGGTAAGTTCAGATGTTAAATCTAAGAAGCGATGGCTCCTTCCCATTAAGATTTCAACCTGCTCAAGTCTCTTATAATTGATGATTTTAGAATATCATTTAATGCCATGGACTTCGGTCCACATCTCTTGTTACTGTCCTCTTTATATATGTATATATATATTTTTTCTTGCGCTTTACAACCAAATACTTGCAATGAATTCTTGGAACTCAATTCACATCCCCTGACCTTCCCTCCAACTCAGTCTTCATCCCTTCTCTAATGAGGAAGTCCCCCGACTCCTCCACTAAAATTTAGCTTGCCAAAGTCAACAGCTACCTTTTTGGCACATTGTACACCATGAGGGTTGAAATGCAGGTCAAATGGAGACAAAGTTTTCCCTTCCCAAGACAAAATTAATTTGCTTGTCCCCAGACAAGGATTACCTTGCCAACTGATGCTATCAGTTACCTGAAATCTAGAACTGTAAAATACTTACCATGGCAATCAAGTCAGATAATGGGGAAGTGTGTGCTACAGACAGTGGGCTTTCAAATGAAATATAAAATTTCTCAATGTATCTTACACTTTTGCATCATTGAAAGGGATTTTACAAATAGGTCTACAGCAGGATAACAATTTTTAGGGTCGCTTCACTAGACTCTGTCTTACCTGTTTCTCTTTTTTTTTCCCTCAAGGTCTTTCCAAGTATGGAGTTGAATCACCTGGAGTTGTAATGTTGTCTTACCCCTTGAGGTGTCTTATGATCCAGTGATTCCAGTCCTAGTTACATACTCGAGAAATAAAAAAATTTGTCTACGCAAAAATTTGTACAAAATGTTCATAACACCATTATTCATAACAGCCAAAAAGTGGAAACAAGACAAATGTCTATCAATTGATAAATGCATAAATAAAATTTGGCATATCCGTACAACAAAATATTATTCCGCTATGAAATGAATGAAGCACTGATACATGTACAGCATATGTGATCTTTGAAACCATTATACTAAGTGAATAGAGTCAAACATAAAAGACCAAATATATGATTCAATTTATAGGAAATGTTCAAGATAGGCAAATCCATAGACACAGAAAGGAAGTCATTGTTTGCCTGGAGCTAAGCATGGGTGCAAGGATTTACTGCTTTCAAGCATTATGGAAATTTTGGGAACCATGGAAATGTCTAAAAATCAATTATGGTGATGGTAGCATGCACTTACTAAGAATCATCATACTGTACTCTTAAAATGTATGAATTTAAAATGTATGAATGTAAATTTTACCCATAGAAAGATGTTGAAAATATGATGTTGACCTGGTCTTCCATTGACCACAGTTAACAAGCAAACTACATTCAGGATGTAGTTAAGGATGGTGATAGGAGTTGGTTATAAGGATTGCCGTCCTGCTAAATCACTACCTTCATTTCTGGGCCTGGATTTAGGAAGGGAGAACAAATGAGAAGCAACACCTTGAAGGGGTTGAAGGACACAAAGGAAATGTGGTTGTCAGCACTCACACACACACCATAGATAATTCATACATCTACCAGATTCTGTTATGAATTCTAGGACTCCCACAAGACACTTTGCTGGGCTCAAAGAGGACACATTCAGCTCACCAGTGCAAACAGCCATGCGAACTGTATCCTGAACTGTGCCCTTCAGTACATAAATGCCAGCCACACAGCATTGACAATGGGGAATATAAGAAACGCCGAATTCCAAATAATAGGGGGTTTTGAGAATTGATTCTGTCATATCCATAGGATGGAATTCTAGCCTGGCAGCAAAAATGAGAATGAAAGCAATGAGGAGAGAGGATTTATTGTCTATCAGATTAGCAACAATTCACATTATTTCTAAAGTGTGTAGAAACAAGAATTTTTCATACAGCACTGTTGGAAACATAAAATAGTAATAGTTTCCCCAATGTTGTGTTCATATAAAATATAATTTTCATGGTTTTGAAAGAACACGTTCAGGAACTTACAAAAAAATGCCTACTAAGGAATCTGCATATATGTGAACAAGAATGGTAAGTACATTATTATTTGTAATGGAAAACATGGTAAAGGAACTATATTCACCTCACTAGCACTGGAAAAGTGAATTCTGGAACATCCATGTGATGCATTGATACAATGATGGTCGATATAAACAAATAAATGAAATCATCAATTTAAAATGCTATATTAACGCATTTACATGGAAATATGGTCACAATAAGTGGCAAAGCAGGTTGCAGTGGTCATAAATGACACGGATCCATTTTTGCTTTTAAAGGTGTATATTTATCTAGAGGTCTTAAAATAAAAATGATCTTTTTGTGGAAACAAATATAAAAATAGTCCTTTTGTTGAACTCACATAGAGCTTTCTGTTCAACATAGAAAGAGGCTGGACTTTCTGTCTGGATACCTCAGTATCCCTGTAACGCCGGCAGTGTTCCCTTTCCACGCAGACTTCCGGAAAGCTCTGGGTTTTAGCCACAGCCCCTCCCGACCTTCAGGCTGTGATGTTCAAGCTGCAGTTCAGACTACTGTCACGAGGTGGCACCAACGTGCCGCCATCGTCAAATTTCTCTAAGAAGGCCGTTATTAAGAACTAAAAAATACCATCACTTTTCACAAAATCCAGCCTGTGAACCTATGTACAGAATGGTTCTAATTCTGTATGAAAAACGTATTAGGTGTCAAAGAAGACTGTAAAAACATATACTCCTGATCCTGCATGCGATGACGATGAAACATCAGGTGGCAGCAGCGCCTTGGCGGTGGTTTGCTGTTGAAGGGCTATGCAGGACTGGTGGGAGGTGACAGAGAGAATGAGGTGCCAGAGCGGGGTCTGGGCAGCTGTGTCCAGTGTCATGGACAGGGTATGACAGACAGAGGATAGGAGAAGGTCTGGACAGACTCAACAGGGGTGGGAAGATGGAGGGTGAACATCCTGCTCTCTGAGAAGGACCCCTCTGCAGTGTGGACACTTCAACCTACGCTGATGAGGGAAGAGATACATCAATGAACTCGATGTTCAGCAGATGGAACTGATTTACTAACACATTCACATTTTGCGAACATAATTAGTGTCTTAGTAAACAAAACATTCCAAAACTTTTCTAATTTTTGGCATAATGTACTCATTTTCTTTGACAAAGAAAAATGGAGACGGAAGCCACCTGCTGGCCAGAGCCAGGATTGCAGCTCTGAGGCTCAAACCAGGGAGCTTGGCAGAGTGAGGAGGAAGTTTGGAATCTGGGCTTTAGCCAGAATTTTCCGGAATTTTTCACTTACTGGCAGCAATTTCTCTGTATCCACCATTTTCTGGCACATCTAAATCTGAGATAGGAATAAAGCCCCAGTCTTATCTGAAGATATAGGTATACTTGTGACATGGAGTTTACAAGCTATAGGAAACAGAAAGAGACACACACACACACACAGAGTCAATTCAATTTTTAAAATCTACTTTGTTCTCCTATAAAACTGAATATAATGAATGCTTATAAAGAGAAGAATGCATGTACTCATCATCAAGAGGGACTTTTGAGTGAGTGCCCATGGGACCACAATATCAAGGGAGTGTAAGAGGCTCATTTCTTAAGCCTTGGGAGCCCATTTTTGAAAAGGGAGGCTGCTCTGTGCTCTCTAGGGAGGGCGAGGAATGTTACTTCATTCAGGTCCTGCCACTTATCTGGAGAGGTAGTGTCGGTTCTGTGAGCCTGTGCTTTCTTGTTTATGAAACGGGATTCAAGACACTTTCGTCAAACAGCCATCCCGAGGGGAAAATGAGAACACCTGCTGAAAGTATAAGGCATGTGGTGGGACTTTAGGGGCTCTTTAAAAGTTAATACTCAGCAGTAGGGGCTGGCTGAGCCTCAGGGCTAAGGCAGGCATTGTGGAAAGTCATTTCTCACTGTTTTTCCTAAAGAGAAGATAGAGATATTTATGAAGGAATCAAATGCTTCTCTGATATGCCTTGAGTTCAAAGTCTTAAGAACAGAAAGATGTCTAGTTTCTGGGGTGATTAGAAGCTCATAAGAGCTGCCCAACATCGTGCCTCTGAGCAGATCCTAATCCAGTTCCCCACGCTGGGAAGACATGTTTGTCTTTGCCTCACCTGGTGAGCTCAGTGAGAGATGGCACCAGGGCAGCAAGGTGTGGTGTTTGCCTAACTGCTGCTCCTGGACTGTTTGGTATGTTAATATATTAAGAGGAAAGTTCTGGATCCGACCCACAGTCACCAGTGCACGGGTCCTCAGATTATGCATCATCCAGCCATGTCACAGCAGGACTTCAGCCATCTGTGAGAGACAAAAATCCAAGAATTAATAGCATTTTTGGACACTTAATTGTCCAGCTTTTAATTCACTAATAACTATATATATATATATATATATATATATATTTGTTTGGCTTAAAACCCATACTGTCCATTGAAAGTGTTTCATTAACTCTATTGTGAAATAAGAAGGTAAGAAGAAAGGGAGGAAAATGAACATATAGGAAAATGCAAGGGTTAAATCTGAGATAAGATAGCTCCTTCATATTAACTTTTAAACTTGTTCAAACTTCATGGCATTAAGGATTTAAAGAAAATCCCTCTTAGGGCGCCTAATGCCCCTGCAGACACAGGTCTCCTTCTCTCTGTGTCTCTGTGTGTGTGTGTCTCTCTCCCTCTTCTCCTTCAGAATAAAGGCTCCAGAAAGAGTTTTCTGCATTCCCTGTTAGCATTCCTCCTTCCCACAGACCCCTTATCTCACTGCATTGTCGATTCTGCGCACACGGTTTCAATGAACATACTCTCACCAAGGTCACAAGCCACCTTTCTGTCACGAGGTCCAGATGTTTTGTACAAGTATTAACATATTATTACTTTTAGTGACCACCTGCAATAAGCATGCTTGCACAGACCGCTCCTGTCACTTAACAACAAATCTTTGGAATTTTTCCAGCCTCTGCAGAATGAGGCATTGGGTACAAATCCAAGCTGTCCTGCTCCCTAAATGTGCAGTCCTGGGCCAAATCCTTATCCTCCCTGTTCCTCAGTTTTATAAGATGGAAATTAGTAACAGTACCTACCTCATAGTGGCACTGTGAGCACTGAAAGTGACAATACATTTTTAAAAACACACTTGGTAAGAAGAAATTTTATCTACATTTATTTCACTTTATATATCTTTATTGGCATTTCTATCCCTATTGGCATGAAAAATATAAGATATAGTGTGACAATTATTCACAATGACATTTGGGGTATGTTGTTAAAGAGTGTATTAGCTACCAAAGACCACATAACAAATCTCCACAAACTCTGTGGTTTAAATGTCAAAAAATGTATTCTCTCATAATTCTGGAGATCTGAAGGCCGAAATCAAGGTGTTGAGTAGGATCATGCTTCCTCCAAAAACTCTAGGGGAGAATCCATTCTTGACTCTTCTAGTGTCTGGTGGCTCCTGGCTTTCCTTGGTTTGTGGCAGCTTAACTCCAGTCTCTTCCTCTATCTTCACATGGCCTTCTTCCTTGTGTGTGAAATCATTCTTTCCTTCCTCTTATGAGGACATTAGTCATTGGATTTAGAGCCCACCTTAAATCTGGGATGATTTTATATGAAGATCCTTAGTTACATGTTCACAGATCTTATTCCCAAACAAGGTCTCATCACAGATTCAGGGGTTGAGGTTTGGACATGTCTTTTTCAGGGCATAAGTTAACCCACTATAGTGACACAAAAATTAAAAAAAAAACTAAAATGAGATCTTATTTTTTGTAGATAAGCATACAAATACATAAATATAAAAATGCATAAATATATAAATGCCTGCATAATAAAGAATATATTGCATTCTTGAAGAATAAAATGCAGATGAAAACTTTCAGTGGCTGTCTTTGGGTTGTATGTTTTGGAGTAATGTTTTTTCCCCTTTTTATTATATTATCTGTTTTTACATAAAATAAATACTCTTAAATAATTACTCTTAAAATAATTACTCATAAAATAATTACTCTTGCAAGTATTAAAAAATGGCAGGAAAGCAAGTGCATTCTTAGTGCACCCCCAGGAAAGCCTTTAGAATGGTAATATCTTTAATGGACAGGAAGAGAGGTGAGATGTTGAGGAAGCCCCTTCTCAATATTAACAAGATAATTTCCCTCCAATTCTAACCAAAATGATTATCATCAATGTTTTAAATTTCCTCCTAGTAAAATGGAGCGCCTCAGGGAAAAATGTACCTTAGTTTGGTTTGTTTGCTGTGCCCTGATGAACAGTAAGGTTGAGGGTCTTACCGGATGAGAAACACTAGCGTACACTGGTTAGACATGGGGCTCAGCAGCCGCCTGGAATCTGTTCATCTCTTAGTCTTGTGACTTGCCTGCCCTGCCCTCACTGTGCCCCAGTTCCCTGATGCTTAAAGTCAGGCAACCATAGCTCCTCCTTATTGGATGTGGTGAGGATTAAATAAGCAAGTATAGGTTTAGCACTTACAACATTGTAGGGACAGAGGAAGTCAGCAATAAATATTTACCCTTCTTGTCATTATAATGCCCAAATTGACCATAAGCATTTCCACATCCATTTGATTACTACATGGGCCTATATTGACTTTCATAATATGATATTTGTCCAAAAAAAGCAGTTTTATAAAACTGTAAGTAGGATAATTATCTCACTATTACTCTTAAAAATAAACAGTCATATTTATATAGCAAAACGTCTGAAATATAAGTATATACTCAATGGTTAAGAACCCTTTTCCATGAGTAATAAGCTTTTATGGATTTTTAGTGATTTTTTCCTAACTGCATTTTTCATTTTTTTCTACAATGAAAGTGTCTTGCATTTGGAAATGAAAACCACAGTAATGAATAAATATGTATCCCTAGTCCTCTCCATAAGAAAGTGGCTCAGGGTCAGAACGGGGAACATCTCTTAGCCAAGGGACTTAGGTAATAGGGTGGTTCTGGAAGTAATTTATGAATCTACCATATGACCATCCTAATTGGGCAGGAAAATTACAGATGCCTAGGAGAAGGGCATCTGTCTAAACAAATCTTACATTCAGCAGTTAGGAAGTGTCTCCACTTCCTAGCATTTTAGCTAAAGTCTTGAATTGAAAGTAGTTTTACAACATACTTTACTCCCTACCCTCCAAATAAAGTCTCTTGAAATGAAGGCAGATTAATGGATTTAACCATGCAGTTAGCCAAGCAGTGTACTTCACAGGGTAGAAAAAGGTGAGGATCTGCATGACATCTCCTAGCACTCATCCCCACAGCATCTAGAGGGAAGAATGCTTAAACATCAGGATTCAGGGTAAAAGTTTAGTCACAGGATCATTCAGACAATCTCTAGGAGCAATCAACACGTGAGAATGAAATATCCTTTCAAGTATCTTCCTTACCCAACTAAAAATAATGAAAGGAAAGGAAAATGTACACATGCTCAACACTTATAATACAAAATCAGATCAAATTCCCTAAAGCCATCAAGGGACTTGGGTGTTAGTCTGGACACAGGAGAACTAACTCCCTGCAATCACTGTCTTTTTTGACCAGGTTTTGGTTGTGTCAGATTTTAGCCCTGCAGAAATTATAAGTGCACAAAATCAATATGAAAAATGTGGTGAAGAGGAATGTTAAATTTTGGATAAACTGGTCAGAGCAGTGTGGTGTGATACATCTCACTGAACTGATGAAAGAAGTTGAGACAACACAGGAGGGGAAAACCTAAGTGATCTCTGGGATGATGCCGAGATGAAACAAATGAGAGCGTGGAGAGAGTGAACATGCGGACAGAGTGTTCTGGTTAAGAATGTGACTCCAGAAGGGAGGGAGAACCTCACTGACTGATGGGAGCCCCTGGGGCCTGGAGTCAGAGAGAAACTAAAGAGGGCTTGGGGGACCCGTTAGTCATAAGTCCTTCCCCTTGAGGGAGATTGAGGGAACCGAGCATCAACTCAGCTTCACGACTGTCAGTGCTCCTGGTTCTGAACCTGCCCCCGTGGACCAGAGACAGACGAGCAGGGCACTTTCCTTCTTCCCATCATTTGTGCCATTTCAGTGTATCCAGGGGATACTATGCAGCATCCCACAGAAGCAAGTGTGTTCCTTCCCCAATCAGCCCTACACCTGGATGGCCTCATGCCCCTGGAGTGTCCCACCTCTGAGCCCTGAATGCTCCCCTGGGAGTCCCCACTTTTCACTCCAGTCAGGATGGACTCCCCGTGCCCTCCCTCCCATCCAGCCCCATGAATCCTGCCCACTGTCCCGCCCAGCTCCTCTTTTGGGAGTCTCTGATCATGTCCTCCTCTTTGTAAATTAAGGGGGATCTACAGAGGTGACCACAACTTCCACAAGGACCTGGACTGCGTGAAACCATTTCTCAAGATTGTTTTGCTTACTCAGAATCTTTTGTTGTTCCATACAAAGTTTAGAATTATTTGTTTTAGTGAGCAAATTTTCCATGAAAAATGTTACTGGAATTTTGATAGGGATTGCATTGAATCTGTAGATTGCTTTGGGTATTACAGTTATTTTAACAATATTAATTATTCCAGTCCTTGAAGAGGGAATATCTTTACATTTATTTGTGTCTTCTTCATTTCTTTCATCAGTGTCTTATTGTTTGCACTGTACAGGACTTTTACCTCCTTTGTTAAATGTGTTCTTAGGTATTTTACTCTTCTTTATGCAATTGTAATGATATCGAGGGCTAGGGGCTGTTTCCATGTAAGGAAGTGACGCAACAGGCAGATCCTAGATGTGGCAGCCGGTTAAGGCTAAGGATCAAGTTAGACTAAGTGAGATGTGGCTGTTTATACTCCTACAGGGCACTATCACATACACCTGGGATTTCTACTGGGGACCATTGTTGTATTTGATGTTTTCAACCATTTTCTTCTCATAGTCAGTTAAGAGCTCAATATACTGTATGATGCGTACATTGTTCTTTCACCAGTACAAAGTCAATTTCCCTTCCACTGGGACTATTCACCTCTGCACTTTAAAATAACACCCTGTACTCATGCCTTTTGCCAAATCATTTCTTTTCCTAGCTCCTGAAAATGGATTTTCTCGATGGGAGGGCAAAGATTGCTTTGCATCCAACTGTATTTGTTTTGAGGAAGTAATGGACAATACTTAATCTGGGTTTTGGTGCATCATCAAATTAGTGAGATTCAAGGGTTTTGTTCAAAGTATCTATGAGTATGAATGATGGCATCTTAATTTTGACCTCAGTTCGTATAGCTTGTGTTACCCATTGGCAAACGTCTAATAATGCATATTTTAATTGCAATACTTTAAAATTAAACTCTTTAATTTAGAGAAAACAAATCCTTTTTGAGAAACACATATTATTCCTAGATTTTGTCAATGATATTCTTAAAATTGTTAATTTATTTTTATTGACAAATGATATAGTTTTCCTTCTCTGATAAAAAATGGTATCTGAGTAATATGGCTTAAAACAATAGAAATAAAAACAAAGAGTGTCTCAGATCATCACTGTAAGTTGAAACCAGCTTTCACATAGTTTTCAAATGTCAGTAAGGGTAACCCAAATAGTTTAACTGTGTTTGCCAGTGTTTTGTAGTTTGCCTGTTATTTGCATTTTTCCCTCCAACCATGAATCTATTTTCCACATTATTTAAAATGAATGCAAATTCCTATTATGGACATACTTGAAGCTTCACTTTATTTTGCTTCACAGATATTGTGTTCTTTACAAACTGAATGTTTATAGCAATCCCCTGTGTCAACAAATCTATTGGTACCATTTTTCCAACCTCATTTGCTCACTTTGTGTCTCTATGTCACATTTTGGCAATTCTCACAATATTTCAAATTTTTAATTATTATTTTATTTATTATGGTGATATGTGATAGATAATCTTTTATGTTACTATTGTAATTGTTTTGGGGCACCATGAATCTTGCCCACATAAGATGGTGGACTTAATCCAGAAATATTGTCTATGTTCATGCTACTTCACTGACAGGCCATTCCCCAATCTCTCTCCCTCTGCTCGGACTTCTCTATTCCCTGAGACATAACAATATTGAAATTAGGCCAATTAACAACCATACAATGGCCGCTAAGTGTTCAAGTGAAAGAAAGAGTAGCACATCTCTCACTTTAAATCAAAAGCTAGAAATGATTAAATTTAGTGAGGAAGGCACGTTAAAAGGCAAGATAGACCAAAATCTAAGCCTCTTGCACCACACAGTTACTGAAGCTGTGAATTTAAAAGAAGAGTTCTTGAAGGAAATGAAAAGTGCTACTCCAGTGAACATAGAAAGGATAAGAAAACAAAACAGTTATCGTTTTTTTTTTTCAATGGGGGGCGGTTCATGTGTCTTTCTTTAAATTTTTATTGAAATATAGTCAATTTACAATGTTGTGTCAATTTCTGGTTTACAGTGTAATGTTTTAGTCATACATATACATACATATATTCGTTTTCATATTTTCCATTATACGTTACTACAAGATATTGAATTCCCTGTGCTATACAGGAGAAATTTGTTGTTTCTCTATTTTATATACAATAGTGAGTATCTGGAGATCTTGAGCTCCCAATTTATCCCTCTACCCCTTTCCCCACTTAGTAACCTAGTAACCATAAATTTGTTTTCTATGTCTGTGAGCCTCTCTCTGCTTTGTAAATAAGTTCATTTGTGTCATTTTTTTTAAAGAGTCTACATATAAGACAGATCTTATGGCAATTTTCTTTCTCTTTCTGGCTTACTTCACTTAGAATGAAGATCTCCAGGTGCATCCACGTTGCTGCGGGTGGCATTCTTTCTTTCTTTTTTATGGCTGAGTAGTATTTGTTCTAGTTCTATTAAAATGTCCTGGGTAGTTTGATAGGGATCGCATTAAATCTTTCAATTGTTTTGGGTACTATGGCCATTTTAACAATATTAATTCTTCCAATCCAAGAGTCTGGGTTATCTTTCCATTTCTTTAAGTCATCTTTAATTTCCTTAATCAGTGTTTTGTAGTTCTTCACGTATAAATCTTTCACCTACTTGGTCAGATTTTTCCTAAGTATTTAATTTTTTGGATGTGATTTTAAAAGGGATTGTTTCTTTACTGTCTTCTTCTGATAGTTCATTGTTAATGTAAAGAAATGCAACTGATTTCTGTATGTTAACCTTATATCCTGCTACCTTGCCAAATTCTTTTATCAGCTCTAGTACTTTTTGTGTGAAGCTTTTAGGGTTTTCTATATACAGTATCATGTCATTCGCATACAGTGACAATTTTACCTCTTCTCTTCTAATTTGGATCCCTTTTGTTTCTTTTACTTCCCTGATTGTGATGGCTAGGCTTCCAATAATATGCTGAATCAAAGTGGTGACAGTAGGCACCCTTGTCTTGTTCCAGATTATAGTGGGAAGGCTTTTAACTTTTCACCATTGAGTATGATGCTGGCTGTGGGTTTGTCATAAATAGCTTTTATTTTGTTGAGATATGTTCCCTCTATACTCACTTTGGTAATAGTTCTTAACCATAAATGGGTGTTGAATTTTGTCAAATGCTTTCTCTGCATCTATTGAGATGATCCTATGATGTTTGGCCTTTCTTTCATTGATGTGGTGTATCACATTGATTGATTTGCATATGTTGAGCCATCTTTGTGTCCCTGGGATGGATCCAACTTGATCATAGTGTACAATCTTTTTCAGGTGTTGTTAGAGTCTGTTTGCTAATATTTAGTTGAGGATTTTTGCATCTATGTTCATCAATGATATTGGCCTGTAATTTTCCTTTTTGGTAGTCTCTTTGGCTTTGGTATCAGGGTGATGGTGGCTTCATAGAATGAGTTTGGGAATAATACCTCCTCTTCAGTCTTTTGGAAGAGTTTGAGAAGGATTGGTATGAGCTCTTCCTTATGCGTTTGATTGAATTCCCCAGTGAAGCCATCTGGTCCTGGACTTTCATTTGCAGAGAGGTCTTTTATTGCTGATTCTATTTCACTTCTAGTGATCAGTCTGTTCAAGTGATCTATTTCTTCTTGCTTCAGTTTTGGTGGACTGTATGTTTATAGAAACTTGTCTATTTCTTCTAAGTTGTCCAATGTGTTGCATATAGTTGTTCATAGTAATCTCTTATGTTTTTTTGAATATCTGTGGTGTTTGGTTGCAATTTCTCCTTTTTCTTTTCTTATTTTGTTTTATTTGTGTTCTCTCTCTTTTCTTCTTGGTGAGCCTGGCCAGAGGTTTGTCAATTTTGTTTACTCTTTCAAAAAACCAGCTGTTGGTTTGATTGTTTTTTCCTACTGTTTTTTAAATATCTATTTTATTTATCTCCTCCCTGATCTTTATTATTTCTTTCCTTCTGAAGACTTTAGGTTTTGTTTGTTCTTCTTTTTCTAATTCTTTTAGGTGTTAGGCTGGATTGTTTTTTTTTTTTTTTTTGAGGTTGTTCTTGTTTTTTTGAGGAAGGCCTGTATTGCTGTGAACTTCCCTTTTAAGACTGCTTTTGCTGCATCCAGTAGATTTTGTGTGGTTGTGTTTTCATTGTTGTTTGTCTTAAGGTATTTTTTAATTTCTTCTTTGACTTCATCATTGACCCATTGGTTTTTTAGTAGCATGTTGTTTAGTCTCCAGCAGTTACTTTTTTTCTCGAGTTTTATTTTTCATATAGTTGTTTTCTAGTTTCATTCCATTGTGGTCAGAAAAGATGCTTGAAATAATTTCTATACTCTTTCATTTGTTGAGGCTTCTTTTGTGTCTGAGAATCTGGACACAAAAGTCTATCTTAGAGAATGTTCCATGCACATTTGAAAAGAATATACATTTTGTTTTGGGGGATCTAATGTCCTACAAATATCAACAAAGTCCTATTGTTCTATTGCATCATTTAGTATCTCTGTTGCCTTATTGATGTTCTGTCTGGAAGATCTGTCCAGTGATGTTAGTTGGGTGTTAAAGTCTCTTACTATTATTGTGTTCCCATCGATTTCTCCCTTTATGTCTGTTAGTATTTTTTTTATATATTTATGTGCTCCTATATTGGGTGCATATATGCTAATGAGTGTAATATTGTCTTCTTGTATTACTCCTTTGATCATTATGTAGTGTCCTTCTTTATTTTTTATAGCCTTTGTTTTAAAGTCTATTTTGTCTGATATGAATATTGCTACTCCTGCTTTCTTGTCATTTCCATTTGCATGAAATATTTTTTCCATCCTCTTACTTACAATCTATGTGTGTCCTAAAGTGGGTCTCTAATAGGCAGCATATTGTAGGCTCTTGTTTTATTACCCAATCTGTCACTCTGTCTTTTGATTGGAGCATTTAGTCCATTGACATTTATGGTAATTATTGATAGATGTGTGTTTATTGCCATGTCAAACTTTGTTTTCCAGTTGATTTGGTATTTCTTCTTTGTTCCTTTAGTTTTCTTTTTGTGATTTGATTTTTTCTTTTTGTATTAGCTTGGTTTCTTTTTTTGTGTGTATGTGACTCTATTGTATGCTTTTGATTTGTGGTTACCTTGTTTTTCAAGTATGTTAACTCATTACTCTATCTGTTTGCTTTAGACTGGTAGTCATATAGACTCAAACACACCCTAAGAAAAACAAAAAGAAAAAAAATCTACATTTTCTTCCTCCCCACTCCCACATTTTATGATTCTGATTTCCTCTTTTATATCTTCATGTTTATTCTCTTGCTGTTCATTATAGTTATCACAGTTCCAATTGTGGTTTTCTATTTTCTATGGATTCCTCCTTCTTTTCTATTTAGAGAAGACCTTTGAATATTTCTTTTACAACAGGTTTAGTACTGCTGAATTCTTCTAGCTTTTGTTGACTGTGATTCTTTATTTCTCCTTCTATTCTAAAATATAATCTTGCTGGGTAGAGTATCCTAGGTTGCAGATTTCTCTCATTCAGGGCTTTGAATATATCTTGCCACTCCCCTCTGGCCAGCAGTGTTTGTGTAGAGAAATCAGCTGAAAGCCTTATGGAGATTCCCTTGTAACTAACTCTTTGTTTTTCTCTTGCTGCCTTTAGAATCTTTTCTTCATCTTTAACTTTGGCCAATATGTCTTGGTATAGATCTATTTGGGTTCATCTTGTTTGGGATCTTCTATGCTTCCTGTACTTGGATATCAGCCATTGAGTCTTCTGATTTTAATTGGCTCCTCTTTATAGTTTCTATTTCCTTTTATAGTATTCTGCATTTCTATTGATAGTCTCTCTTATTTCCTTTAGTGTTGTTATCACCTCCTTTTTGAAGTCAGGATCTAGTAGACTGTCAGGGTCTATTTTATTGTTCATTCTTTCAGGGGACTTCTCTTGTTCTTTTAATTGAGAGTGGTTCCTCTGCTTCCTCATTTTATTTATATTTCTCTGATTCTATAAATTTAGGAGTAACAGTTATCTACTGTGGCCTTGAAGGGCTGTTTTTCAAGAAAAATTTTAAAATGGGAGCTTTCCTGCATAGTCTGTGTTCATCTAATAATTTTGTCATGAAGGCTGTTTTTAGTATAGATGGTTGGCACGTTTTTCTTCCATGTGTGTTGGCTATTATCCCCTTGATTGGATGTGTGGTTGGTGTTGTGACCAGAGCTTGCCCTGGTTGTAGAGTAGGGCTTCCTCTTTGCTCTGTGGTTGTCACAGCCCTGACAGGTTCTGGATCTGTTTCCCCGTTATTGGAATAGAGGCTTCCAGACCCATTTCTGAACTGCAGTGTGCAGTAGGTGGGATTGGAGTGCTTCCACTGGAAGAGGTGCCACTGAGTGTTCCTCCACAGGAGATATCCACCAGTGAGTGCCCTCTGTGGTGTTGTTTGTCACTTGTTATGCAGGCTTACAAAGTGCACTTTGTTGATGCTGCCCTTATCCATGCCTCAACTGTGAGAATATTGGTGACCTGCTCTGGTGTCCCCCAGATTCTGTGCCTGCAGAGCCATCAGAGCAGATCTGCTGATGTCAAACACTAGGACCTGTTGCAGTGAGGATGCAGTCACACACCTGGATTTATCATGCACCACAAAGTCAGCCAAGTTCCCAGCCCTGTGTCCATGTACAGTATGCAGGCTTGCTGTTAACACTAAACCTGCCCCTTCACATGCCAGAACACTACTTATTTGTCTCAGATGCAGAGGTCCACAAAGGCACCAGTGGAACAAACCTGTCACTTCTGCCTGGGGCTAGGATCAAGTCTCAGTCCCACTTGCCAAGCTGCAGAACCCATCAATATGGATTCAGGTTTCAGCCCTACCTCTGCCCAGGAGCTGTGCACCAGCGATTGTGCCCCTCCAGAGCAAGCCAAGAAGATGGCTGCATCTGAATCCCACCTCTCTTCTAGCGAGAATGTGTGCCAACAATAGTGCCAAGCAATGCCCTCTGGGCTAGTGGAGACAGCTGCTATGGCCAGACTGCATTGCACCTCTCCTCCCACATGCACCAACAGTGGTGCTCTCTATGGAGAGACCTAGCCTGATCTTCACTCTCCCAGCTTCAGCCTGTACCACACTCCAGCCACCTGAGGCTGCCTCTAGGCAATCAGTCCCAGTACTCTCCATCCTCTCCTTGGGTTCGTCCACTGAAACCTGAGCTCCAGCAGCCAGTCCCAGCCTGACACTGCTGGCTTGTGTCTTGGACTAGGGATCACAGGGACTCTCTGTGCTGGTTTCTTTTAGTTCTGTCTGCCAAGTGGATTCTGCTTTCTCCTCTGAGCATCTGAAGCTCCCTTTCTGTCCCGGCTAACTTTCTCCACTGGAAAGGGGGCTTCCCAGGGTAAGGGTGCTTCTCCTTCTTTGCCACTCCCTCCCCAGGGACAGGTCCTGCACTGATCTTTAAAAAAAAAATTATTTCTTTCTTTCTTTCTTTCTTTCTTTCTTTCTTTCTTTCTTTCTTTCTTTATAATTGAAGTACAGTCAGTTACAATGTGTCAATTTCTGGTGTACAGCACAATATTCCAGTCATGCATATATTTGTTTACATATTTTTTCCATTAGAGTTTATTACAAGGTATTGAACATAGTTCCCTGTGCTACACAGAAGAAACTTTATAGAATCTATTTTTATATACAGTGGCTAACATTTGTAAGTCTTAAACTCCAGAATTTATCCCTTCCCACCCCTTTCCCCAGCAGCCATAAGACTGTTTACTAAGTCTGCGAGTCTGTTTCTGTTTTGTAGATAAGTCCATTGTGTCCTTTTTTTTTAGATTCCACATATGACTGATACCATGTGATATTTTTCTTTTTCTTTCTGGCTTACTTCACTTAGAATGACATTCTCCAGGTCTATCCATATTGTTGCAAATGGCATTATTTTATTCTTTTTTATGGCAGAGTAGTATTCCATTGTGTAGATATACCACAACTTCTTCATCCAGTCATCTGTTGATGAATATTTAGGTTGCTTCCATGTCTTGGCTATTCTACCCATTTTTGTGAGAATTCTTATATTTTCAAAGTAAGAGATACTCTGCCAAAGTTCAGTAGGTATTCTGTATGAATTGTTCTGTATGTAGATGTAGTTTTTGGTGTATTCACGGGAGAGAGTGAGTTAGTCATTCTTCAATTTCATTATCTTTGCAGTCTTAGAACAACCTTATTGTTGATATGAGAAAAGTTTTAGTGGTCTGGATAGAAGATGAAACTAGCCACAACATTCCCTTCAGCCAAAAGGTTAATCCAGAGCATGGCTCTAATTCTCTTCAATTCTGTGAAGGCTAAGAGAGGTGAGGATGCTGCAGAAGAAAAGTTTTAAGCTAGAATAGGTTGGTACGTGGGGTTGAAGGAAAGAAGCTGTCTCCATAACATCAAAGTGCAAGGTGAAGCAGAAAGTGGTTATGTAGAAGCTGTCACAAGCTATGCAGAAAATCTAGCTAAGATCATTAGCAAAGGTGGCTACACTAAATAACAGATTTTTCAACGTAAACATAACAGCCTTATATTGGAAGAAGATGCTATCTAGGACTTTCATAGTCAGAGAGGAGAAGTCAACGCTTGGCTTCAAAGCTTCAAAGAACAGGCTGACTGACTCTTGTTCAGGGCTAATGCTGCTTGTAGCTTTAAGTTGAAGCCAATACTGATTTACCATTCTGAAAATCCTAGTGTCTTTAAGAATTATGCTAAATCTACTCTATGCATACTCCATAAATGGAGCAACAAAGACTAAATGACAGCACATCTGTTTACAACATGGCTTACTGAATGTTTTATGCCCACTGTTGAGACATATTGCTCAGGAAAAAAAATCCCTTTCAAAGTACTACTGCTCATTGATAATGCACCCGGTCACCCAAGAGCTCTGATAGAAATGTATAGCAAGATTAATGTTTTCATTATATAGAATAGCTAAACAGGATTATACTGTATAGCACAGGGAAATATACACAAGATCTTGTGGTAGCTCATAGTGAAAAAGAATGTGAAAATGAATATATGTATGTCCATGTATAACTGAAAAATTGTGCTCTACACTGGAAATTGACACAACATTGTAAACTGACTATAACTCAGTAAAAAAATGTTAAAAAATGTTTTCATGCCTGCTAACATTACATCCATTCTGCAGCCCATAGATCAAGGAGTAATTTCAACATTCAAGTGTTGTTATTTAAGAAATACATTTTATAAGGCTTTAACTGTCATAGGTAGTGATTCCTCTGATGGATCTGGGCAAAGAAATTAAAAACCTTCTGGGAAGGATTTACCATTCTAGATGCCATTAAGAACATTCTTGATTCATTGGAAGAGGTTAAAATGTCAACACTAACAGGAGTTTGAAAGAAGTTGATTCCAACTTTCATGGGTGACTTTGAGAGGTTCAGGACTTCAGTGGAGGAAGTAACTGCAAGAGAACTAGAATTAGAGGTGGAGCCTGAAGATGTGACTGAATTCCTGCAATCTCATGATAAAACTAATGGATGAGGAATTGCTTCTTATGGATGAGCAAAGAAAGTTGTTTCTTGAGACAGAATCTCTTCCTGGGGAAGATGCTATGAAGATTGTTGAAATGACAATCAAGGATTTAGAATATTACACAAACTTACTTGATAAAATAGTGGCAGGTTTTGACAAGATAGACCTCAATTTTGAATGAACTTCTACTGTGGGTAAAATGTTATCAAACAACATCACATGCTATGAAGGAATCATTTGTGAAAGGAAGAGTTGGTCGATGCAACAAATGTCATTGTTATCTTATTTTAAGAAATTGTCACAGCCAGCCCAACCTTCAGCAACCACCACACTAATCAGTCAGCAGCCATAAAAATTGACACAAGAACCAGCAAAAAGATTATGGTTCACTGAAGTTTCAGAAAATTGTTAGCAATTTTTAGCAATAAAGTATTTTTAATCAAGGTTTGTACATTTTTTTATGGGAAAGCTCAAACACAGTCCCCCACTACCACAAATTATGCAGTTGTTTCTCACACTTGGGGAAATCGCAGGGGTCAGCACATCCAGAGTGCAATGGATGAGCCTTGCCCTGCGAAAACCACCTTCATGATCATGCTATCTCCCCTGCCAGGTAAGTATGGGGTTTGTACATTTTTAAGACATAATGCTATTACACACTTAATAGACTATGGCATAGTGTAAACATAACTTTTATTTGCACTGAGAAACCAAAAAATTCATGTGACTCACGTTATTATAATATTTGCTATATTGCACTGGTCTGCAACGAAACTTACAATATTTCCAAGGTATACCTGTACCCATAATTAAGGCAAAGCTGAGTGAATCAGGAGGAAAAGTAACAGTTTCAGGTTCAGAAGACATGGGTTCCAGTCTGGAATTAGCCAAGGAGTAGGAGCATGACATGGGGCAGCGTGTGACCTTAAGGTCCCAAGCCTCAAGTTCACCATTCAGGAAGTGAGGATTCTCTTCCCCATAGGGTCCTTGTCAGGACTTATTGAAATCACAAGGCAGGGAAGTACACACAAATGCTTTAGTCCCAGCCAGGCCTGAAATTTGAGGCTCAGTTTCCTCATCTGTAAAGAATGAATCACAATGTGGAGCGGAGTTATAGCAAAAGGATTAAATGTTATATGATTAAAAGACAACCCAGTGTCATATTATGCACATGATTAATGAGAATATTAAAATGATGATATCTTATCAGGGATTAGTGGAACATTTTGCTTCCTTCGGTATTTTACTTTTTTTTTTTTTTTACTGTTTTCCAAATGAAATATATCTAAGAGTATCCACAAAGCAAATTATTTAGAAATGTCCAAACCTGCAATTCTACCTCTGGAAGGTTCATTTGGTCTTTGCCATGCAGAACTATGTCTGCTAAAAATCAGAGTGTTACTGTACTACTCTCCTAGGTTCTTTTAGAGGAGGGAGCATCAATCTGCAGCCTCTACAGCTTCTCTGAAGTACACACTCCATCTGCTGTCTGTGGAAAAACTCTGCAGTTTCATTGCTGAACTGACTCGTGTCCCCAGTGCCCTGCTCAAAGGTGGAAGAGAGAATTTTAGATGAATATTCAGATAAGATATTTGAAAACTTCAGTGTCTTCAGTCCATTGTGCGATGCTACAGCCTATGAAAAATTTTGAGCTCACAGTCTTTGGCCCCCTTTCCCATGAAAAGTGTATCTGGAGATGGTAAAGGTGGTGGAGTCACTAGATGCCCAGTGGTAGTCAAACCAGTAGCGTATGCCTGAGATTTCTCACATGAAGTGAAGTTTCAGCTGAGATCTGAGGCTAAGTCAGCAGAAGAGGAGAGGGTGGACACTAGCCAGATGTAACAGGAAGGAAATACCCTGTACCTGGGTCATCCTTTTAGAGAATCCAGAGTGGAAATCCCTTACCCAGCAGTTTGTCCTGCTGGGAAAAGCTTTGTGAAAGTTATTGGGACAATTGTAGAATGGACCTGAACCCCTTCTGCCCTTGTTACTCTCACCTCAGGCCTATAATATCCTCCAGCCCTCTAAAAGGAGTCTAATATTATTACTATGATTTCTGTCTGTGAAACCATAGACAAGAAGAAAATCCCTAGCTAAAGCAATTTGGGCTTGATTTTATTTTACATGTTCTTTCATCGCTCATAGTGCAAAGAAACTTTTAATAGATTTTTCTTTCCTTTTCCCAACTAACATTTCTCATAGGAGGAAATTCAGAAATTGGAGGTCTGGGACATCTGGTGAGCAAAGCTCGAATGGGAGCCTGGATGTTGCTCAGCAGGAAGTGTTTGAAGGAGGAAGTGAGCAAGATGCCCATCAGATGGAAATTTCTGAAAATTTTTGTGGCAAATGAAGCATTAAGGGTGAGATAGAGCCCAAGTACATTCAATCTAGTGGCAAGAACTTTTCCTTAGTGCCCTGCTTCTATTATGACAGTAAAATTGTATGTGTGTGATTAAGAGACAAGAGTAATGTGAAAAAAATATAGATTTAGATATATAGAGTTAAGCCACATACACAGATACCATTTTTGTAATGAAATTCCCAACTAGGTATATACTATAATGTAAAAATTGACATAATTTATTTTTCTGATTTCAAATTAATATATTTCTTTCTAAAATGAAAGAAGTGCAAGAATGTGCATATGTTATAGAAAATATTTTTCTGTGTAATTTTTTGTTACATAGCAAGATGTGCATCCTTGATAATGAGTTTATATTCCCCAGTTATATTTTTCTGTGCACAGTACTATGTAAGTAGGTTTATATGAACATATGTATTCTTCCAGATTTTGCTCACAGTATGTATATACTATATTCCATTTGTTATATATGTATATTTATGTATATATGCAAGTATAAATATATGTACACTCATACATACATGCATGTATAATTGTTTTTGTATTTGTTTAATCTTTATATGTTTGTGATTCATAGTTCTTATTTAAATGATTTCAACAGACTTAAAACAATGCTCTTTACTAATCAGATTTATTTGTATAATATTAAACATTTGCTTATAAAATATGTTCCAAATGTTTTCCCAATAATTCACATTCCTTTACATGTGACATTTATGTTTGAGATAGACAAAGGTTTTTTTCTAACTTCCCTTCAATTTCTCTTATTATGTTTGTAATAGAGTTAAAAGCTTTTCTTGGGTCACATATCTAGTTTTGGTTCCCCCAGTGTCAATGCCATGCTAACAGGGTACTCAAACAACCCTCTCCCCAATGTCTTGGTCTTAACGTTTATGGTGGAGATGAAATCCACTGTCTTAAGCCTGGAGGCCTAGATATAAGGCCGTAGGGATTGAACTGTCCTGGGGGCGGTTAATGTGGGTCTCAGTTGAAGCAGAGGAAATTAACCTCCATGGAGGGACAGAAATGATCACTTACAGAATTAATTTAGGCCAGAGGCACTTTATATGGTATTTCTTGTAAGCAAACACATATTCAAATATTTTCCACATTACTCACAAATGTAGAATTTGGTCTAAAGCCCTTTTCTATTGTGCCCTGAAGCCATCAAGGCTTTGAATCTTGAATTCCAGGTGGACTAGTATTTGATGCAATCTTATATATTACTCATTTTTTGTCATAACTGTATTATTTTTAAATTAAAAATCCATGAAAACTAAAGCAATTTCTGTACTGTGCAAAGAAAAAAATTAAAAGGTTGAAAATCTGGGGGACAATATTTCAAACAATGTTGCAGATTTTGTGCTCATGTACAAGAACAAGAGATATTTTTGTTAATCAGTAGAGAAAGGGGCAAAAGATAACCACAAATAGTTCACCTAAAAAGCAAAATGCTTCTTCAATAAAGATCTGAAAGATGCCAAACCATAAACTGAAGAAGTCATAATAAGTAAAAAAAAAAATCAGTCTACAGAAAATTACTTATATAATTGGAAATTTTAAAAAGAATATATCTAGAACTGCATACCTACAAAAATTCCTTAAGGTATTATACACATTACCTAAAGAGAAACACATCTGGAAAATGTGCACCTGTCCTTTTACATTGGATTTCTTGGATACATGTGAGTCACGGTGAGGTGATCATATAACTGCAAGGTGCAGAATAATTTCACTTTGTAAGTGTACATTTTAATGTTTAATATTTTGTGATTAGGATAATTTGTTGAGAAGTACACTTGAAAATGTCTAATACCCCACTGACAAAAAAGTTCACGTATATTTACCGTGTTATCAAAATGTTCACATGATATTCTTTATAAAAAGTCAAAAATGTCAACTTTTGACTTGACAGTATATCTATGTATTTATGTGCATTTCTGTCTTACATTTCCCTTACCTCTGATGTTCACGCCCTCATTTGCAGATATTTCTTCACCTCTTTCAGACATCGGACTTCCTCTCTCTGAGCATAAAGATCTAGGAAGGGAAGGTGAGCAAAGAGTGGAAGATTCCAGAAAGTAGTGGAAAATTCCAGAACGTTCTGGCTCATGAACTGGAGCTCAGTTTCCTCCCTCCTCCTTTCCTTGGAAAGCCCTCTAATCTAAGACTTTCAGAGCTACAGTTCTGCCTCTAACCACTAGGGGATATCTGCCAACATTGACCACATTTTATTGTTTAAAAGAAAGGCTATGATTTGTAGTTTCTACTGTCACCACAGTGAACCACCAAACTCTGTTCGCTATTTCCTTTATATTGGAATGAATTGGAGTTAATTCCAGCCATTTGAATCTTTTCAGAACATTTGGTTATTTTGCACAAACTTAAGAAAATCCCCCATATTGCATGAAGAATTTAGTAAAGCTATGCTTGGAGAATTCACCCTCATTCCATGAAGCTCAATTCCAGTCTCTGTTCCTCTAGGTAGCATCTGAATGACCCTAAACAAGCTCTAACACCTCATTAATTCTCATCAGCCTTGAAAACTGGTGATTCTTTTTTTTAAACACTTTTTGAGCTATAGTCACTTTACAATGTTGTGTCAAATTCCAGTGTAGAGCACAATTTTTCAGTTATACATGAACATACATATATTCATTGTAACATTTTGTTTTCGCTGTGAGCTCCCACGAAAACTGGTGATTCTGATAGCCAAACCCCTCATGAGAAATACATGAAAGAATAGATGTAATGTAGCAAATTCAGAGTCTATCCTACAGCTGGCACTCAAAGTTCTCTGGGTTTGTGGAATGAAGGAACACGATGTAATGTAGCTGATGCAGAGTTGGTATAAAGAGATCCCTCTGTTTGTAGTCACAAGTTCCAAGATCTCCTAAGCCTCCTGGCTCTAATTTGCCTTCTCTGCAAGCGTAGTTCATTTGGAAAGAGTTCTGTGAGTGTTGGGCTGATAGCAAACTCAGGGGGTACTAATTACAGGAAGGTAAGTCTCCCCTGGTCCCCAGGGGCTCTCTTTTCTATTCCCTTGGGAAAGGGAATTCTTCTAAGGACTGTATCTTGCTTGTGTGGTTCTGACAAGGTGGTTAGGGGCCTGCTCTCACCATCCTCGGAAGCCCTCCTTGATATTCTCGAAACCTCCAGCTCCAGACCCCAAGGATTCTCTTCACAAGCAACCTGTGAGGACAGTGGTGACAGGTCACTGCCTTCAGGCCACGCCATGGGTGAGTTGGTCAGCATGATGTCTTGTCCTGATCCCCACAGGGCACGAGGGGTTCTGGGTTCCCTCCCCGACCCAAACCCGCAAGACACCCACCTACCCACCTCCCTTTAGAGAAGGGGTGGAGAGGGCCCAGACTGACTACTTTTCACTCCCTTGAGGAAATGGGCCAAGTGGGCTCTGACACATTTATGCTGGTTCTGCAAACCCACCCCCCAACCCTGCCCATTCCTGCCATGGAAGTGGTCACGGGTGAGGTGAATTTTTGTCCCTGGTTAAGAACAGGCCTGAGTTATGTGATCTTCTCTGGCCTAGTGTGTGGAGAGTGGGGAGGGTCACCTAGGTGAGGGGTGGAGTTGGTGTAAACTAACAGTTTTGGGATTTGTACTAGAGGTGGGGGAGGAGCAGGAAACCCACCGTTACATTGACTCTTACAGTAACTAGTCAGGATAAATTGTATTAGTCCACAGAGGCTTCCTAAGGCTTGGTTTATTGCCCGGCATACAATCTATTCTCGAATGTTTGATGAATAGTTGTTATTGTGCATTGTTCTATGTCAAATACACTTGTTAATTTATTTAAGTCACATTTAAAAATGTCCCTCTGAGTTTCTGTCTGCCATTTTATGTGTCACTCAGTGAGCTGTCTTAAAATTTCCCACTGTGACTGTGGATTTGTCCATTCTCGATTTATTTCTGTCAGTTTTTGCTTTGCCTATTTTGGCTCTGTTTTAAGATATGCATAAAAATTTACAATTTTGTATTAATATCTTCCTATTGCATTGATCTTTTATCATAAGGAAACCTCTCTTTCTCATAATTTTTTTTTCTTTTAAGTGTACCTTTTCTTTCACTAATATGGTTATAGCAGCTTTCTGTAGGTTAGTGTGGAAAAGATAGACATTTTGTGATTTTTTTAATTTTCAAATTTTCTAGATGATTTAATTTTGCATGTGTCTCTTATTTTAAGCAGCATTTGATGGAAGGTTTCTTGTCCATCTGATAATATCTTTCTATTTGGAATACTTAGTCTGAAACTTTCAAAGTAAAAATAGGTGTAATTTGATTTACATATACTATATTACTGTATGTTAATTTTTACCTCTCCTAATTCCTTTTCCTTTCCTTTCTTTTGAAATGATTAGTATTTTGTAACTATTAAATTCTTACTTCATGTGGATAGATATTTAAACATTCTTTGCAATTCTGGTAGTGTTTACCCTTCAGATTTCAATGTACCTTTGTTTTTTCTCCATCTACTGTAAATTAGTTATTTAAAACTACTCAAACTTTTAAGGGACCTTGAAACACTTTGATTCCATATACTCTCTCCAAATTTATTGTCATGCATTTTAATTCTATACATATATATTTAAACTCCCAGAAGAAATTGCTTTCACTGTGTTATATAGTCAATACACATTTAAATTTGCCTATGTATTCATAAATATCATTAGTCTTTCTTTCCTGTATCTGTGTGCCTACACCTGGGATCCTGTTTCTTCTGCTCAAAGAAGAACCTGTAATAATTTTTCAGTTTGAGTCCTCTGGTCACAAATATTCCTAGTGTTTGTTACATGATGATGAAATGAATGTCTTCTCTTTAGGAATGTTTTTCCTTGAAGCATATTTCTTCTCCTACTGATATCGTTATGCTGACTTGCTATCTTGTTACTTTCAGAAATTTCTCAAAAGGTCTCTTCTAATACTTCTTCTCTACTGTTCCCTGTCCTTTCTGGGACTCACATTAACCACGTGTTAAGTATGTTCACTACATCTCCTTTGATTCTCTTTCCCTCACCTTTGGTATTCTCCAGTTATGTCTCTTCAGGCTTCATTCTGGATCTTTTTGTCAGACTTACCTTTCATTTCTCTAATTCTTCCGTTAGGCAGGTGAATCACCTCTGACCCTTGAGCCGTCACAGCACAGACTTCAGAGTAGATTCTACTGCCCCCTCCAAGCAGAGGAGAGATTTGAGAGTTAAAAATGAACAACCACTTGTCCCAGGTCACCCAGGTCTGAACAGGGCAGAGCAGGGACTAACATCACAGATTAAACTCTAGATCCAAACCCTTTCTTCTGTGCTTGTTCTCTTCTTGACCATGAATGCTCCCCACCTCTCATCTCCCGAGAAGTGGAACTTCTATTTAATTATAAAAATCAGTGATATTTCTTCATTAAGCATGATATTCCCGAAGGACTCTTATATTGGGACCATCGATATGTTGTTCTCAATTTCAGAGCCCACTGACCAAGGGAACCCTTTACAAAGAAGAGTAAGATGCTGGGATACACACCGAAGGAGATGCAACGAGTGGCTTGAACCAGTCACTTCCCAGCAGCGGCAGGATAAAGATTCAGTAACAAGTGATGCTCACATGAGCACTCAAGGAAGATAGTAAGTGACCAGTCAGAATGGCTGATGTGGACCAACCAAGGAAAAATAAAACCCTGTAGTTAAATATGTCATTCTTCTCTCCAACCTGGAAGAGTGAGGAATGACAGGATCAGGTTCATGATCAAGTAAACTTTATTGTAGCTCTGGTATCATTGGGGAAAATGTTTACAAGACTTTCTGAGCATATATGGACCCCTTTCTTGTCTCCACTTCCCCACAGTGCTCCCTATGCCATTCCACCCTCTCATCAGAGAGGCAATTTTCAGGAAGGAGACCAAGCTCATGTTAACATGGAGACAGAGCAGAAGCCTCCAGAGAGAAGAATGGAGAGAAGCAGGCGGGCTGAGACCATGGGAAGCTGGTTCAAGATCACAGTGAGTGTCCTGACTAAATGGACCTAATACGTAGAAGAAGGTGAACAGAGGGAGTTGTGTTGGAATCGGGTAGAGATGGTATGAACTTTTCTGGGGCAGAGGAGTTGGTTATGTGTCTTGTTATTATTAGAAGTTAACATCCTAGACCATCTAAGAGAAGATTCAGAGAAGCAATATGAAGGGAACAGACTGACTGCAGGGAGCATGGGAGAGGTTGTCTAAAAGCAAAGGAGGAAACTACTGTCAAGATGGAGCAACTTCATACCACAAAGCTCAGTTTGGCTCAGGCTGAGTGTGGGAGGAGGCTGCGTCTCTGGGGTCCTTGTCAGAGGGGCAGGCCAGGTCTGCCTTAGGTAGGGTCTCTTGGAACTTTACAAAAAGAAGTACGTGTTAAGCATATTAAGTTGATTATTTCAAGAAAAGTGTTTGAGGGGAAGAAACGATATTTAGAAAATCCACATGTGGTACAATAACAAATATCGACCTAGCGTAAAAAATTATTTAAAGCTTGAAAAAAAAAAGTCTGAAAGGAAGACCTGGTTGGGTCTTATCTTAAACTTATATTCTATTGTATCAATTTCCTCTCCCATTTTTCTCTTTGCCCCCCAGATTCCATTTGGCATAAAATATGAGGAGAAGTGGCTGCTGAATTTGATTCAGAAGTACTGCAGTGTCCCCTTCACTCCAGTTGAAGTAAGAGAGGACGTCGAGGCCAATGAGAGGAAACGGGGTAGATGGATGGTCCAGATGAGAAATGACTCTGGTCTCATATTGTCTTTCTCTTGTCACTCCCCGTAGTTTCATTATAAGCAAATGCAGGCCCAGTTCTTTGTTGAGAATGCCAACGTTGCCTTTGCTCTGAAGAATGTCAGTGGCAAGATTTGCACTGAGAACAATGAAAGGGTATGTGTCAAGGGCACCTGGGAGCAAGAGGGCAGGGCAGGGGCATGGTCTTGCTTGATCCCAAGGCTCAGATTTCTGGTGCTTACCCAGCCCCTCTTATGCTCCCTGCAGATATCTGTCTTTGTTGACCCCTGTGATGCACCGTATTCTATGCAGAAGGAGCTGCAGTCAGAAAAGGTGGAGCAGATAAAGGTAATGCAGACTCAACACAAGTTCTGCCCCACAGCCAGATCCACCTATTGCTCCCCGATCAACACCTCAGACTCAGAGCCACTGAACCCCGTCTTTAACTCTGCAGCTGACCATGAACAAACTGTTTGATGCCTCCCAGGCATTTCTTAACAGCCAGAGACTCTGCTTTGGATCTGGTATGGCTATAGCAGTAATCCCAGGGCAGGTGAGGGCAGAGGGGTCTGCCTGGGAAAGACCTTCGGGATCGTAACTCTGGGAGGGGTTGGTGCAGGCAGGACCCTCTCAGCTTTCTGTTTCCCTCCTGTTGGCTTCCTGGAGGCTTGATGACCTGTAATGTTGAAATGCCACGGAATCCGAGATATCGCATGCCTGCCCCTCTGCAGATCCGTGGAGAGAACATGCCCAAGGTGAGGACTTAGGCCCAATGTTGGGACTGATGGTGAGGGTGGGACAGATTAGGCAGAAGAGGCAGATTGGCCTCAAACATCCCCTGTTGGGGTCCTCACTCTCTTTCTCCATCATAGATTTTGTCCTTGGATTTGAGCAACAAGAGACTCTGCCAGCTGGGTGGCCTGTCTGATGCTACACAGAATGCTTCTGACATCAAGAATTTGAACGTCTCCAGTAGTGAGGTGAGGTGTGGTACCCAGATCCCTCTTTGAAGAGGAGATGGGAGGGCTCATGGGAAGGTGACAGAGGAAGGGAAGTGAATTTGTTGGAAAAGGAAGGGACGACTGGGGGTGCAGTACCATCCTGGCTCTCTTTCTCTGGTTCATGTGGTTCCTCCACATAATAATAGGTAAAGTCTTCAGGGGAGTTGGACAAGGGCCAGAGATTGGAACCAGAACTTATTTGCACAGACAGAAACACCCTGTGCACCACCTTTCCTGATAAGTCAACCAACATAAGGTCAGTTGTACCGTCTGTCATTTCTTGGGAGCCTGAGCTATCCCTGACAGTGCCTGTTTGCAAGAGGCAGCAGTCCTGATCCTGTGGGAGGGCCACAGGTTCTATGCTCTCCTCTCTGTGTCCTTCATCTGTGCTTAGAGATCTCTTTCCCTTCTTCTGATCTGCTCACTTGTTCTGATCTGAGGTATGTTTCCCACTTCTCTGTACCCAGCGTTCTCTAATATGCCACCCAAGAATGTCGTAGGGGAAGCAGGACCCCCTCTCCTCACCAGGACCATGAGTCAGCAGCCTTGAGCCAGATGCTGGTGCCCTGGACTGAGAAGAGTTCTCCAGCCTAGATCCACATGCTGAGACAGGCCTTCCTCTTTCATGCTTAGAGAGGGCTTTCCTCCCCTGTTCTGAGAGAGGCTCTTCTTCCCTTGAACCAAATGGGTCTCCCTACTTGTCCAAGGCTGACTTGATCGTTTTCCTGCCCCATATTGAGTGTAAGGACATGGTGGCTCCTGTCATGACATCCATTACTTTGGACTAATGCCAGGAGCTGGGCCCTTCTTGGGGGAAAAGGCAGGATTCCTGAGTTAAGGGGCCAGAAGTTGGCCGCAGACAGTGAGCAGAGGGCTTCCCGAGGGGAAGTGAAAGGCAGAGGGCAGAGGTGGTGGAGGAGACAGAAGGACAGGCCTCTCAGGGACACTTGCCCTTCCATCCCAACACACGTCACATCATCCTGCATGGTCCTTCAGGGGAGCCCTGAGTAGCCTGACATGGATATGAATCCTCAGATAAAGAACTAATAAGATAGGTGCAGGGACCGCCATGAGAGAAGACGGTGCTCGTGAGAGGGGGGCATAGACCCTCACTCAGCCCCATACTGAGCTGGGAGCTGACCCTTTACTCTTCTGGGGAAGGTCTGCCCCTGTGGCTGCTGTTTCCAACGCCCAGCTCAGACTGAGCTCACACAGGTGACAGAGACTCAACCAGCATCCAGCAGGCCCCAGGCCCAACGTGTGCATGGTTACCATCCTTACCTCGGGTCCCTGGGACATTCGGGGGCAGGTGAAGGAAAGGGCTGCAGCAGGGGAGCCGGTTCCCCTTTCTTCTCTCTTCTTCCCTGATCCCCCACCCCAAACCATGGGAGAGGTTCTTTCCCTTCCCTTCACTTTGCTTTCTCTCCCTTGTCTCTGTGCCCCTATGTCTCTGTCTTCTCTTCTTCATCCTTCACTTCTTTTTTGTCTTAATCCCCCTCCATTTCCCTCCCTGCCTCACTAACCTCCTTGGCCCAGCATCCTGGGCCATCCCTGGTGGGTGTCCTTGTGTTGGCAGGATGCAGGACCCCCAGGAGGATGAAGAGCCCCTAGCTCCAACCTCATTCCCTCTTCCCTCCAAAGCCTACAGTGGGGACCTGCAGGAAGGGAGGGAAGGGAAGGAAGCCTGCTTCCTTGTTGCTTCTTGTGGCACCTGGAGAAGGGAGTCAGGGCAGTCTAGGTGGGAGGTACCCAGGAGGGAAGGAGTGGAAGGAGAGGGATGGAGGGAGGCAGGCAGGTAGGGAACACTCTTCTGGTGCATCCATCAGTCCATGTGGAAGGTGCCCAGGGCCGGGGAGTGTAGGTGGACACACTGGACTGTGTCTGGTGTAAGTGTACTTGCTCCCACGAGAAGAGACCGCTTTGTAGTTTCACTGACTTTTCATCTTGGCAGCTCCATCCTGGAATTGTTCCCCAAGTTATTACGCTTGGTAAGTGTATTCCTCAATCACTGACTCCTCTAACTGACACTGACACCGCCCACAAACTACTCTGAACCCTTTAGGTCTTGCCTGAGTTCGATTTTTGAATCTGGCCCTTAAACGTTCTGGGGGCAGAGGGAGGGTACAGCCTCTGTGGGAAGCTCACAACAGCTCTGGGTCTTCTTCGACCACGTCTGCCACAGCCTTCAGGGACCTCGTGGTGATGACCCGAAGTGTAGTCCTGCCCTCAGATTTTCCAGGGCCCTTCCACAGTTGACCTCTGACCCTCACCCTCCTGGGCCCGTCCTTTTCCTTGACCATCCAGAAGTGCCTCTTGGTCTGCACCACTGACTTCCTCTTCCCTCCCGCAGGATGACCAGGAGACACCCCCACCAGCTAAGTTAGGTGTGGACACCCGTAAGAGCTTACCAGCCTGCAAGGTGAGCACGGAGAATCAAGCAGGGCTTTGGGAGGTGCGTGAGGAGAGGGTATCAGCCCTGGTGCTGAGGACTGTTTTGATTCCAGGGAAGCTTCTTTGGATCTGATCAGCTGAAGAGTCTGATCCTGCAATTCCTGCAGCAGTGAGTACTGCTGGCAACCTGAGGAAGGGGAGGGCTGGGACGCCACCCAAGCTCAGCTCTGCTCACGGGAGTTTCCAAGTCTCATTTGAGGTCCGGACCACAGAGACAGACTGTGCTCATGGCTCCCCGACAGGTATTACTTGATCCACGACTCTGGAGACCGACAGGATCTCCTGGGTGCTTATCACGACGAGGCCTGCTTCTCCCTGACCATTCCCTTCAACCCCGAGGACCCAGCCCCGTGAGTATCACAGCTCACACTCTGCTCCTGGGCCGTGTGGCTCCCCAGCAGACGCAGGGCAGCTCCTGCAAACCCCCACACTGGGGCCGCCCACCTCCCCCTGCTTCTCTTTTTCTCCCAGGAGCAGCTTGTGGGAGTACGTCAAGGACAGTAGGAATATGAAGAAGCTCAAGGACCCCTGTGAGTGTGTGATGAGGAGGCGGGGCGGGAAAGTGGGCGGGAAGGGGTCAGTCCTAGGGCCCAGGGCGTGGCAGCCCCTGACCTTCCCTCGCTTCTCCTCCCCCCACAGACCTGCGGGTCCAGCTGCTGAAACACACAAAACGTGACATTGTGCGCTCCCTCTGCCTGTTGCCCAAAACTCAGCATGACCTCAGCTCCTTCGTGGTGGACATGTGGCTCCACACGGTGAGCATCTGCTTCCATCTTGGGCAGGACCAGTTGCTGCAGGTGGGTAGGAGGTTTAGGTGGTGACTGAGCGCCTGGGCTCTTCCTTTTCAGGACACAATGCTCTGCTTCTCTGTCCACGGGGTGTTCAAGGAAGGTGAGTGTGTGTAGACCCCCCGTCCCCAGATGCCCCACTGCTCCGTCCCCCTGGCCGGGCTCCCTCTCAGCACCCTCCCAGCCACCCCGATCCCTCCCCTTCTCTTCCTGGCCCCTCTGTGTTCTCCAGCCCTCGCTCTTCCCACAAAGGACCCAGGTCTGACCTGCGTTCATGCCTGTCTGCCCTGCACACCCTGGGCGTTAGGGACACAGGCTGTGGAGTTTGATGGCTCTCATCCCAGAGCCTTCCTATGAGATCCGGGGACCATTACTTAACCTCTCAGTTTCCTCATTTGCAGAATGAGGTATTAGCATCCATGTCTTGGGCAGCAGTGACAAATGCATCAATGAACTGGTGAAGTGGTTGTCACGGGCCCGCGCACAGTAGAGGTCCTGCCACCGGCAGCAGGTTGCTCCTATAGCTGCCCTCCACATTCCCGACACCCTGGCGCCCAGTGAGCACCTGTCCCCTCAGCATGAGTTTCCAGTCAGACTCTGTCTGCAGACCCCTGTGTGAGCGTGTAAAGCAGGTGGGGCTCTCGGGGGTACTGATGTTTGCTTTTTGTCGTTGAAGTGGAAGGAAGGTCTCAGGGTTCTGTTCGTGCCTTCACCCAGACCTTCATCGCTATCCCTGCCAGCCATTCCAGGTGAGTGCTGTGTGGTGGGTGGGAACCCCCGTCCCAGCCTGGGCTCAGGGGTGTGGGAATGTGATGGTGCCCACCTTAGGTTTTCTCAATACTGTGGAAAGCCAGCAGGTAGATCCAAGGAGCAGTCTAGCCTAGTGGTTAAGAAGGGCATGGGCTCTGGAACTGGAATGTGGCTTCTCTCCCTGGTCCCAACACTCATTGGCTGTGTGGCCTTGGTCAAGTCACGTGGCCTCTGTGCGACTCGGTGTCTTCCTATGACAGTAGATTTCAGATTGTCCACTCCTTGGGCTGTTGTAAAGGGTAAACGTGAAACTGTCCCTGAGTTGCAGGTAAACGTCCTAATGTCATGAAGACGGTGGATAATCTCCCCAAAGGTGGGCTTGTGGGAGGGGCATAGGTACCAGCCAAGGAACCTGGGGGACACACACAGGAGGAGGGTGGAAGGAATCTGGTTGCTGAGTGGCAGTGGGAGCAGGATGGTTGTTGGGGGTGTGGGGTGGTCCATCTGTCCAGCTGTTGAGGGCCCATTTTTCCTCCAGTCTGTGCATCGTGAACGACGAGCTGTTTGTGAGGGATGCCTCCCCCAGTGAGCCTCAGAATCTTCATTCTCTATCCCAATTCCTGCTACCTCTGCCAGCTTCACACTCATCTTCTCCCCAGAGCAGCGGGAAATGGTGTGCACGTTCTCCACCTACTGTGGGATGAACCTCCAGTGGTCTCAGAAGTGAGTGCTGGGTTTGCATGGGGATAGGAGGGAGCTGGGAAGAGCAAAGGAATGATTAATGGGAAGTTGAATACAATTCATTTTCCTCGTTTATTTCAGTCATTTTACTCTGATCATTTCGATCTCTGTACATATTAAGCCACCTAGTTGTTTTGAGCTGGCAGGTGTTACTTTTATGAATTTCATGGACCCTGACCCTTTATTAACAGACAGCTGGGTGTTCCTGATACACTGTGTATGAGGTTCATTCCACTCTATATATCACAGTAAACGTGGAGGGGGGAATCATCATCAATCACCCAAAGATAACCCTTGAATGTTTTCATCTTTATTATATTCTGGAACTTTGCTTATGCAGGTGTTTACATATTTATGCATGTATTTATATTTGTATATTTATCTACAGAAAACTAGCTCTCATAATGAGAGAGAGACAGTGAGAGACAGAGAGAGAGAGAGAGGGAGAGAGAGAAAGAAAGAGAGAGAGAAGGAAACAGACAGAGGCAAAGAGAAAGAGGCTTGTGGCTGAATGGGGAAGAGGGGTCCAATTAGGGACTTTTAACTCTTCAGTGCCTTTAAAGTTGAGCAAGTGTACAAGCTAATGTGAAGGGGCCATCTCATCTCATTTTTAACTCCCTGAATTTGCCTATACATTCCTTTCTCTTTTTACCTTCTTATTTCTACTAGAGAGTTAATGAGACACCTCTAATGGAATTATATACATTTAAAATCAAATATATATTTGGTTATTAGTGATTAAGAAAATGGACAATTAAGTGTCCAAAAATGCTAGTAATTCTTGGATTTTTGCCTCTCACGGAGGCAGCAGATGGCTGAAGTCCTGCTGTGACATGGCTGGATGATGCATGATCTGAGGACCCGTGCACTGGTGACTGTGGGTCGGATCCAGAATTTCCCTATAAATATATTAACATACCAAACAGTCCAGGAGCAGCAGTTAGGCAAACACCACGCTTTGCTGCCCTGGTGCCATCTCTCACTGAGCTCACCAGGTGAGTCAAAGGCAAGCCTGTCTTCCCAGCATGGGGAACTGGATTAGGATCTGCTCAGAGGCACATTGTTGGGCAGCTCTTATGAGCTTCTGAGCCTCCCAAGAACCTAGAGATCCTTCTGACTCCAAAACTTTGAACTCAAGGCATATCAGAGAGATATTTGTTTCCTTCATAAAGATATCTGTCCTCTCATTAGGAGAAACAGTGAGGAGTGACTTTTCACATTGCCTGTCTTAGTCCTGAGGCTCAGGCAGCTTCTATTTCTGTGTCCCAACATTTAGAAGGCAATGAAATCCCACCACATGCCATATACTTTGGCCAGGCTTTCTCAGTCACCCCTCAGGACTCTCTGTGATGAAGGTTTTGTGAGTCCCATGTCACAGATGCCCAAGTCAATCTGACAGAGCCTCAGTCACCTCTCTGGATGAGTGGCAGGATGGGATGAGGTTCTATCCCTCGCCCTCTCTGGAGGACACAGAGCAGCCTTCCTTTTAGAAGATGGGCTTCCAGGGCTGGAAAAGTGGTCATTTGCTCTCCTCTGATATCGAGGCCTCTCAGGTACGCACTCAGAAAGCCCCTCTTGATGATTAAGATCATAGTGCACGTACATGGGCACGTCCATTCATTCCCTTGGAAAAGCATTCACTGTGTTCAGTTTCATGGGGAGATGAAATAGAATCACAACGGAGCTGACAACGTGTGTGTGTGTGTGTGTGAGACAGACTTTGTATAGGAAATTTATAAAGTCATTACTTATAGAAGTACAATATGTCAGGTAAAAATGTGGAGATGACATACCTCGGAGAGGCAGGCATTTTTTCCTTTACCTCAGAGTCCCCCTTCTCCTGTGTGCAGGAGAACTTTTGGGGATTGGGGAAGATACAGTGTCATTGTAGGAGGAAAGCCCTTCAGGGTCATGTCTGGAAGGTTCCACAGAGGGACCTTTTCCGATACCCAGAGCAAAGATCAGGGAGGTGAGCCTAAATGAAGGGGCAACTCTGGCTGCCTTCAGCGAAAAGGAAGCTGATAAGGGCATAGTCGTTCAGCCCTGGACTTCCTGAGCCGTCCCAGGTCCTTGCTGTCTGCAGCCGAGTGCTCTTGGTAAGAACCTTCCCTGGATCATGACAGGATCAGCACAGGGCCTGGCACCCAGAGAGAGCCCAGTGCTTGTCTGCTTACTTCACCTCTATTCTCTTCCTGTATTTCTTCACCCTCAGGTGGGTTCATCCCTAACTTTGTGCTAATCACCACTCCTACCATTCACATTTTGACTGAGTGGTAGGATTAATAATAATAATACTAATAAAGCCAAAACCCCCACAATAACAGTAATAAAAGATACCAACAATTATAGCACACACATGGATAAGTTACTTGCTCAAGATCGGTCAACCAGCAAGTAATAGTTCTAGCATCAAATCCTGGTCTTCTGACCCAAAAGGCCCTGCTCCTAACCTCTGCTTCTATATTGACTGTACTTCTGTGTTAAGACAGACAGAGGCCAGCACAAGGGAAGGGACTCAGCCCAGGTCCTTTGCTCAGTTGATGGGTCTGGAACTGGATACAGGTTTGATGACTCCCATGTTCTGTCTAGCTGACCTGTTCCTATTCTTTGCTCTTCTGTACTAATTCTTCTCCCTGGGTCTCAATAAAAAATTACTTCTGGTCAAACTAGAATGAAAAAAAGGAGACAGGAAAGCATGTGGTAAAAAGAAATGACGAGATGGAATCAAAGTTCACTTCCTGCTGCTGCATTTCCAGATGCCGTTTCAAATTTTCTATTTTATAGACCAAAAGAGGCAAGGTGGGCTGGGAGTAATATATCCCAAAGTCCTAGATATTCCGCATGCCAGATATTCTTTGAGGATTTTTCCTTTTCTTCTTACAACAAATCTAGAAGTAGGTACCCTTAGTCTCATTTACAGAGGCCAATCTCAGACTCACAGAGTAAGTAAATTTTCCAGGGTCAAATGTCTACCCTTTGCCCTCTACACAGGCCAATCAGCAGCTCCCATTTGGATGACACACTTCTAGGGTTTAAAGACTGATAGTGGAAAACTTGCCTGATGTGGAATGTGGGCTGTGTCATGCTCCCCACTGGGCATGAAGATGATGTTGGGGATGAAACCCTGCCCCATGGGCCAAGAGGCCTGGGTGTGGGGGCCACACAGATGGACTGACTCCTGAGATGCTGAACTAGAACCAGGAAGCAGCTCAAGCTGTTGCCCTTTGGAAAGAGAACCTGAATGGTGGGATATTGACATGTACACAACTACTATATGAAAAGGCTTTTACGTTTTATCTCCTTTAATCCTAAACTTTATTCAAGACCAGTATGTATTTATCAATGACCAGAAACAGATTTTTTTGCATTTTTTAAATTGAAGTATAGTTGATTTACAATACTGTGTTAATTTCAGGTGTACAGAAAAGTGATTCAGATATATATATATATATATATATATATATATATATATATAACTGAGTCCCTTCCCCTGTGCTGGCCTCTGTCCTAACACAGAAGTACAGTCATATAGAAGCAGAGGTTAGGGAGAGGGCCTTTTGGGTCAGAATGTGTATATATATATATATATATATATATATATATATATATATATATATATATATACATACATATATACATATACATATATACATATATATATATATATATATATATATACACATTTGTATTATTTTCCGTTATAGGTTATTACAAGATATTGAATATAATTCCCTGTGCTATATAGTAAATCCTTGTTGTTTATCTATTTTATGTGAAACAGATCAAGACAATTTATTTGACAGTTTTCTGTGTGTGTGTGTTTGTGTATGTTTCTTTGTCTCAAACTTTTTCACATCAGTTATTCATAAGCTAACTCACACCAGTCATTCCTAAACGAACTCATGCAGCTTTCTACTGAGTTCACTTAGGGGCTGGATTTCCAGTCCCAGGACTTGAAGATTCTGCACGAATTCAGAAGGATTACTGCCAGTGTGTGAAGTCTAGACATCTTGGCCCATAGCTGGAATCCATTCAGCTACCTTGCTCCCCACCAACACCACAGCCCTTTCTATCCTCCACGCTTTGCCAAGGCCCCAGTTCACTTTCACACCTGCAGTTCTGACAATGGTCACCAGGTGGCAACGCTCTCCATTTTCTACAGATTTTTCTTTCTGCCCGCACCGCTACCCACCCCCCCGCCCCAAAAAGACATCATTTTTATGAACAGAAGCAAAAAGTTTCCTCAAAGGTCTTAACTTTCCTTGAAAAATTCAGATGTGTATAAAAAGACTAAAAGGACATCTGTGTGGTTTCCATCCAGCTTCTCCTTAACTTATTCATGTGTCTTGTGTATGTACTGTGTGCCAGGCACTGTCAGTCCAATTCCTTATCTGCATCCCAACCTCCCCTCTCTTCACCTCCAGACCTGCATAACTGGAAGTGCCCACAGGAAGCAAGATGGATGTTAGTGCCCACTCCATGGGGTATGAACTCAGACTCTATTCCAAGCAAGGTCAGTCCAAGCCTGACGCTGGATCATGGCATCCAGCATCAAAACAGGAGATGATGCAGCTGAGTGGGAGAGGTTGTAGCTTGGGAAACTGTGGCACCTTTAACTCACACCCCCACCCTCTTACACAGGACTAACAGCCTATTACCTTCTCCTGACAGACCTCACTCACAGAGAGCAAAGGACCAGGCAAACAGTGTTGGTTTCAGTCTTGCTTCTTCTCATGGGCTTGAGCTAGAGGTTTTGCTTTCTCTTTGGTCCTTTGCTCTATCGGAGTGGTGCATTTCGGATTTGGTTCTGTATCTGTTTTATCTCTAAGAGGGTGGTTCTATCCATTCAGTCACCTGACAGGTCCATTTGAGGTGACATGGAGTATGATTCCCGAAATTTTTCTTCTAATCTCCCAATAACTGTTGGGGAAGAAGAAGAAAATCAACACCCCATTTCATTTTAAGGTACTTAGCATCTGTGATGGTTAATTTTATCTGTCGACTTGGCTGGGCCACAGTACCCAGATATTTGCTCAAACATTATTGTGGATGTTTCTGTCAGAGTGTTTTTGCATGAAAATAACATTTAAATTGGTGACTCTGAGTAAATCAGATTGCCCTCCATAATGTGAGTGGGCCTCATCCAGTCAGTTGAAGGATTGAATAGAACAAAAGATTCACCCTGAGCAAGGCTGAACTCGGCAGCAGATGGTTTTCAGACCTGAACTGCTACATTGGCTCTTCTCTGGGTCTCCGGCCTGCTGGGCCAGCCTGCAGATTTTGAACTTTCCAGCCTCCAAAACTGTGTGAGTCAATTCCTTCAAATCAGTCTTTATATATACATAAAGTGACTTCATTCATTTAAGAAAAGGCTAGTGCTTTGTTAGGCAGACAGGCAACTGGGTGCAAGACAGGACATGTGCCTGGCCCCAGTGGCAGACCTAACCCACTAACTCTAGGTGACTTTGGGTAAGTCACCACACTCCATCTGACCTCACCTGCCAAAGGGGATCAGACCAGCCCTATTTGGCACAACCAAGAAGACACAGATATTTACAGCTGAGTGGCAAGAGAAGCTGATAAGGAAATCAGACATCAAAGGACTCAAAATTTTAAGAAGCAGTTGTTGAAAATTCACAGAAGAGCTTTTTATACTTTGTGGAGTACCAGAAACAAGTGGAGATATTACTCAAAATGTAGATACCTCCCATTCCACATCCCTGTTTTTGAATCAGCAGACCTAGGGTGGGCCTGGGAATCTGGAATTTTAACAAGTACCCCCTGCAGATCTTAATGAGGTCATCTGAGGGCCACAGTTGGAGAAATATTGATCTAAACAGCTGACATTTGCTTAGCATTAGTTTCATGCTTGCCATGCAGACTTCTATGATATCTGGGATGTGTTTGTTAATGTAATTGCTTGAAAGTGCACTGGTCCTTCCCTCCCAACCTATGAGCACAGATTGCTTTCCTATATGACACTGCACTTAAACTCCACAATACTCCTGGGTGGTGAGGAAAGGGTAGTGACTTACCTGAAGTGTCTCAATGATGGGGCCCGAGCTCTTCACTCCTGCTCCAGGAACCTGTCTAGCAGACTCAAATCACACTTGGTTCTTCCCTATCAGCTCCTGTTTCTGGGGCTCAGAGTCTACACCCTTCTCAGATGTTCCACTAAAAGGGAGAGACAGGTGATCAGACAGCACGTGGGATAAAGAGAAAAGTGAGAGGATGGGAAAGCACATGAGACAGAGGGGAAGGGGTGAGGATGTTCTGCTCGTCCCCACTCAGTTCACTCGAAGCTGTGCAGTGATGCTCTGCCCCTCCCCAAGCTCCACCACACCACCCCCTCCACACACAGCAGTGACACTGAAGCTGTCACATCATGGACATGTGGGCTTATCCCTGCTTGTGTCACATGTCCAAGTGTTCTCCCTGGAGGTCATGCTGTTATGGTAATGTCAGAAGCATCACATTGACAGAATAAAGGAGGCAATGCTGCATTGGAAAACTAACATTGCAGAGGGCCTACTAGATTCCACACACTGTAGGTTGTTATTTTTAGACTTTATTTAAATCCTCAAAGTAATGCTCTGAGGTGGGCATCATCACTTCCTTTCTACACACGGAGAACTAGTCAGCTCAGACAGCAAAGTACATGCTCAAAGAAGTCTAGAGAGGTATCAAATGGACACAAAAGCTAACTTGAAAGGGCTAATGCTAGCCAATTCTGGGGCAACTTGAACATCAAAATAAATAAGTATAGTAACAGATAGTGTTAGAGAAGGCAGATAGCTAGATATGAGCAGAGAAAGGGGGACACAGACCAAATGGCAGGAATTGGGCAGAAAGGAGGGGCACAAGCCAAATGCAGGAAACCACACATCATGTAAGCACCAGGGGGCCCTGGGCAGAGAAAGAAAAGCAGGAACCTTTGGGCTGATAAGGGGTCATACCTTTTGGGGTGATGAGTGGCCTGGAGACTAACAAAGAAAGGTGAGAAGCGGCAGGAATTTCCAGTGTCCAAATGTAACCTTTTGCTCATTATGCCCTCATTTCAATAAAATTTGCCTTGCAGATTAGAAGTACCCATCATACACGACCGCCATGACACTTCCTATCCAGACTAAATAAGGCCAAAAATCCCTCCTCCCTTTGGGAAGGTGGAGTTGGGATGATAATCAGGGAATACAAACCCAGAGCTTTCCCTCCTCAGTGAATATTCCACCCATTCATTTTTACACCCTATGTAACTAACTTGCCAAAGAAACACAGGGCAGCCGCCCACCTGAGCCTGCCCACTCTCCCCTTCAGAGTGTACTATCCATCCTTTAATAAATCCTCACTTTACTTTTTTTTACTCACTATGTCTTGTCTCTGAATTCTTTCTGGGACGGGACAAGAACCTGGAATACTGGTTGCATCTACCAGCAACAATAGTAATGCTCTGGGACAAATAGGAATCTACAAGTCATGTTAACATAAATAGATACTTGAATAAATACATAACTACATAAATCTTAGAGGGGAAGGGAAAGGTCTACTGCATAATCAAATGCCAACTAATAAATCTAGAAGGAATGACAGAATTAGAAAAGCTACACTTGACCACTATCAGAGTAACAACTAATTCAGGAAGAATACTGGAGAGATGCTCAGTCAGCATCAAATCAAAGAGCAGTCACTGAGTCACTATGGCAACCACGCTTGCCAAGGAAGTTTGTGAACAAACAATCACCACCTTGTTTTGGCTTCTAATATGCATTAGGATCTGTATGGGACAGACATGATGTGCAGTAATTAACCTCCAGTATTTCTCAAAATAAATACTCTTAGCAGCTTTACTGATATACACATACACACATATATACATGCAAATATACATACATCCCTCCTACATGTCTGCTCTGTCCCATGCTCTCTGCTACCACTCAGATTCTCAGGAATTCACTGAAGTGGATTTGCAGAGGGGTAATGAAGGAAAAATCCACAATTCAACAGATTCAATTCTAATCACATCTATTAAGTTGAAAGGACCATAACTATTTTCTTTTAGTGATTGATTTTTCTGTAGATGACCAGTAGAATTGTCTCTGGGACATTTTCCAAAATCCCTGGATTGGAAGACTCAGTATTGTTAAGATAAAAATTGTTAAGATGGAAATTCCCTACACTTACCTGTAGATGCAATACAATACCAACTAAAATCCTGGTGGTATGTATGTGCATATGTATGTATGTATGTATTTTGAAATTGATGGCTGAATATAAAACTTATGTGCAGATGCAAAAAGACCTAGATTATGAAAAACAACTAAAAAGAATAAAGTTGGAGGATGAACACTTCCTGATTTCAAAACTCAGTATAAACCTTCAATAATCAAGACAGTCTGGTATTAGCATCAAGGTAGGCAAATAGATCAAAGGAACAGAATAAAGAGTCTAGAAATAGATCCACACATATATGGACAACTAATTTTTATAAAAGATTCAAAAGCAATGCAGTGGAGAAAGGACAGTGCTGGGACAAGTGGATATTCATACGCACAAGTAGAAACTATGATCCATATAATTGTACCATATGCAAAAGTCTACTCAGGATGAATCATGGGCCTAAATATAAAATCTAAAGCTATGAAAACACAGGAGAAACATAGGAGGAAATCTTCCTGATCTTGGCTTCAGTGAAGATTTATTAGATGTCACACCAAAACCACAGTCCATAAGTGAACACATTGATAAATTAGACTGCATCAAAATTAAAAACTTCTCTACAAACCACACTGTTGAGAGAATGAAAAGATAAGCCACTGAAAGAGAAAAAATTGCAAATCATGTATCTGATAAAGGATCTGTATCCAAAATATAGAAAATCTCTCAAAAGTCAATAACAGACACTCCAATAAATGAATGGGCAAAAGATTTGAACCAACACTTCACCTAAGAAATTATATAAATGGCAAATAGGTACAAGAAAAGATGATCAACATCATTAGTCAACATGGAAATGTAAGTCAAAATTATAATGAGATATTACTACACCCCTGTGAGAATGGCCAAAATTAAAAATACCGATCATATCAAACACTGACAATATTGTGGAGGATGGACAATATTGTGGAGGATACACTGCTTGTGGGAATGAAAAATGGTACAACCACTTCAGAGTAAGTTTGGCAATTTCTTACAATGTTAATCTTACATCTACCATATGACCCAACCATTGAACCCCTAAGTATTACCCCTACAGAAAGAAAGCATGTGTCCATGTAAAGTCTTAAACACAAATGTTCATATCAGTTTTATTTAAAAGAGCTTCATGTTGGAAACAATTCACATGTCCATCACCAGGTGAATAAAACCAATTGTCATATATCTACATAACAGGAAACTACTTATACAGGCAACAGGTGGATAAATCTAGAAATAAGTAGGCTAAATGAAAGAAGCTAGAAAAAAGGAGTACATTCTGTACAATTCCATTTACACAGAATCATAAACAATGAAATTAAGTAATAGTGACAGAAGTTCAGTGGTTTCCTGGGAACACAGAAGGTACGAGGTGGGGGAGGTTGGAGACCAGAGACATGTGGATGGGGAGATTACAAAGAGGTATGAGGAAGCTTTTTCGGGTGATGAATATGTTCATTATCTTGACTGTAGTGTTGGTTTCATGATGTACACATATACCAAACTTTATTTAAAAATTTTTATTGAAGTTTAGTTGATTCACAATGTTGTGTTAGTTTCTGGTGCACAGCATAGTGATTCAGTTACATACATATGTGTTCTTTTTCATTATAGGTTATTACAAGATATTGAATGTAATTCCTTGTGCTATTTATTAGGACCTTGTTATTTATCTATTTTATATACAGTAGTTTGTATTATACCAAGTCTTATTAAGACATATACTTCAAATGTATGTAATGTATTGTATGCCACTCATAGGTCAATAGAGCATTTAAAATATACTTGAATTTTTCTAAGTCTTTAATGCAATTAAAATAACTGGGAGAAAGATCCCATCAATATGCTCTTCCCTTATTAATAGGTGCACACCATGTCTTCCCAAATTGGTCCACACCACATATGACCACAATAGAAATCATCATTTGCGATGAAGTATATAAAAATATTTAGTGAAAGCTGGTGCACATGTCCTTCTGAAGTACAGAACTAAAAATGTTATTTCTTGCAAAATAATCATAATATTTTAGAATATCTGGTAATTTTAGGGAACATGGCTGAGTATTACTATAATAGGGAAGCTCCAGAGTAATTATGATTTTTGAAAACACTGAATTCTTATAACTGAAATTTTAAACTAACACTTAGAAACTTTCTGGCACTTAAACATTTCATTATACAATGGATAAAAATATGGTGAGCAGGGAAGAAACCATGTTACAATCACAAATTGCTAAGAAAACAATCTATCTAATTGCATATTTCAATACCCATCTGAGAGATACATGGGAATCACTAATATTTAGACAGTCAGAAAATATGTACGTAAATTTACTGCAAATGCATATTAAACATCAAGTTCCTCTCTCAAGCTATAGAAGTCATCGCTTTTGCACAAATAAAGCATTTCTAAGATGGGCCTCAGGACTACTAACAAGTAGCTGCTGATGGAATGACATTCTACCTGCTAAACCTCTTCTCCCATGATGAGATCAAAGCAGTTTCTCTACTTCTAGGCTAGTTTGTGAGCCTCACCGGAGCTATCCCACAACATGTTTTGTTCAGATCTATGAACTCACTTCAGTCAGAAGTCATATGCCACTAAAGATGTGAAGTGTTGGGGTCTCCTGGAAGCCGCTGCCCTTGAACCTGTAGTAGGAGCCTCAGGAGCCATCAGGACACAGATCCTCAGAACCTGCCTCCTTCAGACACTTGATATGAGCTGGGCCACCGGCATGAGGAGCTTCACAGGAAGAGACAAATTCAGCAATCACTATGCTTTACTGCTGTAACTGTGTGCCTGGCACCATGCTAGGCACTGGGTTAGTGACAATGACACTCATACGATTAGTTAGTGATCCTAACAACCAGATGTTACAATGGGCTTCTCATCAGGGCCTTTTTCTTCTCTTTTCCTCATCTATCCCTTCACAACAAAGTTGAAAAGGAATAAGCAATGGCCTGAATTCATACGACGTTCATGATCCTGCAGTAACCACAGGGCCATAGACTTACTCCTCTGTTATCACTGAACGTTCACACCGATCCTGTGGGTAAAGCATTCTTAGCCCCATTTTACAGAAGGGGAAGCTGAGGCTCAAAGAGAGTCATTACCTGTCTCATTTCCCGCGCCCCTGCCTTTAGAAGGAAAGTGACCCCAGGACAACCCTGAGGCAGGACACCACACTCACTGGTGCCCGGAGTTGGGGGGTGAGCACCCCAATGTCTTTACGTACAAGACAGCCGGGCACCGAGTCTCAAAGCAGGAAAGGGAGACTTGGATGTGGGTCCCTTTGCCTCCCCACACCCCAGGGCGGCTCATCCCCCACTGCGGGGACCTACACCCTCAGCTGAATCCCAAATACCAGGAGGCGGGGCCCGCTCTTCTCGTCAGACCATCTCAGTCTGTGTAGAAAAGTCGTCACGGTCGCCATATTGACGTCAGGTTTCTATGGCAACCGCGACGCGCAGGCAGGTCTGCCCACGCCGGAAATGCCTCCTCAAGCTCCTCCACCCCCTGGATTTCGCTGAAAACAGAGGACCTTTGCTCTTCAGACTGCCACCAGAGAAAGCAAACGAATTAGAGGTATTAGCCTGGGACCCCGGAAATTGGCGGATTCTGCCCAGGTTGATGGGGAAAAAAATGTCCCTGTCGTCAGGAATATGTTTACTTTGAAGAGACAGGAGGGAAGTATGATCAGTATACAGAGACACAGAAAGATATGCTAGGGTTCTTGGAGATGAGCTAGCCCTCAGAGGGCTAATAGCAGTTAGCCATCTGTGGTAGAACATTAAGAAAATGTCTATAATCATGTGATTGAATGATCTAGGAACTCGGAAAAAATGTCATTTAAAGAAACATTTAGAGGTGCCAGGGAGGCAGGCCTAGAATAGTATAATCATTTAATAGGCAGAAAGAAATCTAGTCAACTGCCCATACAATTGATTTCTGTTGGAGAAATTCTTATTCTCCCTTCCTGATATGTCCTCCCATGAGGAGGGACACCCCAAGTGGGGCATGTTGGGAAAATGAGATGATCAGCTTGACAATACAAAGCTGGTAATACCTCATGTTGGCGGAGTAAAGGGGAAAAAGACCCTGGCATACACACTGGTACCAAATGGGTGTATTCATTTTGTCAGGCACATATTATTATGTCTTAATAACTCGAATGGCCTTTGATACAGACATCTTATTCCCACCAACAAGAAAATTTCTGATGAAGGTTTAGAAAATTATGCCAAGGTGGTTCTGATTTGCCATCTGGTTAAGGGAGCCTGCCTGAGAGGGCAGGTCGGGAAATATGAGTTTCTTGTTCCAGATAAGATATTCAGCTAATATTTGTGGAGCAAAATGCATCACTTAGCTGAGCATTACATTCTTCAAGTTAGTGGCTGGATTTAATATTCAGGAAAACCCTAGTAGTGAGGTATGGCTATCTTGTATTTATGACATCTAAGACAAAAAAGCATGGGCTCCACACCGGAAACAGATACTAAAGAGGCTTTTCCCCAAGCTCACTGCCATAGCTTTGGGATACAACCTGGCAGCCTGGGCATCTTTGGTTGTTGGTGACAGATCTGTACAAAATGTGTCAGGACACATACTGCTGAGGTGGTCATCTCTGTTCTCCCTGTGTTTACTTTCCCTGCAACAGGGAGCCAGGCTTGCTGCATTTTCCCCTTGCCTGCAGGGAATTTTGTGACAGGGCTGAGAGCAAAAGCTGTCTGATGCCCATGTTTCTTCCATCTTTTGTAAAATCTTAAATTCACAGTAAGGATTGGGCTTCTTTTACCTTCTGAGAGCCTGGAGAGGGAGAGGAAGGGAGATTTCTCCCACCCAGGGATGAGGCAGAGATTTACATGTCCCTCCAAAAGTAGGGACCTACCACTGCTTTGTCCGTATCAATGCTTCTGGGTGGTCCATCAAGGCTGGGTGACCAACAGTGAGAGATTTCCTCCTTTGGATCAGGGAGTCAGGGGGCCTGAAGACACTGAGTTGGCTGTGTTGATGATTCAACCCTGAGCAGAGTGGACAGATATGTCATGATGGCAGGGGTCTCCCCTCCACTGCCTCAGGAAGACAAAGTCCCATATGTGAAACTGCAGTGTCAAAGAGTATGAACATTGAATAGTTTTAGTATTTACCATTTAGTTGACCTTTACAATCTTTTTATTAGTATTTAGCACAAAAAACCATGAGACAAGAGTACCCAGTTTTGCAGATCTGAGTACACGACGGGTTTTACATTTTTCTTATTTGCTAGTCTGATATTGTGGTATTAGAATGTTAGATCATTTTAATTCTTTCTTATTTTTCCCTATAAATGGCATATTTCACACTTGTACCCCAGAAAATGCCCTGGAAAAATTCCAGAGTTTGAAAATAAAACCTGATCAGTGACTCTGTGTTTATGCTGCATCCTCTTTAAGTGGAAAATGTGGAGCTACAAGAACTCCTTACACTGCTGGGGGATGACAGAACAATCTGTGTGTTGCTGTCATTTGCAATTTCCCTCCATACTTGACTGTGTTTTCCACGTTGTCTATAGTGAGTGTGAATTCCTGTTATGGTTATGAACAAAGCCCATAAACTTATATCCAATGAATATGACAAGGCCTGGTGAATTGGTAGGAAGAGCAAAGGTTTCAGTTTCAGAAGACATGGGTTCCAGCCTGGAATTAGCCAAGGAGTAGGAGCATGACATGGGGCAGCGTGTGACCTTAAGGTCCCAAGCCTCAAGTTTGCCATTCAGGAAGTGAGGATTCTTTCCTTCATAGGGTCCTTGTCAGGAATTATTGAAATCACAAGGTAATGAAAGTCACACAAGTGCTTTGGCCTCAACCAGGCCTGAAATCTGAGGCTCAGTTTCCTCATCTGTAAAGAATGAATCACAATGTGGAGCTTGGAGTTATGTCGAAAGGATTAAATGTTATATGATTAAAAGGAAACCCAGTGTCATATTAAGCACACAATTAGTAAGAATATAAAAATGATGACATCTTATCAGGGGGTTAATGAGCTGTCTGTGGAAAAACTCTGCAGTTTCATTGCTGAACTGACTCGTGTCCCCAGTGCCCTGCTCAAAGGTGGAAGAGAGAATTTTAGATGAATATTCAGATAAGATATTTGAAAACTTCAGTGTCTTCAGTCCATTGTGCGATGCTACAGCCTATGAAAAATTTTGAGCTCACAGTCTTTGGCCCCCTTTCCCATGAAAAGTGTATCTGGAGATGGTAAAGGTGGTGGAGTCACTAGATGCCCAGTGGTAGTCAAACCAGTAGCGTATGCCTGAGATTTCTCACATGAAGTGAAGTTTCAGCTGAGATCTGAGGCTAAGTCAGCAGAAGAGGAGAGGGTGGACACTAGCCAGATGTAACAGGAAGGAAATACCCTGTACCTGGGTCATCCTTTTAGAGAATCCAGAGTGGAAATCCCTTACCCAGCAGTTTGTCCTGCTGGGAAAAGCTTTGTGAAAGTTATTGGGACAATTGTAGAATGGACCTGAACCCCTTCTGCCCTTGTTACTCTCACCTCAGGCCTATAATATCCTCCAGCCCTCTAAAAGGAGTCTAATATTATTACTATGATTTCTGTCTGTGAAACCATAGACAAGAAGAAAATCCCTAGCTAAAGCAATTTGGGCTTGATTTTATTTTACATGTTCTTTCATCGCTCATAGTGCAAAGAAACTTTTAATAGATTTTTCTTTCCTTTTCCCAACTAACATTTCTCATAGGAGGAAATTCAGAAATTGGAGGTCCAGGACATCTAGTGAACACACTGTCAAGCAAGAAATGCAGAAGGCTGCAAGTAAGAAAAGGAGTTTTTACTTAGGATCTTACAAATTGCAATTTGGGAGGCAGTGATTCGAGTAGCAACTCAAATGTGCTCGAGGGAAATAGAAAATGGCAGGAGTTTATAAAGGCAACAGATAAAGACATCAGAGAAGTTATATTGGTTATCTTTACAGAACTATGATTAGTGTCGACAAGCATTGTCAATTGAGGCACCAGATTGTTTGTATCCAATCCCCAGGGAATAAAGAAAACAAGTTCCAGTTGGTCTCAGGTTGGCTGGGTGAGAAGTTTATGTTGCCTTCCGTGGTCGAAATGTGTAAGTTCTACTTCCTCATTGTCCTCCTAGCTCCATTTTAGATCCCTTTGACACAAGTGATGCCATTTTGTTGTTCATGGTCCACAAGTATAGAAGGGCAGCTTGGACATCACTCAGCAGGAAGCCTTGGGAGGATGGAGAGAACAAAGTTTAAATCAGTGAAATTTCTGGAAGATTTTGTGGCAAATGAAGCATTAAGGGTGAGTCAGAGCCCATGTACATTAAGACTAGTGAGAAGAACGTTTCTTCAGGCTCCACCTCCCAACTGTGACAGGAAAGCTATATGTGTGTGTGATTGAGAGACAAAGTACTGTGAAAAAATATATAGATTTGATATATACACTTAATTCACATACATGCATATTATTTTTGTAATGAAACTCCCAACTAGGTATATACTACTAATGGTAAACAAAATTATATCAATGATTTTTCTGATTTCAAATGACCATCTTTATGTCAAAAACTAGTGAAGTGTAAGAATGAGTATTTATTAGAGAACATATTTTTCATCTTGTTAGATAGCAAGATATACATCCTTGGTACTTTAGTTTATATTCCCCAGATATATTTATCTGTGTACAGTACTATATAAACAAGTTTACATGAACATATATAGTCTTCTAAATTTTGCTCACAATATGTATACACTGCTCTTCATGTTATATACGTGTTTATATGCCTATGTAAATATATGTACATGTTTACATACATTTGTAATTGTTTTTCTATTTGTTTAATCTTTATATGTTTGCAATGCATAATTCTTATTTAAGTTATCTCAGTAGACTTTGAATGACACTTTTACTAATCAGATTAATTTACATACTAGTATATTAGAGATTTGCCTATAAAATATTTTTCCTATAATTTGCATTCCTTTATATGTGACGTTTTTCTTTGGGATAGGCAAGGGTTTTTCCTAACTTCCCTTCAATTTCTATAAATTTGTAACAGAGTTAAAAGGCTTTTGAAGGTCACATACCTGTTTTTAAATTCCCCTGGTGTCAATGTCATGCTGGTAGGGTACTAGTCAAACAACCCTCTCCTCCATGTCTTGGTCTTGAAGATGATGGAGAAGAAATTCACTGCCTTAAGACTGGAGGCCTGGATATAGGGCCACAGGGGCTGAACTGTTCTGGGGGGTTTGTGTGGGGCTCAGGTGAAGCAGAGGAAATTAACCTCCATGGATGGATGGAAATGATCACTTACAGAATTAATTTAGGCCAGAGGCACTTTACATGGTATCTCTTATAAGCAAACACATATTCAAGTATTTTCTCCTTTACTCACAAACGTAGAATTTGGCCCAAAGCTCTTTTCCATTGTGCCCTGAAGTCATCAAGGCTTTGAATCTTGAATTCCAGGTGGACTAGTATTCGATGCAATCTAAGTATTATTCACTTTTCATCATAACTGTGCTACTTTTAAATTTTAAAAAATTCATGAAAACTAAAGGAATTTTTGTACTGTGAAAAGAAAAAAATGAAAAGATTGAAAATCTGGGGGACAATATTTCAAACAATGTTGCAGATTTTGTGCTCATGTGCAAGAACAAGATATATTTTTGTTAATCAGTAGGGGTAAAGGGGCAAAAGATAACCACAAATAGTTCACCTAAAAAGCAAAATGCTTCTTCAATAAAGATCTGGAAAGATGCCAAACCACAAACCTGAAGAAACTAAAATCTGAAGATGTCATAATAAGTAAAAAAAATCCATTTGCAGAAAATTACTTATGTAACTACAAGTTTTAAAAAGGATATATCTAGAACTGCATACCTACAAAAATTCTTTAAGGTATTATACACATTACCTAAAGAGAAACACATCTGGAAAATGTGCACCTGTCCTTTTACATTGGATTTCTTGGGTATCTGTCAGTCATGGTGAGGTGATCATATAACTGCAAGGTGCAGAATAATTTCACTTTGTAAGTGTACATTTCAATATTTAATATTTTGTGATTAGGCTAATTTGTTGAGAGGTATACTTGAAAATACCTAATACCCCACTGACAAAAAATTTCACGTATATTTGCCATGTTATCAAAATGTTCACATGATATTCTTTTATAAAAATTTAAAAAATTCAACTTTTGACTTCACAGTTTATCTGTGTGGTGTGTGCATTTCTGTCTTACATTTCTTTTACCCAAAATGTTCACAATCTCATATGCAGATTTTTCTTCACCTTTCTCAGTGACTGGACTTCTTCTCTCGGGGCATAGAGATCCAGGAAGGGATTGTGGACAAGGGGTGGAAGATTCCAGGAAGTAGTGAGAAATTCCACAATGTTCTGGCTGATGCGCTGGAGCCCAAGCTCCTCCTTCCTTCCCTCTGCCTTGAAACCTCTCTGGTCCTGAACTTTCGGGGCTACAATTCTGGCTCTGACCACTAGGGGCATCTAACTACATAAACACATTTTTTTAAAGCATTTTTTTTTATTGAGTTCTAGTCGTTTTGCAATGTTGTGTCAAATTCCAGTGTAGAGCACCATTTTTTTAATTAAGGAAAATACATGATTTGTTTTCTTTCACTGTCATTAGAGTGAGCCACAAAACTCTGTTATTTCCTTTACATTCTCCAGGACTGTTTTTTTGTTTTTTGTTTTTGTTTTGGTATTATCTGTCTGAGATGGGCTAGAGTTAATTCCAGCCATTAACTCTTTTCAGAAAATTCTGTTACTATGTGCTAACTTAAGAAACTCCCTCATATTACAGCAAGAATTTAGTAAAGCTGTGCATGGAGAAGTCGACCCCACTCCATGAAGCTCAATTCCAGTCTCTGTTCCTTCAGGTAGCATCTCAATGACTCTAGACAAGTTCTGGCACTTCATTAAGTCTCAGCAACATTAGAAAGCTAGTGTTTCGACTATCAGGGTCTCCTTGTGAGGAGTACATGAAAGAACAGATGCAATGTAGCAAGTATAGAGCCTGGCCTACCTCTGGTACTCAGAGTTCTCTGGATTTGCAGAATGAAGGAACACAATGTAATGCAGTTGATATAGTCTGGCAGTGTTCCCTGTGTTTGTAGCCACAAGCACCTGGATTGCCTAAGCCTCTTGACTCTAGTTGGCCTCATCTGCAAGGTTATTTCAGATGGAAACACTTTTCTGGGTGTTGCCTGGTAGCAAATTCAGGGGGCAGTAATTACCGGAAGTTAGCTCTTCTCTGGCCCCCAGGGATCTCCTCTCTATGCCCCTTGGGGAAGAAACTTCCTGTTTGGACTCCATCTTGTTTGTCTGGTTCTGACAAGGTGGTTAGGGGCCGGCTCGCAACTTCCTCTGAAGTCGTCTTTAATATTCTCGAAACCTTTAGCTCCAGACCCCAAGGATTCTCTTCACAAGCAACCTGTGAGGACAGTGGTGACAGGTCACTGCCTTCAGGCCACGCCATGGGTGAGTTGGTCAGCATGATGTCTTGTCCTGATCCCCACAGGGCACGAGGGGTTCTGGGTTCCCTCCCCGACCCAAACCCGCAAGACACCCACCTACCCACCTCCCTTTAGAGAAGGGGTGGAGAGGGCCCAGACTGACTACTTTTCACTCCCCTGAGGAAATGGGCCAAGAGGGCTCTGGCACACCCACGCTGGTTCTGGACACCCCCCCCCCCCGCCCGACCCTCCCCTCCCCGCCCGCCCACCCAGCCACCCGCGCCATGGAAGTGGTCACGGGTGAGGTGAATTTTTGTCCCTGGTTAAGAACAGGCCTGAGTTATGTGATCTTCTCTGGCCTAGTGTGTGGAGAGTGGGGAGGGTCACCTAGGTGAGGGGTGGAGTTGGTGTAAACTAACAGTTTTGGGATTTGTACTAGAGGTGGGGGAGGGGCAGGAAACCCACCGTTACATTGACTCTTACAGTAACTAGTCAGGATAAATTGTATTAGTCCACAGAGGCTTCCTAAGGCTTGGTTTATTGCCCGGCATACAATCTATTCTCGAATGTTTGATGAATAGTTGTTATTGTGCATTGTTCTATGTCAAATACACTTGTTAATTTATTTAAGTCACATTTAAAAATGTCCCTCTGAGTTTCTGTCTGCCATTTTATGTGTCACTCAGTGAGCTGTCTTAAAATTTCCCACTGTGACTGTGGATTTGTCCATTCTCGATTTATTTCTGTCAGTTTTTGCTTTGCCTATTTTGGCTCTGTTTTAAGATATGCATAAAAATTTACAATTTTGTATTAATATCTTCCTATTGCATTGATCTTTTATCATAAGGAAACCTCTCTTTCTCATAATTTTTTTTTCTTTTAAGTGTACCTTTTCTTTCACTAATATGGTTATAGCAGCTTTCTGTAGGTTAGTGTGGAAAAGATAGACATTTTGTGATTTTTTTAATTTTCAAATTTTCTAGATGATTTAATTTTGCATGTGTCTCTTATTTTAAGCAGCATTTGATGGAAGGTTTCTTGTCCATCTGATAATATCTTTCTATTTGGAATACTTAGTCTGAAACTTTCAAAGTAAAAATAGGTGTAATTTGATTTACATATACTATATTACTGTATGTTAATTTTTACCTCTCCTAATTCCTTTTCCTTTCCTTTCTTTTGAAATGATTAGTATTTTGTAACTATTAAATTCTTACTTCATGTGGATAGATATTTAAACATTCTTTGCAATTCTGGTAGTGTTTACCCTTCAGATTTCAATGTACCTTTGTTTTTTCTCCATCTACTGTAAATTAGTTATTTAAAACTACTCAAACTTTTAAGGGACCTTGAAACACTTTGATTCCATATACTCTCTCCAAATTTATTGTCATGCATTTTAATTCTATACATATATATTTAAACTCCCAGAAGAAATTGCTTTCACTGTGTTATATAGTCAATACACATTTAAATTTGCCTATGTATTCATAAATATCATTAGTCTTTCTTTCCTGTATCTGTGTGCCTACACCTGGGATCCTGTTTCTTCTGCTCAAAGAAGAACCTGTAATAATTTTTCAGTTTGAGTCCTCTGGTCACAAATATTCCTAGTGTTTGTTACATGATGATGAAATGAATGTCTTCTCTTTAGGAATGTTTTTCCTTGAAGCATATTTCTTCTCCTACTGATATCGTTATGCTGACTTGCTATCTTGTTACTTTCAGAAATTTCTCAAAAGGTCTCTTCTAATACTTCTTCTCTACTGTTCCCTGTCCTTTCTGGGACTCACATTAACCACGTGTTAAGTATGTTCACTACATCTCCTTTGATTCTCTTTCCCTCACCTTTGGTATTCTCCAGTTATGTCTCTTCAGGCTTCATTCTGGATCTTTTTGTCAGACTTACCTTTCATTTCTCTAATTCTTCCGTTAGGCAGGTGAATCACCTCTGACCCTTGAGCCGTCACAGCACAGACTTCAGAGTAGATTCTACTGCCCCCTCCAAGCAGAGGAGAGATTTGAGAGTTAAAAATGAACAACCACTTGTCCCAGGTCACCCAGGTCTGAACAGGGCAGAGCAGGGACTAACATCACAGATTAAACTCTAGATCCAAACCCTTTCTTCTGTGCTTGTTCTCTTCTTGACCATGAATGCTCCCCACCTCTCATCTCCCGAGAAGTGGAACTTCTATTTAATTATAAAAATCAGTGATATTTCTTCATTAAGCATGATATTCCCGAAGGACTCTTATATTGGGACCATCGATATGTTGTTCTCAATTTCAGAGCCCACTGACCAAGGGAACCCTTTACAAAGAAGAGTAAGATGCTGGGATACACACCGAAGGAGATGCAACGAGTGGCTTGAACCAGTCACTTCCCAGCAGCGGCAGGATAAAGATTCAGTAACAAGTGATGCTCACATGAGCACTCAAGGAAGATAGTAAGTGACCAGTCAGAATGGCTGATGTGGACCAACCAAGGAAAAATAAAACCCTGTAGTTAAATATGTCATTCTTCTCTCCAACCTGGAAGAGTGAGGAATGACAGGATCAGGTTCATGATCAAGTAAACTTTATTGTAGCTCTGGTATCATTGGGGAAAATGTTTACAAGACTTTCTGAGCATATATGGACCCCTTTCTTGTCTCCACTTCCCCACAGTGCTCCCTATGCCATTCCACCCTCTCATCAGAGAGGCAATTTTCAGGAAGGAGACCAAGCTCATGTTAACATGGAGACAGAGCAGAAGCCTCCAGAGAGAAGAATGGAGAGAAGCAGGCGGGCTGAGACCATGGGAAGCTGGTTCAAGATCACAGTGAGTGTCCTGACTAAATGGACCTAATACGTAGAAGAAGGTGAACAGAGGGAGTTGTGTTGGAATCGGGTAGAGATGGTATGAACTTTTCTGGGGCAGAGGAGTTGGTTATGTGTCTTGTTATTATTAGAAGTTAACATCCTAGACCATCTAAGAGAAGATTCAGAGAAGCAATATGAAGGGAACAGACTGACTGCAGGGAGCATGGGAGAGGTTGTCTAAAAGCAAAGGAGGAAACTACTGTCAAGATGGAGCAACTTCATACCACAAAGCTCAGTTTGGCTCAGGCTGAGTGTGGGAGGAGGCTGCGTCTCTGGGGTCCTTGTCAGAGGGGCAGGCCAGGTCTGCCTTAGGTAGGGTCTCTTGGAACTTTACAAAAAGAAGTACGTGTTAAGCATATTAAGTTGATTATTTCAAGAAAAGTGTTTGAGGGGAAGAAACGATATTTAGAAAATCCACATGTGGTACAATAACAAATATCGACCTAGCGTAAAAAATTATTTAAAGCTTGAAAAAAAAAAGTCTGAAAGGAAGACCTGGTTGGGTCTTATCTTAAACTTATATTCTATTGTATCAATTTCCTCTCCCATTTTTCTCTTTGCCCCCCAGATTCCATTTGGCATAAAATATGAGGAGAAGTGGCTGCTGAATTTGATTCAGAAGTACTGCAGTGTCCCCTTCACTCCAGTTGAAGTAAGAGAGGACGTCGAGGCCAATGAGAGGAAACGGGGTAGATGGATGGTCCAGATGAGAAATGACTCTGGTCTCATATTGTCTTTCTCTTGTCACTCCCCGTAGTTTCATTATAAGCAAATGCAGGCCCAGTTCTTTGTTGAGAATGCCAACGTTGCCTTTGCTCTGAAGAATGTCAGTGGCAAGATTTGCACTGAGAACAATGAAAGGGTATGTGTCAAGGGCACCTGGGAGCAAGAGGGCAGGGCAGGGGCATGGTCTTGCTTGATCCCAAGGCTCAGATTTCTGGTGCTTACCCAGCCCCTCTTATGCTCCCTGCAGATATCTGTCTTTGTTGACCCCTGTGATGCACCGTATTCTATGCAGAAGGAGCTGCAGTCAGAAAAGGTGGAGCAGATAAAGGTAATGCAGACTCAACACAAGTTCTGCCCCACAGCCAGATCCACCTATTGCTCCCCGATCAACACCTCAGACTCAGAGCCACTGAACCCCGTCTTTAACTCTGCAGCTGACCATGAACAAACTGTTTGATGCCTCCCAGGCATTTCTTAACAGCCAGAGACTCTGCTTTGGATCTGGTATGGCTATAGCAGTAATCCCAGGGCAGGTGAGGGCAGAGGGGTCTGCCTGAGAAAGACCTTCGGGATCGTAACTCTGGGAGGGGTTGGTGCAGGCAGGACCCTCTCAGCTTTCTGTTTCCCTCCTGTTGGCTTCCTGGAGGCTTGATGACCTGTAATGTTGAAATGCCACGGAATCCGAGATATCGCATGCCTGCCCCTCTGCAGATCCGTGGAGAGAACATGCCCAAGGTGAGGACTTAGGCCCAATGTTGGGACTGATGGTGAGGGTGGGACAGATTAGGCAGAAGAGGCAGATTGGCCTCAAACATCCCCTGTTGGGGTCCTCACTCTCTTTCTCCATCATAGATTTTGTCCTTGGATTTGAGCAACAAGAGACTCTGCCAGCTGGGTGGCCTGTCTGATGCTACACAGAATGCTTCTGACATCAAGAATTTGAACGTCTCCAGTAGTGAGGTGAGGTGTGGTACCCAGATCCCTCTTTGAAGAGGAGATGGGAGGGCTCATGGGAAGGTGACAGAGGAAGGGAAGTGAATTTGTTGGAAAAGGAAGGGACGACTGGGGGTGCAGTACCATCCTGGCTCTCTTTCTCTGGTTCATGTGGTTCCTCCACATAATAATAGGTAAAGTCTTCAGGGGAGTTGGACAAGGGCCAGAGATTGGAACCAGAACTTATTTGCACAGACAGAAACACCCTGTGCACCACCTTTCCTGATAAGTCAACCAACATAAGGTCAGTTGTACCGTCTGTCATTTCTTGGGAGCCTGAGCTATCCCTGACAGTGCCTGTTTGCAAGAGGCAGCAGTCCTGATCCTGTGGGAGGGCCACAGGTTCTATGCTCTCCTCTCTGTGTCCTTCATCTGTGCTTAGAGATCTCTTTCCCTTCTTCTGATCTGCTCACTTGTTCTGATCTGAGGTATGTTTCCCACTTCTCTGTACCCAGCGTTCTCTAATATGCCACCCAAGAATGTCGTAGGGGAAGCAGGACCCCCTCTCCTCACCAGGACCATGAGTCAGCAGCCTTGAGCCAGATGCTGGTGCCCTGGACTGAGAAGAGTTCTCCAGCCTAGATCCACATGCTGAGACAGGCCTTCCTCTTTCATGCTTAGAGAGGGCTTTCCTCCCCTGTTCTGAGAGAGGCTCTTCTTCCCTTGAACCAAATGGGTCTCCCTACTTGTCCAAGGCTGACTTGATCGTTTTCCTGCCCCATATTGAGTGTAAGGACATGGTGGCTCCTGTCATGACATCCATTACTTTGGACTAATGCCAGGAGCTGGGCCCTTCTTGGGGGAAAAGGCAGGATTCCTGAGTTAAGGGGCCAGAAGTTGGCCGCAGACAGTGAGCAGAGGGCTTCCCGAGGGGAAGTGAAAGGCAGAGGGCAGAGGTGGTGGAGGAGACAGAAGGACAGGCCTCTCAGGGACACTTGCCCTTCCATCCCAACACACGTCACATCATCCTGCATGGTCCTTCAGGGGAGCCCTGAGTAGCCTGACATGGATATGAATCCTCAGATAAAGAACTAATAAGATAGGTGCAGGGACCGCCATGAGAGAAGACGGTGCTCGTGAGAGGGGGGCATAGACCCTCACTCAGCCCCATACTGAGCTGGGAGCTGACCCTTTACTCTTCTGGGGAAGGTCTGCCCCTGTGGCTGCTGTTTCCAACGCCCAGCTCAGACTGAGCTCACACAGGTGACAGAGACTCAACCAGCATCCAGCAGGCCCCAGGCCCAACGTGTGCATGGTTACCATCCTTACCTCGGGTCCCTGGGACATTCGGGGGCAGGTGAAGGAAAGGGCTGCAGCAGGGGAGCCGGTTCCCCTTTCTTCTCTCTTCTTCCCTGATCCCCCACCCCAAACCATGGGAGAGGTTCTTTCCCTTCCCTTCACTTTGCTTTCTCTCCCTTGTCTCTGTGCCCCTATGTCTCTGTCTTCTCTTCTTCATCCTTCACTTCTTTTTTGTCTTAATCCCCCTCCATTTCCCTCCCTGCCTCACTAACCTCCTTGGCCCAGCATCCTGGGCCATCCCTGGTGGGTGTCCTTGTGTTGGCAGGATGCAGGACCCCCAGGAAGGATGAAGAGCCCCTAGCTCCAACCTCATTCCCTCTTCCCTCCAAAGCCTACAGTGGGGACCTGCAGGAAGGGAGGGAAGGGAAGGAAGTCTGCTTCCTTGTTGCTTCTTGTGGCACCTGGAGAAGGGAGTCAGGGCAGTCTAGGTGGGAGGTACCCAGGAGGGAAGGAGTGGAAGGAGAGGGATGGAGGGAGGCAGGCAGGTAAGGAACACTCTTCTGGTGTATCAGTCCATGTGGAAGGTGCCCAGGGCCGGGGAGTGTAGGTGGACACACTGGACTGTGTCTGGTGTAAGTGTACTTGCTCCCACGAGAAGAGACCGCTTTGTAGTTTCACTGACTTTTCATCTTGGCAGCTCCATCCTGGAATTGTTCCCCAAGTTATTACGCTTGGTAAGTGTATTCCTCAATCACTGACTCCTCTAACTGACACTGACACCGCCCACAAACTACTCTGAACCCTTTAGGTCTTGCCTGAGTTCGATTTTTGAATGTGGCCCTTAAACGTTCTGGGGGCAGAGGGAGGGTACAGCCTCTGTGGGAAGCTCACAACAGCTCTGGGTCTTCTTCGACCACGTCTGCCACAGCCTTCAGGGACCTCGTGGTGATGACCCGAAGTGTAGTCCTGCCCTCAGATTTTCCAGGGCCCTTCCACAGTTGACCTCTGACCCTCACCCTCCTGGGCCCGTCCTTTTCCTTGACCATCCAGAAGTGCCTCTTGGTCTGCACCACTGACTTCCTCTTCCCTCTCACAGGATGGCCAGGAGACACCCCCACCAGCTAAGTTAGGTGTGGACACCCGTAAGAGCTTACCAGCCTGCGAGGTGAGCACGGAGAATCAAGCAGGGCTTTGGGTGGTGCGTGAGGAGAGGGTATCAGCCCTGGTGCTGAGGACTGTTTTGATTCCAGGGAAGCTTCTTTGGATCTGATCAGCTGAAGAGTCTTATCTTGCAATTCCTGCAGCAGTGAGTACTGCTGGCAACCTGAGGAAGGGGAGGGCTGGGACAGCTGAGGCCACCCAAGCTCAGCTCTGCTCACGGGAGTTTCCAAGTCTCATTTGAGGTCTGGACCACAGAGACAGACTGTGCTCATGGCTCCCCGACAGGTATTACTTGATCCACGACTCTGGAGACCGACAGGATCTCCTGGGTGCTTATCACGACGAGGCCTGCTTCTCCCTGACCATTCCCTTCAACCCCGAGGACCCAGCCCCGTGAGTATCACAGCTCACACTCTGCTCCTGGGCCGTGTGGCTCCCCAGCAGACGCAGGGCAGCTCCTGCAAACCCCCACACTGGGGCCGCCCATCTCCCCCTGCTTCTCTTTTTCTCCCAGGAGCAGCTTGTGGGAGTACGTCAAGGACAGTAGGAATATGAAGAAGCTCAAGGACCCCTGTGAGTGTGTGATGAGGAGGCGGAGCGGGAAAGGGGGCGGGAAGGGGTCAGTCCTAGGGCCCAGGGCGTGGCAGCCCCTGACCTTCCCTCGCTTCTCCTCCCCCCACAGACCTGCGGGTCCAGCTGCTGAAACACACAAAATATGACATTGTGCGCTCCCTCTGCCTGTTGCCCAAAACTCAGCATGACCTCAGCTCCTTCGTGGTGGACATGTGGCTCCACACGGTGAGCGCCTACTTCCATCTTGGGCCGCAGGTGGGTAGGAGGTTTAGGTGGTGACTGAGCGCCTGGGCTCTTCCGTTTCAGAACACGATGCTCTGCTTCTCTGTCCACGGGGTGTTCAAGGAAGGTGAGTGTGTGTAGACCCCCCGTCCCCAGATGCCCCACTGCTCCGTCCCCCTGGCCGGGCTCCCTCTCAGCACCCTCCCAGCCACCCCGATCCCTCCCCTTCTCTTCCCGGCCCCTCTGTGTTCTCCAGCCCTCGCTCTTCCCACAAAGGACCCAGGTCTGACCTGCGTTCATGCCTGTCTGCCCCGCACACCCTGGGCGTTAGGGACACAGGCTGTGGAGTTTGATGGCTCTCATCCCAGAGCCTTCCTATGAGATCCGGGGACCATTACTTAACCTCTCAGTTTCCTCATTTGCAGAATGAGGTATTAGCATCCATGTCTTGGGCAGCAGTGACAAATGCATCAATGAACTGGTGAAGTGGTTGTCACGGGCCCGCGCACAGTAGAGGTCCTGCCACCAGCAGCAGGTTGCTCCTATAGCTGCCCTCCACATTCCCGACACCCTGGCGCCCAGTGAGCACCTGTCCCCTCAGCATGAGTTTCCAGTCAGACTCTGTCTGCAGACCCCTGTGTGAGCGTGTAAAGCAGGTGGGGCTCTCGGGGGTACTGATGTTTGCTTTTTGTCGTTGAAGTGGAAGGAAGGTCTCAGGGTTTTGTTCGTGCCTTCACCCAGACCTTCATCGCTATCCCTGCCAGCCATTCCAGGTGAGTGCTGTGTGGTGGGTGGGAACCCCCGTCCCAGCCTGGGCTCAGGGGTGTGGGAATGTGATGGTGCCCACCTTAGGTTTTCTCAATACTGTGGAAAGCCAGCAGGTAGATCCAAGGAGCAGTCTAGCCTAGTGGTTAAGAAGGGCATGGGCTCTGGAACTGGAATGTGGCTTCTCTCCCTGGTCCCAACACTCATTGGCTGTGTGGCCTTGGTCAAGTCACGTGGCCTCTGTGCGACTCGGTGTCTTCCTATGACAGTAGATTTCAGATTGTCCACTCCTTGGGCTGTTGTAAAGGGTAAACGTGAAACTGTCCCTGAGTTGCAGGTAAACGTCCTAATGTCATGAAGACGGTGGATAATCTCCCCAAAGGTGGGCTTGTGGGAGGGGCATAGGTACCAGCCAAGGAACCTGGGGGACACACACAGGAGGAGGGTGGAAGGAATCTGGTTGCTGAGTGGCAGTGGGAGCAGGATGGTTGTTGGGGGTGTGGGGTGGTCCATCTGTCCAGCTGTTGAGGGCCCATTTTTCCTCCAGTCTGTGCATCGTGAACGACGAGCTGTTTGTGAGGGATGCCTCCCCCAGTGAGCCTCAGAATCTTCATTCTCTATCCCAATTCCTGCTACCTCTGCCAGCTTCACACTCATCTTCTCCCCAGAGCAGCGGGAAATAGTGTGCACGTTCTCCACCTACTGTGGGATGAACCTCCAGTGGTCTCAGAAGTGAGTGCTGGGTTTGCATGGGGATAGGAGGGAGCTGGGAAGAGCAAAGGAATGATTAATGGGAAGTTGAATACAATTCATTTTCCTCGTTTATTTCAGTCATTTTACTCTGATCATTTCGATCTCTGTACATATTAAGCCACCTAGTTGTTTTGAGCTGGCAGGTGTTACTTTTATGAATTTCATGGACCCTGACCCTTTATTAACAGACAGCTGGGTGTTCCTGATACACTGTGTATGAGGTTCATTCCACTCTATATATCACAGTAAACGTGGAGGGGGGAATCATCATCAATCACCCAAAGATAACCCTTGAATGTTTTCATCTTTATTATATTCTGGAACTTTGCTTATGCAGGTGTTTACATATTTATGCATGTATTTATATTTGTATATTTATCTACAGAAAACTAGCTCTCATAATGAGAGAGAGACAGTGAGAGACAGAGAGAGAGAGAGAGGGAGAGAGAGAAAGAAAGAGAGAGAGAAGGAAACAGACAGAGGCAAAGAGAAAGAGGCTTGTGGCTGAATGGGGAAGAGGGGTCCAATTAGGGACTTTTAACTCTTCAGTGCCTTTAAAGTTGAGCAAGTGTACAAGCTAATGTGAAGGGGCCATCTCATCTCATTTTTAACTCCCTGAATTTGCCTATACATTCCTTTCTCTTTTTACCTTCTTATTTCTACTAGAGAGTTAATGAGACACCTCTAATGGAATTATATACATTTAAAATCAAATATATATTTGGTTATTAGTGATTAAGAAAATGGACAATTAAGTGTCCAAAAATGCTAGTAATTCTTGGATTTTTGCCTCTCACGGAGGCAGCAGATGGCTGAAGTCCTGCTGTGACATGGCTGGATGATGCATGATCTGAGGACCCGTGCACTGGTGACTGTGGGTCGGATCCAGAATTTCCCTATAAATATATTAACATACCAAACAGTCCAGGAGCAGCAGTTAGGCAAACACCACGCTTTGCTGCCCTGGTGCCATCTCTCACTGAGCTCACCAGGTGAGTCAAAGGCAAGCCTGTCTTCCCAGCATGGGGAACTGGATTAGGATCTGCTCAGAGGCACATTGTTGGGCAGCTCTTATGAGCTTCTGAGCCTCCCAAGAACCTAGAGATCCTTCTGACTCCAAAACTTTGAACTCAAGGCATATCAGAGAGATATTTGTTTCCTTCATAAAGATATCTGTCCTCTCATTAGGAGAAACAGTGAGGAGTGACTTTTCACATTGCCTGTCTTAGTCCTGAGGCTCAGGCAGCTTCTATTTCTGTGTCCCAACATTTAGAAGGCAATGAAATCCCACCACATGCCATATACTTTGGCCAGGCTTTCTCAGTCACCCCTCAGGACTCTCTGTGATGAAGGTTTTGTGAGTCCCATGTCACAGATGCCCAAGTCAATCTGACAGAGCCTCAGTCACCTCTCTGGATGAGTGGCAGGATGGGATGAGGTTCTATCCCTCGCCCTCTCTGGAGGACACAGAGCAGCCTTCCTTTTAGAAGATGGGCTTCCAGGGCTGGAAAAGTGGTCATTTGCTCTCCTCTGATATCGAGGCCTCTCAGGTACGCACTCAGAAAGCCCCTCTTGATGATTAAGATCATAGTGCACGTACATGGGCACGTCCATTCATTCCCTTGGAAAAGCATTCACTGTGTTCAGTTTCATGGGGAGATGAAATAGAATCACAACGGAGCTGACAACGTGTGTGTGTGTGTGTGTGTGAGACAGACTTTGTATAGGAAATTTATAAAGTCATTACTTATAGAAGTACAATATGTCAGGTAAAAATGTGGAGATGACATACCTCGGAGAGGCAGGCATTTTTTCCTTTACCTCAGAGTCCCCCTTCTCCTGTGTGCAGGAGAACTTTTGGGGATTGGGGAAGATACAGTGTCATTGTAGGAGGAAAGCCCTTCAGGGTCATGTCTGGAAGGTTCCACAGAGGGACCTTTTCCGATACCCAGAGCAAAGATCAGGGAGGTGAGCCTAAATGAAGGGGCAACTCTGGCTGCCTTCAGCGAAAAGGAAGCTGATAAGGGCATAGTCGTTCAGCCCTGGACTTCCTGAGCCGTCCCAGGTCCTTGCTGTCTGCAGCCGAGTGCTCTTGGTAAGAACCTTCCCTGGATCATGACAGGATCAGCACAGGGCCTGGCACCCAGAGAGAGCCCAGTGCTTGTCTGCTTACTTCACCTCTATTCTCTTCCTGTATTTCTTCACCCTCAGGTGGGTTCATCCCTAACTTTGTGCTAATCACCACTCCTACCATTCACATTTTGACTGAGTGGTAGGATTAATAATAATAATACTAATAAAGCCAAAACCCCCACAATAACAGTAATAAAAGATACCAACAATTATAGCACACACATGGATAAGTTACTTGCTCAAGATCGGTCAACCAGCAAGTAATAGTTCTAGCATCAAATCCTGGTCTTCTGACCCAAAAGGCCCTGCTCCTAACCTCTGCTTCTATATTGACTGTACTTCTGTGTTAAGACAGACAGAGGCCAGCACAAGGGAAGGGACTCAGCCCAGGTCCTTTGCTCAGTTGATGGGTCTGGAACTGGATACAGGTTTGATGACTCCCATGTTCTGTCTAGCTGACCTGTTCCTATTCTTTGCTCTTCTGTACTAATTCTTCTCCCTGGGTCTCAATAAAAAATTACTTCTGGTCAAACTAGAATGAAAAAAAGGAGACAGGAAAGCATGTGGTAAAAAGAAATGACGAGATGGAATCAAAGTTCACTTCCTGCTGCTGCATTTCCAGATGCCGTTTCAAATTTTCTATTTTATAGACCAAAAGAGGCAAGGTGGGCTGGGAGTAATATATCCCAAAGTCCTAGATATTCCGCATGCCAGATATTCTTTGAGGATTTTTCCTTTTCTTCTTACAACAAATCTAGAAGTAGGTACCCTTAGTCTCATTTACAGAGGCCAATCTCAGACTCACAGAGTAAGTAAATTTTCCAGGGTCAAATGTCTACCCTTTGCCCTCTACACAGGCCAATCAGCAGCTCCCATTTGGATGACACACTTCTAGGGTTTAAAGACTGATAGTGGAAAACTTGCCTGATGTGGAATGTGGGCTGTGTCATGCTCCCCACTGGGCATGAAGATGATGTTGGGGATGAAACCCTGCCCCATGGGCCAAGAGGCCTGGGTGTGGGGGCCACACAGATGGACTGACTCCTGAGATGCTGAACTAGAACCAGGAAGCAGCTCAAGCTGTTGCCCTTTGGAAAGAGAACCTGAATGGTGGGATATTGACATGTACACAACTACTATATGAAAAGGCTTTTACGTTTTATCTCCTTTAATCCTAAACTTTATTCAAGACCAGTATGTATTTATCAATGACCAGAAACAGATTTTTTTGCATTTTTTAAATTGAAGTATAGTTGATTTACAATACTGTGTTAATTTCAGGTGTACAGAAAAGTGATTCAGATATATATATATATATATATATATATATATATATATATATATATATATATAACTGAGTCCCTTCCCCTGTGCTGGCCTCTGTCCTAACACAGAAGTACAGTCATATAGAAGCAGAGGTTAGGGAGAGGGCCTTTTGGGTCAGAATGTGTATATATATATATATATATATATATATATATATATATATATACACATACATATATACATATACATATATACATATATATATATATATATATATACACATTTGTATTATTTTCCGTTATAGGTTATTACAAGATATTGAATATAATTCCCTGTGCTATATAGTAAATCCTTGTTGTTTATCTATTTTATGTGAAACAGATCAAGACAATTTATTTGACAGTTTTCTGTGTGTGTGTGTTTGTGTATGTTTCTTTGTCTCAAACTTTTTCACATCAGTTATTCATAAGCTAACTCACACCAGTCATTCCTAAACGAACTCATGCAGCTTTCTACTGAGTTCACTTAGGGGCTGGATTTCCAGTCCCAGGACTTGAAGATTCTGCACGAATTCAGAAGGATTACTGCCAGTGTGTGAAGTCTAGACATCTTGGCCCATAGCTGGAATCCATTCAGCTACCTTGCTCCCCACCAACACCACAGCCCTTTCTATCCTCCACGCTTTGCCAAGGCCCCAGTTCACTTTCACACCTGCAGTTCTGACAATGGTCACCAGGTGGCAACGCTCTCCATTTTCTACAGATTTTTCTTTCTGCCCGCACCGCTACCCACCCCCCCGCCCCAAAAAGACATCATTTTTATGAACAGAAGCAAAAAGTTTCCTCAAAGGTCTTAACTTTCCTTGAAAAATTCAGATGTGTATAAAAAGACTAAAAGGACATCTGTGTGGTTTCCATCCAGCTTCTCCTTAACTTATTCATGTGTCTTGTGTATGTACTGTGTGCCAGGCACTGTCAGTCCAATTCCTTATCTGCATCCCAACCTCCCCTCTCTTCACCTCCAGACCTGCATAACTGGAAGTGCCCACAGGAAGCAAGATGGATGTTAGTGCCCACTCCATGGGGTATGAACTCAGACTCTATTCCAAGCAAGGTCAGTCCAAGCCTGACGCTGGATCATGGCATCCAGCATCAAAACAGGAGATGATGCAGCTGAGTGGGAGAGGTTGTAGCTTGGGAAACTGTGGCACCTTTAACTCACACCCCCACCCTCTTACACAGGACTAACAGCCTATTACCTTCTCCTGACAGACCTCACTCACAGAGAGCAAAGGACCAGGCAAACAGTGTTGGTTTCAGTCTTGCTTCTTCTCATGGGCTTGAGCTAGAGGTTTTGCTTTCTCTTTGGTCCTTTGCTCTATCGGAGTGGTGCATTTCGGATTTGGTTCTGTATCTGTTTTATCTCTAAGAGGGTGGTTCTATCCATTCAGTCACCTGACAGGTCCATTTGAGGTGACATGGAGTATGATTCCCGAAATTTTTCTTCTAATCTCCCAATAACTGTTGGGGAAGAAGAAGAAAATCAACACCCCATTTCATTTTAAGGTACTTAGCATCTGTGATGGTTAATTTTATCTGTCGACTTGGCTGGGCCACAGTACCCAGATATTTGCTCAAACATTATTGTGGATGTTTCTGTCAGAGTGTTTTTGCATGAAAATAACATTTAAATTGGTGACTCTGAGTAAATCAGATTGCCCTCCATAATGTGAGTGGGCCTCATCCAGTCAGTTGAAGGATTGAATAGAACAAAAGATTCACCCTGAGCAAGGCTGAACTCGGCAGCAGATGGTTTTCAGACCTGAACTGCTACATTGGCTCTTCTCTGGGTCTCCGGCCTGCTGGGCCAGCCTGCAGATTTTGAACTTTCCAGCCTCCAAAACTGTGTGAGTCAATTCCTTCAAATCAGTCTTTATATATACATAAAGTGACTTCATTCATTTAAGAAAAGGCTAGTGCTTTGTTAGGCAGACAGGCAACTGGGTGCAAGACAGGACATGTGCCTGGCCCCAGTGGCAGACCTAACCCACTAACTCTAGGTGACTTTGGGTAAGTCACCACACTCCATCTGACCTCACCTGCCAAAGGGGATCAGACCAGCCCTATTTGGCACAACCAAGAAGACACAGATATTTACAGCTGAGTGGCAAGAGAAGCTGATAAGGAAATCAGACATCAAAGGACTCAAAATTTTAAGAAGCAGTTGTTGAAAATTCACAGAAGAGCTTTTTATACTTTGTGGAGTACCAGAAACAAGTGGAGATATTACTCAAAATGTAGATACCTCCCATTCCACATCCCTGTTTTTGAATCAGCAGACCTAGGGTGGGCCTGGGAATCTGGAATTTTAACAAGTACCCCCTGCAGATCTTAATGAGGTCATCTGAGGGCCACAGTTGGAGAAATATTGATCTAAACAGCTGACATTTGCTTAGCATTAGTTTCATGCTTGCCATGCAGACTTCTATGATATCTGGGATGTGTTTGTTAATGTAATTGCTTGAAAGTGCACTGGTCCTTCCCTCCCAACCTATGAGCACAGATTGCTTTCCTATATGACACTGCACTTAAACTCCACAATACTCCTGGGTGGTGAGGAAAGGGTAGTGACTTACCTGAAGTGTCTCAATGATGGGGCCCGAGCTCTTCACTCCTGCTCCAGGAACCTGTCTAGCAGACTCAAATCACACTTGGTTCTTCCCTATCAGCTCCTGTTTCTGGGGCTCAGAGTCTACACCCTTCTCAGATGTTCCACTAAAAGGGAGAGACAGGTGATCAGACAGCACGTGGGATAAAGAGAAAAGTGAGAGGATGGGAAAGCACATGAGACAGAGGGGAAGGGGTGAGGATGTTCTGCTCGTCCCCACTCAGTTCACTCGAAGCTGTGCAGTGATGCTCTGCCCCTCCCCAAGCTCCACCACACCACCCCCTCCACACACAGCAGTGACACTGAAGCTGTCACATCATGGACATGTGGGCTTATCCCTGCTTGTGTCACATGTCCAAGTGTTCTCCCTGGAGGTCATGCTGTTATGGTAATGTCAGAAGCATCACATTGACAGAATAAAGGAGGCAATGCTGCATTGGAAAACTAACATTGCAGAGGGCCTACTAGATTCCACACACTGTAGGTTGTTATTTTTAGACTTTATTTAAATCCTCAAAGTAATGCTCTGAGGTGGGCATCATCACTTCCTTTCTACACACGGAGAACTAGTCAGCTCAGACAGCAAAGTACATGCTCAAAGAAGTCTAGAGAGGTATCAAATGGACACAAAAGCTAACTTGAAAGGGCTAATGCTAGCCAATTCTGGGGCAACTTGAACATCAAAATAAATAAGTATAGTAACAGATAGTGTTAGAGAAGGCAGATAGCTAGATATGAGCAGAGAAAGGGGGACACAGACCAAATGGCAGGAATTGGGCAGAAAGGAGGGGCACAAGCCAAATGCAGGAAACCACACATCATGTAAGCACCAGGGGGCCCTGGGCAGAGAAAGAAAAGCAGGAACCTTTGGGCTGATAAGGGGTCATACCTTTTGGGGTGATGAGTGGCCTGGAGACTAACAAAGAAAGGTGAGAAGCGGCAGGAATTTCCAGTGTCCAAATGTAACCTTTTGCTCATTATGCCCTCATTTCAATAAAATTTGCCTTGCAGATTAGAAGTACCCATCATACACGACCGCCATGACACTTCCTATCCAGACTAAATAAGGCCAAAAATCCCTCCTCCCTTTGGGAAGGTGGAGTTGGGATGATAATCAGGGAATACAAACCCAGAGCTTTCCCTCCTCAGTGAATATTCCACCCATTCATTTTTACACCCTATGTAACTAACTTGCCAAAGAAACACAGGGCAGCCGCCCACCTGAGCCTGCCCACTCTCCCCTTCAGAGTGTACTATCCATCCTTTAATAAATCCTCACTTTACTTTTTTTTACTCACTATGTCTTGTCTCTGAATTCTTTCTGGGACGGGACAAGAACCTGGAATACTGGTTGCATCTACCAGCAACAATAGTAATGCTCTGGGACAAATAGGAATCTACAAGTCATGTTAACATAAATAGATACTTGAATAAATACATAACTACATAAATCTTAGAGGGGAAGGGAAAGGTCTACTGCATAATCAAATGCCAACTAATAAATCTAGAAGGAATGACAGAATTAGAAAAGCTACACTTGACCACTATCAGAGTAACAACTAATTCAGGAAGAATACTGGAGAGATGCTCAGTCAGCATCAAATCAAAGAGCAGTCACTGAGTCACTATGGCAACCACGCTTGCCAAGGAAGTTTGTGAACAAACAATCACCACCTTGTTTTGGCTTCTAATATGCATTAGGATCTGTATGGGACAGACATGATGTGCAGTAATTAACCTCCAGTATTTCTCAAAATAAATACTCTTAGCAGCTTTACTGATATACACATACACACATATATACATGCAAATATACATACATCCCTCCTACATGTCTGCTCTGTCCCATGCTCTCTGCTACCACTCAGATTCTCAGGAATTCACTGAAGTGGATTTGCAGAGGGGTAATGAAGGAAAAATCCACAATTCAACAGATTCAATTCTAATCACATCTATTAAGTTGAAAGGACCATAACTATTTTCTTTTAGTGATTGATTTTTCTGTAGATGACCAGTAGAATTGTCTCTGGGACATTTTCCAAAATCCCTGGATTGGAAGACTCAGTATTGTTAAGATAAAAATTGTTAAGATGGAAATTCCCTACACTTACCTGTAGATGCAATACAATACCAACTAAAATCCTGGTGGTATGTATGTACATATGTATGTATGTATGTATTTTGAAATTGATGGCTGAATATAAAACTTATGTGCAGATGCAAAAAGACCTAGATTATGAAAAACAACTAAAAAGAATAAAGTTGGAGGATGAACACTTCCTGATTTCAAAACTCAGTATAAACCTTCAATAATCAAGACAGTCTGGTATTAGCATCAAGGTAGGCAAATAGATCAAAGGAACAGAATAAAGAGTCTAGAAATAGATCCACACATATATGGACAACTAATTTTTATAAAAGATTCAAAAGCAATGCAGTGGAGAAAGGACAGTGCTGGGACAAGTGGATATTCATACGCACAAGTAGAAACTATGATCCATATAATTGTACCATATGCAAAAGTCTACTCAGGATGAATCATGGGCCTAAATATAAAATCTAAAGCTATGAAAACACAGGAGAAACATAGGAGGAAATCTTCCTGATCTTGGCTTCAGTGAAGATTTATTAGATGTCACACCAAAACCACAGTCCATAAGTGAACACATTGATAAATTAGACTGCATCAAAATTAAAAACTTCTCTACAAACCACACTGTTGAGAGAATGAAAAGATAAGCCACTGAAAGAGAAAAAATTGCAAATCATGTATCTGATAAAGGATCTGTATCCAAAATATAGAAAATCTCTCAAAAGTCAATAACAGACACTCCAATAAATGAATGGGCAAAAGATTTGAACCAACACTTCACCTAAGAAATTATATAAATGGCAAATAGGTACAAGAAAAGATGATCAACATCATTAGTCAACATGGAAATGTAAGTCAAAATTATAATGAGATATTACTACACCCCTGTGAGAATGGCCAAAATTAAAAATACCGATCATATCAAACACTGACAATATTGTGGAGGATGGACAATATTGTGGAGGATACACTGCTTGTGGGAATGAAAAATGGTACAACCACTTCAGAATAAGTTTGGCAATTTCTTACAATGTTAATCTTACATCTACCATATGACCCAACCATTGAACCCCTAAGTATTACCCCTACAGAAAGAAAGCATGTGTCCATGTAAAGTCTTAAACACAAATGTTCATATCAGTTTTATTTAAAAGAGCTTCATGTTGGAAACAATTCACATGTCCATCACCAGGTGAATAAAACCAATTGTCATATATCTACATAACAGGAAACTACTTATACAGGCAACAGGTGGATAAATCTAGAAATAAGTAGGCTAAATGAAAGAAGCTAGAAAAAAGGAGTACATTCTGTACAATTCCATTTACACAGAATCATAAACAATGAAATTAAGTAATAGTGACAGAAGTTCAGTGGTTTCCTGGGAACACAGAAGGTACGAGGTGGGGGAGGTTGGAGACCAGAGACATGTGGATGGGGAGATTACAAAGAGGTATGAGGAAGCTTTTTCGGGTGATGAATATGTTCATTATCTTGACTGTAGTGTTGGTTTCATGATGTACACATATACCAAACTTTATTTAAAAATTTTTATTGAAGTTTAGTTGATTCACAATGTTGTGTTAGTTTCTGGTGCACAGCATAGTGATTCAGTTACATACATATGTGTTCTTTTTCATTATAGGTTATTACAAGATATTGAATGTAATTCCTTGTGCTATTTATTAGGACCTTGTTATTTATCTATTTTATATACAGTAGTTTGTATTATACCAAGTCTTATTAAGACATATACTTCAAATGTATGTAATGTATTGTATGCCACTCATAGGTCAATAGAGCATTTAAAATATACTTGAATTTTTCTAAGTCTTTAATGCAATTAAAATAACTGGGAGAAAGATCCCATCAATATGCTCTTCCCTTATTAATAGGTGCACACCATGTCTTCCCAAATTGGTCCACACCACATATGACCACAATAGAAATCATCATTTGCGATGAAGTATATAAAAATATTTAGTGAAAGCTGGTGCACATGTCCTTCTGAAGTACAGAACTAAAAATGTTATTTCTTGCAAAATAATCATAATATTTTAGAATATCTGGTAATTTTAGGGAACATGGCTGAGTATTATTATAATAGGGAAGCTCCAGAGTAATTATGATTTTTGAAAACACTGAATTCTTATAACTGAAATTTTAAACTAACACTTAGAAACTTTCTGGCACTTAAACATTTCATTATACAATGGATAAAAATATGGTGAGCAGGGAAGAAACCATGTTACAATCACAAATTGCTAAGAAAACAATCTATCTAATTGCATATTTCAATACCCATCTGAGAGATACATGGGAATCACTAATATTTAGACAGTCAGAAAATATGTACGTAAATTTACTGCAAATGCATATTAAACATCAAGTTCCTCTCTCAAGCTATAGAAGTCATCGCTTTTGCACAAATAAAGCATTTCTAAGATGGGCCTCAGGACTACTAACAAGTAGCTGCTGATGGAATGACATTCTACCTGCTAAACCTCTTCTCCCATGATGAGATCAAAGCAGTTTCTCTACTTCTAGGCTAGTTTGTGAGCCTCACCGGAGCTATCCCACAACATGTTTTGTTCAGATCTATGAACTCACTTCAGTCAGAAGTCATATGCCACTAAAGATGTGAAGTGTTGGGGTCTCCTGGAAGCCGCTGCCCTTGAACCTGTAGTAGGAGCCTCAGGAGCCATCAGGACACAGATCCTCAGAACCTGCCTCCTTCAGACACTTGATATGAGCTGGGCCACCGGCATGAGGAGCTTCACAGGAAGAGACAAATTCAGCAATCACTATGCTTTACTGCTGTAACTGTGTGCCTGGCACCATGCTAGGCACTGGGTTAGTGACAATGACACTCATACGATTAGTTAGTGATCCTAACAACCAGATGTTACAATGGGCTTCTCATCAGGGCCTTTTTCTTCTCTTTTCCTCATCTATCCCTTCACAACAAAGTTGAAAAGGAATAAGCAATGGCCTGAATTCATACGACGTTCATGATCCTGCAGTAACCACAGGGCCATAGACTTACTCCTCTGTTATCACTGAACGTTCACACCGATCCTGTGGGTAAAGCATTCTTAGCCCCATTTTACAGAAGGGGAAGCTGAGGCTCAAAGAGAGTCATTACCTGTCTCATTTCCCGCGCCCCTGCCTTTAGAAGGAAAGTGACCCCAGGACAACCCTGAGGCAGGACACCACACTCACTGGTGCCCGGAGTTGGGGGGTGAGCACCCCAATGTCTTTACGTACAAGACAGCCGGGCACCGAGTCTCAAAGCAGGAAAGGGAGACTTGGATGTGGGTCCCTTTGCCTCCCCACACCCCAGGGCGGCTCATCCCCCACTGCGGGGACCTACACCCTCAGCTGAATCCCAAATACCAGGAGGCGGGGCCCGCTCTTCTCGTCAGACCATCTCAGTCTGTGTAGAAAAGTCGTCACGGTCGCCATATTGACGTCAGGTTTCTATGGCAACCGCGACGCGCAGGCAGGTCTGCCCACGCCGGAAATGCCTCCTCAAGCTCCTCCACCCCCTGGATTTCGCTGAAAACAGAGGACCTTTGCTCTTCAGACTGCCACCAGAGAAAGCAAACGAATTAGAGGTATTAGCCTGGGACCCCGGAAATTGGCGGATTCTGCCCAGGTTGATGGGGAAAAAAATGTCCCTGTCGTCAGGAATATGTTTACTTTGAAGAGACAGGAGGGAAGTATGATCAGTATACAGAGACACAGAAAGATATGCTAGGGTTCTTGGAGATGAGCTAGCCCTCAGAGGGCTAATAGCAGTTAGCCATCTGTGGTAGAACATTAAGAAAATGTCTATAATCATGTGATTGAATGATCTAGGAACTCGGAAAAAATGTCATTTAAAGAAACATTTAGAGGTGCCAGGGAGGCAGGCCTAGAATAGTATAATCATTTAATAGGCAGAAAGAAATCTAGTCAACTGCCCATACAATTGATTTCTGTTGGAGAAATTCTTATTCTCCCTTCCTGATATGTCCTCCCATGAGGAGGGACACCCCAAGTGGGGCATGTTGGGAAAATGAGATGATCAGCTTGACAATACAAAGCTGGTAATACCTCATGTTGGCGGAGTAAAGGGGAAAAAGACCCTGGCATACACACTGGTACCAAATGGGTGTATTCATTTTGTCAGGCACATATTATTATGTCTTAATAACTCGAATGGCCTTTGATACAGACATCTTATTCCCACCAACAAGAAAATTTCTGATGAAGGTTTAGAAAATTATGCCAAGGTGGTTCTGATTTGCCATCTGGTTAAGGGAGCCTGCCTGAGAGGGCAGGTCGGGAAATATGAGTTTCTTGTTCCAGATAAGATATTCAGCTAATATTTGTGGAGCAAAATGCATCACTTAGCTGAGCATTACATTCTTCAAGTTAGTGGCTGGATTTAATATTCAGGAAAACCCTAGTAGTGAGGTATGGCTATCTTGTATTTATGACATCTAAGACAAAAAAGCATGGGCTCCACACCGGAAACAGATACTAAAGAGGCTTTTCCCCAAGCTCACTGCCATAGCTTTGGGATACAACCTGGCAGCCTGGGCATCTTTGGTTGTTGGTGACAGATCTGTACAAAATGTGTCAGGACACATACTGCTGAGGTGGTCATCTCTGTTCTCCCTGTGTTTACTTTCCCTGCAACAGGGAGCCAGGCTTGCTGCATTTTCCCCTTGCCTGCAGGGAATTTTGTGACAGGGCTGAGAGCAAAAGCTGTCTGATGCCCATGTTTCTTCCATCTTTTGTAAAATCTTAAATTCACAGTAAGGATTGGGCTTCTTTTACCTTCTGAGAGCCTGGAGAGGGAGAGGAAGGGAGATTTCTCCCACCCAGGGATGAGGCAGAGATTTACATGTCCCTCCAAAAGTAGGGACCTACCACTGCTTTGTCCGTATCAATGCTTCTGGGTGGTCCATCAAGGCTGGGTGACCAACAGTGAGAGATTTCCTCCTTTGGATCAGGGAGTCAGGGGGCCTGAAGACACTGAGTTGGCTGTGTTGATGATTCAACCCTGAGCAGAGTGGACAGATATGTCATGATGGCAGGGGTCTCCCCTCCACTGCCTCAGGAAGACAAAGTCCCATATGTGAAACTGCAGTGTCAAAGAGTATGAACATTGAATAGTTTTAGTATTTACCATTTAGTTGACCTTTACAATCTTTTTATTAGTATTTAGCACAAAAAACCATGAGACAAGAGTACCCAGTTTTGCAGATCTGAGTACACGACGGGTTTTACATTTTTCTTATTTGCTAGTCTGATATTGTGGTATTAGAATGTTAGATCATTTTAATTCTTTCTTATTTTTCCCTATAAATGGCATATTTCACACTTGTACCCCAGAAAATGCCCTGGAAAAATTCCAGAGTTTGAAAATAAAACCTGATCAGTGACTCTGTGTTTATGCTGCATCCTCTTTAAGTGGAAAATGTGGAGCTACAAGAACTCCTTACACTGCTGGGGGATGACAGAACAATCTGTGTGTTGCTGTCATTTGCAATTTCCCTCCATACTTGACTGTGTTTTCCACGTTGTCTATAGTGAGTGTGAATTCCTGTTATGGTTATGAACAAAGCCCATAAACTTATATCCAATGAATATGACAAGGCCTGGTGAATTGGTAGGAAGAGCAAAGGTTTCAGTTTCAGAAGACATGGGTTCCAGCCTGGAATTAGCCAAGGAGTAGGAGCATGACATGGGGCAGCGTGTGACCTTAAGGTCCCAAGCCTCAAGTTTGCCATTCAGGAAGTGAGGATTCTTTCCTTCATAGGGTCCTTGTCAGGAATTATTGAAATCACAAGGTAATGAAAGTCACACAAGTGCTTTGGCCTCAACCAGGCCTGAAATCTGAGGCTCAGTTTCCTCATCTGTAAAGAATGAATCACAATGTGGAGCTTGGAGTTATGTCGAAAGGATTAAATGTTATATGATTAAAAGGAAACCCAGTGTCATATTAAGCACACAATTAGTAAGAATATAAAAATGATGACATCTTATCAGGGGGTTAATGAGCTGTCTGTGGAAAAACTCTGCAGTTTCATTGCTGAACTGACTCGTGTCCCCAGTGCCCTGCTCAAAGGTGGAAGAGAGAATTTTAGATGAATATTCAGATAAGATATTTGAAAACTTCAGTGTCTTCAGTCCATTGTGCGATGCTACAGCCTATGAAAAATTTTGAGCTCACAGTCTTTGGCCCCCTTTCCCATGAAAAGTGTATCTGGAGATGGTAAAGGTGGTGGAGTCACTAGATGCCCAGTGGTAGTCAAACCAGTAGCGTATGCCTGAGATTTCTCACATGAAGTGAAGTTTCAGCTGAGATCTGAGGCTAAGTCAGCAGAAGAGGAGAGGGTGGACACTAGCCAGATGTAACAGGAAGGAAATACCCTGTACCTGGGTCATCCTTTTAGAGAATCCAGAGTGGAAATCCCTTACCCAGCAGTTTGTCCTGCTGGGAAAAGCTTTGTGAAAGTTATTGGGACAATTGTAGAATGGACCTGAACCCCTTCTGCCCTTGTTACTCTCACCTCAGGCCTATAATATCCTCCAGCCCTCTAAAAGGAGTCTAATATTATTACTATGATTTCTGTCTGTGAAACCATAGACAAGAAGAAAATCCCTAGCTAAAGCAATTTGGGCTTGATTTTATTTTACATGTTCTTTCATCGCTCATAGTGCAAAGAAACTTTTAATAGATTTTTCTTTCCTTTTCCCAACTAACATTTCTCATAGGAGGAAATTCAGAAATTGGAGGTCCAGGACATCTAGTGAACACACTGTCAAGCAAGAAATGCAGAAGGCTGCAAGTAAGAAAAGGAGTTTTTACTTAGGATCTTACAAATTGCAATTTGGGAGGCAGTGATTCGAGTAGCAACTCAAATGTGCTCGAGGGAAATAGAAAATGGCAGGAGTTTATAAAGGCAACAGATAAAGACATCAGAGAAGTTATATTGGTTATCTTTACAGAACTATGATTAGTGTCGACAAGCATTGTCAATTGAGGCACCAGATTGTTTGTATCCAATCCCCAGGGAATAAAGAAAACAAGTTCCAGTTGGTCTCAGGTTGGCTGGGTGAGAAGTTTATGTTGCCTTCCGTGGTCGAAATGTGTAAGTTCTACTTCCTCATTGTCCTCCTAGCTCCATTTTAGATCCCTTTGACACAAGTGATGCCATTTTGTTGTTCATGGTCCACAAGTATAGAAGGGCAGCTTGGACATCACTCAGCAGGAAGCCTTGGGAGGATGGAGAGAACAAAGTTTAAATCAGTGAAATTTCTGGAAGATTTTGTGGCAAATGAAGCATTAAGGGTGAGTCAGAGCCCATGTACATTAAGACTAGTGAGAAGAACGTTTCTTCAGGCTCCACCTCCCAACTGTGACAGGAAAGCTATATGTGTGTGTGATTGAGAGACAAAGTACTGTGAAAAAATATATAGATTTGATATATACACTTAATTCACATACATGCATATTATTTTTGTAATGAAACTCCCAACTAGGTATATACTACTAATGGTAAACAAAATTATATCAATGATTTTTCTGATTTCAAATGACTATCTTTATGTCAAAAACTAGTGAAGTGTAAGAATGAGTATTTATTAGAGAACATATTTTTCATCTTGTTAGATAGCAAGATATACATCCTTGGTACTTTAGTTTATATTCCCCAGATATATTTATCTGTGTACAGTACTATATAAACAAGTTTACATGAACATATATAGTCTTCTAAATTTTGCTCACAATATGTATACACTGCTCTTCATGTTATATACGTGTTTATATGCCTATGTAAATATATGTACATGTTTACATACATTTGTAATTGTTTTTCTATTTGTTTAATCTTTATATGTTTGCAATGCATAATTCTTATTTAAGTTATCTCAGTAGACTTTGAATGACACTTTTACTAATCAGATTAATTTACATACTAGTATATTAGAGATTTGCCTATAAAATATTTTTCCTATAATTTGCATTCCTTTATATGTGACGTTTTTCTTTGGGATAGGCAAGGGTTTTTCCTAACTTCCCTTCAATTTCTATAAATTTGTAACAGAGTTAAAAGGCTTTTGAAGGTCACATACCTGTTTTTAAATTCCCCTGGTGTCAATGTCATGCTGGTAGGGTACTAGTCAAACAACCCTCTCCTCCATGTCTTGGTCTTGAAGATGATGGAGAAGAAATTCACTGCCTTAAGACTGGAGGCCTGGATATAGGGCCACAGGGGCTGAACTGTTCTGGGGGGTTTGTGTGGGGCTCAGGTGAAGCAGAGGAAATTAACCTCCATGGATGGATGGAAATGATCACTTACAGAATTAATTTAGGCCAGAGGCACTTTACATGGTATCTCTTATAAGCAAACACATATTCAAGTATTTTCTCCTTTACTCACAAACGTAGAATTTGGCCCAAAGCTCTTTTCCATTGTGCCCTGAAGTCATCAAGGCTTTGAATCTTGAATTCCAGGTGGACTAGTATTCGATGCAATCTAAGTATTATTCACTTTTCATCATAACTGTGCTACTTTTAAATTTTAAAAAATTCATGAAAACTAAAGGAATTTTTGTACTGTGAAAAGAAAAAAATGAAAAGATTGAAAATCTGGGGGACAATATTTCAAACAATGTTGCAGATTTTGTGCTCATGTGCAAGAACAAGATATATTTTTGTTAATCAGTAGGGGTAAAGGGGCAAAAGATAACCACAAATAGTTCACCTAAAAAGCAAAATGCTTCTTCAATAAAGATCTGGAAAGATGCCAAACCACAAACCTGAAGAAACTAAAATCTGAAGATGTCATAATAAGTAAAAAAAATCCATTTGCAGAAAATTACTTATGTAACTACAAGTTTTAAAAAGGATATATCTAGAACTGCATACCTACAAAAATTCTTTAAGGTATTATACACATTACCTAAAGAGAAACACATCTGGAAAATGTGCACCTGTCCTTTTACATTGGATTTCTTGGGTATCTGTCAGTCATGGTGAGGTGATCATATAACTGCAAGGTGCAGAATAATTTCACTTTGTAAGTGTACATTTCAATATTTAATATTTTGTGATTAGGCTAATTTGTTGAGAGGTATACTTGAAAATACCTAATACCCCACTGACAAAAAATTTCACGTATATTTGCCATGTTATCAAAATGTTCACATGATATTCTTTTATAAAAATTTAAAAAATTCAACTTTTGACTTCACAGTTTATCTGTGTGGTGTGTGCATTTCTGTCTTACATTTCTTTTACCCAAAATGTTCACAATCTCATATGCAGATTTTTCTTCACCTTTCTCAGTGACTGGACTTCTTCTCTCGGGGCATAGAGATCCAGGAAGGGATTGTGGACAAGGGGTGGAAGATTCCAGGAAGTAGTGAGAAATTCCACAATGTTCTGGCTGATGCGCTGGAGCCCAAGCTCCTCCTTCCTTCCCTCTGCCTTGAAACCTCTCTGGTCCTGAACTTTCGGGGCTACAATTCTGGCTCTGACCACTAGGGGCATCTAACTACATAAACACATTTTTTTAAAGCATTTTTTTTTATTGAGTTCTAGTCGTTTTGCAATGTTGTGTCAAATTCCAGTGTAGAGCACCATTTTTTTAATTAAGGAAAATACATGATTTGTTTTCTTTCACTGTCATTAGAGTGAGCCACAAAACTCTGTTATTTCCTTTACATTCTCCAGGACTGTTTTTTTGTTTTTTGTTTTTGTTTTGGTATTATCTGTCTGAGATGGGCTAGAGTTAATTCCAGCCATTAACTCTTTTCAGAAAATTCTGTTACTATGTGCTAACTTAAGAAACTCCCTCATATTACAGCAAGAATTTAGTAAAGCTGTGCATGGAGAAGTCGACCCCACTCCATGAAGCTCAATTCCAGTCTCTGTTCCTTCAGGTAGCATCTCAATGACTCTAGACAAGTTCTGGCACTTCATTAAGTCTCAGCAACATTAGAAAGCTAGTGTTTCGACTATCAGGGTCTCCTTGTGAGGAGTACATGAAAGAACAGATGCAATGTAGCAAGTATAGAGCCTGGCCTACCTCTGGTACTCAGAGTTCTCTGGATTTGCAGAATGAAGGAACACAATGTAATGCAGTTGATATAGTCTGGCAGTGTTCCCTGTGTTTGTAGCCACAAGCACCTGGATTGCCTAAGCCTCTTGACTCTAGTTGGCCTCATCTGCAAGGTTATTTCAGATGGAAACACTTTTCTGGGTGTTGCCTGGTAGCAAATTCAGGGGGCAGTAATTACCGGAAGTTAGCTCTTCTCTGGCCCCCAGGGATCTCCTCTCTATGCCCCTTGGGGAAGAAACTTCCTGTTTGGACTCCATCTTGTTTGTCTGGTTCTGACAAGGTGGTTAGGGGCCGGCTCGCAACTTCCTCTGAAGTCGTCTTTAATATTCTCGAAACCTTTAGCTCCAGACCCCAAGGATTCTCTTCACAAGCAACCTGTGAGGACAGTGGTGACAGGTCACTGCCTTCAGGCCACGCCATGGGTGAGTTGGTCAGCATGATGTCTTGTCCTGATCCCCACAGGGCACGAGGGGTTCTGGGTTCCCTCCCCGACCCAAACCCGCAAGACACCCACCTACCCACCTCCCTTTAGAGAAGGGGTGGAGAGGGCCCAGACTGACTACTTTTCACTCCCCTGAGGAAATGGGCCAAGAGGGCTCTGGCACACCCACGCTGGTTCTGGACACCCCCCCCCCCCGCCCGACCCTCCCCTCCCCGCCCGCCCACCCAGCCACCCGCGCCATGGAAGTGGTCACGGGTGAGGTGAATTTTTGTCCCTGGTTAAGAACAGGCCTGAGTTATGTGATCTTCTCTGGCCTAGTGTGTGGAGAGTGGGGAGGGTCACCTAGGTGAGGGGTGGAGTTGGTGTAAACTAACAGTTTTGGGATTTGTACTAGAGGTGGGGGAGGGGCAGGAAACCCACCGTTACATTGACTCTTACAGTAACTAGTCAGGATAAATTGTATTAGTCCACAGAGGCTTCCTAAGGCTTGGTTTATTGCCCGGCATACAATCTATTCTCGAATGTTTGATGAATAGTTGTTATTGTGCATTGTTCTATGTCAAATACACTTGTTAATTTATTTAAGTCACATTTAAAAATGTCCCTCTGAGTTTCTGTCTGCCATTTTATGTGTCACTCAGTGAGCTGTCTTAAAATTTCCCACTGTGACTGTGGATTTGTCCATTCTCGATTTATTTCTGTCAGTTTTTGCTTTGCCTATTTTGGCTCTGTTTTAAGATATGCATAAAAATTTACAATTTTGTATTAATATCTTCCTATTGCATTGATCTTTTATCATAAGGAAACCTCTCTTTCTCATAATTTTTTTTCTTTTAAGTGTACCTTTTCTTTCACTAATATGGTTATAGCAGCTTTCTGTAGGTTAGTGTGGAAAAGATAGACATTTTGTGATTTTTTTAATTTTCAAATTTTCTAGATGATTTAATTTTGCATGTGTCTCTTATTTTAAGCAGCATTTGATGGAAGGTTTCTTGTCCATCTGATAATATCTTTCTATTTGGAATACTTAGTCTGAAACTTTCAAAGTAAAAATAGGTGTAATTTGATTTACATATACTATATTACTGTATGTTAATTTTTACCTCTCCTAATTCCTTTTCCTTTCCTTTCTTTTGAAATGATTAGTATTTTGTAACTATTAAATTCTTACTTCATGTGGATAGATATTTAAACATTCTTTGCAATTCTGGTAGTGTTTACCCTTCAGATTTCAATGTACCTTTGTTTTTTCTCCATCTACTGTAAATTAGTTATTTAAAACTACTCAAACTTTTAAGGGACCTTGAAACACTTTGATTCCATATACTCTCTCCAAATTTATTGTCATGCATTTTAATTCTATACATATATATTTAAACTCCCAGAAGAAATTGCTTTCACTGTGTTATATAGTCAATACACATTTAAATTTGCCTATGTATTCATAAATATCATTAGTCTTTCTTTCCTGTATCTGTGTGCCTACACCTGGGATCCTGTTTCTTCTGCTCAAAGAAGAACCTGTAATAATTTTTCAGTTTGAGTCCTCTGGTCACAAATATTCCTAGTGTTTGTTACATGATGATGAAATGAATGTCTTCTCTTTAGGAATGTTTTTCCTTGAAGCATATTTCTTCTCCTACTGATATCGTTATGCTGACTTGCTATCTTGTTACTTTCAGAAATTTCTCAAAAGGTCTCTTCTAATACTTCTTCTCTACTGTTCCCTGTCCTTTCTGGGACTCACATTAACCACGTGTTAAGTATGTTCACTACATCTCCTTTGATTCTCTTTCCCTCACCTTTGGTATTCTCCAGTTATGTCTCTTCAGGCTTCATTCTGGATCTTTTTGTCAGACTTACCTTTCATTTCTCTAATTCTTCCGTTAGGCAGGTGAATCACCTCTGACCCTTGAGCCGTCACAGCACAGACTTCAGAGTAGATTCTACTGCCCCCTCCAAGCAGAGGAGAGATTTGAGAGTTAAAAATGAACAACCACTTGTCCCAGGTCACCCAGGTCTGAACAGGGCAGAGCAGGGACTAACATCACAGATTAAACTCTAGATCCAAACCCTTTCTTCTGTGCTTGTTCTCTTCTTGACCATGAATGCTCCCCACCTCTCATCTCCCGAGAAGTGGAACTTCTATTTAATTATAAAAATCAGTGATATTTCTTCATTAAGCATGATATTCCCGAAGGACTCTTATATTGGGACCATCGATATGTTGTTCTCAATTTCAGAGCCCACTGACCAAGGGAACCCTTTACAAAGAAGAGTAAGATGCTGGGATACACACCGAAGGAGATGCAACGAGTGGCTTGAACCAGTCACTTCCCAGCAGCGGCAGGATAAAGATTCAGTAACAAGTGATGCTCACATGAGCACTCAAGGAAGATAGTAAGTGACCAGTCAGAATGGCTGATGTGGACCAACCAAGGAAAAATAAAACCCTGTAGTTAAATATGTCATTCTTCTCTCCAACCTGGAAGAGTGAGGAATGACAGGATCAGGTTCATGATCAAGTAAACTTTATTGTAGCTCTGGTATCATTGGGGAAAATGTTTACAAGACTTTCTGAGCATATATGGACCCCTTTCTTGTCTCCACTTCCCCACAGTGCTCCCTATGCCATTCCACCCTCTCATCAGAGAGGCAATTTTCAGGAAGGAGACCAAGCTCATGTTAACATGGAGACAGAGCAGAAGCCTCCAGAGAGAAGAATGGAGAGAAGCAGGCGGGCTGAGACCATGGGAAGCTGGTTCAAGATCACAGTGAGTGTCCTGACTAAATGGACCTAATACGTAGAAGAAGGTGAACAGAGGGAGTTGTGTTGGAATCGGGTAGAGATGGTATGAACTTTTCTGGGGCAGAGGAGTTGGTTATGTGTCTTGTTATTATTAGAAGTTAACATCCTAGACCATCTAAGAGAAGATTCAGAGAAGCAATATGAAGGGAACAGACTGACTGCAGGGAGCATGGGAGAGGTTGTCTAAAAGCAAAGGAGGAAACTACTGTCAAGATGGAGCAACTTCATACCACAAAGCTCAGTTTGGCTCAGGCTGAGTGTGGGAGGAGGCTGCGTCTCTGGGGTCCTTGTCAGAGGGGCAGGCCAGGTCTGCCTTAGGTAGGGTCTCTTGGAACTTTACAAAAAGAAGTACGTGTTAAGCATATTAAGTTGATTATTTCAAGAAAAGTGTTTGAGGGGAAGAAACGATATTTAGAAAATCCACATGTGGTACAATAACAAATATCGACCTAGCGTAAAAAATTATTTAAAGCTTGAAAAAAAAAAGTCTGAAAGGAAGACCTGGTTGGGTCTTATCTTAAACTTATATTCTATTGTATCAATTTCCTCTCCCATTTTTCTCTTTGCCCCCCAGATTCCATTTGGCATAAAATATGAGGAGAAGTGGCTGCTGAATTTGATTCAGAAGTACTGCAGTGTCCCCTTCACTCCAGTTGAAGTAAGAGAGGACGTCGAGGCCAATGAGAGGAAACGGGGTAGATGGATGGTCCAGATGAGAAATGACTCTGGTCTCATATTGTCTTTCTCTTGTCACTCCCCGTAGTTTCATTATAAGCAAATGCAGGCCCAGTTCTTTGTTGAGAATGCCAACGTTGCCTTTGCTCTGAAGAATGTCAGTGGCAAGATTTGCACTGAGAACAATGAAAGGGTATGTGTCAAGGGCACCTGGGAGCAAGAGGGCAGGGCAGGGGCATGGTCTTGCTTGATCCCAAGGCTCAGATTTCTGGTGCTTACCCAGCCCCTCTTATGCTCCCTGCAGATATCTGTCTTTGTTGACCCCTGTGATGCACCGTATTCTATGCAGAAGGAGCTGCAGTCAGAAAAGGTGGAGCAGATAAAGGTAATGCAGACTCAACACAAGTTCTGCCCCACAGCCAGATCCACCTATTGCTCCCCGATCAACACCTCAGACTCAGAGCCACTGAACCCCGTCTTTAACTCTGCAGCTGACCATGAACAAACTGTTTGATGCCTCCCAGGCATTTCTTAACAGCCAGAGACTCTGCTTTGGATCTGGTATGGCTATAGCAGTAATCCCAGGGCAGGTGAGGGCAGAGGGGTCTGCCTGAGAAAGACCTTCGGGATCGTAACTCTGGGAGGGGTTGGTGCAGGCAGGACCCTCTCAGCTTTCTGTTTCCCTCCTGTTGGCTTCCTGGAGGCTTGATGACCTGTAATGTTGAAATGCCACGGAATCCGAGATATCGCATGCCTGCCCCTCTGCAGATCCGTGGAGAGAACATGCCCAAGGTGAGGACTTAGGCCCAATGTTGGGACTGATGGTGAGGGTGGGACAGATTAGGCAGAAGAGGCAGATTGGCCTCAAACATCCCCTGTTGGGGTCCTCACTCTCTTTCTCCATCATAGATTTTGTCCTTGGATTTGAGCAACAAGAGACTCTGCCAGCTGGGTGGCCTGTCTGATGCTACACAGAATGCTTCTGACATCAAGAATTTGAACGTCTCCAGTAGTGAGGTGAGGTGTGGTACCCAGATCCCTCTTTGAAGAGGAGATGGGAGGGCTCATGGGAAGGTGACAGAGGAAGCGAAGTGAATTTGTTGGAAAAGGAAGGGACGACTGGGGGTGCAGTACCATCCTGGCTCTCTTTCTCTGGTTCATGTGGTTCCTCCACATAATAATAGGTAAAGTCTTCAGGGGAGTTGGACAAGGGCCAGAGATTGGAACCAGAACTTATTTGCACAGACAGAAACACCCTGTGCACCACCTTTCCTGATAAGTCAACCAACATAAGGTCAGTTGTACCGTCTGTCATTTCTTGGGAGCCTGAGCTATCCCTGACAGTGCCTGTTTGCAAGAGGCAGCAGTCCTGATCCTGTGGGAGGGCCACAGGTTCTATGCTCTCCTCTCTGTGTCCTTCATCTGTGCTTAGAGATCTCTTTCCCTTCTTCTGATCTGCTCACTTGTTCTGATCTGAGGTATGTTTCCCACTTCTCTGTACCCAGCGTTCTCTAATATGCCACCCAAGAATGTCGTAGGGGAAGCAGGACCCCCTCTCCTCACCAGGACCATGAGTCAGCAGCCTTGAGCCAGATGCTGGTGCCCTGGACTGAGAAGAGTTCTCCAGCCTAGATCCACATGCTGAGACAGGCCTTCCTCTTTCATGCTTAGAGAGGGCTTTCCTCCCCTGTTCTGAGAGAGGCTCTTCTTCCCTTGAACCAAATGGGTCTCCCTACTTGTCCAAGGCTGACTTGATCGTTTTCCTGCCCCATATTGAGTGTAAGGACATGGTGGCTCCTGTCATGACATCCATTACTTTGGACTAATGCCAGGAGCTGGGCCCTTTTTGGGGGAAAAGGCAGGATTCCTGAGTTAAGGGGCCAGAAGTTGGCCGCAGACAGTGAGCAGAGGGCTTCCCGAGGGGAAGTGAAAGGCAGAGGGCAGAGGTGGTGGAGGAGACAGAAGGACAGGCCTCTCAGGGACACTTGCCCTTCCATCCCAACACACGTCACATCATCCTGCATGGTCCTTCAGAGGAGCCCTGAGTAGCCTGACATGGATATGAATCCTCAGATAAAGAACTAATAAGATAGGTGCAGGGACCGCCATGAGAGAAGACGGTGCTCGTGAGAGGGGGGCATAGACCCTCACTCAGCCCCATACTGAGCTGGGAGCTGACCCTTTACTCTTCTGGGGAAGGTCTGCCCCTGTGGCTGCTGTTTCCAACGCCCAGCTCAGACTGAGCTCACACAGGTGACAGAGACTCAACCAGCATCCAGCAGGCCCCAGGCCCAACGTGTGCATGGTTACCATCCTTACCTCGGGTCCCTGGGACATTCGGGGGCAGGTGAAGGAAAGGGCTGCAGCAGGGGAGCCGGTTCCCCTTTCTTCTCTCTTCTTCCCTGATCCCCCACCCCAAACCATGGGAGAGGTTCTTTCCCTTCCCTTCACTTTGCTTTCTCTCCCTTGTCTCTGTGCCCCTATGTCTCTGTCTTCTCTTCTTCATCCTTCACTTCTTTTTTGTCTTAATCCCCCTCCATTTCCCTCCCTGCCTCACTAACCTCCTTGGCCCAGCATCCTGGGCCATCCCTGGTGGGTGTCCTTGTGTTGGCAGGATGCAGGACCCCCAGGAAGGATGAAGAGCCCCTAGCTCCAACCTCATTCCCTCTTCCCTCCAAAGCCTACAGTGGGGACCTGCAGGAAGGGAGGGAAGGGAAGGAAGCCTGCTTCCTTGTTGCTTCTTGTGGCACCTGGAGAAGGGAGTCAGGGCAGTCTAGGTGGGAGGTACCCAGGAGGGAAGGAGTGGAAGGAGAGGGATGGAGGGAGGCAGGCAGGTAGGGAACACTCTTCTGGTGTATCAGTCCATGTGGAAGGTGCCCAGGGCCGGGGAGTGTAGGTGGACACACTGGACTGTGTCTGGTGTAAGTGTACTTGCTCCCACGAGAAGAGACCGCTTTGTAGTTTCACTGACTTTTCATCTTGGCAGCTCCATCCTGGAATTGTTCCCCAAGTTATTACGCTTGGTAAGTGTATTCCTCAATCACTGACTCCTCTAACTGACACTGACACCGCCCACAAACTACTCTGAACCCTTTAGGTCTTGCCTGAGTTCGATTTTTGAATGTGGCCCTTAAACGTTCTGGGGGCAGAGGGAGGGTACAGCCTCTGTGGGAAGCTCACAACAGCTCTGGGTCTTCTTCGACCACGTCTGCCACAGCCTTCAGGGACCTCGTGGTGATGACCCGAAGTGTAGTCCTGCCCTCAGATTTTCCAGGGCCCTTCCACAGTTGACCTCTGACCCTCACCCTCCTGGGCCCGTCCTTTTCCTTGACCATCCAGAAGTGCCTCTTGGTCTGCACCACTGACTTCCTCTTCCCTCTCACAGGATGGCCAGGAGACACCCCCACCAGCTAAGTTAGGTGTGGACACCCGTAAGAGCTTACCAGCCTGCGAGGTGAGCACGGAGAATCAAGCAGGGCTTTGGGTGGTGCGTGAGGAGAGGGTATCAGCCCTGGTGCTGAGGACTGTTTTGATTCCAGGGAAGCTTCTTTGGATCTGATCAGCTGAAGAGTCTTATCTTGCAATTCCTGCAGCAGTGAGTACTGCTGGCAACCTGAGGAAGGGGAGGGCTGGGACAGCTGAGGCCACCCAAGCTCAGCTCTGCTCACGGGAGTTTCCAAGTCTCATTTGAGGTCTGGACCACAGAGACAGACTGTGCTCATGGCTCCCCGACAGGTATTACTTGATCCACGACTCTGGAGACCGACAGGATCTCCTGGGTGCTTATCACGACGAGGCCTGCTTCTCCCTGACCATTCCCTTCAACCCCGAGGACCCAGCCCCGTGAGTATCACAGCTCACACTCTGCTCCTGGGCCGTGTGGCTCCCCAGCAGACGCAGGGCAGCTCCTGCAAACCCCCACACTGGGGCCGCCCATCTCCCCCTGCTTCTCTTTTTCTCCCAGGAGCAGCTTGTGGGAGTACGTCAAGGACAGTAGGAATATGAAGAAGCTCAAGGACCCCTGTGAGTGTGTGATGAGGAGGCGGAGCGGGAAAGGGGGCGGGAAGGGGTCAGTCCTAGGGCCCAGGGCGTGGCAGCCCCTGACCTTCCCTCGCTTCTCCTCCCCCCACAGACCTGCGGGTCCAGCTGCTGAAACACACAAAATATGACATTGTGCGCTCCCTCTGCCTGTTGCCCAAAACTCAGCATGACCTCAGCTCCTTCGTGGTGGACATGTGGCTCCACACGGTGAGCGCCTACTTCCATCTTGGGCCGCAGGTGGGTAGGAGGTTTAGGTGGTGACTGAGCGCCTGGGCTCTTCCGTTTCAGAACACGATGCTCTGCTTCTCTGTCCACGGGGTGTTCAAGGAAGGTGAGTGTGTGTAGACCCCCCGTCCCCAGATGCCCCACTGCTCCGTCCCCCTGGCCGGGCTCCCTCTCAGCACCCTCCCAGCCACCCCGATCCCTCCCCTTCTCTTCCCGGCCCCTCTGTGTTCTCCAGCCCTCGCTCTTCCCACAAAGGACCCAGGTCTGACCTGCGTTCATGCCTGTCTGCCCCGCACACCCTGGGCGTTAGGGACACAGGCTGTGGAGTTTGATGGCTCTCATCCCAGAGCCTTCCTATGAGATCCGGGGACCATTACTTAACCTCTCAGTTTCCTCATTTGCAGAATGAGGTATTAGCATCCATGTCTTGGGCAGCAGTGACAAATGCATCAATGAACTGGTGAAGTGGTTGTCACGGGCCCGCGCACAGTAGAGGTCCTGCCACCAGCAGCAGGTTGCTCCTATAGCTGCCCTCCACATTCCCGACACCCTGGCGCCCAGTGAGCACCTGTCCCCTCAGCATGAGTTTCCAGTCAGACTCTGTCTGCAGACCCCTGTGTGAGCGTGTAAAGCAGGTGGGGCTCTCGGGGGTACTGATGTTTGCTTTTTGTCGTTGAAGTGGAAGGAAGGTCTCAGGGTTTTGTTCGTGCCTTCACCCAGACCTTCATCGCTATCCCTGCCAGCCATTCCAGGTGAGTGCTGTGTGGTGGGTGGGAACCCCCGTCCCAGCCTGGGCTCAGGGGTGTGGGAATGTGATGGTGCCCACCTTAGGTTTTCTCAATACTGTGGAAAGCCAGCAGGTAGATCCAAGGAGCAGTCTAGCCTAGTGGTTAAGAAGGGCATGGGCTCTGGAACTGGAATGTGGCTTCTCTCCCTGGTCCCAACACTCATTGGCTGTGTGGCCTTGGTCAAGTCACGTGGCCTCTGTGCGACTCGGTGTCTTCCTATGACAGTAGATTTCAGATTGTCCACTCCTTGGGCTGTTGTAAAGGGTAAACGTGAAACTGTCCCTGAGTTGCAGGTAAACGTCCTAATGTCATGAAGACGGTGGATAATCTCCCCAAAGGTGGGCTTGTGGGAGGGGCATAGGTACCAGCCAAGGAACCTGGGGGACACACACAGGAGGAGGGTGGAAGGAATCTGGTTGCTGAGTGGCAGTGGGAGCAGGATTGTTGTTGGGGGTGTGGGGTGGTCCATCTGTCCAGCTGTTGAGGGCCCATTTTTCCTCCAGTCTGTGCATCGTGAACGACGAGCTGTTTGTGAGGGATGCCTCCCCCAGTGAGCCTCAGAATCTTCATTCTCTATCCCAATTCCTGCTACCTCTGCCAGCTTCACACTCATCTTCTCCCCAGAGCAGCGGGAAATGGTGTGCACGTTCTCCACCTACTGTGGGATGAACCTCCAGTGGTCTCAGAAGTGAGTGCTGGGTTTGCATGGGGATAGGAGGGAGCTGGGAAGAGCAAAGGAATGATTAATGGGAAGTTGAATACAATTCATTTTCCTCGTTTATTTCAGTCATTTTACTCTGATCATTTCGATCTCTGTACATATTAAGCCACCTAGTTGTTTTGAGCTGGCAGGTGTTACTTTTATGAATTTCATGGACCCTGACCCTTTATTAACAGACAGCTGGGTGTTCCTGATACACTGTGTATGAGGTTCATTCCACTCTATATATCACAGTAAACGTGGAGGGGGGAATCATCATCAATCACCCAAAGATAACCCTTGAATGTTTTCATCTTTATTATATTCTGGAACTTTGCTTATGCAGGTGTTTACATATTTATGCATGTATTTATATTTGTATATTTATCTACAGAAAACTAGCTCTCATAATGAGAGAGAGACAGTGAGAGACAGAGAGAGAGAGAGAGGGAGAGAGAGAAAGAAAGAGAGAGAGAAGGAAACAGACAGAGGCAAAGAGAAAGAGGCTTGTGGCTGAATGGGGAAGAGGGGTCCAATTAGGGACTTTTAACTCTTCAGTGCCTTTAAAGTTGAGCAAGTGTACAAGCTAATGTGAAGGGGCCATCTCATCTCATTTTTAACTCCCTGAATTTGCCTATACATTCCTTTCTCTTTTTACCTTCTTATTTCTACTAGAGAGTTAATGAGACACCTCTAATGGAATTATATACATTTAAAATCAAATATATATTTGGTTATTAGTGATTAAGAAAATGGACAATTAAGTGTCCAAAAATGCTAGTAATTCTTGGATTTTTGCCTCTCACGGAGGCAGCAGATGGCTGAAGTCCTGCTGTGACATGGCTGGATGATGCATGATCTGAGGACCCGTGCACTGGTGACTGTGGGTCGGATCCAGAATTTCCCTATAAATATATTAACATACCAAACAGTCCAGGAGCAGCAGTTAGGCAAACACCACGCTTTGCTGCCCTGGTGCCATCTCTCACTGAGCTCACCAGGTGAGTCAAAGGCAAGCCTGTCTTCCCAGCATGGGGAACTGGATTAGGATCTGCTCAGAGGCACATTGTTGGGCAGCTCTTATGAGCTTCTGAGCCTCCCAAGAACCTAGAGATCCTTCTGACTCCAAAACTTTGAACTCAAGGCATATCAGAGAGATATTTGTTTCCTTCATAAAGATATCTGTCCTCTCATTAGGAGAAACAGTGAGGAGTGACTTTTCACATTGCCTGTCTTAGTCCTGAGGCTCAGGCAGCTTCTATTTCTGTGTCCCAACATTTAGAAGGCAATGAAATCCCACCACATGCCATATACTTTGGCCAGGCTTTCTCAGTCACCCCTCAGGACTCTCTGTGATGAAGGTTTTGTGAGTCCCATGTCACAGATGCCCAAGTCAATCTGACAGAGCCTCAGTCACCTCTCTGGATGAGTGGCAGGATGGGATGAGGTTCTATCCCTCGCCCTCTCTGGAGGACACAGAGCAGCCTTCCTTTTAGAAGATGGGCTTCCAGGGCTGGAAAAGTGGTCATTTGCTCTCCTCTGATATCGAGGCCTCTCAGGTACGCACTCAGAAAGCCCCTCTTGATGATTAAGATCATAGTGCACGTACATGGGCACGTCCATTCATTCCCTTGGAAAAGCATTCACTGTGTTCAGTTTCATGGGGAGATGAAATAGAATCACAACGGAGCTGACAACGTGTGTGTGTGTGTGTGTGAGACAGACTTTGTATAGGAAATTTATAAAGTCATTACTTATAGAAGTACAATATGTCAGGTAAAAATGTGGAGATGACATACCTCGGAGAGGCAGGCATTTTTTCCTTTACCTCAGAGTCCCCCTTCTCCTGTGTGCAGGAGAACTTTTGGGGATTGGGGAAGATACAGTGTCATTGTAGGAGGAAAGCCCTTCAGGGTCATGTCTGGAAGGTTCCACAGAGGGACCTTTTCCGATACCCAGAGCAAAGATCAGGGAGGTGAGCCTAAATGAAGGGGCAACTCTGGCTGCCTTCAGCGAAAAGGAAGCTGATAAGGGCACAGTCGTTCAGCCCTGGACTTCCTGAGCCGTCCCAGGTCCTTGCTGTCTGCAGCCGAGTGCTCTTGGTAAGAACCTTCCCTGGATCATGACAGGATCAGCACAGGGCCTGGCACCCAGAGAGAGCCCAGTGCTTGTCTGCTTACTTCACCTCTATTCTCTTCCTGTATTTCTTCACCCTCAGGTGGGTTCATCCCTAACTTTGTGCTAATCACCACTCCTACCATTCACATTTTGACTGAGTGGTAGGATTAATAATAATAATACTAATAAAGCCAAAACCCCCACAATAACAGTAATAAAAGATACCAACAATTATAGCACACACATGGATAAGTTACTTGCTCAAGATCGGTCAACCAGCAAGTAATAGTTCTAGCATCAAATCCTGGTCTTCTGACCCAAAAGGCCCTGCTCCTAACCTCTGCTTCTATATTGACTGTACTTCTGTGTTAAGACAGACAGAGGCCAGCACAAGGGAAGGGACTCAGCCCAGGTCCTTTGCTCAGTTGATGGGTCTGGAACTGGATACAGGTTTGATGACTCCCATGTTCTGTCTAGCTGACCTGTTCCTATTCTTTGCTCTTCTGTACTAATTCTTCTCCCTGGGTCTCAATAAAAAATTACTTCTGGTCAAACTAGAATGAAAAAAAGGAGACAGGAAAGCATGTGGTAAAAAGAAATGACGAGATGGAATCAAAGTTCACTTCCTGCTGCTGCATTTCCAGATGCCGTTTCAAATTTTCTATTTTATAGACCAAAAGAGGCAAGGTGGGCTGGGAGTAATATATCCCAAAGTCCTAGATATTCCGCATGCCAGATATTCTTTGAGGTTTTTTCCTTTTCTTCTTACAACAAATCTAGAAGTAGGTACCCTTAGTCTCATTTACAGAGGCCAATCTCAGGCTCACAGAGTAAGTAAATTTTCCAGGGTCAAATGTCTACCCTTTGCCCTCTACACAGGCCAATCAGCAGCTCCCATTTGGATGACACACTTCTAGGGTTTAAAGACTGATAGTGGAAAACTTGCCTGATGTGGAATGTGGGCTGTGTCATGCTCCCCACTGGGCATGAAGATGATGTTGGGGATGAAACCCTGCCCCATGGGCCAAGAGGCCTGGGTGTGGGGGCCACACAGATGGACTGACTCCTGAGATGCTGAACTAGAACCAGGAAGCAGCTCAAGCTGTTGCCCTTTGGAAAGAGAACCTGAATGGTGGGATATTGACATGTACACAACTACTATATGAAAAGGCTTTTACGTTTTATCTCCTTTAATCCTAAACTTTATTCAAGACCAGTATGTATTTATCAATGACCAGAAACAGATTTTTTTGCATTTTTTAAATTGAAGTATAGTTGATTTACAATACTGTGTTAATTTCAGGTGTACAGAAAAGTGATTCAGATATATATATATATATATATAACTGAGTCCCTTCCCCTGTGCTGGCCTCTGTCCTAACACAGAAGTACAGTCATATAGAAGCAGAGGTTAGGGAGAGGGCCTTTTGGGTCAGAATGTGTATATATATATATATATATATATATATATATATATATATACACATACATATATACATATACATATATACATATATATATATATATATATATATATACACATTTGTATTATTTTCCGCTATAGGTTATTACAAGATATTGAATATAATTCCCTGTGCTATATAGTAAATCCTTGTTGTTTATCTATTTTATGTGAAACAGATCAAGACAATTTATTTGACAGTTTTCTGTGTGTGTGTGTTTGTGTATGTTTCTTTGTCTCAAACTTTTTCACATCAGTTATTCATAAGCTAACTCACACCAGTCATTCCTAAACGAACTCATGCAGCTTTCTACTGAGTTCACTTAGGGGCTGGATTTCCAGTCCCAGGACTTGAAGATTCTGCACGAATTCAGAAGGATTACTGCCAGTGTGTGAAGTCTAGACATCTTGGCCCATAGCTGGAATCCATTCAGCTACCTTGCTCCCCACCAACACCACAGCCCTTTCTATCCTCCACGCTTTGCCAAGGCCCCAGTTCACTTTCACACCTGCAGTTCTGACAATGGTCACCAGGTGGCAACGCTCTCCATTTTCTACAGATTTTTCTTTCTGCCCGCACCGCTACCCACCCCCCCCGCCCCAAAAAGACATCATTTTTATGAACAGAAGCAAAAAGTTTCCTCAAAGGTCTTAACTTTCCTTGAAAAATTCAGATGTGTATAAAAAGACTAAAAGGACATCTGTGTGGTTTCCATCCAGCTTCTCCTTAACTTATTCATGTGTCTTGTGTATGTACTGTGTGCCAGGCACTGTCAGTCCAATTCCTTATCTGCATCCCAACCTCCCCTCTCTTCACCTCCAGACCTGCATAACTGGAAGTGCCCACAGGAAGCAAGATGGATGTTAGTGCCCACTCCATGGGGTATGAACTCAGACTCTATTCCAAGCAAGGTCAGTCCAAGCCTGACGCTGGATCATGGCATCCAGCATCAAAACAGGAGATGATGCAGCTGAGTGGGAGAGGTTGTAGCTTGGGAAACTGTGGCACCTTTAACTCACACCCCCACCCTCTTACACAGGACTAACAGCCTATTACCTTCTCCTGACAGACCTCACTCACAGAGAGCAAAGGACCAGGCAAACAGTGTTGGTTTCAGTCTTGCTTCTTCTCATGGGCTTGAGCTAGAGGTTTTGCTTTCTCTTTGGTCCTTTGCTCTATCGGAGTGGTGCATTTCGGATTTGGTTCTGTATCTGTTTTATCTCTAAGAGGGTGGTTCTATCCATTCAGTCACCTGACAGGTCCATTTGAGGTGACATGGGGTTTTTGCTTCCTGTAAGAACTTCTCTACTTGTTAGGGGAGCCTGGGTCAATAACCAGAGGAGGCAGAAAAGAGGTATTGAGCTATCAAGACAAACACAAGACCAAGACTCTGGTCCAAACATCTGATTCTCTTCACTTAGTGAAATGGTTTTCAGATTTCTTACATGCTACTCACCTCTTCTCTGGTTTCCTTTTACACCTGACACTCTAATATAATTCCTTTCTCTCCTGTCCACAAATGTGCACCCACGGTAAATTCCTCTATTAATTAGTAGTAGAGAAATTTTTCTAAATATGACTTCAAATCCAGAAACAATCTGATTTCATTAAAAACTGCATGGCAAAAAAAACCCATAAGCAAGGTAAAATTAAAAATTACAAATTGGGAAGCATACAACTTATGTCACAGACAAAGGTTATATACCTTGTAGTAGAAAGGTTATGAAAAAGGAAAAACAAATTAGAACATTCTGAAGGAGAAAGGACACTAGATACAAAGATACATTTTACTGAAAAATGTTCCTTAAACATATAAAAAACCCTGCTAAACCTAACATTTGATAAGAGATGCAAAGAAAAAAAACCTGAGATGCCTCTTACCATTTACATAATCTGTGAGGAAACAGACAGTCACCTTGCTGGTGGTAATGTAACATGGTACAACTCCTAGCCAGGGGATTTGATATTGTTTTATAAAATAACCGGGATACTTACTGTTGGAACCAACAATATCTCTTCCAAGAATCTATCCCAAAGAGACAATGTGGAGACAAAAAGTCATAAACAGAAAGCCATTCCTGCCAGAACAATTCATATAGCAGAAGACAAGAGACAAAGACACATCCACCAATAGGGGGCTTGTTGAATAAGCTATGGTCCATCTGCATCTGAGAGGAAAATGTAGCTATGAAAAGCAATGAAGACTCCCTCTCTGTACTGCTATGGTGTCATCTCCAGGGTATATTGTTCAGTGAAAAAAGGCAGGTGCAGAAAAGTGTGTAGCGCTACTGCTGTCCGATATGGTAGCCACTGGCCTCAAGTATCTATATTAAATGACATGAAATTTAAAAATCAGTTACTCAGTCACAGTTGCCGCATTTTAGGTGCTAGATGTTCAGTTCCTGAAAAAGCATTCAGGCAGCTAATGACTCCTGTGATGGACAGTACAGATACAGAACATTTCCATCTCCACAGAAATTTCTGTTGGAAAGCATTGGTGTAGAATATGACAACTTTTACCTATGAAAAGGAGAGCAAACTAAAATACATGTTATATTTTTAAAAAGTGGTTAAAACAAGATGATAAAAATGCTTACCTATAAAGGAATAGAGGAGAAGCCCAGGATGCAAGCCAATGATGTACATTCTCTTAAAAATATAGATTTATTGGCTCCATGCACTGAGAAGGTCAAGAAACAATGAGCAACCCAATAGTAACTGGCAACTACAGTCCCTAGATTGAATTCTCTAAACACATTTCCCACTAAGAGTAACCAGGCTTCCTTGGAGAAATGCCTGATTTCTGGTCTTGTTAAGGATTGTACCAGTTGAGTCTGGACTGAACTTTCATACCAGAAAGTATGTTAAAAAGACTCATAACCTGAGGGGCTCCCAGTGGCCAAAGATAGAACAATTTGAACAACAAAAACTTTAGTGACTACAGTGCACTAAAACATGTCAACAATAGAAACATCTGTGAGCTGATGATGACACAAAAAAAGCCAACAAAATCAACTCATTGTCCACCTTTGAGAATCCTAGGGAACAATTCATTTTAGAAAGTGGAAATATTGCAAAAAAATTGTATATTCACCCTACCTTTCCTGTGCATGTTATACCTATGCATAACCTAAGAGTTGATGAGGTGAAGATTCTTTTATAAAATAATTTCAGCTAATACATGCAGAAGAAATTGAAGAATTAGTATATCATACTTTTGCAATCTTCAATGAAATGTCGCTCTAGGCAGTGATCAATAGAGGCTGCAAAACATGATGGGAGAAGTAGATGGGAAATTTTATGATGGCTGCGTTATAATATTTCTGAGTTTGCCTTTCTTCAGTTATAAAATGGGGCCAGTTTTATCCATATTAGACAATTACTGGCAGGAACAAAGTATTTCAAGTCAATCCAGCATATGATACATGTAGTACTCAATAGATATGAGTCATCTTCTTATTCTATACCTGACCTTTCTTTAAAAGAGATTCTCAAATAGCATGGTTATAAGACAATAATGTGGAAATATTAAATGGAAGGGAAGTGTATAAGTTTTCATTATATATTCACTTCAGTGTCATTTCTTTGTGCTGGAGTCATTTCTCAGATAATTTATGGAAAAAGGAAAACAATGACTGGACCACTTCCATTGGGTATGCAAAAGAAAACTATTAGTCTGTTTCCCATTATTTCATATACTTTCCTATCCCACTTTTTATCTTCTGTGTTAATTTCTTAAGACTAACGTGTGTGTAATGTAACCCAGCAAGAATAGGCTTTGCAAAAGACCACTGCAATAAATCTCTGGTGGCCAGGCACATCACAGGTACTTAGGAGAGTCATTTCCCCTGTGCTGGACAGTTTTTGGATAAAACCTCTCAGATGTACAAGCTAATGAGATCCCATCCGGGAAAGCACTTTTGAGACCTTAGGTGGGATGGAGGGACAAATTATTTCTAAGTAATTACTTTCCAATCTGCACTACAGATATTTTCATACTCTGTGTTGAATGAATTCAGTAGGCATAAGTCCTTGCATTACTTTGCACTTGAACAGCCATTTGTGGATGGTCTTAAGGTGGTTGGAACTTAAACATGATATATTAGGACAGGGCCTCTGACCCAGAAAACCACGGGGACTTAACCTTTTGTGAATGAATGCATTTTTCTATCTCATGTATTTTCCACAACATTTCTTGGGGGGTAGAGGATACATCTCCACATCATTTTGTAGCTAGAGAAACAATAAGGTACAGAGGTTAAGTCACCTGGCTGGGGTTCATCCTCCTCTTAAGTGGAAAAGCAGAGACTGACACCCTATATGTCCAAGTGCAAACTGCATGATGCTCAGCTGCACATCACACTGTAATCAAGTAAGTCTTGCTTTTCCGCTGACCTACGGTGTCACTACTGAAATCTGTATCTTCGCTTCTGATACCAAGCTGTTAGTCCTGCCTGTATTTCTGCAAGTCAGTGAACATCGTCGTCAATTTCCTATTCTGTTAAAAAAAAAGAGAGGGAGAGAACATGTTTAGGTCATTTGTTTTTGAAAGTCAATTCCCAGACAACATAAGGAATATGCTCTGTCTAATAGAGGGACAGGTGTTATGCTGTTGATGACAAATTGAAGGAGCAGTCTCCAAATGCATGGAGATCAAAGGCGCCTGGATTCTTTGATGCATACTGATAAATCAACCTGTAAAAATGTTCTACTAATGGAAATCCTCTCCAGCAAAATCAGGCTTTGTAGGATTCCCCATATGCACACGCACACTGGGAATTCTCAATAGTTTTATTGTTACGCTTGAAAAACATGAAATTAGAAATTATTTTATTGTTATCATACTTAGTTGGATAATAAGGTTATTTTAAAATATTCTTAGTATGCAAAAATGTCCTGCTAATCATTGTCATTAGTTATTAATGCAAAAAGGTCTAGTGACATTTGCATCCTAACAGTGTGTGATGACCACATGAGCCGGCACGTTCTCCAAGGGCTGCTACCTACATGTGGTCTCCAGGTGTTTTGTGTGTGTATATGTGTGTGTGTGTGTGTGTGTGTGTGTGGACTTGGGGGGCTCCTAATGACATTGTATATACCTGAAGGATTACCAGTATCTCTCTGATACATATGGTGAGGAGTAGGATCTGCTCGTTCTTGAGTCTTTCCAAATGGCACAAGAGCTGGACCACACACTTCCAAGCAGACCGTGAGATGGAAGACAAGCCTGTCTGTGAACTCACCTGCTCAGATCAGGGGTGGATCCCTCCAGGATGTAAGGTGTGTTGGTCTGCCTAAATCCACTTCTAACCACTGATGTTGGGAGCTCCCATCTTGCAGCCATCAGCTGCAGAGTTCTGAGAAGCTGCATCCTCTCACCCACTCAACACCATGAGTTTCAGTCATCTGCATGAGGAGCTCTACACTTGGAGATAAAAATCCTCAAATTCCCAGCTCATGTGTGACACATCTTGTATCCATCCAGTCATATATTCATACATCTAACAGGCATTAAGAAGAAAGTCTACACTATCCCTTTGGTAAGTTTCAGGCTTCTCCAGAATGGAAACAAGGAAGAAAAGTATGGGAAGGCTCGTGTGGTAAGTTCAGATGTTAAATCTAAGAAGCGATGGCTCCTTCCCATTAAGATTTCAACCTGCTCAAGTCTCTTATAATTGATGATTTTAGAATATCATTTAATGCCATGGACTTCGGTCCACATCTCTTGTTACTGTCCTCTTTATATATGTATATATATATTTTTTCTTGCGCTTTACAACCAAATACTTGCAATGAATTCTTGGAACTCAATTCACATCCCCTGACCTTCCCTCCAACTCAGTCTTCATCCCTTCTCTAATGAGGAAGTCCCCCGACTCCTCCACTAAAATTTAGCTTGCCAAAGTCAACAGCTACCTTTTTGGCACATTGTACACCATGAGGGTTGAAATGCAGGTCAAATGGAGACAAAGTTTTCCCTTCCCAAGACAAAATTAATTTGCTTGTCCCCAGACAAGGATTACCTTGCCAACTGATGCTATCAGTTACCTGAAATCTAGAACTGTAAAATACTTACCATGGCAATCAAGTCAGATAATGGGGAAGTGTGTGCTACAGACAGTGGGCTTTCAAATGAAATATAAAATTTCTCAATGTATCTTACACTTTTGCATCATTGAAAGGGATTTTACAAATAGGTCTACAGCAGGATAACAATTTTTAGGGTCGCTTCACTAGACTCTGTCTTACCTGTTTCTCTTTTTTTTTCCCTCAAGGTCTTTCCAAGTATGGAGTTGAATCACCTGGAGTTGTAATGTTGTCTTACCCCTTGAGGTGTCTTATGATCCAGTGATTCCAGTCCTAGTTACATACTCGAGAAATAAAAAAATTTGTCTACGCAAAAATTTGTACAAAATGTTCATAACACCATTATTCATAACAGCCAAAAAGTGGAAACAAGACAAATGTCTATCAATTGATAAATGCATAAATAAAATTTGGCATATCCGTACAACAAAATATTATTCCGCTATGAAATGAATGAAGCACTGATACATGTACAGCATATGTGATCTTTGAAACCATTATACTAAGTGAATAGAGTCAAACATAAAAGACCAAATATATGATTCAATTTATAGGAAATGTTCAAGATAGGCAAATCCATAGACACAGAAAGGAAGTCATTGTTTGCCTGGAGCTAAGCATGGGTGCAAGGATTTACTGCTTTCAAGCATTATGGAAATTTTGGGAACCATGGAAATGTCTAAAAATCAATTATGGTGATGGTAGCATGCACTTACTAAGAATCATCATACTGTACTCTTAAAATGTATGAATTTAAAATGTATGAATGTAAATTTTACCCATAGAAAGATGTTGAAAATATGATGTTGACCTGGTCTTCCATTGACCACAGTTAACAAGCAAACTACATTCAGGATGTAGTTAAGGATGGTGATAGGAGTTGGTTATAAGGATTGCCGTCCTGCTAAATCACTACCTTCATTTCTGGGCCTGGATTTAGGAAGGGAGAACAAATGAGAAGCAACACCTTGAAGGGGTTGAAGGACACAAAGGAAATGTGGTTGTCAGCACTCACACACACACCATAGATAATTCATACATCTACCAGATTCTGTTATGAATTCTAGGACTCCCACAAGACACTTTGCTGGGCTCAAAGAGGACACATTCAGCTCACCAGTGCAAACAGCCATGCGAACTGTATCCTGAACTGTGCCCTTCAGTACATAAATGCCAGCCACACAGCATTGACAATGGGGAATATAAGAAACGCCGAATTCCAAATAATAGGGGGTTTTGAGAATTGATTCTGTCATATCCATAGGATGGAATTCTAGCCTGGCAGCAAAAATGAGAATGAAAGCAATGAGGAGAGAGGATTTATTGTCTATCAGATTAGCAACAATTCACATTATTTCTAAAGTGTGTAGAAACAAGAATTTTTCATACAGCACTGTTGGAAACATAAAATAGTAATAGTTTCCCCAATGTTGTGTTCATATAAAATATAATTTTCATGGTTTTGAAAGAACACGTTCAGGAACTTACAAAAAAATGCCTACTAAGGAATCTGCATATATGTGAACAAGAATGGTAAGTACATTATTATTTGTAATGGAAAACATGGTAAAGGAACTATATTCACCTCACTAGCACTGGAAAAGTGAATTCTGGAACATCCATATGATGCATTGATACAATGATGGTCGATATAAACAAATAAATGAAATCATCAATTTAAAATGCTATATTAACGCATTTACATGGAAATATGGTCACAATAAGTGGCAAAGCAGGTTGCAGTGGTCATAAATGACACGGATCCATTTTTGCTTTTAAAGGTGTATATTTATCTAGAGGTCTTAAAATAAAAATGATCTTTTTGTGGAAACAAATATAAAAATAGTCCTTTTGTTGAACTCACATAGAGCTTTCTGTTCAACATAGAAAGAGGCTGGACTTTCTGTCTGGATACCTCAGTATCCCTGTAACGCCGGCAGTGTTCCCTTTCCACGCAGACTTCCGGAAAGCTCTGGGTTTTAGCCACAGCCCCTCCCGACCTTCAGGCTGTGATGTTCAAGCTGCAGTTCAGACTACTGTCACGAGGTGGCACCAACGTGCCGCCATCGTCAAATTTCTCTAAGAAGGCCGTTATTAAGAACTAAAAAATACCATCACTTTTCACAAAATCCAGCCTGTGAACCTATGTACAGAATGGTTCTAATTCTGTATGAAAAACGTATTAGGTGTCAAAGAAGACTGTAAAAACATATACTCCTGATCCTGCATGCGATGACGATGAAACATCAGGTGGCAGCAGCGCCTTGGCGGTGGTTTGCTGTTGAAGGGCTATGCAGGACTGGTGGGAGGTGACAGAGAGAATGAGGTGCCAGAGCGGGGTCTGGGCAGCTGTGTCCAGTGTCATGGACAGGGTATGACAGACAGAGGATAGGAGAAGGTCTGGACAGACTCAACAGGGGTGGGAAGATGGAGGGTGAACATCCTGCTCTCTGAGAAGGACCCCTCTGCAGTGTGGACACTTCAACCTACGCTGATGAGGGAAGAGATACATCAATGAACTCGATGTTCAGCAGATGGAACTGATTTACTAACACATTCACATTTTGCGAACATAATTAGTGTCTTAGTAAACAAAACATTCCAAAACTTTTCTAATTTTTGGCATAATGTACTCATTTTCTTTGACAAAGAAAAATGGAGACGGAAGCCACCTGCTGGCCAGAGCCAGGATTGCAGCTCTGAGGCTCAAACCAGGGAGCTTGGCAGAGTGAGGAGGAAGTTTGGAATCTGGGCTTTAGCCAGAATTTTCCGGAATTTTTCACTTACTGGCAGCAATTTCTCTGTATCCACCATTTTCTGGCACATCTAAATCTGAGATAGGAATAAAGCCCCAGTCTTATCTGAAGATATAGGTATACTTGTGACATGGAGTTTACAAGCTATAGGAAACAGAAAGAGACACACACACACACACAGAGTCAATTCAATTTTTAAAATCTACTTTGTTCTCCTATAAAACTGAATATAATGAATGCTTATAAAGAGAAGAATGCATGTACTCATCATCAAGAGGGACTTTTGAGTGAGTGCCCATGGGACCACAATATCAAGGGAGTGTAAGAGGCTCATTTCTTAAGCCTTGGGAGCCCATTTTTGAAAAGGGAGGCTGCTCTGTGCTCTCTAGGGAGGGCGAGGAATGTTACTTCATTCAGGTCCTGCCACTTATCTGGAGAGGTAGTGTCGGTTCTGTGAGCCTGTGCTTTCTTGTTTATGAAACGGGATTCAAGACACTTTCGTCAAACAGCCATCCCGAGGGGAAAATGAGAACACCTGCTGAAAGTATAAGGCATGTGGTGGGACTTTAGGGGCTCTTTAAAAGTTAATACTCAGCAGTAGGGGCTGGCTGAGCCTCAGGGCTAAGGCAGGCATTGTGGAAAGTCATTTCTCACTGTTTTTCCTAAAGAGAAGATAGAGATATTTATGAAGGAATCAAATGCTTCTCTGATATGCCTTGAGTTCAAAGTCTTAAGAACAGAAAGATGTCTAGTTTCTGGGGTGATTAGAAGCTCATAAGAGCTGCCCAACATCGTGCCTCTGAGCAGATCCTAATCCAGTTCCCCACGCTGGGAAGACATGTTTGTCTTTGCCTCACCTGGTGAGCTCAGTGAGAGATGGCACCAGGGCAGCAAGGTGTGGTGTTTGCCTAACTGCTGCTCCTGGACTGTTTGGTATGTTAATATATTAAGAGGAAAGTTCTGGATCCGACCCACAGTCACCAGTGCACGGGTCCTCAGATTATGCATCATCCAGCCATGTCACAGCAGGACTTCAGCCATCTGTGAGAGACAAAAATCCAAGAATTAATAGCATTTTTGGACACTTAATTGTCCAGCTTTTAATTCACTAATAACTATATATATATATATATATTTGTTTGGCTTAAAACCCATACTGTCCATTGAAAGTGTTTCATTAACTCTATTGTGAAATAAGAAGGTAAGAAGAAAGGGAGGAAAATGAACATATAGGAAAATGCAAGGGTTAAATCTGAGATAAGATAGCTCCTTCATATTAACTTTTAAACTTGTTCAAACTTCATGGCATTAAGGATTTAAAGAAAATCCCTCTTAGGGCGCCTAATGCCCCTGCAGACACAGGTCTCCTTCTCTCTGTGTCTCTGTGTGTGTGTGTCTCTCTCCCTCTTCTCCTTCAGAATAAAGGCTCCAGAAAGAGTTTTCTGCATTCCCTGTTAGCATTCCTCCTTCCCACAGACCCCTTATCTCACTGCATTGTCGATTCTGCGCACACGGTTTCAATGAACATACTCTCACCAAGGTCACAAGCCACCTTTCTGTCACGAGGTCCAGATGTTTTGTACAAGTATTAACATATTATTACTTTTAGTGACCACCTGCAATAAGCATGCTTGCACAGACCGCTCCTGTCACTTAACAACAAATCTTTGGAATTTTTCCAGCCTCTGCAGAATGAGGCATTGGGTACAAATCCAAGCTGTCCTGCTCCCTAAATGTGCAGTCCTGGGCCAAATCCTTATCCTCCCTGTTCCTCAGTTTTATAAGATGGAAATTAGTAACAGTACCTACCTCATAGTGGCACTGTGAGCACTGAAAGTGACAATACATTTTTAAAAACACACTTGGTAAGAAGAAATTTTATCTACATTTATTTCACTTTATATATCTTTATTGGCATTTCTATCCCTATTGGCATGAAAAATATAAGATATAGTGTGACAATTATTCACAATGACATTTGGGGTATGTTGTTAAAGAGTGTATTAGCTACCAAAGACCACATAACAAATCTCCACAAACTCTGTGGTTTAAATGTCAAAAAATGTATTCTCTCATAATTCTGGAGATCTGAAGGCCGAAATCAAGGTGTTGAGTAGGATCATGCTTCCTCCAAAAACTCTAGGGGAGAATCCATTCTTGACTCTTCTAGTGTCTGGTGGCTCCTGGCTTTCCTTGGTTTGTGGCAGCTTAACTCCAGTCTCTTCCTCTATCTTCACATGGCCTTCTTCCTTGTGTGTGAAATCATTCTTTCCTTCCTCTTATGAGGACATTAGTCATTGGATTTAGAGCCCACCTTAAATCTGGGATGATTTTATATGAAGATCCTTAGTTACATGTTCACAGATCTTATTCCCAAACAAGGTCTCATCACAGATTCAGGGGTTGAGGTTTGGACATGTCTTTTTCAGGGCATAAGTTAACCCACTATAGTGACACAAAAATTAAAAAAAAAACTAAAATGAGATCTTATTTTTTGTAGATAAGCATACAAATACATAAATATAAAAATGCATAAATATATAAATGCCTGCATAATAAAGAATATATTGCATTCTTGAAGAATAAAATGCAGATGAAAACTTTCAGTGGCTGTCTTTGGGTTGTATGTTTTGGAGTAATGTTTTTTCCCCTTTTTATTATATTATCTGTTTTTACATAAAATAAATACTCTTAAATAATTACTCTTAAAATAATTACTCATAAAATAATTACTCTTGCAAGTATTAAAAAATGGCAGGAAAGCAAGTGCATTCTTAGTGCACCCCCAGGAAAGCCTTTAGAATGGTAATATCTTTAATGGACAGGAAGAGAGGTGAGATGTTGAGGAAGCCCCTTCTCAATATTAACAAGATAATTTCCCTCCAATTCTAACCAAAATGATTATCATCAATGTTTTAAATTTCCTCCTAGTAAAATGGAGCGCCTCAGGGAAAAATGTACCTTAGTTTGGTTTGTTTGCTGTGCCCTGATGAACAGTAAGGTTGAGGGTCTTACCGGATGAGAAACACTAGCGTACACTGGTTAGACATGGGGCTCAGCAGCCGCCTGGAATCTGTTCATCTCTTAGTCTTGTGACTTGCCTGCCCTGCCCTCACTGTGCCCCAGTTCCCTGATGCTTAAAGTCAGGCAACCATAGCTCCTCCTTATTGGATGTGGTGAGGATTAAATAAGCAAGTATAGGTTTAGCACTTACAACATTGTAGGGACAGAGGAAGTCAGCAATAAATATTTACCCTTCTTGTCATTATAATGCCCAAATTGACCATAAGCATTTCCACATCCATTTGATTACTACATGGGCCTATATTGACTTTCATAATATGATATTTGTCCAAAAAAAGCAGTTTTATAAAACTGTAAGTAGGATAATTATCTCACTATTACTCTTAAAAATAAACAGTCATATTTATATAGCAAAACGTCTGAAATATAAGTATATACTCAATGGTTAAGAACCCTTTTCCATGAGTAATAAGCTTTTATGGATTTTTAGTGATTTTTTCCTAACTGCATTTTTCATTTTTTTCTACAATGAAAGTGTCTTGCATTTGGAAATGAAAACCACAGTAATGAATAAATATGTATCCCTAGTCCTCTCCATAAGAAAGTGGCTCAGGGTCAGAACGGGGAACATCTCTTAGCCAAGGGACTTAGGTAATAGGGTGGTTCTGGAAGTAATTTATGAATCTACCATATGACCATCCTAATTGGGCAGGAAAATTACAGATGCCTAGGAGAAGGGCATCTGTCTAAACAAATCTTACATTCAGCAGTTAGGAAGTGTCTCCACTTCCTAGCATTTTAGCTAAAGTCTTGAATTGAAAGTAGTTTTACAACATACTTTACTCCCTACCCTCCAAATAAAGTCTCTTGAAATGAAGGCAGATTAATGGATTTAACCATGCAGTTAGCCAAGCAGTGTACTTCACAGGGTAGAAAAAGGTGAGGATCTGCATGACATCTCCTAGCACTCATCCCCACAGCATCTAGAGGGAAGAATGCTTAAACATCAGGATTCAGGGTAAAAGTTTAGTCACAGGATCATTCAGACAATCTCTAGGAGCAATCAACACGTGAGAATGAAATATCCTTTCAAGTATCTTCCTTACCCAACTAAAAATAATGAAAGGAAAGGAAAATGTACACATGCTCAACACTTATAATACAAAATCAGATCAAATTCCCTAAAGCCATCAAGGGACTTGGGTGTTAGTCTGGACACAGGAGAACTAACTCCCTGCAATCACTGTCTTTTTTGACCAGGTTTTGGTTGTGTCAGATTTTAGCCCTGCAGAAATTATAAGTGCACAAAATCAATATGAAAAATGTGGTGAAGAGGAATGTTAAATTTTGGATAAACTGGTCAGAGCAGTGTGGTGTGATACATCTCACTGAACTGATGAAAGAAGTTGAGACAACACAGGAGGGGAAAACCTAAGTGATCTCTGGGATGATGCCGAGATGAAACAAATGAGAGCGTGGAGAGAGTGAACATGCGGACAGAGTGTTCTGGTTAAGAATGTGACTCCAGAAGGGAGGGAGAACCTCACTGACTGATGGGAGCCCCTGGGGCCTGGAGTCAGAGAGAAACTAAAGAGGGCTTGGGGGACCCGTTAGTCATAAGTCCTTCCCCTTGAGGGAGATTGAGGGAACCGAGCATCAACTCAGCTTCACGACTGTCAGTGCTCCTGGTTCTGAACCTGCCCCCGTGGACCAGAGACAGACGAGCAGGGCACTTTCCTTCTTCCCATCATTTGTGCCATTTCAGTGTATCCAGGGGATACTATGCAGCATCCCACAGAAGCAAGTGTGTTCCTTCCCCAATCAGCCCTACACCTGGATGGCCTCATGCCCCTGGAGTGTCCCACCTCTGAGCCCTGAATGCTCCCCTGGGAGTCCCCACTTTTCACTCCAGTCAGGATGGACTCCCCGTGCCCTCCCTCCCATCCAGCCCCATGAATCCTGCCCACTGTCCCGCCCAGCTCCTCTTTTGGGAGTCTCTGATCATGTCCTCCTCTTTGTAAATTAAGGGGGATCTACAGAGGTGACCACAACTTCCACAAGGACCTGGACTGCGTGAAACCATTTCTCAAGATTGTTTTGCTTACTCAGAATCTTTTGTTGTTCCATACAAAGTTTAGAATTATTTGTTTTAGTGAGCAAATTTTCCATGAAAAATGTTACTGGAATTTTGATAGGGATTGCATTGAATCTGTAGATTGCTTTGGGTATTACAGTTATTTTAACAATATTAATTATTCCAGTCCTTGAAGAGGGAATATCTTTACATTTATTTGTGTCTTCTTCATTTCTTTCATCAGTGTCTTATTGTTTGCACTGTACAGGACTTTTACCTCCTTTGTTAAATGTGTTCTTAGGTATTTTACTCTTCTTTATGCAATTGTAATGATATCGAGGGCTAGGGGCTGTTTCCATGTAAGGAAGTGACGCAACAGGCAGATCCTAGATGTGGCAGCCGGTTAAGGCTAAGGATCAAGTTAGACTAAGTGAGATGTGGCTGTTTATACTCCTACAGGGCACTATCACATACACCTGGGATTTCTACTGGGGACCATTGTTGTATTTGATGTTTTCAACCATTTTCTTCTCATAGTCAGTTAAGAGCTCAATATACTGTATGATGCGTACATTGTTCTTTCACCAGTACAAAGTCAATTTCCCTTCCACTGGGACTATTCACCTCTGCACTTTAAAATAACACCCTGTACTCATGCCTTTTGCCAAATCATTTCTTTTCCTAGCTCCTGAAAATGGATTTTCTCGATGGGAGGGCAAAGATTGCTTTGCATCCAACTGTATTTGTTTTGAGGAAGTAATGGACAATACTTAATCTGGGTTTTGGTGCATCATCAAATTAGTGAGATTCAAGGGTTTTGTTCAAAGTATCTATGAGTATGAATGATGGCATCTTAATTTTGACCTCAGTTCGTATAGCTTGTGTTACCCATTGGCAAACGTCTAATAATGCATATTTTAATTGCAATACTTTAAAATTAAACTCTTTAATTTAGAGAAAACAAATCCTTTTTGAGAAACACATATTATTCCTAGATTTTGTCAATGATATTCTTAAAATTGTTAATTTATTTTTATTGACAAATGATATAGTTTTCCTTCTCTGATAAAAAATGGTATCTGAGTAATATGGCTTAAAACAATAGAAATAAAAACAAAGAGTGTCTCAGATCATCACTGTAAGTTGAAACCAGCTTTCACATAGTTTTCAAATGTCAGTAAGGGTAACCCAAATAGTTTAACTGTGTTTGCCAGTGTTTTGTAGTTTGCCTGTTATTTGCATTTTTCCCTCCAACCATGAATCTATTTTCCACATTATTTAAAATGAATGCAAATTCCTATTATGGACATACTTGAAGCTTCACTTTATTTTGCTTCACAGATATTGTGTTCTTTACAAACTGAATGTTTATAGCAATCCCCTGTGTCAACAAATCTATTGGTACCATTTTTCCAACCTCATTTGCTCACTTTGTGTCTCTATGTCACATTTTGGCAATTCTCACAATATTTCAAATTTTTAATTATTATTTTATTTATTATGGTGATATGTGATAGATAATCTTTTATGTTACTATTGTAATTGTTTTGGGGCACCATGAATCTTGCCCACATAAGATGGTGGACTTAATCCAGAAATATTGTCTATGTTCATGCTACTTCACTGACAGGCCATTCCCCAATCTCTCTCCCTCTGCTCGGACTTCTCTATTCCCTGAGACATAACAATATTGAAATTAGGCCAATTAACAACCATACAATGGCCGCTAAGTGTTCAAGTGAAAGAAAGAGTAGCACATCTCTCACTTTAAATCAAAAGCTAGAAATGATTAAATTTAGTGAGGAAGGCACGTTAAAAGGCAAGATAGACCAAAATCTAAGCCTCTTGCACCACACAGTTACTGAAGCTGTGAATTTAAAAGAAGAGTTCTTGAAGGAAATGAAAAGTGCTACTCCAGTGAACATAGAAAGGATAAGAAAACAAAACAGTTATCGTTTTTTTTTTCAATGGGGGGCGGTTCATGTGTCTTTCTTTAAATTTTTATTGAAATATAGTCAATTTACAATGTTGTGTCAATTTCTGGTTTACAGTGTAATGTTTTAGTCATACATATACATACATATATTCGTTTTCATATTTTCCATTATACGTTACTACAAGATATTGAATTCCCTGTGCTATACAGGAGAAATTTGTTGTTTCTCTATTTTATATACAATAGTGAGTATCTGGAGATCTTGAGCTCCCAATTTATCCCTCTACCCCTTTCCCCACTTAGTAACCTAGTAACCATAAATTTGTTTTCTATGTCTGTGAGCCTCTCTCTGCTTTGTAAATAAGTTCATTTGTGTCATTTTTTTTAAAGAGTCTACATATAAGACAGATCTTATGGCAATTTTCTTTCTCTTTCTGGCTTACTTCACTTAGAATGAAGATCTCCAGGTGCATCCACGTTGCTGCGGGTGGCATTCTTTCTTTCTTTTTTATGGCTGAGTAGTATTTGTTCTAGTTCTATTAAAATGTCCTGGGTAGTTTGATAGGGATCGCATTAAATCTTTCAATTGTTTTGGGTACTATGGCCATTTTAACAATATTAATTCTTCCAATCCAAGAGTCTGGGTTATCTTTCCATTTCTTTAAGTCATCTTTAATTTCCTTAATCAGTGTTTTGTAGTTCTTCACGTATAAATCTTTCACCTACTTGGTCAGATTTTTCCTAAGTATTTAATTTTTTGGATGTGATTTTAAAAGGGATTGTTTCTTTACTGTCTTCTTCTGATAGTTCATTGTTAATGTAAAGAAATGCAACTGATTTCTGTATGTTAACCTTATATCCTGCTACCTTGCCAAATTCTTTTATCAGCTCTAGTACTTTTTGTGTGAAGCTTTTAGGGTTTTCTATATACAGTATCATGTCATTCGCATACAGTGACAATTTTACCTCTTCTCTTCTAATTTGGATCCCTTTTGTTTCTTTTACTTCCCTGATTGTGATGGCTAGGCTTCCAATAATATGCTGAATCAAAGTGGTGACAGTAGGCACCCTTGTCTTGTTCCAGATTATAGTGGGAAGGCTTTTAACTTTTCACCATTGAGTATGATGCTGGCTGTGGGTTTGTCATAAATAGCTTTTATTTTGTTGAGATATGTTCCCTCTATACTCACTTTGGTAATAGTTCTTAACCATCAATGGGTGTTGAATTTTGTCAAATGCTTTCTCTGCATCTATTGAGATGATCCTATGATGTTTGGCCTTTCTTTCATTGATGTGGTGTATCACATTGATTGATTTGCATATGTTGAGCCATCTTTGTGTCCCTGGGATGGATCCAACTTGATCATAGTGTACAATCTTTTTCAGGTGTTGTTAGAGTCTGTTTGCTAATATTTAGTTGAGGATTTTTGCATCTATGTTCATCAATGATATTGGCCTGTAATTTTCCTTTTTGGTAGTCTCTTTGGCTTTGGTATCAGGGTGATGGTGGCTTCATAGAATGAGTTTGGGAATAATACCTCCTCTTCAGTCTTTTGGAAGAGTTTGAGAAGGATTGGTATGAGCTCTTCCTTATGCGTTTGATTGAATTCCCCAGTGAAGCCATCTGGTCCTGGACTTTCATTTGCAGAGAGGTCTTTTATTGCTGATTCTATTTCACTTCTAGTGATCAGTCTGTTCAAGTGATCTATTTCTTCTTGCTTCAGTTTTGGTGGACTGTATGTTTATAGAAACTTGTCTATTTCTTCTAAGTTGTCCAATGTGTTGCATATAGTTGTTCATAGTAATCTCTTATGTTTTTTTGAATATCTGTGGTGTTTGGTTGCAATTTCTCCTTTTTCTTTTCTTATTTTGTTTTATTTGTGTTCTCTCTCTTTTCTTCTTGGTGAGCCTGGCCAGAGGTTTGTCAATTTTGTTTACTCTTTCAAAAAACCAGCTGTTGGTTTGATTGTTTTTTCCTACTGTTTTTTAAATATCTATTTTATTTATCTCCTCCCTGATCTTTATTATTTCTTTCCTTCTGAAGACTTTAGGTTTTGTTTGTTCTTCTTTTTCTAATTCTTTTAGGTGTTAGGCTGGATTGTTTTTTTTTTTTTTTTTGAGGTTGTTCTTGTTTTTTTGAGGAAGGCCTGTATTGCTGTGAACTTCCCTTTTAAGACTGCTTTTGCTGCATCCAGTAGATTTTGTGTGGTTGTGTTTTCATTGTTGTTTGTCTTAAGGTATTTTTTAATTTCTTCTTTGACTTCATCATTGACCCATTGGTTTTTTAGTAGCATGTTGTTTAGTCTCCAGCAGTTACTTTTTTTCTCGAGTTTTATTTTTCATATAGTTGTTTTCTAGTTTCATTCCATTGTGGTCAGAAAAGATGCTTGAAATAATTTCTATACTCTTTCATTTGTTGAGGCTTCTTTTGTGTCTGAGAATCTGGACACAAAAGTCTATCTTAGAGAATGTTCCATGCACATTTGAAAAGAATATACATTTTGTTTTGGGGGATCTAATGTCCTACAAATATCAACAAAGTCCTATTGTTCTATTGCATCATTTAGTATCTCTGTTGCCTTATTGATGTTCTGTCTGGAAGATCTGTCCAGTGATGTTAGTTGGGTGTTAAAGTCTCTTACTATTATTGTGTTCCCATCGATTTCTCCCTTTATGTCTGTTAGTATTTTTTTTATATATTTATGTGCTCCTATATTGGGTGCATATATGCTAATGAGTGTAATATTGTCTTCTTGTATTACTCCTTTGATCATTATGTAGTGTCCTTCTTTATTTTTTATAGCCTTTGTTTTAAAGTCTATTTTGTCTGATATGAATATTGCTACTCCTGCTTTCTTGTCATTTCCATTTGCATGAAATATTTTTTCCATCCTCTTACTTACAATCTATGTGTGTCCTAAAGTGGGTCTCTAATAGGCAGCATATTGTAGGCTCTTGTTTTATTACCCAATCTGTCACTCTGTCTTTTGATTGGAGCATTTAGTCCATTGACATTTATGGTAATTATTGATAGATGTGTGTTTATTGCCATGTCAAACTTTGTTTTCCAGTTGATTTGGTATTTCTTCTTTGTTCCTTTAGTTTTCTTTTTGTGATTTGATTTTTTCTTTTTGTATTAGCTTGGTTTCTTTTTTTGTGTGTATGTGACTCTATTGTATGCTTTTGATTTGTGGTTACCTTGTTTTTCAAGTATGTTAACTCATTACTCTATCTGTTTGCTTTAGACTGGTAGTCATATAGACTCAAACACACCCTAAGAAAAACAAAAAGAAAAAAAATCTACATTTTCTTCCTCCCCACTCCCACATTTTATGATTCTGATTTCCTCTTTTATATCTTCATGTTTATTCTCTTGCTGTTCATTATAGTTATCACAGTTCCAATTGTGGTTTTCTATTTTCTATGGATTCCTCCTTCTTTTCTATTTAGAGAAGACCTTTGAATATTTCTTTTACAACAGGTTTAGTACTGCTGAATTCTTCTAGCTTTTGTTGACTGTGATTCTTTATTTCTCCTTCTATTCTAAAATATAATCTTGCTGGGTAGAGTATCCTAGGTTGCAGATTTCTCTCATTCAGGGCTTTGAATATATCTTGCCACTCCCCTCTGGCCAGCAGTGTTTGTGTAGAGAAATCAGCTGAAAGCCTTATGGAGATTCCCTTGTAACTAACTCTTTGTTTTTCTCTTGCTGCCTTTAGAATCTTTTCTTCATCTTTAACTTTGGCCAATATGTCTTGGTATAGATCTATTTGGGTTCATCTTGTTTGGGATCTTCTATGCTTCCTGTACTTGGATATCAGCCATTGAGTCTTCTGATTTTAATTGGCTCCTCTTTATAGTTTCTATTTCCTTTTATAGTATTCTGCATTTCTATTGATAGTCTCTCTTATTTCCTTTAGTGTTGTTATCACCTCCTTTTTGAAGTCAGGATCTAGTAGACTGTCAGGGTCTATTTTATTGTTCATTCTTTCAGGGGACTTCTCTTGTTCTTTTAATTGAGAGTGGTTCCTCTGCTTCCTCATTTTATTTATATTTCTCTGATTCTATAAATTTAGGAGTAACAGTTATCTACTGTGGCCTTGAAGGGCTGTTTTTCAAGAAAAATTTTAAAATGGGAGCTTTCCTGCATAGTCTGTGTTCATCTAATAATTTTGTCATGAAGGCTGTTTTTAGTATAGATGGTTGGCACGTTTTTCTTCCATGTGTGTTGGCTATTATCCCCTTGATTGGATGTGTGGTTGGTGTTGTGACCAGAGCTTGCCCTGGTTGTAGAGTAGGGCTTCCTCTTTGCTCTGTGGTTGTCACAGCCCTGACAGGTTCTGGATCTGTTTCCCCGTTATTGGAATAGAGGCTTCCAGACCCATTTCTGAACTGCAGTGTGCAGTAGGTGGGATTGGAGTGCTTCCACTGGAAGAGGTGCCACTGAGTGTTCCTCCACAGGAGATATCCACCAGTGAGTGCCCTCTGTGGTGTTGTTTGTCACTTGTTATGCAGGCTTACAAAGTGCACTTTGTTGATGCTGCCCTTATCCATGCCTCAACTGTGAGAATATTGGTGACCTGCTCTGGTGTCCCCCAGATTCTGTGCCTGCAGAGCCATCAGAGCAGATCTGCTGATGTCAAACACTAGGACCTGTTGCAGTGAGGATGCAGTCACACACCTGGATTTATCATGCACCACAAAGTCAGCCAAGTTCCCAGCCCTGTGTCCATGTACAGTATGCAGGCTTGCTGTTAACACTAAACCTGCCCCTTCACATGCCAGAACACTACTTATTTGTCTCAGATGCAGAGGTCCACAAAGGCACCAGTGGAACAAACCTGTCACTTCTGCCTGGGGCTAGGATCAAGTCTCAGTCCCACTTGCCAAGCTGCAGAACCCATCAATATGGATTCAGGTTTCAGCCCTACCTCTGCCCAGGAGCTGTGCACCAGCGATTGTGCCCCTCCAGAGCAAGCCAAGAAGATGGCTGCATCTGAATCCCACCTCTCTTCTAGCGAGAATGTGTGCCAACAATAGTGCCAAGCAATGCCCTCTGGGCTAGTGGAGACAGCTGCTATGGCCAGACTGCATTGCACCTCTCCTCCCACATGCACCAACAGTGGTGCTCTCTATGGAGAGACCTAGCCTGATCTTCACTCTCCCAGCTTCAGCCTGTACCACACTCCAGCCACCTGAGGCTGCCTCTAGGCAATCAGTCCCAGTACTCTCCATCCTCTCCTTGGGTTCGTCCACTGAAACCTGAGCTCCAGCAGCCAGTCCCAGCCTGACACTGCTGGCTTGTGTCTTGGACTAGGGATCACAGGGACTCTCTGTGCTGGTTTCTTTTAGTTCTGTCTGCCAAGTGGATTCTGCTTTCTCCTCTGAGCATCTGAAGCTCCCTTTCTGTCCCGGCTAACTTTCTCCACTGGAAAGGGGGCTTCCCAGGGTAAGGGTGCTTCTCCTTCTTTGCCACTCCCTCCCCAGGGACAGGTCCTGCACTGATCTTTAAAAAAAAAAATTATTTCTTTCTTTCTTTCTTTCTTTCTTTCTTTCTTTCTTTCTTTCTTTCTTTCTTTCTTTCTTTCTTTCTTTCTTTATAATTGAAGTACAGTCAGTTACAATGTGTCAATTTCTGGTGTACAGCACAATATTCCAGTCATGCATATATTTGTTTACATATTTTTTCCATTAGAGTTTATTACAAGGTATTGAACATAGTTCCCTGTGCTACACAGAAGAAACTTTATAGAATCTATTTTTATATACAGTGGCTAACATTTGTAAGTCTTAAACTCCAGAATTTATCCCTTCCCACCCCTTTCCCCAGCAGCCATAAGACTGTTTACTAAGTCTGCGAGTCTGTTTCTGTTTTGTAGATAAGTCCATTGTGTCCTTTTTTTTTAGATTCCACATATGACTGATACCATGTGATATTTTTCTTTTTCTTTCTGGCTTACTTCACTTAGAATGACATTCTCCAGGTCTATCCATATTGTTGCAAATGGCATTATTTTATTCTTTTTTATGGCAGAGTAGTATTCCATTGTGTAGATATACCACAACTTCTTCATCCAGTCATCTGTTGATGAATATTTAGGTTGCTTCCATGTCTTGGCTATTCTACCCATTTTTGTGAGAATTCTTATATTTTCAAAGTAAGAGATACTCTGCCAAAGTTCAGTAGGTATTCTGTATGAATTGTTCTGTATGTAGATGTAGTTTTTGGTGTATTCACGGGAGAGAGTGAGTTAGTCATTCTTCAAGTTCATTATCTTTGCAGTCTTAGAACAACCTTATTGTTGATATGAGAAAAGTTTTAGTGGTCTGGATAGAAGATGAAACTAGCCACAACATTCCCTTCAGCCAAAAGGTTAATCCAGAGCATGGCTCTAATTCTCTTCAATTCTGTGAAGGCTAAGAGAGGTGAGGATGCTGCAGAAGAAAAGTTTTAAGCTAGAATAGGTTGGTACGTGGGGTTGAAGGAAAGAAGCTGTCTCCATAACATCAAAGTGCAAGGTGAAGCAGAAAGTGGTTATGTAGAAGCTGTCACAAGCTATGCAGAAAATCTAGCTAAGATCATTAGCAAAGGTGGCTACACTAAATAACAGATTTTTCAACGTAAACATAACAGCCTTATATTGGAAGAAGATGCTATCTAGGACTTTCATAGTCAGAGAGGAGAAGTCAACGCTTGGCTTCAAAGCTTCAAAGAACAGGCTGACTGACTCTTGTTCAGGGCTAATGCTGCTTGTAGCTTTAAGTTGAAGCCAATACTGATTTACCATTCTGAAAATCCTAGTGTCTTTAAGAATTATGCTAAATCTACTCTATGCATACTCCATAAATGGAGCAACAAAGACTAAATGACAGCACATCTGTTTACAACATGGCTTACTGAATGTTTTATGCCCACTGTTGAGACATATTGCTCAGGAAAAAAAATCCCTTTCAAAGTACTACTGCTCATTGATAATGCACCCGGTCACCCAAGAGCTCTGATAGAAATGTATAGCAAGATTAATGTTTTCATTATATAGAATAGCTAAACAGGATTATACTGTATAGCACAGGGAAATATACACAAGATCTTGTGGTAGCTCATAGTGAAAAAGAATGTGAAAATGAATATATGTATGTCCATGTATAACTGAAAAATTGTGCTCTACACTGGAAATTGACACAACATTGTAAACTGACTATAACTCAGTAAAAAAATGTTAAAAAATGTTTTCATGCCTGCTAACATTACATCCATTCTGCAGCCCATAGATCAAGGAGTAATTTCAACATTCAAGTGTTGTTATTTAAGAAATACATTTTATAAGGCTTTAACTGTCATAGGTAGTGATTCCTCTGATGGATCTGGGCAAAGAAATTAAAAACCTTCTGGGAAGGATTTACCATTCTAGATGCCATTAAGAACATTCTTGATTCATTGGAAGAGGTTAAAATGTCAACACTAACAGGAGTTTGAAAGAAGTTGATTCCAACTTTCATGGGTGACTTTGAGAGGTTCAGGACTTCAGTGGAGGAAGTAACTGCAAGAGAACTAGAATTAGAGGTGGAGCCTGAAGATGTGACTGAATTCCTGCAATCTCATGATAAAACTAATGGATGAGGAATTGCTTCTTATGGATGAGCAAAGAAAGTTGTTTCTTGAGACAGAATCTCTTCCTGGGGAAGATGCTATGAAGATTGTTGAAATGACAATCAAGGATTTAGAATATTACACAAACTTACTTGATAAAATAGTGGCAGGTTTTGACAAGATAGACCTCAATTTTGAATGAACTTCTACTGTGGGTAAAATGTTATCAAACAACATCACATGCTATGAAGGAATCATTTGTGAAAGGAAGAGTTGGTCGATGCAACAAATGTCATTGTTATCTTATTTTAAGAAATTGTCACAGCCAGCCCAACCTTCAGCAACCACCACACTAATCAGTCAGCAGCCATAAAAATTGACACAAGAACCAGCAAAAAGATTATGGTTCACTGAAGTTTCAGAAAATTGTTAGCAATTTTTAGCAATAAAGTATTTTTAATCAAGGTTTGTACATTTTTTTATGGGAAAGCTCAAACACAGTCCCCCACTACCACAAATTATGCAGTTGTTTCTCACACTTGGGGAAATCGCAGGGGTCAGCACATCCAGAGTGCAATGGATGAGCCTTGCCCTGGGAAAACCACCTTCATGATCATGCTATCTCCCCTGCCAGGTAAATATGGGGTTTGTACATTTTTAAGACATAATGCTATTACACACTTAATAGACTATGGCATAGTGTAAACATAACTTTTATTTGCACTGAGAAACCAAAAAATTCATGTGACTCACGTTATTATAATATTTGCTATATTGCACTGGTCTGCAACGAAACTTACAATATTTCCAAGGTATACCTGTACCCATAATTAAGGCAAAGCTGAGTGAATCAGGAGGAAAAGTAACAGTTTCAGGTTCAGAAGACATGGGTTCCAGTCTGGAATTAGCCAAGGAGTAGGAGCATGACATGGGGCAGCGTGTGACCTTAAGGTCCCAAGCCTCAAGTTCACCATTCAGGAAGTGAGGATTCTCTTCCCCATAGGGTCCTTGTCAGGACTTATTGAAATCACAAGGCAGGGAAGTACACACAAATGCTTTAGTCCCAGCCAGGCCTGAAATTTGAGGCTCAGTTTCCTCATCTGTAAAGAATGAATCACAATGTGGAGCGGAGTTATAGCAAAAGGATTAAATGTTATATGATTAAAAGACAACCCAGTGTCATATTATGCACATGATTAATGAGAATATTAAAATGATGATATCTTATCAGGGATTAGTGGAACATTTTGCTTCCTTCGGTATTTTACTTTTTTTTTTTTTTTTTACTGTTTTCCAAATGAAATATATCTAAGAGTATCCACAAAGCAAATTATTTAGAAATGTCCAAACCTGCAATTCTACCTCTGGAAGGTTCATTTGGTCTTTGCCATGCAGAACTATGTCTGCTAAAAATCAGAGTGTTACTGTACTACTCTCCTAGGTTCTTTTAGAGGAGGGAGCATCAATCTGCAGCCTCTACAGCTTCTCTGAAGTACACACTCCATCTGCTGTCTGTGGAAAAACTCTGCAGTTTCATTGCTGAACTGACTCGTGTCCCCAGTGCCCTGCTCAAAGGTGGAAGAGAGAATTTTAGATGAATATTCAGATAAGATATTTGAAAACTTCAGTGTCTTCAGTCCATTGTGCGATGCTACAGCCTATGAAAAATTTTGAGCTCACAGTCTTTGGCCCCCTTTCCCATGAAAAGTGTATCTGGAGATGGTAAAGGTGGTGGAGTCACTAGATGCCCAGTGGTAGTCAAACCAGTAGCGTATGCCTGAGATTTCTCACATGAAGTGAAGTTTCAGCTGAGATCTGAGGCTAAGTCAGCAGAAGAGGAGAGGGTGGACACTAGCCAGATGTAACAGGAAGGAAATACCCTGTACCTGGGTCATCCTTTTAGAGAATCCAGAGTGGAAATCCCTTACCCAGCAGTTTGTCCTGCTGGGAAAAGCTTTGTGAAAGTTATTGGGACAATTGTAGAATGGACCTGAACCCCTTCTGCCCTTGTTACTCTCACCTCAGGCCTATAATATCCTCCAGCCCTCTAAAAGGAGTCTAATATTATTACTATGATTTCTGTCTGTGAAACCATAGACAAGAAGAAAATCCCTAGCTAAAGCAATTTGGGCTTGATTTTATTTTACATGTTCTTTCATCGCTCATAGTGCAAAGAAACTTTTAATAGATTTTTCTTTCCTTTTCCCAACTAACATTTCTCATAGGAGGAAATTCAGAAATTGGAGGTCTGGGACATCTGGTGAGCAAAGCTCGAATGGGAGCCTGGATGTTGCTCAGCAGGAAGTGTTTGAAGGAGGAAGTGAGCAAGATGCCCATCAGATGGAAATTTCTGAAAATTTTTGTGGCAAATGAAGCATTAAGGGTGAGATAGAGCCCAAGTACATTCAATCTAGTGGCAAGAACTTTTCCTTAGTGCCCTGCTTCTATTATGACAGTAAAATTGTTTGTGTGTGATTAAGAGACAAGAGTAATGTGAAAAAAATATAGATTTAGATATATAGAGTTAAGCCACATACACAGATACCATTTTTGTAATGAAATTCCCAACTAGGTATATACTATAATGTAAAAATTGACATAATTTATTTTTCTGATTTCAAATTAATATATTTCTTTCTAAAATGAAAGAAGTGCAAGAATGTGCATATGTTATAGAAAATATTTTTCTGTGTAATTTTTTGTTACATAGCAAGATGTGCATCCTTGATAATGAGTTTATATTCCCCAGTTATATTTTTCTGTGCACAGTACTATGTAAGTAGGTTTATATGAACATATGTATTCTTCCAGATTTTGCTCACAGTATGTATATACTATATTCCATTTGTTATATATGTATATTTATGTATATATGCAAGTATAAATATATGTACACTCATACATACATGCATGTATAATTGTTTTTGTATTTGTTTAATCTTTATATGTTTGTGATTCATAGTTCTTATTTAAATGATTTCAACAGACTTAAAACAATGCTCTTTACTAATCAGATTTATTTGTATAATATTAAACATTTGCTTATAAAATATGTTCCAAATGTTTTCCCAATAATTCACATTCCTTTACATGTGACATTTATGTTTGAGATAGACAAAGGTTTTTTTCTAACTTCCCTTCAATTTCTCTTATTATGTTTGTAATAGAGTTAAAAGCTTTTCTTGGGTCACATATCTAGTTTTGGTTCCCCCAGTGTCAATGCCATGCTAACAGGGTACTCAAACAACCCTCTCCCCAATGTCTTGGTCTTAACGTTTATGGTGGAGATGAAATCCACTGTCTTAAGCCTGGAGGCCTAGATATAAGGCCGTAGGGATTGAACTGTCCTGGGGGCGGTTAATGTGGGTCTCAGTTGAAGCAGAGGAAATTAACCTCCATGGAGGGACAGAAATGATCACTTACAGAATTAATTTAGGCCAGAGGCACTTTATATGGTATTTCTTGTAAGCAAACACATATTCAAATATTTTCCACATTACTCACAAATGTAGAATTTGGTCTAAAGCCCTTTTCTATTGTGCCCTGAAGCCATCAAGGCTTTGAATCTTGAATTCCAGGTGGACTAGTATTTGATGCAATCTTATATATTACTCATTTTTTGTCATAACTGTATTATTTTTAAATTAAAAATCCATGAAAACTAAAGCAATTTCTGTACTGTGCAAAGAAAAAAATTAAAAGGTTGAAAATCTGGGGGACAATATTTCAAACAATGTTGCAGATTTTGTGCTCATGTACAAGAACAAGAGATATTTTTGTTAATCAGTAGAGAAAGGGGCAAAAGATAACCACAAATAGTTCACCTAAAAAGCAAAATGCTTCTTCAATAAAGATCTGAAAGATGCCAAACCATAAACTGAAGAAGTCATAATAAGTAAAAAAAAAAATCAGTCTACAGAAAATTACTTATATAATTGGAAATTTTAAAAAGAATATATCTAGAACTGCATACCTACAAAAATTCCTTAAGGTATTATACACATTACCTAAAGAGAAACACATCTGGAAAATGTGCACCTGTCCTTTTACATTGGATTTCTTGGATACATGTGAGTCACGGTGAGGTGATCATATAACTGCAAGGTGCAGAATAATTTCACTTTGTAAGTGTACATTTTAATGTTTAATATTTTGTGATTAGGATAATTTGTTGAGAAGTACACTTGAAAATGTCTAATACCCCACTGACAAAAAAGTTCACGTATATTTACCGTGTTATCAAAATGTTCACATGATATTCTTTATAAAAAGTCAAAAATGTCAACTTTTGACTTGACAGTATATCTATGTATTTATGTGCATTTCTGTCTTACATTTCCCTTACCTCTGATGTTCACGCCCTCATTTGCAGATATTTCTTCACCTCTTTCAGACATCGGACTTCCTCTCTCTGAGCATAAAGATCTAGGAAGGGAAGGTGAGCAAAGAGTGGAAGATTCCAGAAAGTAGTGGAAAATTCCAGAACGTTCTGGCTCATGAACTGGAGCTCAGTTTCCTCCCTCCTCCTTTCCTTGGAAAGCCCTCTAATCTAAGACTTTCAGAGCTACAGTTCTGCCTCTAACCACTAGGGGATATCTGCCAACATTGACCACATTTTATTGTTTAAAAGAAAGGCTATGATTTGTAGTTTCTACTGTCACCACAGTGAACCACCAAACTCTGTTCGCTATTTCCTTTATATTGGAATGAATTGGAGTTAATTCCAGCCATTTGAATCTTTTCAGAACATTTGGTTATTTTGCACAAACTTAAGAAAATCCCCCATATTGCATGAAGAATTTAGTAAAGCTATGCTTGGAGAATTCACCCTCATTCCATGAAGCTCAATTCCAGTCTCTGTTCCTCTAGGTAGCATCTGAATGACCCTAAACAAGCTCTAACACCTCATTAATTCTCATCAGCCTTGAAAACTGGTGATTCTTTTTTTTAAACACTTTTTGAGCTATAGTCACTTTACAATGTTGTGTCAAATTCCAGTGTAGAGCACAATTTTTCAGTTATACATGAACATACATATATTCATTGTAACATTTTGTTTTCGCTGTGAGCTCCCACGAAAACTGGTGATTCTGATAGCCAAACCCCTCATGAGAAATACATGAAAGAATAGATGTAATGTAGCAAATTCAGAGTCTATCCTACAGCTGGCACTCAAAGTTCTCTGGGTTTGTGGAATGAAGGAACACGATGTAATGTAGCTGATGCAGAGTTGGTATAAAGAGATCCCTCTGTTTGTAGTCACAAGTTCCAAGATCTCCTAAGCCTCCTGGCTCTAATTTGCCTTCTCTGCAAGCGTAGTTCATTTGGAAAGAGTTCTGTGAGTGTTGGGCTGATAGCAAACTCAGGGGGTACTAATTACAGGAAGGTAAGTCTCCCCTGGTCCCCAGGGGCTCTCTTTTCTATTCCCTTGGGAAAGGGAATTCTTCTAAGGACTGTATCTTGCTTGTGTGGTTCTGACAAGGTGGTTAGGGGCCTGCTCTCACCATCCTCGGAAGCCCTCCTTGATATTCTCGAAACCTCCAGCTCCAGACCCCAAGGATTCTCTTCACAAGCAACCTGTGAGGACAGTGGTGACAGGTCACTGCCTTCAGGCCACGCCATGGGTGAGTTGGTCAGCATGATGTCTTGTCCTGATCCCCACAGGGCACGAGGGGTTCTGGGTTCCCTCCCCGACCCAAACCCGCAAGACACCCACCTACCCACCTCCCTTTAGAGAAGGGGTGGAGAGGGCCCAGACTGACTACTTTTCACTCCCTTGAGGAAATGGGCCAAGTGGGCTCTGACACATTTATGCTGGTTCTGCAAACCCACCCCCCAACCCTGCCCATTCCTGCCATGGAAGTGGTCACGGGTGAGGTGAATTTTTGTCCCTGGTTAAGAACAGGCCTGAGTTATGTGATCTTCTCTGGCCTAGTGTGTGGAGAGTGGGGAGGGTCACCTAGGTGAGGGGTGGAGTTGGTGTAAACTAACAGTTTTGGGATTTGTACTAGAGGTGGGGGAGGAGCAGGAAACCCACCGTTACATTGACTCTTACAGTAACTAGTCAGGATAAATTGTATTAGTCCACAGAGGCTTCCTAAGGCTTGGTTTATTGCCCGGCATACAATCTATTCTCGAATGTTTGATGAATAGTTGTTATTGTGCATTGTTCTATGTCAAATACACTTGTTAATTTATTTAAGTCACATTTAAAAATGTCCCTCTGAGTTTCTGTCTGCCATTTTATGTGTCACTCAGTGAGCTGTCTTAAAATTTCCCACTGTGACTGTGGATTTGTCCATTCTCGATTTATTTCTGTCAGTTTTTGCTTTGCCTATTTTGGCTCTGTTTTAAGATATGCATAAAAATTTACAATTTTGTATTAATATCTTCCTATTGCATTGATCTTTTATCATAAGGAAACCTCTCTTTCTCATAATTTTTTTTCTTTTAAGTGTACCTTTTCTTTCACTAATATGGTTATAGCAGCTTTCTGTAGGTTAGTGTGGAAAAGATAGACATTTTGTGATTTTTTTAATTTTCAAATTTTCTAGATGATTTAATTTTGCATGTGTCTCTTATTTTAAGCAGCATTTGATGGAAGGTTTCTTGTCCATCTGATAATATCTTTCTATTTGGAATACTTAGTCTGAAACTTTCAAAGTAAAAATAGGTGTAATTTGATTTACATATACTATATTACTGTATGTTAATTTTTACCTCTCCTAATTCCTTTTCCTTTCCTTTCTTTTGAAATGATTAGTATTTTGTAACTATTAAATTCTTACTTCATGTGGATAGATATTTAAACATTCTTTGCAATTCTGGTAGTGTTTACCCTTCAGATTTCAATGTACCTTTGTTTTTTCTCCATCTACTGTAAATTAGTTATTTAAAACTACTCAAACTTTTAAGGGACCTTGAAACACTTTGATTCCATATACTCTCTCCAAATTTATTGTCATGCATTTTAATTCTATACATATATATTTAAACTCCCAGAAGAAATTGCTTTCACTGTGTTATATAGTCAATACACATTTAAATTTGCCTATGTATTCATAAATATCATTAGTCTTTCTTTCCTGTATCTGTGTGCCTACACCTGGGATCCTGTTTCTTCTGCTCAAAGAAGAACCTGTAATAATTTTTCAGTTTGAGTCCTCTGGTCACAAATATTCCTAGTGTTTGTTACATGATGATGAAATGAATGTCTTCTCTTTAGGAATGTTTTTCCTTGAAGCATATTTCTTCTCCTACTGATATCGTTATGCTGACTTGCTATCTTGTTACTTTCAGAAATTTCTCAAAAGGTCTCTTCTAATACTTCTTCTCTACTGTTCCCTGTCCTTTCTGGGACTCACATTAACCACGTGTTAAGTATGTTCACTACATCTCCTTTGATTCTCTTTCCCTCACCTTTGGTATTCTCCAGTTATGTCTCTTCAGGCTTCATTCTGGATCTTTTTGTCAGACTTACCTTTCATTTCTCTAATTCTTCCGTTAGGCAGGTGAATCACCTCTGACCCTTGAGCCGTCACAGCACAGACTTCAGAGTAGATTCTACTGCCCCCTCCAAGCAGAGGAGAGATTTGAGAGTTAAAAATGAACAACCACTTGTCCCAGGTCACCCAGGTCTGAACAGGGCAGAGCAGGGACTAACATCACAGATTAAACTCTAGATCCAAACCCTTTCTTCTGTGCTTGTTCTCTTCTTGACCATGAATGCTCCCCACCTCTCATCTCCCGAGAAGTGGAACTTCTATTTAATTATAAAAATCAGTGATATTTCTTCATTAAGCATGATATTCCCGAAGGACTCTTATATTGGGACCATCGATATGTTGTTCTCAATTTCAGAGCCCACTGACCAAGGGAACCCTTTACAAAGAAGAGTAAGATGCTGGGATACACACCGAAGGAGATGCAACGAGTGGCTTGAACCAGTCACTTCCCAGCAGCGGCAGGATAAAGATTCAGTAACAAGTGATGCTCACATGAGCACTCAAGGAAGATAGTAAGTGACCAGTCAGAATGGCTGATGTGGACCAACCAAGGAAAAATAAAACCCTGTAGTTAAATATGTCATTCTTCTCTCCAACCTGGAAGAGTGAGGAATGACAGGATCAGGTTCATGATCAAGTAAACTTTATTGTAGCTCTGGTATCATTGGGGAAAATGTTTACAAGACTTTCTGAGCATATATGGACCCCTTTCTTGTCTCCACTTCCCCACAGTGCTCCCTATGCCATTCCACCCTCTCATCAGAGAGGCAATTTTCAGGAAGGAGACCAAGCTCATGTTAACATGGAGACAGAGCAGAAGCCTCCAGAGAGAAGAATGGAGAGAAGCAGGCGGGCTGAGACCATGGGAAGCTGGTTCAAGATCACAGTGAGTGTCCTGACTAAATGGACCTAATACGTAGAAGAAGGTGAACAGAGGGAGTTGTGTTGGAATCGGGTAGAGATGGTATGAACTTTTCTGGGGCAGAGGAGTTGGTTATGTGTCTTGTTATTATTAGAAGTTAACATCCTAGACCATCTAAGAGAAGATTCAGAGAAGCAATATGAAGGGAACAGACTGACTGCAGGGAGCATGGGAGAGGTTGTCTAAAAGCAAAGGAGGAAACTACTGTCAAGATGGAGCAACTTCATACCACAAAGCTCAGTTTGGCTCAGGCTGAGTGTGGGAGGAGGCTGCGTCTCTGGGGTCCTTGTCAGAGGGGCAGGCCAGGTCTGCCTTAGGTAGGGTCTCTTGGAACTTTACAAAAAGAAGTACGTGTTAAGCATATTAAGTTGATTATTTCAAGAAAAGTGTTTGAGGGGAAGAAACGATATTTAGAAAATCCACATGTGGTACAATAACAAATATCGACCTAGCGTAAAAAATTATTTAAAGCTTGAAAAAAAAAAGTCTGAAAGGAAGACCTGGTTGGGTCTTATCTTAAACTTATATTCTATTGTATCAATTTCCTCTCCCATTTTTCTCTTTGCCCCCCAGATTCCATTTGGCATAAAATATGAGGAGAAGTGGCTGCTGAATTTGATTCAGAAGTACTGCAGTGTCCCCTTCACTCCAGTTGAAGTAAGAGAGGACGTCGAGGCCAATGAGAGGAAACGGGGTAGATGGATGGTCCAGATGAGAAATGACTCTGGTCTCATATTGTCTTTCTCTTGTCACTCCCCGTAGTTTCATTATAAGCAAATGCAGGCCCAGTTCTTTGTTGAGAATGCCAACGTTGCCTTTGCTCTGAAGAATGTCAGTGGCAAGATTTGCACTGAGAACAATGAAAGGGTATGTGTCAAGGGCACCTGGGAGCAAGAGGGCAGGGCAGGGGCATGGTCTTGCTTGATCCCAAGGCTCAGATTTCTGGTGCTTACCCAGCCCCTCTTATGCTCCCTGCAGATATCTGTCTTTGTTGACCCCTGTGATGCACCGTATTCTATGCAGAAGGAGCTGCAGTCAGAAAAGGTGGAGCAGATAAAGGTAATGCAGACTCAACACAAGTTCTGCCCCACAGCCAGATCCACCTATTGCTCCCCGATCAACACCTCAGACTCAGAGCCACTGAACCCCGTCTTTAACTCTGCAGCTGACCATGAACAAACTGTTTGATGCCTCCCAGGCATTTCTTAACAGCCAGAGACTCTGCTTTGGATCTGGTATGGCTATAGCAGTAATCCCAGGGCAGGTGAGGGCAGAGGGGTCTGCCTGAGAAAGACCTTCGGGATCGTAACTCTGGGAGGGGTTGGTGCAGGCAGGACCCTCTCAGCTTTCTGTTTCCCTCCTGTTGGCTTCCTGGAGGCTTGATGACCTGTAATGTTGAAATGCCACGGAATCCGAGATATCGCATGCCTGCCCCTCTGCAGATCCGTGGAGAGAACATGCCCAAGGTGAGGACTTAGGCCCAATGTTGGGACTGATGGTGAGGGTGGGACAGATTAGGCAGAAGAGGCAGATTGGCCTCAAACATCCCCTGTTGGGGTCCTCACTCTCTTTCTCCATCATAGATTTTGTCCTTGGATTTGAGCAACAAGAGACTCTGCCAGCTGGGTGGCCTGTCTGATGCTACACAGAATGCTTCTGACATCAAGAATTTGAACGTCTCCAGTAGTGAGGTGAGGTGTGGTACCCAGATCCCTCTTTGAAGAGGAGATGGGAGGGCTCATGGGAAGGTGACAGAGGAAGCGAAGTGAATTTGTTGGAAAAGGAAGGGACGACTGGGGGTGCAGTACCATCCTGGCTCTCTTTCTCTGGTTCATGTGGTTCCTCCACATAATAATAGGTAAAGTCTTCAGGGGAGTTGGACAAGGGCCAGAGATTGGAACCAGAACTTATTTGCACAGACAGAAACACCCTGTGCACCACCTTTCCTGATAAGTCAACCAACATAAGGTCAGTTGTACCGTCTGTCATTTCTTGGGAGCCTGAGCTATCCCTGACAGTGCCTGTTTGCAAGAGGCAGCAGTCCTGATCCTGTGGGAGGGCCACAGGTTCTATGCTCTCCTCTCTGTGTCCTTCATCTGTGCTTAGAGATCTCTTTCCCTTCTTCTGATCTGCTCACTTGTTCTGATCTGAGGTATGTTTCCCACTTCTCTGTACCCAGCGTTCTCTAATATGCCACCCAAGAATGTCGTAGGGGAAGCAGGACCCCCTCTCCTCACCAGGACCATGAGTCAGCAGCCTTGAGCCAGATGCTGGTGCCCTGGACTGAGAAGAGTTCTCCAGCCTAGATCCACATGCTGAGACAGGCCTTCCTCTTTCATGCTTAGAGAGGGCTTTCCTCCCCTGTTCTGAGAGAGGCTCTTCTTCCCTTGAACCAAATGGGTCTCCCTACTTGTCCAAGGCTGACTTGATCGTTTTCCTGCCCCATATTGAGTGTAAGGACATGGTGGCTCCTGTCATGACATCCATTACTTTGGACTAATGCCAGGAGCTGGGCCCTTTTTGGGGGAAAAGGCAGGATTCCTGAGTTAAGGGGCCAGAAGTTGGCCGCAGACAGTGAGCAGAGGGCTTCCCGAGGGGAAGTGAAAGGCAGAGGGCAGAGGTGGTGGAGGAGACAGAAGGACAGGCCTCTCAGGGACACTTGCCCTTCCATCCCAACACACGTCACATCATCCTGCATGGTCCTTCAGAGGAGCCCTGAGTAGCCTGACATGGATATGAATCCTCAGATAAAGAACTAATAAGATAGGTGCAGGGACCGCCATGAGAGAAGACGGTGCTCGTGAGAGGGGGGCATAGACCCTCACTCAGCCCCATACTGAGCTGGGAGCTGACCCTTTACTCTTCTGGGGAAGGTCTGCCCCTGTGGCTGCTGTTTCCAACGCCCAGCTCAGACTGAGCTCACACAGGTGACAGAGACTCAACCAGCATCCAGCAGGCCCCAGGCCCAACGTGTGCATGGTTACCATCCTTACCTCGGGTCCCTGGGACATTCGGGGGCAGGTGAAGGAAAGGGCTGCAGCAGGGGAGCCGGTTCCCCTTTCTTCTCTCTTCTTCCCTGATCCCCCACCCCAAACCATGGGAGAGGTTCTTTCCCTTCCCTTCACTTTGCTTTCTCTCCCTTGTCTCTGTGCCCCTATGTCTCTGTCTTCTCTTCTTCATCCTTCACTTCTTTTTTGTCTTAATCCCCCTCCATTTCCCTCCCTGCCTCACTAACCTCCTTGGCCCAGCATCCTGGGCCATCCCTGGTGGGTGTCCTTGTGTTGGCAGGATGCAGGACCCCCAGGAAGGATGAAGAGCCCCTAGCTCCAACCTCATTCCCTCTTCCCTCCAAAGCCTACAGTGGGGACCTGCAGGAAGGGAGGGAAGGGAAGGAAGCCTGCTTCCTTGTTGCTTCTTGTGGCACCTGGAGAAGGGAGTCAGGGCAGTCTAGGTGGGAGGTACCCAGGAGGGAAGGAGTGGAAGGAGAGGGATGGAGGGAGGCAGGCAGGTAGGGAACACTCTTCTGGTGCATCCATCAGTCCATGTGGAAGGTGCCCAGGGCCGGGGAGTGTAGGTGGACACACTGGACTGTGTCTGGTGTAAGTGTACTTGCTCCCACGAGAAGAGACCGCTTTGTAGTTTCACTGACTTTTCATCTTGGCAGCTCCATCCTGGAATTGTTCCCCAAGTTATTACGCTTGGTAAGTGTATTCCTCAATCACTGACTCCTCTAGCTGACACTGACACCGCCCACAAACTACTCTGAACCCTTTAGGTCTTGCCTGAGTTCGATTTTTGAATGTGACCCTTAAACGTTCTGGGGGCAGAGGGAGGGTACAGCCTCTGTGGGAAGCTCACAACAGCTCTGGGTCTTCTTCGACCACGTCTGCCACAGCCTTCAGGGACCTCGTGGTGATGACCCGAAGTGTAGTCCTGCCCTCAGATTTTCCAGGGCCCTTCCACAGTTGACCTCTGACCCTCACCCTCCTGGGCCCGTCCTTTTCCTTGACCATCCAGAAGTGCCTCTTGGTCTGCACCACTGACTTCCTCTTCCCTCTCACAGGATGGCCAGGAGACACCCCCACCAGCTAAGTTAGGTGTGGACACCCGTAAGAGCTTACCAGCCTGCGAGGTGAGCACGGAGAATCAAGCAGGGCTTTGGGTGGTGCGTGAGGAGAGGGTATCAGCCCTGGTGCTGAGGACTGTTTTGATTCCAGGGAAGCTTCTTTGGATCTGATCAGCTGAAGAGTCTTATCTTGCAATTCCTGCAGCAGTGAGTACTGCTGGCAACCTGAGGAAGGGGAGGGCTGGGACAGCTGAGGCCACCCAAGCTCAGCTCTGCTCACGGGAGTTTCCAAGTCTCATTTGAGGTCTGGACCACAGAGACAGACTGTGCTCATGGCTCCCCGACAGGTATTACTTGATCCACGACTCTGGAGACCGACAGGATCTCCTGGGTGCTTATCACGACGAGGCCTGCTTCTCCCTGACCATTCCCTTCAACCCCGAGGACCCAGCCCCGTGAGTATCACAGCTCACACTCTGCTCCTGGGCCGTGTGGCTCCCCAGCAGACGCAGGGCAGCTCCTGCAAACCCCCACACTGGGGCCGCCCATCTCCCCCTGCTTCTCTTTTTCTCCCAGGAGCAGCTTGTGGGAGTACGTCAAGGACAGTAGGAATATGAAGAAGCTCAAGGACCCCTGTGAGTGTGTGATGAGGAGGCGGAGCGGGAAAGGGGGCGGGAAGGGGTCAGTCCTAGGGCCCAGGGCGTGGCAGCCCCTGACCTTCCCTCGCTTCTCCTCCCCCCACAGACCTGCGGGTCCAGCTGCTGAAACACACAAAATATGACATTGTGCGCTCCCTCTGCCTGTTGCCCAAAACTCAGCATGACCTCAGCTCCTTCGTGGTGGACATGTGGCTCCACACGGTGAGCGCCTACTTCCATCTTGGGCCGCAGGTGGGTAGGAGGTTTAGGTGGTGACTGAGCGCCTGGGCTCTTCCGTTTCAGAACACGATGCTCTGCTTCTCTGTCCACGGGGTGTTCAAGGAAGGTGAGTGTGTGTAGACCCCCCGTCCCCAGATGCCCCACTGCTCCGTCCCCCTGGCCGGGCTCCCTCTCAGCACCCTCCCAGCCACCCCGATCCCTCCCCTTCTCTTCCCGGCCCCTCTGTGTTCTCCAGCCCTCGCTCTTCCCACAAAGGACCCAGGTCTGACCTGCGTTCATGCCTGTCTGCCCCGCACACCCTGGGCGTTAGGGACACAGGCTGTGGAGTTTGATGGCTCTCATCCCAGAGCCTTCCTATGAGATCCGGGGACCATTACTTAACCTCTCAGTTTCCTCATTTGCAGAATGAGGTATTAGCATCCATGTCTTGGGCAGCAGTGACAAATGCATCAATGAACTGGTGAAGTGGTTGTCACGGGCCCGCGCACAGTAGAGGTCCTGCCACCAGCAGCAGGTTGCTCCTATAGCTGCCCTCCACATTCCCGACACCCTGGCGCCCAGTGAGCACCTGTCCCCTCAGCATGAGTTTCCAGTCAGACTCTGTCTGCAGACCCCTGTGTGAGCGTGTAAAGCAGGTGGGGCTCTCGGGGGTACTGATGTTTGCTTTTTGTCGTTGAAGTGGAAGGAAGGTCTCAGGGTTTTGTTCGTGCCTTCACCCAGACCTTCATCGCTATCCCTGCCAGCCATTCCAGGTGAGTGCTGTGTGGTGGGTGGGAACCCCCGTCCCAGCCTGGGCTCAGGGGTGTGGGAATGTGATGGTGCCCACCTTAGGTTTTCTCAATACTGTGGAAAGCCAGCAGGTAGATCCAAGGAGCAGTCTAGCCTAGTGGTTAAGAAGGGCATGGGCTCTGGAACTGGAATGTGGCTTCTCTCCCTGGTCCCAACACTCATTGGCTGTGTGGCCTTGGTCAAGTCACGTGGCCTCTGTGCGACTCGGTGTCTTCCTATGACAGTAGATTTCAGATTGTCCACTCCTTGGGCTGTTGTAAAGGGTAAACGTGAAACTGTCCCTGAGTTGCAGGTAAACGTCCTAATGTCACGAAGATGGTGGATAATCTCCCCAAAGGTGGGCTTGTGGGAGGGGCATAGGTACCAGCCAAGGAACCTGGGGGACACACACAGGAGGAGGGTGGAAGGAATCTGGTTGCTGAGTGGCAGTGGGAGCAGGATTGTTGTTGGGGGTGTGGGGTGGTCCATCTGTCCAGCTGTTGAGGGCCCATTTTTCCTCCAGTCTGTGCATCGTGAACGACGAGCTGTTTGTGAGGGATGCCTCCCCCAGTGAGCCTCAGAATCTTCATTCTCTATCCCAATTCCTGCTACCTCTGCCAGCTTCACACTCATCTTCTCCCCAGAGCAGCGGGAAATGGTGTGCACGTTCTCCACCTACTGTGGGATGAACCTCCAGTGGTCTCAGAAGTGAGTGCTGGGTTTGCATGGGGATAGGAGGGAGCTGGGAAGAGCAAAGGAATGATTAATGGGAAGTTGAATACAATTCATTTTCCTCGTTTATTTCAGTCATTTTACTCTGATCATTTCGATCTCTGTACATATTAAGCCACCTAGTTGTTTTGAGCTGGCAGGTGTTACTTTTATGAATTTCATGGACCCTGACCCTTTATTAACAGACAGCTGGGTGTTCCTGATACACTGTGTATGAGGTTCATTCCACTCTATATATCACAGTAAACGTGGAGGGGGGAATCATCATCAATCACCCAAAGATAACCCTTGAATGTTTTCATCTTTATTATATTCTGGAACTTTGCTTATGCAGGTGTTTACATATTTATGCATGTATTTATATTTGTATATTTATCTACAGAAAACTAGCTCTCATAATGAGAGAGAGACAGTGAGAGACAGAGAGAGAGAGAGAGGGAGAGAGAGAAAGAAAGAGAGAGAGAAGGAAACAGACAGAGGCAAAGAGAAAGAGGCTTGTGGCTGAATGGGGAAGAGGGGTCCAATTAGGGACTTTTAACTCTTCAGTGCCTTTAAAGTTGAGCAAGTGTACAAGCTAATGTGAAGGGGCCATCTCATCTCATTTTTAACTCCCTGAATTTGCCTATACATTCCTTTCTCTTTTTACCTTCTTATTTCTACTAGAGAGTTAATGAGACACCTCTAATGGAATTATATACATTTAAAATCAAATATATATTTGGTTATTAGTGATTAAGAAAATGGACAATTAAGTGTCCAAAAATGCTAGTAATTCTTGGATTTTTGCCTCTCACGGAGGCAGCAGATGGCTGAAGTCCTGCTGTGACATGGCTGGATGATGCATGATCTGAGGACCCGTGCACTGGTGACTGTGGGTCGGATCCAGAATTTCCCTATAAATATATTAACATACCAAACAGTCCAGGAGCAGCAGTTAGGCAAACACCACGCTTTGCTGCCCTGGTGCCATCTCTCACTGAGCTCACCAGGTGAGTCAAAGGCAAGCCTGTCTTCCCAGCATGGGGAACTGGATTAGGATCTGCTCAGAGGCACATTGTTGGGCAGCTCTTATGAGCTTCTGAGCCTCCCAAGAACCTAGAGATCCTTCTGACTCCAAAACTTTGAACTCAAGGCATATCAGAGAGATATTTGTTTCCTTCATAAAGATATCTGTCCTCTCATTAGGAGAAACAGTGAGGAGTGACTTTTCACATTGCCTGTCTTAGTCCTGAGGCTCAGGCAGCTTCTATTTCTGTGTCCCAACATTTAGAAGGCAATGAAATCCCACCACATGCCATATACTTTGGCCAGGCTTTCTCAGTCACCCCTCAGGACTCTCTGTGATGAAGGTTTTGTGAGTCCCATGTCACAGATGCCCAAGTCAATCTGACAGAGCCTCAGTCACCTCTCTGGATGAGTGGCAGGATGGGATGAGGTTCTATCCCTCGCCCTCTCTGGAGGACACAGAGCAGCCTTCCTTTTAGAAGATGGGCTTCCAGGGCTGGAAAAGTGGTCATTTGCTCTCCTCTGATATCGAGGCCTCTCAGGTACGCACTCAGAAAGCCCCTCTTGATGATTAAGATCATAGTGCACGTACATGGGCACGTCCATTCATTCCCTTGGAAAAGCATTCACTGTGTTCAGTTTCATGGGGAGATGAAATAGAATCACAACGGAGCTGACAACGTGTGTGTGTGTGTGTGTGAGACAGACTTTGTATAGGAAATTTATAAAGTCATTACTTATAGAAGTACAATATGTCAGGTAAAAATGTGGAGATGACATACCTCGGAGAGGCAGGCATTTTTTCCTTTACCTCAGAGTCCCCCTTCTCCTGTGTGCAGGAGAACTTTTGGGGATTGGGGAAGATACAGTGTCATTGTAGGAGGAAAGCCCTTCAGGGTCATGTCTGGAAGGTTCCACAGAGGGACCTTTTCCGATACCCAGAGCAAAGATCAGGGAGGTGAGCCTAAATGAAGGGGCAACTCTGGCTGCCTTCAGCGAAAAGGAAGCTGATAAGGGCATAGTCGTTCAGCCCTGGACTTCCTGAGCCGTCCCAGGTCCTTGCTGTCTGCAGCCGAGTGCTCTTGGTAAGAACCTTCCCTGGATCATGACAGGATCAGCACAGGGCCTGGCACCCAGAGAGAGCCCAGTGCTTGTCTGCTTACTTCACCTCTATTCTCTTCCTGTATTTCTTCACCCTCAGGTGGGTTCATCCCTAACTTTGTGCTAATCACCACTCCTACCATTCACATTTTGACTGAGTGGTAGGATTAATAATAATAATACTAATAAAGCCAAAACCCCCACAATAACAGTAATAAAAGATACCAACAATTATAGCACACACATGGATAAGTTACTTGCTCAAGATCGGTCAACCAGCAAGTAATAGTTCTAGCATCAAATCCTGGTCTTCTGACCCAAAAGGCCCTGCTCCTAACCTCTGCTTCTATATTGACTGTACTTCTGTGTTAAGACAGACAGAGGCCAGCACAAGGGAAGGGACTCAGCCCAGGTCCTTTGCTCAGTTGATGGGTCTGGAACTGGATACAGGTTTGATGACTCCCATGTTCTGTCTAGCTGACCTGTTCCTATTCTTTGCTCTTCTGTACTAATTCTTCTCCCTGGGTCTCAATAAAAAATTACTTCTGGTCAAACTAGAATGAAAAAAAGGAGACAGGAAAGCATGTGGTAAAAAGAAATGACGAGATGGAATCAAAGTTCACTTCCTGCTGCTGCATTTCCAGATGCCGTTTCAAATTTTCTATTTTATAGACCAAAAGAGGCAAGGTGGGCTGGGAGTAATATATCCCAAAGTCCTAGATATTCCGCATGCCAGATATTCTTTGAGGTTTTTTCCTTTTCTTCTTACAACAAATCTAGAAGTAGGTACCCTTAGTCTCATTTACAGAGGCCAATCTCAGACTCACAGAGTAAGTAAATTTTCCAGGGTCAAATGTCTACCCTTTGCCCTCTACACAGGCCAATCAGCAGCTCCCATTTGGATGACACACTTCTAGGGTTTAAAGACTGATAGTGGAAAACTTGCCTGATGTGGAATGTGGGCTGTGTCATGCTCCCCACTGGGCATGAAGATGATGTTGGGGATGAAACCCTGCCCCATGGGCCAAGAGGCCTGGGTGTGGGGGCCACACAGATGGACTGACTCCTGAGATGCTGAACTAGAACCAGGAAGCAGCTCAAGCTGTTGCCCTTTGGAAAGAGAACCTGAATGGTGGGATATTGACATGTACACAACTACTATATGAAAAGGCTTTTACGTTTTATCTCCTTTAATCCTAAACTTTATTCAAGACCAGTATGTATTTATCAATGACCAGAAACAGATTTTTTTGCATTTTTTAAATTGAAGTATAGTTGATTTACAATACTGTGTTAATTTCAGGTGTACAGAAAAGTGATTCAGATATATATATATATATATATAACTGAGTCCCTTCCCCTGTGCTGGCCTCTGTCCTAACACAGAAGTACAGTCATATAGAAGCAGAGGTTAGGGAGAGGGCCTTTTGGGTCAGAATGTGTATATATATATATATATATATATATATATATATATATATATATATACACATACATATATACATATACATATATACATATATATATATATATATATATATATACACATTTGTATTATTTTCCGCTATAGGTTATTACAAGATATTGAATATAATTCCCTGTGCTATATAGTAAATCCTTGTTGTTTATCTATTTTATGTGAAACAGATCAAGACAATTTATTTGACAGTTTTCTGTGTGTGTGTGTTTGTGTATGTTTCTTTGTCTCAAACTTTTTCACATCAGTTATTCATAAGCTAACTCACACCAGTCATTCCTAAACGAACTCATGCAGCTTTCTACTGAGTTCACTTAGGGGCTGGATTTCCAGTCCCAGGACTTGAAGATTCTGCACGAATTCAGAAGGATTACTGCCAGTGTGTGAAGTCTAGACATCTTGGCCCATAGCTGGAATCCATTCAGCTACCTTGCTCCCCACCAACACCACAGCCCTTTCTATCCTCCACGCTTTGCCAAGGCCCCAGTTCACTTTCACACCTGCAGTTCTGACAATGGTCACCAGGTGGCAACGCTCTCCATTTTCTACAGATTTTTCTTTCTGCCCGCACCGCTACCCACCCCCCCCGCCCCAAAAAGACATCATTTTTATGAACAGAAGCAAAAAGTTTCCTCAAAGGTCTTAACTTTCCTTGAAAAATTCAGATGTGTATAAAAAGACTAAAAGGACATCTGTGTGGTTTCCATCCAGCTTCTCCTTAACTTATTCATGTGTCTTGTGTATGTACTGTGTGCCAGGCACTGTCAGTCCAATTCCTTATCTGCATCCCAACCTCCCCTCTCTTCACCTCCAGACCTGCATAACTGGAAGTGCCCACAGGAAGCAAGATGGATGTTAGTGCCCACTCCATGGGGTATGAACTCAGACTCTATTCCAAGCAAGGTCAGTCCAAGCCTGACGCTGGATCATGGCATCCAGCATCAAAACAGGAGATGATGCAGCTGAGTGGGAGAGGTTGTAGCTTGGGAAACTGTGGCACCTTTAACTCACACCCCCACCCTCTTACACAGGACTAACAGCCTATTACCTTCTCCTGACAGACCTCACTCACAGAGAGCAAAGGACCAGGCAAACAGTGTTGGTTTCAGTCTTGCTTCTTCTCATGGGCTTGAGCTAGAGGTTTTGCTTTCTCTTTGGTCCTTTGCTCTATCGGAGTGGTGCATTTCGGATTTGGTTCTGTATCTGTTTTATCTCTAAGAGGGTGGTTCTATCCATTCAGTCACCTGACAGGTCCATTTGAGGTGACATGGGGTTTTTGCTTCCTGTAAGAACTTCTCTACTTGTTAGGGGAGCCTGGGTCAATAACCAGAGGAGGCAGAAAAGAGGTATTGAGCTATCAAGACAAACACAAGACCAAGACTCTGGTCCAAACATCTGATTCTCTTCACTTAGTGAAATGGTTTTCAGATTTCTTACATGCTACTCACCTCTTCTCTGGTTTCCTTTTACACCTGACACTCTAATATAATTCCTTTCTCTCCTGTCCACAAATGTGCACCCACGGTAAATTCCTCTATTAATTAGTAGTAGAGAAATTTTTCTAAATATGACTTCAAATCCAGAAACAATCTGATTTCATTAAAAACTGCATGGCAAAAAAAACCCATAAGCAAGGTAAAATTAAAAATTACAAATTGGGAAGCATACAACTTATGTCACAGACAAAGGTTATATACCTTGTAGTAGAAAGGTTATGAAAAAGGAAAAACAAATTAGAACATTCTGAAGGAGAAAGGACACTAGATACAAAGATACATTTTACTGAAAAATGTTCCTTAAACATATAAAAAACCCTGCTAAACCTAACATTTGATAAGAGATGCAAAGAAAAAAAACCTGAGATGCCTCTTACCATTTACATAATCTGTGAGGAAACAGACAGTCACCTTGCTGGTGGTAATGTAACATGGTACAACTCCTAGCCAGGGGATTTGATATTGTTTTATAAAATAACCGGGATACTTACTGTTGGAACCAACAATATCTCTTCCAAGAATCTATCCCAAAGAGACAATGTGGAGACAAAAAGTCATAAACAGAAAGCCATTCCTGCCAGAACAATTCATATAGCAGAAGACAAGAGACAAAGACACATCCACCAATAGGGGGCTTGTTGAATAAGCTATGGTCCATCTGCATCTGAGAGGAAAATGTAGCTATGAAAAGCAATGAAGACTCCCTCTCTGTACTGCTATGGTGTCATCTCCAGGGTATATTGTTCAGTGAAAAAAGGCAGGTGCAGAAAAGTGTGTAGCGCTACTGCTGTCCGATATGGTAGCCACTGGCCTCAAGTATCTATATTAAATGACATGAAATTTAAAAATCAGTTACTCAGTCACAGTTGCCGCATTTTAGGTGCTAGATGTTCAGTTCCTGAAAAAGCATTCAGGCAGCTAATGACTCCTGTGATGGACAGTACAGATACAGAACATTTCCATCTCCACAGAAATTTCTGTTGGAAAGCATTGGTGTAGAATATGACAACTTTTACCTATGAAAAGGAGAGCAAACTAAAATACATGTTATATTTTTAAAAAGTGGTTAAAACAAGATGATAAAAATGCTTACCTATAAAGGAATAGAGGAGAAGCCCAGGATGCAAGCCAATGATGTACATTCTCTTAAAAATATAGATTTATTGGCTCCATGCACTGAGAAGGTCAAGAAACAATGAGCAACCCAATAGTAACTGGCAACTACAGTCCCTAGATTGAATTCTCTAAACACATTTCCCACTAAGAGTAACCAGGCTTCCTTGGAGAAATGCCTGATTTCTGGTCTTGTTAAGGATTGTACCAGTTGAGTCTGGACTGAACTTTCATACCAGAAAGTATGTTAAAAAGACTCATAACCTGAGGGGCTCCCAGTGGCCAAAGATAGAACAATTTGAACAACAAAAACTTTAGTGACTACAGTGCACTAAAACATGTCAACAATAGAAACATCTGTGAGCTGATGATGACACAAAAAAAGCCAACAAAATCAACTCATTGTCCACCTTTGAGAATCCTAGGGAACAATTCATTTTAGAAAGTGGAAATATTGCAAAAAAATTGTATATTCACCCTACCTTTCCTGTGCATGTTATACCTATGCATAACCTAAGAGTTGATGAGGTGAAGATTCTTTTATAAAATAATTTCAGCTAATACATGCAGAAGAAATTGAAGAATTAGTATATCATACTTTTGCAATCTTCAATGAAATGTCGCTCTAGGCAGTGATCAATAGAGGCTGCAAAACATGATGGGAGAAGTAGATGGGAAATTTTATGATGGCTGCGTTATAATATTTCTGAGTTTGCCTTTCTTCAGTTATAAAATGGGGCCAGTTTTATCCATATTAGACAATTACTGGCAGGAACAAAGTATTTCAAGTCAATCCAGCATATGATACATGTAGTACTCAATAGATATGAGTCATCTTCTTATTCTATACCTGACCTTTCTTTAAAAGAGATTCTCAAATAGCATGGTTATAAGACAATAATGTGGAAATATTAAATGGAAGGGAAGTGTATAAGTTTTCATTATATATTCACTTCAGTGTCATTTCTTTGTGCTGGAGTCATTTCTCAGATAATTTATGGAAAAAGGAAAACAATGACTGGACCACTTCCATTGGGTATGCAAAAGAAAACTATTAGTCTGTTTCCCATTATTTCATATACTTTCCTATCCCACTTTTTATCTTCTGTGTTAATTTCTTAAGACTAACGTGTGTGTAATGTAACCCAGCAAGAATAGGCTTTGCAAAAGACCACTGCAATAAATCTCTGGTGGCCAGGCACATCACAGGTACTTAGGAGAGTCATTTCCCCTGTGCTGGACAGTTTTTGGATAAAACCTCTCAGATGTACAAGCTAATGAGATCCCATCCGGGAAAGCACTTTTGAGACCTTAGGTGGGATGGAGGGACAAATTATTTCTAAGTAATTACTTTCCAATCTGCACTACAGATATTTTCATACTCTGTGTTGAATGAATTCAGTAGGCATAAGTCCTTGCATTACTTTGCACTTGAACAGCCATTTGTGGATGGTCTTAAGGTGGTTGGAACTTAAACATGATATATTAGGACAGGGCCTCTGACCCAGAAAACCACGGGGACTTAACCTTTTGTGAATGAATGCATTTTTCTATCTCATGTATTTTCCACAACATTTCTTGGGGGGGTAGAGGATACATCTCCACATCATTTTGTAGCTAGAGAAACAATAAGGTACAGAGGTTAAGTCACCTGGCTGGGGTTCATCCTCCTCTTAAGTGGAAAAGCAGAGACTGACACCCTATATGTCCAAGTGCAAACTGCATGATGCTCAGCTGCACATCACACTGTAATCAAGTAAGTCTTGCTTTTCCGCTGACCTACGGTGTCACTACTGAAATCTGTATCTTCGCTTCTGATACCAAGCTGTTAGTCCTGCCTGTATTTCTGCAAGTCAGTGAACATCGTCGTCAATTTCCTATTCTGTTAAAAAAAAAGAGAGGGAGAGAACATGTTTAGGTCATTTGTTTTTGAAAGTCAATTCCCAGACAACATAAGGAATATGCTCTGTCTAATAGAGGGACAGGTGTTATGCTGTTGATGACAAATTGAAGGAGCAGTCTCCAAATGCATGGAGATCAAAGGCGCCTGGATTCTTTGATGCATACTGATAAATCAACCTGTAAAAATGTTCTACTAATGGAAATCCTCTCCAGCAAAATCAGGCTTTGTAGGATTCCCCATATGCACACGCACACTGGGAATTCTCAATAGTTTTATTGTTACGCTTGAAAAACATGAAATTAGAAATTATTTTATTGTTATCATACTTAGTTGGATAATAAGGTTATTTTAAAATATTCTTAGTATGCAAAAATGTCCTGCTAATCATTGTCATTAGTTATTAATGCAAAAAGGTCTAGTGACATTTGCATCCTAACAGTGTGTGATGACCACATGAGCCGGCACGTTCTCCAAGGGCTGCTACCTACATGTGGTCTCCAGGTGTTTTGTGTGTGTATATGTGTGTGTGTGTGTGTGTGTGTGTGTGGACTTGGGGGGCTCCTAATGACATTGTATATACCTGAAGGATTACCAGTATCTCTCTGATACATATGGTGAGGAGTAGGATCTGCTCGTTCTTGAGTCTTTCCAAATGGCACAAGAGCTGGACCACACACTTCCAAGCAGACCGTGAGATGGAAGACAAGCCTGTCTGTGAACTCACCTGCTCAGATCAGGGGTGGATCCCTCCAGGATGTAAGGTGTGTTGGTCTGCCTAAATCCACTTCTAACCACTGATGTTGGGAGCTCCCATCTTGCAGCCATCAGCTGCAGAGTTCTGAGAAGCTGCATCCTCTCACCCACTCAACACCATGAGTTTCAGTCATCTGCATGAGGAGCTCTACACTTGGAGATAAAAATCCTCAAATTCCCAGCTCATGTGTGACACATCTTGTATCCATCCAGTCATATATTCATACATCTAACAGGCATTAAGAAGAAAGTCTACACTATCCCTTTGGTAAGTTTCAGGCTTCTCCAGAATGGAAACAAGGAAGAAAAGTATGGGAAGGCTCGTGTGGTAAGTTCAGATGTTAAATCTAAGAAGCGATGGCTCCTTCCCATTAAGATTTCAACCTGCTCAAGTCTCTTATAATTGATGATTTTAGAATATCATTTAATGCCATGGACTTCGGTCCACATCTCTTGTTACTGTCCTCTTTATATATGTATATATATATTTTTTCTTGCGCTTTACAACCAAATACTTGCAATGAATTCTTGGAACTCAATTCACATCCCCTGACCTTCCCTCCAACTCAGTCTTCATCCCTTCTCTAATGAGGAAGTCCCCCGACTCCTCCACTAAAATTTAGCTTGCCAAAGTCAACAGCTACCTTTTTGGCACATTGTACACCATGAGGGTTGAAATGCAGGTCAAATGGAGACAAAGTTTTCCCTTCCCAAGACAAAATTAATTTGCTTGTCCCCAGACAAGGATTACCTTGCCAACTGATGCTATCAGTTACCTGAAATCTAGAACTGTAAAATACTTACCATGGCAATCAAGTCAGATAATGGGGAAGTGTGTGCTACAGACAGTGGGCTTTCAAATGAAATATAAAATTTCTCAATGTATCTTACACTTTTGCATCATTGAAAGGGATTTTACAAATAGGTCTACAGCAGGATAACAATTTTTAGGGTCGCTTCACTAGACTCTGTCTTACCTGTTTCTCTTTTTTTTTCCCTCAAGGTCTTTCCAAGTATGGAGTTGAATCACCTGGAGTTGTAATGTTGTCTTACCCCTTGAGGTGTCTTATGATCCAGTGATTCCAGTCCTAGTTACATACTCGAGAAATAAAAAAATTTGTCTACGCAAAAATTTGTACAAAATGTTCATAACACCATTATTCATAACAGCCAAAAAGTGGAAACAAGACAAATGTCTATCAATTGATAAATGCATAAATAAAATTTGGCATATCCGTACAACAAAATATTATTCCGCTATGAAATGAATGAAGCACTGATACATGTACAGCATATGTGATCTTTGAAACCATTATACTAAGTGAATAGAGTCAAACATAAAAGACCAAATATATGATTCAATTTATAGGAAATGTTCAAGATAGGCAAATCCATAGACACAGAAAGGAAGTCATTGTTTGCCTGGAGCTAAGCATGGGTGCAAGGATTTACTGCTTTCAAGCATTATGGAAATTTTGGGAACCATGGAAATGTCTAAAAATCAATTATGGTGATGGTAGCATGCACTTACTAAGAATCATCATACTGTACTCTTAAAATGTATGAATTTAAAATGTATGAATGTAAATTTTACCCATAGAAAGATGTTGAAAATATGATGTTGACCTGGTCTTCCATTGACCACAGTTAACAAGCAAACTACATTCAGGATGTAGTTAAGGATGGTGATAGGAGTTGGTTATAAGGATTGCCGTCCTGCTAAATCACTACCTTCATTTCTGGGCCTGGATTTAGGAAGGGAGAACAAATGAGAAGCAACACCTTGAAGGGGTTGAAGGACACAAAGGAAATGTGGTTGTCAGCACTCACACACACACCATAGATAATTCATACATCTACCAGATTCTGTTATGAATTCTAGGACTCCCACAAGACACTTTGCTGGGCTCAAAGAGGACACATTCAGCTCACCAGTGCAAACAGCCATGCGAACTGTATCCTGAACTGTGCCCTTCAGTACATAAATGCCAGCCACACAGCATTGACAATGGGGAATATAAGAAACGCCGAATTCCAAATAATAGGGGGTTTTGAGAATTGATTCTGTCATATCCATAGGATGGAATTCTAGCCTGGCAGCAAAAATGAGAATGAAAGCAATGAGGAGAGAGGATTTATTGTCTATCAGATTAGCAACAATTCACATTATTTCTAAAGTGTGTAGAAACAAGAATTTTTCATACAGCACTGTTGGAAACATAAAATAGTAATAGTTTCCCCAATGTTGTGTTCATATAAAATATAATTTTCATGGTTTTGAAAGAACACGTTCAGGAACTTACAAAAAAATGCCTACTAAGGAATCTGCATATATGTGAACAAGAATGGTAAGTACATTATTATTTGTAATGGAAAACATGGTAAAGGAACTATATTCACCTCACTAGCACTGGAAAAGTGAATTCTGGAACATCCATGTGATGCATTGATACAATGATGGTCGATATAAACAAATAAATGAAATCATCAATTTAAAATGCTATATTAACGCATTTACATGGAAATATGGTCACAATAAGTGGCAAAGCAGGTTGCAGTGGTCATAAATGACACGGATCCATTTTTGCTTTTAAAGGTGTATATTTATCTAGAGGTCTTAAAATAAAAATGATCTTTTTGTGGAAACAAATATAAAAATAGTCCTTTTGTTGAACTCACATAGAGCTTTCTGTTCAACATAGAAAGAGGCTGGACTTTCTGTCTGGATACCTCAGTATCCCTGTAACGCCGGCAGTGTTCCCTTTCCACGCAGACTTCCGGAAAGCTCTGGGTTTTAGCCACAGCCCCTCCCGACCTTCAGGCTGTGATGTTCAAGCTGCAGTTCAGACTACTGTCACGAGGTGGCACCAACGTGCCGCCATCGTCAAATTTCTCTAAGAAGGCCGTTATTAAGAACTAAAAAATACCATCACTTTTCACAAAATCCAGCCTGTGAACCTATGTACAGAATGGTTCTAATTCTGTATGAAAAACGTATTAGGTGTCAAAGAAGACTGTAAAAACATATACTCCTGATCCTGCATGCGATGACGATGAAACATCAGGTGGCAGCAGCGCCTTGGCGGTGGTTTGCTGTTGAAGGGCTATGCAGGACTGGTGGGAGGTGACAGAGAGAATGAGGTGCCAGAGCGGGGTCTGGGCAGCTGTGTCCAGTGTCATGGACAGGGTATGACAGACAGAGGATAGGAGAAGGTCTGGACAGACTCAACAGGGGTGGGAAGATGGAGGGTGAACATCCTGCTCTCTGAGAAGGACCCCTCTGCAGTGTGGACACTTCAACCTACGCTGATGAGGGAAGAGATACATCAATGAACTCGATGTTCAGCAGATGGAACTGATTTACTAACACATTCACATTTTGCGAACATAATTAGTGTCTTAGTAAACAAAACATTCCAAAACTTTTCTAATTTTTGGCATAATGTACTCATTTTCTTTGACAAAGAAAAATGGAGACGGAAGCCACCTGCTGGCCAGAGCCAGGATTGCAGCTCTGAGGCTCAAACCAGGGAGCTTGGCAGAGTGAGGAGGAAGTTTGGAATCTGGGCTTTAGCCAGAATTTTCCGGAATTTTTCACTTACTGGCAGCAATTTCTCTGTATCCACCATTTTCTGGCACATCTAAATCTGAGATAGGAATAAAGCCCCAGTCTTATCTGAAGATATAGGTATACTTGTGACATGGAGTTTACAAGCTATAGGAAACAGAAAGAGACACACACACACACACAGAGTCAATTCAATTTTTAAAATCTACTTTGTTCTCCTATAAAACTGAATATAATGAATGCTTATAAAGAGAAGAATGCATGTACTCATCATCAAGAGGGACTTTTGTGTGAGTGCCCATGGGACCACAATATCAAGGGAGTGTAAGAGGCTCATTTCTTAAGCCTTGGGAGCCCATTTTTGAAAAGGGAGGCTGCTCTGTGCTCTCTAGGGAGGGCGAGGAATGTTACTTCATTCAGGTCCTGCCACTTATCTGGAGAGGTAGTGTCGGTTCTGTGAGCCTGTGCTTTCTTGTTTATGAAACGGGATTCAAGACACTTTCGTCAAACAGCCATCCCGAGGGGAAAATGAGAACACCTGCTGAAAGTATAAGGCATGTGGTGGGACTTTAGGGGCTCTTTAAAAGTTAATACTCAGCAGTAGGGGCTGGCTGAGCCTCAGGGCTAAGGCAGGCATTGTGGAAAGTCATTTCTCACTGTTTTTCCTAAAGAGAAGATAGAGATATTTATGAAGGAATCAAATGCTTCTCTGATATGCCTTGAGTTCAAAGTCTTAAGAACAGAAAGATGTCTAGTTTCTGGGGTGATTAGAAGCTCATAAGAGCTGCCCAACATCGTGCCTCTGAGCAGATCCTAATCCAGTTCCCCACGCTGGGAAGACATGTTTGTCTTTGCCTCACCTGGTGAGCTCAGTGAGAGATGGCACCAGGGCAGCAAGGTGTGGTGTTTGCCTAACTGCTGCTCCTGGACTGTTTGGTATGTTAATATATTAAGAGGAAAGTTCTGGATCCGACCCACAGTCACCAGTGCACGGGTCCTCAGATTATGCATCATCCAGCCATGTCACAGCAGGACTTCAGCCATCTGTGAGAGACAAAAATCCAAGAATTAATAGCATTTTTGGACACTTAATTGTCCAGCTTTTAATTCACTAATAACTATATATATATATATATATATATATATATATATGTTTGGCTTAAAACCCATACTGTCCATTGAAAGTGTTTCATTAACTCTATTGTGAAATAAGAAGGTAAGAAGAAAGGGAGGAAAATGAACATATAGGAAAATGCAAGGGTTAAATCTGAGATAAGATAGCTCCTTCATATTAACTTTTAAACTTGTTCAAACTTCATGGCATTAAGGATTTAAAGAAAATCCCTCTTAGGGCGCCTAATGCCCCTGCAGACACAGGTCTCCTTCTCTCTGTGTCTCTGTGTGTGTGTGTCTCTCTCCCTCTTCTCCTTCAGAATAAAGGCTCCAGAAAGAGTTTTCTGCATTCCCTGTTAGCATTCCTCCTTCCCACAGACCCCTTATCTCACTGCATTGTCGATTCTGCGCACACGGTTTCAATGAACATACTCTCACCAAGGTCACAAGCCACCTTTCTGTCACGAGGTCCAGATGTTTTGTACAAGTATTAACATATTATTACTTTTAGTGACCACCTGCAATAAGCATGCTTGCACAGACCGCTCCTGTCACTTAACAACAAATCTTTGGAATTTTTCCAGCCTCTGCAGAATGAGGCATTGGGTACAAATCCAAGCTGTCCTGCTCCCTAAATGTGCAGTCCTGGGCCAAATCCTTATCCTCCCTGTTCCTCAGTTTTATAAGATGGAAATTAGTAACAGTACCTACCTCATAGTGGCACTGTGAGCACTGAAAGTGACAATACATTTTTAAAAACACACTTGGTAAGAAGAAATTTTATCTACATTTATTTCACTTTATATATCTTTATTGGCATTTCTATCCCTATTGGCATGAAAAATATAAGATATAGTGTGACAATTATTCACAATGACATTTGGGGTATGTTGTTAAAGAGTGTATTAGCTACCAAAGACCACATAACAAATCTCCACAAACTCTGTGGTTTAAATGTCAAAAAATGTATTCTCTCATAATTCTGGAGATCTGAAGGCCGAAATCAAGGTGTTGAGTAGGATCATGCTTCCTCCAAAAACTCTAGGGGAGAATCCATTCTTGACTCTTCTAGTGTCTGGTGGCTCCTGGCTTTCCTTGGTTTGTGGCAGCTTAACTCCAGTCTCTTCCTCTATCTTCACATGGCCTTCTTCCTTGTGTGTGAAATCATTCTTTCCTTCCTCTTATGAGGACATTAGTCATTGGATTTAGAGCCCACCTTAAATCTGGGATGATTTTATATGAAGATCCTTAGTTACATGTTCACAGATCTTATTCCCAAACAAGGTCTCATCACAGATTCAGGGGTTGAGGTTTGGACATGTCTTTTTCAGGGCATAAGTTAACCCACTATAGTGACACAAAAATTAAAAAAAAAACTAAAATGAGATCTTATTTTTTGTAGATAAGCATACAAATACATAAATATAAAAATGCATAAATATATAAATGCCTGCATAATAAAGAATATATTGCATTCTTGAAGAATAAAATGCAGATGAAAACTTTCAGTGGCTGTCTTTGGGTTGTATGTTTTGGAGTAATGTTTTTTCCCCTTTTTATTATATTATCTGTTTTTACATAAAATAAATACTCTTAAATAATTACTCTTAAAATAATTACTCATAAAATAATTACTCTTGCAAGTATTAAAAAATGGCAGGAAAGCAAGTGCATTCTTAGTGCACCCCCAGGAAAGCCTTTAGAATGGTAATATCTTTAATGGACAGGAAGAGAGGTGAGATGTTGAGGAAGCCCCTTCTCAATATTAACAAGATAATTTCCCTCCAATTCTAACCAAAATGATTATCATCAATGTTTTAAATTTCCTCCTAGTAAAATGGAGCGCCTCAGGGAAAAATGTACCTTAGTTTGGTTTGTTTGCTGTGCCCTGATGAACAGTAAGGTTGAGGGTCTTACCGGATGAGAAACACTAGCGTACACTGGTTAGACATGGGGCTCAGCAGCCGCCTGGAATCTGTTCATCTCTTAGTCTTGTGACTTGCCTGCCCTGCCCTCACTGTGCCCCAGTTCCCTGATGCTTAAAGTCAGGCAACCATAGCTCCTCCTTATTGGATGTGGTGAGGATTAAATAAGCAAGTATAGGTTTAGCACTTACAACATTGTAGGGACAGAGGAAGTCAGCAATAAATATTTACCCTTCTTGTCATTATAATGCCCAAATTGACCATAAGCATTTCCACATCCATTTGATTACTACATGGGCCTATATTGACTTTCATAATATGATATTTGTCCAAAAAAAGCAGTTTTATAAAACTGTAAGTAGGATAATTATCTCACTATTACTCTTAAAAATAAACAGTCATATTTATATAGCAAAACGTCTGAAATATAAGTATATACTCAATGGTTAAGAACCCTTTTCCATGAGTAATAAGCTTTTATGGATTTTTAGTGATTTTTTCCTAACTGCATTTTTCATTTTTTTCTACAATGAAAGTGTCTTGCATTTGGAAATGAAAACCACAGTAATGAATAAATATGTATCCCTAGTCCTCTCCATAAGAAAGTGGCTCAGGGTCAGAACGGGGAACATCTCTTAGCCAAGGGACTTAGGTAATAGGGTGGTTCTGGAAGTAATTTATGAATCTACCATATGACCATCCTAATTGGGCAGGAAAATTACAGATGCCTAGGAGAAGGGCATCTGTCTAAACAAATCTTACATTCAGCAGTTAGGAAGTGTCTCCACTTCCTAGCATTTTAGCTAAAGTCTTGAATTGAAAGTAGTTTTACAACATACTTTACTCCCTACCCTCCAAATAAAGTCTCTTGAAATGAAGGCAGATTAATGGATTTAACCATGCAGTTAGCCAAGCAGTGTACTTCACAGGGTAGAAAAAGGTGAGGATCTGCATGACATCTCCTAGCACTCATCCCCACAGCATCTAGAGGGAAGAATGCTTAAACATCAGGATTCAGGGTAAAAGTTTAGTCACAGGATCATTCAGACAATCTCTAGGAGCAATCAACACGTGAGAATGAAATATCCTTTCAAGTATCTTCCTTACCCAACTAAAAATAATGAAAGGAAAGGAAAATGTACACATGCTCAACACTTATAATACAAAATCAGATCAAATTCCCTAAAGCCATCAAGGGACTTGGGTGTTAGTCTGGACACAGGAGAACTAACTCCCTGCAATCACTGTCTTTTTTGACCAGGTTTTGGTTGTGTCAGATTTTAGCCCTGCAGAAATTATAAGTGCACAAAATCAATATGAAAAATGTGGTGAAGAGGAATGTTAAATTTTGGATAAACTGGTCAGAGCAGTGTGGTGTGATACATCTCACTGAACTGATGAAAGAAGTTGAGACAACACAGGAGGGGAAAACCTAAGTGATCTCTGGGATGATGCCGAGATGAAACAAATGAGAGCGTGGAGAGAGTGAACATGCGGACAGAGTGTTCTGGTTAAGAATGTGACTCCAGAAGGGAGGGAGAACCTCACTGACTGATGGGAGCCCCTGGGGCCTGGAGTCAGAGAGAAACTAAAGAGGGCTTGGGGGACCCGTTAGTCATAAGTCCTTCCCCTTGAGGGAGATTGAGGGAACCGAGCATCAACTCAGCTTCACGACTGTCAGTGCTCCTGGTTCTGAACCTGCCCCCGTGGACCAGAGACAGACGAGCAGGGCACTTTCCTTCTTCCCATCATTTGTGCCATTTCAGTGTATCCAGGGGATACTATGCAGCATCCCACAGAAGCAAGTGTGTTCCTTCCCCAATCAGCCCTACACCTGGATGGCCTCATGCCCCTGGAGTGTCCCACCTCTGAGCCCTGAATGCTCCCCTGGGAGTCCCCACTTTTCACTCCAGTCAGGATGGACTCCCCGTGCCCTCCCTCCCATCCAGCCCCATGAATCCTGCCCACTGTCCCGCCCAGCTCCTCTTTTGGGAGTCTCTGATCATGTCCTCCTCTTTGTAAATTAAGGGGGATCTACAGAGGTGACCACAACTTCCACAAGGACCTGGACTGCGTGAAACCATTTCTCAAGATTGTTTTGCTTACTCAGAATCTTTTGTTGTTCCATACAAAGTTTAGAATTATTTGTTTTAGTGAGCAAATTTTCCATGAAAAATGTTACTGGAATTTTGATAGGGATTGCATTGAATCTGTAGATTGCTTTGGGTATTACAGTTATTTTAACAATATTAATTATTCCAGTCCTTGAAGAGGGAATATCTTTACATTTATTTGTGTCTTCTTCATTTCTTTCATCAGTGTCTTATTGTTTGCACTGTACAGGACTTTTACCTCCTTTGTTAAATGTGTTCTTAGGTATTTTACTCTTCTTTATGCAATTGTAATGATATCGAGGGCTAGGGGCTGTTTCCATGTAAGGAAGTGACGCAACAGGCAGATCCTAGATGTGGCAGCCGGTTAAGGCTAAGGATCAAGTTAGACTAAGTGAGATGTGGCTGTTTATACTCCTACAGGGCACTATCACATACACCTGGGATTTCTACTGGGGACCATTGTTGTATTTGATGTTTTCAACCATTTTCTTCTCATAGTCAGTTAAGAGCTCAATATACTGTATGATGCGTACATTGTTCTTTCACCAGTACAAAGTCAATTTCCCTTCCACTGGGACTATTCACCTCTGCACTTTAAAATAACACCCTGTACTCATGCCTTTTGCCAAATCATTTCTTTTCCTAGCTCCTGAAAATGGATTTTCTCGATGGGAGGGCAAAGATTGCTTTGCATCCAACTGTATTTGTTTTGAGGAAGTAATGGACAATACTTAATCTGGGTTTTGGTGCATCATCAAATTAGTGAGATTCAAGGGTTTTGTTCAAAGTATCTATGAGTATGAATGATGGCATCTTAATTTTGACCTCAGTTCGTATAGCTTGTGTTACCCATTGGCAAACGTCTAATAATGCATATTTTAATTGCAATACTTTAAAATTAAACTCTTTAATTTAGAGAAAACAAATCCTTTTTGAGAAACACATATTATTCCTAGATTTTGTCAATGATATTCTTAAAATTGTTAATTTATTTTTATTGACAAATGATATAGTTTTCCTTCTCTGATAAAAAATGGTATCTGAGTAATATGGCTTAAAACAATAGAAATAAAAACAAAGAGTGTCTCAGATCATCACTGTAAGTTGAAACCAGCTTTCACATAGTTTTCAAATGTCAGTAAGGGTAACCCAAATAGTTTAACTGTGTTTGCCAGTGTTTTGTAGTTTGCCTGTTATTTGCATTTTTCCCTCCAACCATGAATCTATTTTCCACATTATTTAAAATGAATGCAAATTCCTATTATGGACATACTTGAAGCTTCACTTTATTTTGCTTCACAGATATTGTGTTCTTTACAAACTGAATGTTTATAGCAATCCCCTGTGTCAACAAATCTATTGGTACCATTTTTCCAACCTCATTTGCTCACTTTGTGTCTCTATGTCACATTTTGGCAATTCTCACAATATTTCAAATTTTTAATTATTATTTTATTTATTATGGTGATATGTGATAGATAATCTTTTATGTTACTATTGTAATTGTTTTGGGGCACCATGAATCTTGCCCACATAAGATGGTGGACTTAATCCAGAAATATTGTCTATGTTCATGCTACTTCACTGACAGGCCATTCCCCAATCTCTCTCCCTCTGCTCGGACTTCTCTATTCCCTGAGACATAACAATATTGAAATTAGGCCAATTAACAACCATACAATGGCCGCTAAGTGTTCAAGTGAAAGAAAGAGTAGCACATCTCTCACTTTAAATCAAAAGCTAGAAATGATTAAATTTAGTGAGGAAGGCACGTTAAAAGGCAAGATAGACCAAAATCTAAGCCTCTTGCACCACACAGTTACTGAAGCTGTGAATTTAAAAGAAGAGTTCTTGAAGGAAATGAAAAGTGCTACTCCAGTGAACATAGAAAGGATAAGAAAACAAAACAGTTATCGTTTTTTTTTTTCAATGGGGGGCGGTTCATGTGTCTTTCTTTAAATTTTTATTGAAATATAGTCAATTTACAATGTTGTGTCAATTTCTGGTTTACAGTGTAATGTTTTAGTCATACATATACATACATATATTCGTTTTCATATTTTCCATTATACGTTACTACAAGATATTGAATTCCCTGTGCTATACAGGAGAAATTTGTTGTTTCTCTATTTTATATACAATAGTGAGTATCTGGAGATCTTGAGCTCCCAATTTATCCCTCTACCCCTTTCCCCACTTAGTAACCTAGTAACCATAAATTTGTTTTCTATGTCTGTGAGCCTCTCTCTGCTTTGTAAATAAGTTCATTTGTGTCATTTTTTTTAAAGAGTCTACATATAAGACAGATCTTATGGCAATTTTCTTTCTCTTTCTGGCTTACTTCACTTAGAATGAAGATCTCCAGGTGCATCCACGTTGCTGCGGGTGGCATTCTTTCTTTCTTTTTTATGGCTGAGTAGTATTTGTTCTAGTTCTATTAAAATGTCCTGGGTAGTTTGATAGGGATCGCATTAAATCTTTCAATTGTTTTGGGTACTATGGCCATTTTAACAATATTAATTCTTCCAATCCAAGAGTCTGGGTTATCTTTCCATTTCTTTAAGTCATCTTTAATTTCCTTAATCAGTGTTTTGTAGTTCTTCACGTATAAATCTTTCACCTACTTGGTCAGATTTTTCCTAAGTATTTAATTTTTTGGATGTGATTTTAAAAGGGATTGTTTCTTTACTGTCTTCTTCTGATAGTTCATTGTTAATGTAAAGAAATGCAACTGATTTCTGTATGTTAACCTTATATCCTGCTACCTTGCCAAATTCTTTTATCAGCTCTAGTACTTTTTGTGTGAAGCTTTTAGGGTTTTCTATATACAGTATCATGTCATTCGCATACAGTGACAATTTTACCTCTTCTCTTCTAATTTGGATCCCTTTTGTTTCTTTTACTTCCCTGATTGTGATGGCTAGGCTTCCAATAATATGCTGAATCAAAGTGGTGACAGTAGGCACCCTTGTCTTGTTCCAGATTATAGTGGGAAGGCTTTTAACTTTTCACCATTGAGTATGATGCTGGCTGTGGGTTTGTCATAAATAGCTTTTATTTTGTTGAGATATGTTCCCTCTATACTCACTTTGGTAATAGTTCTTAACCATAAATGGGTGTTGAATTTTGTCAAATGCTTTCTCTGCATCTATTGAGATGATCCTATGATGTTTGGCCTTTCTTTCATTGATGTGGTGTATCACATTGATTGATTTGCATATGTTGAGCCATCTTTGTGTCCCTGGGATGGATCCAACTTGATCATAGTGTACAATCTTTTTCAGGTGTTGTTAGAGTCTGTTTGCTAATATTTAGTTGAGGATTTTTGCATCTATGTTCATCAATGATATTGGCCTGTAATTTTCCTTTTTGGTAGTCTCTTTGGCTTTGGTATCAGGGTGATGGTGGCTTCATAGAATGAGTTTGGGAATAATACCTCCTCTTCAGTCTTTTGGAAGAGTTTGAGAAGGATTGGTATGAGCTCTTCCTTATGCGTTTGATTGAATTCCCCAGTGAAGCCATCTGGTCCTGGACTTTCATTTGCAGAGAGGTCTTTTATTGCTGATTCTATTTCACTTCTAGTGATCAGTCTGTTCAAGTGATCTATTTCTTCTTGCTTCAGTTTTGGTGGACTGTATGTTTATAGAAACTTGTCTATTTCTTCTAAGTTGTCCAATGTGTTGCATATAGTTGTTCATAGTAATCTCTTATGTTTTTTTGAATATCTGTGGTGTTTGGTTGCAATTTCTCCTTTTTCTTTTCTTATTTTGTTTTATTTGTGTTCTCTCTCTTTTCTTCTTGGTGAGCCTGGCCAGAGGTTTGTCAATTTTGTTTACTCTTTCAAAAAACCAGCTGTTGGTTTGATTGTTTTTTCCTACTGTTTTTTAAATATCTATTTTATTTATCTCCTCCCTGATCTTTATTATTTCTTTCCTTCTGAAGACTTTAGGTTTTGTTTGTTCTTCTTTTTCTAATTCTTTTAGGTGTTAGGCTGGATTGTTTTTTTTTTTTTTTTTGAGGTTGTTCTTGTTTTTTTGAGGAAGGCCTGTATTGCTGTGAACTTCCCTTTTAAGACTGCTTTTGCTGCATCCAGTAGATTTTGTGTGGTTGTGTTTTCATTGTTGTTTGTCTTAAGGTATTTTTTAATTTCTTCTTTGACTTCATCATTGACCCATTGGTTTTTTAGTAGCATGTTGTTTAGTCTCCAGCAGTTACTTTTTTTCTCGAGTTTTATTTTTCATATAGTTGTTTTCTAGTTTCATTCCATTGTGGTCAGAAAAGATGCTTGAAATAATTTCTATACTCTTTCATTTGTTGAGGCTTCTTTTGTGTCTGAGAATCTGGACACAAAAGTCTATCTTAGAGAATGTTCCATGCACATTTGAAAAGAATATACATTTTGTTTTGGGGGATCTAATGTCCTACAAATATCAACAAAGTCCTATTGTTCTATTGCATCATTTAGTATCTCTGTTGCCTTATTGATGTTCTGTCTGGAAGATCTGTCCAGTGATGTTAGTTGGGTGTTAAAGTCTCTTACTATTATTGTGTTCCCATCGATTTCTCCCTTTATGTCTGTTAGTATTTTTTTTATATATTTATGTGCTCCTATATTGGGTGCATATATGCTAATGAGTGTAATATTGTCTTCTTGTATTACTCCTTTGATCATTATGTAGTGTCCTTCTTTATTTTTTATAGCCTTTGTTTTAAAGTCTATTTTGTCTGATATGAATATTGCTACTCCTGCTTTCTTGTCATTTCCATTTGCATGAAATATTTTTTCCATCCTCTTACTTACAATCTATGTGTGTCCTAAAGTGGGTCTCTAATAGGCAGCATATTGTAGGCTCTTGTTTTATTACCCAATCTGTCACTCTGTCTTTTGATTGGAGCATTTAGTCCATTGACATTTATGGTAATTATTGATAGATGTGTGTTTATTGCCATGTCAAACTTTGTTTTCCAGTTGATTTGGTATTTCTTCTTTGTTCCTTTAGTTTTCTTTTTGTGATTTGATTTTTTCTTTTTGTATTAGCTTGGTTTCTTTTTTTGTGTGTATGTGACTCTATTGTATGCTTTTGATTTGTGGTTACCTTGTTTTTCAAGTATGTTAACTCATTACTCTATCTGTTTGCTTTAGACTGGTAGTCATATAGACTCAAACACACCCTAAGAAAAACAAAAAGAAAAAAAATCTACATTTTCTTCCTCCCCACTCCCACATTTTATGATTCTGATTTCCTCTTTTATATCTTCATGTTTATTCTCTTGCTGTTCATTATAGTTATCACAGTTCCAATTGTGGTTTTCTATTTTCTATGGATTCCTCCTTCTTTTCTATTTAGAGAAGACCTTTGAATATTTCTTTTACAACAGGTTTAGTACTGCTGAATTCTTCTAGCTTTTGTTGACTGTGATTCTTTATTTCTCCTTCTATTCTAAAATATAATCTTGCTGGGTAGAGTATCCTAGGTTGCAGATTTCTCTCATTCAGGGCTTTGAATATATCTTGCCACTCCCCTCTGGCCAGCAGTGTTTGTGTAGAGAAATCAGCTGAAAGCCTTATGGAGATTCCCTTGTAACTAACTCTTTGTTTTTCTCTTGCTGCCTTTAGAATCTTTTCTTCATCTTTAACTTTGGCCAATATGTCTTGGTATAGATCTATTTGGGTTCATCTTGTTTGGGATCTTCTATGCTTCCTGTACTTGGATATCAGCCATTGAGTCTTCTGATTTTAATTGGCTCCTCTTTATAGTTTCTATTTCCTTTTATAGTATTCTGCATTTCTATTGATAGTCTCTCTTATTTCCTTTAGTGTTGTTATCACCTCCTTTTTGAAGTCAGGATCTAGTAGACTGTCAGGGTCTATTTTATTGTTCATTCTTTCAGGGGACTTCTCTTGTTCTTTTAATTGAGAGTGGTTCCTCTGCTTCCTCATTTTATTTATATTTCTCTGATTCTATAAATTTAGGAGTAACAGTTATCTACTGTGGCCTTGAAGGGCTGTTTTTCAAGAAAAATTTTAAAATGGGAGCTTTCCTGCATAGTCTGTGTTCATCTAATAATTTTGTCATGAAGGCTGTTTTTAGTATAGATGGTTGGCACGTTTTTCTTCCATGTGTGTTGGCTATTATCCCCTTGATTGGATGTGTGGTTGGTGTTGTGACCAGAGCTTGCCCTGGTTGTAGAGTAGGGCTTCCTCTTTGCTCTGTGGTTGTCACAGCCCTGACAGGTTCTGGATCTGTTTCCCCGTTATTGGAATAGAGGCTTCCAGACCCATTTCTGAACTGCAGTGTGCAGTAGGTGGGATTGGAGTGCTTCCACTGGAAGAGGTGCCACTGAGTGTTCCTCCACAGGAGATATCCACCAGTGAGTGCCCTCTGTGGTGTTGTTTGTCACTTGTTATGCAGGCTTACAAAGTGCACTTTGTTGATGCTGCCCTTATCCATGCCTCAACTGTGAGAATATTGGTGACCTGCTCTGGTGTCCCCCAGATTCTGTGCCTGCAGAGCCATCAGAGCAGATCTGCTGATGTCAAACACTAGGACCTGTTGCAGTGAGGATGCAGTCACACACCTGGATTTATCATGCACCACAAAGTCAGCCAAGTTCCCAGCCCTGTGTCCATGTACAGTATGCAGGCTTGCTGTTAACACTAAACCTGCCCCTTCACATGCCAGAACACTACTTATTTGTCTCAGATGCAGAGGTCCACAAAGGCACCAGTGGAACAAACCTGTCACTTCTGCCTGGGGCTAGGATCAAGTCTCAGTCCCACTTGCCAAGCTGCAGAACCCATCAATATGGATTCAGGTTTCAGCCCTACCTCTGCCCAGGAGCTGTGCACCAGCGATTGTGCCCCTCCAGAGCAAGCCAAGAAGATGGCTGCATCTGAATCCCACCTCTCTTCTAGCGAGAATGTGTGCCAACAATAGTGCCAAGCAATGCCCTCTGGGCTAGTGGAGACAGCTGCTATGGCCAGACTGCATTGCACCTCTCCTCCCACATGCACCAACAGTGGTGCTCTCTATGGAGAGACCTAGCCTGATCTTCACTCTCCCAGCTTCAGCCTGTACCACACTCCAGCCACCTGAGGCTGCCTCTAGGCAATCAGTCCCAGTACTCTCCATCCTCTCCTTGGGTTCGTCCACTGAAACCTGAGCTCCAGCAGCCAGTCCCAGCCTGACACTGCTGGCTTGTGTCTTGGACTAGGGATCACAGGGACTCTCTGTGCTGGTTTCTTTTAGTTCTGTCTGCCAAGTGGATTCTGCTTTCTCCTCTGAGCATCTGAAGCTCCCTTTCTGTCCCGGCTAACTTTCTCCACTGGAAAGGGGGCTTCCCAGGGTAAGGGTGCTTCTCCTTCTTTGCCACTCCCTCCCCAGGGACAGGTCCTGCACTGATCTTTAAAAAAAAAAATTATTTCTTTCTTTCTTTCTTTCTTTCTTTCTTTCTTTCTTTCTTTCTTTCTTTCTTTCTTTCTTTCTTTCTTTATAATTGAAGTACAGTCAGTTACAATGTGTCAATTTCTGGTGTACAGCACAATATTCCAGTCATGCATATATTTGTTTACATATTTTTTCCATTAGAGTTTATTACAAGGTATTGAACATAGTTCCCTGTGCTACACAGAAGAAACTTTATAGAATCTATTTTTATATACAGTGGCTAACATTTGTAAGTCTTAAACTCCAGAATTTATCCCTTCCCACCCCTTTCCCCAGCAGCCATAAGACTGTTTACTAAGTCTGCGAGTCTGTTTCTGTTTTGTAGATAAGTCCATTGTGTCCTTTTTTTTTAGATTCCACATATGACTGATACCATGTGATATTTTTCTTTTTCTTTCTGGCTTACTTCACTTAGAATGACATTCTCCAGGTCTATCCATATTGTTGCAAATGGCATTATTTTATTCTTTTTTATGGCAGAGTAGTATTCCATTGTGTAGATATACCACAACTTCTTCATCCAGTCATCTGTTGATGAATATTTAGGTTGCTTCCATGTCTTGGCTATTCTACCCATTTTTGTGAGAATTCTTATATTTTCAAAGTAAGAGATACTCTGCCAAAGTTCAGTAGGTATTCTGTATGAATTGTTCTGTATGTAGATGTAGTTTTTGGTGTATTCACGGGAGAGAGTGAGTTAGTCATTCTTCAAGTTCATTATCTTTGCAGTCTTAGAACAACCTTATTGTTGATATGAGAAAAGTTTTAGTGGTCTGGATAGAAGATGAAACTAGCCACAACATTCCCTTCAGCCAAAAGGTTAATCCAGAGCATGGCTCTAATTCTCTTCAATTCTGTGAAGGCTAAGAGAGGTGAGGATGCTGCAGAAGAAAAGTTTTAAGCTAGAATAGGTTGGTACGTGGGGTTGAAGGAAAGAAGCTGTCTCCATAACATCAAAGTGCAAGGTGAAGCAGAAAGTGGTTATGTAGAAGCTGTCACAAGCTATGCAGAAAATCTAGCTAAGATCATTAGCAAAGGTGGCTACACTAAATAACAGATTTTTCAACGTAAACATAACAGCCTTATATTGGAAGAAGATGCTATCTAGGACTTTCATAGTCAGAGAGGAGAAGTCAACGCTTGGCTTCAAAGCTTCAAAGAACAGGCTGACTGACTCTTGTTCAGGGCTAATGCTGCTTGTAGCTTTAAGTTGAAGCCAATACTGATTTACCATTCTGAAAATCCTAGTGTCTTTAAGAATTATGCTAAATCTACTCTATGCATACTCCATAAATGGAGCAACAAAGACTAAATGACAGCACATCTGTTTACAACATGGCTTACTGAATGTTTTATGCCCACTGTTGAGACATATTGCTCAGGAAAAAAAATCCCTTTCAAAGTACTACTGCTCATTGATAATGCACCCGGTCACCCAAGAGCTCTGATAGAAATGTATAGCAAGATTAATGTTTTCATTATATAGAATAGCTAAACAGGATTATACTGTATAGCACAGGGAAATATACACAAGATCTTGTGGTAGCTCATAGTGAAAAAGAATGTGAAAATGAATATATGTATGTCCATGTATAACTGAAAAATTGTGCTCTACACTGGAAATTGACACAACATTGTAAACTGACTATAACTCAGTAAAAAAATGTTAAAAAATGTTTTCATGCCTGCTAACATTACATCCATTCTGCAGCCCATAGATCAAGGAGTAATTTCAACATTCAAGTGTTGTTATTTAAGAAATACATTTTATAAGGCTTTAACTGTCATAGGTAGTGATTCCTCTGATGGATCTGGGCAAAGAAATTAAAAACCTTCTGGGAAGGATTTACCATTCTAGATGCCATTAAGAACATTCTTGATTCATTGGAAGAGGTTAAAATGTCAACACTAACAGGAGTTTGAAAGAAGTTGATTCCAACTTTCATGGGTGACTTTGAGAGGTTCAGGACTTCAGTGGAGGAAGTAACTGCAAGAGAACTAGAATTAGAGGTGGAGCCTGAAGATGTGACTGAATTCCTGCAATCTCATGATAAAACTAATGGATGAGGAATTGCTTCTTATGGATGAGCAAAGAAAGTTGTTTCTTGAGACAGAATCTCTTCCTGGGGAAGATGCTATGAAGATTGTTGAAATGACAATCAAGGATTTAGAATATTACACAAACTTACTTGATAAAATAGTGGCAGGTTTTGACAAGATAGACCTCAATTTTGAATGAACTTCTACTGTGGGTAAAATGTTATCAAACAACATCACATGCTATGAAGGAATCATTTGTGAAAGGAAGAGTTGGTCGATGCAACAAATGTCATTGTTATCTTATTTTAAGAAATTGTCACAGCCAGCCCAACCTTCAGCAACCACCACACTAATCAGTCAGCAGCCATAAAAATTGACACAAGAACCAGCAAAAAGATTATGGTTCACTGAAGTTTCAGAAAATTGTTAGCAATTTTTAGCAATAAAGTATTTTTAATCAAGGTTTGTACATTTTTTTATGGGAAAGCTCAAACACAGTCCCCCACTACCACAAATTATGCAGTTGTTTCTCACACTTGGGGAAATCGCAGGGGTCAGCACATCCAGAGTGCAATGGATGAGCCTTGCCCTGGGAAAACCACCTTCATGATCATGCTATCTCCCCTGCCAGGTAAGTATGGGGTTTGTACATTTTTAAGACATAATGCTATTACACACTTAATAGACTATGGCATAGTGTAAACATAACTTTTATTTGCACTGAGAAACCAAAAAATTCATGTGACTCACGTTATTATAATATTTGCTATATTGCACTGGTCTGCAACGAAACTTACAATATTTCCAAGGTATACCTGTACCCATAATTAAGGCAAAGCTGAGTGAATCAGGAGGAAAAGTAACAGTTTCAGGTTCAGAAGACATGGGTTCCAGTCTGGAATTAGCCAAGGAGTAGGAGCATGACATGGGGCAGCGTGTGACCTTAAGGTCCCAAGCCTCAAGTTCACCATTCAGGAAGTGAGGATTCTCTTCCCCATAGGGTCCTTGTCAGGACTTATTGAAATCACAAGGCAGGGAAGTACACACAAATGCTTTAGTCCCAGCCAGGCCTGAAATTTGAGGCTCAGTTTCCTCATCTGTAAAGAATGAATCACAATGTGGAGCGGAGTTATAGCAAAAGGATTAAATGTTATATGATTAAAAGACAACCCAGTGTCATATTATGCACATGATTAATGAGAATATTAAAATGATGATATCTTATCAGGGATTAGTGGAACATTTTGCTTCCTTCGGTATTTTACTTTTTTTTTTTTTTTACTGTTTTCCAAATGAAATATATCTAAGAGTATCCACAAAGCAAATTATTTAGAAATGTCCAAACCTGCAATTCTACCTCTGGAAGGTTCATTTGGTCTTTGCCATGCAGAACTATGTCTGCTAAAAATCAGAGTGTTACTGTACTACTCTCCTAGGTTCTTTTAGAGGAGGGAGCATCAATCTGCAGCCTCTACAGCTTCTCTGAAGTACACACTCCATCTGCTGTCTGTGGAAAAACTCTGCAGTTTCATTGCTGAACTGACTCGTGTCCCCAGTGCCCTGCTCAAAGGTGGAAGAGAGAATTTTAGATGAATATTCAGATAAGATATTTGAAAACTTCAGTGTCTTCAGTCCATTGTGCGATGCTACAGCCTATGAAAAATTTTGAGCTCACAGTCTTTGGCCCCCTTTCCCATGAAAAGTGTATCTGGAGATGGTAAAGGTGGTGGAGTCACTAGATGCCCAGTGGTAGTCAAACCAGTAGCGTATGCCTGAGATTTCTCACATGAAGTGAAGTTTCAGCTGAGATCTGAGGCTAAGTCAGCAGAAGAGGAGAGGGTGGACACTAGCCAGATGTAACAGGAAGGAAATACCCTGTACCTGGGTCATCCTTTTAGAGAATCCAGAGTGGAAATCCCTTACCCAGCAGTTTGTCCTGCTGGGAAAAGCTTTGTGAAAGTTATTGGGACAATTGTAGAATGGACCTGAACCCCTTCTGCCCTTGTTACTCTCACCTCAGGCCTATAATATCCTCCAGCCCTCTAAAAGGAGTCTAATATTATTACTATGATTTCTGTCTGTGAAACCATAGACAAGAAGAAAATCCCTAGCTAAAGCAATTTGGGCTTGATTTTATTTTACATGTTCTTTCATCGCTCATAGTGCAAAGAAACTTTTAATAGATTTTTCTTTCCTTTTCCCAACTAACATTTCTCATAGGAGGAAATTCAGAAATTGGAGGTCTGGGACATCTGGTGAGCAAAGCTCGAATGGGAGCCTGGATGTTGCTCAGCAGGAAGTGTTTGAAGGAGGAAGTGAGCAAGATGCCCATCAGATGGAAATTTCTGAAAATTTTTGTGGCAAATGAAGCATTAAGGGTGAGATAGAGCCCAAGTACATTCAATCTAGTGGCAAGAACTTTTCCTTAGTGCCCTGCTTCTATTATGACAGTAAAATTGTATGTGTGTGATTAAGAGACAAGAGTAATGTGAAAAAAATATAGATTTAGATATATAGAGTTAAGCCACATACACAGATACCATTTTTGTAATGAAATTCCCAACTAGGTATATACTATAATGTAAAAATTGACATAATTTATTTTTCTGATTTCAAATTAATATATTTCTTTCTAAAATGAAAGAAGTGCAAGAATGTGCATATGTTATAGAAAATATTTTTCTGTGTAATTTTTTGTTACATAGCAAGATGTGCATCCTTGATAATGAGTTTATATTCCCCAGTTATATTTTTCTGTGCACAGTACTATGTAAGTAGGTTTATATGAACATATGTATTCTTCCAGATTTTGCTCACAGTATGTATATACTATATTCCATTTGTTATATATGTATATTTATGTATATATGCAAGTATAAATATATGTACACTCATACATACATGCATGTATAATTGTTTTTGTATTTGTTTAATCTTTATATGTTTGTGATTCATAGTTCTTATTTAAATGATTTCAACAGACTTAAAACAATGCTCTTTACTAATCAGATTTATTTGTATAATATTAAACATTTGCTTATAAAATATGTTCCAAATGTTTTCCCAATAATTCACATTCCTTTACATGTGACATTTATGTTTGAGATAGACAAAGGTTTTTTTCTAACTTCCCTTCAATTTCTCTTATTATGTTTGTAATAGAGTTAAAAGCTTTTCTTGGGTCACATATCTAGTTTTGGTTCCCCCAGTGTCAATGCCATGCTAACAGGGTACTCAAACAACCCTCTCCCCAATGTCTTGGTCTTAACGTTTATGGTGGAGATGAAATCCACTGTCTTAAGCCTGGAGGCCTAGATATAAGGCCGTAGGGATTGAACTGTCCTGGGGGCGGTTAATGTGGGTCTCAGTTGAAGCAGAGGAAATTAACCTCCATGGAGGGACAGAAATGATCACTTACAGAATTAATTTAGGCCAGAGGCACTTTATATGGTATTTCTTGTAAGCAAACACATATTCAAATATTTTCCACATTACTCACAAATGTAGAATTTGGTCTAAAGCCCTTTTCTATTGTGCCCTGAAGCCATCAAGGCTTTGAATCTTGAATTCCAGGTGGACTAGTATTTGATGCAATCTTATATATTACTCATTTTTTGTCATAACTGTATTATTTTTAAATTAAAAATCCATGAAAACTAAAGCAATTTCTGTACTGTGCAAAGAAAAAAATTAAAAGGTTGAAAATCTGGGGGACAATATTTCAAACAATGTTGCAGATTTTGTGCTCATGTACAAGAACAAGAGATATTTTTGTTAATCAGTAGAGAAAGGGGCAAAAGATAACCACAAATAGTTCACCTAAAAAGCAAAATGCTTCTTCAATAAAGATCTGAAAGATGCCAAACCATAAACTGAAGAAGTCATAATAAGTAAAAAAAAAATCAGTCTACAGAAAATTACTTATATAATTGGAAATTTTAAAAAGAATATATCTAGAACTGCATACCTACAAAAATTCCTTAAGGTATTATACACATTACCTAAAGAGAAACACATCTGGAAAATGTGCACCTGTCCTTTTACATTGGATTTCTTGGATACATGTGAGTCACGGTGAGGTGATCATATAACTGCAAGGTGCAGAATAATTTCACTTTGTAAGTGTACATTTTAATGTTTAATATTTTGTGATTAGGATAATTTGTTGAGAAGTACACTTGAAAATGTCTAATACCCCACTGACAAAAAAGTTCACGTATATTTACCGTGTTATCAAAATGTTCACATGATATTCTTTATAAAAAGTCAAAAATGTCAACTTTTGACTTGACAGTATATCTATGTATTTATGTGCATTTCTGTCTTACATTTCCCTTACCTCTGATGTTCACGCCCTCATTTGCAGATATTTCTTCACCTCTTTCAGACATCGGACTTCCTCTCTCTGAGCATAAAGATCTAGGAAGGGAAGGTGAGCAAAGAGTGGAAGATTCCAGAAAGTAGTGGAAAATTCCAGAACGTTCTGGCTCATGAACTGGAGCTCAGTTTCCTCCCTCCTCCTTTCCTTGGAAAGCCCTCTAATCTAAGACTTTCAGAGCTACAGTTCTGCCTCTAACCACTAGGGGATATCTGCCAACATTGACCACATTTTATTGTTTAAAAGAAAGGCTATGATTTGTAGTTTCTACTGTCACCACAGTGAACCACCAAACTCTGTTCGCTATTTCCTTTATATTGGAATGAATTGGAGTTAATTCCAGCCATTTGAATCTTTTCAGAACATTTGGTTATTTTGCACAAACTTAAGAAAATCCCCCATATTGCATGAAGAATTTAGTAAAGCTATGCTTGGAGAATTCACCCTCATTCCATGAAGCTCAATTCCAGTCTCTGTTCCTCTAGGTAGCATCTGAATGACCCTAAACAAGCTCTAACACCTCATTAATTCTCATCAGCCTTGAAAACTGGTGATTCTTTTTTTTAAACACTTTTTGAGCTATAGTCACTTTACAATGTTGTGTCAAATTCCAGTGTAGAGCACAATTTTTCAGTTATACATGAACATACATATATTCATTGTAACATTTTGTTTTCGCTGTGAGCTCCCACGAAAACTGGTGATTCTGATAGCCAAACCCCTCATGAGAAATACATGAAAGAATAGATGTAATGTAGCAAATTCAGAGTCTATCCTACAGCTGGCACTCAAAGTTCTCTGGGTTTGTGGAATGAAGGAACACGATGTAATGTAGCTGATGCAGAGTTGGTATAAAGAGATCCCTCTGTTTGTAGTCACAAGTTCCAAGATCTCCTAAGCCTCCTGGCTCTAATTTGCCTTCTCTGCAAGCGTAGTTCATTTGGAAAGAGTTCTGTGAGTGTTGGGCTGATAGCAAACTCAGGGGGTACTAATTACAGGAAGGTAAGTCTCCCCTGGTCCCCAGGGGCTCTCTTTTCTATTCCCTTGGGAAAGGGAATTCTTCTAAGGACTGTATCTTGCTTGTGTGGTTCTGACAAGGTGGTTAGGGGCCTGCTCTCACCATCCTCGGAAGCCCTCCTTGATATTCTCGAAACCTCCAGCTCCAGACCCCAAGGATTCTCTTCACAAGCAACCTGTGAGGACAGTGGTGACAGGTCACTGCCTTCAGGCCACGCCATGGGTGAGTTGGTCAGCATGATGTCTTGTCCTGATCCCCACAGGGCACGAGGGGTTCTGGGTTCCCTCCCCGACCCAAACCCGCAAGACACCCACCTACCCACCTCCCTTTAGAGAAGGGGTGGAGAGGGCCCAGACTGACTACTTTTCACTCCCTTGAGGAAATGGGCCAAGTGGGCTCTGACACATTTATGCTGGTTCTGCAAACCCACCCCCCAACCCTGCCCATTCCTGCCATGGAAGTGGTCACGGGTGAGGTGAATTTTTGTCCCTGGTTAAGAACAGGCCTGAGTTATGTGATCTTCTCTGGCCTAGTGTGTGGAGAGTGGGGAGGGTCACCTAGGTGAGGGGTGGAGTTGGTGTAAACTAACAGTTTTGGGATTTGTACTAGAGGTGGGGGAGGAGCAGGAAACCCACCGTTACATTGACTCTTACAGTAACTAGTCAGGATAAATTGTATTAGTCCACAGAGGCTTCCTAAGGCTTGGTTTATTGCCCGGCATACAATCTATTCTCGAATGTTTGATGAATAGTTGTTATTGTGCATTGTTCTATGTCAAATACACTTGTTAATTTATTTAAGTCACATTTAAAAATATCCCTCTGAGTTTCTGTCTGCCATTTTATGTGTCACTCAGTGAGCTGTCTTAAAATTTCCCACTGTGACTGTGGATTTGTCCATTCTCGATTTATTTCTGTCAGTTTTTGCTTTGCCTATTTTGGCTCTGTTTTAAGATATGCATAAAAATTTACAATTTTGTATTAATATCTTCCTATTGCATTGATCTTTTATCATAAGGAAACCTCTCTTTCTCATAATTTTTTTTCTTTTAAGTGTACCTTTTCTTTCACTAATATGGTTATAGCAGCTTTCTGTAGGTTAGTGTGGAAAAGATAGACATTTTGTGATTTTTTTAATTTTCAAATTTTCTAGATGATTTAATTTTGCATGTGTCTCTTATTTTAAGCAGCATTTGATGGAAGGTTTCTTGTCCATCTGATAATATCTTTCTATTTGGAATACTTAGTCTGAAACTTTCAAAGTAAAAATAGGTGTAATTTGATTTACATATACTATATTACTGTATGTTAATTTTTACCTCTCCTAATTCCTTTTCCTTTCCTTTCTTTTGAAATGATTAGTATTTTGTAACTATTAAATTCTTACTTCATGTGGATAGATATTTAAACATTCTTTGCAATTCTGGTAGTGTTTACCCTTCAGATTTCAATGTACCTTTGTTTTTTCTCCATCTACTGTAAATTAGTTATTTAAAACTACTCAAACTTTTAAGGGACCTTGAAACACTTTGATTCCATATACTCTCTCCAAATTTATTGTCATGCATTTTAATTCTATACATATATATTTAAACTCCCAGAAGAAATTGCTTTCACTGTGTTATATAGTCAATACACATTTAAATTTGCCTATGTATTCATAAATATCATTAGTCTTTCTTTCCTGTATCTGTGTGCCTACACCTGGGATCCTGTTTCTTCTGCTCAAAGAAGAACCTGTAATAATTTTTCAGTTTGAGTCCTCTGGTCACAAATATTCCTAGTGTTTGTTACATGATGATGAAATGAATGTCTTCTCTTTAGGAATGTTTTTCCTTGAAGCATATTTCTTCTCCTACTGATATCGTTATGCTGACTTGCTATCTTGTTACTTTCAGAAATTTCTCAAAAGGTCTCTTCTAATACTTCTTCTCTACTGTTCCCTGTCCTTTCTGGGACTCACATTAACCACGTGTTAAGTATGTTCACTACATCTCCTTTGATTCTCTTTCCCTCACCTTTGGTATTCTCCAGTTATGTCTCTTCAGGCTTCATTCTGGATCTTTTTGTCAGACTTACCTTTCATTTCTCTAATTCTTCCGTTAGGCAGGTGAATCACCTCTGACCCTTGAGCCGTCACAGCACAGACTTCAGAGTAGATTCTACTGCCCCCTCCAAGCAGAGGAGAGATTTGAGAGTTAAAAATGAACAACCACTTGTCCCAGGTCACCCAGGTCTGAACAGGGCAGAGCAGGGACTAACATCACAGATTAAACTCTAGATCCAAACCCTTTCTTCTGTGCTTGTTCTCTTCTTGACCATGAATGCTCCCCACCTCTCATCTCCCGAGAAGTGGAACTTCTATTTAATTATAAAAATCAGTGATATTTCTTCATTAAGCATGATATTCCCGAAGGACTCTTATATTGGGACCATCGATATGTTGTTCTCAATTTCAGAGCCCACTGACCAAGGGAACCCTTTACAAAGAAGAGTAAGATGCTGGGATACACACCGAAGGAGATGCAACGAGTGGCTTGAACCAGTCACTTCCCAGCAGCGGCAGGATAAAGATTCAGTAACAAGTGATGCTCACATGAGCACTCAAGGAAGATAGTAAGTGACCAGTCAGAATGGCTGATGTGGACCAACCAAGGAAAAATAAAACCCTGTAGTTAAATATGTCATTCTTCTCTCCAACCTGGAAGAGTGAGGAATGACAGGATCAGGTTCATGATCAAGTAAACTTTATTGTAGCTCTGGTATCATTGGGGAAAATGTTTACAAGACTTTCTGAGCATATATGGACCCCTTTCTTGTCTCCACTTCCCCACAGTGCTCCCTATGCCATTCCACCCTCTCATCAGAGAGGCAATTTTCAGGAAGGAGACCAAGCTCATGTTAACATGGAGACAGAGCAGAAGCCTCCAGAGAGAAGAATGGAGAGAAGCAGGCGGGCTGAGACCATGGGAAGCTGGTTCAAGATCACAGTGAGTGTCCTGACTAAATGGACCTAATACGTAGAAGAAGGTGAACAGAGGGAGTTGTGTTGGAATCGGGTAGAGATGGTATGAACTTTTCTGGGGCAGAGGAGTTGGTTATGTGTCTTGTTATTATTAGAAGTTAACATCCTAGACCATCTAAGAGAAGATTCAGAGAAGCAATATGAAGGGAACAGACTGACTGCAGGGAGCATGGGAGAGGTTGTCTAAAAGCAAAGGAGGAAACTACTGTCAAGATGGAGCAACTTCATACCACAAAGCTCAGTTTGGCTCAGGCTGAGTGTGGGAGGAGGCTGCGTCTCTGGGGTCCTTGTCAGAGGGGCAGGCCAGGTCTGCCTTAGGTAGGGTCTCTTGGAACTTTACAAAAAGAAGTACGTGTTAAGCATATTAAGTTGATTATTTCAAGAAAAGTGTTTGAGGGGAAGAAACGATATTTAGAAAATCCACATGTGGTACAATAACAAATATCGACCTAGCGTAAAAAATTATTTAAAGCTTGAAAAAAAAAAGTCTGAAAGGAAGACCTGGTTGGGTCTTATCTTAAACTTATATTCTATTGTATCAATTTCCTCTCCCATTTTTCTCTTTGCCCCCCAGATTCCATTTGGCATAAAATATGAGGAGAAGTGGCTGCTGAATTTGATTCAGAAGTACTGCAGTGTCCCCTTCACTCCAGTTGAAGTAAGAGAGGACGTCGAGGCCAATGAGAGGAAACGGGGTAGATGGATGGTCCAGATGAGAAATGACTCTGGTCTCATATTGTCTTTCTCTTGTCACTCCCCGTAGTTTCATTATAAGCAAATGCAGGCCCAGTTCTTTGTTGAGAATGCCAACGTTGCCTTTGCTCTGAAGAATGTCAGTGGCAAGATTTGCACTGAGAACAATGAAAGGGTATGTGTCAAGGGCACCTGGGAGCAAGAGGGCAGGGCAGGGGCATGGTCTTGCTTGATCCCAAGGCTCAGATTTCTGGTGCTTACCCAGCCCCTCTTATGCTCCCTGCAGATATCTGTCTTTGTTGACCCCTGTGATGCACCGTATTCTATGCAGAAGGAGCTGCAGTCAGAAAAGGTGGAGCAGATAAAGGTAATGCAGACTCAACACAAGTTCTGCCCCACAGCCAGATCCACCTATTGCTCCCCGATCAACACCTCAGACTCAGAGCCACTGAACCCCGTCTTTAACTCTGCAGCTGACCATGAACAAACTGTTTGATGCCTCCCAGGCATTTCTTAACAGCCAGAGACTCTGCTTTGGATCTGGTATGGCTATAGCAGTAATCCCAGGGCAGGTGAGGGCAGAGGGGTCTGCCTGAGAAAGACCTTCGGGATCGTAACTCTGGGAGGGGTTGGTGCAGGCAGGACCCTCTCAGCTTTCTGTTTCCCTCCTGTTGGCTTCCTGGAGGCTTGATGACCTGTAATGTTGAAATGCCACGGAATCCGAGATATCGCATGCCTGCCCCTCTGCAGATCCGTGGAGAGAACATGCCCAAGGTGAGGACTTAGGCCCAATGTTGGGACTGATGGTGAGGGTGGGACAGATTAGGCAGAAGAGGCAGATTGGCCTCAAACATCCCCTGTTGGGGTCCTCACTCTCTTTCTCCATCATAGATTTTGTCCTTGGATTTGAGCAACAAGAGACTCTGCCAGCTGGGTGGCCTGTCTGATGCTACACAGAATGCTTCTGACATCAAGAATTTGAACGTCTCCAGTAGTGAGGTGAGGTGTGGTACCCAGATCCCTCTTTGAAGAGGAGATGGGAGGGCTCATGGGAAGGTGACAGAGGAAGCGAAGTGAATTTGTTGGAAAAGGAAGGGACGACTGGGGGTGCAGTACCATCCTGGCTCTCTTTCTCTGGTTCGTGTGGTTTCTCTACATAATTACAGGCAAAGTCTTCAGGGGAGTTGGGCAAGGGCCAGAGGCTGGAACAAGATGGAATGTGTGCAGATAAAAACCCTCTGTGCACCACCCTTCCTGATAAGTCAACCAACATAAGGTCAGATGTACCCTCTGTCACCTGAACTATTCCTGACAGTGCCTGTTTGCAAAAAGCAGCAGTCTTGGTCCTCTCAGAGGGCCACAGGCCCTATGCTATCCTCTCTGTGTCACATAGGTGACAAAGGTTCATATGGCATCCAGGAGGCCCCCAGCCCAACATATGCATAGTTTCCATTTCCACCACAGGTCCCTGGGACGAGCCAGTTCCCCTTCTTCTCTCTTCTTCCCTGATCCACCTCCAAACCATTGGAGAGGTTCTTTCCCTTCCCTTCACTTTGCTTTCTCTCTCTCCCTTGTCTCTATGCCCCTATGTCTCTGTCTTCTCTTCTTCATCCTTCACTCATTTTCTGTCTTAATCCCCCTCCACTTTCTTACCTGCCTCACTCATGTCCTTTCTCCAGCATCCGGGGCTGTCCCTGGGGGGGGTGTCCTAGTCTTGGCAGAATGCTGGACCCCCAGTGAGGTAGCAGAGCCCCTGACTCCAAACCCATTCCCTTTAGTCTCCGAAACCTTCAGTGGGGACCTGCAGAAAGTAAGACGGGGAAAGAAGCCTTATTCATGGTTGCTTCTTGTGGCACCAGGAGAACAGAGTCAGGACAGTCTAGGTGGGAGGTACCCAGGAGGGAAGGAGTGGAAGGAGAGGGATGGAGGGAGGCAGGCAGGTAGGGAACACTCTTCTGGTGCATCCATCAGTCCATGTGGAAGGTGCCCAGGGCCGGGGAGTGTAGGTGGACACACTGGACTGTGTCTGGTGTAAGTGTACTTGCTCCCACGAGAAGAGACCGCTTTGTAGTTTCACTGACTTTTCATCTTGGCAGCTCCATCCTGGAATTGTTCCCCAAGTTATTACGCTTGGTAAGTGTATTCCTCAATCACTGACTCCTCTAACTGACACTGACACCGCCCACAAACTACTCTGAACCCTTTAGGTCTTGCCTGAGTTCGATTTTTGAATGTGGCCCTTAAACGTTCTGGGGGCAGAGGGAGGGTACAGCCTCTGTGGGAAGCTCACAACAGCTCTGGGTCTTCTTCGACCACGTCTGCCACAGCCTTCAGGGACCTCGTGGTGATGACCCGAAGTGTAGTCCTGCCCTCAGATTTTCCAGGGCCCTTCCACAGTTGACCTCTGACCCTCACCCTCCTGGGCCCGTCCTTTTCCTTGACCATCCAGAAGTGCCTCTTGGTCTGCACCACTGACTTCCTCTTCCCTCCCGCAGGATGACCAGGAGACACCCCCACCAGCTAAGTTAGGTGTGGACACCCGTAAGAGCTTACCAGCCTGCAAGGTGAGCACGGAGAATCAAGCAGGGCTTTGGGAGGTGCGTGAGGAGAGGGTATCAGCCCTGGTGCTGAGGACTGTTTTGATTCCAGGAAAGCAGTGAAGGATCTGATCAGCTGAAGAGTCTGATCCTGCAATTCCTGCAGCAGTGAGTACTGCTGGCAACCTGAGGAAGGGGAGGGCTGGGACAGCTGAGGCCACCCAAGCTCAGCTCTGCTCACGGGAGTTTCCAAGTCTCATTTGAGGTCCGGACCACAGAGACAGACTGTGCTCATGGCTCCCCGACAGGTATTACTTGATCCACGACTCTGGAGACCGACAGGATCTCCTGGGTGCTTATCATGACGAGGCCTGCTTCTCCCTGACCATTCCCTTCAACCCCGAGGACCCAGCCCCGTGAGTATCACAGCTCACAGTGTGATCCTGGGCCGTGTGGCTCCCCAGCAGACGCAGGGCAGCTCCTGCAAACCCCCACACTGGGCCGCCCACCTCCCCCTGCTTCTCTTTTTCTCCCAGGAGCAGCTTGTGGGAGTACGTCAAGGACAGTAGGAATATGAAGAAGCTCAAGGACCCCTGTGAGTGTGTGATGAGGAGGCGGGGCGGGAAAGTGGGCGGGAAGGGGTCAGTCCTAGGGCCCAGGGCGTGGCAGCCCCTGACCTTCCCTCGCTTCTCCTCCCCCCACAGACCTGCGGGTCCAGCTGCTGAAACACACAAAACGTGACATTGTGCACTCCCTCTGCCTGTTGCCCAAAACTCAGCATGACCTCAGCTCCTTCGTGGTGGACATGTGGCTCCACACGGTGAGCATCTGCTTCCATCTTGGGCAGGACCAGTTGCTGCAGGTGGGTAGGAGGTTTAGGTGGTGACTGAGCGCCTGGGCTCTTCCTTTTCAGGACACAATGCTCTGCTTCTCTGTCAACGGGGTGTTCAAGGAAGGTGAGTGTGTGTAGACCCCCCGTCCCCAGATGCCCCACTGCTCCGTCCCCCTGGCCGGGCTCCCTCTCAGCACCCTCCCAGCCACCCCGATCCCTCCCCTTCTCTTCCCGGCCCCTCTGTGTTCTCCAGCCCTCGCTCTTCCCACAAAGGACCCAGGTCTGACCTGCGTTCATGCCTGTCTGCCCCGCACACCCTGGGCGTTAGGGACACAGGCTGTGGAGTTTGATGGCTCTCATCCCAGAGCCTTCCTATGAGATCCGGGGACCATTACTTAACCTCTCAGTTTCCTCATTTGCAGAATGAGGTATTAGCATCCATGTCTTGGGCAGCAGTGACAAATGCATCAATGAACTGGTGAAGTGGTTGTCACGGGCCCGCGCACAGTAGAGGTCCTGCCACCGGCAGCAGGTTGCTCCTATAGCTGCCCTCCACATTCCCGACACCCTGGCGCCCAGTGAGCACCTGTCCCCTCAGCATGAGTTTCCAGTCAGACTCTGTCTGCAGACCCCTGTGTGAGCGTGTGAAGCAGGTGGGGCTCTCGGGGGTACTGAAGTTTGTTGTTTGTCGTTGAAGTGGAAGGAAGGTCTCAGGGTTCTGTTCGTGCCTTCACCCGGACCTTCATCGCTATCCCTGCCAGCCATTCCAGGTGAGTGCTGTGTGGTGGGTGGGAACCCCCGTCCCAGCCTGGGCTCAGGGGTGTGGGAATGTGATGGTGCCCACCTTAGGTTTTCTCAATACTGTGGAAAGCCAGCAGGTAGATCCAAGGAGCAGTCTAGCCTAGTGGTTAAGAAGGGCATGGGCTCTGGAACTGGAATGTGGCTTCTCTCCCTGGTCCCAACACTCATTGGCTGTGTGGCCTTGGTCAAGTCACGTGGCCTCTGTGCGACTCGGTGTCTTCCTATGACAGTAGATTTCAGATTGTCCACTCCTTGGGCTGTTGTAAAGGGTAAACGTGAAACTGTCCCTGAGTTGCAGGTAAACGTCCTAATGTCATGAAGACGGTGGATAATCTCCCCAAAGGTGGGCTTGTGGGAGGGGCATAGGTACCAGCCAAGGAACCTGGGGGACACACACAGGAGGAGGGTGGAAGGAATCTGGTTGCTGAGTGGCAGTGGGAGCAGGATTGTTGTTGGGGGTGTGGGGTGGTCCATCTGTCCAGCTGTTGAGGGCCCATTTTTCCTCCAGTCTGTGCATCGTGAACGACGAGCTGTTTGTGAGGGATGCCTCCCCCAGTGAGCCTCAGAATCTTCATTCTCTATCCCAATTCCTGCTACCTCTGCCAGCTTCACACTCATCTTCTCCCCAGAGCAGCGGGAAATGGTGTGCACGTTCTCCACCTACTGTGGGATGAACCTCCAGTGGTCTCAGAAGTGAGTGCTGGGTTTGCATGGGGATAGGAGGGAGCTGGGAAGAGCAAAGGAATGATTAATGGGAAGTTGAATACAATTCATTTTCCTCGTTTATTTCAGTCATTTTACTCTGATCATTTCGATCTCTGTACATATTAAGCCACCTAGTTGTTTTGAGCTGGCAGGTGTTACTTTTATGAATTTCATGGACCCTGACCCTTTATTAACAGACAGCTGGGTGTTCCTGATACACTGTGTATGAGGTTCATTCCACTCTATATATCACAGTAAACGTGGAGGGGGGAATCATCATCAATCACCCAAAGATAACCCTTGAATGTTTTCATCTTTATTATATTCTGGAACTTTGCTTATGCAGGTGTTTACATATTTATGCATGTATTTATATTTGTATATTTATCTACAGAAAACTAGCTCTCATAATGAGAGAGAGACAGTGAGAGACAGAGAGAGAGAGAGAGGGAGAGAGAGAAAGAAAGAGAGAGAGAAGGAAACAGACAGAGGCAAAGAGAAAGAGGCTTGTGGCTGAATGGGGAAGAGGGGTCCAATTAGGGACTTTTAACTCTTCAGTGCCTTTAAAGTTGAGCAAGTGTACAAGCTAATGTGAAGGGGCCATCTCATCTCATTTTTAACTCCCTGAATTTGCCTATACATTCCTTTCTCTTTTTACCTTCTTATTTCTACTAGAGAGTTAATGAGACACCTCTAATGGAATTACATACATTTAAAATCAAATATATATTTGGTTATTAGTGATTAAGAAAATGGACAATTAAGTGTCCAAAAATGCTAGTAATTCTTGGATTTTTGCCTCTCACGGAGGCAGCAGATGGCTGAAGTCCTGCTGTGACATGGCTGGATGATGCATGATCTGAGGACCCGTGCACTGGTGACTGTGGGTCGGATCCAGAATTTCCCTATAAATATATTAACATACCAAACAGTCCAGGAGCAGCAGTTAGGCAAACACCACGCTTTGCTGCCCTGGTGCCATCTCTCACTGAGCTCACCAGGTGAGTCAAAGGCAAGCCTGTCTTCCCAGCATGGGGAACTGGATTAGGATCTGCTCAGAGGCACATTGTTGGGCAGCTCTTATGAGCTTCTGAGCCTCCCAAGAACCTAGAGATCCTTCTGACTCCAAAACTTTGAACTCAAGGCATATCAGAGAGATATTTGTTTCCTTCATAAAGATATCTGTCCTCTCATTAGGAGAAACAGTGAGGAGTGACTTTTCACATTGCCTGTCTTAGTCCTGAGGCTCAGGCAGCTTCTATTTCTGTGTCCCAACATTTAGAAGGCAATGAAATCCCACCACATGCCATATACTTTGGCCAGGCTTTCTCAGTCACCCCTCAGGACTCTCTGTGATGAAGGTTTTGTGAGTCCCATGTCACAGATGCCCAAGTCAATCTGACAGAGCCTCAGTCACCTCTCTGGATGAGTGGCAGGATGGGATGAGGTTCTATCCCTCGCCCTCTCTGGAGGACACAGAGCAGCCTTCCTTTTAGAAGATGGGCTTCCAGGGCTGGAAAAGTGGTCATTTGCTCTCCTCTGATATCGAGGCCTCTCAGGTACGCACTCAGAAAGCCCCTCTTGATGATTAAGATCATAGTGCACGTACATGGGCACGTCCATTCATTCCCTTGGAAAAGCATTCACTGTGTTCAGTTTCATGGGGAGATGAAATAGAATCACAACGGAGCTGACAACGTGTGTGTGTGTGTGTGTGAGACAGACTTTGTATAGGAAATTTATAAAGTCATTACTTATAGAAGTACAATATGTCAGGTAAAAATGTGGAGATGACATACCTCGGAGAGGCAGGCATTTTTTCCTTTACCTCAGAGTCCCCCTTCTCCTGTGTGCAGGAGAACTTTTGGGGATTGGGGAAGATACAGTGTCATTGTAGGAGGAAAGCCCTTCAGGGTCATGTCTGGAAGGTTCCACAGAGGGACCTTTTCCGATACCCAGAGCAAAGATCAGGGAGGTGAGCCTAAATGAAGGGGCAACTCTGGCTGCCTTCAGCGAAAAGGAAGCTGATAAGGGCATAGTCGTTCAGCCCTGGACTTCCTGAGCCGTCCCAGGTCCTTGCTGTCTGCAGCCGAGTGCTCTTGGTAAGAACCTTCCCTGGATCATGACAGGATCAGCACAGGGCCTGGCACCCAGAGAGAGCCCAGTGCTTGTCTGCTTACTTCACCTCTATTCTCTTCCTGTATTTCTTCACCCTCAGGTGGGTTCATCCCTAACTTTGTGCTAATCACCACTCCTACCATTCACATTTTGACTGAGTGGTAGGATTAATAATAATAATACTAATAAAGCCAAAACCCCCACAATAACAGTAATAAAAGATACCAACAATTATAGCACACACATGGATAAGTTACTTGCTCAAGATCGGTCAACCAGCAAGTAATAGTTCTAGCATCAAATCCTGGTCTTCTGACCCAAAAGGCCCTGCTCCTAACCTCTGCTTCTATATTGACTGTACTTCTGTGTTAAGACAGACAGAGGCCAGCACAAGGGAAGGGACTCAGCCCAGGTCCTTTGCTCAGTTGATGGGTCTGGAACTGGATACAGGTTTGATGACTCCCATGTTCTGTCTAGCTGACCTGTTCCTATTCTTTGCTCTTCTGTACTAATTCTTCTCCCTGGGTCTCAATAAAAAATTACTTCTGGTCAAACTAGAATGAAAAAAAGGAGACAGGAAAGCATGTGGTAAAAAGAAATGACGAGATGGAATCAAAGTTCACTTCCTGCTGCTGCATTTCCAGATGCCGTTTCAAATTTTCTATTTTATAGACCAAAAGAGGCAAGGTGGGCTGGGAGTAATATATCCCAAAGTCCTAGATATTCCGCATGCCAGATATTCTTTGAGGTTTTTTCCTTTTCTTCTTACAACAAATCTAGAAGTAGGTACCCTTAGTCTCATTTACAGAGGCCAATCTCAGACTCACAGAGTAAGTAAATTTTCCAGGGTCAAATGTCTACCCTTTGCCCTCTACACAGGCCAATCAGCAGCTCCCATTTGGATGACACACTTCTAGGGTTTAAAGACTGATAGTGGAAAACTTGCCTGATGTGGAATGTGGGCTGTGTCATGCTCCCCACTGGGCATGAAGATGATGTTGGGGATGAAACCCTGCCCCATGGGCCAAGAGGCCTGGGTGTGGGGGCCACACAGATGGACTGACTCCTGAGATGCTGAACTAGAACCAGGAAGCAGCTCAAGCTGTTGCCCTTTGGAAAGAGAACCTGAATGGTGGGATATTGACATGTACACAACTACTATATGAAAAGGCTTTTACGTTTTATCTCCTTTAATCCTAAACTTTATTCAAGACCAGTATGTATTTATCAATGACCAGAAACAGATTTTTTTGCATTTTTTAAATTGAAGTATAGTTGATTTACAATACTGTGTTAATTTCAGGTGTACAGAAAAGTGATTCAGATATATATATATATATATATATAACTGAGTCCCTTCCCCTGTGCTGGCCTCTGTCCTAACACAGAAGTACAGTCATATAGAAGCAGAGGTTAGGGAGAGGGCCTTTTGGGTCAGAATGTGTATATATATATATATATATATATATATATATATATATATATATATACACATACATATATACATATACATATATACATATATATATATATATATATATATATACACATTTGTATTATTTTCCGCTATAGGTTATTACAAGATATTGAATATAATTCCCTGTGCTATATAGTAAATCCTTGTTGTTTATCTATTTTATGTGAAACAGATCAAGACAATTTATTTGACAGTTTTCTGTGTGTGTGTGTTTGTGTATGTTTCTTTGTCTCAAACTTTTTCACATCAGTTATTCATAAGCTAACTCACACCAGTCATTCCTAAACGAACTCATGCAGCTTTCTACTGAGTTCACTTAGGGGCTGGATTTCCAGTCCCAGGACTTGAAGATTCTGCACGAATTCAGAAGGATTACTGCCAGTGTGTGAAGTCTAGACATCTTGGCCCATAGCTGGAATCCATTCAGCTACCTTGCTCCCCACCAACACCACAGCCCTTTCTATCCTCCACGCTTTGCCAAGGCCCCAGTTCACTTTCACACCTGCAGTTCTGACAATGGTCACCAGGTGGCAACGCTCTCCATTTTCTACAGATTTTTCTTTCTGCCCGCACCGCTACCCACCCCCCCCGCCCCAAAAAGACATCATTTTTATGAACAGAAGCAAAAAGTTTCCTCAAAGGTCTTAACTTTCCTTGAAAAATTCAGATGTGTATAAAAAGACTAAAAGGACATCTGTGTGGTTTCCATCCAGCTTCTCCTTAACTTATTCATGTGTCTTGTGTATGTACTGTGTGCCAGGCACTGTCAGTCCAATTCCTTATCTGCATCCCAACCTCCCCTCTCTTCACCTCCAGACCTGCATAACTGGAAGTGCCCACAGGAAGCAAGATGGATGTTAGTGCCCACTCCATGGGGTATGAACTCAGACTCTATTCCAAGCAAGGTCAGTCCAAGCCTGACGCTGGATCATGGCATCCAGCATCAAAACAGGAGATGATGCAGCTGAGTGGGAGAGGTTGTAGCTTGGGAAACTGTGGCACCTTTAACTCACACCCCCACCCTCTTACACAGGACTAACAGCCTATTACCTTCTCCTGACAGACCTCACTCACAGAGAGCAAAGGACCAGGCAAACAGTGTTGGTTTCAGTCTTGCTTCTTCTCATGGGCTTGAGCTAGAGGTTTTGCTTTCTCTTTGGTCCTTTGCTCTATCGGAGTGGTGCATTTCGGATTTGGTTCTGTATCTGTTTTATCTCTAAGAGGGTGGTTCTATCCATTCAGTCACCTGACAGGTCCATTTGAGGTGACATGGGGTTTTTGCTTCCTGTAAGAACTTCTCTACTTGTTAGGGGAGCCTGGGTCAATAACCAGAGGAGGCAGAAAAGAGGTATTGAGCTATCAAGACAAACACAAGACCAAGACTCTGGTCCAAACATCTGATTCTCTTCACTTAGTGAAATGGTTTTCAGATTTCTTACATGCTACTCACCTCTTCTCTGGTTTCCTTTTACACCTGACACTCTAATATAATTCCTTTCTCTCCTGTCCACAAATGTGCACCCACGGTAAATTCCTCTATTAATTAGTAGTAGAGAAATTTTTCTAAATATGACTTCAAATCCAGAAACAATCTGATTTCATTAAAAACTGCATGGCAAAAAAAACCCATAAGCAAGGTAAAATTAAAAATTACAAATTGGGAAGCATACAACTTATGTCACAGACAAAGGTTATATACCTTGTAGTAGAAAGGTTATGAAAAAGGAAAAACAAATTAGAACATTCTGAAGGAGAAAGGACACTAGATACAAAGATACATTTTACTGAAAAATGTTCCTTAAACATATAAAAAACCCTGCTAAACCTAACATTTGATAAGAGATGCAAAGAAAAAAAACCTGAGATGCCTCTTACCATTTACATAATCTGTGAGGAAACAGACAGTCACCTTGCTGGTGGTAATGTAACATGGTACAACTCCTAGCCAGGGGATTTGATATTGTTTTATAAAATAACCGGGATACTTACTGTTGGAACCAACAATATCTCTTCCAAGAATCTATCCCAAAGAGACAATGTGGAGACAAAAAGTCATAAACAGAAAGCCATTCCTGCCAGAACAATTCATATAGCAGAAGACAAGAGACAAAGACACATCCACCAATAGGGGGCTTGTTGAATAAGCTATGGTCCATCTGCATCTGAGAGGAAAATGTAGCTATGAAAAGCAATGAAGACTCCCTCTCTGTACTGCTATGGTGTCATCTCCAGGGTATATTGTTCAGTGAAAAAAGGCAGGTGCAGAAAAGTGTGTAGCGCTACTGCTGTCCGATATGGTAGCCACTGGCCTCAAGTATCTATATTAAATGACATGAAATTTAAAAATCAGTTACTCAGTCACAGTTGCCGCATTTTAGGTGCTAGATGTTCAGTTCCTGAAAAAGCATTCAGGCAGCTAATGACTCCTGTGATGGACAGTACAGATACAGAACATTTCCATCTCCACAGAAATTTCTGTTGGAAAGCATTGGTGTAGAATATGACAACTTTTACCTATGAAAAGGAGAGCAAACTAAAATACATGTTATATTTTTAAAAAGTGGTTAAAACAAGATGATAAAAATGCTTACCTATAAAGGAATAGAGGAGAAGCCCAGGATGCAAGCCAATGATGTACATTCTCTTAAAAATATAGATTTATTGGCTCCATGCACTGAGAAGGTCAAGAAACAATGAGCAACCCAATAGTAACTGGCAACTACAGTCCCTAGATTGAATTCTCTAAACACATTTCCCACTAAGAGTAACCAGGCTTCCTTGGAGAAATGCCTGATTTCTGGTCTTGTTAAGGATTGTACCAGTTGAGTCTGGACTGAACTTTCATACCAGAAAGTATGTTAAAAAGACTCATAACCTGAGGGGCTCCCAGTGGCCAAAGATAGAACAATTTGAACAACAAAAACTTTAGTGACTACAGTGCACTAAAACATGTCAACAATAGAAACATCTGTGAGCTGATGATGACACAAAAAAAGCCAACAAAATCAACTCATTGTCCACCTTTGAGAATCCTAGGGAACAATTCATTTTAGAAAGTGGAAATATTGCAAAAAAATTGTATATTCACCCTACCTTTCCTGTGCATGTTATACCTATGCATAACCTAAGAGTTGATGAGGTGAAGATTCTTTTATAAAATAATTTCAGCTAATACATGCAGAAGAAATTGAAGAATTAGTATATCATACTTTTGCAATCTTCAATGAAATGTCGCTCTAGGCAGTGATCAATAGAGGCTGCAAAACATGATGGGAGAAGTAGATGGGAAATTTTATGATGGCTGCGTTATAATATTTCTGAGTTTGCCTTTCTTCAGTTATAAAATGGGGCCAGTTTTATCCATATTAGACAATTACTGGCAGGAACAAAGTATTTCAAGTCAATCCAGCATATGATACATGTAGTACTCAATAGATATGAGTCATCTTCTTATTCTATACCTGACCTTTCTTTAAAAGAGATTCTCAAATAGCATGGTTATAAGACAATAATGTGGAAATATTAAATGGAAGGGAAGTGTATAAGTTTTCATTATATATTCACTTCAGTGTCATTTCTTTGTGCTGGAGTCATTTCTCAGATAATTTATGGAAAAAGGAAAACAATGACTGGACCACTTCCATTGGGTATGCAAAAGAAAACTATTAGTCTGTTTCCCATTATTTCATATACTTTCCTATCCCACTTTTTATCTTCTGTGTTAATTTCTTAAGACTAACGTGTGTGTAATGTAACCCAGCAAGAATAGGCTTTGCAAAAGACCACTGCAATAAATCTCTGGTGGCCAGGCACATCACAGGTACTTAGGAGAGTCATTTCCCCTGTGCTGGACAGTTTTTGGATAAAACCTCTCAGATGTACAAGCTAATGAGATCCCATCCGGGAAAGCACTTTTGAGACCTTAGGTGGGATGGAGGGACAAATTATTTCTAAGTAATTACTTTCCAATCTGCACTACAGATATTTTCATACTCTGTGTTGAATGAATTCAGTAGGCATAAGTCCTTGCATTACTTTGCACTTGAACAGCCATTTGTGGATGGTCTTAAGGTGGTTGGAACTTAAACATGATATATTAGGACAGGGCCTCTGACCCAGAAAACCACGGGGACTTAACCTTTTGTGAATGAATGCATTTTTCTATCTCATGTATTTTCCACAACATTTCTTGGGGGGGTAGAGGATACATCTCCACATCATTTTGTAGCTAGAGAAACAATAAGGTACAGAGGTTAAGTCACCTGGCTGGGGTTCATCCTCCTCTTAAGTGGAAAAGCAGAGACTGACACCCTATATGTCCAAGTGCAAACTGCATGATGCTCAGCTGCACATCACACTGTAATCAAGTAAGTCTTGCTTTTCCGCTGACCTACGGTGTCACTACTGAAATCTGTATCTTCGCTTCTGATACCAAGCTGTTAGTCCTGCCTGTATTTCTGCAAGTCAGTGAACATCGTCGTCAATTTCCTATTCTGTTAAAAAAAAAGAGAGGGAGAGAACATGTTTAGGTCATTTGTTTTTGAAAGTCAATTCCCAGACAACATAAGGAATATGCTCTGTCTAATAGAGGGACAGGTGTTATGCTGTTGATGACAAATTGAAGGAGCAGTCTCCAAATGCATGGAGATCAAAGGCGCCTGGATTCTTTGATGCATACTGATAAATCAACCTGTAAAAATGTTCTACTAATGGAAATCCTCTCCAGCAAAATCAGGCTTTGTAGGATTCCCCATATGCACACGCACACTGGGAATTCTCAATAGTTTTATTGTTACGCTTGAAAAACATGAAATTAGAAATTATTTTATTGTTATCATACTTAGTTGGATAATAAGGTTATTTTAAAATATTCTTAGTATGCAAAAATGTCCTGCTAATCATTGTCATTAGTTATTAATGCAAAAAGGTCTAGTGACATTTGCATCCTAACAGTGTGTGATGACCACATGAGCCGGCACGTTCTCCAAGGGCTGCTACCTACATGTGGTCTCCAGGTGTTTTGTGTGTGTATATGTGTGTGTGTGTGTGTGTGTGTGTGTGGACTTGGGGGGCTCCTAATGACATTGTATATACCTGAAGGATTACCAGTATCTCTCTGATACATATGGTGAGGAGTAGGATCTGCTCGTTCTTGAGTCTTTCCAAATGGCACAAGAGCTGGACCACACACTTCCAAGCAGACCGTGAGATGGAAGACAAGCCTGTCTGTGAACTCACCTGCTCAGATCAGGGGTGGATCCCTCCAGGATGTAAGGTGTGTTGGTCTGCCTAAATCCACTTCTAACCACTGATGTTGGGAGCTCCCATCTTGCAGCCATCAGCTGCAGAGTTCTGAGAAGCTGCATCCTCTCACCCACTCAACACCATGAGTTTCAGTCATCTGCATGAGGAGCTCTACACTTGGAGATAAAAATCCTCAAATTCCCAGCTCATGTGTGACACATCTTGTATCCATCCAGTCATATATTCATACATCTAACAGGCATTAAGAAGAAAGTCTACACTATCCCTTTGGTAAGTTTCAGGCTTCTCCAGAATGGAAACAAGGAAGAAAAGTATGGGAAGGCTCGTGTGGTAAGTTCAGATGTTAAATCTAAGAAGCGATGGCTCCTTCCCATTAAGATTTCAACCTGCTCAAGTCTCTTATAATTGATGATTTTAGAATATCATTTAATGCCATGGACTTCGGTCCACATCTCTTGTTACTGTCCTCTTTATATATGTATATATATATTTTTTCTTGCGCTTTACAACCAAATACTTGCAATGAATTCTTGGAACTCAATTCACATCCCCTGACCTTCCCTCCAACTCAGTCTTCATCCCTTCTCTAATGAGGAAGTCCCCCGACTCCTCCACTAAAATTTAGCTTGCCAAAGTCAACAGCTACCTTTTTGGCACATTGTACACCATGAGGGTTGAAATGCAGGTCAAATGGAGACAAAGTTTTCCCTTCCCAAGACAAAATTAATTTGCTTGTCCCCAGACAAGGATTACCTTGCCAACTGATGCTATCAGTTACCTGAAATCTAGAACTGTAAAATACTTACCATGGCAATCAAGTCAGATAATGGGGAAGTGTGTGCTACAGACAGTGGGCTTTCAAATGAAATATAAAATTTCTCAATGTATCTTACACTTTTGCATCATTGAAAGGGATTTTACAAATAGGTCTACAGCAGGATAACAATTTTTAGGGTCGCTTCACTAGACTCTGTCTTACCTGTTTCTCTTTTTTTTTCCCTCAAGGTCTTTCCAAGTATGGAGTTGAATCACCTGGAGTTGTAATGTTGTCTTACCCCTTGAGGTGTCTTATGATCCAGTGATTCCAGTCCTAGTTACATACTCGAGAAATAAAAAAATTTGTCTACGCAAAAATTTGTACAAAATGTTCATAACACCATTATTCATAACAGCCAAAAAGTGGAAACAAGACAAATGTCTATCAATTGATAAATGCATAAATAAAATTTGGCATATCCGTACAACAAAATATTATTCCGCTATGAAATGAATGAAGCACTGATACATGTACAGCATATGTGATCTTTGAAACCATTATACTAAGTGAATAGAGTCAAACATAAAAGACCAAATATATGATTCAATTTATAGGAAATGTTCAAGATAGGCAAATCCATAGACACAGAAAGGAAGTCATTGTTTGCCTGGAGCTAAGCATGGGTGCAAGGATTTACTGCTTTCAAGCATTATGGAAATTTTGGGAACCATGGAAATGTCTAAAAATCAATTATGGTGATGGTAGCATGCACTTACTAAGAATCATCATACTGTACTCTTAAAATGTATGAATTTAAAATGTATGAATGTAAATTTTACCCATAGAAAGATGTTGAAAATATGATGTTGACCTGGTCTTCCATTGACCACAGTTAACAAGCAAACTACATTCAGGATGTAGTTAAGGATGGTGATAGGAGTTGGTTATAAGGATTGCCGTCCTGCTAAATCACTACCTTCATTTCTGGGCCTGGATTTAGGAAGGGAGAACAAATGAGAAGCAACACCTTGAAGGGGTTGAAGGACACAAAGGAAATGTGGTTGTCAGCACTCACACACACACCATAGATAATTCATACATCTACCAGATTCTGTTATGAATTCTAGGACTCCCACAAGACACTTTGCTGGGCTCAAAGAGGACACATTCAGCTCACCAGTGCAAACAGCCATGCGAACTGTATCCTGAACTGTGCCCTTCAGTACATAAATGCCAGCCACACAGCATTGACAATGGGGAATATAAGAAACGCCGAATTCCAAATAATAGGGGGTTTTGAGAATTGATTCTGTCATATCCATAGGATGGAATTCTAGCCTGGCAGCAAAAATGAGAATGAAAGCAATGAGGAGAGAGGATTTATTGTCTATCAGATTAGCAACAATTCACATTATTTCTAAAGTGTGTAGAAACAAGAATTTTTCATACAGCACTGTTGGAAACATAAAATAGTAATAGTTTCCCCAATGTTGTGTTCATATAAAATATAATTTTCATGGTTTTGAAAGAACACGTTCAGGAACTTACAAAAAAATGCCTACTAAGGAATCTGCATATATGTGAACAAGAATGGTAAGTACATTATTATTTGTAATGGAAAACATGGTAAAGGAACTATATTCACCTCACTAGCACTGGAAAAGTGAATTCTGGAACATCCATGTGATGCATTGATACAATGATGGTCGATATAAACAAATAAATGAAATCATCAATTTAAAATGCTATATTAACGCATTTACATGGAAATATGGTCACAATAAGTGGCAAAGCAGGTTGCAGTGGTCATAAATGACACGGATCCATTTTTGCTTTTAAAGGTGTATATTTATCTAGAGGTCTTAAAATAAAAATGATCTTTTTGTGGAAACAAATATAAAAATAGTCCTTTTGTTGAACTCACATAGAGCTTTCTGTTCAACATAGAAAGAGGCTGGACTTTCTGTCTGGATACCTCAGTATCCCTGTAACGCCGGCAGTGTTCCCTTTCCACGCAGACTTCCGGAAAGCTCTGGGTTTTAGCCACAGCCCCTCCCGACCTTCAGGCTGTGATGTTCAAGCTGCAGTTCAGACTACTGTCACGAGGTGGCACCAACGTGCCGCCATCGTCAAATTTCTCTAAGAAGGCCGTTATTAAGAACTAAAAAATACCATCACTTTTCACAAAATCCAGCCTGTGAACCTATGTACAGAATGGTTCTAATTCTGTATGAAAAACGTATTAGGTGTCAAAGAAGACTGTAAAAACATATACTCCTGATCCTGCATGCGATGACGATGAAACATCAGGTGGCAGCAGCGCCTTGGCGGTGGTTTGCTGTTGAAGGGCTATGCAGGACTGGTGGGAGGTGACAGAGAGAATGAGGTGCCAGAGCGGGGTCTGGGCAGCTGTGTCCAGTGTCATGGACAGGGTATGACAGACAGAGGATAGGAGAAGGTCTGGACAGACTCAACAGGGGTGGGAAGATGGAGGGTGAACATCCTGCTCTCTGAGAAGGACCCCTCTGCAGTGTGGACACTTCAACCTACGCTGATGAGGGAAGAGATACATCAATGAACTCGATGTTCAGCAGATGGAACTGATTTACTAACACATTCACATTTTGCGAACATAATTAGTGTCTTAGTAAACAAAACATTCCAAAACTTTTCTAATTTTTGGCATAATGTACTCATTTTCTTTGACAAAGAAAAATGGAGACGGAAGCCACCTGCTGGCCAGAGCCAGGATTGCAGCTCTGAGGCTCAAACCAGGGAGCTTGGCAGAGTGAGGAGGAAGTTTGGAATCTGGGCTTTAGCCAGAATTTTCCGGAATTTTTCACTTACTGGCAGCAATTTCTCTGTATCCACCATTTTCTGGCACATCTAAATCTGAGATAGGAATAAAGCCCCAGTCTTATCTGAAGATATAGGTATACTTGTGACATGGAGTTTACAAGCTATAGGAAACAGAAAGAGACACACACACACACACAGAGTCAATTCAATTTTTAAAATCTACTTTGTTCTCCTATAAAACTGAATATAATGAATGCTTATAAAGAGAAGAATGCATGTACTCATCATCAAGAGGGACTTTTGTGTGAGTGCCCATGGGACCACAATATCAAGGGAGTGTAAGAGGCTCATTTCTTAAGCCTTGGGAGCCCATTTTTGAAAAGGGAGGCTGCTCTGTGCTCTCTAGGGAGGGCGAGGAATGTTACTTCATTCAGGTCCTGCCACTTATCTGGAGAGGTAGTGTCGGTTCTGTGAGCCTGTGCTTTCTTGTTTATGAAACGGGATTCAAGACACTTTCGTCAAACAGCCATCCCGAGGGGAAAATGAGAACACCTGCTGAAAGTATAAGGCATGTGGTGGGACTTTAGGGGCTCTTTAAAAGTTAATACTCAGCAGTAGGGGCTGGCTGAGCCTCAGGGCTAAGGCAGGCATTGTGGAAAGTCATTTCTCACTGTTTTTCCTAAAGAGAAGATAGAGATATTTATGAAGGAATCAAATGCTTCTCTGATATGCCTTGAGTTCAAAGTCTTAAGAACAGAAAGATGTCTAGTTTCTGGGGTGATTAGAAGCTCATAAGAGCTGCCCAACATCGTGCCTCTGAGCAGATCCTAATCCAGTTCCCCACGCTGGGAAGACATGTTTGTCTTTGCCTCACCTGGTGAGCTCAGTGAGAGATGGCACCAGGGCAGCAAGGTGTGGTGTTTGCCTAACTGCTGCTCCTGGACTGTTTGGTATGTTAATATATTAAGAGGAAAGTTCTGGATCCGACCCACAGTCACCAGTGCACGGGTCCTCAGATTATGCATCATCCAGCCATGTCACAGCAGGACTTCAGCCATCTGTGAGAGACAAAAATCCAAGAATTAATAGCATTTTTGGACACTTAATTGTCCAGCTTTTAATTCACTAATAACTATATATATATATATATATATATATATATATATTGTTTGGCTTAAAACCCATACTGTCCATTGAAAGTGTTTCATTAACTCTATTGTGAAATAAGAAGGTAAGAAGAAAGGGAGGAAAATGAACATATAGGAAAATGCAAGGGTTAAATCTGAGATAAGATAGCTCCTTCATATTAACTTTTAAACTTGTTCAAACTTCATGGCATTAAGGATTTAAAGAAAATCCCTCTTAGGGCGCCTAATGCCCCTGCAGACACAGGTCTCCTTCTCTCTGTGTCTCTGTGTGTGTGTGTCTCTCTCCCTCTTCTCCTTCAGAATAAAGGCTCCAGAAAGAGTTTTCTGCATTCCCTGTTAGCATTCCTCCTTCCCACAGACCCCTTATCTCACTGCATTGTCGATTCTGCGCACACGGTTTCAATGAACATACTCTCACCAAGGTCACAAGCCACCTTTCTGTCACGAGGTCCAGATGTTTTGTACAAGTATTAACATATTATTACTTTTAGTGACCACCTGCAATAAGCATGCTTGCACAGACCGCTCCTGTCACTTAACAACAAATCTTTGGAATTTTTCCAGCCTCTGCAGAATGAGGCATTGGGTACAAATCCAAGCTGTCCTGCTCCCTAAATGTGCAGTCCTGGGCCAAATCCTTATCCTCCCTGTTCCTCAGTTTTATAAGATGGAAATTAGTAACAGTACCTACCTCATAGTGGCACTGTGAGCACTGAAAGTGACAATACATTTTTAAAAACACACTTGGTAAGAAGAAATTTTATCTACATTTATTTCACTTTATATATCTTTATTGGCATTTCTATCCCTATTGGCATGAAAAATATAAGATATAGTGTGACAATTATTCACAATGACATTTGGGGTATGTTGTTAAAGAGTGTATTAGCTACCAAAGACCACATAACAAATCTCCACAAACTCTGTGGTTTAAATGTCAAAAAATGTATTCTCTCATAATTCTGGAGATCTGAAGGCCGAAATCAAGGTGTTGAGTAGGATCATGCTTCCTCCAAAAACTCTAGGGGAGAATCCATTCTTGACTCTTCTAGTGTCTGGTGGCTCCTGGCTTTCCTTGGTTTGTGGCAGCTTAACTCCAGTCTCTTCCTCTATCTTCACATGGCCTTCTTCCTTGTGTGTGAAATCATTCTTTCCTTCCTCTTATGAGGACATTAGTCATTGGATTTAGAGCCCACCTTAAATCTGGGATGATTTTATATGAAGATCCTTAGTTACATGTTCACAGATCTTATTCCCAAACAAGGTCTCATCACAGATTCAGGGGTTGAGGTTTGGACATGTCTTTTTCAGGGCATAAGTTAACCCACTATAGTGACACAAAAATTAAAAAAAAAACTAAAATGAGATCTTATTTTTTGTAGATAAGCATACAAATACATAAATATAAAAATGCATAAATATATAAATGCCTGCATAATAAAGAATATATTGCATTCTTGAAGAATAAAATGCAGATGAAAACTTTCAGTGGCTGTCTTTGGGTTGTATGTTTTGGAGTAATGTTTTTTCCCCTTTTTATTATATTATCTGTTTTTACATAAAATAAATACTCTTAAATAATTACTCTTAAAATAATTACTCATAAAATAATTACTCTTGCAAGTATTAAAAAATGGCAGGAAAGCAAGTGCATTCTTAGTGCACCCCCAGGAAAGCCTTTAGAATGGTAATATCTTTAATGGACAGGAAGAGAGGTGAGATGTTGAGGAAGCCCCTTCTCAATATTAACAAGATAATTTCCCTCCAATTCTAACCAAAATGATTATCATCAATGTTTTAAATTTCCTCCTAGTAAAATGGAGCGCCTCAGGGAAAAATGTACCTTAGTTTGGTTTGTTTGCTGTGCCCTGATGAACAGTAAGGTTGAGGGTCTTACCGGATGAGAAACACTAGCGTACACTGGTTAGACATGGGGCTCAGCAGCCGCCTGGAATCTGTTCATCTCTTAGTCTTGTGACTTGCCTGCCCTGCCCTCACTGTGCCCCAGTTCCCTGATGCTTAAAGTCAGGCAACCATAGCTCCTCCTTATTGGATGTGGTGAGGATTAAATAAGCAAGTATAGGTTTAGCACTTACAACATTGTAGGGACAGAGGAAGTCAGCAATAAATATTTACCCTTCTTGTCATTATAATGCCCAAATTGACCATAAGCATTTCCACATCCATTTGATTACTACATGGGCCTATATTGACTTTCATAATATGATATTTGTCCAAAAAAAGCAGTTTTATAAAACTGTAAGTAGGATAATTATCTCACTATTACTCTTAAAAATAAACAGTCATATTTATATAGCAAAACGTCTGAAATATAAGTATATACTCAATGGTTAAGAACCCTTTTCCATGAGTAATAAGCTTTTATGGATTTTTAGTGATTTTTTCCTAACTGCATTTTTCATTTTTTTCTACAATGAAAGTGTCTTGCATTTGGAAATGAAAACCACAGTAATGAATAAATATGTATCCCTAGTCCTCTCCATAAGAAAGTGGCTCAGGGTCAGAACGGGGAACATCTCTTAGCCAAGGGACTTAGGTAATAGGGTGGTTCTGGAAGTAATTTATGAATCTACCATATGACCATCCTAATTGGGCAGGAAAATTACAGATGCCTAGGAGAAGGGCATCTGTCTAAACAAATCTTACATTCAGCAGTTAGGAAGTGTCTCCACTTCCTAGCATTTTAGCTAAAGTCTTGAATTGAAAGTAGTTTTACAACATACTTTACTCCCTACCCTCCAAATAAAGTCTCTTGAAATGAAGGCAGATTAATGGATTTAACCATGCAGTTAGCCAAGCAGTGTACTTCACAGGGTAGAAAAAGGTGAGGATCTGCATGACATCTCCTAGCACTCATCCCCACAGCATCTAGAGGGAAGAATGCTTAAACATCAGGATTCAGGGTAAAAGTTTAGTCACAGGATCATTCAGACAATCTCTAGGAGCAATCAACACGTGAGAATGAAATATCCTTTCAAGTATCTTCCTTACCCAACTAAAAATAATGAAAGGAAAGGAAAATGTACACATGCTCAACACTTATAATACAAAATCAGATCAAATTCCCTAAAGCCATCAAGGGACTTGGGTGTTAGTCTGGACACAGGAGAACTAACTCCCTGCAATCACTGTCTTTTTTGACCAGGTTTTGGTTGTGTCAGATTTTAGCCCTGCAGAAATTATAAGTGCACAAAATCAATATGAAAAATGTGGTGAAGAGGAATGTTAAATTTTGGATAAACTGGTCAGAGCAGTGTGGTGTGATACATCTCACTGAACTGATGAAAGAAGTTGAGACAACACAGGAGGGGAAAACCTAAGTGATCTCTGGGATGATGCCGAGATGAAACAAATGAGAGCGTGGAGAGAGTGAACATGCGGACAGAGTGTTCTGGTTAAGAATGTGACTCCAGAAGGGAGGGAGAACCTCACTGACTGATGGGAGCCCCTGGGGCCTGGAGTCAGAGAGAAACTAAAGAGGGCTTGGGGGACCCGTTAGTCATAAGTCCTTCCCCTTGAGGGAGATTGAGGGAACCGAGCATCAACTCAGCTTCACGACTGTCAGTGCTCCTGGTTCTGAACCTGCCCCCGTGGACCAGAGACAGACGAGCAGGGCACTTTCCTTCTTCCCATCATTTGTGCCATTTCAGTGTATCCAGGGGATACTATGCAGCATCCCACAGAAGCAAGTGTGTTCCTTCCCCAATCAGCCCTACACCTGGATGGCCTCATGCCCCTGGAGTGTCCCACCTCTGAGCCCTGAATGCTCCCCTGGGAGTCCCCACTTTTCACTCCAGTCAGGATGGACTCCCCGTGCCCTCCCTCCCATCCAGCCCCATGAATCCTGCCCACTGTCCCGCCCAGCTCCTCTTTTGGGAGTCTCTGATCATGTCCTCCTCTTTGTAAATTAAGGGGGATCTACAGAGGTGACCACAACTTCCACAAGGACCTGGACTGCGTGAAACCATTTCTCAAGATTGTTTTGCTTACTCAGAATCTTTTGTTGTTCCATACAAAGTTTAGAATTATTTGTTTTAGTGAGCAAATTTTCCATGAAAAATGTTACTGGAATTTTGATAGGGATTGCATTGAATCTGTAGATTGCTTTGGGTATTACAGTTATTTTAACAATATTAATTATTCCAGTCCTTGAAGAGGGAATATCTTTACATTTATTTGTGTCTTCTTCATTTCTTTCATCAGTGTCTTATTGTTTGCACTGTACAGGACTTTTACCTCCTTTGTTAAATGTGTTCTTAGGTATTTTACTCTTCTTTATGCAATTGTAATGATATCGAGGGCTAGGGGCTGTTTCCATGTAAGGAAGTGACGCAACAGGCAGATCCTAGATGTGGCAGCCGGTTAAGGCTAAGGATCAAGTTAGACTAAGTGAGATGTGGCTGTTTATACTCCTACAGGGCACTATCACATACACCTGGGATTTCTACTGGGGACCATTGTTGTATTTGATGTTTTCAACCATTTTCTTCTCATAGTCAGTTAAGAGCTCAATATACTGTATGATGCGTACATTGTTCTTTCACCAGTACAAAGTCAATTTCCCTTCCACTGGGACTATTCACCTCTGCACTTTAAAATAACACCCTGTACTCATGCCTTTTGCCAAATCATTTCTTTTCCTAGCTCCTGAAAATGGATTTTCTCGATGGGAGGGCAAAGATTGCTTTGCATCCAACTGTATTTGTTTTGAGGAAGTAATGGACAATACTTAATCTGGGTTTTGGTGCATCATCAAATTAGTGAGATTCAAGGGTTTTGTTCAAAGTATCTATGAGTATGAATGATGGCATCTTAATTTTGACCTCAGTTCGTATAGCTTGTGTTACCCATTGGCAAACGTCTAATAATGCATATTTTAATTGCAATACTTTAAAATTAAACTCTTTAATTTAGAGAAAACAAATCCTTTTTGAGAAACACATATTATTCCTAGATTTTGTCAATGATATTCTTAAAATTGTTAATTTATTTTTATTGACAAATGATATAGTTTTCCTTCTCTGATAAAAAATGGTATCTGAGTAATATGGCTTAAAACAATAGAAATAAAAACAAAGAGTGTCTCAGATCATCACTGTAAGTTGAAACCAGCTTTCACATAGTTTTCAAATGTCAGTAAGGGTAACCCAAATAGTTTAACTGTGTTTGCCAGTGTTTTGTAGTTTGCCTGTTATTTGCATTTTTCCCTCCAACCATGAATCTATTTTCCACATTATTTAAAATGAATGCAAATTCCTATTATGGACATACTTGAAGCTTCACTTTATTTTGCTTCACAGATATTGTGTTCTTTACAAACTGAATGTTTATAGCAATCCCCTGTGTCAACAAATCTATTGGTACCATTTTTCCAACCTCATTTGCTCACTTTGTGTCTCTATGTCACATTTTGGCAATTCTCACAATATTTCAAATTTTTAATTATTATTTTATTTATTATGGTGATATGTGATAGATAATCTTTTATGTTACTATTGTAATTGTTTTGGGGCACCATGAATCTTGCCCACATAAGATGGTGGACTTAATCCAGAAATATTGTCTATGTTCATGCTACTTCACTGACAGGCCATTCCCCAATCTCTCTCCCTCTGCTCGGACTTCTCTATTCCCTGAGACATAACAATATTGAAATTAGGCCAATTAACAACCATACAATGGCCGCTAAGTGTTCAAGTGAAAGAAAGAGTAGCACATCTCTCACTTTAAATCAAAAGCTAGAAATGATTAAATTTAGTGAGGAAGGCACGTTAAAAGGCAAGATAGACCAAAATCTAAGCCTCTTGCACCACACAGTTACTGAAGCTGTGAATTTAAAAGAAGAGTTCTTGAAGGAAATGAAAAGTGCTACTCCAGTGAACATAGAAAGGATAAGAAAACAAAACAGTTATCGTTTTTTTTTTTCAATGGGGGGCGGTTCATGTGTCTTTCTTTAAATTTTTATTGAAATATAGTCAATTTACAATGTTGTGTCAATTTCTGGTTTACAGTGTAATGTTTTAGTCATACATATACATACATATATTCGTTTTCATATTTTCCATTATACGTTACTACAAGATATTGAATTCCCTGTGCTATACAGGAGAAATTTGTTGTTTCTCTATTTTATATACAATAGTGAGTATCTGGAGATCTTGAGCTCCCAATTTATCCCTCTACCCCTTTCCCCACTTAGTAACCTAGTAACCATAAATTTGTTTTCTATGTCTGTGAGCCTCTCTCTGCTTTGTAAATAAGTTCATTTGTGTCATTTTTTTTAAAGAGTCTACATATAAGACAGATCTTATGGCAATTTTCTTTCTCTTTCTGGCTTACTTCACTTAGAATGAAGATCTCCAGGTGCATCCACGTTGCTGCGGGTGGCATTCTTTCTTTCTTTTTTATGGCTGAGTAGTATTTGTTCTAGTTCTATTAAAATGTCCTGGGTAGTTTGATAGGGATCGCATTAAATCTTTCAATTGTTTTGGGTACTATGGCCATTTTAACAATATTAATTCTTCCAATCCAAGAGTCTGGGTTATCTTTCCATTTCTTTAAGTCATCTTTAATTTCCTTAATCAGTGTTTTGTAGTTCTTCACGTATAAATCTTTCACCTACTTGGTCAGATTTTTCCTAAGTATTTAATTTTTTGGATGTGATTTTAAAAGGGATTGTTTCTTTACTGTCTTCTTCTGATAGTTCATTGTTAATGTAAAGAAATGCAACTGATTTCTGTATGTTAACCTTATATCCTGCTACCTTGCCAAATTCTTTTATCAGCTCTAGTACTTTTTGTGTGAAGCTTTTAGGGTTTTCTATATACAGTATCATGTCATTCGCATACAGTGACAATTTTACCTCTTCTCTTCTAATTTGGATCCCTTTTGTTTCTTTTACTTCCCTGATTGTGATGGCTAGGCTTCCAATAATATGCTGAATCAAAGTGGTGACAGTAGGCACCCTTGTCTTGTTCCAGATTATAGTGGGAAGGCTTTTAACTTTTCACCATTGAGTATGATGCTGGCTGTGGGTTTGTCATAAATAGCTTTTATTTTGTTGAGATATGTTCCCTCTATACTCACTTTGGTAATAGTTCTTAACCATAAATGGGTGTTGAATTTTGTCAAATGCTTTCTCTGCATCTATTGAGATGATCCTATGATGTTTGGCCTTTCTTTCATTGATGTGGTGTATCACATTGATTGATTTGCATATGTTGAGCCATCTTTGTGTCCCTGGGATGGATCCAACTTGATCATAGTGTACAATCTTTTTCAGGTGTTGTTAGAGTCTGTTTGCTAATATTTAGTTGAGGATTTTTGCATCTATGTTCATCAATGATATTGGCCTGTAATTTTCCTTTTTGGTAGTCTCTTTGGCTTTGGTATCAGGGTGATGGTGGCTTCATAGAATGAGTTTGGGAATAATACCTCCTCTTCAGTCTTTTGGAAGAGTTTGAGAAGGATTGGTATGAGCTCTTCCTTATGCGTTTGATTGAATTCCCCAGTGAAGCCATCTGGTCCTGGACTTTCATTTGCAGAGAGGTCTTTTATTGCTGATTCTATTTCACTTCTAGTGATCAGTCTGTTCAAGTGATCTATTTCTTCTTGCTTCAGTTTTGGTGGACTGTATGTTTATAGAAACTTGTCTATTTCTTCTAAGTTGTCCAATGTGTTGCATATAGTTGTTCATAGTAATCTCTTATGTTTTTTTGAATATCTGTGGTGTTTGGTTGCAATTTCTCCTTTTTCTTTTCTTATTTTGTTTTATTTGTGTTCTCTCTCTTTTCTTCTTGGTGAGCCTGGCCAGAGGTTTGTCAATTTTGTTTACTCTTTCAAAAAACCAGCTGTTGGTTTGATTGTTTTTTCCTACTGTTTTTTAAATATCTATTTTATTTATCTCCTCCCTGATCTTTATTATTTCTTTCCTTCTGAAGACTTTAGGTTTTGTTTGTTCTTCTTTTTCTAATTCTTTTAGGTGTTAGGCTGGATTGTTTTTTTTTTTTTTTTTGAGGTTGTTCTTGTTTTTTTGAGGAAGGCCTGTATTGCTGTGAACTTCCCTTTTAAGACTGCTTTTGCTGCATCCAGTAGATTTTGTGTGGTTGTGTTTTCATTGTTGTTTGTCTTAAGGTATTTTTTAATTTCTTCTTTGACTTCATCATTGACCCATTGGTTTTTTAGTAGCATGTTGTTTAGTCTCCAGCAGTTACTTTTTTTCTCGAGTTTTATTTTTCATATAGTTGTTTTCTAGTTTCATTCCATTGTGGTCAGAAAAGATGCTTGAAATAATTTCTATACTCTTTCATTTGTTGAGGCTTCTTTTGTGTCTGAGAATCTGGACACAAAAGTCTATCTTAGAGAATGTTCCATGCACATTTGAAAAGAATATACATTTTGTTTTGGGGGATCTAATGTCCTACAAATATCAACAAAGTCCTATTGTTCTATTGCATCATTTAGTATCTCTGTTGCCTTATTGATGTTCTGTCTGGAAGATCTGTCCAGTGATGTTAGTTGGGTGTTAAAGTCTCTTACTATTATTGTGTTCCCATCGATTTCTCCCTTTATGTCTGTTAGTATTTTTTTTATATATTTATGTGCTCCTATATTGGGTGCATATATGCTAATGAGTGTAATATTGTCTTCTTGTATTACTCCTTTGATCATTATGTAGTGTCCTTCTTTATTTTTTATAGCCTTTGTTTTAAAGTCTATTTTGTCTGATATGAATATTGCTACTCCTGCTTTCTTGTCATTTCCATTTGCATGAAATATTTTTTCCATCCTCTTACTTACAATCTATGTGTGTCCTAAAGTGGGTCTCTAATAGGCAGCATATTGTAGGCTCTTGTTTTATTACCCAATCTGTCACTCTGTCTTTTGATTGGAGCATTTAGTCCATTGACATTTATGGTAATTATTGATAGATGTGTGTTTATTGCCATGTCAAACTTTGTTTTCCAGTTGATTTGGTATTTCTTCTTTGTTCCTTTAGTTTTCTTTTTGTGATTTGATTTTTTCTTTTTGTATTAGCTTGGTTTCTTTTTTTGTGTGTATGTGACTCTATTGTATGCTTTTGATTTGTGGTTACCTTGTTTTTCAAGTATGTTAACTCATTACTCTATCTGTTTGCTTTAGACTGGTAGTCATATAGACTCAAACACACCCTAAGAAAAACAAAAAGAAAAAAAATCTACATTTTCTTCCTCCCCACTCCCACATTTTATGATTCTGATTTCCTCTTTTATATCTTCATGTTTATTCTCTTGCTGTTCATTATAGTTATCACAGTTCCAATTGTGGTTTTCTATTTTCTATGGATTCCTCCTTCTTTTCTATTTAGAGAAGACCTTTGAATATTTCTTTTACAACAGGTTTAGTACTGCTGAATTCTTCTAGCTTTTGTTGACTGTGATTCTTTATTTCTCCTTCTATTCTAAAATATAATCTTGCTGGGTAGAGTATCCTAGGTTGCAGATTTCTCTCATTCAGGGCTTTGAATATATCTTGCCACTCCCCTCTGGCCAGCAGTGTTTGTGTAGAGAAATCAGCTGAAAGCCTTATGGAGATTCCCTTGTAACTAACTCTTTGTTTTTCTCTTGCTGCCTTTAGAATCTTTTCTTCATCTTTAACTTTGGCCAATATGTCTTGGTATAGATCTATTTGGGTTCATCTTGTTTGGGATCTTCTATGCTTCCTGTACTTGGATATCAGCCATTGAGTCTTCTGATTTTAATTGGCTCCTCTTTATAGTTTCTATTTCCTTTTATAGTATTCTGCATTTCTATTGATAGTCTCTCTTATTTCCTTTAGTGTTGTTATCACCTCCTTTTTGAAGTCAGGATCTAGTAGACTGTCAGGGTCTATTTTATTGTTCATTCTTTCAGGGGACTTCTCTTGTTCTTTTAATTGAGAGTGGTTCCTCTGCTTCCTCATTTTATTTATATTTCTCTGATTCTATAAATTTAGGAGTAACAGTTATCTACTGTGGCCTTGAAGGGCTGTTTTTCAAGAAAAATTTTAAAATGGGAGCTTTCCTGCATAGTCTGTGTTCATCTAATAATTTTGTCATGAAGGCTGTTTTTAGTATAGATGGTTGGCACGTTTTTCTTCCATGTGTGTTGGCTATTATCCCCTTGATTGGATGTGTGGTTGGTGTTGTGACCAGAGCTTGCCCTGGTTGTAGAGTAGGGCTTCCTCTTTGCTCTGTGGTTGTCACAGCCCTGACAGGTTCTGGATCTGTTTCCCCGTTATTGGAATAGAGGCTTCCAGACCCATTTCTGAACTGCAGTGTGCAGTAGGTGGGATTGGAGTGCTTCCACTGGAAGAGGTGCCACTGAGTGTTCCTCCACAGGAGATATCCACCAGTGAGTGCCCTCTGTGGTGTTGTTTGTCACTTGTTATGCAGGCTTACAAAGTGCACTTTGTTGATGCTGCCCTTATCCATGCCTCAACTGTGAGAATATTGGTGACCTGCTCTGGTGTCCCCCAGATTCTGTGCCTGCAGAGCCATCAGAGCAGATCTGCTGATGTCAAACACTAGGACCTGTTGCAGTGAGGATGCAGTCACACACCTGGATTTATCATGCACCACAAAGTCAGCCAAGTTCCCAGCCCTGTGTCCATGTACAGTATGCAGGCTTGCTGTTAACACTAAACCTGCCCCTTCACATGCCAGAACACTACTTATTTGTCTCAGATGCAGAGGTCCACAAAGGCACCAGTGGAACAAACCTGTCACTTCTGCCTGGGGCTAGGATCAAGTCTCAGTCCCACTTGCCAAGCTGCAGAACCCATCAATATGGATTCAGGTTTCAGCCCTACCTCTGCCCAGGAGCTGTGCACCAGCGATTGTGCCCCTCCAGAGCAAGCCAAGAAGATGGCTGCATCTGAATCCCACCTCTCTTCTAGCGAGAATGTGTGCCAACAATAGTGCCAAGCAATGCCCTCTGGGCTAGTGGAGACAGCTGCTATGGCCAGACTGCATTGCACCTCTCCTCCCACATGCACCAACAGTGGTGCTCTCTATGGAGAGACCTAGCCTGATCTTCACTCTCCCAGCTTCAGCCTGTACCACACTCCAGCCACCTGAGGCTGCCTCTAGGCAATCAGTCCCAGTACTCTCCATCCTCTCCTTGGGTTCGTCCACTGAAACCTGAGCTCCAGCAGCCAGTCCCAGCCTGACACTGCTGGCTTGTGTCTTGGACTAGGGATCACAGGGACTCTCTGTGCTGGTTTCTTTTAGTTCTGTCTGCCAAGTGGATTCTGCTTTCTCCTCTGAGCATCTGAAGCTCCCTTTCTGTCCCGGCTAACTTTCTCCACTGGAAAGGGGGCTTCCCAGGGTAAGGGTGCTTCTCCTTCTTTGCCACTCCCTCCCCAGGGACAGGTCCTGCACTGATCTTTAAAAAAAAAAATTATTTCTTTCTTTCTTTCTTTCTTTCTTTCTTTCTTTCTTTCTTTCTTTCTTTCTTTCTTTCTTTATAATTGAAGTACAGTCAGTTACAATGTGTCAATTTCTGGTGTACAGCACAATATTCCAGTCATGCATATATTTGTTTACATATTTTTTCCATTAGAGTTTATTACAAGGTATTCAACATAGTTCCCTGTGCTACACAGAAGAAACTTTATAGAATCTATTTTTATATACAGTGGCTAACATTTGTAAGTCTTAAACTCCAGAATTTATCCCTTCCCACCCCTTTCCCCAGCAGCCATAAGACTGTTTACTAAGTCTGCGAGTCTGTTTCTGTTTTGTAGATAAGTCCATTGTGTCCTTTTTTTTTAGATTCCACATATGACTGATACCATGTGATATTTTTCTTTTTCTTTCTGGCTTACTTCACTTAGAATGACATTCTCCAGGTCTATCCATATTGTTGCAAATGGCATTATTTTATTCTTTTTTATGGCAGAGTAGTATTCCATTGTGTAGATATACCACAACTTCTTCATCCAGTCATCTGTTGATGAATATTTAGGTTGCTTCCATGTCTTGGCTATTCTACCCATTTTTGTGAGAATTCTTATATTTTCAAAGTAAGAGATACTCTGCCAAAGTTCAGTAGGTATTCTGTATGAATTGTTCTGTATGTAGATGTAGTTTTTGGTGTATTCACGGGAGAGAGTGAGTTAGTCATTCTTCAAGTTCATTATCTTTGCAGTCTTAGAACAACCTTATTGTTGATATGAGAAAAGTTTTAGTGGTCTGGATAGAAGATGAAACTAGCCACAACATTCCCTTCAGCCAAAAGGTTAATCCAGAGCATGGCTCTAATTCTCTTCAATTCTGTGAAGGCTAAGAGAGGTGAGGATGCTGCAGAAGAAAAGTTTTAAGCTAGAATAGGTTGGTACGTGGGGTTGAAGGAAAGAAGCTGTCTCCATAACATCAAAGTGCAAGGTGAAGCAGAAAGTGGTTATGTAGAAGCTGTCACAAGCTATGCAGAAAATCTAGCTAAGATCATTAGCAAAGGTGGCTACACTAAATAACAGATTTTTCAACGTAAACATAACAGCCTTATATTGGAAGAAGATGCTATCTAGGACTTTCATAGTCAGAGAGGAGAAGTCAACGCTTGGCTTCAAAGCTTCAAAGAACAGGCTGACTGACTCTTGTTCAGGGCTAATGCTGCTTGTAGCTTTAAGTTGAAGCCAATACTGATTTACCATTCTGAAAATCCTAGTGTCTTTAAGAATTATGCTAAATCTACTCTATGCATACTCCATAAATGGAGCAACAAAGACTAAATGACAGCACATCTGTTTACAACATGGCTTACTGAATGTTTTATGCCCACTGTTGAGACATATTGCTCAGGAAAAAAAATCCCTTTCAAAGTACTACTGCTCATTGATAATGCACCCGGTCACCCAAGAGCTCTGATAGAAATGTATAGCAAGATTAATGTTTTCATTATATAGAATAGCTAAACAGGATTATACTGTATAGCACAGGGAAATATACACAAGATCTTGTGGTAGCTCATAGTGAAAAAGAATGTGAAAATGAATATATGTATGTCCATGTATAACTGAAAAATTGTGCTCTACACTGGAAATTGACACAACATTGTAAACTGACTATAACTCAGTAAAAAAATGTTAAAAAATGTTTTCATGCCTGCTAACATTACATCCATTCTGCAGCCCATAGATCAAGGAGTAATTTCAACATTCAAGTGTTGTTATTTAAGAAATACATTTTATAAGGCTTTAACTGTCATAGGTAGTGATTCCTCTGATGGATCTGGGCAAAGAAATTAAAAACCTTCTGGGAAGGATTTACCATTCTAGATGCCATTAAGAACATTCTTGATTCATTGGAAGAGGTTAAAATGTCAACACTAACAGGAGTTTGAAAGAAGTTGATTCCAACTTTCATGGGTGACTTTGAGAGGTTCAGGACTTCAGTGGAGGAAGTAACTGCAAGAGAACTAGAATTAGAGGTGGAGCCTGAAGATGTGACTGAATTCCTGCAATCTCATGATAAAACTAATGGATGAGGAATTGCTTCTTATGGATGAGCAAAGAAAGTTGTTTCTTGAGACAGAATCTCTTCCTGGGGAAGATGCTATGAAGATTGTTGAAATGACAATCAAGGATTTAGAATATTACACAAACTTACTTGATAAAATAGTGGCAGGTTTTGACAAGATAGACCTCAATTTTGAATGAACTTCTACTGTGGGTAAAATGTTATCAAACAACATCACATGCTATGAAGGAATCATTTGTGAAAGGAAGAGTTGGTCGATGCAACAAATGTCATTGTTATCTTATTTTAAGAAATTGTCACAGCCAGCCCAACCTTCAGCAACCACCACACTAATCAGTCAGCAGCCATAAAAATTGACACAAGAACCAGCAAAAAGATTATGGTTCACTGAAGTTTCAGAAAATTGTTAGCAATTTTTAGCAATAAAGTATTTTTAATCAAGGTTTGTACATTTTTTTATGGGAAAGCTCAAACACAGTCCCCCACTACCACAAATTATGCAGTTGTTTCTCACACTTGGGGAAATCGCAGGGGTCAGCACATCCAGAGTGCAATGGATGAGCCTTGCCCTGGGAAAACCACCTTCATGATCATGCTATCTCCCCTGCCAGGTAAATATGGGGTTTGTACATTTTTAAGACATAATGCTATTACACACTTAATAGACTATGGCATAGTGTAAACATAACTTTTATTTGCACTGAGAAACCAAAAAATTCATGTGACTCACGTTATTATAATATTTGCTATATTGCACTGGTCTGCAACGAAACTTACAATATTTCCAAGGTATACCTGTACCCATAATTAAGGCAAAGCTGAGTGAATCAGGAGGAAAAGTAACAGTTTCAGGTTCAGAAGACATGGGTTCCAGTCTGGAATTAGCCAAGGAGTAGGAGCATGACATGGGGCAGCGTGTGACCTTAAGGTCCCAAGCCTCAAGTTCACCATTCAGGAAGTGAGGATTCTCTTCCCCATAGGGTCCTTGTCAGGACTTATTGAAATCACAAGGCAGGGAAGTACACACAAATGCTTTAGTCCCAGCCAGGCCTGAAATTTGAGGCTCAGTTTCCTCATCTGTAAAGAATGAATCACAATGTGGAGCGGAGTTATAGCAAAAGGATTAAATGTTATATGATTAAAAGACAACCCAGTGTCATATTATGCACATGATTAATGAGAATATTAAAATGATGATATCTTATCAGGGATTAGTGGAACATTTTGCTTCCTTCGGTATTTTACTTTTTTTTTTTTTTTTACTGTTTTCCAAATGAAATATATCTAAGAGTATCCACAAAGCAAATTATTTAGAAATGTCCAAACCTGCAATTCTACCTCTGGAAGGTTCATTTGGTCTTTGCCATGCAGAACTATGTCTGCTAAAAATCAGAGTGTTACTGTACTACTCTCCTAGGTTCTTTTAGAGGAGGGAGCATCAATCTGCAGCCTCTACAGCTTCTCTGAAGTACACACTCCATCTGCTGTCTGTGGAAAAACTCTGCAGTTTCATTGCTGAACTGACTCGTGTCCCCAGTGCCCTGCTCAAAGGTGGAAGAGAGAATTTTAGATGAATATTCAGATAAGATATTTGAAAACTTCAGTGTCTTCAGTCCATTGTGCGATGCTACAGCCTATGAAAAATTTTGAGCTCACAGTCTTTGGCCCCCTTTCCCATGAAAAGTGTATCTGGAGATGGTAAAGGTGGTGGAGTCACTAGATGCCCAGTGGTAGTCAAACCAGTAGCGTATGCCTGAGATTTCTCACATGAAGTGAAGTTTCAGCTGAGATCTGAGGCTAAGTCAGCAGAAGAGGAGAGGGTGGACACTAGCCAGATGTAACAGGAAGGAAATACCCTGTACCTGGGTCATCCTTTTAGAGAATCCAGAGTGGAAATCCCTTACCCAGCAGTTTGTCCTGCTGGGAAAAGCTTTGTGAAAGTTATTGGGACAATTGTAGAATGGACCTGAACCCCTTCTGCCCTTGTTACTCTCACCTCAGGCCTATAATATCCTCCAGCCCTCTAAAAGGAGTCTAATATTATTACTATGATTTCTGTCTGTGAAACCATAGACAAGAAGAAAATCCCTAGCTAAAGCAATTTGGGCTTGATTTTATTTTACATGTTCTTTCATCGCTCATAGTGCAAAGAAACTTTTAATAGATTTTTCTTTCCTTTTCCCAACTAACATTTCTCATAGGAGGAAATTCAGAAATTGGAGGTCTGGGACATCTGGTGAGCAAAGCTCGAATGGGAGCCTGGATGTTGCTCAGCAGGAAGTGTTTGAAGGAGGAAGTGAGCAAGATGCCCATCAGATGGAAATTTCTGAAAATTTTTGTGGCAAATGAAGCATTAAGGGTGAGATAGAGCCCAAGTACATTCAATCTAGTGGCAAGAACTTTTCCTTAGTGCCCTGCTTCTATTATGACAGTAAAATTGTATGTGTGTGATTAAGAGACAAGAGTAATGTGAAAAAAATATAGATTTAGATATATAGAGTTAAGCCACATACACAGATACCATTTTTGTAATGAAATTCCCAACTAGGTATATACTATAATGTAAAAATTGACATAATTTATTTTTCTGATTTCAAATTAATATATTTCTTTCTAAAATGAAAGAAGTGCAAGAATGTGCATATGTTATAGAAAATATTTTTCTGTGTAATTTTTTGTTACATAGCAAGATGTGCATCCTTGATAATGAGTTTATATTCCCCAGTTATATTTTTCTGTGCACAGTACTATGTAAGTAGGTTTATATGAACATATGTATTCTTCCAGATTTTGCTCACAGTATGTATATACTATATTCCATTTGTTATATATGTATATTTATGTATATATGCAAGTATAAATATATGTACACTCATACATACATGCATGTATAATTGTTTTTGTATTTGTTTAATCTTTATATGTTTGTGATTCATAGTTCTTATTTAAATGATTTCAACAGACTTAAAACAATGCTCTTTACTAATCAGATTTATTTGTATAATATTAAACATTTGCTTATAAAATATGTTCCAAATGTTTTCCCAATAATTCACATTCCTTTACATGTGACATTTATGTTTGAGATAGACAAAGGTTTTTTTCTAACTTCCCTTCAATTTCTCTTATTATGTTTGTAATAGAGTTAAAAGCTTTTCTTGGGTCACATATCTAGTTTTGGTTCCCCCAGTGTCAATGCCATGCTAACAGGGTACTCAAACAACCCTCTCCCCAATGTCTTGGTCTTAACGTTTATGGTGGAGATGAAATCCACTGTCTTAAGCCTGGAGGCCTAGATATAAGGCCGTAGGGATTGAACTGTCCTGGGGGCGGTTAATGTGGGTCTCAGTTGAAGCAGAGGAAATTAACCTCCATGGAGGGACAGAAATGATCACTTACAGAATTAATTTAGGCCAGAGGCACTTTATATGGTATTTCTTGTAAGCAAACACATATTCAAATATTTTCCACATTACTCACAAATGTAGAATTTGGTCTAAAGCCCTTTTCTATTGTGCCCTGAAGCCATCAAGGCTTTGAATCTTGAATTCCAGGTGGACTAGTATTTGATGCAATCTTATATATTACTCATTTTTTGTCATAACTGTATTATTTTTAAATTAAAAATCCATGAAAACTAAAGCAATTTCTGTACTGTGCAAAGAAAAAAATTAAAAGGTTGAAAATCTGGGGGACAATATTTCAAACAATGTTGCAGATTTTGTGCTCATGTACAAGAACAAGAGATATTTTTGTTAATCAGTAGAGAAAGGGGCAAAAGATAACCACAAATAGTTCACCTAAAAAGCAAAATGCTTCTTCAATAAAGATCTGAAAGATGCCAAACCATAAACTGAAGAAGTCATAATAAGTAAAAAAAAAAATCAGTCTACAGAAAATTACTTATATAATTGGAAATTTTAAAAAGAATATATCTAGAACTGCATACCTACAAAAATTCCTTAAGGTATTATACACATTACCTAAAGAGAAACACATCTGGAAAATGTGCACCTGTCCTTTTACATTGGATTTCTTGGATACATGTGAGTCACGGTGAGGTGATCATATAACTGCAAGGTGCAGAATAATTTCACTTTGTAAGTGTACATTTTAATGTTTAATATTTTGTGATTAGGATAATTTGTTGAGAAGTACACTTGAAAATGTCTAATACCCCACTGACAAAAAAGTTCACGTATATTTACCGTGTTATCAAAATGTTCACATGATATTCTTTATAAAAAGTCAAAAATGTCAACTTTTGACTTGACAGTATATCTATGTATTTATGTGCATTTCTGTCTTACATTTCCCTTACCTCTGATGTTCACGCCCTCATTTGCAGATATTTCTTCACCTCTTTCAGACATCGGACTTCCTCTCTCTGAGCATAAAGATCTAGGAAGGGAAGGTGAGCAAAGAGTGGAAGATTCCAGAAAGTAGTGGAAAATTCCAGAACGTTCTGGCTCATGAACTGGAGCTCAGTTTCCTCCCTCCTCCTTTCCTTGGAAAGCCCTCTAATCTAAGACTTTCAGAGCTACAGTTCTGCCTCTAACCACTAGGGGATATCTGCCAACATTGACCACATTTTATTGTTTAAAAGAAAGGCTATGATTTGTAGTTTCTACTGTCACCACAGTGAACCACCAAACTCTGTTCGCTATTTCCTTTATATTGGAATGAATTGGAGTTAATTCCAGCCATTTGAATCTTTTCAGAACATTTGGTTATTTTGCACAAACTTAAGAAAATCCCCCATATTGCATGAAGAATTTAGTAAAGCTATGCTTGGAGAATTCACCCTCATTCCATGAAGCTCAATTCCAGTCTCTGTTCCTCTAGGTAGCATCTGAATGACCCTAAACAAGCTCTAACACCTCATTAATTCTCATCAGCCTTGAAAACTGGTGATTCTTTTTTTTAAACACTTTTTGAGCTATAGTCACTTTACAATGTTGTGTCAAATTCCAGTGTAGAGCACAATTTTTCAGTTATACATGAACATACATATATTCATTGTAACATTTTGTTTTCGCTGTGAGCTCCCACGAAAACTGGTGATTCTGATAGCCAAACCCCTCATGAGAAATACATGAAAGAATAGATGTAATGTAGCAAATTCAGAGTCTATCCTACAGCTGGCACTCAAAGTTCTCTGGGTTTGTGGAATGAAGGAACACGATGTAATGTAGCTGATGCAGAGTTGGTATAAAGAGATCCCTCTGTTTGTAGTCACAAGTTCCAAGATCTCCTAAGCCTCCTGGCTCTAATTTGCCTTCTCTGCAAGCGTAGTTCATTTGGAAAGAGTTCTGTGAGTGTTGGGCTGATAGCAAACTCAGGGGGTACTAATTACAGGAAGGTAAGTCTCCCCTGGTCCCCAGGGGCTCTCTTTTCTATTCCCTTGGGAAAGGGAATTCTTCTAAGGACTGTATCTTGCTTGTGTGGTTCTGACAAGGTGGTTAGGGGCCTGCTCTCACCATCCTCGGAAGCCCTCCTTGATATTCTCGAAACCTCCAGCTCCAGACCCCAAGGATTCTCTTCACAAGCAACCTGTGAGGACAGTGGTGACAGGTCACTGCCTTCAGGCCACGCCATGGGTGAGTTGGTCAGCATGATGTCTTGTCCTGATCCCCACAGGGCACGAGGGGTTCTGGGTTCCCTCCCCGACCCAAACCCGCAAGACACCCACCTACCCACCTCCCTTTAGAGAAGGGGTGGAGAGGGCCCAGACTGACTACTTTTCACTCCCTTGAGGAAATGGGCCAAGTGGGCTCTGACACATTTATGCTGGTTCTGCAAACCCACCCCCCAACCCTGCCCATTCCTGCCATGGAAGTGGTCACGGGTGAGGTGAATTTTTGTCCCTGGTTAAGAACAGGCCTGAGTTATGTGATCTTCTCTGGCCTAGTGTGTGGAGAGTGGGGAGGGTCACCTAGGTGAGGGGTGGAGTTGGTGTAAACTAACAGTTTTGGGATTTGTACTAGAGGTGGGGGAGGAGCAGGAAACCCACCGTTACATTGACTCTTACAGTAACTAGTCAGGATAAATTGTATTAGTCCACAGAGGCTTCCTAAGGCTTGGTTTATTGCCCGGCATACAATCTATTCTCGAATGTTTGATGAATAGTTGTTATTGTGCATTGTTCTATGTCAAATACACTTGTTAATTTATTTAAGTCACATTTAAAAATATCCCTCTGAGTTTCTGTCTGCCATTTTATGTGTCACTCAGTGAGCTGTCTTAAAATTTCCCACTGTGACTGTGGATTTGTCCATTCTCGATTTATTTCTGTCAGTTTTTGCTTTGCCTATTTTGGCTCTGTTTTAAGATATGCATAAAAATTTACAATTTTGTATTAATATCTTCCTATTGCATTGATCTTTTATCATAAGGAAACCTCTCTTTCTCATAATTTTTTTTCTTTTAAGTGTACCTTTTCTTTCACTAATATGGTTATAGCAGCTTTCTGTAGGTTAGTGTGGAAAAGATAGACATTTTGTGATTTTTTTAATTTTCAAATTTTCTAGATGATTTAATTTTGCATGTGTCTCTTATTTTAAGCAGCATTTGATGGAAGGTTTCTTGTCCATCTGATAATATCTTTCTATTTGGAATACTTAGTCTGAAACTTTCAAAGTAAAAATAGGTGTAATTTGATTTACATATACTATATTACTGTATGTTAATTTTTACCTCTCCTAATTCCTTTTCCTTTCCTTTCTTTTGAAATGATTAGTATTTTGTAACTATTAAATTCTTACTTCATGTGGATAGATATTTAAACATTCTTTGCAATTCTGGTAGTGTTTACCCTTCAGATTTCAATGTACCTTTGTTTTTTCTCCATCTACTGTAAATTAGTTATTTAAAACTACTCAAACTTTTAAGGGACCTTGAAACACTTTGATTCCATATACTCTCTCCAAATTTATTGTCATGCATTTTAATTCTATACATATATATTTAAACTCCCAGAAGAAATTGCTTTCACTGTGTTATATAGTCAATACACATTTAAATTTGCCTATGTATTCATAAATATCATTAGTCTTTCTTTCCTGTATCTGTGTGCCTACACCTGGGATCCTGTTTCTTCTGCTCAAAGAAGAACCTGTAATAATTTTTCAGTTTGAGTCCTCTGGTCACAAATATTCCTAGTGTTTGTTACATGATGATGAAATGAATGTCTTCTCTTTAGGAATGTTTTTCCTTGAAGCATATTTCTTCTCCTACTGATATCGTTATGCTGACTTGCTATCTTGTTACTTTCAGAAATTTCTCAAAAGGTCTCTTCTAATACTTCTTCTCTACTGTTCCCTGTCCTTTCTGGGACTCACATTAACCACGTGTTAAGTATGTTCACTACATCTCCTTTGATTCTCTTTCCCTCACCTTTGGTATTCTCCAGTTATGTCTCTTCAGGCTTCATTCTGGATCTTTTTGTCAGACTTACCTTTCATTTCTCTAATTCTTCCGTTAGGCAGGTGAATCACCTCTGACCCTTGAGCCGTCACAGCACAGACTTCAGAGTAGATTCTACTGCCCCCTCCAAGCAGAGGAGAGATTTGAGAGTTAAAAATGAACAACCACTTGTCCCAGGTCACCCAGGTCTGAACAGGGCAGAGCAGGGACTAACATCACAGATTAAACTCTAGATCCAAACCCTTTCTTCTGTGCTTGTTCTCTTCTTGACCATGAATGCTCCCCACCTCTCATCTCCCGAGAAGTGGAACTTCTATTTAATTATAAAAATCAGTGATATTTCTTCATTAAGCATGATATTCCCGAAGGACTCTTATATTGGGACCATCGATATGTTGTTCTCAATTTCAGAGCCCACTGACCAAGGGAACCCTTTACAAAGAAGAGTAAGATGCTGGGATACACACCGAAGGAGATGCAACGAGTGGCTTGAACCAGTCACTTCCCAGCAGCGGCAGGATAAAGATTCAGTAACAAGTGATGCTCACATGAGCACTCAAGGAAGATAGTAAGTGACCAGTCAGAATGGCTGATGTGGACCAACCAAGGAAAAATAAAACCCTGTAGTTAAATATGTCATTCTTCTCTCCAACCTGGAAGAGTGAGGAATGACAGGATCAGGTTCATGATCAAGTAAACTTTATTGTAGCTCTGGTATCATTGGGGAAAATGTTTACAAGACTTTCTGAGCATATATGGACCCCTTTCTTGTCTCCACTTCCCCACAGTGCTCCCTATGCCATTCCACCCTCTCATCAGAGAGGCAATTTTCAGGAAGGAGACCAAGCTCATGTTAACATGGAGACAGAGCAGAAGCCTCCAGAGAGAAGAATGGAGAGAAGCAGGCGGGCTGAGACCATGGGAAGCTGGTTCAAGATCACAGTGAGTGTCCTGACTAAATGGACCTAATACGTAGAAGAAGGTGAACAGAGGGAGTTGTGTTGGAATCGGGTAGAGATGGTATGAACTTTTCTGGGGCAGAGGAGTTGGTTATGTGTCTTGTTATTATTAGAAGTTAACATCCTAGACCATCTAAGAGAAGATTCAGAGAAGCAATATGAAGGGAACAGACTGACTGCAGGGAGCATGGGAGAGGTTGTCTAAAAGCAAAGGAGGAAACTACTGTCAAGATGGAGCAACTTCATACCACAAAGCTCAGTTTGGCTCAGGCTGAGTGTGGGAGGAGGCTGCGTCTCTGGGGTCCTTGTCAGAGGGGCAGGCCAGGTCTGCCTTAGGTAGGGTCTCTTGGAACTTTACAAAAAGAAGTACGTGTTAAGCATATTAAGTTGATTATTTCAAGAAAAGTGTTTGAGGGGAAGAAACGATATTTAGAAAATCCACATGTGGTACAATAACAAATATCGACCTAGCGTAAAAAATTATTTAAAGCTTGAAAAAAAAAAGTCTGAAAGGAAGACCTGGTTGGGTCTTATCTTAAACTTATATTCTATTGTATCAATTTCCTCTCCCATTTTTCTCTTTGCCCCCCAGATTCCATTTGGCATAAAATATGAGGAGAAGTGGCTGCTGAATTTGATTCAGAAGTACTGCAGTGTCCCCTTCACTCCAGTTGAAGTAAGAGAGGACGTCGAGGCCAATGAGAGGAAACGGGGTAGATGGATGGTCCAGATGAGAAATGACTCTGGTCTCATATTGTCTTTCTCTTGTCACTCCCCGTAGTTTCATTATAAGCAAATGCAGGCCCAGTTCTTTGTTGAGAATGCCAACGTTGCCTTTGCTCTGAAGAATGTCAGTGGCAAGATTTGCACTGAGAACAATGAAAGGGTATGTGTCAAGGGCACCTGGGAGCAAGAGGGCAGGGCAGGGGCATGGTCTTGCTTGATCCCAAGGCTCAGATTTCTGGTGCTTACCCAGCCCCTCTTATGCTCCCTGCAGATATCTGTCTTTGTTGACCCCTGTGATGCACCGTATTCTATGCAGAAGGAGCTGCAGTCAGAAAAGGTGGAGCAGATAAAGGTAATGCAGACTCAACACAAGTTCTGCCCCACAGCCAGATCCACCTATTGCTCCCCGATCAACACCTCAGACTCAGAGCCACTGAACCCCGTCTTTAACTCTGCAGCTGACCATGAACAAACTGTTTGATGCCTCCCAGGCATTTCTTAACAGCCAGAGACTCTGCTTTGGATCTGGTATGGCTATAGCAGTAATCCCAGGGCAGGTGAGGGCAGAGGGGTCTGCCTGAGAAAGACCTTCGGGATCGTAACTCTGGGAGGGGTTGGTGCAGGCAGGACCCTCTCAGCTTTCTGTTTCCCTCCTGTTGGCTTCCTGGAGGCTTGATGACCTGTAATGTTGAAATGCCACGGAATCCGAGATATCGCATGCCTGCCCCTCTGCAGATCCGTGGAGAGAACATGCCCAAGGTGAGGACTTAGGCCCAATGTTGGGACTGATGGTGAGGGTGGGACAGATTAGGCAGAAGAGGCAGATTGGCCTCAAACATCCCCTGTTGGGGTCCTCACTCTCTTTCTCCATCATAGATTTTGTCCTTGGATTTGAGCAACAAGAGACTCTGCCAGCTGGGTGGCCTGTCTGATGCTACACAGAATGCTTCTGACATCAAGAATTTGAACGTCTCCAGTAGTGAGGTGAGGTGTGGTACCCAGATCCCTCTTTGAAGAGGAGATGGGAGGGCTCATGGGAAGGTGACAGAGGAAGCGAAGTGAATTTGTTGGAAAAGGAAGGGACGACTGGGGGTGCAGTACCATCCTGGCTCTCTTTCTCTGGTTCGTGTGGTTTCTCTACATAATTACAGGCAAAGTCTTCAGGGGAGTTGGGCAAGGGCCAGAGGCTGGAACAAGATGGAATGTGTGCAGATAAAAACCCTCTGTGCACCACCCTTCCTGATAAGTCAACCAACATAAGGTCAGATGTACCCTCTGTCACCTGAACTATTCCTGACAGTGCCTGTTTGCAAAAAGCAGCAGTCTTGGTCCTCTCAGAGGGCCACAGGCCCTATGCTATCCTCTCTGTGTCACATAGGTGACAAAGGTTCATATGGCATCCAGGAGGCCCCCAGCCCAACATATGCATAGTTTCCATTTCCACCACAGGTCCCTGGGACGAGCCAGTTCCCCTTCTTCTCTCTTCTTCCCTGATCCACCTCCAAACCATTGGAGAGGTTCTTTCCCTTCCCTTCACTTTGCTTTCTCTCTCTCCCTTGTCTCTATGCCCCTATGTCTCTGTCTTCTCTTCTTCATCCTTCACTCATTTTCTGTCTTAATCCCCCTCCACTTTCTTACCTGCCTCACTCATGTCCTTTCTCCAGCATCCGGGGCTGTCCCTGGGGGGGGTGTCCTAGTCTTGGCAGAATGCTGGACCCCCAGTGAGGTAGCAGAGCCCCTGACTCCAAACCCATTCCCTTTAGTCTCCGAAACCTTCAGTGGGGACCTGCAGAAAGTAAGACGGGGAAAGAAGCCTTATTCATGGTTGCTTCTTGTGGCACCAGGAGAACAGAGTCAGGACAGTCTAGGTGGGAGGTACCCAGGAGGGAAGGAGTGGAAGGAGAGGGATGGAGGGAGGCAGGCAGGTAGGGAACACTCTTCTGGTGCATCCATCAGTCCATGTGGAAGGTGCCCAGGGCCGGGGAGTGTAGGTGGACACACTGGACTGTGTCTGGTGTAAGTGTACTTGCTCCCACGAGAAGAGACCGCTTTGTAGTTTCACTGACTTTTCATCTTGGCAGCTCCATCCTGGAATTGTTCCCCAAGTTATTACGCTTGGTAAGTGTATTCCTCAATCACTGACTCCTCTAACTGACACTGACACCGCCCACAAACTACTCTGAACCCTTTAGGTCTTGCCTGAGTTCGATTTTTGAATGTGGCCCTTAAACGTTCTGGGGGCAGAGGGAGGGTACAGCCTCTGTGGGAAGCTCACAACAGCTCTGGGTCTTCTTCGACCACGTCTGCCACAGCCTTCAGGGACCTCGTGGTGATGACCCGAAGTGTAGTCCTGCCCTCAGATTTTCCAGGGCCCTTCCACAGTTGACCTCTGACCCTCACCCTCCTGGGCCCGTCCTTTTCCTTGACCATCCAGAAGTGCCTCTTGGTCTGCACCACTGACTTCCTCTTCCCTCCCGCAGGATGACCAGGAGACACCCCCACCAGCTAAGTTAGGTGTGGACACCCGTAAGAGCTTACCAGCCTGCAAGGTGAGCACGGAGAATCAAGCAGGGCTTTGGGAGGTGCGTGAGGAGAGGGTATCAGCCCTGGTGCTGAGGACTGTTTTGATTCCAGGAAAGCAGTGAAGGATCTGATCAGCTGAAGAGTCTGATCCTGCAATTCCTGCAGCAGTGAGTACTGCTGGCAACCTGAGGAAGGGGAGGGCTGGGACAGCTGAGGCCACCCAAGCTCAGCTCTGCTCACGGGAGTTTCCAAGTCTCATTTGAGGTCCGGACCACAGAGACAGACTGTGCTCATGGCTCCCCGACAGGTATTACTTGATCCACGACTCTGGAGACCGACAGGATCTCCTGGGTGCTTATCATGACGAGGCCTGCTTCTCCCTGACCATTCCCTTCAACCCCGAGGACCCAGCCCCGTGAGTATCACAGCTCACAGTGTGATCCTGGGCCGTGTGGCTCCCCAGCAGACGCAGGGCAGCTCCTGCAAACCCCCACACTGGGCCGCCCACCTCCCCCTGCTTCTCTTTTTCTCCCAGGAGCAGCTTGTGGGAGTACGTCAAGGACAGTAGGAATATGAAGAAGCTCAAGGACCCCTGTGAGTGTGTGATGAGGAGGCGGGGCGGGAAAGTGGGCGGGAAGGGGTCAGTCCTAGGGCCCAGGGCGTGGCAGCCCCTGACCTTCCCTCGCTTCTCCTCCCCCCACAGACCTGCGGGTCCAGCTGCTGAAACACACAAAACGTGACATTGTGCACTCCCTCTGCCTGTTGCCCAAAACTCAGCATGACCTCAGCTCCTTCGTGGTGGACATGTGGCTCCACACGGTGAGCATCTGCTTCCATCTTGGGCAGGACCAGTTGCTGCAGGTGGGTAGGAGGTTTAGGTGGTGACTGAGCGCCTGGGCTCTTCCTTTTCAGGACACAATGCTCTGCTTCTCTGTCAACGGGGTGTTCAAGGAAGGTGAGTGTGTGTAGACCCCCCGTCCCCAGATGCCCCACTGCTCCGTCCCCCTGGCCGGGCTCCCTCTCAGCACCCTCCCAGCCACCCCGATCCCTCCCCTTCTCTTCCCGGCCCCTCTGTGTTCTCCAGCCCTCGCTCTTCCCACAAAGGACCCAGGTCTGACCTGCGTTCATGCCTGTCTGCCCCGCACACCCTGGGCGTTAGGGACACAGGCTGTGGAGTTTGATGGCTCTCATCCCAGAGCCTTCCTATGAGATCCGGGGACCATTACTTAACCTCTCAGTTTCCTCATTTGCAGAATGAGGTATTAGCATCCATGTCTTGGGCAGCAGTGACAAATGCATCAATGAACTGGTGAAGTGGTTGTCACGGGCCCGCGCACAGTAGAGGTCCTGCCACCGGCAGCAGGTTGCTCCTATAGCTGCCCTCCACATTCCCGACACCCTGGCGCCCAGTGAGCACCTGTCCCCTCAGCATGAGTTTCCAGTCAGACTCTGTCTGCAGACCCCTGTGTGAGCGTGTGAAGCAGGTGGGGCTCTCGGGGGTACTGAAGTTTGTTGTTTGTCGTTGAAGTGGAAGGAAGGTCTCAGGGTTCTGTTCGTGCCTTCACCCGGACCTTCATCGCTATCCCTGCCAGCCATTCCAGGTGAGTGCTGTGTGGTGGGTGGGAACCCCCGTCCCAGCCTGGGCTCAGGGGTGTGGGAATGTGATGGTGCCCACCTTAGGTTTTCTCAATACTGTGGAAAGCCAGCAGGTAGATCCAAGGAGCAGTCTAGCCTAGTGGTTAAGAAGGGCATGGGCTCTGGAACTGGAATGTGGCTTCTTTCCCTGGTCCCAACACTCATTGGCTGTGTGGCCTTGGTCAAGTCACGTGGCCTCTGTGCGACTCGGTGTCTTCCTATGACAGTAGATTTCAGATTGTCCACTCCTTGGGCTGTTGTAAAGGGTAAACGTGAAACTGTCCCTGAGTTGCAGGTAAACGTCCTAATGTCATGAAGACGGTGGATAATCTCCCCAAAGGTGGGCTTGTGGGAGGGGCATAGGTACCAGCCAAGGAACCTGGGGGACACACACAGGAGGAGGGTGGAAGGAATCTGGTTGCTGAGTGGCAGTGGGAGCAGGATTGTTGTTGGGGGTGTGGGGTGGTCCATCTGTCCAGCTGTTGAGGGCCCATTTTTCCTCCAGTCTGTGCATCGTGAACGACGAGCTGTTTGTGAGGGATGCCTCCCCCAGTGAGCCTCAGAATCTTCATTCTCTATCCCAATTCCTGCTACCTCTGCCAGCTTCACACTCATCTTCTCCCCAGAGCAGCGGGAAATGGTGTGCACGTTCTCCACCTACTGTGGGATGAACCTCCAGTGGTCTCAGAAGTGAGTGCTGGGTTTGCATGGGGATAGGAGGGAGCTGGGAAGAGCAAAGGAATGATTAATGGGAAGTTGAATACAATTCATTTTCCTCGTTTATTTCAGTCATTTTACTCTGATCATTTCGATCTCTGTACATATTAAGCCACCTAGTTGTTTTGAGCTGGCAGGTGTTACTTTTATGAATTTCATGGACCCTGACCCTTTATTAACAGACAGCTGGGTGTTCCTGATACACTGTGTATGAGGTTCATTCCACTCTATATATCACAGTAAACGTGGAGGGGGGAATCATCATCAATCACCCAAAGATAACCCTTGAATGTTTTCATCTTTATTATATTCTGGAACTTTGCTTATGCAGGTGTTTACATATTTATGCATGTATTTATATTTGTATATTTATCTACAGAAAACTAGCTCTCATAATGAGAGAGAGACAGTGAGAGACAGAGAGAGAGAGAGAGGGAGAGAGAGAAAGAAAGAGAGAGAGAAGGAAACAGACAGAGGCAAAGAGAAAGAGGCTTGTGGCTGAATGGGGAAGAGGGGTCCAATTAGGGACTTTTAACTCTTCAGTGCCTTTAAAGTTGAGCAAGTGTACAAGCTAATGTGAAGGGGCCATCTCATCTCATTTTTAACTCCCTGAATTTGCCTATACATTCCTTTCTCTTTTTACCTTCTTATTTCTACTAGAGAGTTAATGAGACACCTCTAATGGAATTATATACATTTAAAATCAAATATATATTTGGTTATTAGTGATTAAGAAAATGGACAATTAAGTGTCCAAAAATGCTAGTAATTCTTGGATTTTTGCCTCTCACGGAGGCAGCAGATGGCTGAAGTCCTGCTGTGACATGGCTGGATGATGCATGATCTGAGGACCCGTGCACTGGTGACTGTGGGTCGGATCCAGAATTTCCCTATAAATATATTAACATACCAAACAGTCCAGGAGCAGCAGTTAGGCAAACACCACGCTTTGCTGCCCTGGTGCCATCTCTCACTGAGCTCACCAGGTGAGTCAAAGGCAAGCCTGTCTTCCCAGCATGGGGAACTGGATTAGGATCTGCTCAGAGGCACATTGTTGGGCAGCTCTTATGAGCTTCTGAGCCTCCCAAGAACCTAGAGATCCTTCTGACTCCAAAACTTTGAACTCAAGGCATATCAGAGAGATATTTGTTTCCTTCATAAAGATATCTGTCCTCTCATTAGGAGAAACAGTGAGGAGTGACTTTTCACATTGCCTGTCTTAGTCCTGAGGCTCAGGCAGCTTCTATTTCTGTGTCCCAACATTTAGAAGGCAATGAAATCCCACCACATGCCATATACTTTGGCCAGGCTTTCTCAGTCACCCCTCAGGACTCTCTGTGATGAAGGTTTTGTGAGTCCCATGTCACAGATGCCCAAGTCAATCTGACAGAGCCTCAGTCACCTCTCTGGATGAGTGGCAGGATGGGATGAGGTTCTATCCCTCGCCCTCTCTGGAGGACACAGAGCAGCCTTCCTTTTAGAAGATGGGCTTCCAGGGCTGGAAAAGTGGTCATTTGCTCTCCTCTGATATCGAGGCCTCTCAGGTACGCACTCAGAAAGCCCCTCTTGATGATTAAGATCATAGTGCACGTACATGGGCACGTCCATTCATTCCCTTGGAAAAGCATTCACTGTGTTCAGTTTCATGGGGAGATGAAATAGAATCACAACGGAGCTGACAACGTGTGTGTGTGTGTGTGTGAGACAGACTTTGTATAGGAAATTTATAAAGTCATTACTTATAGAAGTACAATATGTCAGGTAAAAATGTGGAGATGACATACCTCGGAGAGGCAGGCATTTTTTCCTTTACCTCAGAGTCCCCCTTCTCCTGTGTGCAGGAGAACTTTTGGGGATTGGGGAAGATACAGTGTCATTGTAGGAGGAAAGCCCTTCAGGGTCATGTCTGGAAGGTTCCACAGAGGGACCTTTTCCGATACCCAGAGCAAAGATCAGGGAGGTGAGCCTAAATGAAGGGGCAACTCTGGCTGCCTTCAGCGAAAAGGAAGCTGATAAGGGCATAGTCGTTCAGCCCTGGACTTCCTGAGCCGTCCCAGGTCCTTGCTGTCTGCAGCCGAGTGCTCTTGGTAAGAACCTTCCCTGGATCATGACAGGATCAGCACAGGGCCTGGCACCCAGAGAGAGCCCAGTGCTTGTCTGCTTACTTCACCTCTATTCTCTTCCTGTATTTCTTCACCCTCAGGTGGGTTCATCCCTAACTTTGTGCTAATCACCACTCCTACCATTCACATTTTGACTGAGTGGTAGGATTAATAATAATAATACTAATAAAGCCAAAACCCCCACAATAACAGTAATAAAAGATACCAACAATTATAGCACACACATGGATAAGTTACTTGCTCAAGATCGGTCAACCAGCAAGTAATAGTTCTAGCATCAAATCCTGGTCTTCTGACCCAAAAGGCCCTGCTCCTAACCTCTGCTTCTATATTGACTGTACTTCTGTGTTAAGACAGACAGAGGCCAGCACAAGGGAAGGGACTCAGCCCAGGTCCTTTGCTCAGTTGATGGGTCTGGAACTGGATACAGGTTTGATGACTCCCATGTTCTGTCTAGCTGACCTGTTCCTATTCTTTGCTCTTCTGTACTAATTCTTCTCCCTGGGTCTCAATAAAAAATTACTTCTGGTCAAACTAGAATGAAAAAAAGGAGACAGGAAAGCATGTGGTAAAAAGAAATGACGAGATGGAATCAAAGTTCACTTCCTGCTGCTGCATTTCCAGATGCCGTTTCAAATTTTCTATTTTATAGACCAAAAGAGGCAAGGTGGGCTGGGAGTAATATATCCCAAAGTCCTAGATATTCCGCATGCCAGATATTCTTTGAGGTTTTTTCCTTTTCTTCTTACAACAAATCTAGAAGTAGGTACCCTTAGTCTCATTTACAGAGGCCAATCTCAGACTCACAGAGTAAGTAAATTTTCCAGGGTCAAATGTCTACCCTTTGCCCTCTACACAGGCCAATCAGCAGCTCCCATTTGGATGACACACTTCTAGGGTTTAAAGACTGATAGTGGAAAACTTGCCTGATGTGGAATGTGGGCTGTGTCATGCTCCCCACTGGGCATGAAGATGATGTTGGGGATGAAACCCTGCCCCATGGGCCAAGAGGCCTGGGTGTGGGGGCCACACAGATGGACTGACTCCTGAGATGCTGAACTAGAACCAGGAAGCAGCTCAAGCTGTTGCCCTTTGGAAAGAGAACCTGAATGGTGGGATATTGACATGTACACAACTACTATATGAAAAGGCTTTTACGTTTTATCTCCTTTAATCCTAAACTTTATTCAAGACCAGTATGTATTTATCAATGACCAGAAACAGATTTTTTTGCATTTTTTAAATTGAAGTATAGTTGATTTACAATACTGTGTTAATTTCAGGTGTACAGAAAAGTGATTCAGATATATATATATATATATATATAACTGAGTCCCTTCCCCTGTGCTGGCCTCTGTCCTAACACAGAAGTACAGTCATATAGAAGCAGAGGTTAGGGAGAGGGCCTTTTGGGTCAGAATGTGTATATATATATATATATATATATATATATATATATATATATATACACATACATATATACATATACATATATACATATATATATATATATATATATATACACATTTGTATTATTTTCCGCTATAGGTTATTACAAGATATTGAATATAATTCCCTGTGCTATATAGTAAATCCTTGTTGTTTATCTATTTTATGTGAAACAGATCAAGACAATTTATTTGACAGTTTTCTGTGTGTGTGTGTTTGTGTATGTTTCTTTGTCTCAAACTTTTTCACATCAGTTATTCATAAGCTAACTCACACCAGTCATTCCTAAACGAACTCATGCAGCTTTCTACTGAGTTCACTTAGGGGCTGGATTTCCAGTCCCAGGACTTGAAGATTCTGCACGAATTCAGAAGGATTACTGCCAGTGTGTGAAGTCTAGACATCTTGGCCCATAGCTGGAATCCATTCAGCTACCTTGCTCCCCACCAGCACCACAGCCCTTTCTATCCTCCACGCTTTGCCAAGGCCCCAGTTCACTTTCACACCTGCAGTTCTGACAATGGTCACCAGGTGGCAACGCTCTCCATTTTCTACAGATTTTTCTTTCTGCCCGCACCGCTACCCACCCCCCCCGCCCCAAAAAGACATCATTTTTATGAACAGAAGCAAAAAGTTTCCTCAAAGGTCTTAACTTTCCTTGAAAAATTCAGATGTGTATAAAAAGACTAAAAGGACATCTGTGTGGTTTCCATCCAGCTTCTCCTTAACTTATTCATGTGTCTTGTGTATGTACTGTGTGCCAGGCACTGTCAGTCCAATTCCTTATCTGCATCCCAACCTCCCCTCTCTTCACCTCCAGACCTGCATAACTGGAAGTGCCCACAGGAAGCAAGATGGATGTTAGTGCCCACTCCATGGGGTATGAACTCAGACTCTATTCCAAGCAAGGTCAGTCCAAGCCTGACGCTGGATCATGGCATCCAGCATCAAAACAGGAGATGATGCAGCTGAGTGGGAGAGGTTGTAGCTTGGGAAACTGTGGCACCTTTAACTCACACCCCCACCCTCTTACACAGGACTAACAGCCTATTACCTTCTCCTGACAGACCTCACTCACAGAGAGCAAAGGACCAGGCAAACAGTGTTGGTTTCAGTCTTGCTTCTTCTCATGGGCTTGAGCTAGAGGTTTTGCTTTCTCTTTGGTCCTTTGCTCTATCGGAGTGGTGCATTTCGGATTTGGTTCTGTATCTGTTTTATCTCTAAGAGGGTGGTTCTATCCATTCAGTCACCTGACAGGTCCATTTGAGGTGACATGGGGTTTTTGCTTCCTGTAAGAACTTCTCTACTTGTTAGGGGAGCCTGGGTCAATAACCAGAGGAGGCAGAAAAGAGGTATTGAGCTATCAAGACAAACACAAGACCAAGACTCTGGTCCAAACATCTGATTCTCTTCACTTAGTGAAATGGTTTTCAGATTTCTTACATGCTACTCACCTCTTCTCTGGTTTCCTTTTACACCTGACACTCTAATATAATTCCTTTCTCTCCTGTCCACAAATGTGCACCCACGGTAAATTCCTCTATTAATTAGTAGTAGAGAAATTTTTCTAAATATGACTTCAAATCCAGAAACAATCTGATTTCATTAAAAACTGCATGGCAAAAAAAACCCATAAGCAAGGTAAAATTAAAAATTACAAATTGGGAAGCATACAACTTATGTCACAGACAAAGGTTATATACCTTGTAGTAGAAAGATTATGAAAAAGGAAAAACAAATTAGAACATTCTGAAGGAGAAAGGACACTAGATACAAAGATACATTTCACTGAAAAATGTTCCTTAAACATATAAAAAACCCTGCTAAACCTAACATTTGATAAGAGATGCAAAGAAAAAAAACCTGAGATGCCTCTTACCATTTACATAATCTGTGAGGAAACAGACAGTCACCTTGCTGGTGGTAATGTAACATGGTACAACTCCTAGCCAGGGGATTTGATATTGTTTTATAAAATAACCGGGATACTTACTGTTGGAACCAACAATATCTCTTCCAAGAATCTATCCCAAAGAGACAATGTGGAGACAAAAAGTCATAAACAGAAAGCCATTCCTGCCAGAACAATTCATATAGCAGAAGACAAGAGACAAAGACACATCCACCAATAGGGGGCTTGTTGAATAAGCTATGGTCCATCTGCATCTGAGAGGAAAATGTAGCTATGAAAAGCAATGAAGACTCCCTCTCTGTACTGCTATGGTGTCATCTCCAGGGTATATTGTTCAGTGAAAAAAGGCAGGTGCAGAAAAGTGTGTAGCGCTACTGCTGTCCGATATGGTAGCCACTGGCCTCAAGTATCTATATTAAATGACATGAAATTTAAAAATCAGTTACTCAGTCACAGTTGCCGCATTTTAGGTGCTAGATGTTCAGTTCCTGAAAAAGCATTCAGGCAGCTAATGACTCCTGTGATGGACAGTACAGATACAGAACATTTCCATCTCCACAGAAATTTCTGTTGGAAAGCATTGGTGTAGAATATGACAACTTTTACCTATGAAAAGGAGAGCAAACTAAAATACATGTTATATTTTTAAAAAGTGGTTAAAACAAGATGATAAAAATGCTTACCTATAAAGGAATAGAGGAGAAGCCCAGGATGCAAGCCAATGATGTACATTCTCTTAAAAATATAGATTTATTGGCTCCATGCACTGAGAAGGTCAAGAAACAATGAGCAACCCAATAGTAACTGGCAACTACAGTCCCTAGATTGAATTCTCTAAACACATTTCCCACTAAGAGTAACCAGGCTTCCTTGGAGAAATGCCTGATTTCTGGTCTTGTTAAGGATTGTACCAGTTGAGTCTGGACTGAACTTTCATACCAGAAAGTATGTTAAAAAGACTCATAACCTGAGGGGCTCCCAGTGGCCAAAGATAGAACAATTTGAACAACAAAAACTTTAGTGACTACAGTGCACTAAAACATGTCAACAATAGAAACATCTGTGAGCTGATGATGACACAAAAAAAGCCAACAAAATCAACTCATTGTCCACCTTTGAGAATCCTAGGGAACAATTCATTTTAGAAAGTGGAAATATTGCAAAAAAATTGTATATTCACCCTACCTTTCCTGTGCATGTTATACCTATGCATAACCTAAGAGTTGATGAGGTGAAGATTCTTTTATAAAATAATTTCAGCTAATACATGCAGAAGAAATTGAAGAATTAGTATATCATACTTTTGCAATCTTCAATGAAATGTCGCTCTAGGCAGTGATCAATAGAGGCTGCAAAACATGATGGGAGAAGTAGATGGGAAATTTTATGATGGCTGCGTTATAATATTTCTGAGTTTGCCTTTCTTCAGTTATAAAATGGGGCCAGTTTTATCCATATTAGACAATTACTGGCAGGAACAAAGTATTTCAAGTCAATCCAGCATATGATACATGTAGTACTCAATAGATATGAGTCATCTTCTTATTCTATACCTGACCTTTCTTTAAAAGAGATTCTCAAATAGCATGGTTATAAGACAATAATGTGGAAATATTAAATGGAAGGGAAGTGTATAAGTTTTCATTATATATTCACTTCAGTGTCATTTCTTTGTGCTGGAGTCATTTCTCAGATAATTTATGGAAAAAGGAAAACAATGACTGGACCACTTCCATTGGGTATGCAAAAGAAAACTATTAGTCTGTTTCCCATTATTTCATATACTTTCCTATCCCACTTTTTATCTTCTGTGTTAATTTCTTAAGACTAACGTGTGTGTAATGTAACCCAGCAAGAATAGGCTTTGCAAAAGACCACTGCAATAAATCTCTGGTGGCCAGGCACATCACAGGTACTTAGGAGAGTCATTTCCCCTGTGCTGGACAGTTTTTGGATAAAACCTCTCAGATGTACAAGCTAATGAGATCCCATCCGGGAAAGCACTTTTGAGACCTTAGGTGGGATGGAGGGACAAATTATTTCTAAGTAATTACTTTCCAATCTGCACTACAGATATTTTCATACTCTGTGTTGAATGAATTCAGTAGGCATAAGTCCTTGCATTACTTTGCACTTGAACAGCCATTTGTGGATGGTCTTAAGGTGGTTGGAACTTAAACATGATATATTAGGACAGGGCCTCTGACCCAGAAAACCACGGGGACTTAACCTTTTGTGAATGAATGCATTTTTCTATCTCATGTATTTTCCACAACATTTCTTGGGGGGGTAGAGGATACATCTCCACATCATTTTGTAGCTAGAGAAACAATAAGGTACAGAGGTTAAGTCACCTGGCTGGGGTTCATCCTCCTCTTAAGTGGAAAAGCAGAGACTGACACCCTATATGTCCAAGTGCAAACTGCATGATGCTCAGCTGCACATCACACTGTAATCAAGTAAGTCTTGCTTTTCCGCTGACCTACGGTGTCACTACTGAAATCTGTATCTTCGCTTCTGATACCAAGCTGTTAGTCCTGCCTGTATTTCTGCAAGTCAGTGAACATCGTCGTCAATTTCCTATTCTGTTAAAAAAAAAGAGAGGGAGAGAACATGTTTAGGTCATTTGTTTTTGAAAGTCAATTCCCAGACAACATAAGGAATATGCTCTGTCTAATAGAGGGACAGGTGTTATGCTGTTGATGACAAATTGAAGGAGCAGTCTCCAAATGCATGGAGATCAAAGGCGCCTGGATTCTTTGATGCATACTGATAAATCAACCTGTAAAAATGTTCTACTAATGGAAATCCTCTCCAGCAAAATCAGGCTTTGTAGGATTCCCCATATGCACACGCACACTGGGAATTCTCAATAGTTTTATTGTTACGCTTGAAAAACATGAAATTAGAAATTATTTTATTGTTATCATACTTAGTTGGATAATAAGGTTATTTTAAAATATTCTTAGTATGCAAAAATGTCCTGCTAATCATTGTCATTAGTTATTAATGCAAAAAGGTCTAGTGACATTTGCATCCTAACAGTGTGTGATGACCACATGAGCCGGCACGTTCTCCAAGGGCTGCTACCTACATGTGGTCTCCAGGTGTTTTGTGTGTGTATATGTGTGTGTGTGTGTGTGTGTGTGTGTGGACTTGGGGGGCTCCTAATGACATTGTATATACCTGAAGGATTACCAGTATCTCTCTGATACATATGGTGAGGAGTAGGATCTGCTCGTTCTTGAGTCTTTCCAAATGGCACAAGAGCTGGACCACACACTTCCAAGCAGACCGTGAGATGGAAGACAAGCCTGTCTGTGAACTCACCTGCTCAGATCAGGGGTGGATCCCTCCAGGATGTAAGGTGTGTTGGTCTGCCTAAATCCACTTCTAACCACTGATGTTGGGAGCTCCCATCTTGCAGCCATCAGCTGCAGAGTTCTGAGAAGCTGCATCCTCTCACCCACTCAACACCATGAGTTTCAGTCATCTGCATGAGGAGCTCTACACTTGGAGATAAAAATCCTCAAATTCCCAGCTCATGTGTGACACATCTTGTATCCATCCAGTCATATATTCATACATCTAACAGGCATTAAGAAGAAAGTCTACACTATCCCTTTGGTAAGTTTCAGGCTTCTCCAGAATGGAAACAAGGAAGAAAAGTATGGGAAGGCTCGTGTGGTAAGTTCAGATGTTAAATCTAAGAAGCGATGGCTCCTTCCCATTAAGATTTCAACCTGCTCAAGTCTCTTATAATTGATGATTTTAGAATATCATTTAATGCCATGGACTTCGGTCCACATCTCTTGTTACTGTCCTCTTTATATATGTATATATATATTTTTTCTTGCGCTTTACAACCAAATACTTGCAATGAATTCTTGGAACTCAATTCACATCCCCTGACCTTCCCTCCAACTCAGTCTTCATCCCTTCTCTAATGAGGAAGTCCCCCGACTCCTCCACTAAAATTTAGCTTGCCAAAGTCAACAGCTACCTTTTTGGCACATTGTACACCATGAGGGTTGAAATGCAGGTCAAATGGAGACAAAGTTTTCCCTTCCCAAGACAAAATTAATTTGCTTGTCCCCAGACAAGGATTACCTTGCCAACTGATGCTATCAGTTACCTGAAATCTAGAACTGTAAAATACTTACCATGGCAATCAAGTCAGATAATGGGGAAGTGTGTGCTACAGACAGTGGGCTTTCAAATGAAATATAAAATTTCTCAATGTATCTTACACTTTTGCATCATTGAAAGGGATTTTACAAATAGGTCTACAGCAGGATAACAATTTTTAGGGTCGCTTCACTAGACTCTGTCTTACCTGTTTCTCTTTTTTTTTCCCTCAAGGTCTTTCCAAGTATGGAGTTGAATCACCTGGAGTTGTAATGTTGTCTTACCCCTTGAGGTGTCTTATGATCCAGTGATTCCAGTCCTAGTTACATACTCGAGAAATAAAAAAATTTGTCTACGCAAAAATTTGTACAAAATGTTCATAACACCATTATTCATAACAGCCAAAAAGTGGAAACAAGACAAATGTCTATCAATTGATAAATGCATAAATAAAATTTGGCATATCCGTACAACAAAATATTATTCCGCTATGAAATGAATGAAGCACTGATACATGTACAGCATATGTGATCTTTGAAACCATTATACTAAGTGAATAGAGTCAAACATAAAAGACCAAATATATGATTCAATTTATAGGAAATGTTCAAGATAGGCAAATCCATAGACACAGAAAGGAAGTCATTGTTTGCCTGGAGCTAAGCATGGGTGCAAGGATTTACTGCTTTCAAGCATTATGGAAATTTTGGGAACCATGGAAATGTCTAAAAATCAATTATGGTGATGGTAGCATGCACTTACTAAGAATCATCATACTGTACTCTTAAAATGTATGAATTTAAAATGTATGAATGTAAATTTTACCCATAGAAAGATGTTGAAAATATGATGTTGACCTGGTCTTCCATTGACCACAGTTAACAAGCAAACTACATTCAGGATGTAGTTAAGGATGGTGATAGGAGTTGGTTATAAGGATTGCCGTCCTGCTAAATCACTACCTTCATTTCTGGGCCTGGATTTAGGAAGGGAGAACAAATGAGAAGCAACACCTTGAAGGGGTTGAAGGACACAAAGGAAATGTGGTTGTCAGCACTCACACACACACCATAGATAATTCATACATCTACCAGATTCTGTTATGAATTCTAGGACTCCCACAAGACACTTTGCTGGGCTCAAAGAGGACACATTCAGCTCACCAGTGCAAACAGCCATGCGAACTGTATCCTGAACTGTGCCCTTCAGTACATAAATGCCAGCCACACAGCATTGACAATGGGGAATATAAGAAACGCCGAATTCCAAATAATAGGGGGTTTTGAGAATTGATTCTGTCATATCCATAGGATGGAATTCTAGCCTGGCAGCAAAAATGAGAATGAAAGCAATGAGGAGAGAGGATTTATTGTCTATCAGATTAGCAACAATTCACATTATTTCTAAAGTGTGTAGAAACAAGAATTTTTCATACAGCACTGTTGGAAACATAAAATAGTAATAGTTTCCCCAATGTTGTGTTCATATAAAATATAATTTTCATGGTTTTGAAAGAACACGTTCAGGAACTTACAAAAAAATGCCTACTAAGGAATCTGCATATATGTGAACAAGAATGGTAAGTACATTATTATTTGTAATGGAAAACATGGTAAAGGAACTATATTCACCTCACTAGCACTGGAAAAGTGAATTCTGGAACATCCATGTGATGCATTGATACAATGATGGTCGATATAAACAAATAAATGAAATCATCAATTTAAAATGCTATATTAACGCATTTACATGGAAATATGGTCACAATAAGTGGCAAAGCAGGTTGCAGTGGTCATAAATGACACGGATCCATTTTTGCTTTTAAAGGTGTATATTTATCTAGAGGTCTTAAAATAAAAATGATCTTTTTGTGGAAACAAATATAAAAATAGTCCTTTTGTTGAACTCACATAGAGCTTTCTGTTCAACATAGAAAGAGGCTGGACTTTCTGTCTGGATACCTCAGTATCCCTGTAACGCCGGCAGTGTTCCCTTTCCACGCAGACTTCCGGAAAGCTCTGGGTTTTAGCCACAGCCCCTCCCGACCTTCAGGCTGTGATGTTCAAGCTGCAGTTCAGACTACTGTCACGAGGTGGCACCAACGTGCCGCCATCGTCAAATTTCTCTAAGAAGGCCGTTATTAAGAACTAAAAAATACCATCACTTTTCACAAAATCCAGCCTGTGAACCTATGTACAGAATGGTTCTAATTCTGTATGAAAAACGTATTAGGTGTCAAAGAAGACTGTAAAAACATATACTCCTGATCCTGCATGCGATGACGATGAAACATCAGGTGGCAGCAGCGCCTTGGCGGTGGTTTGCTGTTGAAGGGCTATGCAGGACTGGTGGGAGGTGACAGAGAGAATGAGGTGCCAGAGCGGGGTCTGGGCAGCTGTGTCCAGTGTCATGGACAGGGTATGACAGACAGAGGATAGGAGAAGGTCTGGACAGACTCAACAGGGGTGGGAAGATGGAGGGTGAACATCCTGCTCTCTGAGAAGGACCCCTCTGCAGTGTGGACACTTCAACCTACGCTGATGAGGGAAGAGATACATCAATGAACTCGATGTTCAGCAGATGGAACTGATTTACTAACACATTCACATTTTGCGAACATAATTAGTGTCTTAGTAAACAAAACATTCCAAAACTTTTCTAATTTTTGGCATAATGTACTCATTTTCTTTGACAAAGAAAAATGGAGACGGAAGCCACCTGCTGGCCAGAGCCAGGATTGCAGCTCTGAGGCTCAAACCAGGGAGCTTGGCAGAGTGAGGAGGAAGTTTGGAATCTGGGCTTTAGCCAGAATTTTCCGGAATTTTTCACTTACTGGCAGCAATTTCTCTGTATCCACCATTTTCTGGCACATCTAAATCTGAGATAGGAATAAAGCCCCAGTCTTATCTGAAGATATAGGTATACTTGTGACATGGAGTTTACAAGCTATAGGAAACAGAAAGAGACACACACACACACACAGAGTCAATTCAATTTTTAAAATCTACTTTGTTCTCCTATAAAACTGAATATAATGAATGCTTATAAAGAGAAGAATGCATGTACTCATCATCAAGAGGGACTTTTGTGTGAGTGCCCATGGGACCACAATATCAAGGGAGTGTAAGAGGCTCATTTCTTAAGCCTTGGGAGCCCATTTTTGAAAAGGGAGGCTGCTCTGTGCTCTCTAGGGAGGGCGAGGAATGTTACTTCATTCAGGTCCTGCCACTTATCTGGAGAGGTAGTGTCGGTTCTGTGAGCCTGTGCTTTCTTGTTTATGAAACGGGATTCAAGACACTTTCGTCAAACAGCCATCCCGAGGGGAAAATGAGAACACCTGCTGAAAGTATAAGGCATGTGGTGGGACTTTAGGGGCTCTTTAAAAGTTAATACTCAGCAGTAGGGGCTGGCTGAGCCTCAGGGCTAAGGCAGGCATTGTGGAAAGTCATTTCTCACTGTTTTTCCTAAAGAGAAGATAGAGATATTTATGAAGGAATCAAATGCTTCTCTGATATGCCTTGAGTTCAAAGTCTTAAGAACAGAAAGATGTCTAGTTTCTGGGGTGATTAGAAGCTCATAAGAGCTGCCCAACATCGTGCCTCTGAGCAGATCCTAATCCAGTTCCCCACGCTGGGAAGACATGTTTGTCTTTGCCTCACCTGGTGAGCTCAGTGAGAGATGGCACCAGGGCAGCAAGGTGTGGTGTTTGCCTAACTGCTGCTCCTGGACTGTTTGGTATGTTAATATATTAAGAGGAAAGTTCTGGATCCGACCCACAGTCACCAGTGCACGGGTCCTCAGATTATGCATCATCCAGCCATGTCACAGCAGGACTTCAGCCATCTGTGAGAGACAAAAATCCAAGAATTAATAGCATTTTTGGACACTTAATTGTCCAGCTTTTAATTCACTAATAACTATATATATATATATATATATATATATATATGTTTGGCTTAAAACCCATACTGTCCATTGAAAGTGTTTCATTAACTCTATTGTGAAATAAGAAGGTAAGAAGAAAGGGAGGAAAATGAACATATAGGAAAATGCAAGGGTTAAATCTGAGATAAGATAGCTCCTTCATATTAACTTTTAAACTTGTTCAAACTTCATGGCATTAAGGATTTAAAGAAAATCCCTCTTAGGGCGCCTAATGCCCCTGCAGACACAGGTCTCCTTCTCTCTGTGTCTCTGTGTGTGTGTGTCTCTCTCCCTCTTCTCCTTCAGAATAAAGGCTCCAGAAAGAGTTTTCTGCATTCCCTGTTAGCATTCCTCCTTCCCACAGACCCCTTATCTCACTGCATTGTCGATTCTGCGCACACGGTTTCAATGAACATACTCTCACCAAGGTCACAAGCCACCTTTCTGTCACGAGGTCCAGATGTTTTGTACAAGTATTAACATATTATTACTTTTAGTGACCACCTGCAATAAGCATGCTTGCACAGACCGCTCCTGTCACTTAACAACAAATCTTTGGAATTTTTCCAGCCTCTGCAGAATGAGGCATTGGGTACAAATCCAAGCTGTCCTGCTCCCTAAATGTGCAGTCCTGGGCCAAATCCTTATCCTCCCTGTTCCTCAGTTTTATAAGATGGAAATTAGTAACAGTACCTACCTCATAGTGGCACTGTGAGCACTGAAAGTGACAATACATTTTTAAAAACACACTTGGTAAGAAGAAATTTTATCTACATTTATTTCACTTTATATATCTTTATTGGCATTTCTATCCCTATTGGCATGAAAAATATAAGATATAGTGTGACAATTATTCACAATGACATTTGGGGTATGTTGTTAAAGAGTGTATTAGCTACCAAAGACCACATAACAAATCTCCACAAACTCTGTGGTTTAAATGTCAAAAAATGTATTCTCTCATAATTCTGGAGATCTGAAGGCCGAAATCAAGGTGTTGAGTAGGATCATGCTTCCTCCAAAAACTCTAGGGGAGAATCCATTCTTGACTCTTCTAGTGTCTGGTGGCTCCTGGCTTTCCTTGGTTTGTGGCAGCTTAACTCCAGTCTCTTCCTCTATCTTCACATGGCCTTCTTCCTTGTGTGTGAAATCATTCTTTCCTTCCTCTTATGAGGACATTAGTCATTGGATTTAGAGCCCACCTTAAATCTGGGATGATTTTATATGAAGATCCTTAGTTACATGTTCACAGATCTTATTCCCAAACAAGGTCTCATCACAGATTCAGGGGTTGAGGTTTGGACATGTCTTTTTCAGGGCATAAGTTAACCCACTATAGTGACACAAAAATTAAAAAAAAAACTAAAATGAGATCTTATTTTTTGTAGATAAGCATACAAATACATAAATATAAAAATGCATAAATATATAAATGCCTGCATAATAAAGAATATATTGCATTCTTGAAGAATAAAATGCAGATGAAAACTTTCAGTGGCTGTCTTTGGGTTGTATGTTTTGGAGTAATGTTTTTTCCCCTTTTTATTATATTATCTGTTTTTACATAAAATAAATACTCTTAAATAATTACTCTTAAAATAATTACTCATAAAATAATTACTCTTGCAAGTATTAAAAAATGGCAGGAAAGCAAGTGCATTCTTAGTGCACCCCCAGGAAAGCCTTTAGAATGGTAATATCTTTAATGGACAGGAAGAGAGGTGAGATGTTGAGGAAGCCCCTTCTCAATATTAACAAGATAATTTCCCTCCAATTCTAACCAAAATGATTATCATCAATGTTTTAAATTTCCTCCTAGTAAAATGGAGCGCCTCAGGGAAAAATGTACCTTAGTTTGGTTTGTTTGCTGTGCCCTGATGAACAGTAAGGTTGAGGGTCTTACCGGATGAGAAACACTAGCGTACACTGGTTAGACATGGGGCTCAGCAGCCGCCTGGAATCTGTTCATCTCTTAGTCTTGTGACTTGCCTGCCCTGCCCTCACTGTGCCCCAGTTCCCTGATGCTTAAAGTCAGGCAACCATAGCTCCTCCTTATTGGATGTGGTGAGGATTAAATAAGCAAGTATAGGTTTAGCACTTACAACATTGTAGGGACAGAGGAAGTCAGCAATAAATATTTACCCTTCTTGTCATTATAATGCCCAAATTGACCATAAGCATTTCCACATCCATTTGATTACTACATGGGCCTATATTGACTTTCATAATATGATATTTGTCCAAAAAAAGCAGTTTTATAAAACTGTAAGTAGGATAATTATCTCACTATTACTCTTAAAAATAAACAGTCATATTTATATAGCAAAACGTCTGAAATATAAGTATATACTCAATGGTTAAGAACCCTTTTCCATGAGTAATAAGCTTTTATGGATTTTTAGTGATTTTTTCCTAACTGCATTTTTCATTTTTTTCTACAATGAAAGTGTCTTGCATTTGGAAATGAAAACCACAGTAATGAATAAATATGTATCCCTAGTCCTCTCCATAAGAAAGTGGCTCAGGGTCAGAACGGGGAACATCTCTTAGCCAAGGGACTTAGGTAATAGGGTGGTTCTGGAAGTAATTTATGAATCTACCATATGACCATCCTAATTGGGCAGGAAAATTACAGATGCCTAGGAGAAGGGCATCTGTCTAAACAAATCTTACATTCAGCAGTTAGGAAGTGTCTCCACTTCCTAGCATTTTAGCTAAAGTCTTGAATTGAAAGTAGTTTTACAACATACTTTACTCCCTACCCTCCAAATAAAGTCTCTTGAAATGAAGGCAGATTAATGGATTTAACCATGCAGTTAGCCAAGCAGTGTACTTCACAGGGTAGAAAAAGGTGAGGATCTGCATGACATCTCCTAGCACTCATCCCCACAGCATCTAGAGGGAAGAATGCTTAAACATCAGGATTCAGGGTAAAAGTTTAGTCACAGGATCATTCAGACAATCTCTAGGAGCAATCAACACGTGAGAATGAAATATCCTTTCAAGTATCTTCCTTACCCAACTAAAAATAATGAAAGGAAAGGAAAATGTACACATGCTCAACACTTATAATACAAAATCAGATCAAATTCCCTAAAGCCATCAAGGGACTTGGGTGTTAGTCTGGACACAGGAGAACTAACTCCCTGCAATCACTGTCTTTTTTGACCAGGTTTTGGTTGTGTCAGATTTTAGCCCTGCAGAAATTATAAGTGCACAAAATCAATATGAAAAATGTGGTGAAGAGGAATGTTAAATTTTGGATAAACTGGTCAGAGCAGTGTGGTGTGATACATCTCACTGAACTGATGAAAGAAGTTGAGACAACACAGGAGGGGAAAACCTAAGTGATCTCTGGGATGATGCCGAGATGAAACAAATGAGAGCGTGGAGAGAGTGAACATGCGGACAGAGTGTTCTGGTTAAGAATGTGACTCCAGAAGGGAGGGAGAACCTCACTGACTGATGGGAGCCCCTGGGGCCTGGAGTCAGAGAGAAACTAAAGAGGGCTTGGGGGACCCGTTAGTCATAAGTCCTTCCCCTTGAGGGAGATTGAGGGAACCGAGCATCAACTCAGCTTCACGACTGTCAGTGCTCCTGGTTCTGAACCTGCCCCCGTGGACCAGAGACAGACGAGCAGGGCACTTTCCTTCTTCCCATCATTTGTGCCATTTCAGTGTATCCAGGGGATACTATGCAGCATCCCACAGAAGCAAGTGTGTTCCTTCCCCAATCAGCCCTACACCTGGATGGCCTCATGCCCCTGGAGTGTCCCACCTCTGAGCCCTGAATGCTCCCCTGGGAGTCCCCACTTTTCACTCCAGTCAGGATGGACTCCCCGTGCCCTCCCTCCCATCCAGCCCCATGAATCCTGCCCACTGTCCCGCCCAGCTCCTCTTTTGGGAGTCTCTGATCATGTCCTCCTCTTTGTAAATTAAGGGGGATCTACAGAGGTGACCACAACTTCCACAAGGACCTGGACTGCGTGAAACCATTTCTCAAGATTGTTTTGCTTACTCAGAATCTTTTGTTGTTCCATACAAAGTTTAGAATTATTTGTTTTAGTGAGCAAATTTTCCATGAAAAATGTTACTGGAATTTTGATAGGGATTGCATTGAATCTGTAGATTGCTTTGGGTATTACAGTTATTTTAACAATATTAATTATTCCAGTCCTTGAAGAGGGAATATCTTTACATTTATTTGTGTCTTCTTCATTTCTTTCATCAGTGTCTTATTGTTTGCACTGTACAGGACTTTTACCTCCTTTGTTAAATGTGTTCTTAGGTATTTTACTCTTCTTTATGCAATTGTAATGATATCGAGGGCTAGGGGCTGTTTCCATGTAAGGAAGTGACGCAACAGGCAGATCCTAGATGTGGCAGCCGGTTAAGGCTAAGGATCAAGTTAGACTAAGTGAGATGTGGCTGTTTATACTCCTACAGGGCACTATCACATACACCTGGGATTTCTACTGGGGACCATTGTTGTATTTGATGTTTTCAACCATTTTCTTCTCATAGTCAGTTAAGAGCTCAATATACTGTATGATGCGTACATTGTTCTTTCACCAGTACAAAGTCAATTTCCCTTCCACTGGGACTATTCACCTCTGCACTTTAAAATAACACCCTGTACTCATGCCTTTTGCCAAATCATTTCTTTTCCTAGCTCCTGAAAATGGATTTTCTCGATGGGAGGGCAAAGATTGCTTTGCATCCAACTGTATTTGTTTTGAGGAAGTAATGGACAATACTTAATCTGGGTTTTGGTGCATCATCAAATTAGTGAGATTCAAGGGTTTTGTTCAAAGTATCTATGAGTATGAATGATGGCATCTTAATTTTGACCTCAGTTCGTATAGCTTGTGTTACCCATTGGCAAACGTCTAATAATGCATATTTTAATTGCAATACTTTAAAATTAAACTCTTTAATTTAGAGAAAACAAATCCTTTTTGAGAAACACATATTATTCCTAGATTTTGTCAATGATATTCTTAAAATTGTTAATTTATTTTTATTGACAAATGATATAGTTTTCCTTCTCTGATAAAAAATGGTATCTGAGTAATATGGCTTAAAACAATAGAAATAAAAACAAAGAGTGTCTCAGATCATCACTGTAAGTTGAAACCAGCTTTCACATAGTTTTCAAATGTCAGTAAGGGTAACCCAAATAGTTTAACTGTGTTTGCCAGTGTTTTGTAGTTTGCCTGTTATTTGCATTTTTCCCTCCAACCATGAATCTATTTTCCACATTATTTAAAATGAATGCAAATTCCTATTATGGACATACTTGAAGCTTCACTTTATTTTGCTTCACAGATATTGTGTTCTTTACAAACTGAATGTTTATAGCAATCCCCTGTGTCAACAAATCTATTGGTACCATTTTTCCAACCTCATTTGCTCACTTTGTGTCTCTATGTCACATTTTGGCAATTCTCACAATATTTCAAATTTTTAATTATTATTTTATTTATTATGGTGATATGTGATAGATAATCTTTTATGTTACTATTGTAATTGTTTTGGGGCACCATGAATCTTGCCCACATAAGATGGTGGACTTAATCCAGAAATATTGTCTATGTTCATGCTACTTCACTGACAGGCCATTCCCCAATCTCTCTCCCTCTGCTCGGACTTCTCTATTCCCTGAGACATAACAATATTGAAATTAGGCCAATTAACAACCATACAATGGCCGCTAAGTGTTCAAGTGAAAGAAAGAGTAGCACATCTCTCACTTTAAATCAAAAGCTAGAAATGATTAAATTTAGTGAGGAAGGCACGTTAAAAGGCAAGATAGACCAAAATCTAAGCCTCTTGCACCACACAGTTACTGAAGCTGTGAATTTAAAAGAAGAGTTCTTGAAGGAAATGAAAAGTGCTACTCCAGTGAACATAGAAAGGATAAGAAAACAAAACAGTTATCGTTTTTTTTTTTCAATGGGGGGCGGTTCATGTGTCTTTCTTTAAATTTTTATTGAAATATAGTCAATTTACAATGTTGTGTCAATTTCTGGTTTACAGTGTAATGTTTTAGTCATACATATACATACATATATTCGTTTTCATATTTTCCATTATACGTTACTACAAGATATTGAATTCCCTGTGCTATACAGGAGAAATTTGTTGTTTCTCTATTTTATATACAATAGTGAGTATCTGGAGATCTTGAGCTCCCAATTTATCCCTCTACCCCTTTCCCCACTTAGTAACCTAGTAACCATAAATTTGTTTTCTATGTCTGTGAGCCTCTCTCTGCTTTGTAAATAAGTTCATTTGTGTCATTTTTTTTAAAGAGTCTACATATAAGACAGATCTTATGGCAATTTTCTTTCTCTTTCTGGCTTACTTCACTTAGAATGAAGATCTCCAGGTGCATCCACGTTGCTGCGGGTGGCATTCTTTCTTTCTTTTTTATGGCTGAGTAGTATTTGTTCTAGTTCTATTAAAATGTCCTGGGTAGTTTGATAGGGATCGCATTAAATCTTTCAATTGTTTTGGGTACTATGGCCATTTTAACAATATTAATTCTTCCAATCCAAGAGTCTGGGTTATCTTTCCATTTCTTTAAGTCATCTTTAATTTCCTTAATCAGTGTTTTGTAGTTCTTCACGTATAAATCTTTCACCTACTTGGTCAGATTTTTCCTAAGTATTTAATTTTTTGGATGTGATTTTAAAAGGGATTGTTTCTTTACTGTCTTCTTCTGATAGTTCATTGTTAATGTAAAGAAATGCAACTGATTTCTGTATGTTAACCTTATATCCTGCTACCTTGCCAAATTCTTTTATCAGCTCTAGTACTTTTTGTGTGAAGCTTTTAGGGTTTTCTATATACAGTATCATGTCATTCGCATACAGTGACAATTTTACCTCTTCTCTTCTAATTTGGATCCCTTTTGTTTCTTTTACTTCCCTGATTGTGATGGCTAGGCTTCCAATAATATGCTGAATCAAAGTGGTGACAGTAGGCACCCTTGTCTTGTTCCAGATTATAGTGGGAAGGCTTTTAACTTTTCACCATTGAGTATGATGCTGGCTGTGGGTTTGTCATAAATAGCTTTTATTTTGTTGAGATATGTTCCCTCTATACTCACTTTGGTAATAGTTCTTAACCATAAATGGGTGTTGAATTTTGTCAAATGCTTTCTCTGCATCTATTGAGATGATCCTATGATGTTTGGCCTTTCTTTCATTGATGTGGTGTATCACATTGATTGATTTGCATATGTTGAGCCATCTTTGTGTCCCTGGGATGGATCCAACTTGATCATAGTGTACAATCTTTTTCAGGTGTTGTTAGAGTCTGTTTGCTAATATTTAGTTGAGGATTTTTGCATCTATGTTCATCAATGATATTGGCCTGTAATTTTCCTTTTTGGTAGTCTCTTTGGCTTTGGTATCAGGGTGATGGTGGCTTCATAGAATGAGTTTGGGAATAATACCTCCTCTTCAGTCTTTTGGAAGAGTTTGAGAAGGATTGGTATGAGCTCTTCCTTATGCGTTTGATTGAATTCCCCAGTGAAGCCATCTGGTCCTGGACTTTCATTTGCAGAGAGGTCTTTTATTGCTGATTCTATTTCACTTCTAGTGATCAGTCTGTTCAAGTGATCTATTTCTTCTTGCTTCAGTTTTGGTGGACTGTATGTTTATAGAAACTTGTCTATTTCTTCTAAGTTGTCCAATGTGTTGCATATAGTTGTTCATAGTAATCTCTTATGTTTTTTTGAATATCTGTGGTGTTTGGTTGCAATTTCTCCTTTTTCTTTTCTTATTTTGTTTTATTTGTGTTCTCTCTCTTTTCTTCTTGGTGAGCCTGGCCAGAGGTTTGTCAATTTTGTTTACTCTTTCAAAAAACCAGCTGTTGGTTTGATTGTTTTTTCCTACTGTTTTTTAAATATCTATTTTATTTATCTCCTCCCTGATCTTTATTATTTCTTTCCTTCTGAAGACTTTAGGTTTTGTTTGTTCTTCTTTTTCTAATTCTTTTAGGTGTTAGGCTGGATTGTTTTTTTTTTTTTTTTTGAGGTTGTTCTTGTTTTTTTGAGGAAGGCCTGTATTGCTGTGAACTTCCCTTTTAAGACTGCTTTTGCTGCATCCAGTAGATTTTGTGTGGTTGTGTTTTCATTGTTGTTTGTCTTAAGGTATTTTTTAATTTCTTCTTTGACTTCATCATTGACCCATTGGTTTTTTAGTAGCATGTTGTTTAGTCTCCAGCAGTTACTTTTTTTCTCGAGTTTTATTTTTCATATAGTTGTTTTCTAGTTTCATTCCATTGTGGTCAGAAAAGATGCTTGAAATAATTTCTATACTCTTTCATTTGTTGAGGCTTCTTTTGTGTCTGAGAATCTGGACACAAAAGTCTATCTTAGAGAATGTTCCATGCACATTTGAAAAGAATATACATTTTGTTTTGGGGGATCTAATGTCCTACAAATATCAACAAAGTCCTATTGTTCTATTGCATCATTTAGTATCTCTGTTGCCTTATTGATGTTCTGTCTGGAAGATCTGTCCAGTGATGTTAGTTGGGTGTTAAAGTCTCTTACTATTATTGTGTTCCCATCGATTTCTCCCTTTATGTCTGTTAGTATTTTTTTTATATATTTATGTGCTCCTATATTGGGTGCATATATGCTAATGAGTGTAATATTGTCTTCTTGTATTACTCCTTTGATCATTATGTAGTGTCCTTCTTTATTTTTTATAGCCTTTGTTTTAAAGTCTATTTTGTCTGATATGAATATTGCTACTCCTGCTTTCTTGTCATTTCCATTTGCATGAAATATTTTTTCCATCCTCTTACTTACAATCTATGTGTGTCCTAAAGTGGGTCTCTAATAGGCAGCATATTGTAGGCTCTTGTTTTATTACCCAATCTGTCACTCTGTCTTTTGATTGGAGCATTTAGTCCATTGACATTTATGGTAATTATTGATAGATGTGTGTTTATTGCCATGTCAAACTTTGTTTTCCAGTTGATTTGGTATTTCTTCTTTGTTCCTTTAGTTTTCTTTTTGTGATTTGATTTTTTCTTTTTGTATTAGCTTGGTTTCTTTTTTTGTGTGTATGTGACTCTATTGTATGCTTTTGATTTGTGGTTACCTTGTTTTTCAAGTATGTTAACTCATTACTCTATCTGTTTGCTTTAGACTGGTAGTCATATAGACTCAAACACACCCTAAGAAAAACAAAAAGAAAAAAAATCTACATTTTCTTCCTCCCCACTCCCACATTTTATGATTCTGATTTCCTCTTTTATATCTTCATGTTTATTCTCTTGCTGTTCATTATAGTTATCACAGTTCCAATTGTGGTTTTCTATTTTCTATGGATTCCTCCTTCTTTTCTATTTAGAGAAGACCTTTGAATATTTCTTTTACAACAGGTTTAGTACTGCTGAATTCTTCTAGCTTTTGTTGACTGTGATTCTTTATTTCTCCTTCTATTCTAAAATATAATCTTGCTGGGTAGAGTATCCTAGGTTGCAGATTTCTCTCATTCAGGGCTTTGAATATATCTTGCCACTCCCCTCTGGCCAGCAGTGTTTGTGTAGAGAAATCAGCTGAAAGCCTTATGGAGATTCCCTTGTAACTAACTCTTTGTTTTTCTCTTGCTGCCTTTAGAATCTTTTCTTCATCTTTAACTTTGGCCAATATGTCTTGGTATAGATCTATTTGGGTTCATCTTGTTTGGGATCTTCTATGCTTCCTGTACTTGGATATCAGCCATTGAGTCTTCTGATTTTAATTGGCTCCTCTTTATAGTTTCTATTTCCTTTTATAGTATTCTGCATTTCTATTGATAGTCTCTCTTATTTCCTTTAGTGTTGTTATCACCTCCTTTTTGAAGTCAGGATCTAGTAGACTGTCAGGGTCTATTTTATTGTTCATTCTTTCAGGGGACTTCTCTTGTTCTTTTAATTGAGAGTGGTTCCTCTGCTTCCTCATTTTATTTATATTTCTCTGATTCTATAAATTTAGGAGTAACAGTTATCTACTGTGGCCTTGAAGGGCTGTTTTTCAAGAAAAATTTTAAAATGGGAGCTTTCCTGCATAGTCTGTGTTCATCTAATAATTTTGTCATGAAGGCTGTTTTTAGTATAGATGGTTGGCACGTTTTTCTTCCATGTGTGTTGGCTATTATCCCCTTGATTGGATGTGTGGTTGGTGTTGTGACCAGAGCTTGCCCTGGTTGTAGAGTAGGGCTTCCTCTTTGCTCTGTGGTTGTCACAGCCCTGACAGGTTCTGGATCTGTTTCCCCGTTATTGGAATAGAGGCTTCCAGACCCATTTCTGAACTGCAGTGTGCAGTAGGTGGGATTGGAGTGCTTCCACTGGAAGAGGTGCCACTGAGTGTTCCTCCACAGGAGATATCCACCAGTGAGTGCCCTCTGTGGTGTTGTTTGTCACTTGTTATGCAGGCTTACAAAGTGCACTTTGTTGATGCTGCCCTTATCCATGCCTCAACTGTGAGAATATTGGTGACCTGCTCTGGTGTCCCCCAGATTCTGTGCCTGCAGAGCCATCAGAGCAGATCTGCTGATGTCAAACACTAGGACCTGTTGCAGTGAGGATGCAGTCACACACCTGGATTTATCATGCACCACAAAGTCAGCCAAGTTCCCAGCCCTGTGTCCATGTACAGTATGCAGGCTTGCTGTTAACACTAAACCTGCCCCTTCACATGCCAGAACACTACTTATTTGTCTCAGATGCAGAGGTCCACAAAGGCACCAGTGGAACAAACCTGTCACTTCTGCCTGGGGCTAGGATCAAGTCTCAGTCCCACTTGCCAAGCTGCAGAACCCATCAATATGGATTCAGGTTTCAGCCCTACCTCTGCCCAGGAGCTGTGCACCAGCGATTGTGCCCCTCCAGAGCAAGCCAAGAAGATGGCTGCATCTGAATCCCACCTCTCTTCTAGCGAGAATGTGTGCCAACAATAGTGCCAAGCAATGCCCTCTGGGCTAGTGGAGACAGCTGCTATGGCCAGACTGCATTGCACCTCTCCTCCCACATGCACCAACAGTGGTGCTCTCTATGGAGAGACCTAGCCTGATCTTCACTCTCCCAGCTTCAGCCTGTACCACACTCCAGCCACCTGAGGCTGCCTCTAGGCAATCAGTCCCAGTACTCTCCATCCTCTCCTTGGGTTCGTCCACTGAAACCTGAGCTCCAGCAGCCAGTCCCAGCCTGACACTGCTGGCTTGTGTCTTGGACTAGGGATCACAGGGACTCTCTGTGCTGGTTTCTTTTAGTTCTGTCTGCCAAGTGGATTCTGCTTTCTCCTCTGAGCATCTGAAGCTCCCTTTCTGTCCCGGCTAACTTTCTCCACTGGAAAGGGGGCTTCCCAGGGTAAGGGTGCTTCTCCTTCTTTGCCACTCCCTCCCCAGGGACAGGTCCTGCACTGATCTTTAAAAAAAAAAATTATTTCTTTCTTTCTTTCTTTCTTTCTTTCTTTCTTTCTTTCTTTCTTTCTTTCTTTCTTTCTTTCTTTATAATTGAAGTACAGTCAGTTACAATGTGTCAATTTCTGGTGTACAGCACAATATTCCAGTCATGCATATATTTGTTTACATATTTTTTCCATTAGAGTTTATTACAAGGTATTGAACATAGTTCCCTGTGCTACACAGAAGAAACTTTATAGAATCTATTTTTATATACAGTGGCTAACATTTGTAAGTCTTAAACTCCAGAATTTATCCCTTCCCACCCCTTTCCCCAGCAGCCATAAGACTGTTTACTAAGTCTGCGAGTCTGTTTCTGTTTTGTAGATAAGTCCATTGTGTCCTTTTTTTTTAGATTCCACATATGACTGATACCATGTGATATTTTTCTTTTTCTTTCTGGCTTACTTCACTTAGAATGACATTCTCCAGGTCTATCCATATTGTTGCAAATGGCATTATTTTATTCTTTTTTATGGCAGAGTAGTATTCCATTGTGTAGATATACCACAACTTCTTCATCCAGTCATCTGTTGATGAATATTTAGGTTGCTTCCATGTCTTGGCTATTCTACCCATTTTTGTGAGAATTCTTATATTTTCAAAGTAAGAGATACTCTGCCAAAGTTCAGTAGGTATTCTGTATGAATTGTTCTGTATGTAGATGTAGTTTTTGGTGTATTCACGGGAGAGAGTGAGTTAGTCATTCTTCAAGTTCATTATCTTTGCAGTCTTAGAACAACCTTATTGTTGATATGAGAAAAGTTTTAGTGGTCTGGATAGAAGATGAAACTAGCCACAACATTCCCTTCAGCCAAAAGGTTAATCCAGAGCATGGCTCTAATTCTCTTCAATTCTGTGAAGGCTAAGAGAGGTGAGGATGCTGCAGAAGAAAAGTTTTAAGCTAGAATAGGTTGGTACGTGGGGTTGAAGGAAAGAAGCTGTCTCCATAACATCAAAGTGCAAGGTGAAGCAGAAAGTGGTTATGTAGAAGCTGTCACAAGCTATGCAGAAAATCTAGCTAAGATCATTAGCAAAGGTGGCTACACTAAATAACAGATTTTTCAACGTAAACATAACAGCCTTATATTGGAAGAAGATGCTATCTAGGACTTTCATAGTCAGAGAGGAGAAGTCAACGCTTGGCTTCAAAGCTTCAAAGAACAGGCTGACTGACTCTTGTTCAGGGCTAATGCTGCTTGTAGCTTTAAGTTGAAGCCAATACTGATTTACCATTCTGAAAATCCTAGTGTCTTTAAGAATTATGCTAAATCTACTCTATGCATACTCCATAAATGGAGCAACAAAGACTAAATGACAGCACATCTGTTTACAACATGGCTTACTGAATGTTTTATGCCCACTGTTGAGACATATTGCTCAGGAAAAAAAATCCCTTTCAAAGTACTACTGCTCATTGATAATGCACCCGGTCACCCAAGAGCTCTGATAGAAATGTATAGCAAGATTAATGTTTTCATTATATAGAATAGCTAAACAGGATTATACTGTATAGCACAGGGAAATATACACAAGATCTTGTGGTAGCTCATAGTGAAAAAGAATGTGAAAATGAATATATGTATGTCCATGTATAACTGAAAAATTGTGCTCTACACTGGAAATTGACACAACATTGTAAACTGACTATAACTCAGTAAAAAAATGTTAAAAAATGTTTTCATGCCTGCTAACATTACATCCATTCTGCAGCCCATAGATCAAGGAGTAATTTCAACATTCAAGTGTTGTTATTTAAGAAATACATTTTATAAGGCTTTAACTGTCATAGGTAGTGATTCCTCTGATGGATCTGGGCAAAGAAATTAAAAACCTTCTGGGAAGGATTTACCATTCTAGATGCCATTAAGAACATTCTTGATTCATTGGAAGAGGTTAAAATGTCAACACTAACAGGAGTTTGAAAGAAGTTGATTCCAACTTTCATGGGTGACTTTGAGAGGTTCAGGACTTCAGTGGAGGAAGTAACTGCAAGAGAACTAGAATTAGAGGTGGAGCCTGAAGATGTGACTGAATTCCTGCAATCTCATGATAAAACTAATGGATGAGGAATTGCTTCTTATGGATGAGCAAAGAAAGTTGTTTCTTGAGACAGAATCTCTTCCTGGGGAAGATGCTATGAAGATTGTTGAAATGACAATCAAGGATTTAGAATATTACACAAACTTACTTGATAAAATAGTGGCAGGTTTTGACAAGATAGACCTCAATTTTGAATGAACTTCTACTGTGGGTAAAATGTTATCAAACAACATCACATGCTATGAAGGAATCATTTGTGAAAGGAAGAGTTGGTCGATGCAACAAATGTCATTGTTATCTTATTTTAAGAAATTGTCACAGCCAGCCCAACCTTCAGCAACCACCACACTAATCAGTCAGCAGCCATAAAAATTGACACAAGAACCAGCAAAAAGATTATGGTTCACTGAAGTTTCAGAAAATTGTTAGCAATTTTTAGCAATAAAGTATTTTTAATCAAGGTTTGTACATTTTTTTATGGGAAAGCTCAAACACAGTCCCCCACTACCACAAATTATGCAGTTGTTTCTCACACTTGGGGAAATCGCAGGGGTCAGCACATCCAGAGTGCAATGGATGAGCCTTGCCCTGCGAAAACCACCTTCATGATCATGCTATCTCCCCTGCCAGGTAAGTATGGGGTTTGTACATTTTTAAGACATAATGCTATTACACACTTAATAGACTATGGCATAGTGTAAACATAACTTTTATTTGCACTGAGAAACCAAAAAATTCATGTGACTCACGTTATTATAATATTTGCTATATTGCACTGGTCTGCAACGAAACTTACAATATTTCCAAGGTATACCTGTACCCATAATTAAGGCAAAGCTGAGTGAATCAGGAGGAAAAGTAACAGTTTCAGGTTCAGAAGACATGGGTTCCAGTCTGGAATTAGCCAAGGAGTAGGAGCATGACATGGGGCAGCGTGTGACCTTAAGGTCCCAAGCCTCAAGTTCACCATTCAGGAAGTGAGGATTCTCTTCCCCATAGGGTCCTTGTCAGGACTTATTGAAATCACAAGGCAGGGAAGTACACACAAATGCTTTAGTCCCAGCCAGGCCTGAAATTTGAGGCTCAGTTTCCTCATCTGTAAAGAATGAATCACAATGTGGAGCGGAGTTATAGCAAAAGGATTAAATGTTATATGATTAAAAGACAACCCAGTGTCATATTATGCACATGATTAATGAGAATATTAAAATGATGATATCTTATCAGGGATTAGTGGAACATTTTGCTTCCTTCGGTATTTTACTTTTTTTTTTTTTTTTTACTGTTTTCCAAATGAAATATATCTAAGAGTATCCACAAAGCAAATTATTTAGAAATGTCCAAACCTGCAATTCTACCTCTGGAAGGTTCATTTGGTCTTTGCCATGCAGAACTATGTCTGCTAAAAATCAGAGTGTTACTGTACTACTCTCCTAGGTTCTTTTAGAGGAGGGAGCATCAATCTGCAGCCTCTACAGCTTCTCTGAAGTACACACTCCATCTGCTGTCTGTGGAAAAACTCTGCAGTTTCATTGCTGAACTGACTCGTGTCCCCAGTGCCCTGCTCAAAGGTGGAAGAGAGAATTTTAGATGAATATTCAGATAAGATATTTGAAAACTTCAGTGTCTTCAGTCCATTGTGCGATGCTACAGCCTATGAAAAATTTTGAGCTCACAGTCTTTGGCCCCCTTTCCCATGAAAAGTGTATCTGGAGATGGTAAAGGTGGTGGAGTCACTAGATGCCCAGTGGTAGTCAAACCAGTAGCGTATGCCTGAGATTTCTCACATGAAGTGAAGTTTCAGCTGAGATCTGAGGCTAAGTCAGCAGAAGAGGAGAGGGTGGACACTAGCCAGATGTAACAGGAAGGAAATACCCTGTACCTGGGTCATCCTTTTAGAGAATCCAGAGTGGAAATCCCTTACCCAGCAGTTTGTCCTGCTGGGAAAAGCTTTGTGAAAGTTATTGGGACAATTGTAGAATGGACCTGAACCCCTTCTGCCCTTGTTACTCTCACCTCAGGCCTATAATATCCTCCAGCCCTCTAAAAGGAGTCTAATATTATTACTATGATTTCTGTCTGTGAAACCATAGACAAGAAGAAAATCCCTAGCTAAAGCAATTTGGGCTTGATTTTATTTTACATGTTCTTTCATCGCTCATAGTGCAAAGAAACTTTTAATAGATTTTTCTTTCCTTTTCCCAACTAACATTTCTCATAGGAGGAAATTCAGAAATTGGAGGTCTGGGACATCTGGTGAGCAAAGCTCGAATGGGAGCCTGGATGTTGCTCAGCAGGAAGTGTTTGAAGGAGGAAGTGAGCAAGATGCCCATCAGATGGAAATTTCTGAAAATTTTTGTGGCAAATGAAGCATTAAGGGTGAGATAGAGCCCAAGTACATTCAATCTAGTGGCAAGAACTTTTCCTTAGTGCCCTGCTTCTATTATGACAGTAAAATTGTATGTGTGTGATTAAGAGACAAGAGTAATGTGAAAAAAATATAGATTTAGATATATAGAGTTAAGCCACATACACAGATACCATTTTTGTAATGAAATTCCCAACTAGGTATATACTATAATGTAAAAATTGACATAATTTATTTTTCTGATTTCAAATTAATATATTTCTTTCTAAAATGAAAGAAGTGCAAGAATGTGCATATGTTATAGAAAATATTTTTCTGTGTAATTTTTTGTTACATAGCAAGATGTGCATCCTTGATAATGAGTTTATATTCCCCAGTTATATTTTTCTGTGCACAGTACTATGTAAGTAGGTTTATATGAACATATGTATTCTTCCAGATTTTGCTCACAGTATGTATATACTATATTCCATTTGTTATATATGTATATTTATGTATATATGCAAGTATAAATATATGTACACTCATACATACATGCATGTATAATTGTTTTTGTATTTGTTTAATCTTTATATGTTTGTGATTCATAGTTCTTATTTAAATGATTTCAACAGACTTAAAACAATGCTCTTTACTAATCAGATTTATTTGTATAATATTAAACATTTGCTTATAAAATATGTTCCAAATGTTTTCCCAATAATTCACATTCCTTTACATGTGACATTTATGTTTGAGATAGACAAAGGTTTTTTTCTAACTTCCCTTCAATTTCTCTTATTATGTTTGTAATAGAGTTAAAAGCTTTTCTTGGGTCACATATCTAGTTTTGGTTCCCCCAGTGTCAATGCCATGCTAACAGGGTACTCAAACAACCCTCTCCCCAATGTCTTGGTCTTAACGTTTATGGTGGAGATGAAATCCACTGTCTTAAGCCTGGAGGCCTAGATATAAGGCCGTAGGGATTGAACTGTCCTGGGGGCGGTTAATGTGGGTCTCAGTTGAAGCAGAGGAAATTAACCTCCATGGAGGGACAGAAATGATCACTTACAGAATTAATTTAGGCCAGAGGCACTTTATATGGTATTTCTTGTAAGCAAACACATATTCAAATATTTTCCACATTACTCACAAATGTAGAATTTGGTCTAAAGCCCTTTTCTATTGTGCCCTGAAGCCATCAAGGCTTTGAATCTTGAATTCCAGGTGGACTAGTATTTGATGCAATCTTATATATTACTCATTTTTTGTCATAACTGTATTATTTTTAAATTAAAAATCCATGAAAACTAAAGCAATTTCTGTACTGTGCAAAGAAAAAAATTAAAAGGTTGAAAATCTGGGGGACAATATTTCAAACAATGTTGCAGATTTTGTGCTCATGTACAAGAACAAGAGATATTTTTGTTAATCAGTAGAGAAAGGGGCAAAAGATAACCACAAATAGTTCACCTAAAAAGCAAAATGCTTCTTCAATAAAGATCTGAAAGATGCCAAACCATAAACTGAAGAAGTCATAATAAGTAAAAAAAAAAATCAGTCTACAGAAAATTACTTATATAATTGGAAATTTTAAAAAGAATATATCTAGAACTGCATACCTACAAAAATTCCTTAAGGTATTATACACATTACCTAAAGAGAAACACATCTGGAAAATGTGCACCTGTCCTTTTACATTGGATTTCTTGGATACATGTGAGTCACGGTGAGGTGATCATATAACTGCAAGGTGCAGAATAATTTCACTTTGTAAGTGTACATTTTAATGTTTAATATTTTGTGATTAGGATAATTTGTTGAGAAGTACACTTGAAAATGTCTAATACCCCACTGACAAAAAAGTTCACGTATATTTACCGTGTTATCAAAATGTTCACATGATATTCTTTATAAAAAGTCAAAAATGTCAACTTTTGACTTGACAGTATATCTATGTATTTATGTGCATTTCTGTCTTACATTTCCCTTACCTCTGATGTTCACGCCCTCATTTGCAGATATTTCTTCACCTCTTTCAGACATCGGACTTCCTCTCTCTGAGCATAAAGATCTAGGAAGGGAAGGTGAGCAAAGAGTGGAAGATTCCAGAAAGTAGTGGAAAATTCCAGAACGTTCTGGCTCATGAACTGGAGCTCAGTTTCCTCCCTCCTCCTTTCCTTGGAAAGCCCTCTAATCTAAGACTTTCAGAGCTACAGTTCTGCCTCTAACCACTAGGGGATATCTGCCAACATTGACCACATTTTATTGTTTAAAAGAAAGGCTATGATTTGTAGTTTCTACTGTCACCACAGTGAACCACCAAACTCTGTTCGCTATTTCCTTTATATTGGAATGAATTGGAGTTAATTCCAGCCATTTGAATCTTTTCAGAACATTTGGTTATTTTGCACAAACTTAAGAAAATCCCCCATATTGCATGAAGAATTTAGTAAAGCTATGCTTGGAGAATTCACCCTCATTCCATGAAGCTCAATTCCAGTCTCTGTTCCTCTAGGTAGCATCTGAATGACCCTAAACAAGCTCTAACACCTCATTAATTCTCATCAGCCTTGAAAACTGGTGATTCTTTTTTTTAAACACTTTTTGAGCTATAGTCACTTTACAATGTTGTGTCAAATTCCAGTGTAGAGCACAATTTTTCAGTTATACATGAACATACATATATTCATTGTAACATTTTGTTTTCGCTGTGAGCTCCCACGAAAACTGGTGATTCTGATAGCCAAACCCCTCATGAGAAATACATGAAAGAATAGATGTAATGTAGCAAATTCAGAGTCTATCCTACAGCTGGCACTCAAAGTTCTCTGGGTTTGTGGAATGAAGGAACACGATGTAATGTAGCTGATGCAGAGTTGGTATAAAGAGATCCCTCTGTTTGTAGTCACAAGTTCCAAGATCTCCTAAGCCTCCTGGCTCTAATTTGCCTTCTCTGCAAGCGTAGTTCATTTGGAAAGAGTTCTGTGAGTGTTGGGCTGATAGCAAACTCAGGGGGTACTAATTACAGGAAGGTAAGTCTCCCCTGGTCCCCAGGGGCTCTCTTTTCTATTCCCTTGGGAAAGGGAATTCTTCTAAGGACTGTATCTTGCTTGTGTGGTTCTGACAAGGTGGTTAGGGGCCTGCTCTCACCATCCTCGGAAGCCCTCCTTGATATTCTCGAAACCTCCAGCTCCAGACCCCAAGGATTCTCTTCACAAGCAACCTGTGAGGACAGTGGTGACAGGTCACTGCCTTCAGGCCACGCCATGGGTGAGTTGGTCAGCATGATGTCTTGTCCTGATCCCCACAGGGCACGAGGGGTTCTGGGTTCCCTCCCCGACCCAAACCCGCAAGACACCCACCTACCCACCTCCCTTTAGAGAAGGGGTGGAGAGGGCCCAGACTGACTACTTTTCACTCCCTTGAGGAAATGGGCCAAGTGGGCTCTGACACATTTATGCTGGTTCTGCAAACCCACCCCCCAACCCTGCCCATTCCTGCCATGGAAGTGGTCACGGGTGAGGTGAATTTTTGTCCCTGGTTAAGAACAGGCCTGAGTTATGTGATCTTCTCTGGCCTAGTGTGTGGAGAGTGGGGAGGGTCACCTAGGTGAGGGGTGGAGTTGGTGTAAACTAACAGTTTTGGGATTTGTACTAGAGGTGGGGGAGGAGCAGGAAACCCACCGTTACATTGACTCTTACAGTAACTAGTCAGGATAAATTGTATTAGTCCACAGAGGCTTCCTAAGGCTTGGTTTATTGCCCGGCATACAATCTATTCTCGAATGTTTGATGAATAGTTGTTATTGTGCATTGTTCTATGTCAAATACACTTGTTAATTTATTTAAGTCACATTTAAAAATATCCCTCTGAGTTTCTGTCTGCCATTTTATGTGTCACTCAGTGAGCTGTCTTAAAATTTCCCACTGTGACTGTGGATTTGTCCATTCTCGATTTATTTCTGTCAGTTTTTGCTTTGCCTATTTTGGCTCTGTTTTAAGATATGCATAAAAATTTACAATTTTGTATTAATATCTTCCTATTGCATTGATCTTTTATCATAAGGAAACCTCTCTTTCTCATAATTTTTTTTTCTTTTAAGTGTACCTTTTCTTTCACTAATATGGTTATAGCAGCTTTCTGTAGGTTAGTGTGGAAAAGATAGACATTTTGTGATTTTTTTAATTTTCAAATTTTCTAGATGATTTAATTTTGCATGTGTCTCTTATTTTAAGCAGCATTTGATGGAAGGTTTCTTGTCCATCTGATAATATCTTTCTATTTGGAATACTTAGTCTGAAACTTTCAAAGTAAAAATAGGTGTAATTTGATTTACATATACTATATTACTGTATGTTAATTTTTACCTCTCCTAATTCCTTTTCCTTTCCTTTCTTTTGAAATGATTAGTATTTTGTAACTATTAAATTCTTACTTCATGTGGATAGATATTTAAACATTCTTTGCAATTCTGGTAGTGTTTACCCTTCAGATTTCAATGTACCTTTGTTTTTTCTCCATCTACTGTAAATTAGTTATTTAAAACTACTCAAACTTTTAAGGGACCTTGAAACACTTTGATTCCATATACTCTCTCCAAATTTATTGTCATGCATTTTAATTCTATACATATATATTTAAACTCCCAGAAGAAATTGCTTTCACTGTGTTATATAGTCAATACACATTTAAATTTGCCTATGTATTCATAAATATCATTAGTCTTTCTTTCCTGTATCTGTGTGCCTACACCTGGGATCCTGTTTCTTCTGCTCAAAGAAGAACCTGTAATAATTTTTCAGTTTGAGTCCTCTGGTCACAAATATTCCTAGTGTTTGTTACATGATGATGAAATGAATGTCTTCTCTTTAGGAATGTTTTTCCTTGAAGCATATTTCTTCTCCTACTGATATCGTTATGCTGACTTGCTATCTTGTTACTTTCAGAAATTTCTCAAAAGGTCTCTTCTAATACTTCTTCTCTACTGTTCCCTGTCCTTTCTGGGACTCACATTAACCACGTGTTAAGTATGTTCACTACATCTCCTTTGATTCTCTTTCCCTCACCTTTGGTATTCTCCAGTTATGTCTCTTCAGGCTTCATTCTGGATCTTTTTGTCAGACTTACCTTTCATTTCTCTAATTCTTCCGTTAGGCAGGTGAATCACCTCTGACCCTTGAGCCGTCACAGCACAGACTTCAGAGTAGATTCTACTGCCCCCTCCAAGCAGAGGAGAGATTTGAGAGTTAAAAATGAACAACCACTTGTCCCAGGTCACCCAGGTCTGAACAGGGCAGAGCAGGGACTAACATCACAGATTAAACTCTAGATCCAAACCCTTTCTTCTGTGCTTGTTCTCTTCTTGACCATGAATGCTCCCCACCTCTCATCTCCCGAGAAGTGGAACTTCTATTTAATTATAAAAATCAGTGATATTTCTTCATTAAGCATGATATTCCCGAAGGACTCTTATATTGGGACCATCGATATGTTGTTCTCAATTTCAGAGCCCACTGACCAAGGGAACCCTTTACAAAGAAGAGTAAGATGCTGGGATACACACCGAAGGAGATGCAACGAGTGGCTTGAACCAGTCACTTCCCAGCAGCGGCAGGATAAAGATTCAGTAACAAGTGATGCTCACATGAGCACTCAAGGAAGATAGTAAGTGACCAGTCAGAATGGCTGATGTGGACCAACCAAGGAAAAATAAAACCCTGTAGTTAAATATGTCATTCTTCTCTCCAACCTGGAAGAGTGAGGAATGACAGGATCAGGTTCATGATCAAGTAAACTTTATTGTAGCTCTGGTATCATTGGGGAAAATGTTTACAAGACTTTCTGAGCATATATGGACCCCTTTCTTGTCTCCACTTCCCCACAGTGCTCCCTATGCCATTCCACCCTCTCATCAGAGAGGCAATTTTCAGGAAGGAGACCAAGCTCATGTTAACATGGAGACAGAGCAGAAGCCTCCAGAGAGAAGAATGGAGAGAAGCAGGCGGGCTGAGACCATGGGAAGCTGGTTCAAGATCACAGTGAGTGTCCTGACTAAATGGACCTAATACGTAGAAGAAGGTGAACAGAGGGAGTTGTGTTGGAATCGGGTAGAGATGGTATGAACTTTTCTGGGGCAGAGGAGTTGGTTATGTGTCTTGTTATTATTAGAAGTTAACATCCTAGACCATCTAAGAGAAGATTCAGAGAAGCAATATGAAGGGAACAGACTGACTGCAGGGAGCATGGGAGAGGTTGTCTAAAAGCAAAGGAGGAAACTACTGTCAAGATGGAGCAACTTCATACCACAAAGCTCAGTTTGGCTCAGGCTGAGTGTGGGAGGAGGCTGCGTCTCTGGGGTCCTTGTCAGAGGGGCAGGCCAGGTCTGCCTTAGGTAGGGTCTCTTGGAACTTTACAAAAAGAAGTACGTGTTAAGCATATTAAGTTGATTATTTCAAGAAAAGTGTTTGAGGGGAAGAAACGATATTTAGAAAATCCACATGTGGTACAATAACAAATATCGACCTAGCGTAAAAAATTATTTAAAGCTTGAAAAAAAAAAGTCTGAAAGGAAGACCTGGTTGGGTCTTATCTTAAACTTATATTCTATTGTATCAATTTCCTCTCCCATTTTTCTCTTTGCCCCCCAGATTCCATTTGGCATAAAATATGAGGAGAAGTGGCTGCTGAATTTGATTCAGAAGTACTGCAGTGTCCCCTTCACTCCAGTTGAAGTAAGAGAGGACGTCGAGGCCAATGAGAGGAAACGGGGTAGATGGATGGTCCAGATGAGAAATGACTCTGGTCTCATATTGTCTTTCTCTTGTCACTCCCCGTAGTTTCATTATAAGCAAATGCAGGCCCAGTTCTTTGTTGAGAATGCCAACGTTGCCTTTGCTCTGAAGAATGTCAGTGGCAAGATTTGCACTGAGAACAATGAAAGGGTATGTGTCAAGGGCACCTGGGAGCAAGAGGGCAGGGCAGGGGCATGGTCTTGCTTGATCCCAAGGCTCAGATTTCTGGTGCTTACCCAGCCCCTCTTATGCTCCCTGCAGATATCTGTCTTTGTTGACCCCTGTGATGCACCGTATTCTATGCAGAAGGAGCTGCAGTCAGAAAAGGTGGAGCAGATAAAGGTAATGCAGACTCAACACAAGTTCTGCCCCACAGCCAGATCCACCTATTGCTCCCCGATCAACACCTCAGACTCAGAGCCACTGAACCCCGTCTTTAACTCTGCAGCTGACCATGAACAAACTGTTTGATGCCTCCCAGGCATTTCTTAACAGCCAGAGACTCTGCTTTGGATCTGGTATGGCTATAGCAGTAATCCCAGGGCAGGTGAGGGCAGAGGGGTCTGCCTGGGAAAGACCTTCGGGATCGTAACTCTGGGAGGGGTTGGTGCAGGCAGGACCCTCTCAGCTTTCTGTTTCCCTCCTGTTGGCTTCCTGGAGGCTTGATGACCTGTAATGTTGAAATGCCACGGAATCCGAGATATCGCATGCCTGCCCCTCTGCAGATCCGTGGAGAGAACATGCCCAAGGTGAGGACTTAGGCCCAATGTTGGGACTGATGGTGAGGGTGGGACAGATTAGGCAGAAGAGGCAGATTGGCCTCAAACATCCCCTGTTGGGGTCCTCACTCTCTTTCTCCATCATAGATTTTGTCCTTGGATTTGAGCAACAAGAGACTCTGCCAGCTGGGTGGCCTGTCTGATGCTACACAGAATGCTTCTGACATCAAGAATTTGAACGTCTCCAGTAGTGAGGTGAGGTGTGGTACCCAGATCCCTCTTTGAAGAGGAGATGGGAGGGCTCATGGGAAGGTGACAGAGGAAGCGAAGTGAATTTGTTGGAAAAGGAAGGGACGACTGGGGGTGCAGTACCATCCTGGCTCTCTTTCTCTGGTTCGTGTGGTTTCTCTACATAATTACAGGCAAAGTCTTCAGGGGAGTTGGGCAAGGGCCAGAGGCTGGAACAAGATGGAATGTGTGCAGATAAAAACCCTCTGTGCACCACCCTTCCTGATAAGTCAACCAACATAAGGTCAGATGTACCCTCTGTCACCTGAACTATTCCTGACAGTGCCTGTTTGCAAAAAGCAGCAGTCTTGGTCCTCTCAGAGGGCCACAGGCCCTATGCTATCCTCTCTGTGTCACATAGGTGACAAAGGTTCATATGGCATCCAGGAGGCCCCCAGCCCAACATATGCATAGTTTCCATTTCCACCACAGGTCCCTGGGACGAGCCAGTTCCCCTTCTTCTCTCTTCTTCCCTGATCCACCTCCAAACCATTGGAGAGGTTCTTTCCCTTCCCTTCACTTTGCTTTCTCTCTCTCCCTTGTCTCTATGCCCCTATGTCTCTGTCTTCTCTTCTTCATCCTTCACTCATTTTCTGTCTTAATCCCCCTCCACTTTCTTACCTGCCTCACTCATGTCCTTTCTCCAGCATCCGGGGCTGTCCCTGGGGGGGGTGTCCTAGTCTTGGCAGAATGCTGGACCCCCAGTGAGGTAGCAGAGCCCCTGACTCCAAACCCATTCCCTTTAGTCTCCGAAACCTTCAGTGGGGACCTGCAGAAAGTAAGACGGGGAAAGAAGCCTTATTCATGGTTGCTTCTTGTGGCACCAGGAGAACAGAGTCAGGACAGTCTAGGTGGGAGGTACCCAGGAGGGAAGGAGTGGAAGGAGAGGGATGGAGAGAGGCAGGCAGGTAGGGAACACTCTTCTGGTGCATCCATCAGTCCATGTGGAAGGTGCCCAGGGCCGGGGAGTGTAGGTGGACACACTGGACTGTGTCTGGTGTAAGTGTACTTGCTCCCACGAGAAGAGACCGCTTTGTAGTTTCACTGACTTTTCATCTTGGCAGCTCCATCCTGGAATTGTTCCCCAAGTTATTACGCTTGGTAAGTGTATTCCTCAATCACTGACTCCTCTAACTGACACTGACACCGCCCACAAACTACTCTGAACCCTTTAGGTCTTGCCTGAGTTCGATTTTTGAATGTGGCCCTTAAACGTTCTGGGGGCAGAGGGAGGGTACAGCCTCTGTGGGAAGCTCACAACAGCTCTGGGTCTTCTTCGACCATGTCTGCCACAGCCTTCAGGGACCTCGTGGTGATGACCCGAAGTGTAGTCCTGCCCTCAGATTTTCCAGGGCCCTTCCACAGTTGACCTCTGACCCTCACCCTCCTGGGCCCGTCCTTTTCCTTGACCATCCAGAAGTGCCTCTTGGTCTGCACCACTGACTTCCTCTTCCCTCCCGCAGGATGACCAGGAGACACCCCCACCAGCTAAGTTAGGTGTGGACACCCGTAAGAGCTTACCAGCCTGCAAGGTGAGCACGGAGAATCAAGCAGGGCTTTGGGAGGTGCGTGAGGAGAGGGTATCAGCCCTGGTGCTGAGGACTGTTTTGATTCCAGGAAAGCAGTGAAGGATCTGATCAGCTGAAGAGTCTGATCCTGCAATTCCTGCAGCAGTGAGTACTGCTGGCAACCTGAGGAAGGGGAGGGCTGGGACAGCTGAGGCCACCCAAGCTCAGCTCTGCTCACGGGAGTTTCCAAGTCTCATTTGAGGTCTGGACCACAGAGACAGACTGTGCTCATGGCTCCCCGACAGGTATTACTTGATCCACGACTCTGGAGACCGACAGGATCTCCTGGGTGCTTATCACGACGAGGCCTGCTTCTCCCTGACCATTCCCTTCAACCCCGAGGACCCAGCCCCGTGAGTATCACAGCTCACACTCTGCTCCTGGGCCGTGTGGCTCCCCAGCAGACGCAGGGCAGCTCCTGCAAACCCCCACACTGGGGCCGCCCATCTCCCCCTGCTTCTCTTTTTCTCCCAGGAGCAGCTTGTGGGAGTACGTCAAGGACAGTAGGAATATGAAGAAGCTCAAGGACCCCTGTGAGTGTGTGATGAGGAGGCGGGGCGGGAAAGTGGGCGGGAAGGGGTCAGTCCTAGGGCCCAGGGCGTGGCAGCCCCTGACCTTCCCTCGCTTCTCCTCCCCCCACAGACCTGCGGGTCCAGCTGCTGAAACACACAAAACGTGACATTGTGCGCTCCCTCTGCCTGTTGCCCAAAACTCAGCATGACCTCAGCTCCTTCGTGGTGGACATGTGGCTCCACACGGTGAGCATCTGCTTCCATCTTGGGCAGGACCAGTTGCTGCAGGTGGGTAGGAGGTTTAGGTGGTGACTGAGCGCCTGGGCTCTTCCTTTTCAGGACACAATGCTCTGCTTCTCTGTCAACGGGGTGTTCAAGGAAGGTGAGTGTGTGTAGACCCCCCGTCCCCAGATGCCCCACTGCTCCGTCCCCCTGGCCGGGCTCCCTCTCAGCACCCTCCCAGCCACCCCGATCCCTCCCCTTCTCTTCCCGGCCCCTCTGTGTTCTCCAGCCCTCGCTCTTCCCACAAAGGACCCAGGTCTGACCTGCGTTCATGCCTGTCTGCCCCGCACACCCTGGGCGTTAGGGACACAGGCTGTGGAGTTTGATGGCTCTCATCCCAGAGCCTTCCTATGAGATCCGGGGACCATTACTTAACCTCTCAGTTTCCTCATTTGCAGAATGAGGTATTAGCATCCATGTCTTGGGCAGCAGTGACAAATGCATCAATGAACTGGTGAAGTGGTTGTCACGGGCCCGCGCACAGTAGAGGTCCTGCCACCGGCAGCAGGTTGCTCCTATAGCTGCCCTCCACATTCCCGACACCCTGGCGCCCAGTGAGCACCTGTCCCCTCAGCATGAGTTTCCAGTCAGACTCTGTCTGCAGACCCCTGTGTGAGCGTGTGAAGCAGGTGGGGCTCTCGGGGGTACTGAAGTTTGTTGTTTGTCGTTGAAGTGGAAGGAAGGTCTCAGGGTTCTGTTCGTGCCTTCACCCGGACCTTCATCGCTATCCCTGCCAGCCATTCCAGGTGAGTGCTGTGTGGTGGGTGGGAACCCCCGTCCCAGCCTGGGCTCAGGGGTGTGGGAATGTGATGGTGCCCACCTTAGGTTTTCTCAATACTGTGGAAAGCCAGCAGGTAGATCCAAGGAGCAGTCTAGCCTAGTGGTTAAGAAGGGCATGGGCTCTGGAACTGGAATGTGGCTTCTCTCCCTGGTCCCAACACTCATTGGCTGTGTGGCCTTGGTCAAGTCACGTGGCCTCTGTGCGACTCGGTGTCTTCCTATGACAGTAGATTTCAGATTGTCCACTCCTTGGGCTGTTGTAAAGGGTAAACGTGAAACTGTCCCTGAGTTGCAGGTAAACGTCCTAATGTCATGAAGACGGTGGATAATCTCCCCAAAGGTGGGCTTGTGGGAGGGGCATAGGTACCAGCCAAGGAACCTGGGGGACACACACAGGAGGAGGGTGGAAGGAATCTGGTTGCTGAGTGGCAGTGGGAGCAGGATTGTTGTTGGGGGTGTGGGGTGGTCCATCTGTCCAGCTGTTGAGGGCCCATTTTTCCTCCAGTCTGTGCATCGTGAACGACGAGCTGTTTGTGAGGGATGCCTCCCCCAGTGAGCCTCAGAATCTTCATTCTCTATCCCAATTCCTGCTACCTCTGCCAGCTTCACACTCATCTTCTCCCCAGAGCAGCGGGAAATGGTGTGCACGTTCTCCACCTACTGTGGGATGAACCTCCAGTGGTCTCAGAAGTGAGTGCTGGGTTTGCATGGGGATAGGAGGGAGCTGGGAAGAGCAAAGGAATGATTAATGGGAAGTTGAATACAATTCATTTTCCTCGTTTATTTCAGTCATTTTACTCTGATCATTTCGATCTCTGTACATATTAAGCCACCTAGTTGTTTTGAGCTGGCAGGTGTTACTTTTATGAATTTCATGGACCCTGACCCTTTATTAACAGACAGCTGGGTGTTCCTGATACACTGTGTATGAGGTTCATTCCACTCTATATATCACAGTAAACGTGGAGGGGGGAATCATCATCAATCACCCAAAGATAACCCTTGAATGTTTTCATCTTTATTATATTCTGGAACTTTGCTTATGCAGGTGTTTACATATTTATGCATGTATTTATATTTGTATATTTATCTACAGAAAACTAGCTCTCATAATGAGAGAGAGACAGTGAGAGACAGAGAGAGAGAGAGAGGGAGAGAGAGAAAGAAAGAGAGAGAGAAGGAAACAGACAGAGGCAAAGAGAAAGAGGCTTGTGGCTGAATGGGGAAGAGGGGTCCAATTAGGGACTTTTAACTCTTCAGTGCCTTTAAAGTTGAGCAAGTGTACAAGCTAATGTGAAGGGGCCATCTCATCTCATTTTTAACTCCCTGAATTTGCCTATACATTCCTTTCTCTTTTTACCTTCTTATTTCTACTAGAGAGTTAATGAGACACCTCTAATGGAATTATATACATTTAAAATCAAATATATATTTGGTTATTAGTGATTAAGAAAATGGACAATTAAGTGTCCAAAAATGCTAGTAATTCTTGGATTTTTGCCTCTCACGGAGGCAGCAGATGGCTGAAGTCCTGCTGTGACATGGCTGGATGATGCATGATCTGAGGACCCGTGCACTGGTGACTGTGGGTCGGATCCAGAATTTCCCTATAAATATATTAACATACCAAACAGTCCAGGAGCAGCAGTTAGGCAAACACCACGCTTTGCTGCCCTGGTGCCATCTCTCACTGAGCTCACCAGGTGAGTCAAAGGCAAGCCTGTCTTCCCAGCATGGGGAACTGGATTAGGATCTGCTCAGAGGCACATTGTTGGGCAGCTCTTATGAGCTTCTGAGCCTCCCAAGAACCTAGAGATCCTTCTGACTCCAAAACTTTGAACTCAAGGCATATCAGAGAGATATTTGTTTCCTTCATAAAGATATCTGTCCTCTCATTAGGAGAAACAGTGAGGAGTGACTTTTCACATTGCCTGTCTTAGTCCTGAGGCTCAGGCAGCTTCTATTTCTGTGTCCCAACATTTAGAAGGCAATGAAATCCCACCACATGCCATATACTTTGGCCAGGCTTTCTCAGTCACCCCTCAGGACTCTCTGTGATGAAGGTTTTGTGAGTCCCATGTCACAGATGCCCAAGTCAATCTGACAGAGCCTCAGTCACCTCTCTGGATGAGTGGCAGGACGGGATGAGGTTCTATCCCTCGCCCTCTCTGGAGGACACAGAGCAGCCTTCCTTTTAGAAGATGGGCTTCCAGGGCTGGAAAAGTGGTCATTTGCTCTCCTCTGATATCGAGGCCTCTCAGGTACGCACTCAGAAAGCCCCTCTTGATGATTAAGATCATAGTGCACGTACATGGGCACGTCCATTCATTCCCTTGGAAAAGCATTCACTGTGTTCAGTTTCATGGGGAGATGAAATAGAATCACAACGGAGCTGACAACGTGTGTGTGTGTGTGTGTGTGAGACAGACTTTGTATAGGAAATTTATAAAGTCATTACTTATAGAAGTACAATATGTCAGGTAAAAATGTGGAGATGACATACCTCGGAGAGGCAGGCATTTTTTCCTTTACCTCAGAGTCCCCCTTCTCCTGTGTGCAGGAGAACTTTTGGGGATTGGGGAAGATACAGTGTCATTGTAGGAGGAAAGCCCTTCAGGGTCATGTCTGGAAGGTTCCACAGAGGGACCTTTTCCGATACCCAGAGCAAAGATCAGGGAGGTGAGCCTAAATGAAGGGGCAACTCTGGCTGCCTTCAGCGAAAAGGAAGCTGATAAGGGCATAGTCGTTCAGCCCTGGACTTCCTGAGCCGTCCCAGGTCCTTGCTGTCTGCAGCCGAGTGCTCTTGGTAAGAACCTTCCCTGGATCATGACAGGATCAGCACAGGGCCTGGCACCCAGAGAGAGCCCAGTGCTTGTCTGCTTACTTCACCTCTATTCTCTTCCTGTATTTCTTCACCCTCAGGTGGGTTCATCCCTAACTTTGTGCTAATCACCACTCCTACCATTCACATTTTGACTGAGTGGTAGGATTAATAATAATAATACTAATAAAGCCAAAACCCCCACAATAACAGTAATAAAAGATACCAACAATTATAGCACACACATGGATAAGTTACTTGCTCAAGATCGGTCAACCAGCAAGTAATAGTTCTAGCATCAAATCCTGGTCTTCTGACCCAAAAGGCCCTGCTCCTAACCTCTGCTTCTATATTGACTGTACTTCTGTGTTAAGACAGACAGAGGCCAGCACAAGGGAAGGGACTCAGCCCAGGTCCTTTGCTCAGTTGATGGGTCTGGAACTGGATACAGGTTTGATGACTCCCATGTTCTGTCTAGCTGACCTGTTCCTATTCTTTGCTCTTCTGTACTAATTCTTCTCCCTGGGTCTCAATAAAAAATTACTTCTGGTCAAACTAGAATGAAAAAAAGGAGACAGGAAAGCATGTGGTAAAAAGAAATGACGAGATGGAATCAAAGTTCACTTCCTGCTGCTGCATTTCCAGATGCCGTTTCAAATTTTCTATTTTATAGACCAAAAGAGGCAAGGTGGGCTGGGAGTAATATATCCCAAAGTCCTAGATATTCCGCATGCCAGATATTCTTTGAGGTTTTTTCCTTTTCTTCTTACAACAAATCTAGAAGTAGGTACCCTTAGTCTCATTTACAGAGGCCAATCTCAGACTCACAGAGTAAGTAAATTTTCCAGGGTCAAATGTCTACCCTTTGCCCTCTACACAGGCCAATCAGCAGCTCCCATTTGGATGACACACTTCTAGGGTTTAAAGACTGATAGTGGAAAACTTGCCTGATGTGGAATGTGGGCTGTGTCATGCTCCCCACTGGGCATGAAGATGATGTTGGGGATGAAACCCTGCCCCATGGGCCAAGAGGCCTGGGTGTGGGGGCCACACAGATGGACTGACTCCTGAGATGCTGAACTAGAACCAGGAAGCAGCTCAAGCTGTTGCCCTTTGGAAAGAGAACCTGAATGGTGGGATATTGACATGTACACAACTACTATATGAAAAGGCTTTTACGTTTTATCTCCTTTAATCCTAAACTTTATTCAAGACCAGTATGTATTTATCAATGACCAGAAACAGATTTTTTTGCATTTTTTAAATTGAAGTATAGTTGATTTACAATACTGTGTTAATTTCAGGTGTACAGAAAAGTGATTCAGATATATATATATATATATATATATATATATATATATATATATACATATATATATATATAACTGAGTCCCTTCCCCTGTGCTGGCCTCTGTCCTAACACAGAAGTACAGTCATATAGAAGCAGAGGTTAGGGAGAGGGCCTTTTGGGTCAGAATCTGTATATATATATATATATATATATACATACATATATACATATACATATATACATATATATATCTATATATATATATACACATTTGTATTATTTTCCGCTATAGGTTATTACAAGATATTGAATATAATTCCCTGTGCTATATAGTAAATCCTTGTTGTTTATCTATTTTATGTGAAACAGATCAAGACAATTTATTTGACAGTTTTCTGTGTGTGTGTGTTTGTGTATGTTTCTTTGTCTCAAACTTTTTCACATCAGTTATTCATAAGCTAACTCACACCAGTCATTCCTAAACGAACTCATGCAGCTTTCTACTGAGTTCACTTAGGGGCTGGATTTCCAGTCCCAGGACTTGAAGATTCTGCACGAATTCAGAAGGATTACTGCCAGTGTGTGAAGTCTAGACATCTTGGCCCATAGGTGGAATCCATTCAACTACCTTGCTCCCCACCAACACCACAGCCCTTTCTATCCTCCACGCTTTGCCAAGGCCCCAGTTCACTTTCACACCTGCAGTTCTGACAATGGTCACCAGGTGGCAACGCTCTCCATTTTCTACAGATTTTTCTTTCTGCCCGCACCGCTACCCACCCCCCCCGCCCCAAAAAGACATCATTTTTATGAACAGAAGCAAAAAGTTTCCTCAAAGGTCTTAACTTTCCTTGAAAAATTCAGATGTGTATAAAAAGACTAAAAGGACATCTGTGTGGTTTCCATCCAGCTTCTCCTTAACTTATTCATGTGTCTTGTGTATGTACTGTGTGCCAGGCACTGTCAGTCCAATTCCTTATCTGCATCCCAACCTCCCCTCTCTTCACCTCCAGACCTGCATAACTGGAAGTGCCCACAGGAAGCAAGATGGATGTTAGTGCCCACTCCATGGGGTATGAACTCAGACTCTATTCCAAGCAAGGTCAGTCCAAGCCTGACGCTGGATCATGGCATCCAGCATCAAAACAGGAGATGATGCAGCTGAGTGGGAGAGGTTGTAGCTTGGGAAACTGTGGCACCTTTAACTCACACCCCCACCCTCTTACACAGGACTAACAGCCTATTACCTTCTCCTGACAGACCTCACTCACAGAGAGCAAAGGACCAGGCAAACAGTGTTGGTTTCAGTCTTGCTTCTTCTCATGGGCTTGAGCTAGAGGTTTTGCTTTCTCTTTGGTCCTTTGCTCTATCGGAGTGGTGCATTTCGGATTTGGTTCTGTATCTGTTTTATCTCTAAGAGGGTGGTTCTATCCATTCAGTCACCTGACAGGTCCATTTGAGGTGACATGGGGTTTTTGCTTCCTGTAAGAACTTCTCTACTTGTTAGGGGAGCCTGGGTCAATAACCAGAGGAGGCAGAAAAGAGGTATTGAGCTATCAAGACAAACACAAGACCAAGACTCTGGTCCAAACATCTGATTCTCTTCACTTAGTGAAATGGTTTTCAGATTTCTTACATGCTACTCACCTCTTCTCTGGTTTCCTTTTACACCTGACACTCTAATATAATTCCTTTCTCTCCTGTCCACAAATGTGCACCCACGGTAAATTCCTCTATTAATTAGTAGTAGAGAAATTTTTCTAAATATGACTTCAAATCCAGAAACAATCTGATTTCATTAAAAACTGCATGGCAAAAAAAACCCATAAGCAAGGTAAAATTAAAAATTACAAATTGGGAAGCATACAACTTATGTCACAGACAAAGGTTATATACCTTGTAGTAGAAAGATTATGAAAAAGGAAAAACAAATTAGAACATTCTGAAGGAGAAAGGACACTAGATACAAAGATACATTTCACTGAAAAATGTTCCTTAAACATATAAAAAACCCTGCTAAACCTAACATTTGATAAGAGATGCAAAGAAAAAAAACCTGAGATGCCTCTTACCATTTACATAATCTGTGAGGAAACAGACAGTCACCTTGCTGGTGGTAATGTAACATGGTACAACTCCTAGCCAGGGGATTTGATATTGTTTTATAAAATAACCGGGATACTTACTGTTGGAACCAACAATATCTCTTCCAAGAATCTATCCCAAAGAGACAATGTGGAGACAAAAAGTCATAAACAGAAAGCCATTCCTGCCAGAACAATTCATATAGCAGAAGACAAGAGACAAAGACACATCCACCAATAGGGGGCTTGTTGAATAAGCTATGGTCCATCTGCATCTGAGAGGAAAATGTAGCTATGAAAAGCAATGAAGACTCCCTCTCTGTACTGCTATGGTGTCATCTCCAGGGTATATTGTTCAGTGAAAAAAGGCAGGTGCAGAAAAGTGTGTAGCGCTACTGCTGTCCGATATGGTAGCCACTGGCCTCAAGTATCTATATTAAATGACATGAAATTTAAAAATCAGTTACTCAGTCACAGTTGCCGCATTTTAGGTGCTAGATGTTCAGTTCCTGAAAAAGCATTCAGGCAGCTAATGACTCCTGTGATGGACAGTACAGATACAGAACATTTCCATCTCCACAGAAATTTCTGTTGGAAAGCATTGGTGTAGAATATGACAACTTTTACCTATGAAAAGGAGAGCAAACTAAAATACATGTTATATTTTTAAAAAGTGGTTAAAACAAGATGATAAAAATGCTTACCTATAAAGGAATAGAGGAGAAGCCCAGGATGCAAGCCAATGATGTACATTCTCTTAAAAATATAGATTTATTGGCTCCATGCACTGAGAAGGTCAAGAAACAATGAGCAACCCAATAGTAACGGGCAACTACAGTCCCTAGATTGAATTCTCTAAACACATTTCCCACTAAGAGTAACCAGGCTTCCTTGGAGAAATGCCTGATTTCTGGTCTTGTTAAGGATTGTACCAGTTGAGTCTGGACTGAACTTTCATACCAGAAAGTATGTTAAAAAGACTCATAACCTGAGGGGCTCCCAGTGGCCAAAGATAGAACAATTTGAACAACAAAAACTTTAGTGACTACAGTGCACTAAAACATGTCAACAATAGAAACATCTGTGAGCTGATGATGACACAAAAAAGCCAACAAAATCAACTCATTGTCCACCTTTGAGAATCCTAGGGAACAATTCATTTTAGAAAGTGGAAATATTGCAAAAAAATTGTATATTCACCCTACCTTTCCTGTGCATGTTATACCTATGCATAACCTAAGAGTTGATGAGGTGAAGATTCTTTTATAAAATAATTTCAGCTAATACATGCAGAAGAAATTGAAGAATTAGTATATCATACTTTTGCAATCTTCAATGAAATGTCGCTCTAGGCAGTGATCAATAGAGGCTGCAAAACATGATGGGAGAAGTAGATGGGAAATTTTATGATGGCTGCGTTATAATATTTCTGAGTTTGCCTTTCTTCAGTTATAAAATGGGGCCAGTTTTATCCATATTAGACAATTACTGGCAGGAACAAAGTATTTCAAGTCAATCCAGCATATGATACATGTAGTACTCAATAGATATGAGTCATCTTCTTATTCTATACCTGACCTTTCTTTAAAAGAGATTCTCAAATAGCATGGTTATAAGACAATAATGTGGAAATATTAAATGGAAGGGAAGTGTATAAGTTTTCATTATATATTCACTTCAGTGTCATTTCTTTGTGCTGGAGTCATTTCTCAGATAATTTATGGAAAAAGGAAAACAATGACTGGACCACTTCCATTGGGTATGCAAAAGAAAACTATTAGTCTGTTTCCCATTATTTCATATACTTTCCTATCCCACTTTTTATCTTCTGTGTTAATTTCTTAAGACTAACGTGTGTGTAATGTAACCCAGCAAGAATAGGCTTTGCAAAAGACCACTGCAATAAATCTCTGGTGGCCAGGCACATCACAGGTACTTAGGAGAGTCATTTCCCCTGTGCTGGACAGTTTTTGGATAAAACCTCTCAGATGTACAAGCTAATGAGATCCCATCCGGGAAAGCACTTTTGAGACCTTAGGTGGGATGGAGGGACAAATTATTTCTAAGTAATTACTTTCCAATCTGCACTACAGATATTTTCATACTCTGTGTTGAATGAATTCAGTAGGCATAAGTCCTTGCATTACTTTGCACTTGAACAGCCATTTGTGGATGGTCTTAAGGTGGTTGGAACTTAAACATGATATATTAGGACAGGGCCTCTGACCCAGAAAACCACGGGGACTTAACCTTTTGTGAATGAATGCATTTTTCTATCTCATGTATTTTCCACAACATTTCTTGGGGGGTAGAGGATACATCTCCACATCATTTTGTAGCTAGAGAAACAATAAGGTACAGAGGTTAAGTCACCTGGCTGGGGTTCATCCTCCTCTTAAGTGGAAAAGCAGAGACTGACACCCTATATGTCCAAGTGCAAACTGCATGATGCTCAGCTGCACATCACACTGTAATCAAGTAAGTCTTGCTTTTCCGCTGACCTACGGTGTCACTACTGAAATCTGTATCTTCGCTTCTGATACCAAGCTGTTAGTCCTGCCTGTATTTCTGCAAGTCAGTGAACATCGTCGTCAATTTCCTATTCTGTTAAAAAAAAAGAGAGGGAGAGAACATGTTTAGGTCATTTGTTTTTGAAAGTCAATTCCCAGACAACATAAGGAATATGCTCTGTCTAATAGAGGGACAGGTGTTATGCTGTTGATGACAAATTGAAGGAGCAGTCTCCAAATGCATGGAGATCAAAGGCGCCTGGATTCTTTGATGCATACTGATAAATCAACCTGTAAAAATGTTCTACTAATGGAAATCCTCTCCAGCAAAATCAGGCTTTGTAGGATTCCCCATATGCACACGCACACTGGGAATTCTCAATAGTTTTATTGTTACGCTTGAAAAACATGAAATTAGAAATTATTTTATTGTTATCATACTTAGTTGGATAATAAGGTTATTTTAAAATATTCTTAGTATGCAAAAATGTCCTGCTAATCATTGTCATTAGTTATTAATGCAAAAAGGTCTAGTGACATTTGCATCCTAACAGTGTGTGATGACCACATGAGCCGGCACGTTCTCCAAGGGCTGCTACCTACATGTGGTCTCCAGGTGTTTTGTGTGTGTATATGTGTGTGTGTGTGTGTGTGTGTGTGTGTGTGTGGACTTGGGGGGCTCCTAATGACATTGTATATACCTGAAGGATTACCAGTATCTCTCTGATACATATGGTGAGGAGTAGGATCTGCTCGTTCTTGAGTCTTTCCAAATGGCACAAGAGCTGGACCACACACTTCCAAGCAGACCGTGAGATGGAAGACAAGCCTGTCTGTGAACTCACCTGCTCAGATCAGGGGTGGATCCCTCCAGGATGTAAGGTGTGTTGGTCTGCCTAAATCCACTTCTAACCACTGATGTTGGGAGCTCCCATCTTGCAGCCATCAGCTGCAGAGTTCTGAGAAGCTGCATCCTCTCACCCACTCAACACCATGAGTTTCAGTCATCTGCATGAGGAGCTCTACACTTGGAGATAAAAATCCTCAAATTCCCAGCTCATGTGTGACACATCTTGTATCCATCCAGTCATATATTCATACATCTAACAGGCATTAAGAAGAAAGTCTACACTATCCCTTTGGTAAGTTTCAGGCTTCTCCAGAATGGAAACAAGGAAGAAAAGTATGGGAAGGCTCGTGTGGTAAGTTCAGATGTTAAATCTAAGAAGCGATGGCTCCTTCCCATTAAGATTTCAACCTGCTCAAGTCTCTTATAATTGATGATTTTAGAATATCATTTAATGCCATGGACTTCGGTCCACATCTCTTGTTACTGTCCTCTTTATATATGTATATATATATTTTTTCTTGCGCTTTACAACCAAATACTTGCAATGAATTCTTGGAACTCAATTCACATCCCCTGACCTTCCCTCCAACTCAGTCTTCATCCCTTCTCTAATGAGGAAGTCCCCCGACTCCTCCACTAAAATTTAGCTTGCCAAAGTCAACAGCTACCTTTTTGGCACATTGTACACCATGAGGGTTGAAATGCAGGTCAAATGGAGACAAAGTTTTCCCTTCCCAAGACAAAATTAATTTGCTTGTCCCCAGACAAGGATTACCTTGCCAACTGATGCTATCAGTTACCTGAAATCTAGAACTGTAAAATACTTACCATGGCAATCAAGTCAGATAATGGGGAAGTGTGTGCTACAGACAGTGGGCTTTCAAATGAAATATAAAATTTCTCAATGTATCTTACACTTTTGCATCATTGAAAGGGATTTTACAAATAGGTCTACAGCAGGATAACAATTTTTAGGGTCGCTTCACTAGACTCTGTCTTACCTGTTTCTCTTTTTTTTTCCCTCAAGGTCTTTCCAAGTATGGAGTTGAATCACCTGGAGTTGTAATGTTGTCTTACCCCTTGAGGTGTCTTATGATCCAGTGATTCCAGTCCTAGTTACATACTCGAGAAATAAAAAAATTTGTCTACGCAAAAATTTGTACAAAATGTTCATAACACCATTATTCATAACAGCCAAAAAGTGGAAACAAGACAAATGTCTATCAATTGATAAATGCATAAATAAAATTTGGCATATCCGTACAACAAAATATTATTCCGCTATGAAATGAATGAAGCACTGATACATGTACAGCATATGTGATCTTTGAAACCATTATACTAAGTGAATAGAGTCAAACATAAAAGACCAAATATATGATTCAATTTATAGGAAATGTTCAAGATAGGCAAATCCATAGACACAGAAAGGAAGTCATTGTTTGCCTGGAGCTAAGCATGGGTGCAAGGATTTACTGCTTTCAAGCATTATGGAAATTTTGGGAACCATGGAAATGTCTAAAAATCAATTATGGTGATGGTAGCATGCACTTACTAAGAATCATCATACTGTACTCTTAAAATGTATGAATTTAAAATGTATGAATGTAAATTTTACCCATAGAAAGATGTTGAAAATATGATGTTGACCTGGTCTTCCATTGACCACAGTTAACAAGCAAACTACATTCAGGATGTAGTTAAGGATGGTGATAGGAGTTGGTTATAAGGATTGCCGTCCTGCTAAATCACTACCTTCATTTCTGGGCCTGGATTTAGGAAGGGAGAACAAATGAGAAGCAACACCTTGAAGGGGTTGAAGGACACAAAGGAAATGTGGTTGTCAGCACTCACACACACACCATAGATAATTCATACATCTACCAGATTCTGTTATGAATTCTAGGACTCCCACAAGACACTTTGCTGGGCTCAAAGAGGACACATTCAGCTCACCAGTGCAAACAGCCATGCGAACTGTATCCTGAACTGTGCCCTTCAGTACATAAATGCCAGCCACACAGCATTGACAATGGGGAATATAAGAAACGCCGAATTCCAAATAATAGGGGGTTTTGAGAATTGATTCTGTCATATCCATAGGATGGAATTCTAGCCTGGCAGCAAAAATGAGAATGAAAGCAATGAGGAGAGAGGATTTATTGTCTATCAGATTAGCAACAATTCACATTATTTCTAAAGTGTGTAGAAACAAGAATTTTTCATACAGCACTGTTGGAAACATAAAATAGTAATAGTTTCCCCAATGTTGTGTTCATATAAAATATAATTTTCATGGTTTTGAAAGAACACGTTCAGGAACTTACAAAAAAATGCCTACTAAGGAATCTGCATATATGTGAACAAGAATGGTAAGTACATTATTATTTGTAATGGAAAACATGGTAAAGGAACTATATTCACCTCACTAGCACTGGAAAAGTGAATTCTGGAACATCCATGTGATGCATTGATACAATGATGGTCGATATAAACAAATAAATGAAATCATCAATTTAAAATGCTATATTAACGCATTTACATGGAAATATGGTCACAATAAGTGGCAAAGCAGGTTGCAGTGGTCATAAATGACACGGATCCATTTTTGCTTTTAAAGGTGTATATTTATCTAGAGGTCTTAAAATAAAAATGATCTTTTTGTGGAAACAAATATAAAAATAGTCCTTTTGTTGAACTCACATAGAGCTTTCTGTTCAACATAGAAAGAGGCTGGACTTTCTGTCTGGATACCTCAGTATCCCTGTAACGCCGGCAGTGTTCCCTTTCCACGCAGACTTCCGGAAAGCTCTGGGTTTTAGCCACAGCCCCTCCCGACCTTCAGGCTGTGATGTTCAAGCTGCAGTTCAGACTACTGTCACGAGGTGGCACCAACGTGCCGCCATCGTCAAATTTCTCTAAGAAGGCCGTTATTAAGAACTAAAAAATACCATCACTTTTCACAAAATCCAGCCTGTGAACCTATGTACAGAATGGTTCTAATTCTGTATGAAAAACGTATTAGGTGTCAAAGAAGACTGTAAAAACATATACTCCTGATCCTGCATGCGATGACGATGAAACATCAGGTGGCAGCAGCGCCTTGGCGGTGGTTTGCTGTTGAAGGGCTATGCAGGACTGGTGGGAGGTGACAGAGAGAATGAGGTGCCAGAGCGGGGTCTGGGCAGCTGTGTCCAGTGTCATGGACAGGGTATGACAGACAGAGGATAGGAGAAGGTCTGGACAGACTCAACAGGGGTGGGAAGATGGAGGGTGAACATCCTGCTCTCTGAGAAGGACCCCTCTGCAGTGTGGACACTTCAACCTACGCTGATGAGGGAAGAGATACATCAATGAACTCGATGTTCAGCAGATGGAACTGATTTACTAACACATTCACATTTTGCGAACATAATTAGTGTCTTAGTAAACAAAACATTCCAAAACTTTTCTAATTTTTGGCATAATGTACTCATTTTCTTTGACAAAGAAAAATGGAGACGGAAGCCACCTGCTGGCCAGAGCCAGGATTGCAGCTCTGAGGCTCAAACCAGGGAGCTTGGCAGAGTGAGGAGGAAGTTTGGAATCTGGGCTTTAGCCAGAATTTTCCGGAATTTTTCACTTACTGGCAGCAATTTCTCTGTATCCACCATTTTCTGGCACATCTAAATCTGAGATAGGAATAAAGCCCCAGTCTTATCTGAAGATATAGGTATACTTGTGACATGGAGTTTACAAGCTATAGGAAACAGAAAGAGACACACACACACACACAGAGTCAATTCAATTTTTAAAATCTACTTTGTTCTCCTATAAAACTGAATATAATGAATGCTTATAAAGAGAAGAATGCATGTACTCATCATCAAGAGGGACTTTTGTGTGAGTGCCCATGGGACCACAATATCAAGGGAGTGTAAGAGGCTCATTTCTTAAGCCTTGGGAGCCCATTTTTGAAAAGGGAGGCTGCTCTGTGCTCTCTAGGGAGGGCGAGGAATGTTACTTCATTCAGGTCCTGCCACTTATCTGGAGAGGTAGTGTCGGTTCTGTGAGCCTGTGCTTTCTTGTTTATGAAACGGGATTCAAGACACTTTCGTCAAACAGCCATCCCGAGGGGAAAATGAGAACACCTGCTGAAAGTATAAGGCATGTGGTGGGACTTTAGGGGCTCTTTAAAAGTTAATACTCAGCAGTAGGGGCTGGCTGAGCCTCAGGGCTAAGGCAGGCATTGTGGAAAGTCATTTCTCACTGTTTTTCCTAAAGAGAAGATAGAGATATTTATGAAGGAATCAAATGCTTCTCTGATATGCCTTGAGTTCAAAGTCTTAAGAACAGAAAGATGTCTAGTTTCTGGGGTGATTAGAAGCTCATAAGAGCTGCCCAACATCGTGCCTCTGAGCAGATCCTAATCCAGTTCCCCACGCTGGGAAGACATGTTTGTCTTTGCCTCACCTGGTGAGCTCAGTGAGAGATGGCACCAGGGCAGCAAGGTGTGGTGTTTGCCTAACTGCTGCTCCTGGACTGTTTGGTATGTTAATATATTAAGAGGAAAGTTCTGGATCCGACCCACAGTCACCAGTGCACGGGTCCTCAGATTATGCATCATCCAGCCATGTCACAGCAGGACTTCAGCCATCTGTGAGAGACAAAAATCCAAGAATTAATAGCATTTTTGGACACTTAATTGTCCAGCTTTTAATTCACTAATAACTATATATATATATATATATATATATATATATATATATTTGTTTGGCTTAAAACCCATACTGTCCATTGAAAGTGTTTCATTAACTCTATTGTGAAATAAGAAGGTAAGAAGAAAGGGAGGAAAATGAACATATAGGAAAATGCAAGGGTTAAATCTGAGATAAGATAGCTCCTTCATATTAACTTTTAAACTTGTTCAAACTTCATGGCATCAAGGATTTAAAGAAAATCCCTCTTAGGGCGCCTAATGCCCCTGCAGACACAGGTCTCCTTCTCTCTGTGTCTCTGTGTGTGTGTCTCTCTCCCTCTTCTCCTTCAGAATAAAGGCTCCAGAAAGAGTTTTCTGCATTCCCTGTTAGCATTCCTCCTTCCCACAGACCCCTTATCTCACTGCATTGTCGATTCTGCGCACACGGTTTCAATGAACATACTCTCACCAAGGTCACAAGCCACCTTTCTGTCACGAGGTCCAGATGTTTTGTACAAGTATTAACATATTATTACTTTTAGTGACCACCTGCAATAAGCATGCTTGCACAGACCGCTCCTGTCACTTAACAACAAATCTTTGGAATTTTTCCAGCCTCTGCAGAATGAGGCATTGGGTACAAATCCATGCATGTGCGCTACCACTGAGCTATACCCTCCAGCCCAAGGCTGTACTATTTGAATGACACGCCAGTTGCATATAAAATCTTTACTTCAGGCTTTCTTTTTAGTCAATCTGTTTTTAGATTCTTAAAAATATAGTGATTAAAGGTGAGTTTCATATCCTCCAAAGCTTGCATGATTGTAATTATTTCTGTTTGGAGTGCTGACTTATAGTCTCTTTCTGCTTCATGGTTGTTTAACATCTGTGCAGTTTTGTTTCCTCATCTTTCTTTTTTAACAGTGTTTTGGATGAAATTCCCTTCCTTATGTCCATCTGTATGATATTGGCTTTTTCACAAGATTCCTGGTTTAATGTCATTTTTTGTCAGTATATAGTAAAATCCAGATTTTGTATTTATTTTGTTTGTTTTGGTGATGAAGTGAACAGCTGTGAATGCTCTGATTTTGTAGTTCTCTTGTCTTGTAATATCCTTAACTTTCCCCTTTTGCTTATTTTCCCCATAATTACCCAAGTACCAAAGGATGCTTCTGCCTTCCTCTTTGCCTTTTTTCTTCCGTAAAAGTCATATGTTTGAAAGACTGCACTTTTAAATCACCCCTGTCCCTTCAAAGTCTCATATTTTGTAGTCCCTTCCTTGTAGCCCCGGCTCTCATATTCCAGGACACCTTTTTGCTATTTTTAGATTTATTCTGTACTAAATCTTTCTGCTGTAGTTTTATATCACTTTTAAGCCCCTCTTCATCTTCCTTCCTCTGTATCTCTTGCAGCTTTTCTTGGTCTGTCTTTTTGCTTGCCACAAAGCCTAGTAATGGAGTGTGACAAATCTAGTGTGGGAGTTTCATGATTTTCTTTTTTTACACACAATTATTCTGAGTTTTTGGCATTCTCCATTTTAAAGTAATGATGAGGGTGTGGCTTTTATCTAATTTACATTTTCCTTCTTATTGGTTTGTATCCTCTTGGGAGAAGATATTGGGAGGAAGGCAGATAGGTGGTCAACATTGTATTCTGCTAACTTGCCTCTGATTTCTAAGGGCATTATCTTATGTAAATGTGTGTATATATACACATATAGTTAAATATACACACAAGTCTATTTTCATTCTATTCCTATAGTAGATGTCAATTGAGGTGGCTGTATGATTCACCATATCTTTTTCAATAAATATTTTGTCCATAGCTAACCTTGTGAGCAAACAAGACACTGTAGATGTCTTCTCAGGATTTCTAAATATTCTTCACCCCAAAGCAGGTTTATGAAGATGGACCAAAAACCCACAGCCACACTGCTAGAACTTGCTGCAAAGAGTCTGCTGAGTAATGAGCCTGCAGCTATCCATGTGCTGAACGAAATCCCAAGAGACCTCTTTGTTCCCTTGTTCAACGCTGCCTTCTTGGGTAGGCATAAGCAGATGCTAAAGGCAATGGTGAGGATTTGGCCTTTTTGCTGTCTCCATATTGGGTCACTGAATGCTCGAGAATCATACTATGAAATCGTGGAAGCCATGATTGATGGTCTGCAGATCCTCCCAGCCCAGAACTCTTCCTCTTGGTAAGACTATGACCACTAGAGACATAGTGAATCAGCAGGAGGGTATGCTGTAGCCTGGGGCAGGGGAATACCTAACAGTCTCCCAAAAGTAGCCAAAGGTGAATGCTGCAGATCTTTGCGGAACTCTCAGTCCAAAAGTTGGGGTCACCTTTGGGACTTCAGTGTCTTATGGAGTTGATTACAAAATAGAGGTGAGTGAGGATACAATGGATTTATTTGCCTCATGGGTGTGATTATATATAAAAAGGATGTGGGCACTGAGATAGGGAAAGATGGGAGGGAAAGAGTCTGGGGAGGGGGAGGGTATAGCTCAGTTGTAGAGCATGTGCTTAGCATGCACGAGGGCCTAGGTGCAATTCCCAGTACCTCCATTTAAAAAAGTATGGGGAAAAGAATGAAAGATGCTGAAATTGTGTGGAAAGTGTGGGAAGGACTTCTTGGTGAATGGTACATGAAGTGGAAACCAAGTCAAAGTGTTCTGTCCTTGCTTTCCATCATTGACCTCGCTGGGTTGTATTAAAATTGACTAACTCTTATATATTCTGTCTCCTCCTTTCCTTACAGGCGGCCAAAACTGAGGATCTTAGATTTAAGATACGACTTGGACTGTGGGACAACATGCTCTGAGATCAGGACCACATTCCCTTTCTGTCTTCAGTCATGCATTTACTCTCAGCACTCTATCCTTAAAATAGAAGAAGCTCAGAATAATGTCAGGTGCCTTGGGATTGGTAATTCAGCATCTAAGCCTCACTTAGCTCAGGAACCGATGGAATTAATAGTAGATATTTCCCTCAATGGTACCTTGAGAACAGAGCAGTTTCTTTCTTTACTTCTTAGTAAAGTTGAGCAGAGCTCGGGGTCCCTGCACCTCTGCTGCAGAGATTTGCAAATTGATACAGTATCTGCCCATAAAACTATCCTGCAGTTTCTGGATCTGGGATGCATTGAACACCTGGAAATTGATCAGACTTATCTGAATGAAGTTACCACTCTTTTGACTCAGGTGAACCACCTTAGTGGCCTCAGTCTTTCTAACATCCCCTTTAAATCTTATAAGGGAAGAAATTTCAGATCTTTCCTCATCTGGCTTGGGCGGCTGGACACCCTCCAGGAGCTCAGCTTGTCTTACTTCTGCCTCACAAATCAACTGTACAAACTGCTCAGGTGAGGGATGGGGAGGAACCTGGGTTCCCTGAGCACCTCGTTGTTAAGACAAAAGAGGCCATGCTTGGATATTCCTAAGCTCTTTGTAACCTATTTCTCCTTTCACCTCAGCACAGGCATGGCTTGGAGTTTGACACTAGCCAGGGGAGGGGGAGGTACCTTATAGTGAGAAGACAAGATTAGAAAGGAACTGTGATCATTAATTCATTCATTCAGTGACCACATGCAGACACTAGATAAGTTCGTAAATATATTGGTGAAAAAACTCAGTTCTTCTCCTATTGGAGTTTACAGCTCTCTAGAGAGGAAGGGGAGACATTCAGATGGAGAAACATTTTAAGCTATAGCACTAATACAGATGCCCATGGATGGGCCACAATAGTTAACATTGCCAGATAAGTTTGCTCCAGCATTCTTCCCAAGGCTTAGACCCTGAATGGAGAACATGTCATCTGGGAACTACTCAAGGAAAACCTTCACTTGGCTGCTTTCCCAGACCCATCCTCACCAAATAAGTGAACCAGATCCAACACTGATAACGTCGAATATACTAAGTGCAAACAATTTTTTCACTTAATCTTCCCTGCAACCCTGAATAATAATTACTGTTGTGCACATTTTCAAGATTAAAACCCTGTGTCTAAGAGTGAAAAAGTAAGATTTTCGGGGTCACAAATCTATAAATGTAAAGTCTGATCCCCACACCCCCATTGTTAACTACTGTTGCAAAATATATACACATTAGTTTATTTTAGAGCCTTAGATACCTATAATTCAGGGCTCTTTGCCTTCATTCTTCTAAAATAACCTTTCTTTTTTCTCTCTATAGAGTCCTGCCACCTTGGATGGATACATTGTATCTATCTTTCTGTGGCCTTTCCAACAGAGATGTCATTGTCCTGTCCCAGAGCTCTCAGGCCACCCATCTAAGGGTATTGAATCTCAGTAACAACCAGATATTCTCAGAAGTTGATGAGCCCTTCCTGACTCTGTTGGAGAAGGTCTCAGACACTCTGGAACATCTGGAGGTAAATAATTGCTTCATTACTGATTCAACTCTCTCTGCTATCCTCCCAGCCCTAAGTCTCTGTTCCAAGCTCTATTTCCTTAGCTTTGCCTTCAACCCCATTACGATGCCTGCACTCAAAAGCCTTCTGCAGCACTTGGCACCCTTGAGGAGGCTGAAGCATGTGATTTATCCTGTCCCTGTCCATTGCTACGATGAATGGAATTTTCTTGAGACTTTGGACCGGCGCAAACTTGCTGAAGCTCAGGCCCAGGTGAACGTGATGCTGAAGGAAGTACAGCGGGAGGATATGAAATGGACCTCTTGTTGTGATTGATTTCCACACAAGGTGTACAAGGTGTTGTTTCAACACTGACATGTGGCCATTTAAGCATTCATTGTTATGCCTGAAGCCCGAATTTGTAGAGACACATAGATAAAGTTCTACTGTTCCAGGAAACTGGAGTTAGGAACACTGGATATGTAACTGACCTCTATAAAAGAGGAACTTTAAAAAGGAAATAGAGAGGTTTGAAAGGTCCTCTGGATGTCTTGCCCACTGCTGTCTACATCTTCTGGTTACTAACCACAGTGTTAAGTATGTGAAATAAGCTAACCCAGTCATGACACGTCATTTCATTCTCCACACTGACTGGCCCATTTATCCATTTATGGGCACTTGACACAAGTCAGATCAGTTGAAACTCTAGATGTGGTAGTTGTTGAAGCCAATATGTTTACCATGCAAACTTGTATTTCTGATTGCCTCAGGTTGCTTCAAAGAAACCATGTGCAAGCAAAGGAAACACACTATGTCCACTATCTACTGGTACCTTCATCAACATGTTGCTGCCTGGTTTCCCAGGTCTTAGACCCCTGGCTCAGTCTTTCCTTATTCTACATGCATTCATCAAGCATCTGTTATGATTTAGGCACTGTTCCAGATGCTAAGAAAAAGTCCCTGATCTCAGTCAGAGTGTAAGATGTTTCTGTGGTTTATCATTTTCTCCACTCTTTCCTGGAGCATTTGAAAAATTATTTATCCCCCCATAGCCCAATTTTCCCCCACTCTTTCCCTCACATACTCCTCTTAAGCCATATTGACCTCTTCATGCTATTGGATAACTGCTTAGTCCTCAGGTCATGGCTTAAATGTTACCTCCTCAGATAGGTTTTCTCTTATTTCCCTATTAAAGTAGGTTTATTCTACCATTGCTCTCTCTTAATGTACCAGGTACATTACCTTCATGGTACACATTATTCCACATGCATTTGCTCCCTCTTCTCTTCCATTAGAATTGCATTGTTGAGTATGGTACACACTAACCATCTGTGGCTACTGAGCTCTAGAAATTTGACTACTTTCCAAAGTGATGTACTCTGAATGTTAAATGCACACTGTATAACCAAGAGTTAGTAAGAAACAAAGGATGTAGAATAACTAATTGATAATTTACTTGTACTGCTTATGTAATGTAATAACATGCTGCATATCCAAGACAGTAAAGGAAAAAGAATGTCAATTAAGCTGTTTATATTGTTAAAGTTGAAATGATAGCATTGTATTTCAAAGATTTAGTAAGAAAATATGTTAAAATAATTACCTGATTATATGTTTACATGTCAAAGTGGTAAACCTTTGCATTTTAAAACTTATTGAGAAAAATAATGTAAAGTTAATAGATTGTTCCTCTTGTTTACATGTTGAAATAGTAAAATAGAAAATGTCAGTGATTTGGTACAAGAAAAGAATGGAAATGTCAGTAGTTTGTGTATAGTGTTTCCTTGTTGAAATGAAAGCAGATTGCATTTTAAAGACTTAGTAAGAAAGAAGAATGTAAAGGTAATTAATGATGTTTATATCATTTCCATGTTGAAATCATAACATACACATTTCAAAGACATAGTAAAAGTTTTAAAAATTGTTTTTCTTATTACTTAGGGGTTTAAATGATAAACTGCATTTCAAAGACTTAGAGAAAATGTAACAATCAATAATTAATAAAAATAGTTAATAATTTTTTTATGATTTCCATTTTACTCCTGCATTTCTGACTTAGAAAGAAAAACATGTTAAGGTAACTAATAAGTTAATTGTATATAGTGTTTCTTTGTTGATATGATAACACATGGCATTTCAAAGACATCATAAGAAAATCAGAGTGCCTCAAGGCCACCATTACCCTGATACCAAAACCAGACAAAACACTACCAAAAAAAGAAAATTACAGGCCAATATCTTTGATGAACATAAATGCAGAAATCCTCAATGAAACACTACCAAAGCAAATGCAGCAATACATAAAAGGGTCATAAACCATGATCAAGTTCCATTTATTCCAGGGTCACAAGAATGGTTCATTATTTACAACTCAAATCAATGTGACACACCACATTAACAAAAGGAAAGATAGAAATCCCATGACTATCTTAATAGACACAGGAGAAGCATTTGATACAATTCAACATCCATTCATGATGAAAACTCATTGAAGGGCGTAAAGAGGGAACATGTCTCGGCATAGTGAAGGCCACTTACCAACACTCATGGCCAACATACTCAGAGGTGAAAAGTTAAAAGCCTTCCTGCAGAATTCAGGAATAAGAAAAGGATGCCCAGTCTCACAACTCCCATTTAATATTATATTGGGTATCCTAGACACAGCAATCAGATGGAATAAGAAATAAAACATACCCAAGTTGGAAGGGAAGAGATAAAACTGTCACTCTGCAGATGACATGATACTTTGTATAGAAAACCATAAAGCCTCCACCCAAAAACTTAAAACTGATGAATGAATTCAGCAAAATTTCAGGACACTAGATTAATATGCAGAAATCTGTTGCATTTCTATACACCAATAATGAAATATCACAAACACAATGTTAAAAAGGAAATCCTATTAAAATCCCATCAAAAAGAATAAGATACCTAGGAATAAACTTAACTAAGGAGGGAGGCAGAGGCCAAGATGGCAGAGTAGAAGGACGCTCGTAGCTCACCCTCTCCCATAAATACACCAAGACTCACATCCACAGAACCACTCAGCCAACCAGAGCACCTGTGGAACTCCAACAGAACATCGTCCTCTTCAAAAGACAGAGATGCCAAAAATCTGGTAGGAGAAAAGGAAAAAAGAAGAAAAGGCAAAACAGACCGGGACGGGTTCCGCAGGGAGGGAGCGGCAAAGGAGGACTGGTGCACGTTCACGGGGTCTCCCCCTCCAACTGAGAGGCCAGCGGGATGGAGGGGGAGCCTCCGAGGCTCGGATCTGTACAGAGCAGCCCTTGACTGACAAAACTAAGTTAAACAGGCACAGAGGGTCCCCGCAACACCCAGCCTGAGATGCAGCCCAGCAGCTGGGGGCAGGGCCAGGCTTCCCGAGATTGGAGGAGGACCAGGACAGCTGCACTGAGGCAGCCCGGGGGGACTGCAGGGGGCTGCGTGCTGTGGCTGTGGGTGCACAGGGCAGAACAACCCAGGCCATCCATAAAACAACATGGCTGATGTGCCCTGGGGGGAAGGGTGCATACCCCCATCTCTGAAAACCCGTGGAAAGTTTTCGGGTGAAGAGAGGTGGGGCTCAAGCACAGCCGCCATATCCTCCGGCGCTTAGCACCCAGGTGGGGGCGGAGGCGAAAACTGCATCCGCACCTAAGGACTAAGCAGCCTCAAGGGCCAGACGGAGACTTGTCTACAGCCCGAGGCAGATAGGATCCTTCCGTACTGGTCCCTCAGAGAACTTGCTCTGCCAAGACAAACAAGGAGCTGGATTTTGGCTCGGAGCAGGGACAGGGCTGTTCCTTGGTCTTCCCTGAGCCGGCCTGTGGAGCGCCAACCCGAGGCGGAGCACACAGTGGCAGAAAGCACCAGAGCGACTGGTGCTGGGAGAGGGCGGGCGGCCCCCTGCCTTCCTGGCAGGAACGCAGCCCCTGACCGTGGTGATGGGAGGGGGCGCGACCCCCCCTCCCACCTGCCAGTCTGCAACATCTGACTGCGGCATCCGGAGGCACAGTGACCCGCCCGCCCACAACAAAGGAGAGCTGCACCTGATCCAGTGTTGGGTAGAGGTGCGATCTGCTTGCTGACAGGCACTGGGAGCAGCACAGACGAGGGCGCCAATGGAGAGCCTCTGGAAACAGCAAGCTGAGCTTCCAAAACAGGACGAAGATAGAAAGACTTCACATTAAAAGCACACAGTCTCCAGGAGAACACCGACCGCCCCTCCCCCCTTTTTTTAAAATCTGTTTTTACCTCTTCTATTTTCTATTACACTTTTAATTTTTACTTCTTAAACAATTATATATATCCCCAGTTTTAATCCCTTTTAAATTGTTAAAAATTATTTTATTACTATTATTTTTTAAAATTCTGCTTCAACTTGCTCTTCTATTATTCATTGTACACTATTTTCAAACCTTTTTTCTCCCTTCTTTTAAAATTCTTTCTCTCTCTCTCTCTTTTTTTTTCTTTTCTAAGTCTTATTCCTACATAGGCATTAGATAGATAAACTCCTTAAGGACCACTATCATAACTGATACTCCATAAACCACAGTGCCAGAGAGGTATGAGCAAGATGAAGAAGCAGAGAAACCATTCCTAATTAAAAGAACAAGAGAAATCCCCTGAAAGAACGATCAATGAAATAGACATTGATAGCCTAGTAGATCAAGATTTCAAAAAAGGATGATCAAAGTACTGAAGGAACTAAAAGAGATAGTGTTTAGAGGTATAAAATACATCAAAAATGAAATTGAAGCTATAAAGAAGAGCCAAGTAGAACTGGTAAACTCATTGGCTGAGATGAGGAATGATCTAAAGGCTGTGCAAAGCAGACTAGATAATGCAGAGGAACAAATTAGTGACCTAGAAGACAGGACAATAGAAAGCAGACAATCAGAAAAGCTACAAGATAAACAAATAAAAACAAACTAAAATAGCATAAGGGACCTATGGGATAATAAAAAACATGCCAATCTTCCATAATAGGGGTCCTAGAAGGGGAAGGAAGATCAAAGGGGATTGAAAAGGTTTTTGAAGAAATCATGACTGAAAACTTCCCAAACTTAAAGAAGGAATCAGATATCCAAGTACAGGAAGCTCAGAGGGTCCCAAATAGGAAGAACCCAAATAGACCCACACCAAGACATATCATAATCACAATGGCCAGAGTCAAGGATAAAGAAATGATACTAAAGGCAGCAAGAGAAAGCAAGGAGTGAGTTACAAGGGAACCCCCATAAGGCTCTCAGCTGATTTCTCTACACAAACACTACAGGCCAGAAGGGAGTGGCAAGATATATTCAAAGTCCTGAATGAAAACAAAGATGCAGCCTAGGATGCTTTATCCAGCAAGGCTATCCTTTAGAATAGAAGGAGACATAAAAATTTCACAGACAAGAAAAAGCTACAAGAGTTTAGCAACACTAAACCCATGCTAAAAGAAACATTGAAAGGTCTACTCTAAATAGAAAAGCAGCAGGATGCTACAGAAATCAGAAACTCACAAGTGGAAAGGTGATAACTCATGAATTACAAATAAAACAAACACAAAAGTATAAAAGAAGACATACAAATCAATGAGAGTGGGAGAGGGAGACAGGAAAATATAGAATTTTTTTCTTTCTTTTTTAAATTTTTTGTTCTCGGTAGGATGGGTTTGAGATCATGTTACTATCAGTTTAATAAAAACAGTTATAGTAATGGGCTAATAGACTTACAAAAAAAGGTAACCACAAGCCAAAAACTTACAAGGGAGTCACAAAAACTAAATAAAATCCATGATAATACAAAGGAAAATTACCAAACCACAAAAGAAACAAAGAAGAAGTACCAAATCAACTGCAGATAAGTTCAAAATGGCAATAAACACACATCTATCATTAATTACTGCAAATGTTAATGGACTAAATGCTCCAGTCAAAAGACATAGAGCGGCAGGCTGGATAATAAAGCAAGAACCTTCAATATGCTGCATACAAGAGTCCCACTTTAGGGAGAAGGACACATATAAATTAAGAGTGAAAGGATGGAAAAGGATATTCCATGCAAATGGAAAAGCCAAAAAAACAGGTGTTGCAGTACTGATTTCAGACAAAATAGACTTTAAAACAAAGGCCATAAAAAAGATAAAGAAGGACATTTTATAATGATTAAAGGAGTACTACAAGATGAGGATATTACACTCGTTAATATATACGCACCCCATATAGGAGCACCTAAGTACATAAAACAATTACTAACAGAGATAAAGGGGGATATTGATGGGAATACAATCACTGTCAGGGATTTTACCACCGCATTAACATCACTAGACAGTCCTTCCAGACAAAAAATAAATAAGGCAACAGAGAAATTAAATGATACAATAGAAAAATTAGATTTGGTGGATATTTTCAGAGGATTACACCCCCCAAAAATAGGATATACATTCTTTTCAAGTGCACATGGAACATTTTCCAGGATCGATCATGTACTTGGGCACAAAAGAAACCTCAACAATTTTAAGAAGACAGAAATTATCTCAAGCATCTTTACTGGCCACAATGCCATGAAACTAGAAATCAACAACAGAGAAACAAAGGAGACAAAAAGGAAAGCATGGAGATTAAACAATACGTTATTAAAAAACCAATGGGTCAATGAGGAAATCAAAGCTGAAATTAAAAAATACTTTGAGACAAATGACAATGAAAGCACAACCACACAAAATTTAAGGGACACAGCAAAGGCAGTGCTAAGAGGGAAGTTTATAGTGATACAGGCCTTCCTCAAAAAAGAACAATCTCAAATAAACAATTTAACACACGAGCTGAATGAACTAGAAAAAGAAGAACAAAAAACCCCAAAAGGCAGCAGAAGGAAGGAAATTATAAAGATTAGGGAGGAAATAAATTAAATACAGATTAAAAAGACCATAGGAAAAATCAATGCAACCAAAATCTGGTTTTTTGAAAAAGTAAATAAAATTGACAAACTTCTGGCCAAACTCACAAAGAAGAAAAAAGAGAGAGCACAAATTAGCAAAATAAGAAAGGAAAATGGAGAAATTACAACAAATAAAATAGAAATATAGAATATCATATGAGACTATTATGAAAAACTATATGGAACCAAACTGGATAACCTAGAGGAGATGGACAAGTTTCTGGAAATATACTGTCCACCAAGAGTGAATCAAGACGATACTGACCACTTGAACAAACTGATCACTAGAAATGAAATCGAAATAGCAATAAAAACCTCCCTACAAATAAAAGTCCAGGACCAGATGGCTTCACCAGGGAATGCTACCAAACATACAAAGAAGAACTCTTCCAGAAGATTGAAAAGGAGGGAATACTCCCAAACTCATTCTATGAAGCCACAATCACCCTGATACCAAAACCAGGCAAAGACACCACCAAAAAAGAGAATTTTAGGCCAATATCACTGATGAACATAGACGCCAAAAATCTCACCAAAATATCAGCAAATAGAATCCAACAACACGTAAAAAAGATTATACATCATGACCAAGTGGGGTTCATCCCAGGGACACAAGGGTGGTTCAACATACGCAAATCAATCAATGTAATACATCACATCAACAAGAGGAAGGACAAAAACCACATGATCATCTCAATCGATGCAGAAAAAGCATTTGATAAAATTCAACACCCATTTATGATAAAAACTCTCACCAAAGTGGGTAAAGAGGGAACACATCTCAACATAATAAAAGCTATATATGACAAACCTACAGCCAGCATAGTACTCAACGGTGAAAAACTCAAAAGCTTTGCACTAAAATCTGCGCCAAGACAAGGATGCCCACTGTCACCATTCCTATTCAACATAGTCTTGAAAGTCCTAACCACAGCAATCAGGCAACAGAGAGAAATAAAAGGGATCCAAATTGGAAAAGAAGAGGTAAAAGTATCACTATATGCTGATGACATGTTGTTATATGTAGAAAACCCTAAAAGGTCCACACAAAAACTACTAGAGCTGACTGGAGAATTCAGCAAGGTAGCAGGTTACAAGATTAACGTTCAAAAATCAGTTGCATTTCTTTACACTAATGATGTATCAACAGAAAAAGAAAGTCCCCTTTAAAACAGCACCCAAAGTAATAAAATACCTAGGAATAAATCTAACCAAGGAGTGAAAGAATTATACACAGAAAACTATAAACCATTGAAGGAGAAAATTAAAGAAGACTTTAAAAAATGGAAAGATATCCCATGCTCCTGGATTGGAAGAATCAATATTGTTAAAATGGTCACATTGCCCAAGGCAATCTACAGGTTTAAAGCAATCCCTATCAAATTACCCAGGACGTATTTCACAGAACTAGAACAAATCATAATAAAATTTATATGGAACCACAAAAGACCTAAAATTGCCAAAGCATTACTGAAGAAAAAGAAAGAGGCTGGAGGAATCACTCTCCCTGACTTCAGACAATACTATAGAGCTACAGTCATCAAGACAGCATGCTATTGGTACAAAAACACACATATAGACCAATGGAACAGAACAGAGAGCCCGGACATGAATCCACAAACTTCTGGTCAACTCATCTTTGACAAAGGAGGCAAGAATATACAATGGAATAAAGACAGTCTCTTCAGCAAATGGTGTTGGGAAAACTGGACAGCACCATGTAAAGCAATGAAGCTAGAACACTCCCTTACACCATACACAAAAATAAACTCTAAATGGATCAAAGACTTAAACATAAGACAAGATACAATAAACCTCCTAGAGGAAAACATAGGCAAAACATTATCTGACATACATCTCAAAAATGTTCTCCTAGAACAGTCTACCCAAGCAATAGAAATAAAAGCAAGAATAAACAAATGGGACCTAATGAAACTTACAAGCTTCTGCACAGCAAAGGAAACCATAGGTAAAACAAAAAGACAACCTACAGAATGGGAAAAAGTTTTTGCAAGTGAAACCGACAAAGGTTTGATCTCCAGAATATATAAGCAGCCCATATGACTTAATAAGAAAAAAATAAACAACCCAATCCAAAAATGGGCAGAAGACCTAAACAAGCAATTCTCCATGGAAGAAATACAAATGATCAATAGGCACATGAAAAAATGATCAATATCACTAACTATCAGAGAAATGCAAATCAAAACTACAATGAGGTATCACCTCACACCAGTCAGAATGGCCATCATTCAAAAATCCACAAATAACAAATGCTGGAAAGGCTGTGGAAAAAGGGGAATCCTCCTTCACTGCTGGTGGGAATGCAGTTTGGTGCAACCACCGTGGAAAACAGTATGGTGATTCCTCAAAAGACTAGGAATAGACTTACCATATTACCCAGGAATCCCGCTCCTGGGCATATATTCAGAAGGAATCCTACTTCAAAATGACACCTGCACCCCAATGTTCATAGCAGCACTATTTACAATAGTCAAGACATGGAAACAGCCTAAATGTCCATCGACAGGTGACGGATAAAGAAGCGGTGGTATATTTATACAATGGAATACTACTCAACCATAAAAACCGACAACATAATGCCATTTGCAGCAACATGGATGCTCCTGGAGAATGTCATTCTAAGTGAAGTAAGCCAGAAAGAGAAAGAAAAATACCATATGAGATTGCTAGTATTGGACTCTAAAAAAAAAAACAAAGCATAAATACAAAACAGAAATAGACTCACAGACATAGAATACAAACTTGTGGTTGCCAAGATGGCGGTAGGTGGGAAGAGACAGACTGGGATATCAAAATTGTAGAAATAGATAAATAAAATTATACTGTATAGCACAGGGAAATATACACAAGATCTTATGGTAGCTCACAGAGAAAAAAATGTGACAATGAATATATATATGTTCATGTATAACTGAAAAATTGTGCTCTATACTGGATTTGACACAACACTGTAAAATGATTATAAATCAATAAAAATGTTTAAAAAAAACTTAACCAAGGAGGTGAAAGACATATACACTGAAAACTATAAAACATTTATGAAGGAAACTGAAAATGATATTCATAAACAGAAAGATAGCCCATGCTCTTAGATTGGAGTAATTAACATTATTAAAATGTTCATACTACCCAAAGCAATCTCCAGATTCAATACAATCCATATCAAAATACCCATGACATTTTTCACAAAACTAGAACCCACAATTTTATAATTCATGTGGAATCACAAAAGACCCAAAATTGCCAAAGTAATGTTGAGAAAAAAGAACAAAGCTGGAAGTATCACCCTTCCAGACCTCAGATTATACTACAAAGATACAGTAATCAAAACAGCGTAGTACTGGCACGAAAACAGACACAGATCAATGGAACAGATTAGAGAGCCCGAAATAAACCCATGCACCTATGATCAATTAATCTCTAACAAAGAAGGCAAGAATACATAATGGAGAAAAGATAGTCTCTTCAAGAAGTGGTGCTGGGAAAAATGGACAGCTACATGTAAAACAATGAGATTAAAACTTTCCTTCACACCGTATACAAAAATTAACTCAAAATGGTTTGAAGACCTAAATGTAAGACCTGAAACCATAAAACTCCTGGAAGAGAACATAGGCAGAACACTCTTGGACATAAATTGTACCGGTATTCACTTGGATCAGTCTCCTAAGGAGAAGAAATAAAAGCAAAAATAGTCAAATAGAACCTAATTAAACTTAAAAGTTTTTGGACAGCAAAGGAAACCATCAAGGAAATGAAAAGACAACTGATGGATCGGGATAAAGTATTTTCAAATGATGTTACTGACAAATGGTAATATCCAAAATATACAAAGAGCTCATACAGTTCAATAGTGAAAAAATACATCAAGCAAAAATAAGCAGAAGACCTGAATAGACATTTTTCCAAAGAAGATATACAAATGGCCAACAGGCACATGAAAATATGCTCAACATTGTTAATTATTAGAGAAATGCCAATCAAAACAACGAGTTATTTCACACTGGTAAGAATGATTATCATCAAAATGTCTACAAATAACAAATGCTGGAGAGGATATGGAGATAAGGGAACAATTGTACACTGTTGGTGGGAATGTAAATTGGTGTAGCCACTATGGAAAACAGTATGGAGGTTCCTCAAAAGAGCTACCATATTACTCAGCAATTCCACTTCTGGATGTATATCCAGAAAAATAATGAAAATATTTACAACTGATTCAAAAAGATACATGCATCCCAAGGTTCATAGCAGCCCAGCACTATTTATAATAGCAAAGATATGGAGGCAACCCAAGCACCCATCAAAAGACAAATGGGTCAAGAAAATGTGGCATATATACACAATAGGATATTACTCTTTTCATAAAAAAGTGTGAAATTCTGCTACTTGCTGCAGCGTGGATGGACTTAGACAATATTACTGCTTACTGAAATAAATCAGATAAAGATAACTACTGTATGATATCATTTATATGTGGAATGTAAAAATAATACAAATGAGTGTGTATGCAAAACAGAAACAGACTCTCAGATATAGAAAACAAATTTGTAGTTACCAAAGGGGAGAGGGAAGGTGGGAAGGACAAATTAGAGGTATGGGATTAAGAGATACAAACTACTATGTATAAAATAGGTAAGCAACAGGATATACTGCATAGCACAGGGGATTATAGCCATTATCTTGTAATCACTTATAATAGAGTATAACCTTCAAAAATACTGAATCACTATGCTATACACCTGAAACTAATATAATATTGTAAATCAACTATACTTCAATAAAAACGCTATGAAAAATTATTTAATAATTTGTTCATAATTCTTACATATTGAAATAATGCACTGCATTTCAAAGACCTTCCCCAAAACACCTAAAAGTAAGTAACCATTAATGTATATTGTTTCCATGTTGAAATTAAATATTTTTAACTTTTAAATGAAATAATTATTTAAAAGTAAATTCACTTTTTTGAGGAACTTTTTTGGGTTTTCCTTGTTTTGATGTGGTTTATACTATGTTCTATTGGACAACACAGCACTAGACCATGCAGGCAGAGGCTATTTCTGTTTTATTTATGCATTAATCGTGCCTTCTCATGTTCTGTATTTTCTGATGTTTTGACATCTGGGGCCTTGCTGTCACTGGAGAGACTGCCCCTCCCAAGGCTAGCTAATTCCTAGAGATAGCAGACTATTGCCTGTGAGCCTGTGAGCATGCTTTCCTTATGCAAAACAACCAGTACAGAGCTCTACCCCCACAAGAATCACCTTGTTTATGGGCTCTCACAGGGCTGTTACACTCTGGGCCATTATCCCTTTAGCCTAGTTACCCCATGTATAAATATCAAACAACTAGAGAAAAATTCTACCTCTCAGTGCCCAGGGAAAATACCCAAATTAGCTCATCTTGAACTTGTTTAACCTACCTTGCCATGCCTTCCCTTAGAAACCACAGTAAAGGGGACAATCTCTAGACCACTAAGCAAAGGGATGAATAAAAATTTTATTGGTGTGGTGTTAACAATGTGAATAACATGATTAGAAATTCCTTTTGAAGTCTGGTGGTTTCCAATTCTTTGTTCTCAGAAGACTGAAAGAATGACCTAAATGACTTGTCAGATAGGGAATCACTGAATATTATTTTGGAGGATAACAAGACATTCAAATAATTTACTGCTGTTTCTATGGGGAAAAAAATCCTCTACTACTTTGTTTGGGTCACAAACGCAGACTAGAGAAGTTCAGAGATTCATTTTGTTTCCTGCAGGAGACCAAATGCCTTAGAACTCCATTATTTATTTATTTATTTAGTTAGTTAGTTAGTTAGTTAGTTAGTTAGCTAGTTAATCTATTTATCTACCTGTATGTCTTCCAGTTTTATGGAGATATAATTGACACACAGCACTGTATAAGTTGAAGGTGTACAGCATAATGATTTGACCTAATACATCATGAAATGGTCACCACAAAAAAAATTTAGTGAACTTCCATCACCTCATATAGATTCAACATTAAGAAATAGAAAAGAAGTATTTTTTGTGTGTGTTGAAAACTCGCAAGATTTACCTTCTTAACAGCTTTCATATATCACACACATGTGGTATGAAACACATACAGTGGTCTTAAGCATTTTTATCATGTTGTATATTACATCTCGAGTACTTATGTATAACTGGAAGTTTGTATCTTCTGATTAACTTTGTCTAATTCCCCCTCCTCTCATCTCCCATCTCTTGTAACCACAAATCTGATTTCCTTTTCTATGAGCTTGTTTGTTTCCTAGTTTGTTTTGAAGTGCAATGGATCCACAACACTATATTAGTTCCTGGTACTTAACATAGTGATTCTGTATTTCTATACCTTTCACAATGATCATCATAAGTCTAATTGTCACCTAGTTACACGAGACACACCGACCTGTACAAATACTGTCTTCTCTTACCATTCTTCACTCCAAACCTTATGACATCATTCCATAGGCCTAGAACCACAGATTCTTGTCTTTTCTAAATTCCTCAACTTTAACCACAGTGGAAACTTTGGTCTGCTGCATTTTCCTCAGCTCATTTATGTAGCCAGACCACACTGCAGGGACCTAGTGAAATAACACCAACATAGATAGAGCATTGCTTGCCTAAGCCAGCAAACCAGAATGATCAGATCAAACTTACCCTGGACATACTGACAAAGCTGCAGTTTCCCAAACAAATCAGAAAAAGAAGTGTTTGTGGAAGTGCAATTAAAATAACCCTGCAGTATATATTCTTCTACTCCTTTCTGTGTGCTTTCTGGGGAACACAGACAGCATATATACTGTAAAACCTGATCAATTCAGATTCCACTCATTTGTAACTGTTGTAAATCAGACAAGGGGACAAGTAAAATGATTAAACATTAGGATAGTTTCCTTTTCAGTGTTTATTTATAAGAAGGAAATGTTTTCATCTAACATCAAGCAATTTATACAACACTCTCATATACACATTTCACATATTAGAGATAGGTTTATATTTATACATAAACCTCAAATGGAGTTCATTAAATGGACTTCTCTTTGACTGGCTCTAATTACTCATAGTATTTGAAATTATTTACCTGGCATTTCAAAAAGACTTCTCACGATTTCAGCTTTTTAGTACCTGAGGCTTGTTTGCCACATTTTTTGAATCAGGGAGGCTGAACCCCATATTTCTTTCCATTGAGGAGTCAGGCAAGTGACCAGAACACAGAGCCTGGAGCCAGATGACCTGTGGGCAACTCTTGGTTTGCCACCTACATTATCTGTGACCTCTTAGCCAACTGATTGATTTAATACCGCTATACTTCAATCTTCTCACTGTAAAGTTCTGTAACAATACCTAACCTATACAGTTACCTCTCTAGGTGAGTTATCCTTTTAAAGTGCGTGGCAAGTAGTAATCACTACACACTTGTTCTTCCCAAATTAACAACTAAAACTCATTAGATTTGCTTTAATTTCCTTTAGACCTACATGAAGTCAACAGTGCTGGCCTGTACCCACTAGTTAGGCTCTTACAGTAGTTTCTACAGTATGCCCAGGATTGTGGGTTTTGGGGGGACTTATTTAATCATTATGTATTAATTTGTTATGTATTTAATTTCATGTGTTATCTAGAGAAAAATGAAATAACATTAACACATTAAAGAGGGATGGGAGTAGATAAAGCCCAATCTGTGTGCTATAGAAGGCCACCTGGAGCCACTAACGTCATGTGGAGTGTGGAGGGGACCAGGAATGTGGGCAAACTCAGATCACTAGTTCTCCTGAAGATAAAGTTCTCCTGAAACAAGCAGATCAAAGAGAACCCTCATATCTTTGGCCCCTACTCTCTGGAAGCTGACCCAGTCCTCCCAGGCACTGGAGCATTGTGGGTTCCAAAGGCTGCAGGCCTTGTGGGTGCTGCGGGCCATGTGGGTGCTGCCATCAAGTGGACAATGGTTATGTGGCAGGCCCAGACCTACTTGTCCTGTCAGTACCATGGACTCCTCAAGCCAAAGGTTATGTGGCCCTGTTGCTGCTATGATCATGAGGTAGATCCAGCTCTTCAAGTCACTAGAGTACTGTGGGCTCCTAAACCCTTCCTGTCACGTGGATCCTTCTCTTATGTGACCCCTAGTAGCTACCAGCATGTGGAAGCTTCAGCCCTTGATGTCACATTGGTGATCTACTACTTAGGTCATGGATGCTATGGTCTGGTACCCCTCTCTCCAGGGTACATGACCAGTTCAGCCGTCTCTGTCATGTGAAGGTTGTGGGCAACGAAACTGTAGATCCACATAGAGGCAAAAACGTGGCTCCCACCACACGTGGCAGACAAAGCCCTAGCAATCACGTCAGCACAGCAGCTTCTCTATCGCTATTGGTCAAGTGGCTCCTACGGCCACGTGCCAGGATGTGGTCACGTGAGACTCGGGTCTCTCAGACACGTGAAGATCGAGGTCTCCTAAACTCAGTGGTTCCCGAGGTGATGGGACCGCCTATGGCCGTGCACTAGGGTGCGTCCCTTGAGTGTGGACGTGTAAGGAGAGTCTACTGAGCTATAGCCCGGCTTGGCTTTCAGCGGAGTCAGACGTATAGGTGCAGAAGACCGTTAGACCTGTGGGGGCGCTCTAGCTCAGGGGGAACTCTGACGAGACTCGGGCTCGGGTACTAACCTTTCCACCCACTATTCTATCCCTCCGTGGTGGGCGGTACTCGGGTAGGAGGGGCTCCCGCCGGTACTAGAAGTTCACTCAGAGAACTGGGCTTCTGGGGGCGCCCAAGCGACCTCAGATCAAGGCCTGGCGGAAGAGCAGAGGGCCCGGAGAGGAGACTGGACGGAGGAGGTAGGGAGTGGCTTCGGAGCGTGGCTTAACTCGTACATCTGGCAAAGAAAGCCTGTGGGTGTGTGTGACCTGAACTTGGAGCCACGGAAGCTGGTGTCGCAGAGTCGGCAGAGAGTGAAGTGGAGGAGGACGATGTCCTGCCTCTGGGGGTGGGGTGGCGGCGGAGGGGCGGCAGTGGTTCGTGGATTTTATGTCATCTCTCAGCAGCAGGGCCCTGGTTCATCATTAAAGTAGTATTGAATGAGTAAAGTTGAGCAAATAGCGAAATCGTGCTTACACTTTTTGACACGCAGTTCAAGAATATTGTCACTTGTGATAGTTTATATTACACGTAGCTTAAATAATCCCCTTTATTTTTCTCTCATTTCAGCACTTCCAAGCTTGTTCTCCAAACTACTAGGGCCAAAAACAGCAACGACAAAAATGTACTCCACGTTAGCGAAGTCTGGGACACACAGGACTGAAGGTAAATTAATTTCCATACTGTAGGATTTTTTTTTTAGATAATATGGTAATATGCAATATGAATCTCAAAGGAAGGGATAGTTTCCCCAACTTACGTGGGAATGAAATATTTTCTCACAGAGCATTGGAGGAAATAGTGTTCCTCAGAAAATATTCTGGGAAACTGTCCAAACTAAATCGTCCACCACTTTAAAACTTTGTACCTTTGTTTACAAAGAACCAGGTAATATATGTTTATAATAATTATATTCTATTCTTCTTCTCATTAAGAAATTAATTATTGCTCTTTAATTCATTTTATCTTATCTCATCCTGTAGTCTCTCCTGCTTAAATCTTTTCACTTTTTTTTATTCTTCAGAGATAACTCCAATTTCTAAGCATGTTTCTGATAGCGTGGTAGCAAAAATAAGTGCATAAGTGCAAAACATTAGAAAGTCTTATCTATATGACAAATATACTGTCCTCTCCGGAAAGCAAGATGCAACTTTCCTGTCAGGATCAGCAGACACAATACCCCTTTTTTGGGATGGTGGTGGGAAGGAAGAAGAAAAACTGCCTTTATTTGCAGACATGATCACCTATGTAGAAAATTCGATGGATTTTACAAAAGAACTACCAAGCTAATTAAGGGCTTCAGCAAGTTTGCTGGTTACACTGCATTTTAGAGAGACATACTGTAAGAACGCATAAAAATTAAAAATGAGATTTCATTCTCCCAGTTGAAAATGAGGGATGAGATGCCCCGCACCTTTTTAATATTTTTTATTGATTTATAATGATTTTACAATGTTGTGTCAAATTTCAGTGTAGAGCACAATTTTTCAGTTACACATACATGAACATGTATATAATTCATTGTCACATTCTTTTTCTCTCTGAGCTACCACAAGATCTTGTATATATTTCCCTGTGCTATACAGTATAATCTTGTTTATCTATTCTACATTTTGAAATCCCAGTCTATCCCTTCCCACCCCCCCCGCCCCCTTGGCAACCACAAGTTTGCATTCTAAGTCTGTGAGTCTGTTTCTGTTTTGTATTCATGCTTTGTTTGTTTGTTTGTTTTTTAGATTCCACATATGAGCGATCTCATATGGTATTTTTCTTTCTCTTTCTGGCTTACTTCACTTAGAATGACATTCTCCAGGAGCATCCATGTTGCTGCAAATGGCATTATATTGTCGGTTTTTATGGCTGAATAGTAGTCCATTGTATAAATATACCAATTCTTCTTTATCCAGTTATCTGTTGATGGACATTTAGGCTGTTTCCATGTCTTGACTATTGTAAATAGTGCTGCTATGAACATTGGGGTGCAGGTGTCATTTTGAAGTAGGATTCCTTCTGAATATATGCCCAGGAGCGGGATTCCTGGGTAATATGGTAAGTCTATTCCTAGTCTTTTGAGGAATCACCATACTGTTTTCCACGGTGGTTGCACCAAACTGCATTCCCACCAGCAGTGAAGGAGGATTCCCGTTTCTCCACAGCTTCTCCAGCATTTGTCATTTGTGGATTTTTGAATGATGGCCATTCTGACTGGTGTGAGGTGATACCTCATTGTAGTTTTGATTTGCATTTCTCTGATAGTTAGTGATATTGATCATTTTTTCATGTGCCTATTGATCATTTGTATTTCTTCCTTGGAGAATTGCTTGTTTAGGTCTTCTGCCCATTTTTGGATTGGGTTGTTTATTTTTTTCTTATTAAGTCATATGGGCTGCTTATTCTGGAGATCAAGCCTTTGTCGGTTTCATTTGCAAAAACTTTTTCCCATTCTGTTGGTTGTCTTTTTGTTTTACCTATGGTTTCCTTTGCTGTGCAGAAGCTTGTAAGTTTCATTAGGTCCCATTTGTTTATTCTTGCTTTTATTTCTATTGCTTGGGTAGACTGTTCTAGGAGAACATTTTTGAGATGTATGTCAGATAATGTTTTGCCTATGTTTTCCTCTAGGAGGTTTATTGTATCTTGTCTTATGTTTAAGTCTTTGATCCATTTAGAGTTTATTTTTGTGTATGGTGTAAGGGAGTGTTCTAGCTTCATTGCTTTACATGGTGCTGTCCAGTTTTCCCAACACCATTTGCTGAAGAGACTGTCTTTATTCCATTGTATATTCTTGCCTCCTTTGTCAAAGATGAGTTGACCAGAAGTTTGTGGGTTCATGTCTGGGCTCTCTGTTCTGTTCCATTGGTCTATATGTGTGTTTTTGTACCAATAGCATGTTGTTTTGATGACTATAGCTCTATAGTATTGTTTGAAGTCTGGGAGAGTGATTCCTCCAGCCTCTTTCTTTTTCTTCAGTAATGCTTTGGCAATTTTAGGTCTTTTGTGGTTCCATATAAATTTTATTATGATTTGTTCTAGTTCTGTGAAATACGTCCTGGGTAATTTGATAGGGATTAAATCAAATCTGTAAATTGCCTTGGCAGTGTGACCATTTTCCCCCACTTTTTCTTAAAGCAGTTACTTTAGAAAACTTGTAAGTTATTTATGTCTCTTTGAAGGTATGAGTATATTTTTAAGGCTAAAAAAAGCTTCTGCTCAGGTTTACGACCTAGGAATACCTCTTATTTTAAACAGATGTTCCACACTCTTCCAAAGTAGTTTTGTTATTATTAGTTAATAATCAAAGCTGCTGTGTTTTAAATTCCTGTTTATGTCAAGCACTGTGATAACCTCGTTATGTAAGTTAACTCATTTAAATCTCAGGAAAATCCTGGGAGTGTGTTATTTTAATTTACAGATGAGATACAAGAGTCAGGAGAGACTGGGTTGTGCTGTGGTCATAGACAATCCCCAAACCTCAGTGTGGCATATGCCTCATTCCCACTCCATGTCTATGGCAGGTGCATGCCCATTACAGAATTGTGGTTGTAGGAGATTTGATCTATTCTTATTGGAATAATTTAGAGACCCAAATCGACAGAGCAGTCACCATCTCAAAAGCTATCAATCACTGTGCTGTGAGGGAAAGAGAGCCCTGGGGTTAAGGGGTGGTCTCAAACCAAAAACCATATGTTTTGAACCAGAAATAACACATATCCCTCAAACCCGTTAGCCAGAATGAGTCACATATATGGCCCCGCCCAAACAAAGAGGATAAAGCAAGAAGTACAGTACTGCCAGGTGCCTGGAACAGGGAAGAAATGGAAACAACTTGGCAAACAACACCCCTGACTACTGCGCGATGCAGGTAGAGCTCAGAGAGATGGAGTACTTGCGTAAAATCATGTGAGCAATAAGTGAGAGAGCCCAGATTTGAGTCTAGACAGGGATGTTTTCAAAGTGGATGTTCTTTCCTACACTTTGCTATATTGTATGCTATTCTCTCTCTTAAGTGAAATACATAAATACAGTTGACCCATGAACAGCACGGGTATTAGGGGCGCTGACCCCTGCACAGTTGAAAATCTGCACAGAACTTTTGACCCCCCCAAAATGTAACTACTAATAGTCTACTGTTGACTGGAAGCCTTATTGACAGCACAAGTAGTCGATCAACACATATTTTGTGTTATATGTGTTATATAGTGTATTCTTGCTATAAAGTAAGCCAAGAAAAGATAATGTTATTGAGAAGTTATAAGGAAGAGAAAATATATTCACAGTACTGTACTGTACTTCTCAATACTGAAAGTTTGTTTCATCTGTTTACAAGATGAATCATCTGTCTGTCAGTAACTACATCAATACTGTCTTATATGATACAAAACACTGTAGATGTTATACATATTACTAATACTAGACATCAAAAGTAAAAAGATGATGTGAGAAAGAAATTCATATTTATTTACAGGTATTTGAGAAGGAAGAAGCTGCAATATGATTGTTTTACAGTAGCCTGTGGTGATCAATACCATTGCTTCATGGTAGCCTAGTCTATATACTAATGGATGAATCACTTTAAAACTTTTATGGCATACAGTATTACAGTCATCTTCATAATATAGCATTGGGAGCATTGTTATATTAAAAACACTTACCTGTGGTGATAATAGACAGCTATACAGTTTCTACAATTACAAGAGAGAGAGAGAGAGGCATACTGTACAGTCATGGAATTATTGGAAAGAAAAGTTATAAAACAATAAGGAAACTAAACATTATTAATTTGATATTAAATGTCACTCACCTTCTGCCTATGTCAGGTAAGGATAGGCTATCTACTTCAATACAAGTCTTATACATGATTCTCTACACGTATTTTTTTGTGTATTTGTTGGGGAAAAAATCCACGCATAAGCGGACCCATGCAGTTCAAACCTGTGTTGTTCAAGAGTCAAGTGTATTTAGAGTAGACTCTATTACTTCACTGCTCCAGTTCCCTCTTCCTTAATCGTCTGATGTGCCAATGGTGGAATTAAATAGAGCAGTAGCACTGACTGAAAATACCAGCACTGCTGAGCCACAGGTCTCTTCCAAACAGATGAGTGTATTGGATATTTGAGTATCTGTTATATTCAAGGATAAAAATCAGAAAATAAAACCTGATGGTAGATGAAAAGATTGCTCATTGGTCATTTACTTAATAAAATGCAATCTCTTGTCTTTCCACTATCTTCAAGGAAAAAATAGTAAGGATAAGAGTATAAATTGATGAAATTGATAACAGATGACAAGAGTTCAACCAAAAACTCCTACATGCCAGCACTTTAAAGAGATAAGATAATAGAGAAATCTCTGGCAACAGGGGTCAAGAAAATTGGAGACAGGTACAGATGAGTCACTTTTGGAATGAAAAAAGCTGTCATGCTTGCAGTTTCAGCAAAGCTTAAAAAGATACAGTAATCTTATTAAAAAGATATGCTGGTAAATTTAAAATTTAGATTCAACAGATAAATCCCAGAGAAAACCACGACTTTCCATACTAATGGAATAGAAAATCGTATATATTGTTAAAAGTATTCTTGACAAATAATATATGAGAAAGCAAAATTATTAGCCAATCTCAGTTAGTTACATTAATGCAAAAGGTATAAATAAATTAATAGCAACCTAAGTCCTGCCATGGCTAAAACAGGAAATACAATATGACAGAGCTGTGTTTAATCCCAGGCATGCAATGTTGGTTTAACATGAGAAGATCTGTAATGTAATTGAGCCCCTTAGTGAAATAAAGGAAGGAGGAAAGGACAATTATCACAAAATATCCAGTATTTTTTTAACATTTTTTATTGAGTTATAGTCATTTTACAATGTTGTGTCAAATTCCAGTGTAGAGCACAATTTTTCAGTTATACATGAATGTACATATATTCATTGTCACATTTTTTTCTCTGTGAGCTACCATAAGATCTTGTATATATTTCCCTGTGCTATACAGTATAATCTTGTTTATCTAGTCTGCATATGCCTGTCAGTATCTACAAATTTTGAACTCCCAGTCTGTCCCTTCCCACCCCCAACCCCCGGCAACCACAAGTTTGTATTCTATGTCTATGAGTCTGTTTCTTTTTTGTATTTATGTTTTTTTTTTTTAGATTCCGCATATGAGCAATCTCATATGATATTTTTCTTTCTCCTTCTGGCTTACTTCACTTAGAATGACGTTCTCTAGGAACATCCATGTTGCTGCAAATGGCATTATGTTGTCGATTTTATGGCTGAATAGTATTCCATTGTATAAATATACCACCTCTTCTTTATCCAGTCATCTGTTGATGGACATTTAGGCTGTTTCCATGTTTTGGCTACTGTAAATAGTGCTGCTATAAACATTGGGGTGCAGGTGTCTTTTTGAAGTACGGTTCCTTCTGAATATATGCCCAGGAGTGATAAAAAAGGCCTACAAAAAATAAACAACCAGTTAGCATTAAACAATGACAATAACAATAGTTCTCAGCAGTTAATAAATAGAAAGGCGTTTCTTTAAACTGACAGTGAATATTAAAAAAAAGAATGAACTACATCAAACATCATACTTAATAGTGAAACATCAAGTGCATTCCCTTTAAAGTCAAAAAAGAGACAAAAATGACTTATATGACCACTTCTTTTCAGCTTTGTAGCCTCTCCTGGGCAATCCAGTAAGCCAAAATATATCCATGCAGCTATACATGCATGAATTAATAAATGTGTACAAGTGAAAATAAAGCTGTCAATATATGTTTATCATCATATAAATTCCAGAGAGGCTACAGAAAATTAAAATTAGTGATAGAGATCAATAAGTCTGTTGAGTGTAAGTTTAATATACACAAACTAATTGTAACAAATGGAAAATATAATTTTCAGTCTGAATATACCATTTAAAATGGCAAAAATTATAACATTCGGTGAAATCAATTGTGAATCAGATCGCTTGGCAACTGTTCCAACATATGGAAACACTCATATGCTTTTCTTTTCTATAGAGACTAAAAGACTAAAACCAAGAAAGTAGACTTATATGAGTGTGTGTGTATGTTTGTGTGCATGTGTGTATCAAACACACATACCATCCTGAGACTTGGAGATGTAACTGAATGACATGGGAGCCTCATTTGGCTCAATGATATGGTGAACTATGTATGATGGGAGGGGCCTCTGGTTTTTATGAGCAGTCACAGAAGAGTGCCTGGAATTCAGTCTCTGTTGTACATATTGGTTAGCATGTAGACAGCAATAGTATTTCAGCTATAACAGTCCCATAGCATGAGTGGGCTTCCCCTGCCTTGCACCGTCCAAGCCCACTTTTTTGACGTTCACTGAGTTTTTGTAAGTGATATAATATGTTTTATTAAAGATAAAATAGCTGGAATGAATACCTGGCAGAGGCAAGTGGGGACTGTGATTAATAGAGTACTTGACAGCAAAATTGGCTGCAAGCCAGAGGCCCTGAAGGAAGTGGGGATCTGGGAAAAGTTATCTGGCCAAGGTGGATCTGAAGATAGCAAGGATCCAGCTGATATGAGGGCATGAAGTTTTGGTGTTCCATGGCACGCAACGGTGAAACAGTTGCAAGAGTCACCACCTGCGGTCATTTGAGTGGAAATGCCTTTGAAGTCAATGTAAGTCGGTGGACCAAGCAGCTGCTGTAGGGACTCAGAGGACACTCCCTTCCCCACAGCTTTGAGAAACATATTAGTGAGGAGGGCATCTTCATCTTGAAGTGTTCTGAGGTGGCTACTTGTGTGGGCCACAGATGAGATGGGAGATCCTGTCATTGACATGGTCATCTTCATTTCATTATGGATGTGGGGATCCTGGAGTTGCAGGCCCAGTAGGAGCACTTAACCTCCTGCCTTAAGGTGAGTTCTGTTTACCTTAAGAAGCAGCAAGTACAAAAGGATTTTCACATTGGTTTGACCTATACCAACCTTTGAAGGTGGCTAGTTGATCAGCAGATCCTCTGGATCTTGAAATATATGAACATCCTTTAAGGTTGCATTTGATCAGTGTAAAAATGAATAATAGATAAATAAATATTTATTCATAGTAAAATATAAGAACACAAAATATATATAAATAAAACTCTAGATCTGGTGATCTGAGCTATCCTGATGGCAGCTGGTTGTCCTTTATTCAGTTCCCACACTTGACACAAGACACCATTAATGAATGGACTACTGGGGAAGGACTGTACAATGAAGACACAAGTAACTAAAGTAAACCTTCTTCCTAGGCTTAGCAAGTGTTTCTCTGTTGTTCAACTTGAAGGTGGAGTAACAGAGACGGACACAATATACACGGAAAGAAAGGGAGGTTTCCAGAGGGGTGTGTATCGCAGGGATGAATTCATTTCCTCCGGGGCTTTTTCCATTTGTGTTTCACTCTCTTCCCAATGCTCACCCTCATCTTTCTGATCCATACATCCATCCCTTGGCCTTTTCACCCTGTATGTCAGGTACGCACGTCCCTTCTTTCCTATCTATCCTTGATTCCAAGGACAATCACTTCTACCCCTCTTCTGACCATAGCAGCCACTCTCTGGTCCAGTCGTCCTTCTGTGCCAAAGAGCCTGTAAAGCACATCCATGTAACTATAAGTATACATTTAGGCAGGGAATATTTTGTATGATAAATTCAAAAAGTGAAAATGTCTGGGCCAAAGTGACCCAGGATTCTGTAGAGAATCAGGCTCTCATACATTGTTGGTGGAAATGTATATTGCTATAACTATCATCAAATGTCCTTAGGAAACTATCTCTTACATTAAAAAGAATGTTTATGTTCTTCTGAAAGTACCCTGAAGCCCAAGCTGTGCTCTACTATGTCCTTTGGCCTCCACCACTGGGGAAGCTCTGTAACCCTGGTCAATCAATCGGTATTGTTCCATTATTATTTTTTTGTATGGATAACTATTACTTTCATAATTTAAAAAATCAAATAGTCAAACACCAATATGAAAAAAATCATTAAGAATCATATTAAGATAGACCAAAGAGCAAAAATTGGTCATATATGATACAGAAAATGTACAGTAGGATTCAGTTTTGTGTGGCAATGCATTTACCAACATGATTTGGAATACATGCATCTGTAACCTAATTATAAAAGCTCATAATGCAAGATATTACCATGCACACACACACTCTTCCCTTCCTCTGAGACAGTGGCCATACTTACTGTCTGTCACAGAGCTGAGTGCCCACAGATATGCCTGTGAGTCCAGAAGATTCTTCCCACACACCTGACGGCCAGGAAGAAGCTGTGTCTCCTAGATTCAGGGAAACCTTCTCCTGGTTTCTGTCACCGCTGTTTGCAAAAGCCTCCCTTCCTGTAATCAGAAAAGCTGTAGTTTTGGCGTTAGTCAACAGGGAGGAGCTTAGCTCTATTTCTCATTGTACACTAATGAAAAATGTGAATTTTGCAAAAACAAGATCCCACACATGCTAGTTTTACAGGCAGGTTATGAAACAGTTCTGCAGCCCAGTTTATTTTTTCGTTTCTGAAATAAATAGATGTGCTTAGAAATGGTTGAGTTGTGTGGATTCTCAAATGTGGTTTTGTTGAAGATTTCAAATCTTCATTACATATATTCATTTGACAAATATTAGTTGATATTCTGTGCCAGACGTTGCAAGCCCAAAGTGACTCCCAGTCTGCAAACCCCATGGTCCAAACAGATTTCTCCATCTGGTTTAAGAAAGATATGTCCAGTTGGTCCAAGAGCACCTGGACCCACCCAAGCAGGAGCAACTAGTTACCAGTCACAAAACATCATCCCAGGTCTGCCCACAGAAATCTGTGCATTGCAACCTGAAAGTTCACCATTCAAGGAGAACCAGTGCAATACTGGAGGAATATTTGGTATGTGGAGGCAGACCAACAGGTGAGGACCCAATTCCTGTTCTGCCATTTACCTGGCTGAGAATCCTAGGAAATGTATCTAAGCACTTTGAGCCTAATGTTCCTGACCTGGAAATGGACTGTGGATACAGTCGTCGTGGGGTTTCCATGAGTAGGTCAATTAAATCTAGTGAGTCTGCCTAACACTGAGCAAATGTTGGTTGCCACTGGGCAAGTGTTGGCTTACTTCTCACTGTTCTTTTTCTACCATAACAGGGACGCTGTTGCCATGTACTCAACGGCATAGCAATGATGTAGGCAGAGTTCCAAACTGACACAGGAAGTAGCCATATGAACACACATGATGTCATAAAGGATACTAATGACCATTTCTTCATGGGTGGATCAGCTAATGCCTGGTGGAGGCTGAAGGGGAAACCCAGGCAGCTTGGGTGGAGGCACTATTTGCTTAAAATATTCCTGTGATCACCTTTTATTCCCGCAGCACATCTGTGAGACAGGAATTGTACTGAGATGCAAAAGTTCAGTAAGTGAATTATGCGTGTGTTTGTGTGTGTGTGTGTGTAAGATGGCCCCTCTGTGTCTTTTTATCACATGCCACTCTCCTGTGAGACTCCCCAAATGAGGCCATGCCTGAGATTGCTTGTGTCAGAATCACCTTGTTGAAGGAGGGCTCTGGCCATGTTTAGGCACTGACAGAGTTGGTTACCGTGGAGATTACCATAGCTGTTTGTTGGCTTACTTTTACACTTTCCCCTCAGCAAACCTTGTTTATGAAGTAAAGTCGGTTCTTGAAAATGACTCTGACCCTTCCTGTATACCTTACATTGAATACGTGCCCTTCCTCCTCCCTTCAGTAATTTTTTCCTTTCCTCGACAAATTTTCATAAAGATGAGTTGGTTGCCTGGCATTCTCCAAAGGTCACCAGTAAGATTCCTCTTTGTCATTGTTACTATTGAGGAGTATCCTTATGAACTCATGGCTCTTTAATGAGTTGATGGGCTTCGAACCATTGGTATATGATGTTGAGCAGAGGAGTGATATGATTTGACTAATATTCTGCTTCTGGGTAGAAAACACAGGTAAGGGAGGCAGGATGAAAGCAGAGGGGCTAGTTGGAGGACAGTATAAATGCAGGAGCTGGATGTTGGAGTCTTGGCCAGAGTGGTAGTAATAGAGGTGGTGAGAAGTGGATAGATTCTGGACATACCTTAAGAGAGGGGACAAGAGAATTTCCTGACCAGTTGGATGTGGAGTATGGGAGTTTTGGGGGCTGAACAAGTGGCATTTGTCGGTCAGATGCTCGATTCATGTATAATTTCACTTCCAGTGCCACACAAGGAAAGTTGCAAGGCTGTGAGTAGCAAGATCGTCCTGCCAGCAGGCCACACAGTGAAAGCAGTGACCCCTCAGAGGAGTTCATCTGAGGCCTGGTCATAATCACTACGCCATGGCATGATCAGCAGTGGACGGGCTTTTCCTCATAAGCATGCCCTGAGACAATTAATGTACAAAATGTACAAGACACATGCCTAGAACACCTGAAGTGTTAGAACCCAAAAGGAAGCTGGTTTTTAACAGTGTAATTACCATAATCTTCCCTCCCCTCGAACCAATAGTATGATTATCTGCTGATTCGCGGTTTCAGTAGAATATGATAAAAATAAAACACCCTAAGTGAATCCACTTATAGGAGAGAGGATCAACACTGTCTTATCTCTGCAGATGCCAAAAAGCTTCTAGATCTTTTCACATGGTGAATTAGATATGCTGGCAGGGAGAGACTGTGGGTGGAGGGGTAAACAGCAACGCAAGTCCCAGGAATGAATACAAGGTGAGATATAACCAAGACACTTTATGGGCATACCTGTGGCTTCAGTAGCCAATAAAGTAGATGTCAGAGTAAGGGAAATTAATGAGACAAAGAGAGGCATTACATAATATAAAAGGATCAGTCCACGACACAGACATAACGATCCTAAATTTGATGCACCAAACAACAGAGCCTCAAAGTACACAAAGCAAAAACCGATGGAGCTGAAAGGAGAAGTAGCCGGGTCCATGATTATATTTGGGGCCTTCAACACCCACTCTCCTTTTACCAAGTGATCCAATTGCTAGAGAGAAAAATCAGCAAGGATATAGGAGATCTGAAAAACACAATAAACTGACAGAATCTACATGGTATAAATAGAACAATCCACCCAACAACAGCAGAGTACAGTTGTTCCCCCTGAGGGTCTATGTAACATTCACCAAGTTAAACCATCTTCTGGACCGTCAACCTCAGTAAGTTCCAAAAGAATTGAAATCATACAGAGTATGTTCCCTGGCCATGATGGAGTCAAATTAGAAGTCAGTAATAGAGAGAAAAAAGAAGAATCCCTAAACACTTGGAAATGGTACTTGACACATCATTCCAGGTTGTCGTTCAGACACTTGTTATAGAAGAACTGAGGTTAGGAAGAGTTGCCTCCTGAGCTGAAAGACGTTTCAGGCTGGTCCAAAAGAGAGTTCATTCTGGGCATTTCAAACAGTGTACTGCTGAGGGCAAGGCTGGAGAGAGGGAGACAGTTTAGGAGGCTATTACATCAGTCCTACCTGACACTAATGCTTTTACTGCACTGTCAAAGGAAGGACAGCTTGCTGGTTGTTAGTGGAATCAGTCTGGTGACTGAATGGACTTGGGAAGCATGAGAGAGGTTGCTTCCCAAGTACTGGTGTGATTATTAGAAAGTCCTGAGAGGAGGCAAGATTCAGGTGCCTTCCTGGTGTATGACTGGTGTCCAGTCTAACCTGTGAATGCATATGCCTCTGTTCTTCATAAATCCTGCTCCATTGTTTTAAAGGGTTCAACACGGTTTTCCTCTTTCCTCTTCTCCTAATTCTTTCTCCTCCTCCTCCTGCTGCTCCCCCTTGATTCCTCCCCTGATAGTGCCTTCTATCTGCACAGGCAGAGAGTTTCCTTTCTGGGATTTGTGGGATTGGATCCTTAAGGTAGGTTGTGTGTGATTGGTCCCTTAGGGCAGGTTGGCACTTTGTTTTCCCTACCATCATGTTAGCCTAAGATGTGGTACATGGTAAGTGAACCACTGATGTGTCTTCAAATTTGTATTTTTGTTCCCCTTTCAGAATACAGTTATGGTAGTAGCTCATGTCAAGGAAGAAATGAAGGTTGGGGTTCTTTCCGAGGTAATTTTGGCAGGAGGAGCCCTCGTTATGAACGTGGTGGATGTGAGCCTCAGCCTTCACACCTCCAGGAGGAGGATGGAAACATGGTGATGGGGGATGTCCAGGAGGACCCCCAAGTGAGACAGTAAGTGACCAGGCAGCAGAGTTTGCATGCAGCAGCCCCTAGGACTGTGCAACCCTTTCACTCTCCATGCTCTTCTTTCTCTTCTCTCACTGGAAAACGGAAGTGTGCTAGAAGTGGAATAGAGGTTAAGTAATCCTAATCATAGTCCTGGTGTCAGAGAAGCAAGGCTGTACGGAAGACTTTCTTAGCATTTATGGCCACACACCCTCCTTCTCTCCACATTCCCCTGCAGCACTCCGTATACCACCTACCGGAACAAGAGGAGAGTGAGATGTCATAGTGAAGGCCGGATCCGTGTTACTGTGTGGAGAGATAGAAAACCTCCGCAGAGAGAAATGAGAGAGAACACACAAGATGGAACCCCAGGGAGCTGGTTCAAGATCACAGTGAGTGTCTTGGCAAGGTCTGCATTGGATAGGACATCCCAGAACCTTTTAAAAGGAAGACCGTATTAAACTACTTATGAAAGTTTATTCAGAGGAGAGCTTTCTTTTTTGCTTTTAACTGACGTGTAGTTGATTTACAATATTGTAATAGTTTCAGGTGTACACTATAGTGATTTGGGTTCTTTTTCCTTTTTTGCAGATTATACTCCATTATAGGTTATTGCAAGACATTGACTATAATTCGCTGTGGTATAGAATAAATCCTTATGGCTTATGTATTTTGTGTATAGAAGTTTGTATCTGTTAAAATTATACTCCTAGTTTGTCCCTCCCCCTCTCCTGGAGGAGAGCTTTTCAGTGGAGAGAAAGAGTGTAAAGGAAATCCATATTAGGCTCAAACATAAGAAAACATACTATCGGTCCATTTTTTTTTCGAAGCTCAGTAGGAGGTTGCAAAAGACTTTGTGTTATGTCTGTTCTCCAGCCTTAATTCCTACTGACTGTCTTCTCCCCCATTCCTTCTTTTCACCCTCAGATTTCTTATGGGAGAAAGTATGACAAGATGTGGCTAATGAAGTCAATCCAGAATCACTGCAGTGTCCCTTTCACTCCAGTGGATGTAAGAGAGGATGGTGAAGCCAGATGAGTGGGCAGAGGGAAGAGGGGGGATGGGGAGCCCACTGACGGGAAAGGCTTTGTCCTCTGAACTTATTGTTACCTCCCCATCCTGCAGTTCCACTATGTGAAAAACCGGGCTCGGTTCTTTGTCCAGGGTGCTAGCACTGCCTCTGCATTGAAGGATGTCAGCTACAAGATTTGTGATGAGGAGAATGAAAAGGTGTGTGTCAGGGGCATTACCTGTACCTTATCCCAGGACAGGACAGTCCAGGGGCTGGTCCTCTTCTTTGGAACTAGAGTTCCTGGTACTAACCTTACCTCTTCTTCCTGCAGGTGGCTATCTTTGTCAGTCCCTCTACTGTTCCCTACTCTGTGCTGAATAAGTTGGAGCCAAAAGAAATGGAGCAGCTAAAGGTAGTGTAGACTCAAGGCATGCGGTGTGCCAACACTCAGACCCACCTCTTCTTCCTCCAGCCCCCAGTTCCCCTCGCCCCCAAATTTCCTGTCACCATCGCAGCTTCAGAGTGGCTCTCTCCATCTCTCTCTGCAGCTGACTTTGAACAAACGATATAATGTCTCCCAGCAAGCCCTTGACCTCCAGAATCTCCGCTTTGACCCAGGTATGGCTGACAGCAGTAATTCTAGGACAGGGGAGGGCAGAGGGGTCTTCCTGGAGGGAGACTTAGGGAGGGTAACGTGTGTGGTGTGGGTGCTGGTTAGTGCTGGCCCCAGACCCCACTCAGCCTTCTGATTCACTTCCCTCGGCTTCCTGAAGACTTGGTGAGCCATGATATTGATATAATTCTGAATCGAAGAAACTGCATGGCTGCCACCCTGCAGATCATCGAAAAGGATTTCCCTGAGGTGAGGCTGTAGGCCTAGTGCTGGTATTATGGTAAGGGGTGGAAGACATGGGGCGGAGGGCAGGTTGGTCTCCCAGGCCCTAGATAGTAACTGTCACTCTAACTTTTCTCCCCCCAAAGCTGTTGTCCTTGAACTTGAGCAGCAACAAACTGTACCGTCTGGATGGCCTGTCTGACATTATACAGATGGCCCCCACAGTCAAGATTCTGAACCTCTGCAAAAATGAGGTGAGAGGAGGGAGCCAGATCAAAGTTGGGTTGAGAGCTGGGGAGTCGTGGTCATCACAGTGATGACAGGAGGCTGGCGAAGGTACCTGTCAGGGAGGGTGGGGGTGGAGGTGCAGGATCTGGAAGTGTCTCTTTCCCTGGGATTCGTTTTCCAATTTCCTCCCCATATTTCTCAGCTGAAGTCAGCCTGGGAGTTGAGCAAGATGAAAGGGCTGGATCTCGAAGAGCTGTGGTTGCAAGGAAACCCACTGTGTGGCACCTTCCCAGACCACTCCACCTACGTAAGGTTGGTGATAACCACTGGCACCTTTCCGGGGACCTTTGCCCCCTTGGGAGCCTGAACTGCCCCTGAGAGCGCATGTGTGCAGGAAGGGACAACCCAGGTACTCGAGAAGGAGCACAGACCCCACCTTCTGCTCTCTCTGTGTCCCTCACATTTGAGGAGTGTCCTTCCTCTGACCTGCTCACCTCTTCAGGTGCTCTGGGGTCTGTTTCCAAACGCTGCACCCAGCATTCTCTACCAAGTCCTCCCAAGAGCGTGCTCCACAAAGTGGGACTCCCCCCGTCACCAGAACGGGGAGCCAGATGCTGATTCCCTGGCCTGAGAAGGGTCCTCCAGCTCAGGGTCTCAGGCTGAGACAGGCTTTCCAACTCTATGCTGATATGGGGCTCCCCTCCCCCATTCTGAGAGAAGTCCTCTTTCCCTTCCTCCAAGACGGTCCTCCCTCCAACCCCAGGTTGACAAGGGGGCTTTCCTGCCACATACTCAGGGTAAAGCCCTGGTGGTTCCTGACATGACATCCGTTCCTCTGGCCCAACACCAGGAGCTGGGCCCTTCTTGTGGAAGAAGCAGGGTTCCTTGAGTCAAGGGGCCAGAAGTTTGTCACAGACAGTGAGCAGAGGGCTTCCCAAGGGGGAGTGGAAGGCAGAGGGCAGAGGAAGTAGAGGAGACAGAAAGAGAGGCCTCTCGGGGACACTTGCCCCTCCATCCCAACACACATCACATCATCTTGCCTGGTCCTTCAGAGGAGCCCTGGGCAGCCTGAGACAGATATGATTCCTCAGGTAAAGAACCAAGCAAGACAGGTGCAGGGACCATTGGGAGAGAAGACAGGCATAGGGAGGCATAGACCCTCACTCAGCCCCACACTGAGCTGGGAGCTGACCCTTTACTCTTCTGGGGAAGGTCTGCCCCTGTGGCTGCTGTTTCCAACGCCCAGCTCAGACTGAGCTCACACAGGTGACAGAGACTCAACCAGCATCCAGCAGGCCCCAGGCCCAACGTGTGCATGGTTACCATCCTTACCTCGGGTCCCTGGGACATTTGGGGGCAGGTGAAGGAAAGGGCTGCAGCAGGGGAGCCGGTTCCCCTTTCTTCTCTCTTCTTCCCTGATCCCCCACCCCAAACCATGGGAGAGGTTCTTTCCCTTCCCTTCACTTTGCTTTCTCTCCCTTGTCTCTGTGCCCCTATGTCTCTGTCTTCTCTTCTTCATCCTTCACTTCTTTTTTGTCTTAATCCCCCTCCATTTCCCTCCCTGCCTCACTAACCTCCTTGGCCCAGCATCCTGGGCCATCCCTGGTGGGTGTCCTTGTGTTGGCAGGATGCAGGACCCCCAGGAAGGATGAAGAGCCCCTAGCTCCAACCTCATTCCCTCTTCCCTCCAAAGCCTACAGTGGGGACCTGCAGGAAGGGAGGGAAGGGAAGGAAGCCTGCTTCCTTGTTGCTTCTTGTGGCACCTGGAGAAGGGAGTCAGGGCAGTCTAGGTGGGAGGTACCCAGGAGGGAAGGAGTGGAAGGAGAGGGATGGAGGGAGGCAGGCAGGTAGGGAACACTCTTCTGGTGCATCCATCAGTCCATGTGGAAGGTGCCCAGGGCCGGGGAGTGTAGGTGGACACACTGGACTGTGTCTGGTGTAAGTGTACTTGCTCCCACGAGAAGAGACCGCTTTGTAGTTTCACTGACTTTTCATCTTGGCAGCTCCATCCTGGAATTGTTCCCCAAGTTATTACGCTTGGTAAGTGTATTCCTCAATCACTGACTCCTCTAACTGACACTGACACCGCCCACAAACTACTCTGAACCCTTTAGGTCTTGCCTGAGTTCGATTTTTGAATGTGGCCCTTAAACGTTCTGGGGGCAGAGGGAGGGTACAGCCTCTGTGGGAAGCTCACAACAGCTCTGGGTCTTCTTCGACCACGTCTGCCACAGCCTTCAGGGACCTCGTGGTGATGACCCGAAGTGTAGTCCTGCCCTCAGATTTTCCAGGGCCCTTCCACAGTTGACCTCTGACCCTCACCCTCCTGGGCCCGTCCTTTTCCTTGACCATCCAGAAGTGCCTCTTGGTCTGCACCACTGACTTCCTCTTCCCTCTCACAGGATGGCCAGGAGACACCCCCACCAGCTAAGTTAGGTGTGGACACCCGTAAGAGCTTACCAGCCTGCAAGGTGAGCACGGAGAATCAAGCAGGGCTTTGGGAGGTGCGTGAGGAGAGGGTATCAGCCCTGGTGCTGAGGACTGTTTTGATTCCAGGAAAGCAGTGAAGGATCTGATCAGCTGAAGAGTCTGATCCTGCAATTCCTGCAGCAGTGAGTACTGCTGGCAACCTGAGGAAGGGGAGGGCTGGGACAGCTGAGGCCACCCAAGCTCAGCTCTGCTCACGGGAGTTTCCAAGTCTCATTTGAGGTCCGGACCACAGAGACAGACTGTGCTCATGGCTCCCCGACAGGTATTACTTGATCCACGACTCTGGAGACCGACAGGATCTCCTGGGTGCTTATCACGACGAGGCCTGCTTCTCCCTGACCATTCCCTTCAACCCCGAGGACCCAGCCCCGTGAGTATCACAGCTCACACTCTGCTCCTGGGCCGTGTGGCTCCCCAGCAGACGCAGGGCAGCTCCTGCAAACCCCCACACTGGGGCCGCCCACCTCCCCCTGCTTCTCTTTTTCTCCCAGGAGCAGCTTGTGGGAGTACGTCAAGGACAGTAGGAATATGAAGAAGCTCAAGGACCCCTGTGAGTGTGTGATGAGGAGGCGGGGCGGGAAAGGGGGCGGGAAGGGGTCAGTCCTAGGGCCCAGGGCGTGGCAGCCCCTGACCTTCCCTCGCTTCTCCTCCCCCCACAGACCTGCGGGTCCAGCTGCTGAAACACACAAAACGTGACATTGTGCGCTCCCTCTGCCTGTTGCCCAAAACTCAGCATGACCTCAGCTCCTTCGTGGTGGACATGTGGCTCCACACGGTGAGCATCTGCTTCCATCTTGGGCAGGACCAGTTGCTGCAGGTGGGTAGGAGGTTTAGGTGGTGACTGAGCGCCTGGGCTCTTCCTTTTCAGGACACAATGCTCTGCTTCTCTGTCAACGGGGTGTTCAAGGAAGGTGAGTGTGTGTAGACCCCCCGTCCCCAGATGCCCCACTGCTCCGTCCCCCTGGCCGGGCTCCCTCTCAGCACCCTCCCAGCCACCCCGATCCCTCCCCTTCTCTTCCCGGCCCCTCTGTGTTCTCCAGCCCTCGCTCTTCCCACAAAGGACCCAGGTCTGACCTGCGTTCATGCCTGTCTGCCCCGCACACCCTGGGCGTTAGGGACACAGGCTGTGGAGTTTGATGGCTCTCATCCCAGAGCCTTCCTATGAGATCCGGGGACCATTACTTAACCTCTCAGTTTCCTCATTTGCAAAATGAGGTATTAGCATCCATGTCTTGGGCAGCAGTGACAAATGCATCAATGAACTGGTGAAGTGGTTGTCACGGGCCCGCGCACAGTAGAGGTCCTGCCACCGGCAGCAGGTTGCTCCTATAGCTGCCCTCCACATTCCCGACACCCTGGCGCCCAGTGGGCACCTGTCCCCTCAGCATGAGTTTCCAGTCAGACTCTGTCTGCAGACCCCTGTGTGAGCGTGTGAAGCAGGTGGGGCTCTCGGGGGTACTGAAGTTTGTTGTTTGTCGTTGAAGTGGAAGGAAGGTCTCAGGGTTCTGTTCGTGCCTTCACCCGGACCTTCATCGCTATCCCTGCCAGCCATTCCAGGTGAGTGCTGTGTGGTGGGTGGGAACCCCCGTCCCAGCCTGGGCTCAGGGGTGTGGGAATGTGATGGTGCCCACCTTAGGTTTTCTCAATACTGTGGAAAGCCAGCAGGTAGATCCAAGGAGCAGTCTAGCCTAGTGGTTAAGAAGGGCATGGGCTCTGGAACTGGAATGTGGCTTCTCTCCCTGGTCCCAACACTCATTGGCTGTGTGGCCTTGGTCAAGTCACGTGGCCTCTGTGCGACTCGGTGTCTTCCTATGACAGTAGATTTCAGATTGTCCACTCCTTGGGCTGTTGTAAAGGGTAAACGTGAAACTGTCCCTGAGTTGCAGGTAAACGTCCTAATGTCATGAAGACGGTGGATAATCTCCCCAAAGGTGGGCTTGTGGGAGGGGCATAGGTACCAGCCAAGGAACCTGGGGGACACACACAGGAGGAGGGTGGAAGGAATCTGGTTGCTGAGTGGCAGTGGGAGCAGGATGGTTGTTGGGGGTGTGGGGTGGTCCATCTGTCCAGCTGTTGAGGGCCCATTTTTCCTCCAGTCTGTGCATCGTGAACGACGAGCTGTTTGTGAGGGATGCCTCCCCCAGTGAGCCTCAGAGTGCGTTCTCCATCCCAGTGCCTACACTCACCTCCAGCTCCGTGCACACCGGCTCCCGGGAGCAGCAGGAAATGGTGCAGGCTTTCTCTACCCAGTCTGGGATGAAACTCGAGTGGGCTCAGAAGTGAGTGCTGGGTGTGTGTGGGAATGAAGATGGGTTGGAACAGCGGGGGAGTGAATCATGGAAACTCGCAGGCAATTTGGAAAAGTGACTTTTTGGATATTTTGCTGCCAGAAAAGGGTGATCCCATGAAAAAGGTATCATACTATTAAATGTGTAAAGTATTTTTAAGATAGGATAATGCTCGGTGACAGCACCTTGTATATGGAAAAATCCAAAAAAATCCACGAAAAATAAATAAATAAAACATAGAACTAATAACTAAGTTTAATGCAAGAACTATATACAAAACTCACTTGTATTTCTATGTAGTTGCAAAATGAACACTCCAAAAACGAAATGAAGAAAACAAGCCCAGTTAAAATAGCATCAAAATAGTAAAATATTTTGAAACCAATGTAACAGAAGAGGTGAAAATCTTAAACTCTGGAATCTGTAAAACATTGTTGAAGGAAATAACAAAGACCTAAATAAGTGGAAAGACACTCCATTTTCATGGGTTGGAAGATTTGCTGTTATTAAGATGGCAGTACTACCCAGAGCAATCTAGATTCAGTGCAGTCCCTATCAAAATCCTTCCTTGCAAAAAAAAAAAAAAAAAAAAAGAAGTTTAGGATAACCTACACTTCACATGGAGATGCTCAAAAACAATCTTGAAAGAGAAAAACAAAGTTAGAGAACACACACTTCCCAATTTCAAATCCTGCTGCAGAGCTACAGTACTCAAGACTATGTGGTGACTGGCATGTGGACAGCGTTAGGAATCAGTGGAGTAGAAACGAGAGTCCATAAATAAACCCTCACATTTATGGTCAGTTGATTGTCAACCAGAGTGCTGAAACAATATGGTGGGGGAAATAATAACCTTTTCAACAAATGGTCCTGGGACAACTGGATATCCACATGCAAGCCAATGAATTTTGACCCCTGGCTCACACACCATGTACAAGCATAGATTGAAAATGGAGCAAAGATCTAAAAGTAAGAGCTATCACTTTAAAATCTTGGGAAAAAATGTAGGTATAAGTCTTCATGACTTAGGCAATCATTTCTTACATATGACACCAAAAGCACAAGCAACCAAAGGATAAAATGGATAAATCGGACTTCATCAAAATTAAAAGCTTTTGAGCATCAGTGCACACTATCAAAAAGGTGAAAAGCCCACCAGCAGCATGGGAGAAAATATTTGCAAATCACATATGTGGCAAGAATATATGAAGAACCCTTGCAGCTCAACAATAAAAAGGCAAACAACCCCATTTCTTTTTCACATGGGGAAAGGATCTGAATAGACATTTCTCCAAAGCAGATACATAAATGGCCAACAGGCAAATGAAAAACTTCTCAACATCGTTAGTCATTAAGGAAATGAAAATTGAAACCACAGTGAGTTACCACTTCACACCCACTAGGATGGCTTTAATCAATGAAGCGAAGGATAACAGGTGTCGGTGAGGATGTGGAAACATTGGAACTCTCACGTGTTACTGGTGGGAATACAAAATGGAACGGTGGTTTGGGAAAACATTTTGGCAGTTCCTCAAAATGTTTAACATGCAGTTACCGTATGACCCAGTAATCCCACGCCTAAGTATCTATTGGGAGAAGTGAAAACATATGTTGACTCTAAAACTTGCACAGGAACGTTCATAGCAGCATTATTCACGAGAACCAAAAAGTGGAAACAACCCAAATGTCCTTTAGCTGGTGAATGGATGTATAAATCTGGTACATCCATATAGTAGAATATTATTCAGTCATAAAAAGGAATACACTTCTGATATGTGTCATGACATGGATGAACTTTGAAAGCATTATGCTAAGTGAAAGAAGCCAGCCACAAACGGTGGCATATTGCATGATTCCATTTATATGAAATGTCCAGAGTCGGCAAATCCACAGGGACCAAAAATAGATTAGTGGTTGCCAGGGTCTGGGGGAAGGGGAGGAATAGGGAGTGATTGCTAATGGTTCAGGGGTTTCTTTTTGAGGTGATAAAATTTTTTTGAAATTAGATGGTTGTGATGATTGCACAATCTTGTGAATATACTAGAAGGCACTGAATTATATACTGTAAAACGCTGTGTGCATTATATCTCAATAAGAATGATAGGAATCCTGTACTTTAAAATTTTTCACTTGTCATTTTCTTGAACATCTTTCTTGATCAGTATATATTCAGTTTCCTTGTTCTTTGGCACAGCTCTACTTTTCTGTTTTGAATTCTAGTGGGCATGAATGCTAGTGGTAGATATTTTGGTTTTCACTGGGTCTTTCTTCATCATTACACATAGTGCTCATACTGGTACATGTGTCCCAGCAAGACAGTGGCATAGATTTAGCAGTGGCATTGCACGGTCAGCATGTCCGTACTGTGGAACCAATGGAGATCACCTGTTCTTCTCCCACTGCAGGTGCCTTCAGGACAATGACTGGAACTACACCAGAGCTGGTCAGGTCTTCACTACGCTCAAGGTGAGGTCTGGGAATCAGGTGGGTTAAAGATGAACATTTCTGAGCCTTCAGGAAAGCCAAGAAGGTGGAGGCCAGTGGCCTGGGGGTGAAACTCTGGGAGCTGGCTTTTCTAACATCCCGACTCCTTCTCTCCAGGCCGAGGGCAAGATCCCAGAGGAGGCCTTCAAACAAATCCCCTAAAAGGAGCCCTTGGATGACGTCTTTGTCTACATCCATGTCATCTTTGTTTCTCTCTTCTCCAGCCTCAGGCCACGCCCATGGCTGGGGTTGGAGGCCTAGCCAACTAAGAAGCCAACGTTACCTTGTAGACCAGGTGACATAACCACCTGAAGGGTCAGTTGTTCTGTGTATTTTCCCACCCACAATTGCTGTTTAATTTCATAATAAAGAGTGATGTTGCATGTTGTATGCTGTGTGTCCTGCATCTCTCTTCCCTGTCCCAACCATGAGCCAGTGGGTCCAGGACTGAAAGACCCTGCCTTCCTACCCTATGAGGAGGCACCTGCTAACCCAACAAGTGGGGTTTATATACACTTTTTTTCCATTTAAAAACATGAAGATTCTGTACAAAAATAGGATAATGGGATTTAAAGTGCATGCATCAAAACTCCATTATGTCCCACCACATTACTAGGTGGTTTACATATGTATATCATGACTCAAGTTGTCTCCTCCAAGCCACCTCAGCTACATCCAGTAAAACACCTAAAGCCATTCCCACCAAGTCAGGTTTATGCAAGAGTAAAATCCACTGTCGTCATTTACCACCACTGTTTTAACCAAAGGTAATAAATGTAGTTTAACTAAATGTAGTATAATACATGTAACTAAATTCATTCTAACAAGAATCACTTCTTGTCTGTTACAGATAAAAATGCTGCTTTTGTTGATATCAGCTATATAGTGGTAATACAAATTGGTTTTTCCATGATGTGTAAGCATAAATTTAGAGCAAAATTTTCCTTTTATCACATGGTGCTTAGGAACCGCTAGCACTTCCAACTCTGACTCACTTGCCTGGTTTCTCACACCAGGGCATTAAGTGAATTTAATGCCATGTTGCCCGTGTGCCCTTAGATTTTGCCCATTCTTTTTGTGGTCACCCCTTCTGGAGCCACAAACCCCATCAAAGATCAATTCCTCGCTTCAAGTATAATCCTCACTATTGTAAACTCCTAGGCATTTTATTCTGGATATTTGGCAAAGCTTTTCTTTTTCTTTCTTTCCTTCTTTTTATATTAACCATAATATATTTCTGCATTAGTTTTGTACTGCTGCATAACAAATTACCACAAAGTTTGGTAGGCCAGAATTTTGCAACAGGGTTCTGTGTTCAAGGAACCATAAGTCTGGTATCAATGTGCCAACTGAACTGTGTCCTCACTGGAACATCTAGGGTGAAATATGCTTACAAATGCATTCTTTCTGTTGTGTTGGTAGAATTCATTTCCTTGTGGCCATAGGGTTGAGATCCCATTTCCTTGTTGACCGTCAGCCACAGGCCACTTCAGCTCCTAGAGGTAACTCGCATACTTTACCACTTCATCTACTCCATATTCAACCCAGCACCAATGTGTCAAATTCTCATGCTTTCAACCTCTGAACCTTCTGTATTTGACCTCTAGACCCAGATTTAAAGAGCTTATGTGATTAGATCAGGACCACCCAGATAATATTCCTTTCTTAAAGTCAACTGTGCCATATAACATATCCTAATCATGGCAGTAAAATTCATCAGATTTATAATCCTGGGTATTATGCAGGATGTGTACACCAGGAGGAAGGGATATTTGGGCCATCTTATAATTTTACCTGCCAGAGAAGTTTACTTTCCACTAGGGTCATTAGTTTAAATTTCACTCATGTCATCGTCCAATGCATGAACCCTGCAGTGGTTCTGAGACCCAGACGCATTGGATCTAGGGACTCACTTCCCTGAGGTGTTGGAGTTTGCTACTGTATTCTTGTCATCCAGGAATCTGGCAAAGAGGGAAGAAAACATGTCTGTGGAATCGTGCTGCTTTTAGGGTCCAAGTCTGAAAGATGCATGTATTATTTAAATCCCCATTCCTTTGGACAGAAAAACTCGGTCATAAGGCTTCACCCCATAAATTTCTAAAATGTCTATGTGACAATGACAAAAAGAAGAGCTTGGGTGAACACATGACATTGTCTCTGCAACAACACTTAACCTCTTCTTGATTCCTCACGGTTGTGGTTTTAAACACATAATAGATTCTCACTAATTGTTGCTCATGGCATGAATGGATGAATAAGTCAGCCAACTATTACACAGTAATGTCACCAGGGATTTTTGAGGTGAGGAAAATCATTTCATGGCGTACAGTTTTAGTCTATTTTCCTTTTGATCATGATGCTCAGCTGTTACTTTTCAACCTGCCAGTATCTGAGTATACTGATCTTTCTTTTCAGTCTTACTTAACTCTTTTGTGAGTTGTGAAGAGATAAAGATTCAGAACTCTGTGTTAAACAAGACAAAATCATTTCTAAGTTATGGCTTGAGGAATTCTTCTCTGAGCAAATCCGCTGAGATTTAATTGGTACCAAAGTGAGAAGAAAGAGTAAACTACAAATTATGAAACCTATAATACATGTCAGGAAATTTGTGTTTGGAATCTCATTATATCCTTTGCAGTTACAATTTGGTTACAGTCTTGTTAGATATTTAGGGAATATTACAAATGAGGAAACAGAGACGCAAATGCATTATTGGTAATAGACACTTGCCTGTAAATACACAAATATTTGAAATTTTGATAACTAAACAACATACCTCTAATTATCCTATGGGAAGCTTTTGAGTTTTTCACCATTGAGTACTATGCTGGCTGTAGGTTTGTCATATATAGCTTTTATTATGTTGAGATATGTTCCGTCTATAACCACTTTGGTGAGAGTTTTTGTTATAAATGGGTGTTGAATTTTATCAAATGCTTTTTCTGCATCTATTGAGATGAACATGTGGTTCCATCTTCTTAAAATTGTTGAGGCTTCTTTTGTGCCCAAGTACATTATCAATTCTAGAAAATGCTCCATGTGCACTTGAATAGAATGTATATCCTGTTTTTGGGGGGTGTAATCCTCTGAAAATATCCACCAAATCTAATTTTTCTATTGTATCATTCAATTTCTCTGTTGCCTTATTTATTTTCTGTCTGTAAGATCTGTCTAGTGATGTTAATGTGGTGTTAAAATCTCTGACATTGATTGTATTCCCATCAATTTCCCCCTTTATCTCTGTTAGTAATTCTTGTATGTACTTAGGTGCTCCTATATTGGGTGCATATATATTAACGAGTGTAATGTCCTCATCTTGTATTACTCCTTTAATCATTATAAAATGTCCTTCTTTACCTTTCTTTATGACCTTTGTTTTAAAGTCTATTTTGTCTGAAATCAATACTGCAACACCTGCTTTTTTGGCTTTTCCATTTGCATGGAATATCCTTTTCCATCCTTTCACTCTCAATCTGCATGTGTCCTTCTCCCTAAAGTGGGTCTCTTGTATGCAGCATACTGAAGGTTTTTGCTTTATTAGCAACTCTGCATCTTTTTTTTAACATTTTTTATTGATTTATAATCACTTTACAATGTTTGTGTCAAATTCCAGTGTTCAGCACAATTTTTCAGTCATTCATGGACATATACACACTCATTGTCACATTTTTTTCTCTGTGATTTATCATAACATTTTGTGTATATTTCCCTGTGCTATACAGTGTAATCTTGTTTATCTATTCTACATTTTTGAAATCCCAGTCTATCCCTTCCCACCCTCCACCACCCTGGTAACCACAAGTCTGTATTCTCTGTCCATGAGTCTATTTCTGTCCTGTATTTATGCTTTGTTTTTGTTTGTTTCTTTGTTTTTGTTTTTGTTTTTTAGATTCCACATATGAACGATCTCATATGGTATTTTTCTTTCTCTTTCTGGCTTACTTCACTTAGAATGGCATTCTCTAGGAGCATCCATGTTGCTGCAAATGGCATTATGTTGTCGGTTTTTATGGCTGAGTAGTATTCCATTGTACAAATATACCACCTCTTCTTTATCCAGTCACCTGTTGATGGACATTTAGGCTGTTTCCATGTTTTGGCTATTGTAAATAGTGCTGCTATGAACATTCGGGTGCAGGTGTCATCCTGAATTAGATTTCCTTCTGGATACAAGCCCAGGAGTGGCATTCCTGGGTCATATAACTCTGCATCTTTTGATTGGAGCATTTAGTCCATTAACATTTACAGTAATTACTGACAGGTGTGTGTTTATTGCTATTTTTAACTAATTTTTGCATTATATCCTTTGTAGTTACAATTTGGTTACAATCTTGTTAGGTATTTATATGATGCCACCTGTATGTGAAATCTAAAAAATAATACAAATGAACTTATTTACAAGCCAGAAATAGACTCACATACCTAGAAATGAAACTATGGTTACCTAAGGGGAGTTTTTTGGGGGGGGATAAATTAGGAGTTTGGGATTAACATATACACACTACTACATATAAAATAGATAAACAACAAAGACCTACTCTACAGCAAAAGGAACCATATTCAATATCTTGCAATAATCTATACTGGAAAATTTGAATCTGAAAAAGAATATATATATGTATATGTGTAATTGAATCACTTTGCTGTATACCTGAAACTAACACATTGTAAATAAACTGTACTTCAATTAAAAATAAAGAGAAAGCCCTGCAAAAGAAACTATAAATTCCCCTGTATTTCACAAATTCTGACACATTGTGTTTGCATTTTCATTTTAACTTTTTATGATTTATTATTTAACCCATAGGATAATTAGAGGTATGTTGTTTAGTTATCAAATATTTGTGTATTTACAGGCAAGTGTCTATTACCAATAATGCATTTGCGTCTCTGTTTCCTCATTTGTAATATTCCCTAAATATCTAACAAGACTGTAACCAAATTGTAACTGCAAAGGATATAATGAGATTCCAAACACAAATTTCCTGACATGTATTATAGGTTTCATAATTTGTAGTTTACTCTTTCTTCTCACTTTGGTACCAATTAAATCTCAGCGGATTTGCTCAGAGAAGAATTCCTCAAGCCATAACTTAGAAATGATTTTGTCTTGTTTAACACAGAGTTCTGAATCTTTATCTCTTCACAACTCACAAAAGAGTTAAGTAAGACTGAAAAGAAAGATCAGTATACTCAGATACTGGCAGGTTGAAAAGTAACAGCTGAGCATCATGATCAAAAGGAAAATAGACTAAAACTGTACGCCATGAAATGATTTTCCTCACCTCAAAAATCCCTGGTGACATTACTGTGTAATAGTTGGCTGACTTATTCATCCATTCATGCCATGAGCAACAATTAGTGAGAATCTATTATGTGTTTAAAACCACAACCGTGAGGAATCAAGAAGAGGTTAAGTGTTGTTGCAGAGACAATGTCATGTGTTCACCCAAGCTCTTCTTTTTGTCATTGTCACATAGACATTTTAGAAATTTATGGGGTGAAGCCTTATGACCGAGTTTTTCTGTCCAAAGGAATGGGGATTTAAATAATACATGCATCTTTCAGACTTGGACCCTAAAAGCAGCACGATTCCACAGACATGTTTTCTTCCCTCTTTGCCAGATTCCTGGATGACAAGAATACAGTAGCAAACTCCAACACCTCAGGGAAGTGAGTCCCTAGATCCAATGCGTCTGGGTCTCAGAACCACTGCAGGGTTCATGCATTGGACGATGACATGAGTGAAATTTAAACTAATGACCCTAGTGGAAAGTAAACTTCTCTGGCAGGTAAAATTATAAGATGGCCCAAATATCCCTTCCTCCTGGTGTACACATCCTGCATAATACCCAGGATTATAAATCTGATGAATTTTACTGCCATGATTAGGATATGTTATATGGCACAGTTGACTTTAAGAAAGGAATATTATCTGGGTGGTCCTGATCTAATCACATAAGCTCTTTAAATCTGGGTCTAGAGGTCAAATACAGAAGGTTCAGAGGTTGAAAGCATGAGAATTTGACACATTGGTGCTGGGTTGAATATGGAGTAGATGAAGTGGTAAAGTATGCGAGTTACCTCTAGGAGCTGAAGTGGCCTGTGGCTGACGGTCAACAAGGAAATGGGATCTCAACCCTATGGCCACAAGGAAATGAATTCTACCAACACAACAGAAAGAATGCATTTGTAAGCATATTTCACCCTAGATGTTCCAGTGAGGACACAGTTCAGTTGGCACATTGATACCAGACTTATGGTTCCTTGAACACAGAACCCTGTTGCAAAATTCTGGCCTACCAAACTTTGTGGTAATTTGTTATGCAGCAGTACAAAACTAATGCAGAAATATATTATGGTTAATATAAAAAGAAGGAAAGAAAGAAAAAGAAAAGCTTTGCCAAATATCCAGAATAAAATGCCTAGGAGTTTACAATAGTGAGGATTATACTTGAAGCGAGGAATTGATCTTTGATGGGGTTTGTGGCTCCAGAAGGGGTGACCACAAAAAGAATGGGCAAAATCTAAGGGCACACGGGCAACATGGCATTAAATTCACTTAATGCCCTGGTGTGAGAAACCAGGCAAGTGAGTCAGAGTTGGAAGTGCTAGCGGTTCCTAAGCACCATGTGATAAAAGGAAAATTTTGCTCTAAATTTATGCTTACACATCATGGAAAAACCAATTTGTATTACCACTATATAGCTGATATCAACAAAAGCAGCATTTTTATCTGTAACAGACAAGAAGTGATTCTTGTTAGAATGAATTTAGTTACATGTATTATACTACATTTAGTTAAACTACATTTATTACCTTTGGTTAAAACAGTGGTGGTAAATGACGACAGTGGATTTTACTCTTGCATAAACCTGACTTGGTGGGAATGGCTTTAGGTGTTTTACTGGATGTAGCTGAGGTGGCTTGGAGGAGACAACTTGAGTCATGATATACATATGTAAACCACCTAGTAATGTGGTGGGACATAATGGAGTTTTGATGCATGCACTTTAAATCCCATTATCCTATTTTTGTACAGAATCTTCATGTTTTTAAATGGAAAAAAAGTGTATATAAACCCCACTTGTTGGGTTAGCAGGTGCCTCCTCATAGGGTAGGAAGGCAGGGTCTTTCAGTCCTGGACCCACTGGCTCATGGTTGGGACAGGGAAGAGAGATGCAGGACACACAGCATACAACATGCAACATCACTCTTTATTATGAAATTAAACAGCAATTGTGGGTGGGAAAATACACAGAACAACTGACCCTTCAGGTGGTTATGTCACCTGGTCTACAAGGTAACGTTGGCTTCTTAGTTGGCTAGGCCTCCAACCCCAGCCATGGGCGTGGCCTGAGGCTGGAGAAGAGAGAAACAAAGATGACATGGATGTAGACAAAGACGTCATCCAAGGGCTCCTTTTAGGGGATTTGTTTGAAGGCCTCCTCTGGGATCTTGCCCTCGGCCTGGAGAGAAGGAGTCGGGATGTTAGAAAAGCCAGCTCCCAGAGTTTCACCCCCAGGCCACTGGCCTCCACCTTCTTGGCTTTCCTGAAGGCTCAGAAATGTTCATCTTTAACCCACCTGATTCCCAGACCTCACCTTGAGCGTAGTGAAGACCTGACCAGCTCTGGTGTAGTTCCAGTCATTGTCCTGAAGGCACCTGCAGTGGGAGAAGAACAGGTGATCTCCATTGGTTCCACAGTACGGACATGCTGACCGTGCAATGCCACTGCTAAATCTATGCCACTGTCTTGCTGGGACACATGTACCAGTATGAGCACTATGTGTAATGATGAAGAAAGACCCAGTGAAAACCAAAATATCTACCACTAGCATTCATGCCCACTAGAATTCAAAACAGAAAAGTAGAGCTGTGCCAAAGAACAAGGAAACTGAATATATACTGATCAAGAAAGATGTTCAAGAAAATGACAAGTGAAAAATTTTAAAGTACAGGATTCCTATCATTCTTATTGAGATATAATGCACACAGCGTTTTACAGTATATAATTCAGTGCCTTCTAGTATATTCACAAGATTGTGCAATCATCACAACCATCTAATTTCAAAAAAATTTTATCACCTCAAAAAGAAACCCCTGAACCATTAGCAATCACTCCCTATTCCTCCCCTTCCCCCAGACCCTGGCAACCACTAATCTATTTTTGGTCCCTGTGGATTTGCCGACTCTGGACATTTCATATAAATGGAATCATGCAATATGCCACCGTTTGTGGCTGGCTTCTTTCACTTAGCATAATGCTTTCAAAGTTCATCCATGTCATGACACATATCAGAAGTGTATTCCTTTTTATGACTGAATAATATTCTACTATATGGATGTACCAGATTTATACATCCATTCACCAGCTAAAGGACATTTGGGTTGTTTCCACTTTTTGGTTCTCGTGAATAATGCTGCTATGAACGTTCCTGTGCAAGTTTTAGAGTCAACATATGTTTTCACTTCTCCCAATAGATACTTAGGCGTGGGATTACTGGGTCATACGGTAACTGCATGTTAAACATTTTGAGGAACTGCCAAAATGTTTTCCCAAACCACCGTTCCATTTTGTATTCCCACCAGTAACACGTGAGAGTTCCAATGTTTCCACATCCTCACCGACACCTGTTATCCTTCGCTTCATTGATTAAAGCCATCCTAGTGGGTGTGAAGTGGTAACTCACTGTGGTTTCAATTTTCATTTCCTTAATGACTAACGATGTTGAGAAGTTTTTCATTTGCCTGTTGGCCATTTATGTATCTGCTTTGGAGAAATGTCTATTCAGATCCTTTCCCCATGTGAAAAAGAAATGGGGTTGTTTGCCTTTTTATTGTTGAGCTGCAAGGGTTCTTCATATATTCTTGCCACATATGTGATTTGCAAATATTTTCTCCCATGCTGCTGGTGGGCTTTTCACCTTTTTGATAGTGTGCACTGATGCTCAAAAGCTTTTAATTTTGATGAAGTCCGATTTATCCATTTTATCCTTTGGTTGCTTGTGCTTTTGGTGTCATATGTAAGAAATGATTGCCTAAGTCATGAAGACTTATACCTACATTTTTTCCCAAGATTTTAAAGTGATAGCTCTTACTTTTAGATCTTTGCTCCATTTTCAATCTATGCTTGTACATGGTGTGTGAGCCAGGGGTCAAAATTCATTGGCTTGCATGTGGATATCCAGTTGTCCCAGGACCATTTGTTGAAAAGGTTATTATTTCCCCCACCATATTGTTTCAGCACTCTGGTTGACAATCAACTGACCATAAATGTGAGGGTTTATTTATGGACTCTCGTTTCTACTCCACTGATTCCTAACGCTGTCCACATGCCAGTCACCACATAGTCTTGAGTACTGTAGCTCTGCAGCAGGATTTGAAATTGGGAAGTGTGTGTTCTCTAACTTTGTTTTTCTCTTTCAAGATTGTTTTTGAGCATCTCCATGTGAAGTGTAGGTTATCCTAAACTTCTTTTTTTTTTTTTTTTTTTGCAAGGAAGGATTTTGATAGGGACTGCACTGAATCTAGATTGCTCTGGGTAGTACTGCCATCTTAATAACAGCAAATCTTCCAACCCATGAAAATGGAGTGTCTTTCCACTTATTTAGGTCTTTGTTATTTCCTTCAACAATGTTTTACAGATTCCAGAGTTTAAGATTTTCACCTCTTCTGTTACATTGGTTTCAAAATATTTTACTATTTTGATGCTATTTTAACTGGGCTTGTTTTCTTCATTTCGTTTTTGGAGTGTTCATTTTGCAACTACATAGAAATACAAGTGAGTTTTGTATATAGTTCTTGCATTAAACTTAGTTATTAGTTCTATGTTTTATTTATTTATTTTTCGTGGATTTTTTTGGATTTTTCCATATACAAGGTGCTGTCACCGAGCATTATCCTATCTTAAAAATACTTTACACATTTAATAGTATGATACCTTTTTCATGGGATCACCCTTTTCTGGCAGCAAAATATCCAAAAAGTCACTTTTCCAAATTGCCTGCGAGTTTCCATGATTCACTCCCCCGCTGTTCCAACCCATCTTCATTCCCACACACACCCAGCACTCACTTCTGAGCCCACTCGAGTTTCATCCCAGACTGGGTAGAGAAAGCCTGCACCATTTCCTGCTGCTCCCGGGAGCCGGTGTGCACGGAGCTGGAGGTGAGTGTAGGCACTGGGATGGAGAACGCACTCTGAGGCTCACTGGGGGAGGCATCCCTCACAAACAGCTCGTCGTTCACGATGCACAGACTGGAGGAAAAATGGGCCCTCAACAGCTGGACAGATGGACCACCCCACACCCCCAACAACCATCCTGCTCCCACTGCCACTCAGCAACCAGATTCCTTCCACCCTCCTCCTGTGTGTGTCCCCCAGGTTCCTTGGCTGGTACCTATGCCCCTCCCACAAGCCCACCTTTGGGGAGATTATCCACCGTCTTCATGACATTAGGACGTTTACCTGCAACTCAGGGACAGTTTCACGTTTACCCTTTACAACAGCCCAAGGAGTGGACAATCTGAAATCTACTGTCATAGGAAGACACCGAGTCGCACAGAGGCCACGTGACTTGACCAAGGCCACACAGCCAATGAGTGTTGGGACCAGGGAGAGAAGCCACATTCCAGTTCCAGAGCCCATGCCCTTCTTAACCACTAGGCTAGACTGCTCCTTGGATCTACCTGCTGGCTTTCCACAGTATTGAGAAAACCTAAGGTGGGCACCATCACATTCCCACACCCCTGAGCCCAGGCTGGGACGGGGGTTCCCACCCACCACACAGCACTCACCTGGAATGGCTGGCAGGGATAGCGATGAAGGTCCGGGTGAAGGCACGAACAGAACCCTGAGACCTTCCTTCCACTTCAACGACAAACAACAAACTTCAGTACCCCCGAGAGCCCCACCTGCTTCACACGCTCACACAGGGGTCTGCAGACAGAGTCTGACTGGAAACTCATGCTGAGGGGACAGGTGCCCACTGGGCGCCAGGGTGTCGGGAATGTGGAGGGCAGCTATAGGAGCAACCTGCTGCCGGTGGCAGGACCTCTACTGTGCGCGGGCCCGTGACAACCACTTCACCAGTTCATTGATGCATTTGTCACTGCTGCCCAAGACATGGATGCTAATACCTCATTTTGCAAATGAGGAAACTGAGAGGTTAAGTAATGGTCCCCGGATCTCATAGGAAGGCTCTGGGATGAGAGCCATCAAACTCCACAGCCTGTGTCCCTAACGCCCAGGGTGTGCGGGGCAGACAGGCATGAACGCAGGTCAGACCTGGGTCCTTTGTGGGAAGAGCGAGGGCTGGAGAACACAGAGGGGCCGGGAAGAGAAGGGGAGGGATCGGGGTGGCTGGGAGGGTGCTGAGAGGGAGCCCGGCCAGGGGGACGGAGCAGTGGGGCATCTGGGGACGGGGGGTCTACACACACTCACCTTCCTTGAACACCCCGTTGACAGAGAAGCAGAGCATTGTGTCCTGAAAAGGAAGAGCCCAGGCGCTCAGTCACCACCTAAACCTCCTACCCACCTGCAGCAACTGGTCCTGCCCAAGATGGAAGCAGATGCTCACCGTGTGGAGCCACATGTCCACCACGAAGGAGCTGAGGTCATGCTGAGTTTTGGGCAACAGGCAGAGGGAGCGCACAATGTCACGTTTTGTGTGTTTCAGCAGCTGGACCCGCAGGTCTGTGGGGGGAGGAGAAGCGAGGGAAGGTCAGGGGCTGCCACGCCCTGGGCCCTAGGACTGACCCCTTCCCGCCCCCTTTCCCGCCCCGCCTCCTCATCACACACTCACAGGGGTCCTTGAGCTTCTTCATATTCCTACTGTCCTTGACGTACTCCCACAAGCTGCTCCTGGGAGAAAAAGAGAAGCAGGGGGAGGTGGGCGGCCCCAGTGTGGGGGTTTGCAGGAGCTGCCCTGCGTCTGCTGGGGAGCCACACGGCCCAGGAGCAGAGTGTGAGCTGTGATACTCACGGGGCTGGGTCCTCGGGGTTGAAGGGAATGGTCAGGGAGAAGCAGGCCTCGTCGTGATAAGCACCCAGGAGATCCTGTCGGTCTCCAGAGTCGTGGATCAAGTAATACCTGTCGGGGAGCCATGAGCACAGTCTGTCTCTGTGGTCCGGACCTCAAATGAGACTTGGAAACTCCCGTGAGCAGAGCTGAGCTTGGGTGGCCTCAGCTGTCCCAGCCCTCCCCTTCCTCAGGTTGCCAGCAGTACTCACTGCTGCAGGAATTGCAGGATCAGACTCTTCAGCTGATCAGATCCTTCACTGCTTTCCTGGAATCAAAACAGTCCTCAGCACCAGGGCTGATACCCTCTCCTCACGCACCTCCCAAAGCCCTGCTTGATTCTCCGTGCTCACCTTGCAGGCTGGTAAGCTCTTATGGGTGTCCACACCTAACTTAGCTGGTGGGGGTGTCTCCTGGCCATCCTGTGAGAGGGAAGAGGAAGTCAGTGGTGCAGACCAAGAGGCACTTCTGGATGGTCAAGGAAAAGGACGGGCCCAGGAGGGTGAGGGTCAGAGGTCAACTGTGGAAGGGCCCTGGAAAATCTGAGGGCAGGACTACACTTCGGGTCATCACCACGAGGTCCCTGAAGGCTGTGGCAGACGTGGTCGAAGAAGACCCAGAGCTGTTGTGAGCTTCCCACAGAGGCTGTACCCTCCCTCTGCCCCCAGAACGTTTAAGGGCCACATTCAAAAATCGAACTCAGGCAAGACCTAAAGGGTTCAGAGTAGTTTGTGGGCGGTGTCAGTGTCAGTTAGAGGAGTCAGTGATTGAGGAATACACTTACCAAGCGTAATAACTTGGGGAACAATTCCAGGATGGAGCTGCCAAGATGAAAAGTCAGTGAAACTACAAAGCGGTCTCTTCTCGTGGGAGCAAGTACACTTACACCAGACACAGTCCAGTGTGTCCACCTACACTCCCCGGCCCTGGGCACCTTCCACATGGACTGATGGATGCACCAGAAGAGTGTTCCCTACCTGCCTGCCTCCCTCCATCCCTCTCCTTCCACTCCTTCCCTCCTGGGTACCTCCCACCTAGACTGCCCTGACTCCCTTCTCCAGGTGCCACAAGAAGCAACAAGGAAGCAGGCTTCCTTCCCTTCCCTCCCTTCCTGCAGGTCCCCACTGTAGGCTTTGGAGGGAAGAGGGAATGAGGTTGGAGCTAGGGGCTCTTCATCCTTCCTGGGGGTCCTGCATCCTGCCAACACAAGGACACCCACCAGGGATGGCCCAGGATGCTGGGCCAAGGAGGTTAGTGAGGCAGGGAGGGAAATGGAGGGGGATTAAGACAAAAAAGAAGTGAAGGATGAAGAAGAGAAGACAGAGACATAGGGGCACAGAGACAAGGGAGAGAAAGCAAAGTGAAGGGAAGGGAAAGAACCTCTCCCATGGTTTGGGGTGGGGGATCAGGGAAGAAGAGAGAAGAAAGGGGAACCGGCTCCCCTGCTGCAGCCCTTTCCTTCACCTGCCCCCAAATGTCCCAGGGACCCGAGGTAAGGATGGTAACCATGCACACGTTGGGCCTGGGGCCTGCTGGATGCTGGTTGAGTCTCTGTCACCTGTGTGAGCTCAGTCTGAGCTGGGCGTTGGAAACAGCAGCCACAGGGGCAGACCTTCCCCAGAAGAGTAAAGGGTCAGCTCCCAGCTCAGTGTGGGGCTGAGTGAGGGTCTATGCCTCCCTATGCCTGTCTTCTCTCCCAATGGTCCCTGCACCTGTCTTGCTTGGTTCTTTACCTGAGGAATCATATCTGTCTCAGGCTGCCCAGGGCTCCTCTGAAGGACCAGGCAAGATGATGTGATGTGTGTTGGGATGGAGGGGCAAGTGTCCCCGAGAGGCCTCTCTTTCTGTCTCCTCTACTTCCTCTGCCCTCTGCCTTCCACTCCCCCTTGGGAAGCCCTCTGCTCACTGTCTGTGACAAACTTCTGGCCCCTTGACTCAAGGAACCCTGCTTCTTCCACAAGAAGGGCCCAGCTCCTGGTGTTGGGCCAGAGGAACGGATGTCATGTCAGGAACCACCAGGGCTTTACCCTGAGTATGTGGCAGGAAAGCCCCCTTGTCAACCTGGGGTTGGAGGGAGGACCGTCTTGGAGGAAGGGAAAGAGGACTTCTCTCAGAATGGGGGAGGGGAGCCCCATATCAGCATAGAGTTGGAAAGCCTGTCTCAGCCTGAGACCCTGAGCTGGAGGACCCTTCTCAGGCCAGGGAATCAGCATCTGGCTCCCCGTTCTGGTGACGGGGGGAGTCCCACTTTGTGGAGCACGCTCTTGGGAGGACTTGGTAGAGAATGCTGGGTGCAGCGTTTGGAAACAGACCCCAGAGCACCTGAAGAGGTGAGCAGGTCAGAGGAAGGACACTCCTCAAATGTGAGGGACACAGAGAGAGCAGAAGGTGGGGTCTGTGCTCCTTCTCGAGTACCTGGGTTGTCCCTTCCTGCACACATGCGCTCTCAGGGGCAGTTCAGGCTCCCAAGGGGGCAAAGGTCCCCGGAAAGGTGCCAGTGGTTATCACCAACCTTACGTAGGTGGAGTGGTCTGGGAAGGTGCCACACAGTGGGTTTCCTTGCAACCACAGCTCTTCGAGATCCAGCCCTTTCATCTTGCTCAACTCCCAGGCTGACTTCAGCTGAGAAATATGGGGAGGAAATTGGAAAACGAATCCCAGGGAAAGAGACACTTCCAGATCCTGCACCTCCACCCCCACCCTCCCTGACAGGTACCTTCGCCAGCCTCCTGTCATCACTGTGATGACCACGACTCCCCAGCTCTCAACCCAACTTTGATCTGGCTCCCTCCTCTCACCTCATTTTTGCAGAGGTTCAGAATCTTGACTGTGGGGGCCATCTGTATAATGTCAGACAGGCCATCCAGACGGTACAGTTTGTTGCTGCTCAAGTTCAAGGACAACAGCTTTGGGGGGAGAAAAGTTAGAGTGACAGTTACTATCTAGGGCCTGGGAGACCAACCTGCCCTCCGCCCCATGTCTTCCACCCCTTACCATAATACCAGCACTAGGCCTACAGCCTCACCTCAGGGAAATCCTTTTCGATGATCTGCAGGGTGGCAGCCATGCAGTTTCTTCGATTCAGAATTATATCAATATCATGGCTCACCAAGTCTTCAGGAAGCCGAGGGAAGTGAATCAGAAGGCTGAGTGGGGTCTGGGGCCAGCACTAACCAGCACCCACACCACACACGTTACCCTCCCTAAGTCTCCCTCCAGGAAGACCCCTCTGCCCTCCCCTGTCCTAGAATTACTGCTGTCAGCCATACCTGGGTCAAAGCGGAGATTCTGGAGGTCAAGGGCTTGCTGGGAGACATTATATCGTTTGTTCAAAGTCAGCTGCAGAGAGAGATGGAGAGAGCCACTCTGAAGCTGCGATGGTGACAGGAAATTTGGGGGCGAGGGGAACTGGGGGCTGGAGGAAGAAGAGGTGGGTCTGAGTGTTGGCACACCGCATGCCTTGAGTCTACACTACCTTTAGCTGCTCCATTTCTTTTGGCTCCAACTTATTCAGCACAGAGTAGGGAACAGTAGAGGGACTGACAAAGATAGCCACCTGCAGGAAGAAGAGGTAAGGTTAGTACCAGGAACTCTAGTTCCAAAGAAGAGGACCAGCCCCTGGACTGTCCTGTCCTGGGATAAGGTACAGGTAATGCCCCTGACACACACCTTTTCATTCTCCTCATCACAAATCTTGTAGCTGACATCCTTCAATGCAGAGGCAGTGCTAGCACCCTGGACAAAGAACCGAGCCCGGTTTTTCACATAGTGGAACTGCAGGATGGGGAGGTAACAATAAGTTCAGAGGACAAAGCCTTTCCCGTCAGTGGGCTCCCCATCCCCCCTCTTCCCTCTGCCCACTCATCTGGCTTCACCATCCTCTCTTACATCCACTGGAGTGAAAGGGACACTGCAGTGATTCTGGATTGACTTCATTAGCCACATCTTGTCATACTTTCTCCCATAAGAAATCTGAGGGTGAAAAGAAGGAATGGGGGAGAAGACAGTCAGTAGGAATTAAGGCTGGAGAACAGACATAACACAAAGTCTTTTGCAACCTCCTACTGAGCTTCGAAAAAAAAATGGACCGATAGTATGTTTTCTTATGTTTGAGCCTAATATGGATTTCCTTTACACTCTTTCTCTCCACTGAAAAGCTCTCCTCCAGGAGAGGGGGAGGGACAAACTAGGAGTATAATTTTAACAGATACAAACTTCTATACACAAAATACATAAGCCATAAGGATTTATTCTATACCACAGCGAATTATAGTCAATGTCTTGCAATAACCTATAATGGAGTATAATCTGCAAAAAAGGAAAAAGAACCCAAATCACTATAGTGTACACCTGAAACTATTACAATATTGTAAATCAACTACACGTCAGTTAAAAGCAAAAAAGAAAGCTCTCCTCTGAATAAACTTTCATAAGTAGTTTAATACGGTCTTCCTTTTAAAAGGTTCTGGGATGTCCTATCCAATGCAGACCTTGCCAAGACACTCACTGTGATCTTGAACCAGCTCCCTGGGGTTCCATCTTGTGTGTTCTCTCTCATTTCTCTCTGCGGAGGTTTTCTATCTCTCCACACAGTAACACGGATCCGGCCTTCACTATGACATCTCACTCTCCTCTTGTTCCGGTAGGTGGTATACGGAGTGCTGCAGGGGAATGTGGAGAGAAGGAGGGTGTGTGGCCATAAATGCTAAGAAAGTCTTCCGTACAGCCTTGCTTCTCTGACACCAGGACTATGATTAGGATTACTTAACCTCTATTCCACTTCTAGCACACTTCCGTTTTCCAGTGAGAGAAGAGAAAGAAGAGCATGGAGAGTGAAAGGGTTGCACAGTCCTAGGGGCTGCTGCATGCAAACTCTGCTGCCTGGTCACTTACTGTCTCACTTGGGGGTCCTCCTGGACATCCCCCATCACCATGTTTCCATCCTCCTCCTGGAGGTGTGAAGGCTGAGGCTCACATCCACCACGTTCATAACGAGGGCTCCTCCTGCCAAAATTACCTCGGAAAGAACCCCAACCTTCATTTCTTCCTTGACATGAGCTACTACCATAACTGTATTCTGAAAGGGGAACAAAAATACAAATTTGAAGACACATCAGTGGTTCACTTACCATGTACCACATCTTAGGCTAACATGATGGTAGGGAAAACAAAGTGCCAACCTGCCCTAAGGGACCAATCACACACAACCTACCTTAAGGATCCAATCCCACAAATCCCAGAAAGGAAACTCTCTGCCTGTGCAGATAGAAGGCACTATCAGGGGAGGAATCAAGGGGGAGCAGCAGGAGGAGGAGGAGAAAGAATTAGGAGAAGAGGAAAGAGGAAAACCGTGTTGAACCCTTTAAAACAATGGAGCAGGATTTATGAAGAACAGAGGCATATGCATTCACAGGTTAGACTGGACACAGTCATACACCAGGAAGGCACCTGAATCTTGCCTCCTCTCAGGACTTTCTAATAATCACACCAGTACTTGGGAAGCAACCTCTCTCATGCTTCCCAAGTCCATTCAGTCACCAGACTGATTCCACTAACAACCAGCAAGCTGTCCTTCCTTTGACAGTGCAGTAAAAGCATTAGTGTCAGGTAGGACTGATGTAATAGCCTCCTAAACTGTCTCCCTCTCTCCAGCCTTGCCCTCAGCAGTACACTGTTTGAAATGCCCAGAATGAACTCTCTTTTGGACCAGCCTGAAACGTCTTTCAGCTCAGGAGGCAACTCTTCCTAACCTCAGTTCTTCTATAACAAGTGTCTGAACGACAACCTGGAATGATGTGTCAAGTACCATTTCCAAGTGTTTAGGGATTCTTCTTTTTTCTCTCTATTACTGACTTCTAATTTGACTCCATCATGGCCAGGGAACATACTCTGTATGATTTCAATTCTTTTGGAACTTACTGAGGTTGACGGTCCAGAAGATGGTTTAACTTGGTGAATGTTACATAGACCCTCAGGGGGAACAACTGTACTCTGCTGTTGTTGGGTGGATTGTTCTATTTATACCATGTAGATTCTGTCAGTTTATTGTGTTTTTCAGATCTCCTATATCCTTGCTGATTTTTCTCTCTAGCAATTGGATCACTTGGTAAAAGGAGAGTGGGTGTTGAAGGCCCCAAATATAATCATGGACCCGGCTACTTCTCCTTTCAGCTCCATCGGTTTTTGCTTTGTGTACTTTGAGGCTCTGTTGTTTGGTGCATCAAATTTAGGATCGTTATGTCTGTGTCGTGGACTGATCCTTTTATATTATGTAATGCCTCTCTTTGTCTCATTAATTTCCCTTACTCTGACATCTACTTTATTGGCTACTGAAGCCACAGGTATGCCCATAAAGTGTCTTGGTTATATCTCACCTTGTATTCATTCCTGGGACTTGCGTTGCTGTTTACCCCTCCACCCACAGTCTCTCCCTGCCAGCATATCTAATTCACCATGTGAAAAGATCTAGAAGCTTTTTGGCATCTGCAGAGATAAGACAGTGTTGATCCTCTCTCCTATAAGTGGATTCACTTAGGGTGTTTTATTTTTATCATATTCTACTGAAACCGCGAATCAGCAGATAATCATACTATTGGTTCGAGGGGAGGGAAGATTATGGTAATTACACTGTTAAAAACCAGCTTCCTTTTGGGTTCTAACACTTCAGGTGTTCTAGGCATGTGTCTTGTACATTTTGTACATTAATTGTCTCAGGGCATGCTTATGAGGAAAAGCCCGTCCACTGCTGATCATGCCATGGCGTAGTGATTATGACCAGGCCTCAGATGAACTCCTCTGAGGGGTCACTGCTTTCACTGTGTGGCCTGCTGGCAGGACGATCTTGCTACTCACAGCCTTGCAACTTTCCTTGTGTGGCACTGGAAGTGAAATTATACATGAATCGAGCATCTGACCGACAAATGCCACTTGTTCAGCCCCCAAAACTCCCATACTCCACATCCAACTGGTCAGGAAATTCTCTTGTCCCCTCTCTTAAGGTATGTCCAGAATCTATCCACTTCTCACCACCTCTATTACTACCACTCTGGCCAAGACTCCAACATCCAGCTCCTGCATTTATACTGTCCTCCAACTAGCCCCTCTGCTTTCATCCTGCCTCCCTTACCTGTGTTTTCTACCCAGAAGCAGAATATTAGTCAAATCATATCACTCCTCTGCTCAACATCATATACCAATGGTTCGAAGCCCATCAACTCATTAAAGAGCCATGAGTTCATAAGGATACTCCTCAATAGTAACAATGACAAAGAGGAATCTTACTGGTGACCTTTGGAGAATGCCAGGCAACCAACTCATCTTTATGAAAATTTGTCGAGGAAAGGAAAAAATTACTGAAGGGAGGAGGAAGGGCACGTATTCAATGTAAGGTATACAGGAAGGGTCAGAGTCATTTTCAAGAACCGACTTTACTTCATAAACAAGGTTTGCTGAGGGGAAAGTGTAAAAGTAAGCCAACAAACAGCTATGGTAATCTCCACGGTAACCAACTCTGTCAGTGCCTAAACATGGCCAGAGCCCTCCTTCAACAAGGTGATTCTGACACAAGCAATCTCAGGCATGGCCTCATTTGGGGAGTCTCACAGGAGAGTGGCATGTGATAAAAAGACACAGAGGGGCCATCTTACACACACACACACACAAACACACGCATAATTCACTTACTGAACTTTTGCATCTCAGTACAATTCCTGTCTCACAGATGTGCTGCGGGAATAAAAGGTGATCACAGGAATATTTTAAGCAAATAGTGCCTCCACCCAAGCTGCCTGGGTTTCCCCTTCAGCCTCCACCAGGCATTAGCTGATCCACCCATGAAGAAATGGTCATTAGTATCCTTTATGACATCATGTGTGTTCATATGGCTACTTCCTGTGTCAGTTTGGAACTCTGCCTACATCATTGCTATGCCGTTGAGTACATGGCAACAGCGTCCCTGTTATGGTAGAAAAAGAACAGTGAGAAGTAAGCCAACACTTGCCCAGTGGCAACCAACATTTGCTCAGTGTTAGGCAGACTCACTAGATTTAATTGACCTACTCATGGAAACCCCACGACGACTGTATCCACAGTCCATTTCCAGGTCAGGAACATTAGGCTCAAAGTGCTTAGATACATTTCCTAGGATTCTCAGCCAGGTAAATGGCAGAACAGGAATTGGGTCCTCACCTGTTGGTCTGCCTCCACATACCAAATATTCCTCCAGTATTGCACTGGTTCTCCTTGAATGGTGAACTTTCAGGTTGCAATGCACAGATTTCTGTGGGCAGACCTGGGATGATGTTTTGTGACTGGTAACTAGTTGCTCCTGCTTGGGTGGGTCCAGGTGCTCTTGGACCAACTGGACATATCTTTCTTAAACCAGATGGAGAAATCTGTTTGGACCATGGGGTTTGCAGACTGGGAGTCACTTTGGGCTTGCAACGTCTGGCACAGAATATCAACTAATATTTGTCAAATGAATATATGTAATGAAGATTTGAAATCTTCAACAAAACCACATTTGAGAATCCACACAACTCAACCATTTCTAAGCACATCTATTTATTTCAGAAACGAAAAAATAAACTGGGCTGCAGAACTGTTTCATAACCTGCCTGTAAAACTAGCATGTGTGGGATCTTGTTTTTGCAAAATTCACATTTTTCATTAGTGTACAATGAGAAATAGAGCTAAGCTCCTCCCTGTTGACTAACGCCAAAACTACAGCTTTTCTGATTACAGGAAGGGAGGCTTTTGCAAACAGCGGTGACAGAAACCAGGAGAAGGTTTCCCTGAATCTAGGAGACACAGCTTCTTCCTGGCCGTCAGGTGTGTGGGAAGAATCTTCTGGACTCACAGGCATATCTGTGGGCACTCAGCTCTGTGACAGACAGTAAGTATGGCCACTGTCTCAGAGGAAGGGAAGAGTGTGTGTGTGCATGGTAATATCTTGCATTATGAGCTTTTATAATTAGGTTACAGATGCATGTATTCCAAATCATGTTGGTAAATGCATTGCCACACAAAACTGAATCCTACTGTACATTTTCTGTATCATATATGACCAATTTTTGCTCTTTGGTCTATCTTAATATGATTCTTAATGATTTTTTTCATATTGGTGTTTGACTATTTGATTTTTTAAATTATGAAAGTAATAGTTATCCATACAAAAAAATAATAATGGAACAATACCGATTGATTGACCAGGGTTACAGAGCTTCCCCAGTGGTGGAGGCCAAAGGACATAGTAGAGCACAGCTTGGGCTTCAGGGTACTTTCAGAAGAACATAAACATTCTTTTTAATGTAAGAGATAGTTTCCTAAGGACATTTGATGATAGTTATAGCAATATACATTTCCACCAACAATGTATGAGAGCCTGATTCTCTACAGAATCCTGGGTCACTTTGGCCCAGACATTTTCACTTTTTGAATTTATCATACAAAATATTCCCTGCCTAAATGTATACTTATAGTTACATGGATGTGCTTTACAGGCTCTTTGGCACAGAAGGACGACTGGACCAGAGAGTGGCTGCTATGGTCAGAAGAGGGGTAGAAGTGATTGTCCTTGGAATTAAGGATAGATAGGAAAGAAGGGACGTGCGTACCTGACATACAGGGTGAAAAGGCCAAGGGATGGATGTATGGATCAGAAAGATGAGGGTGAGCATTGGGAAGAGAGTGAAACACAAATGGAAAAAGCCCCGGAGGAAATGAATTCATCCCTGCGATACACACCCCTCTGGAAACCTCCCTTTCTTTCCGTGTATATTGTGTCCGTCTCTGTTACTCCACCTTCAAGTTGAACAACAGAGAAACACTTGCTAAGCCTAGGAAGAAGGTTTACTTCAGTTACTTGTGTCTTCATTGTACAGTCCTTCCCCAGTAGTCCATTCATTAATGGTGTCTTGTGTCAAGTGTGGGAACTGAATAAAGGACAACCAGCTGCCATCAGGATAGCTCAGATCACCAGATCTAGAGTTTTATTTATATATATTTTGTGTTCTTATATTTTACTATGAATAAATATTTATTTATCTATTATTCATTTTTACACTGATCAAATGCAACCTTAAAGGATGTTCATATATTTCAAGATCCAGAGGATCTGCTGATCAACTAGCCACCTTCAAAGGTTGGTATAGGTCAAACCAATGTGAAAATCCTTTTGTACTTGCTGCTTCTTAAGGTAAACAGAACTCACCTTAAGGCAGGAGGTTAAGTGCTCCTACTGGGCCTGCAACTCCAGGATCCCCACATCCATAATGAAATGAAGATGACCATGTCAATGACAGGATCTCCCATCTCATCTGTGGCCCACACAAGTAGCCACCTCAGAACACTTCAAGATGAAGATGCCCTCCTCACTAATATGTTTCTCAAAGCTGTGGGGAAGGGAGTGTCCTCTGAGTCCCTACAGCAGCTGCTTGGTCCACCGACTTACATTGACTTCAAAGGCATTTCCACTCAAATGACCGCAGGTGGTGACTCTTGCAACTGTTTCACCGTTGCGTGCCATGGAACACCAAAACTTCATGCCCTCATATCAGCTGGATCCTTGCTATCTTCAGATCCACCTTGGCCAGATAACTTTTCCCAGATCCCCACTTCCTTCAGGGCCTCTGGCTTGCAGCCAATTTTGCTGTCAAGTACTCTATTAATCACAGTCCCCACTTGCCTCTGCCAGGTATTCATTCCAGCTATTTTATCTTTAATAAAACATATTATATCACTTACAAAAACTCAGTGAACGTCAAAAAAGTGGGCTTGGACGGTGCAAGGCAGGGGAAGCCCACTCATGCTATGGGACTGTTATAGCTGAAATACTATTGCTGTCTACATGCTAACCAATATGTACAACAGAGACTGAATTCCAGGCACTCTTCTGTGACTGCTCATAAAAACCAGAGGCCCCTCCCATCATACATAGTTCACCATATCATTGAGCCAAATGAGGCTCCCATGTCATTCAGTTACATCTCCAAGTCTCAGGATGGTATGTGTGTTTGATACACACATGCACACAAACATACACACACACTCATATAAGTCTACTTTCTTGGTTTTAGTCTTTTAGTCTCTATAGAAAAGAAAAGCATATGAGTGTTTCCATATGTTGGAACAGTTGCCAAGCGATCTGATTCACAATTGATTTCACCGAATGTTATAATTTTTGCCATTTTAAATGGTATATTCAGACTGAAAATTATATTTTCCATTTGTTACAATTAGTTTGTGTATATTAAACTTACACTCAACAGACTTATTGATCTCTATCACTAATTTTAATTTTCTGTAGCCTCTCTGGAATTTATATGATGATAAACATATATTGACAGCTTTATTTTCACTTGTACACATTTATTAATTCATGCATGTATAGCTGCATGGATATATTTTGGCTTACTGGATTGCCCAGGAGAGGCTACAAAGCTGAAAAGAAGTGGTCATATAAGTCATTTTTGTCTCTTTTTTGACTTTAAAGGGAATGCACTTGATGTTTCACTATTAAGTATGATGTTTGATGTAGTTCATTCTTTTTTTTAATATTCACTGTCAGTTTAAAGAAACGCCTTTCTATTTATTAACTGCTGAGAACTATTGTTATTGTCATTGTTTAATGCTAACTGGTTGTTTATTTTTTGTAGGCCTTTTTTATCACTCCTGGGCATATATTCAGAAGGAACCGTACTTCAAAAAGACACCTGCACCCCAATGTTTATAGCAGCACTATTTACAGTAGCCAAAACATGGAAACAGCCTAAATGTCCATCAACAGATGACTGGATAAAGAAGAGGTGGTATATTTATACAATGGAATACTATTCAGCCATAAAATCGACAACATAATGCCATTTGCAGCAACATGGATGTTCCTAGAGAACGTCATTCTAAGTGAAGTAAGCCAGAAGGAGAAAGAAAAATATCATATGAGATTGCTCATATGCGGAATCTAAAAAAAAAAAACATAAATACAAAAAAGAAACAGACTCATAGACATAGAATACAAACTTGTGGTTGCCGGGGGTTGGGGGTGGGAAGGGACAGACTGGGAGTTCAAAATTTGTAGATACTGACAGGCATATGCAGACTAGATAAACAAGATTATACTGTATAGCACAGGGAAATATATACAAGATCTTATGGTAGCTCACAGAGAAAAAAATGTGACAATGAATATATGTACATTCATGTATAACTGAAAAATTGTGCTCTACACTGGAATTTGACACAACATTGTAAAATGACTATAACTCAATAAAAAATGTTAAAAAAATACTGGATATTTTGTGATAATTGTCCTTTCCTCCTTCCTTTATTTCACTAAGGGGCTCAATTACATTACAGATCTTCTCATGTTAAACCAACATTGCATGCCTGGGATTAAACACAGCTCTGTCATATTGTATTTCCTGTTTTAGCCATGGCAGGACTTAGGTTGCTATTAATTTATTTATACCTTTTGCATTAATGTAACTAACTGAGATTGGCTAATAATTTTGCTTTCTCATATATTATTTGTCAAGAATACTTTTAACAATATATACGATTTTCTATTCCATTAGTATGGAAAGTCGTGGTTTTCTCTGGGATTTATCTGTTGAATCTAAATTTTAAATTTACCAGCATATCTTTTTAATAAGATTACTGTATCTTTTTAAGCTTTGCTGAAACTGCAAGCATGACAGCTTTTTTCATTCCAAAAGTGACTCATCTGTACCTGTCTCCAATTTTCTTGACCCCTGTTGCCAGAGATTTCTCTATTATCTTATCTCTTTAAAGTGCTGGCATGTAGGAGTTTTTGGTTGAACTCTTGTCATCTGTTATCAATTTCATCAATTTATACTCTTATCCTTACTATTTTTTCCTTGAAGATAGTGGAAAGACAAGAGATTGCATTTTATTAAGTAAATGACCAATGAGCAATCTTTTCATCTACCATCAGGTTTTATTTTCTGATTTTTATCCTTGAATATAACAGATACTCAAATATCCAATACACTCATCTGTTTGGAAGAGACCTGTGGCTCAGCAGTGCTGGTATTTTCAGTCAGTGCTACTGCTCTATTTAATTCCACCATTGGCACATCAGACGATTAAGGAAGAGGGAACTGGAGCAGTGAAGTAATAGAGTCTACTCTAAATACACTTGACTCTTGAACAACACAGGTTTGAACTGCATGGGTCCGCTTATGCGTGGATTTTTTCCCCAACAAATACACAAAAAAATACGTGTAGAGAATCATGTATAAGACTTGTATTGAAGTAGATAGCCTATCCTTACCTGACATAGGCAGAAGGTGAGTGACATTTAATATCAAATTAATAATGTTTAGTTTCCTTATTGTTTTATAACTTTTCTTTCCAATAATTCCATGACTGTACAGTATGCCTCTCTCTCTCTCTCTTGTAATTGTAGAAACTGTATAGCTGTCTATTATCACCACAGGTAAGTGTTTTTAATATAACAATGCTCCCAATGCTATATTATGAAGATGACTGTAATACTGTATGCCATAAAAGTTTTAAAGTGATTCATCCATTAGTATATAGACTAGGCTACCATGAAGCAATGGTATTGATCACCACAGGCTACTGTAAAACAATCATATTGCAGCTTCTTCCTTCTCAAATACCTGTAAATAAATATGAATTTCTTTCTCACATCATCTTTTTACTTTTGATGTCTAGTATTAGTAATATGTATAACATCTACAGTGTTTTGTATCATATAAGACAGTATTGATGTAGTTACTGACAGACAGATGATTCATCTTGTAAACAGATGAAACAAACTTTCAGTATTGAGAAGTACAGTACAGTACTGTGAATATATTTTCTCTTCCTTATAACTTCTCAATAACATTATCTTTTCTTGGCTTACTTTATAGCAAGAATACACTATATAACACATATAACACAAAATATGTGTTGATCGACTACTTGTGCTGTCAATAAGGCTTCCAGTCAACAGTAGACTATTAGTAGTTACATTTTGGGGGGGTCAAAAGTTCTGTGCAGATTTTCAACTGTGCAGGGGTCAGCGCCCCTAATACCCGTGCTGTTCATGGGTCAACTGTATTTATGTATTTCACTTAAGAGAGAGAATAGCATACAATATAGCAAAGTGTAGGAAAGAACATCCACTTTGAAAACATCCCTGTCTAGACTCAAATCTGGGCTCTCTCACTTATTGCTCACATGATTTTACGCAAGTACTCCATCTCTCTGAGCTCTACCTGCATCGCGCAGTAGTCAGGGGTGTTGTTTGCCAAGTTGTTTCCATTTCTTCCCTGTTCCAGGCACCTGGCAGTACTGTACTTCTTGCTTTATCCTCTTTGTTTGGGCGGGGCCATATATGTGACTCATTCTGGCTAACGGGTTTGAGGGATATGTGTTATTTCTGGTTCAAAACATATGGTTTTTGGTTTGAGACCACCCCTTAACCCCAGGGCTCTCTTTCCCTCACAGCACAGTGATTGATAGCTTTTGAGATGGTGACTGCTCTGTCGATTTGGGTCTCTAAATTATTCCAATAAGAATAGATCAAATCTCCTACAACCACAATTCTGTAATGGGCATGCACCTGCCATAGACATGGAGTGGGAATGAGGCATATGCCACACTGAGGTTTGGGGATTGTCTATGACCACAGCACAACCCAGTCTCTCCTGACTCTTGTATCTCATCTGTAAATTAAAATAACACACTCCCAGGATTTTCCTGAGATTTAAATGAGTTAACTTACATAACGAGGTTATCACAGTGCTTGACATAAACAGGAATTTAAAACACAGCAGCTTTGATTATTAACTAATAATAACAAAACTACTTTGGAAGAGTGTGGAACATCTGTTTAAAATAAGAGGTATTCCTAGGTCGTAAACCTGAGCAGAAGCTTTTTTTAGCCTTAAAAATATACTCATACCTTCAAAGAGACATAAATAACTTACAAGTTTTCTAAAGTAACTGCTTTAAGAAAAAGTGGGGGAAAATGGTCACACTGCCAAGGCAATTTACAGATTTGATTTAATCCCTATCAAATTACCCAGGACGTATTTCACAGAACTAGAACAAATCATAATAAAATTTATATGGAACCACAAAAGACCTAAAATTGCCAAAGCATTACTGAAGAAAAAGAAAGAGGCTGGAGGAATCACTCTCCCAGACTTCAAACAATACTATAGAGCTATAGTCATCAAAACAACATGCTATTGGTACAAAAACACACATATAGACCAATGGAACAGAACAGAGAGCCCAGACATGAACCCACAAACTTCTGGTCAACTCATCTTTGACAAAGGAGGCAAGAATATACAATGGAATAAAGACAGTCTCTTCAGCAAATGGTGTTGGGAAAACTGGACAGCACCATGTAAAGCAATGAAGCTAGAACACTCCCTTACACCATACACAAAAATAAACTCTAAATGGATCAAAGACTTAAACATAAGACAAGATACAATAAACCTCCTAGAGGAAAACATAGGCAAAACATTATCTGACATACATCTCAAAAATGTTCTCCTAGAACAGTCTACCCAAGCAATAGAAATAAAAGCAAGAATAAACAAATGGGACCTAATGAAACTTACAAGCTTCTGCACAGCAAAGGAAACCATAGGTAAAACAAAAAGACAACCAACAGAATGGGAAAAAGTTTTTGCAAATGAAACCGACAAAGGCTTGATCTCCAGAATAAGCAGCCCATATGACTTAATAAGAAAAAAATAAACAACCCAATCCAAAAATGGGCAGAAGACCTAAACAAGCAATTCTCCAAGGAAGAAATACAAATGATCAATAGGCACATGAAAAAATGATCAATATCACTAACTATCAGAGAAATGCAAATCAAAACTACAATGAGGTATCACCTCACACCAGTCAGAATGGCCATCATTCAAAAATCCACAAATGACAAATGCTGGAGAAGCTGTGGAGAAACGGGAATCCTCCTTCACTGCTGGTGGGAATGCAGTTTGGTGCAACCACCGTGGAAAACAGTATGGTGATTCCTCAAAAGACTAGGAATAGACTTACCATATTACCCAGGAATCCCGCTCCTGGGCATATATTCAGAAGGAATCCTACTTCAAAATGACACCTGCACCCCAATGTTCATAGCAGCACTATTTACAATAGTCAAGACATGGAAACAGCCTAAATGTCCATCAACAGATAACTGGATAAAGAAGAATTGGTATATTTATACAATGGACTACTATTCAGCCATAAAAACCGACAATATAATGCCATTTGCAGCAACATGGATGCTCCTGGAGAATGTCATTCTAAGTGAAGTAAGCCAGAAAGAGAAAGAAAAATACCATATGAGATCGCTCATATGTGGAATCTAAAAAACAAACAAACAAACAAAGCATGAATACAAAACAGAAACAGACTCACAGACTTAGAATGCAAACTTGTGGTTGCCAAGGGGGCGGGGGGGGTGGGAAGGGATAGACTGGGATTTCAAAATGTAGAATAGATAAACAAGATTATACTGTATAGCACAGGGAAATATATACAAGATCTTGTGGTAGCTCAGAGAGAAAAAGAATGTGACAATGAATTATATACATGTTCATGTATGTGTAACTGAAAAATTGTGCTCTACACTGAAATTTGACACAACATTGTAAAATCATTATAAATCAATAAAAAATATTAAAAAGGTGCGGGGCATCTCATCCCTCATTTTCAACTGGGAGAATGAAATCTCATTTTTAATTTTTATGCGTTCTTACAGTATGTCTCTCTAAAATGCAGTGTAACCAGCAAACTTGCTGAAGCCCTTAATTAGCTTGGTAGTTCTTTTGTAAAATCCATCGAATTTTCTACATAGGTGATCATGTCTGCAAATAAAGGCAGTTTTTCTTCTTCCTTCCCACCACCATCCCAAAAAAGGGGTATTGTGTCTGCTGATCCTGACAGGAAAGTTGCATCTTGCTTTCCGGAGAGGACAGTATATTTGTCATATAGATAAGACTTTCTAATGTTTTGCACTTATGCACTTATTTTTGCTACCACGCTATCAGAAACATGCTTAGAAATTGGAGTTATCTCTGAAGAATAAAAAAAGTGAAAAGATTTAAGCAGGAGAGACTACAGGATGAGATAAGATAAAATGAATTAAAGAGCAATAATTAATTTCTTAATGAGAAGAAGAATAGAATATAATTATTATAAACATATATTACCTGGTTCTTTGTAAACAAAGGTACAAAGTTTTAAAGTGGTGGACGATTTAGTTTGGACAGTTTCCCAGAATATTTTCTGAGGAACACTATTTCCTCCAATGCTCTGTGAGAAAATATTTCATTCCCACGTAAGTTGGGGAAACTATCCCTTCCTTTGAGATTCATATTGCATATTACCATATTATCTAAAAAAAAAATCCTACAGTATGGAAATTAATTTACCTTCAGTCCTGTGTGTCCCAGACTTCGCTAACGTGGAGTACATTTTTGTCGTTGCTGTTTTTGGCCCTAGTAGTTTGGAGAACAAGCTTGGAAGTGCTGAAATGAGAGAAAAATAAAGGGGATTATTTAAGCTACGTGTAATATAAACTATCACAAGTGACAATATTCTTGAACTGCGTGTCAAAAAGTGTAAGCACGATTTCGCTATTTGCTCAACTTTACTCATTCAATACTACTTTAATGATGAACCAGGGCCCTGCTGCTGAGAGATGACATAAAATCCACGAACCACTGCCGCCCCTCCGCCGCCACCCCACCCCCAGAGGCAGGACATCGTCCTCCTCCACTTCACTCTCTGCCGACTCTGCGACACCAGCTTCCGTGGCTCCAAGTTCAGGTCACACACACCCACAGGCTTTCTTTGCCAGATGTACGAGTTAAGCCACGCTCCGAAGCCACTCCCTACCTCCTCCGTCCAGTCTCCTCTCCGGGCCCTCTGCTCTTCCGCCAGGCCTTGATCTGAGGTCGCTTGGGCGCCCCCAGAAGCCCAGTTCTCTGAGTGAACTTCTAGTACCGGCGGGAGCCCCTCCTACCCGAGTACCGCCCACCACGGAGGGATAGAATAGTGGGTGGAAAGGTTAGTACCCGAGCCCGAGTCTCGTCAGAGTTCCCCCTGAGCTAGAGCGCCCCCACAGGTCTAACGGTCTTCTGCACCTATACGTCTGACTCCGCTGAAAGCCAAGCCGGGCTATAGCTCAGTAGACTCTCCTTACACGTCCACACTCAAGGGACGCACCCTAGTGCACGGCCATAGGCGGTCCCATCACCTCGGGAACCACTGAGTTTAGGAGACCTCGATCTTCACGTGTCTGAGAGACCCGAGTCTCACGTGACCACATCCTGGCACGTGGCCGTAGGAGCCACTTGACCAATAGCGATAGAGAAGCTGCTGTGCTGACGTGATTGCTAGGGCTTTGTCTGCCACGTGTGGTGGGAGCCACGTTTTTGCCTCTATGTGGATCTACAGTTTCGTTGCCCACAACCTTCACATGACAGAGACGGCTGAACTGGTCATGTACCCTGGAGAGAGGGGTACCAGACCATAGCATCCATGACCTAAGCAGTAGATCACCAATGTGACATCAAGGGCTGAAGCTTCCACATGCTGGTAGCTACTAGGGGTCACATAAGAGAAGGATCCACGTGACAGGAAGGGTTTAGGAGCCCACAGTACTCTAGTGACTTGAAGAGCTGGATCTACCTCATGATCATAGCAGCAACAGGGCCACATAACCTTTGGCTTGAGGAGTCCATGGTACTGACAGGACAAGTAGGTCTGGGCCTGCCACATAACCATTGTCCACTTGATGGCAGCACCCACATGGCCCGCAGCACCCACAAGGCCTGCAGCCTTTGGAACCCACAATGCTCCAGTGCCTGGGAGGACTGGGTCAGCTTCCAGAGAGTAGGGGCCAAAGATATGAGGGTTCTCTTTGATCTGCTTGTTTCAGGAGAACTTTATCTTCAGGAGAACTAGTGATCTGAGTTTGCCCACATTCCTGGTCCCCTCCACACTCCACATGACGTTAGTGGCTCCAGGTGGCCTTCTATAGCACACAGATTGGGCTTTATCTACTCCCATCCCTCTTTAATGTGTTAATGTTATTTCATTTTTCTCTAGATAACACATGAAATTAAATACATAACAAATTAATACATAATGATTAAATAAGTCCCCCCAAAACCCACAATCCTGGGCATACTGTAGAAACTACTGTAAGAGCCTAACTAGTGGGTACAGGCCAGCACTGTTGACTTCATGTAGGTCTAAAGGAAATTAAAGCAAATCTAATGAGTTTTAGTTGTTAATTTGGGAAGAACAAGTGTGTAGTGATTACTACTTGCCACGCACTTTAAAAGGATAACTCACCTAGAGAGGTAACTGTATAGGTTAGGTATTGTTACAGAACTTTACAGTGAGAAGATTGAAGTATAGCGGTATTAAATCAATCAGTTGGCTAAGAGGTCACAGATAATGTAGGTGGCAAACCAAGAGTTGCCCACAGGTCATCTGGCTCCAGGCTCTGTGTTCTGGTCACTTGCCTGACTCCTCAATGGAAAGAAATATGGGGTTCAGCCTCCCTGATTCAAAAAATGTGGCAAACAAGCCTCAGGTACTAAAAAGCTGAAATCGTGAGAAGTCTTTTTGAAATGCCAGGTAAATAATTTCAAATACTATGAGTAATTAGAGCCAGTCAAAGAGAAGTCCATTTAATGAACTCCATTTGAGGTTTATGTATAAATATAAACCTATCTCTAATATGTGAAATGTGTATATGAGAGTGTTGTATAAATTGCTTGATGTTAGATGAAAACATTTCCTTCTTATAAATAAACACTGAAAAGGAAACTATCCTAATGTTTAATCATTTTACTTGTCCCCTTGTCTGATTTACAACAGTTACAAATGAGTGGAATCTGAATTGATCAGGTTTTACAGTATATATGCTGTCTGTGTTCCCCAGAAAGCACACAGAAAGGAGTAGAAGAATATATACTGCAGGGTTATTTTAATTGCACTTCCACAAACACTTCTTTTTCTGATTTGTTTGGGAAACTGCAGCTTTGTCAGTATGTCCAGGGTAAGTTTGATCTGATCATTCTGGTTTGCTGGCTTAGGCAAGCAATGCTCTATCTATGTTGGTGTTATTTCACTAGGTCCCTGCAGTGTGGTCTGGCTACATAAATGAGCTGAGGAAAATGCAGCAGACCAAAGTTTCCACTGTGGTTAAAGTTGAGGAATTTAGAAAAGACAAGAATCTGTGGTTCTAGGCCTATGGATAGATGTCATAAGGTTTGGAGTGAAGAATGGTAAGAGAAGACAGTATTTGTACAGGTCGGTGTGTCTCGTGTAACTAGGTGACAATTAGACTTATGATGATCATTGTGAAAGGTATAGAAATACAGAATCACTATGTTAAGTACCAGGAACTAATATAGTGTTGTGGATCCATTGCACTTCAAAACAAACTAGGAAACAAACAAGCTCATAGAAAAGGAAATCAGATTTGTGGTTACAAGAGATGGGAGATGAGAGGAGGGGGAATTAGACAAAGTTAATCAGAAGATACAAACTTCCAGTTATACATAAGTACTCGAGATGTAATATACAACATGATAAAAATGCTTAAGACCACTGTATGTGTTTCATACCACATGTGTGTGATATATGAAAGCTGTTAAGAAGGTAAATCTTGCGAGTTTTCAACACACACAAAAAATACTTCTTTTCTATTTCTTAATGTTGAATCTATATGAGGTGATGGAAGTTCACTAAATTTTTTTTGTGGTGACCATTTCATGATGTATTAGGTCAAATCATTATGCTGTACACCTTCAACTTATACAGTGCTGTGTGTCAATTATATCTCCATAAAACTGGAAGACATACAGGTAGATAAATAGATTAACTAACTAACTAACTAACTAACTAACTAACTAACTAAATAAATAAATAAATAATGGAGTTCTAAGGCATTTGGTCTCCTGCAGGAAACAAAATGAATCTCTGAACTTCTCTAGTCTGCGTTTGTGACCCAAACAAAGTAGTAGAGGATTTTTTTCCCCATAGAAACAGCAGTAAATTATTTGAATGTCTTGTTATCCTCCAAAATAATATTCAGTGATTCCCTATCTGACAAGTCATTTAGGTCATTCTTTCAGTCTTCTGAGAACAAAGAATTGGAAACCACCAGACTTCAAAAGGAATTTCTAATCATGTTATTCACATTGTTAACACCACACCAATAAAATTTTTATTCATCCCTTTGCTTAGTGGTCTAGAGATTGTCCCCTTTACTGTGGTTTCTAAGGGAAGGCATGGCAAGGTAGGTTAAACAAGTTCAAGATGAGCTAATTTGGGTATTTTCCCTGGGCACTGAGAGGTAGAATTTTTCTCTAGTTGTTTGATATTTATACATGGGGTAACTAGGCTAAAGGGATAATGGCCCAGAGTGTAACAGCCCTGTGAGAGCCCATAAACAAGGTGATTCTTGTGGGGGTAGAGCTCTGTACTGGTTGTTTTGCATAAGGAAAGCATGCTCACAGGCTCACAGGCAATAGTCTGCTATCTCTAGGAATTAGCTAGCCTTGGGAGGGGCAGTCTCTCCAGTGACAGCAAGGCCCCAGATGTCAAAACATCAGAAAATACAGAACATGAGAAGGCACGATTAATGCATAAATAAAACAGAAATAGCCTCTGCCTGCATGGTCTAGTGCTGTGTTGTCCAATAGAACATAGTATAAACCACATCAAAACAAGGAAAACCCAAAAAAGTTCCTCAAAAAAGTGAATTTACTTTTAAATAATTATTTCATTTAAAAGTTAAAAATATTTAATTTCAACATGGAAACAATATACATTAATGGTTACTTACTTTTAGGTGTTTTGGGGAAGGTCTTTGAAATGCAGTGCATTATTTCAATATGTAAGAATTATGAACAAATTATTAAATAATTTTTCATAGCGTTTTTATTGAAGTATAGTTGATTTACAATATTATATTAGTTTCAGGTGTATAGCATAGTGATTCAGTATTTTTGAAGGTTATACTCTATTATAAGTGATTACAAGATAATGGCTATAATCCCCTGTGCTATGCAGTATATCCTGTTGCTTACCTATTTTATACATAGTAGTTTGTATCTCTTAATCCCATACCTCTAATTTGTCCTTCCCACCTTCCCTCTCCCCTTTGGTAACTACAAATTTGTTTTCTATATCTGAGAGTCTGTTTCTGTTTTGCATACACACTCATTTGTATTATTTTTACATTCCACATATAAATGATATCATACAGTAGTTATCTTTATCTGATTTATTTCAGTAAGCAGTAATATTGTCTAAGTCCATCCACGCTGCAGCAAGTAGCAGAATTTCACACTTTTTTATGAAAAGAGTAATATCCTATTGTGTATATATGCCACATTTTCTTGACCCATTTGTCTTTTGATGGGTGCTTGGGTTGCCTCCATATCTTTGCTATTATAAATAGTGCTGGGCTGCTATGAACCTTGGGATGCATGTATCTTTTTGAATCAGTTGTAAATATTTTCATTATTTTTCTGGATATACATCCAGAAGTGGAATTGCTGAGTAATATGGTAGCTCTTTTGAGGAACCTCCATACTGTTTTCCATAGTGGCTACACCAATTTACATTCCCACCAACAGTGTACAATTGTTCCCTTATCTCCATATCCTCTCCAGCATTTGTTATTTGTAGACATTTTGATGATAATCATTCTTACCAGTGTGAAATAACTCGTTGTTTTGATTGGCATTTCTCTAATAATTAACAATGTTGAGCATATTTTCATGTGCCTGTTGGCCATTTGTATATCTTCTTTGGAAAAATGTCTATTCAGGTCTTCTGCTTATTTTTGCTTGATGTATTTTTTCACTATTGAACTGTATGAGCTCTTTGTATATTTTGGATATTACCATTTGTCAGTAACATCATTTGAAAATACTTTATCCCGATCCATCAGTTGTCTTTTCATTTCCTTGATGGTTTCCTTTGCTGTCCAAAAACTTTTAAGTTTAATTAGGTTCTATTTGACTATTTTTGCTTTTATTTCTTCTCCTTAGGAGACTGATCCAAGTGAATACCGGTACAATTTATGTCCAAGAGTGTTCTGCCTATGTTCTCTTCCAGGAGTTTTATGGTTTCAGGTCTTACATTTAGGTCTTCAAACCATTTTGAGTTAATTTTTGTATACGGTGTGAAGGAAAGTTTTAATCTCATTGTTTTACATGTAGCTGTCCATTTTTCCCAGCACCACTTCTTGAAGAGACTATCTTTTCTCCATTATGTATTCTTGCCTTCTTTGTTAGAGATTAATTGATCATAGGTGCATGGGTTTATTTCGGGCTCTCTAATCTGTTCCATTGATCTGTGTCTGTTTTCGTGCCAGTACTACGCTGTTTTGATTACTGTATCTTTGTAGTATAATCTGAGGTCTGGAAGGGTGATACTTCCAGCTTTGTTCTTTTTTCTCAACATTACTTTGGCAATTTTGGGTCTTTTGTGATTCCACATGAATTATAAAATTGTGGGTTCTAGTTTTGTGAAAAATGTCATGGGTATTTTGATATGGATTGTATTGAATCTGGAGATTGCTTTGGGTAGTATGAACATTTTAATAATGTTAATTACTCCAATCTAAGAGCATGGGCTATCTTTCTGTTTATGAATATCATTTTCAGTTTCCTTCATAAATGTTTTATAGTTTTCAGTGTATATGTCTTTCACCTCCTTGGTTAAGTTTTTTTTAAACATTTTTATTGATTTATAATCATTTTACAGTGTTGTGTCAAATCCAGTATAGAGCACAATTTTTCAGTTATACATGAACATATATATATTCATTGTCACATTTTTTTCTCTGTGAGCTACCATAAGATCTTGTGTATATTTCCCTGTGCTATACAGTATAATTTTATTTATCTATTTCTACAATTTTGATATCCCAGTCTGTCTCTTCCCACCTACCGCCATCTTGGCAACCACAAGTTTGTATTCTATGTCTGTGAGTCTATTTCTGTTTTGTATTTATGCTTTGTTTTTTTTTTTTAGAGTCCAATACTAGCAATCTCATATGGTATTTTTCTTTCTCTTTCTGGCTTACTTCACTTAGAATGACATTCTCCAGGAGCATCCATGTTGCTGCAAATGGCATTATGTTGTCGGTTTTTATGGTTGAGTAGTATTCCATTGTATAAATATACCACCGCTTCTTTATCCGTCACCTGTCGATGGACATTTAGGCTGTTTCCATGTCTTGACTATTGTAAATAGTGCTGCTATGAACATTGGGGTGCAGGTGTCATTTTGAAGTAGGATTCCTTCTGAATATATGCCCAGGAGCGGGATTCCTGGGTAATATGGTAAGTCTATTCCTAGTCTTTTGAGGAATCACCATACTGTTTTCCACGGTGGTTGCACCAAACTGCATTCCCACCAGCAGTGAAGGAGGATTCCCCTTTTTCCACAGCCTTTCCAGCATTTGTTATTTGTGGATTTTTGAATGATGGCCATTCTGACTGGTGTGAGGTGATACCTCATTGTAGTTTTGATTTGCATTTCTCTGATAGTTAGTGATATTGATCATTTTTTCATGTGCCTATTGATCATTTGTATTTCTTCCATGGAGAATTGCTTGTTTAGGTCTTCTGCCCATTTTTGGATTGGGTTGTTTATTTTTTTCTTATTAAGTCATATGGGCTGCTTATATATTCTGGAGATCAAACCTTTGTCGGTTTCACTTGCAAAAACTTTTTCCCATTCTGTAGGTTGTCTTTTTGTTTTACCTATGGTTTCCTTTGCTGTGCAGAAGCTTGTAAGTTTCATTAGGTCCCATTTGTTTATTCTTGCTTTTATTTCTATTGCTTGGGTAGACTGTTCTAGGAGAACATTTTTGAGATGTATGTCAGATAATGTTTTGCCTATGTTTTCCTCTAGGAGGTTTATTGTATCTTGTCTTATGTTTAAGTCTTTGATCCATTTAGAGTTTATTTTTGTGTATGGTGTAAGGGAGTGTTCTAGCTTCATTGCTTTACATGGTGCTGTCCAGTTTTCCCAACACCATTTGCTGAAGAGACTGTCTTTATTCCATTGTATATTCTTGCCTCCTTTGTCAAAGATGAGTTGACCAGAAGTTTGTGGATTCATGTCCGGGCTCTCTGTTCTGTTCCATTGGTCTATATGTGTGTTTTTGTACCAATAGCATGCTGTCTTGATGACTGTAGCTCTATAGTATTGTCTGAAGTCAGGGAGAGTGATTCCTCCAGCCTCTTTCTTTTTCTTCAGTAATGCTTTGGCAATTTTAGGTCTTTTGTGGTTCCATATAAATTTTATTATGATTTGTTCTAGTTCTGTGAAATACGTCCTGGGTAATTTGATAGGGATTGCTTTAAACCTGTAGATTGCCTTGGGCAATGTGACCATTTTAACAATATTGATTCTTCCAATCCAGGAGCATGGGATATCTTTCCATTTTTTAAAGTCTTCTTTAATTTTCTCCTTCAATGGTTTATAGTTTTCTGTGTATAATTCTTTCACTCCTTGGTTAGATTTATTCCTAGGTATTTTATTACTTTGGGTGCTGTTTTAAAGGGGACTTTCTTTTTCTGTTGATACATCATTAGTGTAAAGAAATGCAACTGATTTTTGAACGTTAATCTTGTAACCTGCTACCTTGCTGAATTCTCCAGTCAGCTCTAGTAGTTTTTGTGTGGACCTTTTAGGGTTTTCTACATATAACAACATGTCATCAGCATATAGTGATACTTTTACCTCTTCTTTTCCAATTTGGATCCCTTTTATTTCTCTCTGTTGCCTGATTGCTGTGGTTAGGACTTTCAAGACTATGTTGAATAGGAATGGTGACAGTGGGCATCCTTGTCTTGGCGCAGATTTTAGTGCAAAGTTTTTGAGTTTTTCACCGTTGAGTACTATGCTGGCTGTAGGTTTGTCATATATAGCTTTTATTATGTTGAGATGTGTTCCCTCTTTACCCACTTTGGTGAGAGTTTTTATCATAAATGGGTGTTGAATTTTATCAAATGCTTTTTCTGCATCGATTGAGATGATCATGTGGTTTTTGTCCTTCCTCTTGTTGATGTGATGTATTACATTGATTGATTTGCGTATGTTGAACCACCCTTGTGTCCCTGGGATGAACCCCACTTGGTCATGATGTATAATCTTTTTTACGTGTTGTTGGATTCTATTTGCTGATATTTTGGTGAGATTTTTGGCGTCTATGTTCATCAGTGATATTGGCCTAAAATTCTCTTTTTTGGTGGTGTCTTTGCCTGGTTTTGGTATCAGGGTGATTGTGGCTTCATAGAATGAGTTTGGGAGTATTCCCTCCTTTTCAATCTTCTGGAAGAGTTCTTCTTTGTATGTTTGGTAGCATTCCCTGGTGAAGCCATCTGGTCCTGGACTTTTATTTGTAGGGAGGTTTTTATTGCTATTTCGATTTCATTTCTAGTGATCAGTTTGTTCAAGTGGTCAGTATCGTCTTGATTCACTCTTGGTGGACAGTATATTTCCAGAAACTTGTCCATCTCCTCTAGGTTATCCAGTTTGGTTCCATATAGTTTTTCATAATAGTCTCATATGATATTCTATATTTCTATTTTATTTGTTGTAATTTCTCCATTTTCCTTTCTTATTTTGCTAATTTGTGCTCTCTCTTTTTTCTTCTTTGTGAGTTTGGCCAGAAGTTTGTCAATTTTATTTACTTTTTCAAAAAACCAGATTTTGGTTGCATTGATTTTTCCTATGGTCTTTTTAATCTGTATTTAATTTATTTCCTCCCTAATCTTTATAATTTCCTTCCTTCTGCTGCCTTTTGGGGTTTTTTGTTCTTCTTTTTCTAGTTCATTCAGCTCGTGTGTTAAATTGTTTATTTGAGATTGTTCTTTTTTGAGGAAGGCCTGTATCACTATAAACTTCCCTCTTAGCACTGCCTTTGCTGTGTCCCTTAAATTTTGTGTGGTTGTGCTTTCATTGTCATTTGTCTCAAAGTATTTTTTAATTTCAGCTTTGATTTCCTCATTGACCCATTGGTTTTTTAATAACGTATTGTTTAATCTCCATGCTTTCCTTTTTGTCTCCTTTGTTTCTCTGTTGTTGATTTCTAGTTTCATGGCATTGTGGCCAGTAAAGATGCTTGAGATAATATCTGTCTTCTTAAAATTGTTGAGGTTTCTTTTGTGCCCAAGTACATGATCGATCCTGGAAAATGTTCCATGTGCACTTGAAAAGAATGTATATCCTATTTTTGGGGGGTGTAATCCTCTGAAAATATCCACCAAATCTAATTTTTCTATTGTATCATTTAATTTCTCTGTTGCCTTATTTATTTTTTGTCTGGAAGGACTGTCTAGTGATGTTAATGCGGTGGTAAAATCCCTGACAGTGATTGTATTCCCATCAATATCCCCCTTTATCTCTGTTAGTAATTGTTTTATGTACTTAGGTGCTCCTATATGGGGTGCGTATATATTAACGAGTGTAATATCCTCATCTTGTAGTACTCCTTTAATCATTATAAAATGTCCTTCTTTATCTTTTTTATGGCCTTTGTTTTAAAGTCTATTTTGTCTGAAATCAGTACTGCAACACCTGTTTTTTTGGCTTTTCCATTTGCATGGAATATCCTTTTCCATCCTTTCACTCTTAATTTATATGTGTCCTTCTCCCTAAAGTGGGACTCTTGTATGCAGCATATTGAAGGTTCTTGCTTTATTATCCAGCCTGCCGCTCTATGTCTTTTGACTGGAGCATTTAGTCCATTAACATTTGCAGTAATTAATGATAGATGTGTGTTTATTGCCATTTTGAACTTATCTGCAGTTGATTTGGTACTTCTTCTTTGTTTCTTTTGTGGTTTGGTAATTTTCCTTTGTATTATCATGGATTTTATTTAGTTTTTGTGACTCCCTTGTAAGTTTTTGGCTTGTGGTTACCTTTTTTTGTAAGTCTATTAGCCCATTACTATAACTGTTTTTATTAAACTGATAGTAACATGATCTCAAACCCATCCTACCGAGAACAAAAAATTTAAAAAAGAAAGAAAAAAATTCTATATTTTCCTGTCTCCCTCTCCCACTCTCATTGATTTGTATGTCTTCTTTTATACTTTTGTGTTTGTTTTATTTGTAATTCATGAGTTATCACCTTTCCACTTGTGAGTTTCTGATTTCTGTAGCATCCTGCTGCTTTTCTATTTAGAGTAGACCTTTCAATGTTTCTTTTAGCATGGGTTTAGTGTTGCTAAACTCTTGTAGCTTTTTCTTGTCTGTGAAATTTTTATGTCTCCTTCTATTCTAAAGGATAGCCTTGCTGGATAAAGCATCCTAGGCTGCATCTTTGTTTTCATTCAGGACTTTGAATATATCTTGCCACTCCCTTCTGGCCTGTAGTGTTTGTGTAGAGAAATCAGCTGAGAGCCTTATGGGGGTTCCCTTGTAACTCACTCCTTGCTTTCTCTTGCTGCCTTTAGTATCATTTCTTTATCCTTGACTCTGGCCATTGTGATTATGATATGTCTTGGTGTGGGTCTATTTGGGTTCTTCCTATTTGGGACCCTCTGAGCTTCCTGTACTTGGATATCTGATTCCTTCTTTAAGTTTGGGAAGTTTTCAGTCATGATTTCTTCAAAAACCTTTTCAATCCCCTTTGATCTTCCTTCCCCTTCTAGGACCCCTATTATGGAAGATTGGCATGTTTTTTATTATCCCATAGGTCCCTTATGCTATTTTAGTTTGTTTTTATTTGTTTATCTTGTAGCTTTTCTGATTGTCTGCTTTCTATTGTCCTGTCTTCTAGGTCACTAATTTGTTCCTCTGCATTATCTAGTCTGCTTTGCACAGCCTTTAGATCATTCCTCATCTCAGCCAATGAGTTTACCAGTTCTACTTGGCTCTTCTTTATAGCTTCAATTTCATTTTTGATGTATTTTATACCTCTAAACACTATCTCTTTTAGTTCCTTCAGTACTTTGATCATCCTTTTTTGAAATCTTGATCTACTAGGCTATCAATGTCTATTTCATTGATCGTTCTTTCAGGGGATTTCTCTTGTTCTTTTAATTAGGAATGGTTTCTCTGCTTCTTCATCTTGCTCATACCTCTCTGGCACTGTGGTTTATGGAGTATCAGTTATGATAGTGGTCCTTAAGGAGTTTATCTATCTAATGCCTATGTAGGAATAAGACTTAGAAAAGAAAAAAAAAGAGAGAGAGAGAGAAAGAATTTTAAAAGAAGGGAGAAAAAAGGTTTGAAAATAGTGTACAATGAATAATAGAAGAGCAAGTTGAAGCAGAATTTTAAAAAATAATAGTAATAAAATAATTTTTAACAATTTAAAAGGGATTAAAACTGGGGATATATATAATTGTTTAAGAAGTAAAAATTAAAAGTGTAATAGAAAATAGAAGAGGTAAAAACAGATTTTAAAAAAAGGGGGGAGGGGCGGTCGGTGTTCTCCTGGAGACTGTGTGCTTTTAATGTGAAGTCTTTCTATCTTCGTCCTGTTTTGGAAGCTCAGCTTGCTGTTTCCAGAGGCTCTCCATTGGCGCCCTCGTCTGTGCTGCTCCCAGTGCCTGTCAGCAAGCAGATCGCACCTCTACCCAACACTGGATCAGGTGCAGCTCTCCTTTGTTGTGGGCGGGCGGGTCACTGTGCCTCCGGATGCCGCAGTCAGATGTTGCAGACTGGCAGGTGGGAGGGGGGGTCGCGCCCCCTCCCATCACCACGGTCAGGGGCTGCGTTCCTGCCAGGAAGGCAGGGGGCCGCCCGCCCTCTCCCAGCACCAGTCGCTCTGGTGCTTTCTGCCACTGTGTGCTCCGCCTCGGGTTGGCGCTCCACAGGCCGGCTCAGGGAAGACCAAGGAACAGCCCTGTCCCTGCTCCGAGCCAAAATCCAGCTCCTTGTTTGTCTTGGCAGAGCAAGTTCTCTGAGGGACCAGTACGGAAGGATCCTATCTGCCTCGGGCTGTAGACAAGTCTCCGTCTGGCCCTTGAGGCTGCTTAGTCCTTAGGTGCGGATGCAGTTTTCGCCTCCGCCCCCACCTGGGTGCTAAGCGCCGGAGGATATGGCGGCTGTGCTTGAGCCCCACCTCTCTTCACCCGAAAACTTTCCACGGGTTTTCAGAGATGGGGGTATGCACCCTTCCCCCCAGGGCACATCAGCCATGTTGTTTTATGGATGGCCTGGGTTGTTCTGCCCTGTGCACCCACAGCCACAGCACGCAGCCCCCTGCAGTCCCCCCGGGCTGCCTCAGTGCAGCTGTCCTGGTCCTCCTCCAATCTCGGGAAGCCTGGCCCTGCCCCCAGCTGCTGGGCTGCATCTCAGGCTGGGTGTTGCGGGGACCCTCTGTGCCTGTTTAACTTAGTTTTGTCAGTCAAGGGCTGCTCTGTACAGATCCGAGCCTCGGAGGCTCCCCCTCCATCCCGCTGGCCTCTCAGTTGGAGGGGGAGACCCCGTGAACGTGCACCAGTCCTCCTTTGCCGCTCCCTCCCTGCGGAACCCGTCCCGGTCTGTTTTGCCTTTTCTTCTTTTTTCCTTTTCTCCTACCAGATTTTTGGCATCTCTGTCTTTTGAAGAGGACGATGTTCTGTTGGAGTTCCACAGGTGCTCTGGTTGGCTGAGTGGTTCTGTGGATGTGAGTCTTGGTGTATTTATGGGAGAGGGTGAGCTACGAGCGTCCTTCTACTCTGCCATCTTGGCCTCTGCCTCCCTCCTTAGTTAAGTTTATTCCTAGGTATCTTATTCTTTTTGATGGGATTTTAATAGGATTTCCTTTTTAACATTGTGTTTGTGATATTTCATTATTGGTGTATAGAAATGCAACAGATTTCTGCATATTAATCTAGTGTCCTGAAATTTTGCTGAATTCATTCATCAGTTTTAAGTTTTTGGGTGGAGGCTTTATGGTTTTCTATACAAAGTATCATGTCATCTGCAGAGTGACAGTTTTATCTCTTCCCTTCCAACTTGGGTATGTTTTATTTCTTATTCCATCTGATTGCTGTGTCTAGGATACCCAATATAATATTAAATGGGAGTTGTGAGACTGGGCATCCTTTTCTTATTCCTGAATTCTGCAGGAAGGCTTTTAACTTTTCACCTCTGAGTATGTTGGCCATGAGTGTTGGTAAGTGGCCTTCACTATGCCGAGACATGTTCCCTCTTTACGCCCTTCAATGAGTTTTCATCATGAATGGATGTTGAATTGTATCAAATGCTTCTCCTGTGTCTATTAAGATAGTCATGGGATTTCTATCTTTCCTTTTGTTAATGTGGTGTGTCACATTGATTTGAGTTGTAAATAATGAACCATTCTTGTGACCCTGGAATAAATGGAACTTGATCATGGTTTATGACCCTTTTATGTATTGCTGCATTTGCTTTGGTAGTGTTTCATTGAGGATTTCTGCATTTATGTTCATCAAAGATATTGGCCTGTAATTTTCTTTTTTTGGTAGTGTTTTGTCTGGTTTTGGTATCAGGGTAATGGTGGCCTTGAGGCACTCTGATTTTCTTATGATGTCTTTGAAATGCCATGTGTTATCATATCAACAAAGAAACACTATATACAATTAACTTATTAGTTACCTTAACATGTTTTTCTTTCTAAGTCAGAAATGCAGGAGTAAAATGGAAATCATAAAAAAATTATTAACTATTTTTATTAATTATTGATTGTTACATTTTCTCTAAGTCTTTGAAATGCAGTTTATCATTTAAACCCCTAAGTAATAAGAAAAACAATTTTTAAAACTTTTACTATGTCTTTGAAATGTGTATGTTATGATTTCAACATGGAAATGATATAAACATCATTAATTACCTTTACATTCTTCTTTCTTACTAAGTCTTTAAAATGCAATCTGCTTTCATTTCAACAAGGAAACACTATACACAAACTACTGACATTTCCATTCTTTTCTTGTACCAAATCACTGACATTTTCTATTTTACTATTTCAACATGTAAACAAGAGGAACAATCTATTAACTTTACATTATTTTTCTCAATAAGTTTTAAAATGCAAAGGTTTACCACTTTGACATGTAAACATATAATCAGGTAATTATTTTAACATATTTTCTTACTAAATCTTTGAAATACAATGCTATCATTTCAACTTTAACAATATAAACAGCTTAATTGACATTCTTTTTCCTTTACTGTCTTGGATATGCAGCATGTTATTACATTACATAAGCAGTACAAGTAAATTATCAATTAGTTATTCTACATCCTTTGTTTCTTACTAACTCTTGGTTATACAGTGTGCATTTAACATTCAGAGTACATCACTTTGGAAAGTAGTCAAATTTCTAGAGCTCAGTAGCCACAGATGGTTAGTGTGTACCATACTCAACAATGCAATTCTAATGGAAGAGAAGAGGGAGCAAATGCATGTGGAATAATGTGTACCATGAAGGTAATGTACCTGGTACATTAAGAGAGAGCAATGGTAGAATAAACCTACTTTAATAGGGAAATAAGAGAAAACCTATCTGAGGAGGTAACATTTAAGCCATGACCTGAGGACTAAGCAGTTATCCAATAGCATGAAGAGGTCAATATGGCTTAAGAGGAGTATGTGAGGGAAAGAGTGGGGGAAAATTGGGCTATGGGGGGATAAATAATTTTTCAAATGCTCCAGGAAAGAGTGGAGAAAATGATAAACCACAGAAACATCTTACACTCTGACTGAGATCAGGGACTTTTTCTTAGCATCTGGAACAGTGCCTAAATCATAACAGATGCTTGATGAATGCATGTAGAATAAGGAAAGACTGAGCCAGGGGTCTAAGACCTGGGAAACCAGGCAGCAACATGTTGATGAAGGTACCAGTAGATAGTGGACATAGTGTGTTTCCTTTGCTTGCACATGGTTTCTTTGAAGCAACCTGAGGCAATCAGAAATACAAGTTTGCATGGTAAACATATTGGCTTCAACAACTACCACATCTAGAGTTTCAACTGATCTGACTTGTGTCAAGTGCCCATAAATGGATAAATGGGCCAGTCAGTGTGGAGAATGAAATGACGTGTCATGACTGGGTTAGCTTATTTCACATACTTAACACTGTGGTTAGTAACCAGAAGATGTAGACAGCAGTGGGCAAGACATCCAGAGGACCTTTCAAACCTCTCTATTTCCTTTTTAAAGTTCCTCTTTTATAGAGGTCAGTTACATATCCAGTGTTCCTAACTCCAGTTTCCTGGAACAGTAGAACTTTATCTATGTGTCTCTACAAATTCGGGCTTCAGGCATAACAATGAATGCTTAAATGGCCACATGTCAGTGTTGAAACAACACCTTGTACACCTTGTGTGGAAATCAATCACAACAAGAGGTCCATTTCATATCCTCCCGCTGTACTTCCTTCAGCATCACGTTCACCTGGGCCTGAGCTTCAGCAAGTTTGCGCCGGTCCAAAGTCTCAAGAAAATTCCATTCATCGTAGCAATGGACAGGGACAGGATAAATCACATGCTTCAGCCTCCTCAAGGGTGCCAAGTGCTGCAGAAGGCTTTTGAGTGCAGGCATCGTAATGGGGTTGAAGGCAAAGCTAAGGAAATAGAGCTTGGAACAGAGACTTAGGGCTGGGAGGATAGCAGAGAGAGTTGAATCAGTAATGAAGCAATTATTTACCTCCAGATGTTCCAGAGTGTCTGAGACCTTCTCCAACAGAGTCAGGAAGGGCTCATCAACTTCTGAGAATATCTGGTTGTTACTGAGATTCAATACCCTTAGATGGGTGGCCTGAGAGCTCTGGGACAGGACAATGACATCTCTGTTGGAAAGGCCACAGAAAGATAGATACAATGTATCCATCCAAGGTGGCAGGACTCTATAGAGAGAAAAAAGAAAGGTTATTTTAGAAGAATGAAGGCAAAGAGCCCTGAATTATAGGTATCTAAGGCTCTAAAATAAACTAATGTGTATATATTTTGCAACAGTAGTTAACAATGGGGGTGTGGGGATCAGACTTTACATTTATAGATTTGTGACCCCGAAAATCTTACTTTTTCACTCTTAGACACAGGGTTTTAATCTTGAAAATGTGCACAACAGTAATTATTATTCAGGGTTGCAGGGAAGATTAAGTGAAAAAATTGTTTGCACTTAGTATATTCGACGTTATCAGTGTTGGATCTGGTTCACTTATTTGGTGAGGATGGGTCTGGGAAAGCAGCCAAGTGAAGGTTTTCCTTGAGTAGTTCCCAGATGACATGTTCTCCATTCAGGGTCTAAGCCTTGGGAAGAATGCTGGAGCAAACTTATCTGGCAATGTTAACTATTGTGGCCCATCCATGGGCATCTGTATTAGTGCTATAGCTTAAAATGTTTCTCCATCTGAATGTCTCCCCTTCCTCTCTAGAGAGCTGTAAACTCCAATAGGAGAAGAACTGAGTTTTTTCACCAATATATTTACGAACTTATCTAGTGTCTGCATGTGGTCACTGAATGAATGAATTAATGATCACAGTTCCTTTCTAATCTTGTCTTCTCACTATAAGGTACCTCCCCCTCCCCTGGCTAGTGTCAAACTCCAAGCCATGCCTGTGCTGAGGTGAAAGGAGAAATAGGTTACAAAGAGCTTAGGAATATCCAAGCATGGCCTCTTTTGTCTTAACAACGAGGTGCTCAGGGAACCCAGGTTCCTCCCCATCCCTCACCTGAGCAGTTTGTACAGTTGATTTGTGAGGCAGAAGTAAGACAAGCTGAGCTCCTGGAGGGTGTCCAGCCGCCCAAGCCAGATGAGGAAAGATCTGAAATTTCTTCCCTTATAAGATTTAAAGGGGATGTTAGAAAGACTGAGGCCACTAAGGTGGTTCACCTGAGTCAAAAGAGTGGTAACTTCATTCAGATAAGTCTGATCAATTTCCAGGTGTTCAATGCATCCCAGATCCAGAAACTGCAGGATAGTTTTATGGGCAGATACTGTATCAATTTGCAAATCTCTGCAGCAGAGGTGCAGGGACCCCGAGCTCTGCTCAACTTTACTAAGAAGTAAAGAAAGAAACTGCTCTGTTCTCAAGGTACCATTGAGGGAAATATCTACTATTAATTCCATCGGTTCCTGAGCTAAGTGAGGCTTAGATGCTGAATTACCAATCCCAAGGCACCTGACATTATTCTGAGCTTCTTCTATTTTAAGGATAGAGTGCTGAGAGTAAATGCATGACTGAAGACAGAAAGGGAATGTGGTCCTGATCTCAGAGCATGTTGTCCCACAGTCCAAGTCGTATCTTAAATCTAAGATCCTCAGTTTTGGCCGCCTGTAAGGAAAGGAGGAGACAGAATATATAAGAGTTAGTCAATTTTAATACAACCCAGCGAGGTCAATGATGGAAAGCAAGGACAGAACACTTTGACTTGGTTTCCACTTCATGTACCATTCACCAAGAAGTCCTTCCCACACTTTCCACACAATTTCAGCATCTTTCATTCTTTTCCCCATACTTTTTTAAATGGAGGTACTGGGAATTGCACCTAGGCCCTCGTGCATGCTAAGCACATGCTCTACAACTGAGCTATACCCTCCCCCTCCCCAGACTCTTTCCCTCCCATCTTTCCCTATCTCAGTGCCCACATCCTTTTTATATATAATCACACCCATGAGGCAAATAAATCCATTGTATCCTCACTCACCTCTATTTTGTAATCAACTCCATAAGACACTGAAGTCCCAAAGGTGACCCCAACTTTTGGACTGAGAGTTCCGCAAAGATCTGCAGCATTCACCTTTGGCTACTTTTGGGAGACTGTTAGGTATTCCCCTGCCCCAGGCTACAGCATACCCTCCTGCTGATTCACTATGTCTCTAGTGGTCATAGTCTTACCAAGAGGAAGAGTTCTGGGCTGGGAGGATCTGCAGACCATCAATCATGGCTTCCACGATTTCATAGTATGATTCTCGAGCATTCAGTGACCCAATATGGAGACAGCAAAAAGGCCAAATCCTCACCATTGCCTTTAGCATCTGCTTATGCCTACCCAAGAAGGCAGCGTTGAACAAGGGAACAAAGAGGTCTCTTGGGATTTCGTTCAGCACATGGATAGCTGCAGGCTCATTACTCAGCAGACTCTTTGCAGCAAGTTCTAGCAGTGTGGCTGTGGGTTTTTGGTCCATCTTCATAAACCTGCTTTGGGGTGAAGAATATTTAGAAATCCTGAGAAGACATCTACAGTGTCTTGTTTGCTCACAAGGTTAGCTATGGACAAAATATTTATTGAAAAAGATATGGTGAATCATACAGCCACCTCAATTGACATCTACTATAGGAATAGAATGAAAATAGACTTGTGTGTATATTTAACTATATGTGTATATATACACACATTTACATAAGATAATGCCCTTAGAAATCAGAGGCAAGTTAGCAGAATACAATGTTGACCACCTATCTGCCTTCCTCCCAATATCTTCTCCCAAGAGGATACAAACCAATAAGAAGGAAAATGTAAATTAGATAAAAGCCACACCCTCATCATTACTTTAAAATGGAGAATGCCAAAAACTCAGAATAATTGTGTGTAAAAAAAGAAAATCATGAAACTCCCACACTAGATTTGTCACACTCCATTACTAGGCTTTGTGGCAAGCAAAAAGACAGACCAAGAAAAGCTGCAAGAGATACAGAGGAAGGAAGATGAAGAGGGGCTTAAAAGTGATATAAAACTACAGCAGAAAGATTTAGTACAGAATAAATCTAAAAATAGCAAAAAGGTGTCCTGGAATATGAGAGCCGGGGCTACAAGGAAGGGACTACAAAATATGAGACTTTGAAGGGACAGGGGTGATTTAAAAGTGCAGTCTTTCAAACATATGACTTTTACGGAAGAAAAAAGGCAAAGAGGAAGGCAGAAGCATCCTTTGGTACTTGGGTAATTATGGGGAAAATAAGCAAAAGGGGAAAGTTAAGGATATTACAAGACAAGAGAACTACAAAATCAGAGCATTCACAGCTGTTCACTTCATCACCAAAACAAACAAAATAAATACAAAATCTGGATTTTACTATATACTGACAAAAAATGACATTAAACCAGGAATCTTGTGAAAAAGCCAATATCATACAGATGGACATAAGGAAGGGAATTTCATCCAAAACACTGTTAAAAAAGAAAGATGAGGAAACAAAACTGCACAGATGTTAAACAACCATGAAGCAGAAAGAGACTATAAGTCAGCACTCCAAACAGAAATAATTACAATCATGCAAGCTTTGGAGGATATGAAACTCACCTTTAATCACTATATTTTTAAGAATCTAAAAACAGATTGACTAAAAAGAAAGCCTGAAGTAAAGATTTTATATGCAACTGGCGTGTCATTCAAATAGTACAGCCTTGGGCTGGAGGGTATAGCTCAGTGGTAGCGCACATGCATGGATTTGTACCCAATGCCTCATTCTGCAGAGGCTGGAAAAATTCCAAAGATTTGTTGTTAAGTGACAGGAGCGGTCTGTGCAAGCATGCTTATTGCAGGTGGTCACTAAAAGTAATAATATGTTAATACTTGTACAAAACATCTGGACCTCGTGACAGAAAGGTGGCTTGTGACCTTGGTGAGAGTATGTTCATTGAAACCGTGTGCGCAGAATCGACAATGCAGTGAGATAAGGGGTCTGTGGGAAGGAGGAATGCTAACAGGGAATGCAGAAAACTCTTTCTGGAGCCTTTATTCTGAAGGAGAAGAGGGAGAGAGACACACACACAGAGACACAGAGAGAAGGAGACCTGTGTCTGCAGGGGCATTAGGCGCCCTAAGAGGGATTTTCTTTAAATCCTTGATGCCATGAAGTTTGAACAAGTTTAAAAGTTAATATGAAGGAGCTATCTTATCTCAGATTTAACCCTTGCATTTTCCTATATGTTCATTTTCCTCCCTTTCTTCTTACCTTCTTATTTCACAATAGAGTTAATGAAACACTTTCAATGGACAGTATGGGTTTTAAGCCAAACAAATATATATATATATATATATATATATATATATATATAGTTATTAGTGAATTAAAAGCTGGACAATTAAGTGTCCAAAAATGCTATTAATTCTTGGATTTTTGTCTCTCACAGATGGCTGAAGTCCTGCTGTGACATGGCTGGATGATGCATAATCTGAGGACCCGTGCACTGGTGACTGTGGGTCGGATCCAGAACTTTCCTCTTAATATATTAACATACCAAACAGTCCAGGAGCAGCAGTTAGGCAAACACCACACCTTGCTGCCCTGGTGCCATCTCTCACTGAGCTCACCAGGTGAGGCAAAGACAAACATGTCTTCCCAGCGTGGGGAACTGGATTAGGATCTGCTCAGAGGCACGATGTTGGGCAGCTCTTATGAGCTTCTAATCACCCCAGAAACTAGACATCTTTCTGTTCTTAAGACTTTGAACTCAAGGCATATCAGAGAAGCATTTGATTCCTTCATAAATATCTCTATCTTCTCTTTAGGAAAAACAGTGAGAAATGACTTTCCACAATGCCTGCCTTAGCCCTGAGGCTCAGCCAGCCCCTACTGCTGAGTATTAACTTTTAAAGAGCCCCTAAAGTCCCACCACATGCCTTATACTTTCAGCAGGTGTTCTCATTTTCCCCTCGGGATGGCTGTTTGACGAAAGTGTCTTGAATCCCGTTTCATAAACAAGAAAGCACAGGCTCACAGAACCGACACTACCTCTCCAGATAAGTGGCAGGACCTGAATGAAGTAACATTCCTCGCCCTCCCTAGAGAGCACAGAGCAGCCTCCCTTTTCAAAAATGGGCTCCCAAGGCTTAAGAAATGAGCCTCTTACACTCCCTTGATATTGTGGTCCCATGGGCACTCACACAAAAGTCCCTCTTGATGATGAGTACATGCATTCTTCTCTTTATAAGCATTCATTATATTCAGTTTTATAGGAGAACAAAGTAGATTTTAAAAATTGAATTGACTCTGTGTGTGTGTGTGTGTCTCTTTCTGTTTCCTATAGCTTGTAAACTCCATGTCACAAGTATACCTATATCTTCAGATAAGACTGGGGCTTTATTCCTATCTCAGATTTAGATGTGCCAGAAAATGGTGGATACAGAGAAATTGCTGCCAGTAAGTGAAAAATTCCGGAAAATTCTGGCTAAAGCCCAGATTCCAAACTTCCTCCTCACTCTGCCAAGCTCCCTGGTTTGAGCCTCAGAGCTGCAATCCTGGCTCTGGCCAGCAGGTGGCTTCCGTCTCCATTTTTCTTTGTCAAAGAAAATGAGTACATTATGCCAAAAATTAGAAAAGTTTTGGAATGTTTTGTTTACTAAGACACTAATTATGTTCGCAAAATGTGAATGTGTTAGTAAATCAGTTCCATCTGCTGAACATCGAGTTCATTGATGTATCTCTTCCCTCATCAGCGTAGGTTGAAGTGTCCACACTGCAGAGGGGTCCTTCTCAGAGAGCAGGATGTTCACCCTCCATCTTCCCACCCCTGTTGAGTCTGTCCAGACCTTCTCCTATCCTCTGTCTGTCATACCCTGTCCATGACACTGGACACAGCTGCCCAGACCCCGCTCTGGCACCTCATTCTCTCTGTCACCTCCCACCAGTCCTGCATAGCCCTTCAACAGCAAACCACCGCCAAGGCGCTGCTGCCACCTGATGTTTCATCGTCATCGCATGCAGGATCAGGAGTATATGTTTTTACAGTCTTCTTTGACACCTAATACGTTTTTCATACAGAATTAGAACCATTCTGTACATAGGTTCACAGGCTGGATTTTGTGAAAAGTGATGGTATTTTTTAGTTCTTAATAACGGCCTTCTTAGAGAAATTTGACGATGGCGGCACGTTGGTGCCACCTCGTGACAGTAGTCTGAACTGCAGCTTGAACATCACAGCCTGAAGGTCGGGAGGGGCTGTGGCTAAAACCCAGAGCTTTCCGGAAGTCTGCGTGGAAAGGGAACACTGCCGGCGTTACAGGGATACTGAGGTATCCAGACAGAAAGTCCAGCCTCTTTCTATGTTGAACAGAAAGCTCTATGTGAGTTCAACAAAAGGACTATTTTTATATTTGTTTCCACAAAAAGATCATTTTTATTTTAAGACCTCTAGATAAATATACACCTTTAAAAGCAAAAATGGATCCGTGTCATTTATGACCACTGCAACCTGCTTTGCCACTTATTGTGACCATATTTCCATGTAAATGCGTTAATATAGCATTTTAAATTGATGATTTCATTTATTTGTTTATATCGACCATCATTGTATCAATGCATCACATGGATGTTCCAGAATTCACTTTTCCAGTGCTAGTGAGGTGAATATAGTTCCTTTACCATGTTTTCCATTACAAATAATAATGTACTTACCATTCTTGTTCACATATATGCAGATTCCTTAGTAGGCATTTTTTTGTAAGTTCCTGAACGTGTTCTTTCAAAACCATGAAAATTATATTTTATATGAACACAACATTGGGGAAACTATTACTATTTTATGTTTCCAACAGTGCTGTATGAAAAATTCTTGTTTCTACACACTTTAGAAATAATGTGAATTGTTGCTAATCTGATAGACAATAAATCCTCTCTCCTCATTGCTTTCATTCTCATTTTTGCTGCCAGGCTAGAATTCCATCCTATGGATATGACAGAATCAATTCTCAAAACCCCCTATTATTTGGAATTCGGCGTTTCTTATATTCCCCATTGTCAATGCTGTGTGGCTGGCATTTATGTACTGAAGGGCACAGTTCAGGATACAGTTCGCATGGCTGTTTGCACTGGTGAGCTGAATGTGTCCTCTTTGAGCCCAGCAAAGTGTCTTGTGGGAGTCCTAGAATTCATAACAGAATCTGGTAGATGTATGAATTATCTATGGTGTGTGTGTGAGTGCTGACAACCACATTTCCTTTGTGTCCTTCAACCCCTTCAAGGTGTTGCTTCTCATTTGTTCTCCCTTCCTAAATCCAGGCCCAGAAATGAAGGTAGTGATTTAGCAGGACGGCAATCCTTATAACCAACTCCTATCACCATCCTTAACTACATCCTGAATGTAGTTTGCTTGTTAACTGTGGTCAATGGAAGACCAGGTCAACATCATATTTTCAACATCTTTCTATGGGTAAAATTTACATTCATACATTTTAAATTCATACATTTTAAGAGTACAGTATGATGATTCTTAGTAAGTGCATGCTACCATCACCATAATTGATTTTTAGACATTTCCATGGTTCCCAAAATTTCCATAATGCTTGAAAGCAGTAAATCCTTGCACCCATGCTTAGCTCCAGGCAAACAATGACTTCCTTTCTGTGTCTATGGATTTGCCTATCTTGAACATTTCCTATAAATTGAATCATATATTTGGTCTTTTATGTTTGACTCTATTCACTTAGTATAATGGTTTCAAAGATCACATATGCTGTACATGTATCAGTGCTTCATTCATTTCATAGCGGAATAATATTTTGTTGTACGGATATGCCAAATTTTATTTATGCATTTATCAATTGATAGACATTTGTCTTGTTTCCACTTTTTGGCTGTTATGAATAATGGTGTTATGAACATTTTGTACAAATTTTTGCGTAGACAAATTTTTTTATTTCTCGAGTATGTAACTAGGACTGGAATCACTGGATCATAAGACACCTCAAGGGGTAAGACAACATTACAACTCCAGGTGATTCAACTCCATACTTGGAAAGACCTTGAGGGAAAAAAAAAGAGAAACAGGTAAGACAGAGTCTAGTGAAGCGACCCTAAAAATTGTTATCCTGCTGTAGACCTATTTGTAAAATCCCTTTCAATGATGCAAAAGTGTAAGATACATTGAGAAATTTTATATTTCATTTGAAAGCCCACTGTCTGTAGCACACACTTCCCCATTATCTGACTTGATTGCCATGGTAAGTATTTTACAGTTCTAGATTTCAGGTAACTGATAGCATCAGTTGGCAAGGTAATCCTTGTCTGGGGACAAGCAAATTAATTTTGTCTTGGGAAGGGAAAACTTTGTCTCCATTTGACCTGCATTTCAACCCTCATGGTGTACAATGTGCCAAAAAGGTAGCTGTTGACTTTGGCAAGCTAAATTTTAGTGGAGGAGTCGGGGGACTTCCTCATTAGAGAAGGGATGAAGACTGAGTTGGAGGGAAGGTCAGGGGATGTGAATTGAGTTCCAAGAATTCATTGCAAGTATTTGGTTGTAAAGCGCAAGAAAAAATATATATATACATATATAAAGAGGACAGTAACAAGAGATGTGGACCGAAGTCCATGGCATTAAATGATATTCTAAAATCATCAATTATAAGAGACTTGAGCAGGTTGAAATCTTAATGGGAAGGAGCCATCGCTTCTTAGATTTAACATCTGAACTTACCACACGAGCCTTCCCATACTTTTCTTCCTTGTTTCCATTCTGGAGAAGCCTGAAACTTACCAAAGGGATAGTGTAGACTTTCTTCTTAATGCCTGTTAGATGTATGAATATATGACTGGATGGATACAAGATGTGTCACACATGAGCTGGGAATTTGAGGATTTTTATCTCCAAGTGTAGAGCTCCTCATGCAGATGACTGAAACTCATGGTGTTGAGTGGGTGAGAGGATGCAGCTTCTCAGAACTCTGCAGCTGATGGCTGCAAGATGGGAGCTCCCAACATCAGTGGTTAGAAGTGGATTTAGGCAGACCAACACACCTTACATCCTGGAGGGATCCACCCCTGATCTGAGCAGGTGAGTTCACAGACAGGCTTGTCTTCCATCTCACGGTCTGCTTGGAAGTGTGTGGTCCAGCTCTTGTGCCATTTGGAAAGACTCAAGAACGAGCAGATCCTACTCCTCACCATATGTATCAGAGAGATACTGGTAATCCTTCAGGTATATACAATGTCATTAGGAGCCCCCCAAGTCCACACACACACACACACACACACATATACACACACAAAACACCTGGAGACCACATGTAGGTAGCAGCCCTTGGAGAACGTGCCGGCTCATGTGGTCATCACACACTGTTAGGATGCAAATGTCACTAGACCTTTTTGCATTAATAACTAATGACAATGATTAGCAGGACATTTTTGCATACTAAGAATATTTTAAAATAACCTTATTATCCAACTAAGTATGATAACAATAAAATAATTTCTAATTTCATGTTTTTCAAGCGTAACAATAAAACTATTGAGAATTCCCAGTGTGCGTGTGCATATGGGGAATCCTACAAAGCCTGATTTTGCTGGAGAGGATTTCCATTAGTAGAACATTTTTACAGGTTGATTTATCAGTATGCATCAAAGAATCCAGGCGCCTTTGATCTCCATGCATTTGAAGACTGCTCCTTCAATTTGTCATCAACAGCATAACACCTGTCCCTCTATTAGACAGAGCATATTCCTTATGTTGTCTGGGAATTGACTTTCAAAAACAAATGACCTAAACATGTTCTCTCCCTCTCTTTTTTTTTAACAGAATAGGAAATTGACGACGATGTTCACTGACTTGCAGAAATACAGGCAGGACTAACAGCTTGGTATCAGAAGCGAAGATACAGATTTCAGTAGTGACACCGTAGGTCAGCGGAAAAGCAAGACTTACTTGATTACAGTGTGATGTGCAGCTGAGCATCATGCAGTTTGCACTTGGACATATAGGGTGTCAGTCTCTGCTTTTCCACTTAAGAGGAGGATGAACCCCAGCCAGGTGACTTAACCTCTGTACCTTATTGTTTCTCTAGCTACAAAATGATGTGGAGATGTATCCTCTACCCCCCAAGAAATGTTGTGGAAAATACATGAGATAGAAAAATGCATTCATTCACAAAAGGTTAAGTCCCCGTGGTTTTCTGGGTCAGAGGCCCTGTCCTAATATATCATGTTTAAGTTCCAACCACCTTAAGACCATCCACAAATGGCTGTTCAAGTGCAAAGTAATGCAAGGACTTATGCCTACTGAATTCATTCAACACAGAGTATGAAAATATCTGTAGTGCAGATTGGAAAGTAATTACTTAGAAATAATTTGTCCCTCCATCCCACCTAAGGTCTCAAAAGTGCTTTCCCGGATGGGATCTCATTAGCTTGTACATCTGAGAGGTTTTATTCAAAAACTGTCCAGCACAGGGGAAATGACTCTCCTAAGTACCTGTGATGTGCCTGGCCACCAGAGATTTATTGCAGTGGTCTTTTGCAAAGCCTATTCTTGCTGGGTTACATTACACACACGTTAGTCTTAAGAAATTAACACAGAAGATAAAAAGTGGGATAGGAAAGTATATGAAATAATGGGAAACAGACTAATAGTTTTCTTTTGCATACCCAATGGAAGTGGTCCAGTCATTGTTTTCCTTTTTCCATAAATTATCTGAGAAATGACTCCAGCACAAAGAAATGACACTGAAGTGAATATATAATGAAAACTTATACACTTCCCTTCCATTTAATATTTCCACATTATTGTCTTATAACCATGCTATTTGAGAATCTCTTTTAAAGAAAGGTCAGGTATAGAATAAGAAGATGACTCATATCTATTGAGTACTACATGTATCATATGCTGGATTGACTTGAAATACTTTGTTCCTGCCAGTAATTGTCTAATATGGATAAAACTGGCCCCATTTTATAACTGAAGAAAGGCAAACTCAGAAATATTATAACGCAGCCATCATAAAATTTCCCATCTACTTCTCCCATCATGTTTTGCAGCCTCTATTGATCACTGCCTAGAGCGACATTTCATTGAAGATTGCAAAAGTATGATATACTAATTCTTCAATTTCTTCTGCATGTATTAGCTGAAATTATTTTATAAAAGAATCTTCACCTCATCAACTCTTAGGTTATGCATAGGTATAACATGCACAGGAAAGGTAGGGTGAATATACAATTTTTTTGCAATATTTCCACTTTCTAAAATGAATTGTTCCCTAGGATTCTCAAAGGTGGACAATGAGTTGATTTTGTTGGCTTTTTTGTGTCATCATCAGCTCACAGATGTTTCTGTTGTTGACATGTTTTAGTGCACTGTAGTCACTAAAGTTTTTGTTGTTCAAATTGTTCTATCTTTGGCCACTGGGAGCCCCTCAGGTTATGAGTCTTTTTAACATACTTTCTGGTATGAAAGTTCAGTCCAGACTCAACTGGTACAATCCTTAACAAGACCAGAAATCAGGCATTTCTCCAAGGAAGCCTGGTTACTCTTAGTGGGAAATGTGTTTAGAGAATTCAATCTAGGGACTGTAGTTGCCAGTTACTATTGGGTTGCTCATTGTTTCTTGACCTTCTCAGTGCATGGAGCCAATAAATCTATATTTTTAAGAGAATGTACATCATTGGCTTGCATCCTGGGCTTCTCCTCTATTCCTTTATAGGTAAGCATTTTTATCATCTTGTTTTAACCACTTTTTAAAAATATAACATGTATTTTAGTTTGCTCTCCTTTTCATAGGTAAAAGTTGTCATATTCTACACCAATGCTTTCCAACAGAAATTTCTGTGGAGATGGAAATGTTCTGTATCTGTACTGTCCATCACAGGAGTCATTAGCTGCCTGAATGCTTTTTCAGGAACTGAACATCTAGCACCTAAAATGCGGCAACTGTGACTGAGTAACTGATTTTTAAATTTCATGTCATTTAATATAGATACTTGAGGCCAGTGGCTACCATATCGGACAGCAGTAGCGCTACACACTTTTCTGCACCTGCCTTTTTTCACTGAACAATATACCCTGGAGATGACACCATAGCAGTACAGAGAGGGAGTCTTCATTGCTTTTCATAGCTACATTTTCCTCTCAGATGCAGATGGACCATAGCTTATTCAACAAGCCCCCTATTGGTGGATGTGTCTTTGTCTCTTGTCTTCTGCTATATGAATTGTTCTGGCAGGAATGGCTTTCTGTTTATGACTTTTTGTCTCCACATTGTCTCTTTGGGATAGATTCTTGGAAGAGATATTGTTGGTTCCAACAGTAAGTATCCCGGTTATTTTATAAAACAATATCAAATCCCCTGGCTAGGAGTTGTACCATGTTACATTACCACCAGCAAGGTGACTGTCTGTTTCCTCACAGATTATGTAAATGGTAAGAGGCATCTCAGGTTTTTTTTCTTTGCATCTCTTATCAAATGTTAGGTTTAGCAGGGTTTTTTATATGTTTAAGGAACATTTTTCAGTGAAATGTATCTTTGTATCTAGTGTCCTTTCTCCTTCAGAATGTTCTAATTTGTTTTTCCTTTTTCATAATCTTTCTACTACAAGGTATATAACCTTTGTCTGTGACATAAGTTGTATGCTTCCCAATTTGTAATTTTTAATTTTACCTTGCTTATGGGTTTTTTTTGCCATGCAGTTTTTAATGAAATCAGATTGTTTCTGGATTTGAAGTCATATTTAGAAAAATTTCTCTACTACTAATTAATAGAGGAATTTACCGTGGGTGCACATTTGTGGACAGGAGAGAAAGGAATTATATTAGAGTGTCAGGTGTAAAAGGAAACCAGAGAAGAGGTGAGTAGCATGTAAGAAATCTGAAAACCATTTCACTAAGTGAAGAGAATCAGATGTTTGGACCAGAGTCTTGGTCTTGTGTTTGTCTTGATAGCTCAATACCTCTTTTCTGCCTCCTCTGGTTATTGACCCAGGCTCCCCTAACAAGTAGAGAAGTTCTTACAGGAAGCAAAAACCCCATGTCACCTCAAATGGACCTGTCAGGTGACTGAATGGATAGAACCACCCTCTTAGAGATAAAACAGATACAGAACCAAATCCGAAATGCACCACTCCGATAGAGCAAAGGACCAAAGAGAAAGCAAAACCTCTAGCTCAAGCCCATGAGAAGAAGCAAGACTGAAACCAACACTGTTTGCCTGGTCCTTTGCTCTCTGTGAGTGAGGTCTGTCAGGAGAAGGTAATAGGCTGTTAGTCCTGTGTAAGAGGGTGGGGGTGTGAGTTAAAGGTGCCACAGTTTCCCAAGCTACAACCTCTCCCACTCAGCTGCATCATCTCCTGTTTTGATGCTGGATGCCATGATCCAGCGTCAGGCTTGGACTGACCTTGCTTGGAATAGAGTCTGAGTTCATACCCCATGGAGTGGGCACTAACATCCATCTTGCTTCCTGTGGGCACTTCCAGTTATGCAGGTCTGGAGGTGAAGAGAGGGGAGGTTGGGATGCAGATAAGGAATTGGACTGACAGTGCCTGGCACACAGTACATACACAAGACACATGAATAAATTAAGGAGAAGCTGGATGGAAACCACACAGATGTCCTTTTAGTCTTTTTATACACATCTGAATTTTTCAAGGAAAGTTAAGACCTTTGAGGAAACTTTTTGCTTCTGTTCATAAAAATGATGTCTTTTTGGGGCGGGGGGGGTGGGTAGCGGTGCGGGCAGAAAGAAAAATCTGTAGAAAATGGAGAGCGTTGCCACCTGGTGACCATTGTCAGAACTGCAGGTGTGAAAGTGAACTGGGGCCTTGGCAAAGCGTGGAGGATAGAAAGGGCTGTGGTGTTGGTGGGGAGCAAGGTAGCTGAATGGATTCCAGCTATGGGCCAAGATGTCTAGACTTCACACACTGGCAGTAATCCTTCTGAATTCGTGCAGAATCTTCAAGTCCTGGGACTGGAAATCCAGCCCCTAAGTGAACTCAGTAGAAAGCTGCATGAGTTCGTTTAGGAATGACTGGTGTGAGTTAGCTTATGAATAACTGATGTGAAAAAGTTTGAGACAAAGAAACATACACAAACACACACACACAGAAAACTGTCAAATAAATTGTCTTGATCTGTTTCACATAAAATAGATAAACAACAAGGATTTACTATATAGCACAGGGAATTATATTCAATATCTTGTAATAACCTATAGCGGAAAATAATACAAATGTGTGTATATATATATATATGTATATATGTATATGTATATATGTATGTATATATATGTATGTATATATATATATATATATATATATATATATATATATATATATATACACATTCTGACCCAAAAGGCCCTCTCCCTAACCTCTGCTTCTATATGACTGTACTTCTGTGTTAGGACAGAGGCCAGCACAGGGGAAGGGACTCAGTTATATATATATATATATATCTGAATCACTTTTCTGTACACCTGAAATTAACACAGTATTGTAAATCAACTATACTTCAATTTAAAAAATGCAAAAAAATCTGTTTCTGGTCATTGATAAATACATACTGGTCTTGAATAAAGTTTAGGATTAAAGGAGATAAAACGTAAAAGCCTTTTCATATAGTAGTTGTGTACATGTCAATATCCCACCATTCAGGTTCTCTTTCCAAAGGGCAACAGCTTGAGCTGCTTCCTGGTTCTAGTTCAGCATCTCAGGAGTCAGTCCATCTGTGTGGCCCCCACACCCAGGCCTCTTGGCCCATGGGGCAGGGTTTCATCCCCAACATCATCTTCATGCCCAGTGGGGAGCATGACACAGCCCACATTCCACATCAGGCAAGTTTTCCACTATCAGTCTTTAAACCCTAGAAGTGTGTCATCCAAATGGGAGCTGCTGATTGGCCTGTGTAGAGGGCAAAGGGTAGACATTTGACCCTGGAAAATTTACTTACTCTGTGAGTCTGAGATTGGCCTCTGTAAATGAGACTAAGGGTACCTACTTCTAGATTTGTTGTAAGAAGAAAAGGAAAAAACCTCAAAGAATATCTGGCATGCGGAATATCTAGGACTTTGGGATATATTACTCCCAGCCCACCTTGCCTCTTTTGGTCTATAAAATAGAAAATTTGAAACGGCATCTGGAAATGCAGCAGCAGGAAGTGAACTTTGATTCCATCTCGTCATTTCTTTTTACCACATGCTTTCCTGTCTCCTTTTTTTCATTCTAGTTTGACCAGAAGTAATTTTTTATTGAGACCCAGGGAGAAGAATTAGTACAGAAGAGCAAAGAATAGGAACAGGTCAGCTAGACAGAACATGGGAGTCATCAAACCTGTATCCAGTTCCAGACCCATCAACTGAGCAAAGGACCTGGGCTGAGTCCCTTCCCTTGTGCTGGCCTCTGTCTGTCTTAACACAGAAGTACAGTCAATATAGAAGCAGAGGTTAGGAGCAGGGCCTTTTGGGTCAGAAGACCAGGATTTGATGCTAGAACTATTACTTGCTGGTTGACCGATCTTGAGCAAGTAACTTATCCATGTGTGTGCTATAATTGTTGGTATCTTTTATTACTGTTATTGTGGGGGTTTTGGCTTTATTAGTATTATTATTATTAATCCTACCACTCAGTCAAAATGTGAATGGTAGGAGTGGTGATTAGCACAAAGTTAGGGATGAACCCACCTGAGGGTGAAGAAATACAGGAAGAGAATAGAGGTGAAGTAAGCAGACAAGCACTGGGCTCTCTCTGGGTGCCAGGCCCTGTGCTGATCCTGTCATGATCCAGGGAAGGTTCTTACCAAGAGCACTCGGCTGCAGACAGCAAGGACCTGGGACGGCTCAGGAAGTCCAGGGCTGAACGACTATGCCCTTATCAGCTTCCTTTTCGCTGAAGGCAGCCAGAGTTGCCCCTTCATTTAGGCTCACCTCCCTGATCTTTGCTCTGGGTATCGGAAAAGGTCCCTCTGTGGAACCTTCCAGACATGACCCTGAAGGGCTTTCCTCCTACAATGACACTGTATCTTCCCCAATCCCCAAAAGTTCTCCTGCACACAGGAGAAGGGGGACTCTGAGGTAAAGGAAAAAATGCCTGCCTCTCCGAGGTATGTCATCTCCACATTTTTACCTGACATATTGTACTTCTATAAGTAATGACTTTATAAATTTCCTATACAAAGTCTGTCTCACACACACACACACACACACACACGTTGTCAGCTCCGTTGTGATTCTATTTCATCTCCCCATGAAACTGAACACAGTGAATGCTTTTCCAAGGGAATGAATGGACGTGCCCATGTACGTGCACTATGATCTTAATCATCAAGAGGGGCTTTCTGAGTGCGTACCTGAGAGGCCTCGATATCAGAGGAGAGCAAATGACCACTTTTCCAGCCCTGGAAGCCCATCTTCTAAAAGGAAGGCTGCTCTGTGTCCTCCAGAGAGGGCGAGGGATAGAACCTCATCCCATCCTGCCACTCATCCAGAGAGGTGACTGAGGCTCTGTCAGATTGACTTGGGCATCTGTGACATGGGACTCACAAAACCTTCATCACAGAGAGTCCTGAGGGGTGACTGAGAAAGCCTGGCCAAAGTATATGGCATGTGGTGGGATTTCATTGCCTTCTAAATGTTGGGACACAGAAATAGAAGCTGCCTGAGCCTCAGGACTAAGACAGGCAATGTGAAAAGTCACTCCTCACTGTTTCTCCTAATGAGAGGACAGATATCTTTATGAAGGAAACAAATATCTCTCTGATATGCCTTGAGTTCAAAGTTTTGGAGTCAGAAGGATCTCTAGGTTCTTGGGAGGCTCAGAAGCTCATAAGAGCTGCCCAACAATGTGCCTCTGAGCAGATCCTAATCCAGTTCCCCATGCTGGGAAGACAGGCTTGCCTTTGACTCACCTGGTGAGCTCAGTGAGAGATGGCACCAGGGCAGCAAAGCGTGGTGTTTGCCTAACTGCTGCTCCTGGACTGTTTGGTATGTTAATATATTTATAGGGAAATTCTGGATCCGACCCACAGTCACCAGTGCACGGGTCCTCAGATCATGCATCATCCAGCCATGTCACAGCAGGACTTCAGCCATCTGCTGCCTCCGTGAGAGGCAAAAATCCAAGAATTACTAGCATTTTTGGACACTTAATTGTCCATTTTCTTAATCACTAATAACCAAATATATATTTGATTTTAAATGTATATAATTCCATTAGAGGTGTCTCATTAACTCTCTAGTAGAAATAAGAAGGTAAAAAGAGAAAGGAATGTATAGGCAAATTCAGGGAGTTAAAAATGAGATGAGATGGCCCCTTCACATTAGCTTGTACACTTGCTCAACTTTAAAGGCACTGAAGAGTTAAAAGTCCCTAATTGGACCCCTCTTCCCCATTCAGCCACAAGCCTCTTTCTCTTTGCCTCTGTCTGTTTCCTTCTCTCTCTCTTTCTTTCTCTCTCTCCCTCTCTCTCTCTCTCTGTCTCTCACTGTCTCTCTCTCATTATGAGAGCTAGTTTTCTGTAGATAAATATACAAATATAAATACATGCATAAATATGTAAACACCTGCATAAGCAAAGTTCCAGAATATAATAAAGATGAAAACATTCAAGGGTTATCTTTGGGTGATTGATGATGATTCCCCCCTCCACGTTTACTGTGATATATAGAGTGGAATGAACCTCATACACAGTGTATCAGGAACACCCAGCTGTCTGTTAATAAAGGGTCAGGGTCCATGAAATTCATAAAAGTAACACCTGCCAGCTCAAAACAACTAGGTGGCTTAATATGTACAGAGATCGAAATGATCAGAGTAAAATGACTGAAATAAACGAGGAAAATGAATTGTATTCAACTTCCCATTAATCATTCCTTTGCTCTTCCCAGCTCCCTCCTATCCCCATGCAAACCCAGCACTCACTTCTGAGACCACTGGAGGTTCATCCCACAGTAGGTGGAGAACGTGCACACCATTTCCCGCTGCTCTGGGGAGAAGATGAGTGTGAAGCTGGCAGAGGTAGCAGGAATTGGGATAGAGAATGAAGATTCTGAGGCTCACTGGGGGAGGCATCCCTCACAAACAGCTCGTCGTTCACGATGCACAGACTGGAGGAAAAATGGGCCCTCAACAGCTGGACAGATGGACCACCCCACACCCCCAACAACAATCCTGCTCCCACTGCCACTCAGCAACCAGATTCCTTCCACCGTCCTCCTGTGTGTGTCCCCCAGGTTCCTTGGCTGGTACCTATGCCCCTCCCACAAGCCCACCTTTGGGGAGATTATCCACCGTCTTCATGACATTAGGACGTTTACCTGCAACTCAGGGACAGTTTCACGTTTACCCTTTACAACAGCCCAAGGAGTGGACAATCTGAAATCTACTGTCATAGGAAGACACCGAGTCGCACAGAGGCCACGTGACTTGACCAAGGCCACACAGCCAATGAGTGTTGGGACCAGGGAGAGAAGCCACATTCCAGTTCCAGAGCCCATGCCCTTCTTAACCACTAGGCTAGACTGCTCCTTGGATCTACCTGCTGGCTTTCCACAGTATTGAGAAAACCTAAGGTGGGCACCATCACATTCCCACACCCCTGAGCCCAGGCTGGGACAGGGGTTCCCACCCACCACACAGCACTCACCTGGAATGGCTGGCAGGGATAGCGATGAAGGTCTGGGTGAAGGCACGAACAAAACCCTGAGACCTTCCTTCCACTTCAACGACAAAAAGCAAACATCAGTACCCCCGAGAGCCCCACCTGCTTTACACGCTCACACAGGGGTCTGCAGACAGAGTCTGACTGGAAACTCATGCTGAGGGGACAGGTGCTCACTGGGCGCCAGGGTGTCGGGAATGTGGAGGGCAGCTATAGGAGCAACCTGCTGCTGGTGGCAGGACCTCTACTGTGCGCGGGCCCGTGACAACCACTTCACCAGTTCATTGATGCATTTGTCACTGCTGCCCAAGACATGGATGCTAATACCTCATTCTGCAAATGAGGAAACTGAGAGGTTAAGTAATGGTCCCCGGATCTCATAGGAAGGCTCTGGGATGAGAGCCATCAAACTCCACAGCCTGTGTCCCTAACGCCCAGGGTGTGCGGGGCAGACAGGCATGAACGCAGGTCAGACCTGGGTCCTTTGTGGGAAGAGCGAGGGCTGGAGAACACAGAGGGGCCGGGAAGAGAAGGGGAGGGATCGGGGTGGCTGGGAGGGTGCTGAGAGGGAGCCCGGCCAGGGGGACGGAGCAGTGGGGCATCTGGGGACGGGGGGTCTACACACACTCACCTTCCTTGAACACCCCGTGGACAGAGAAGCAGAGCATCGTGTTCTGAAACGGAAGAGCCCAGGCGCTCAGTCACCACCTAAACCTCCTACCCACCTGCGGCCCAAGATGGAAGTAGGCGCTCACCGTGTGGAGCCACATGTCCACCACGAAGGAGCTGAGGTCATGCTGAGTTTTGGGCAACAGGCAGAGGGAGCGCACAATGTCATATTTTGTGTGTTTCAGCAGCTGGACCCGCAGGTCTGTGGGGGGAGGAGAAGCGAGGGAAGGTCAGGGGCTGCCACGCCCTGGGCCCTAGGACTGACCCCTTCCCGCCCCCTTTCCCGCTCCGCCTCCTCATCACACACTCACAGGGGTCCTTGAGCTTCTTCATATTCCTACTGTCCTTGACGTACTCCCACAAGCTGCTCCTGGGAGAAAAAGAGAAGCAGGGGGAGATGGGCGGCCCCAGTGTGGGGGTTTGCAGGAGCTGCCCTGCGTCTGCTGGGGAGCCACACGGCCCAGGAGCAGAGTGTGAGCTGTGATACTCACGGGGCTGGGTCCTCGGGGTTGAAGGGAATGGTCAGGGAGAAGCAGGCCTCGTCGTGATAAGCACCCAGGAGATCCTGTCGGTCTCCAGAGTCGTGGATCAAGTAATACCTGTCGGGGAGCCATGAGCACAGTCTGTCTCTGTGGTCCAGACCTCAAATGAGACTTGGAAACTCCCGTGAGCAGAGCTGAGCTTGGGTGGCCTCAGCTGTCCCAGCCCTCCCCTTCCTCAGGTTGCCAGCAGTACTCACTGCTGCAGGAATTGCAAGATAAGACTCTTCAGCTGATCAGATCCAAAGAAGCTTCCCTGGAATCAAAACAGTCCTCAGCACCAGGGCTGATACCCTCTCCTCACGCACCACCCAAAGCCCTGCTTGATTCTCCGTGCTCACCTCGCAGGCTGGTAAGCTCTTACGGGTGTCCACACCTAACTTAGCTGGTGGGGGTGTCTCCTGGCCATCCTGTGAGAGGGAAGAGGAAGTCAGTGGTGCAGACCAAGAGGCACTTCTGGATGGTCAAGGAAAAGGACGGGCCCAGGAGGGTGAGGGTCAGAGGTCAACTGTGGAAGGGCCCTGGAAAATCTGAGGGCAGGACTACACTTCGGGTCATCACCACGAGGTCCCTGAAGGCTGTGGCAGACGTGGTCGAAGAAGACCCAGAGCTGTTGTGAGCTTCCCACAGAGGCTGTACCCTCCCTCTGCCCCCAGAACGTTTAAGGGCCACATTCAAAAATCGAACTCAGGCAAGACCTAAAGGGTTCAGAGTAGTTTGTGGGCGGTGTCAGTGTCAGTTAGAGGAGTCAGTGATTGAGGAATACACTTACCAAGCGTAATAACTTGGGGAACAATTCCAGGATGGAGCTGCCAAGATGAAAAGTCAGTGAAACTACAAAGCGGTCTCTTCTCGTGGGAGCAAGTACACTTACACCAGACACAGTCCAGTGTGTCCACCTACACTCCCCGGCCCTGGGCACCTTCCACATGGACTGATACACCAGAAGAGTGTTCCCTACCTGCCTGCCTCCCTCCATCCCTCTCCTTCCACTCCTTCCCTCCTGGGTACCTCCCACCTAGACTGCCCTGACTCCCTTCTCCAGGTGCCACAAGAAGCAACAAGGAAGCAGGCTTCCTTCCCTTCCCTCCCTTCCTGCAGGTCCCCACTGTAGGCTTTGGAGGGAAGAGGGAATGAGGTTGGAGCTAGGGGCTCTTCATCCTTCCTGGGGGTCCTGCATCCTGCCAACACAAGGACACCCACCAGGGATGGCCCAGGATGCTGGGCCAAGGAGGTTAGTGAGGCAGGGAGGGAAATGGAGGGGGATTAAGACAAAAAAGAAGTGAAGGATGAAGAAGAGAAGACAGAGACATAGGGGCACAGAGACAAGGGAGAGAAAGCAAAGTGAAGGGAAGGGAAAGAACCTCTCCCATGGTTTGGGGTGGGGGATCAGGGAAGAAGAGAGAAGAAAGGGGAACCGGCTCCCCTGCTGCAGCCCTTTCCTTCACCTGCCCCCGAATGTCCCAGGGACCCGAGGTAAGGATGGTAACCATGCACACGTTGGGCCTGGGGCCTGCTGGATGCTGGTTGAGTCTCTGTCACCTGTGTGAGCTCAGTCTGAGCTGGGCGTTGGAAACAGCAGCCACAGGGGCAGACCTTCCCCAGAAGAGTAAAGGGTCAGCTCCCAGCTCAGTATGGGGCTGAGTGAGGGTCTATGCCCCCCTCTCACGAGCACCGTCTTCTCTCATGGCGGTCCCTGCACCTATCTTATTAGTTCTTTATCTGAGGATTCATATCCATGTCAGGCTACTCAGGGCTCCTCTGAAGGACCATGCAGGATGATGTGACGTGTGTTGGGATGGAAGGGCAAGTGTCCCTGAGAGGCCTGTCCTTCTGTCTCCTCCACCACCTCTGCCCTCTGCCTTTCACTTCCCCTCGGGAAGCCCTCTGCTCACTGTCTGCGGCCAACTTCTGGCCCCTTAACTCAGGAATCCTGCCTTTTCCCCCAAGAAGGGCCCAGCTCCTGGCATTAGTCCAAAGTAATGGATGTCATGACAGGAGCCACCATGTCCTTACACTCAATATGGGGCAGGAAAACGATCAAGTCAGCCTTGGACAAGTAGGGAGACCCATTTGGTTCAAGGGAAGAAGAGCCTCTCTCAGAACAGGGGAGGAAAGCCCTCTCTAAGCATGAAAGAGGAAGGCCTGTCTCAGCATGTGGATCTAGGCTGGAGAACTCTTCTCAGTCCAGGGCACCAGCATCTGGCTCAAGGCTGCTGACTCATGGTCCTGGTGAGGAGAGGGGGTCCTGCTTCCCCTACGACATTCTTGGGTGGCATATTAGAGAACGCTGGGTACAGAGAAGTGGGAAACATACCTCAGATCAGAACAAGTGAGCAGATCAGAAGAAGGGAAAGAGATCTCTAAGCACAGATGAAGGACACAGAGAGGAGAGCATAGAACCTGTGGCCCTCCCACAGGATCAGGACTGCTGCCTCTTGCAAACAGGCACTGTCAGGGATAGCTCAGGCTCCCAAGAAATGACAGACGGTACAACTGACCTTATGTTGGTTGACTTATCAGGAAAGGTGGTGCACAGGGTGTTTCTGTCTGTGCAAATAAGTTCTGGTTCCAATCTCTGGCCCTTGTCCAACTCCCCTGAAGACTTTACCTATTATTATGTGGAGGAACCACATGAACCAGAGAAAGAGAGCCAGGATGGTACTGCACCCCCAGTCGTCCCTTCCTTTTCCAACAAATTCACTTCCCTTCCTCTGTCACCTTCCCATGAGCCCTCCCATCTCCTCTTCAAAGAGGGATCTGGGTACCACACCTCACCTCACTACTGGAGACGTTCAAATTCTTGATGTCAGAAGCATTCTGTGTAGCATCAGACAGGCCACCCAGCTGGCAGAGTCTCTTGTTGCTCAAATCCAAGGACAAAATCTATGATGGAGAAAGAGAGTGAGGACCCCAACAGGGGATGTTTGAGGCCAATCTGCCTCTTCTGCCTAATCTGTCCCACCCTCACCATCAGTCCCAACATTGGGCCTAAGTCCTCACCTTGGGCATGTTCTCTCCACGGATCTGCAGAGGGGCAGGCATGCGATATCTCGGATTCCGTGGCATTTCAACATTACAGGTCATCAAGCCTCCAGGAAGCCAACAGGAGGGAAACAGAAAGCTGAGAGGGTCCTGCCTGCACCAACCCCTCCCAGAGTTACGATCCCGAAGGTCTTTCTCAGGCAGACCCCTCTGCCCTCACCTGCCCTGGGATTACTGCTATAGCCATACCAGATCCAAAGCAGAGTCTCTGGCTGTTAAGAAATGCCTGGGAGGCATCAAACAGTTTGTTCATGGTCAGCTGCAGAGTTAAAGACGGGGTTCAGTGGCTCTGAGTCTGAGGTGTTGATTGGGGAGCAATAGGTGGATCTGGCTGTGGGGCAGAACTTGTGTTGAGTCTGCATTACCTTTATCTGCTCCACCTTTTCTGACTGCAGCTCCTTCTGCATAGAATACAGTGCATCACAGGGGTCAACAAAGACAGATATCTGCAGAGAGCATAAGAGGGGCTGGGTAAGCACCAGAAATCTGAGCCTTGGGATCAAGCAAGACCATGCCCCTGCCCTGCCCTCTTGCTCCCAGGTGCCCTTGACACATACCCTTTCATTGTTCTCAGTGCAAATCTTGCCACTGACATTCTTCAGAGCAAAGGCAACGTTGGCATTCTCAACAAAGAACTGGGCCTGCATTTGCTTATAATGAAACTACGGGGAGTGACAAGAGAAAGACAATATGAGACCAGAGTCATTTCTCATCTGGACCATCCATCTACCCCGTTTCCTCTCATTGGCCTCGACGTCCTCTCTTACTTCAACTGGAGTGAAGGGGACACTGCAGTACTTCTGAATCAAATTCAGCAGCCACTTCTCCTCATATTTTATGCCAAATGGAATCTGGGGGGCAAAGAGAAAAATGGGAGAGGAAATTGATACAATAGAATATAAGTTTAAGATAAGACCCAACCAGGTCTTCCTTTCAGACTTTTTTTTTTCAAGCTTTAAATAATTTTTTACGCTAGGTCGATATTTGTTATTGTACCACATGTGGATTTTCTAAATATCGTTTCTTCCCCTCAAACACTTTTCTTGAAATAATCAACTTAATATGCTTAACACGTACTTCTTTTTGTAAAGTTCCAAGAGACCCTACCTAAGGCAGACCTGGCCTGCCCCTCTGACAAGGACCCCAGAGACGCAGCCTCCTCCCACACTCAGCCTGAGCCAAACTGAGCTTTGTGGTATGAAGTTGCTCCATCTTGACAGTAGTTTCCTCCTTTGCTTTTAGACAACCTCTCCCATGCTCCCTGCAGTCAGTCTGTTCCCTTCATATTGCTTCTCTGAATCTTCTCTTAGATGGTCTAGGATGTTAACTTCTAATAATAACAAGACACATAACCAACTCCTCTGCCCCAGGAAAGTTCATACCATCTCTACCCGATTCCAACACAACTCCCTCTGTTCACCTTCTTCTACGTATTAGGTCCATTTAGTCAGGACACTCACTGTGATCTTGAACCAGCTTCCCATGGTCTCAGCCCGCCTGCTTCTCTCCATTCTTCTCTCTGGAGGCTTCTGCTCTGTCTCCATGTTAACATGAGCTTGGTCTCCTTCCTGAAAATTGCCTCTCTGATGAGAGGGTGGAATGGCATAGGGAGCACTGTGGGGAAGTGGAGACAAGAAAGGGGTCCATATATGCTCAGAAAGTCTTGTAAACATTTTCCCCAATGATACCAGAGCTACAATAAAGTTTACTTGATCATGAACCTGATCCTGTCATTCCTCACTCTTCCAGGTTGGAGAGAAGAATGACATATTTAACTACAGGGTTTTATTTTTCCTTGGTTGGTCCACATCAGCCATTCTGACTGGTCACTTACTATCTTCCTTGAGTGCTCATGTGAGCATCACTTGTTACTGAATCTTTATCCTGCCGCTGCTGGGAAGTGACTGGTTCAAGCCACTCGTTGCATCTCCTTCGGTGTGTATCCCAGCATCTTACTCTTCTTTGTAAAGGGTTCCCTTGGTCAGTGGGCTCTGAAATTGAGAACAACATATCGATGGTCCCAATATAAGAGTCCTTCGGGAATATCATGCTTAATGAAGAAATATCACTGATTTTTATAATTAAATAGAAGTTCCACTTCTCGGGAGATGAGAGGTGGGGAGCATTCATGGTCAAGAAGAGAACAAGCACAGAAGAAAGGGTTTGGATCTAGAGTTTAATCTGTGATGTTAGTCCCTGCTCTGCCCTGTTCAGACCTGGGTGACCTGGGACAAGTGGTTGTTCATTTTTAACTCTCAAATCTCTCCTCTGCTTGGAGGGGGCAGTAGAATCTACTCTGAAGTCTGTGCTGTGACGGCTCAAGGGTCAGAGGTGATTCACCTGCCTAACGGAAGAATTAGAGAAATGAAAGGTAAGTCTGACAAAAAGATCCAGAATGAAGCCTGAAGAGACATAACTGGAGAATACCAAAGGTGAGGGAAAGAGAATCAAAGGAGATGTAGTGAACATACTTAACACGTGGTTAATGTGAGTCCCAGAAAGGACAGGGAACAGTAGAGAAGAAGTATTAGAAGAGACCTTTTGAGAAATTTCTGAAAGTAACAAGATAGCAAGTCAGCATAACGATATCAGTAGGAGAAGAAATATGCTTCAAGGAAAAACATTCCTAAAGAGAAGACATTCATTTCATCATCATGTAACAAACACTAGGAATATTTGTGACCAGAGGACTCAAACTGAAAAATTATTACAGGTTCTTCTTTGAGCAGAAGAAACAGGATCCCAGGTGTAGGCACACAGATACAGGAAAGAAAGACTAATGATATTTATGAATACATAGGCAAATTTAAATGTGTATTGACTATATAACACAGTGAAAGCAATTTCTTCTGGGAGTTTAAATATATATGTATAGAATTAAAATGCATGACAATAAATTTGGAGAGAGTATATGGAATCAAAGTGTTTCAAGGTCCCTTAAAAGTTTGAGTAGTTTTAAATAACTAATTTACAGTAGATGGAGAAAAAACAAAGGTACATTGAAATCTGAAGGGTAAACACTACCAGAATTGCAAAGAATGTTTAAATATCTATCCACATGAAGTAAGAATTTAATAGTTACAAAATACTAATCATTTCAAAAGAAAGGAAAGGAAAAGGAATTAGGAGAGGTAAAAATTAACATACAGTAATATAGTATATGTAAATCAAATTACACCTATTTTTACTTTGAAAGTTTCAGACTAAGTATTCCAAATAGAAAGATATTATCAGATGGACAAGAAACCTTCCATCAAATGCTGCTTAAAATAAGAGACACATGCAAAATTAAATCATCTAGAAAATTTGAAAATTAAAAAAATCACAAAATGTCTATCTTTTCCACACTAACCTACAGAAAGCTGCTATAACCATATTAGTGAAAGAAAAGGTACACTTAAAAGAAAAAAAATTATGAGAAAGAGAGGTTTCCTTATGATAAAAGATCAATGCAATAGGAAGATATTAATACAAAATTGTAAATTTTTATGCATATCTTAAAACAGAGCCAAAATAGGCAAAGCAAAAACTGACAGAAATAAATCGAGAATGGACAAATCCACAGTCACAGTGGGAAATTTTAAGACAGCTCACTGAGTGACACATAAAATGGCAGACAGAAACTCAGAGGGACATTTTTAAATGTGACTTAAATAAATTAACAAGTGTATTTGACATAGAACAATGCACAATAACAACTATTCATCAAACATTCGAGAATAGATTGTATGCCGGGCAATAAACCAAGCCTTAGGAAGCCTCTGTGGACTAATACAATTTATCCTGACTAGTTACTGTAAGAGTCAATGTAACGGTGGGTTTCCTGCCCCTCCCCCACCTCTAGTACAAATCCCAAAACTGTTAGTTTACACCAACTCCACCCCTCACCTAGGTGACCCTCCCCACTCTCCACACACTAGGCCAGAGAAGATCACATAACTCAGGCCTGTTCTTAACCAGGGACAAAAATTCACCTCACCCGTGACCACTTCCATGGCGCGGGTGGCTGGGTGGGCGGGCGGGGAGGGGAGGGTCGGGCGGGGGGGGGGTGTCCAGAACCAGCGTGGGTGTGCCAGAGCCCTCTTGGCCCATTTCCTCAGGGGAGTGAAAAGTAGTCAGTCTGGGCCCTCTCCACCCCTTCTCTAAAGGGAGGTGGGTAGGTGGGTGTCTTGCGGGTTTGGGTCGGGGAGGGAACCCAGAACCCCTCGTGCCCTGTGGGGATCAGGACAAGACATCATGCTGACCAACTCACCCATGGCGTGGCCTGAAGGCAGTGACCTGTCACCACTGTCCTCACAGGTTGCTTGTGAAGAGAATCCTTGGGGTCTGGAGCTAAAGGTTTCGAGAATATTAAAGACGACTTCAGAGGAAGTTGCGAGCCGGCCCCTAACCACCTTGTCAGAACCAGACAAACAAGATGGAGTCCAAACAGGAAGTTTCTTCCCCAAGGGGCATAGAGAGGAGATCCCTGGGGGCCAGAGAAGAGCTAACTTCCGGTAATTACTGCCCCCTGAATTTGCTACCAGGCAACACCCAGAAAAGTGTTTCCATCTGAAATAACCTTGCAGATGAGGCCAACTAGAGTCAAGAGGCTTAGGCAATCCAGGTGCTTGTGGCTACAAACACAGGGAACACTGCCAGACTATATCAACTGCATTACATTGTGTTCCTTCATTCTGCAAATCCAGAGAACTCTGAGTACCAGAGGTAGGCCAGGCTCTATACTTGCTACATTGCATCTGTTCTTTCATGTACTCCTCACAAGGAGACCCTGATAGTCGAAACACTAGCTTTCTAATGTTGCTGAGACTTAATGAAGTGCCAGAACTTGTCTAGAGTCATTGAGATGCTACCTGAAGGAACAGAGACTGGAATTGAGCTTCATGGAGTGGGGTCGACTTCTCCATGCACAGCTTTACTAAATTCTTGCTGTAATATGAGGGAGTTTCTTAAGTTAGCACATAGTAACAGAATTTTCTGAAAAGAGTTAATGGCTGGAATTAACTCTAGCCCATCTCAGACAGATAATACCAAAACAAAAACAAAAAACAAAAAAACAGTCCTGGAGAATGTAAAGGAAATAACAGAGTTTTGTGGCTCACTCTAATGACAGTGAAAGAAAACAAATCATGTATTTTCCTTAATTAAAAAAATGGTGCTCTACACTGGAATTTGACACAACATTGCAAAACGACTAGAACTCAATAAAAAAAAATGCTTTAAAAAAATGTGTTTATGTAGTTAGATGCCCCTAGTGGTCAGAGCCAGAATTGTAGCCCCGAAAGTTCAGGACCAGAGAGGTTTCAAGGCAGAGGGAAGGAAGGAGGAGCTTGGGCTCCAGCGCATCAGCCAGAACATTGTGGAATTTCTCACTACTTCCTGGAATCTTCCACCCCTTGTCCACAATCCCTTCCTGGATCTCTATGCCCCGAGAGAAGAAGTCCAGTCACTGAGAAAGGTGAAGAAAAATCTGCATATGAGATTGTGAACATTTTGGGTAAAAGAAATGTAAGACAGAAATGCACACACCACACAGATAAACTGTGAAGTCAAAAGTTGAATTTTTTAAATTTTTATAAAAGAATATCATGTGAACATTTTGATAACATGGCAAATATACGTGAAATTTTTTGTCAGTGGGGTATTAGGTATTTTCAAGTATACCTCTCAACAAATTAGCCTAATCACAAAATATTAAATATTGAAATGTACACTTACAAAGTGAAATTATTCTGCACCTTGCAGTTATATGATCACCTCACCATGACTGACAGATACCCAAGAAATCCAATGTAAAAGGACAGGTGCACATTTTCCAGATGTGTTTCTCTTTAGGTAATGTGTATAATACCTTAAAGAATTTTTGTAGGTATGCAGTTCTAGATATATCCTTTTTAAAACTTGTAGTTACATAAGTAATTTTCTGCAAGTGGATTTTTTTTACTTATTATGACATCTTCAGATTTTAGTTTCTTCAGGTTTGTGGTTTGGCATCTTTCCAGATCTTTATTGAAGAAGCATTTTGCTTTTTAGGTGAACTATTTGTGGTTATCTTTTGCCCCTTTACCCCTACTGATTAACAAAAATATATCTTGTTCTTGCACATGAGCACAAAATCTGCAACATTGTTTGAAATATTGTCCCCCAGATTTTCAATCTTTTCATTTTTTTCTTTTCACAGTACAAAAATTCCTTTAGTTTTCATGAATTTTTTAAAATTTAAAAGTAGCACAGTTATGATGAAAAGTGAATAATACTTAGATTGCATCGAATACTAGTCCACCTGGAATTCAAGATTCAAAGCCTTGATGACTTCAGGGCACAATGGAAAAGAGCTTTGGGCCAAATTCTACGTTTGTGAGTAAAGGAGAAAATACTTGAATATGTGTTTGCTTATAAGAGATACCATGTAAAGTGCCTCTGGCCTAAATTAATTCTGTAAGTGATCATTTCCATCCATCCATGGAGGTTAATTTCCTCTGCTTCACCTGAGCCCCACACAAACCCCCCAGAACAGTTCAGCCCCTGTGGCCCTATATCCAGGCCTCCAGTCTTAAGGCAGTGAATTTCTTCTCCATCATCTTCAAGACCAAGACATGGAGGAGAGGGTTGTTTGACTAGTACCCTACCAGCATGACATTGACACCAGGGGAATTTAAAAACAGGTATGTGACCTTCAAAAGCCTTTTAACTCTGTTACAAATTTATAGAAACTGAAGGGAAGTTAGGAAAAACCCTTGCCTATCCCAAAGAAAAACGTCACATATAAAGGAATGCAAATTATAGGAAAAATATTTTATAGGCAAATCTCTAATATACTAGTATGTAAATTAATCTGATTAGTAAAAGTGTCATTCAAAGTCTACTGAGATAACTTAAATAAGAATTATGCATTGCAAACATATAAAGATTAAACAAATAGAAAAACAATTACAAATGTATGTAAACATGTACATATATTTACATAGGCATATAAACACGTATATAACATGAAGAGCAGTGTATACATATTGTGAGCAAAATTTAGAAGACTATATATGTTCATGTAAACTTGTTTATATAGTACTGTACACAGATAAATATATCTGGGGAATATAAACTAAAGTACCAAGGATGTATATCTTGCTATCTAACAAGATGAAAAATATGTTCTCTAATAAATACTCATTCTTACACTTCACTAGTTTTTGACATAAAGATAGTCATTTGAAATCAGAAAAATCATTGATATAATTTTGTTTACCATTAGTAGTATATACCTAGTTGGGAGTTTCATTACAAAAATAATATGCATGTATGTGAATTAAGTGTATATATCAAATCTATATATTTTTTCACAGTACTTTGTCTCTCAATCACACACACATATAGCTTTCCTGTCACAGTTGGGAGGTGGAGCCTGAAGAAACGTTCTTCTCACTAGTCTTAATGTACATGGGCTCTGACTCACCCTTAATGCTTCATTTGCCACAAAATCTTCCAGAAATTTCACTGATTTAAACTTTGTTCTCTCCATCCTCCCAAGGCTTCCTGCTGAGTGATGTCCAAGCTGCCCTTCTATACTTGTGGACCATGAACAACAAAATGGCATCACTTGTGTCAAAGGGATCTAAAATGGAGCTAGGAGGACAATGAGGAAGTAGAACTTACACATTTCGACCACGGAAGGCAACATAAACTTCTCACCCAGCCAACCTGAGACCAACTGGAACTTGTTTTCTTTATTCCCTGGGGATTGGATACAAACAATCTGGTGCCTCAATTGACAATGCTTGTCGACACTAATCATAGTTCTGTAAAGATAACCAATATAACTTCTCTGATGTCTTTATCTGTTGCCTTTATAAACTCCTGCCATTTTCTATTTCCCTCGAGCACATTTGAGTTGCTACTCGAATCACTGCCTCCCAAATTGCAATTTGTAAGATCCTAAGTAAAAACTCCTTTTCTTACTTGCAGCCTTCTGCATTTCTTGCTTGACAGTGTGTTCACTAGATGTCCTGGACCTCCAATTTCTGAATTTCCTCCTATGAGAAATGTTAGTTGGGAAAAGGAAAGAAAAATCTATTAAAAGTTTCTTTGCACTATGAGCGATGAAAGAACATGTAAAATAAAATCAAGCCCAAATTGCTTTAGCTAGGGATTTTCTTCTTGTCTATGGTTTCACAGACAGAAATCATAGTAATAATATTAGACTCCTTTTAGAGGGCTGGAGGATATTATAGGCCTGAGGTGAGAGTAACAAGGGCAGAAGGGGTTCAGGTCCATTCTACAATTGTCCCAATAACTTTCACAAAGCTTTTCCCAGCAGGACAAACTGCTGGGTAAGGGATTTCCACTCTGGATTCTCTAAAAGGATGACCCAGGTACAGGGTATTTCCTTCCTGTTACATCTGGCTAGTGTCCACCCTCTCCTCTTCTGCTGACTTAGCCTCAGATCTCAGCTGAAACTTCACTTCATGTGAGAAATCTCAGGCATACGCTACTGGTTTGACTACCACTGGGCATCTAGTGACTCCACCACCTTTACCATCTCCAGATACACTTTTCATGGGAAAGGGGGCCAAAGACTGTGAGCTCAAAATTTTTCATAGGCTGTAGCATCGCACAATGGACTGAAGACACTGAAGTTTTCAAATATCTTATCTGAATATTCATCTAAAATTCTCTCTTCCACCTTTGAGCAGGGCACTGGGGACACGAGTCAGTTCAGCAATGAAACTGCAGAGTTTTTCCACAGACAGCTCATTAACCCCCTGATAAGATGTCATCATTTTTATATTCTTACTAATTGTGTGCTTAATATGACACTGGGTTTCCTTTTAATCATATAACATTTAATCCTTTCGACATAACTCCAAGCTCCACATTGTGATTCATTCTTTACAGATGAGGAAACTGAGCCTCAGATTTCAGGCCTGGTTGAGGCCAAAGCACTTGTGTGACTTTCATTACCTTGTGATTTCAATAATTCCTGACAAGGACCCTATGAAGGAAAGAATCCTCACTTCCTGAATGGCAAACTTGAGGCTTGGGACCTTAAGGTCACACGCTGCCCCATGTCATGCTCCTACTCCTTGGCTAATTCCAGGCTGGAACCCATGTCTTCTGAAACTGAAACCTTTGCTCTTCCTACCAATTCACCAGGCCTTGTCATATTCATTGGATATAAGTTTATGGGCTTTGTTCATAACCATAACAGGAATTCACACTCACTATAGACAACGTGGAAAACACAGTCAAGTATGGAGGGAAATTGCAAATGACAGCAACACACAGATTGTTCTGTCATCCCCCAGCAGTGTAAGGAGTTCTTGTAGCTCCACATTTTCCACTTAAAGAGGATGCAGCATAAACACAGAGTCACTGATCAGGTTTTATTTTCAAACTCTGGAATTTTTCCAGGGCATTTTCTGGGGTACAAGTGTGAAATATGCCATTTATAGGGAAAAATAAGAAAGAATTAAAATGATCTAACATTCTAATACCACAATATCAGACTAGCAAATAAGAAAAATGTAAAACCCGTCGTGTACTCAGATCTGCAAAACTGGGTACTCTTGTCTCATGGTTTTTTGTGCTAAATACTAATAAAAAGATTGTAAAGGTCAACTAAATGGTAAATACTAAAACTATTCAATGTTCATACTCTTTGACACTGCAGTTTCACATATGGGACTTTGTCTTCCTGAGGCAGTGGAGGGGAGACCCCTGCCATCATGACATATCTGTCCACTCTGCTCAGGGTTGAATCATCAACACAGCCAACTCAGTGTCTTCAGGCCCCCTGACTCCCTGATCCAAAGGAGGAAATCTCTCACTGTTGGTCACCCAGCCTTGATGGACCATCCAGAAGCATTGATACGGACAAAGCAGTGGCAGGTCCCTACTTTTGGAGGGACATGTAAATCTCTGCCTCATCCCTGGGTGGGAGAAATCTCCCTTCCTCTCCCTCTCCAGGCTCTCAGAAGGTAAAAGAAGCCCAATCCTTACTGTGAATTTAAGATTTTACAAAAGATGGAAGAAACATGGGCATCAGACAGCTTTTGCTCTCAGCCCTGTCACAAAATTCCCTGCAGGCAAGGGGAAAATGCAGCAAGCCTGGCTCCCTGTTGCAGGGAAAGTAAACACAGGGAGAACAGAGATGACCACCTCAGCAGTATGTGTCCTGACACATTTTGTACAGATCTGTCACCAACAACCAAAGATGCCCAGGCTGCCAGGTTGTATCCCAAAGCTATGGCAGTGAGCTTGGGGAAAAGCCTCTTTAGTATCTGTTTCCGGTGTGGAGCCCATGCTTTTTTGTCTTAGATGTCATAAATACAAGATAGCCATACCTCACTACTAGGGTTTTCCTGAATATTAAATCCAGCCACTAACTTGAAGAATGTAATGCTCAGCTAAGTGATGCATTTTGCTCCACAAATATTAGCTGAATATCTTATCTGGAACAAGAAACTCATATTTCCCGACCTGCCCTCTCAGGCAGGCTCCCTTAACCAGATGGCAAATCAGAACCACCTTGGCATAATTTTCTAAACCTTCATCAGAAATTTTCTTGTTGGTGGGAATAAGATGTCTGTATCAAAGGCCATTCGAGTTATTAAGACATAATAATATGTGCCTGACAAAATGAATACACCCATTTGGTACCAGTGTGTATGCCAGGGTCTTTTTCCCCTTTACTCCGCCAACATGAGGTATTACCAGCTTTGTATTGTCAAGCTGATCATCTCATTTTCCCAACATGCCCCACTTGGGGTGTCCCTCCTCATGGGAGGACATATCAGGAAGGGAGAATAAGAATTTCTCCAACAGAAATCAATTGTATGGGCAGTTGACTAGATTTCTTTCTGCCTATTAAATGATTATACTATTCTAGGCCTGCCTCCCTGGCACCTCTAAATGTTTCTTTAAATGACATTTTTTCCGAGTTCCTAGATCATTCAATCACATGATTATAGACATTTTCTTAATGTTCTACCACAGATGGCTAACTGCTATTAGCCCTCTGAGGGCTAGCTCATCTCCAAGAACCCTAGCATATCTTTCTGTGTCTCTGTATACTGATCATACTTCCCTCCTGTCTCTTCAAAGTAAACATATTCCTGACGACAGGGACATTTTTTTCCCCATCAACCTGGGCAGAATCCGCCAATTTCCGGGGTCCCAGGCTAATACCTCTAATTCGTTTGCTTTCTCTGGTGGCAGTCTGAAGAGCAAAGGTCCTCTGTTTTCAGCGAAATCCAGGGGGTGGAGGAGCTTGAGGAGGCATTTCCGGCGTGGGCAGACCTGCCTGCGCGTCGCGGTTGCCATAGAAACCTGACGTCAATATGGCGACCGTGACGACTTTTCTACACAGACTGAGATGGTCTGACGAGAAGAGCGGGTCCCGCCTCCTGGTATTTGGGATTCAGCTGAGGGTGTAGGTCCCCGCAGTGGGGGATGAGCCGCCCTGGGGTGTGGGGAGGCAAAGGGACCCACATCCAAGTCTCCCTTTCCTGCTTTGAGACTCGGTGCCCGGCTGTCTTGTACGTAAAGACATTGGGGTGCTCACCCCCCAACTCCGGGCACCAGTGAGTGTGGTGTCCTGCCTCAGGGTTGTCCTGGGGTCACTTTCCTTCTAAAGGCAGGGGCGCGGGAAATGAGACAGGTAATGACTCTCTTTGAGCCTCAGCTTCCCCTTCTGTAAAATGGGGCTAAGAATGCTTTACCCACAGGATCGGTGTGAACGTTCAGTGATAACAGAGGAGTAAGTCTATGGCCCTGTGGTTACTGCAGGATCATGAACGTCGTATGAATTCAGGCCATTGCTTATTCCTTTTCAACTTTGTTGTGAAGGGATAGATGAGGAAAAGAGAAGAAAAAGGCCCTGATGAGAAGCTCATTGTAACATCTGGTTGTTAGGATCACTAACTAATCGTATGAGTGTCATTGTCACTAACCCAGTGCCTAGCATGGTGCCAGGCACACAGTTACAGCAGTAAAGCATAGTGATTGCTGAATTTGTCTCTTCCTGTGAAGCTCCTCATGCCGGTGGCCCAGCTCATATCAAGTGTCTGAAGGAGGCAGGTTCTGAGGATCTGTGTCCTGATGGCTCCTGAGGCTCCTACTACAGGTTCAAGGGCAGCGGCTTCCAGGAGACCCCAACACTTCACATCTTTAGTGGCATATGACTTCTGACTGAAGTGAGTTCATAGATCTGAACAAAACATGTTGTGGGATAGCTCCGGTGAGGCTCACAAACTAGCCTAGAAGTAGAGAAACTGCTTTGATCTCATCATGGGAGAAGAGGTTTAGCAGGTAGAATGTCATTCCATCAGCAGCTACTTGTTAGTAGTCCTGAGGCCCATCTTAGAAATGCTTTATTTGTGCAAAAGCGATGACTTCTATAGCTTGAGAGAGGAACTTGATGTTTAATATGCATTTGCAGTAAATTTACGTACATATTTTCTGACTGTCTAAATATTAGTGATTCCCATGTATCTCTCAGATGGGTATTGAAATATGCAATTAGATAGATTGTTTTCTTAGCAATTTGTGATTGTAACATGGTTTCTTCCCTGCTCACCATATTTTTATCCATTGTATAATGAAATGTTTAAGTGCCAGAAAGTTTCTAAGTGTTAGTTTAAAATTTCAGTTATAAGAATTCAGTGTTTTCAAAAATCATAATTACTCTGGAGCTTCCCTATTATAGTAATACTCAGCCATGTTCCCTAAAATTACCAGATATTCTAAAATATTATGATTATTTTGCAAGAAATAACATTTTTAGTTCTGTACTTCAGAAGGACATGTGCACCAGCTTTCACTAAATATTTTTATATACTTCATCGCAAATGATGATTTCTATTGTGGTCATATGTGGTGTGGACCAATTTGGGAAGACATGGTGTGCACCTATTAATAAGGGAAGAGCATATTGATGGGATCTTTCTCCCAGTTATTTTAATTGCATTAAAGACTTAGAAAAATTCAAGTATATTTTAAATGCTCTATTGACCTATGAGTGGCATACAATACATTACATACATTTGAAGTATATGTCTTAATAAGACTTGGTATAATACAAACTACTGTATATAAAATAGATAAATAACAAGGTCCTAATAAATAGCACAAGGAATTACATTCAATATCTTGTAATAACCTATAATGAAAAAGAACACATATGTATGTAACTGAATCACTATGCTGTGCACCAGAAACTAACACAACATTGTGAATCAACTAAACTTCAATAAAAATTTTTAAATAAAGTTTGGTATATGTGTACATCATGAAACCAACACTACAGTCAAGATAATGAACATATTCATCACCCGAAAAAGCTTCCTCATACCTCTTTGTAATCTCCCCATCCACATGTCTCTGGTCTCCAACCTCCCCCACCTCGTACCTTCTGTGTTCCCAGGAAACCACTGAACTTCTGTCACTATTACTTAATTTCATTGTTTATGATTCTGTGTAAATGGAATTGTACAGAATGTACTCCTTTTTTCTAGCTTCTTTCATTTAGCCTACTTATTTCTAGATTTATCCACCTGTTGCCTGTATAAGTAGTTTCCTGTTATGTAGATATATGACAATTGGTTTTATTCACCTGGTGATGGACATGTGAATTGTTTCCAACATGAAGCTCTTTTAAATAAAACTGATATGAACATTTGTGTTTAAGACTTTACATGGACACATGCTTTCTTTCTGTAGGGGTAATACTTAGGGGTTCAATGGTTGGGTCATATGGTAGATGTAAGATTAACATTGTAAGAAATTGCCAAACTTATTCTGAAGTGGTTGTACCATTTTTCATTCCCACAAGCAGTGTATCCTCCACAATATTGTCCATCCTCCACAATATTGTCAGTGTTTGATATGATCAGTATTTTTAATTTTGGCCATTCTCACAGGGGTGTAGTAATATCTCATTATAATTTTGACTTACATTTCCATGTTGACTAATGATGTTGATCATCTTTTCTTGTACCTATTTGCCATTTATATAATTTCTTAGGTGAAGTGTTGGTTCAAATCTTTTGCCCATTCATTTATTGGAGTGTCTGTTATTGACTTTTGAGAGATTTTCTATATTTTGGATACAGATCCTTTATCAGATACATGATTTGCAATTTTTTCTCTTTCAGTGGCTTATCTTTTCATTCTCTCAACAGTGTGGTTTGTAGAGAAGTTTTTAATTTTGATGCAGTCTAATTTATCAATGTGTTCACTTATGGACTGTGGTTTTGGTGTGACATCTAATAAATCTTCACTGAAGCCAAGATCAGGAAGATTTCCTCCTATGTTTCTCCTGTGTTTTCATAGCTTTAGATTTTATATTTAGGCCCATGATTCATCCTGAGTAGACTTTTGCATATGGTACAATTATATGGATCATAGTTTCTACTTGTGCGTATGAATATCCACTTGTCCCAGCACTGTCCTTTCTCCACTGCATTGCTTTTGAATCTTTTATAAAAATTAGTTGTCCATATATGTGTGGATCTATTTCTAGACTCTTTATTCTGTTCCTTTGATCTATTTGCCTACCTTGATGCTAATACCAGACTGTCTTGATTATTGAAGGTTTATACTGAGTTTTGAAATCAGGAAGTGTTCATCCTCCAACTTTATTCTTTTTAGTTGTTTTTCATAATCTAGGTCTTTTTGCATCTGCACATAAGTTTTATATTCAGCCATCAATTTCAAAATACATACATACATACATATGTACATACATACCACCAGGATTTTAGTTGGTATTGTATTGCATCTACAGGTAAGTGTAGGGAATTTCCATCTTAACAATTTTTATCTTAACAATACTGAGTCTTCCAATCCAGGGATTTTGGAAAATGTCCCAGAGACAATTCTACTGGTCATCTACAGAAAAATCAATCACTAAAAGAAAATAGTTATGGTCCTTTCAACTTAATAGATGTGATTAGAATTGAATCTGTTGAATTGTGGATTTTTCCTTCATTACCCCTCTGCAAATCCACTTCAGTGAATTCCTGAGAATCTGAGTGGTAGCAGAGAGCATGGGACAGAGCAGACATGTAGGAGGGATGTATGTATATTTGCATGTATATATGTGTGTATGTGTATATCAGTAAAGCTGCTAAGAGTATTTATTTTGAGAAATACTGGAGGTTAATTACTGCACATCATGTCTGTCCCATACAGATCCTAATGCATATTAGAAGCCAAAACAAGGTGGTGATTGTTTGTTCACAAACTTCCTTGGCAAGCGTGGTTGCCATAGTGACTCAGTGACTGCTCTTTGATTTGATGCTGACTGAGCATCTCTCCAGTATTCTTCCTGAATTAGTTGTTACTCTGATAGTGGTCAAGTGTAGCTTTTCTAATTCTGTCATTCCTTCTAGATTTATTAGTTGGCATTTGATTATGCAGTAGACCTTTCCCTTCCCCTCTAAGATTTATGTAGTTATGTATTTATTCAAGTATCTATTTATGTTAACATGACTTGTAGATTCCTATTTGTCCCAGAGCATTACTATTGTTGCTGGTAGATGCAACCAGTATTCCAGGTTCTTGTCCCGTCCCAGAAAGAATTCAGAGACAAGACATAGTGAGTAAAAAAAAGTAAAGTGAGGATTTATTAAAGGATGGATAGTACACTCTGAAGGGGAGAGTGGGCAGGCTCAGGTGGGCGGCTGCCCTGTGTTTCTTTGGCAAGTTAGTTACATAGGGTGTAAAAATGAATGGGTGGAATATTCACTGAGGAGGGAAAGCTCTGGGTTTGTATTCCCTGATTATCATCCCAACTCCACCTTCCCAAAGGGAGGAGGGATTTTTGGCCTTATTTAGTCTGGATAGGAAGTGTCATGGCGGTCGTGTATGATGGGTACTTCTAATCTGCAAGGCAAATTTTATTGAAATGAGGGCATAATGAGCAAAAGGTTACATTTGGACACTGGAAATTCCTGCCGCTTCTCACCTTTCTTTGTTAGTCTCCAGGCCACTCATCACCCCAAAAGGTATGACCCCTTATCAGCCCAAAGGTTCCTGCTTTTCTTTCTCTGCCCAGGGCCCCCTGGTGCTTACATGATGTGTGGTTTCCTGCATTTGGCTTGTGCCCCTCCTTTCTGCCCAATTCCTGCCATTTGGTCTGTGTCCCCCTTTCTCTGCTCATATCTAGCTATCTGCCTTCTCTAACACTATCTGTTACTATACTTATTTATTTTGATGTTCAAGTTGCCCCAGAATTGGCTAGCATTAGCCCTTTCAAGTTAGCTTTTGTGTCCATTTGATACCTCTCTAGACTTCTTTGAGCATGTACTTTGCTGTCTGAGCTGACTAGTTCTCCGTGTGTAGAAAGGAAGTGATGATGCCCACCTCAGAGCATTACTTTGAGGATTTAAATAAAGTCTAAAAATAACAACCTACAGTGTGTGGAATCTAGTAGGCCCTCTGCAATGTTAGTTTTCCAATGCAGCATTGCCTCCTTTATTCTGTCAATGTGATGCTTCTGACATTACCATAACAGCATGACCTCCAGGGAGAACACTTGGACATGTGACACAAGCAGGGATAAGCCCACATGTCCATGATGTGACAGCTTCAGTGTCACTGCTGTGTGTGGAGGGGGTGGTGTGGTGGAGCTTGGGGAGGGGCAGAGCATCACTGCACAGCTTCGAGTGAACTGAGTGGGGACGAGCAGAACATCCTCACCCCTTCCCCTCTGTCTCATGTGCTTTCCCATCCTCTCACTTTTCTCTTTATCCCACGTGCTGTCTGATCACCTGTCTCTCCCTTTTAGTGGAACATCTGAGAAGGGTGTAGACTCTGAGCCCCAGAAACAGGAGCTGATAGGGAAGAACCAAGTGTGATTTGAGTCTGCTAGACAGGTTCCTGGAGCAGGAGTGAAGAGCTCGGGCCCCATCATTGAGACACTTCAGGTAAGTCACTACCCTTTCCTCACCACCCAGGAGTATTGTGGAGTTTAAGTGCAGTGTCATATAGGAAAGCAATCTGTGCTCATAGGTTGGGAGGGAAGGACCAGTGCACTTTCAAGCAATTACATTAACAAACACATCCCAGATATCATAGAAGTCTGCATGGCAAGCATGAAACTAATGCTAAGCAAATGTCAGCTGTTTAGATCAATATTTCTCCAACTGTGGCCCTCAGATGACCTCATTAAGATCTGCAGGGGGTACTTGTTAAAATTCCAGATTCCCAGGCCCACCCTAGGTCTGCTGATTCAAAAACAGGGATGTGGAATGGGAGGTATCTACATTTTGAGTAATATCTCCACTTGTTTCTGGTACTCCACAAAGTATAAAAAGCTCTTCTGTGAATTTTCAACAACTGCTTCTTAAAATTTTGAGTCCTTTGATGTCTGATTTCCTTATCAGCTTCTCTTGCCACTCAGCTGTAAATATCTGTGTCTTCTTGGTTGTGCCAAATAGGGCTGGTCTGATCCCCTTTGGCAGGTGAGGTCAGATGGAGTGTGGTGACTTACCCAAAGTCACCTAGAGTTAGTGGGTTAGGTCTGCCACTGGGGCCAGGCACATGTCCTGTCTTGCACCCAGTTGCCTGTCTGCCTAACAAAGCACTAGCCTTTTCTTAAATGAATGAAGTCACTTTATGTATATATAAAGACTGATTTGAAGGAATTGACTCACACAGTTTTGGAGGCTGGAAAGTTCAAAATCTGCAGGCTGGCCCAGCAGGCCGGAGACCCAGAGAAGAGCCAATGTAGCAGTTCAGGTCTGAAAACCATCTGCTGCCGAGTTCAGCCTTGCTCAGGGTGAATCTTTTGTTCTATTCAATCCTTCAACTGACTGGATGAGGCCCACTCACATTATGGAGGGCAATCTGATTTACTCAGAGTCACCAATTTAAATGTTATTTTCATGCAAAAACACTCTGACAGAAACATCCACAATAATGTTTGAGCAAATATCTGGGTACTGTGGCCCAGCCAAGTCGACAGATAAAATTAACCATCACAGATGCTAAGTACCTTAAAATGAAATGGGGTGTTGATTTTCTTCTTCTTCCCCAACAGTTATTGGGAGATTAGAAGAAAAATTTCGGGAATCATACTCCATGTCACCTCAAATGGACCTGTCAGGTGACTGAATGGATAGAACCACCCTCTTAGAGATAAAACAGATACAGAACCAAATCCGAAATGCACCACTCCGATAGAGCAAAGGACCAAAGAGAAAGCAAAACCTCTAGCTCAAGCCCATGAGAAGAAGCAAGACTGAAACCAACACTGTTTGCCTGGTCCTTTGCTCTCTGTGAGTGAGGTCTGTCAGGAGAAGGTAATAGGCTGTTAGTCCTGTGTAAGAGGGTGGGGGTGTGAGTTAAAGGTGCCACAGTTTCCCAAGCTACAACCTCTCCCACTCAGCTGCATCATCTCCTGTTTTGATGCTGGATGCCATGATCCAGCGTCAGGCTTGGACTGACCTTGCTTGGAATAGAGTCTGAGTTCATACCCCATGGAGTGGGCACTAACATCCATCTTGCTTCCTGTGGGCACTTCCAGTTATGCAGGTCTGGAGGTGAAGAGAGGGGAGGTTGGGATGCAGATAAGGAATTGGACTGACAGTGCCTGGCACACAGTACATACACAAGACACATGAATAAGTTAAGGAGAAGCTGGATGGAAACCACACAGATGTCCTTTTAGTCTTTTTATACACATCTGAATTTTTCAAGGAAAGTTAAGACCTTTGAGGAAACTTTTTGCTTCTGTTCATAAAAATGATGTCTTTTTGGGGCGGGGGGGGTGGGTAGCGGTGCGGGCAGAAAGAAAAATCTGTAGAAAATGGAGAGCGTTGCCACCTGGTGACCATTGTCAGAACTGCAGGTGTGAAAGTGAACTGGGGCCTTGGCAAAGCGTGGAGGATAGAAAGGGCTGTGGTGTTGGTGGGGAGCAAGGTAGCTGAATGGATTCCAGCTATGGGCCAAGATGTCTAGACTTCACACACTGGCAGTAATCCTTCTGAATTCGTGCAGAATCTTCAAGTCCTGGGACTGGAAATCCAGCCCCTAAGTGAACTCAGTAGAAAGCTGCATGAGTTCGTTTAGGAATCCTTGGTGTGAAGAAGTTTGAGAAAAAGAAACACACACACACACACACACACACACACACAGAGAGAGAGAGAAAACTGTTAAATGTTCTCATCTGCTTCCAAGCCAATGAATACAAGAGTATCATATTTGTAATCAGTTTGCATTTTTTTGTTTTCAACTTTTTATTTTGTGTTTCTAGATTAAAAACCTAAAGCAATACAAAGTTATAAAATAAAAATATCCTCTATCTATCTCCAACAGTGCACACTCAGTGAATTATTCTCAAAGAAATCTGTTTAGTGTACCATTTTCATACTACAGAATATGAAAATGTTTCTAAGTCAATAAATGTATTGCTACACTAGTATCTTGTGACTAGGCTACTGATATACTTGTTTTATAAGACTTTATCTCAATAATTTGTTAGGTCACCAGTTAATACTTTTCTTTGTTTAACACATATTAGTATTTCTTCTTCCTATTGGGCTCTGCTATTGTTGAAGGGTGTGAGAGCTCCCCTTCTCTGGTATCTTAGCTGTATTTTGATAGAGGTTCCTGTTTATTAATGTTTTTACAGAAGCAACAATCAGACTGGCATTTAATCTTTCAACAGAAATAACTTTATTTTGAAGAGAATGAGTTCATGTCTTCCAGTTGCAGAAGGAAAATAACTGCAAAACTAGAATTCTATACATAGAAAGAAGTATCAAAAATGGAAGACAGTTATTTTAACATAATAAACCTGGCAGATTTGTCCCTAAAACTCTCAAAGAAGATACTAAAGTTTCTTCCTCAGGCAGAAGAAATATGACCCCAAGTGGAAAGACAGACGCAGAAAAGAAAGAACAATGACATTGCCAAATATGTAGGCAAATTTAGGTGAGTATTGACTATATAATACAGTGACAATAATTTCGTCTGGGGATTCACATGTATATAGAATTAAAATGCATGACAGTAATTTAGGAAAGGTTAAATGGAATCAAGGTGTTCTTACAGTCCCTGTGTTTTCTGATGTTTAAATAAAGTAATTTATAGTTAACAGTTTATATTGTAATCTCTAGGGTAAACACTACAAGAATGACAACGACAAAAGAATGTCTCACTAACTTGCCAAATAAGGTAAAAATCAAATAGTTAAAAACTGATTATTTTGGGGGGTATAGCTCAAGTGTTAGAGCACATGCTTAGCATGCATGAAGTCATGTGTTCAATCCCCAGCACCTCCTCTAAAAATAAATAAATAAATAAATCTAATTACCACCCCAAAGAAGCTTTTAAAAAATTGATTATTTTAAAAGGAAGAAAAGGAAATTAGAGCAGGTAAAAATAAATGTCAAGCAAGTATCATGATGGCATCTTTAAACCAAATTATATCTGTAATTTGATTACATATAGGCAGGCTAAATATTTCAAATCAAAAGACAAACATTAATTATCAGACTAGATAAAAAACATTACATCAAATACACCTTAAAAGAAACACATCTAAATTTTAATGCGTTAGAAAATTCAAAAAAAATGACAATTTAATTATTAACCAACTGAAATCTATTATACTCATATTAATAAAAGTATACTTTAAAACAAATATATTACTGGAAATAAGAGGGAGATTTTATGATGAAAGTTCAGTTTATCAAGAAGGTATTAATAAAACAATTCTAAATTTATTTGCACCCCTTAATATAGAACCAATATATACCAAGCTGTGATATTTTGATATATAGTAAGAAATATATTTTGTCATTGTCCCTCCTAGCATGAAGCTCCTAAAACTCTTGGAATTTTCCATGATGAGAATGATAAATGTATCTTTTGTTATTTTAGTAAGGTGACTTTTGGAAAACACCTAAGGTGGGAGCTGGTTGCCAGGAGAACCAACCAGTGATTAAAGGGTTGGAACTTTCAGTCCCACCCCCTTGATGTTCAGGTAAGGGCAAGGGGCTAGAGATTGAGTTAAGTTGCTAATGACCAATGATTTAATCAACCACAACCATGAAATGAAGCCTTCATAAAAACCCAAAATGACTGGACTCGAAGTTTCCAGGTTCATGAACCAGACACATCTATGTGCTGCCATGTCGTGCCCTAAACTCCATGGGAACAGAAGCCTCTGTGTTCGAGACCTTGCCCTATGTATCTCTTCATCTGGCTGTTGATTCATAGTCTTTAATATCCTTTGTAATAATCCAGTAATCCAGTGAGTAAATGGGATTCCTGAGTTCTGTGAGCCACTCTAGCAAATTAATCAAACCCAAGGAGGGAGCTGTGGGAACCTCTGATTTATCACCAGTCAGAAGCACAGGTATCAACCTGAAATTTCAATTGATAAATGGAGGGCAGTCTTGTGGAACTGAGCCTTTAACCTGTGGAATCTGCTGCTGTCTTTGGGTAGATAGTGTCAGAATTGAGTTAAATTATAGGACACCCAGCTGGTGTAGGAGAATTGCTTGGATATGTTGGTGGGGGGGTAAGCCACAGATTGGAATTGGTTGCAAAATATTAAAAGCCAAATCTGGCAGAAGTAAGTGGAGAAATGGACAAATCCACCATCACAATGGGAAATTTTAACACACCTCACTGAGTAATGGATAGGACAGGCAGACAAAAAAAATCAATTAGATGATTTACTTAATTTACATAATTGACATGGAACAAAGCACGTAACAACTATACATGGAACTTTTCATAATAAGTCATAACCTGGGCCATAAAAGAAGCCTTGTGAAACTTCCATGAGTGTAATACAATCTACCTGGAATGGTTGATGTGAAGATTCAAGGTTAATGTTGTACTCTGCCCCTCTTCCACTTTCACATAAATCCCAAGAATGTTAATTTTCAAACCACCCACCCCCATCCATGTGACTCTCTCCATGCCCCAAACCCTGGATGTGAGAGGAGTGTATGACTCAGGCCTTTCCCCTCAACTAGGTGCCTCAAAATATGCCTGAGATTTGCTTTAATAAGGTATGGTAAGATGACAGGTTTGGAGATAACTTCCTTCAAAGAAGAGTTTATTGCGTGGAGTTCCCAAGAGCAGGAGGCATGCCACAACATGCAAGGCCACGTGAAGAAGCACCTGGGTTGGTCAGGAGGCAGATGGAGTGAGGAAAAAGCATGGGTCAAAGTCTTTATTCTGGTTTCATGGGAAGGAATGGGAGAGGCACAATATACTGAGTAATCCTCGAATTAAATAGTTTGAATAATTTTCATGGGCTCTGGTCCAGAAGGGTGGTCCTGTATATATAAATTATATACACAGCAAACTACAGTAATGGATGTCTCCAGGCCTGTGGCAAAATATAAAAGTTATGTATGTATTTCCGTGTTGTTTGAACTTGCCTCACAACCAGGATGTACTACTTATTTAATTATAATAAAATAACATCTAAAAACAGGAGGTGGGAATCTGGTCTTAAATTTATTCGCAAAATTTTTGTTGTACAGGGAGATTTACTTTTATGAAAATATGCCCATAACTAATCATGAAGTGGGGTGGGGCAAATTAGAAACTATCACATCATCCCAAATTTTACTGATCAGACAGGGACTGTCTTTCATGAGGCTCAGAGACTGCTCAGGTCATAGTAGTGGAAGCACAGGGTCTTGTGCCACATTTCACATCTAGAACGGTCCATCTGATGTGTTTAAGGGAACCCCCGGTCCTCCCTCATGCCCCCTTAATCAGCTGTCAACAGTAAGGTTCAATCTTCAATTCCAATTCTCATCACCAGGTGGTGTAGACCTCTACTTTCTAAATTTTCTCTAAGCATGTAATACTTTTTTAGCAAGGAAAGAAAATCAAAGCAATAAACATTTTTGTTTTTTTAAATAGACTTTATTTTGTAGAGCAGTTTTAGGTTCAAGGCAAAATTGAGCAAAAAGTACAGAGAGTTTGGTATACCCCTTGCTCCCACACACAATCTCCTCCAGCTATCAATATTCTGCCTCAGAGTGCAACATTTGTTGCAATCCATAAACCTATTTTGACACATCCACTATCACCCAAAGTCCATATTTTGTATTGTGAAAGTAAGAAACATGTAAAAAATACTTTTTGCAATGCAAGTTCTGGAACTGGAATTATTAAATGAGCCTCTATCTCATATTCAATTAGAAAAAGGTTGGAGAGATGCATGATCACTGTTCCAAAATTAGTATTTCATTCATCCTTTCACTATATATTTATGAGCAACCTCTATATGCCCGGCTCTTGGCAACCTGCATTCATCCTCCTACTTCACAGCTCTCTTTTCAGCCCTAAACTTGTCCATACAATGGCCTACTTAGTGGACCTGTTTCTTACAACTGCATGATCCTAGCAGGGTTTTCATATCAAATAAGTTTACACAAACTCGACTGTGAGCCCTGGAAAGCGACTGCAGGCGAGTCAGTGTGCTAGTATAGAGTGAGAAAAATCATGGTTAAAATCCCTGTAATGCTTCTTACCAAGCTATGTCGCCTTGAAAAGTGTACCTCTCCTCTCTGAACTTAGTAGACCTCACCTTTGCCAAGGACATAGGACTTGCAAAATTATCCAGCTGATTGCCTTCTCTGGCTATGACTCCCTTTGTTTCAGGAGCCGTTTTGTAAAAGAGACACCAAATTTGCTTTGAATGACATGTGTTAACAATCACACAGCATGCTTAGACCAATCCACTTGGTATGCTGCATGAGGTTCTTGGAGGTGAAAATACCTTGTATCATGTCTCTACAATTTTTAAGCATCTTCCTGATGGATGAAGCAGAGATCTGATTTAGTAGCACTTGACTGACATCACAATTGAACAAGGTTTGCACATTCGTTCTTATTGGGGTATCTCCTCACCTACATACATTGGCCCAGCACTCAGGCACCATAATATGGCATGCTGCTGCAAAAGAAGCTGCATTTGTACCTGTTCTAAAACTCCAAGAACAGCATTGTGTCTCCTTTTAGTAATTATTAGCATCAGCCAAAATGTAAATTCTTGGGATTCCTGTCCAGCATGTAAGGAGCTTAGAAATTGTCAGTTCAGTCCTCATGACAAGAAAAGAGCTGAACAAACTGAAAAGCAACAACTCCTCTTAGACTGATTAGACACTTGAGGTCACAGGGCAAACTACTACCCCCCAAAATTTAGAGAGACAGGCAGACAGGCAAATATAGAGGATCAGAGCTCACTAGAGCAGAACCCAGGAGCAAAACCCACTGCTACAGCTAGTACTGAGGTAGGAAAACATAAACTGTTATTGACAAATTACTGGAAGCTCAGTGTGGGCACATTTGAGAATGAAAAACTCCAGGAGTTCCCAATCTTAGGAAAAGCCCCTGAACTTTCATGAGTTTTAACTCCAGGATCCCCACCAGGTTATCACAGTCAATTCAGGGAACTTGTTGCCAGTATACCTGCCTTGCAAGAAGTGTTTAAAAAGTTCTTCAGAGATAAAGAAAATGATATAGGTCAGAAACTTAGATGTACATAAAGAAAGAAAGCACATTAGAGAAGGAATAAATGGAAGTAAAATAAGTCTATTATTTTCTTTCTCTTAATTAAGCTAACGGATAATAGTTTAAACTATTAATAGCAACAATGTATAGTATTTGGTGATTATAGCTTATTGGTCAGTTGAATGGATGACAGAAATGGTATAAGGAATGGAAGAGAGAATTTGGGAATACTCTATTACAAAATCATTTGGACTACTCCTTAAGTGATATTGTGTTATATGAATATATGTATGTATGTATGTATGTATGTATGTATGTATGTATGTATGTATAATGAGTTTCCAGGCATTATGTGCCTAAGCATGAAATGTCTGAGTCTTAGGATATGAATAAGCTCTACTTGAAATTATAAAGTTGTTCCTCCAAAGTGTTTGCACCTTTTTAAACTGTCACCAGCAGTGGGTAGGAATTCTCATTTATATATCATGCTCTTAACAACAACAACAACAACAACAACAACAAAAACCAAAAAAAAAAAACCACAGACGAGAATTTTGATATTTAGAGAATTTAAAATAAGTCTTCCTAGCTGATGACTCTGAAATATTGCTTTCTGTTGTTTTCATCTCCATTTCCCTAATTATGGATACAATTAATCACCTTTTCTGATGTTTATTGCTCTTTCTGCATTAAAGACATTAAGCTTTCACTGGTTAATGGCCTCATTCTTTTGTCATGCTCTTCTTGAGAAAATACTATGTGCCAGTCAATGCTAGCCAAAATTGTCAGAGAAGGAGATGGGCTTTGAGCTCAATCATACAGGGGGAATAGGATTGTGAGCTGAAGTGAAACACACATACGGACATTCCTGGCTATGCAAAGGGAATGGAAGTGTAAACGTACCCAGTGTGCTTGGTGTACACAGCCAGGAGACAGTCTGATATGGCTGAAGTGCAGCTTACAAGGAGAGATGGGGCGGTTGATAAGGAACTATGGCTCACTTTGCATCATCCAAAAAACTACTAAGTGGCCATCTTTAGCTTTTATGAAAGAAATGTCTGTGCTAAGCTGACTTAGGCAGAGAAGTTGCTCTGGTTCATGCAGGGGCAAGGGGTATTATAAATAAAAAGCCGCCATCCCCAGCAGCAAGCAGCGCCATGGTCCCTGGCAGCTGCACACTTCCGGAGCCCACTGCCCGCCCCAGAAGCGCACTATTGAAAGAATACAAAAATTTGTATACGCCTCCCTGGATGCTGAGGTGTGAGGAGCCCTCCCTGGACAGACAGGCAGGTGGTCTCAGGGCCCCTGTGTCACCCCCGTCTTGCCACCCCACTTCCTTTCTGCCTCTGGCCCCGGGACCAGGAACGTCACGGAGACGCTGCCGGCCCAGCCTTGGGGGCAGCAGTGCCGGCAGCTGGTCCCGCTGCAGGCACGGCGGGCCCTGGGCCCCAGCACTCGCTCCCGTCCGTCCTCGGTGCCGGCCCCGGTCTCCATCCGCAGACGGTGGCTCCTATCCTCTGCTCCCTTCGGGGTCAGGGAGGCGCCATCCCACAGGAACCCTGGGGCCTCCTGTGTGGTCTGCGCCCGGCAGGTGTCTCCCAGCGTGTGGCTCACGGAGCCAGCCCACCCCCTCTGTCCCCGGGGCGCACCGTCTTCCACGTGCCCTGTCCCTCCTTGTCCTCCCTCGCGTCCCGCCTTGCCCCCTTCTCAGGAAAGCGCTGATAAACTCGTTCACTCTCAAAAAAAAATTGTCCTCGGATAGAGGACGTATCAGATATTAAACTGAAATTTAGCAATCCAGCAACTTCAGTTTGCAGAGAGAGTAATGAGACCCCAAAAGAGTAAGGTACATGGCCACCATGCATGTATTAGACACCTAATGGGATCAAGGTATGCAAGCTCCAATCCACATTTCATCCCAGACTTCGTACATGAGCTCCAGTCTTGTGTATCCATCAGAAATCTTGAACTGAAAGAAGATAAATATTAGTACAAATCCCCTGTTAACTTGTACCACTCAGCACAGAATTTTTCTACCCAGAAGCATAAATTCATCCATTCCTCATCCTTGGAAGGCCACCATCTAAAAGAGAAGTCCAAGTGGGAAAGTGGTGAGACAATGGTCACTGGAGTCAGACAAACCTTGGTGAGAAGATCTCAGCTTTTTACTAACTGTGGTAATTTGTTATGGTAGAACTGGCTGCCTGATGGAGTCCTGGAGAAAGACTGTCATATCATTTCCATTTGATTGAATGATCTCCAGTCGAGTCTAGGATAGGGGAAGAAAGTCTCCCCCTACCTACCCCTCTATTTCACAAGCTCTCCAGTTGTCTCATTTTTACTTATAGATTAACATCAGAAAAGTTTGTGAACTTTGATCTTGAGGTACAGTGTGATATTGACTTGGCTAAATAGAACACTGAAATGAGAGTCAGGGGTTTCCATTATAAAGGCACTTTGGAGAGGTCACTCCCTTCCACTAGCCTCATTCACTAAACAAGATAAAAGTATTGAGTTGTCTCAGCCACTCAGGAATGTTTACCCTCAGACTACCACGACAAAATCATCATCATCCTCTGGGTACAAAATACCCATTTGATGTTTTGTATGTTAAGTCACTTAATGAATAATTTACAGAAATAAAAATAAAGGGATAACAAAGGGCAAGTAAAGCAGAAAATTTAACAGGAATTTAAACATATCAAACCCAAATTTTATTCCTCACTTTCCTGGCTTTGACGATATGCATACACAAAATAGACATCATCTTTCGAATGTAACTTACTCCTCATCAACTCTCATGCCTGAATCTGGAATACATCCATCTTGTAGATACTGATTCTTCACTTCTTCCTCATTTATGTTCCCTGTAAGTTCTATCTTATTATTACTTTTTTTGTTCATCTTTTACTTATATCTTCAAAACAAAACTTTTCAAAACTTTGACAGCTCATAATTTCGTTGAAAGAAGGACAGCCATCTCCTTTGCTCCATAATTGCAAAACATTTTCATTTTTAGATTAATGAACACCAATTAGAATGACCAGTCCTGTAACTTTTTTCACTTATACATGACCTATTTCCTTCTAATTACCTGATTTCAGTATTTGTCCACTTAGAAACTTACTGAAAATATTGGGCATATATTAAATATAAAATATAAAAGATGACAGAAAATTGTCCAATATCCTTTGAGCAAAATAGGATGTTTCTAGTTCTTGTCACAACATATTGTATGACAAGTGTCAAACTGATTGAGAATACCATTTATCATTTTGGTCCTTTGAAGTACATTGCTCACCAGTTGCTTTTTAAGTTTGAGAAAATTCCTCTAAGATACTGTCATTTGAAGAGTCATAGTTCTGAGATATCAATTTCACTAACAATGATGGCATGTAGAGTGTTGCTTTCACTGTACTTTCATCTCCTGACCTGTCTAATAATTATAAAATGAATTCCTCTCTCAATTTCCTTCTGTATGGGAAGAATAGGGAGAAAACTCACCTGTGTTCGGTGAAAGCTGGATTAAATAAATGCAAAGATGGACTCGATTTCTTTTATACCTTCTTGGAAGATAGTGTAATACTCTGGAGAATGCAGTAGAAAAAACTAAATGGTCATGTGATATTGATTACTTGTTTTGGTATTGCCTCATTCTTAATGAAAGCTAATCCATCATTCTTGCACTTTCTTTTTTTTTTTTTTTAGTATTTTAGTATAGCTGGGGATAATTAGTTAATAATAAAGTAACCCTTAGGATGATGAATAGCAAAATGTCTTAAGATATAGAAAAAATAAGATCAATAAGATCCTGTGCATTAATTTTACAAAAAAGCTCAATTGTCCCATGTCATGTGTGAAAGATAGAATGGGGTTTATTCTATTTAAAAATAAGAGAGAAATTTCTCCTTGTTCTTTGGAAGATTTCTAAGAAAGAATAGAAACCATAAAATAACAGTCCTTAAAAATACTTAGAAATACTCAAAGAAAAGCTCAAAAACAAAAATTGGTCCCAGTGAAGCCTGATAGTTTACCAAGAGTTAAATGAGATCCCATCTGGGAAAAACAATCTGAGGCCTAAGATGAACACTCTGCTTCCCATAATTATGCCAGCAGTCAAACTGAAGCTATTATAGAAATCTGCATGATAGATGGTATAGAAACAATTTCCCCTAGGAAAACAGCATTTTTAATGAAGTATAGTTGATTTACAATATTGTGTTAGTTTCAGATGTACAGCAAAGTGATTTGGTTATACATATGTATATATATGTATATTCTTTTTTTCAATGCTTTTCCATTATAGGTTATTACAAGATATTGAATGTGTTTCCCTGTGCTATACAGTAAATCCTTGTTGTTTATCTATTTTATGTATGGTAGTGTGTATCTGTTGATCCCATATTCCTAATTTATCCCTCCCCCACTTTCCCCTTTGGTGACCATAAGTTTGTTTTCTATGTCTCTGAGTCTGTTTCTGTTTTGTAAATCAGTTCATTTGTACTATTTTTTTAGATTCCACATAGAAGTGGTATCATATAATATTTATTTTTCTGTCTGACTTCATTTACTATAATAATCTCTAGGTCCATCCATGTTGCTAAAAATGGCATTATTTCATTCTTTTGTATGGTTGAGTAGTATTCCATTATATATATATACCACATCTTTATCCAATCAACTGCTGATGGACACTGAGGTTGCTTCCATGTCTTGGCTATTGTAAATAGCGCTGTTATGAATATTGGGGTACATGCATATTTTCGAATTAGAGTTCTTATCTTTTCCAGATATATGCCCAGGAGTGGGATTGCTGGATCATATGGTAATTCTATTTTTAATGTTTAAAGGAACCTCCATACTATTCTCCATAGTGGCTGCACCAATTTACATCCCCACCAACAGTGTAGGAGGGTTCCCTTTTCTCCACACCCTCTCCAGCAGTTATTATTTGTAGACTTTTTGAAGATGGCCATTGTGACTGGTGTGAGGTGATACCTCATCGTAGTTTTGATTCGCATTTCTCTTTAGTAATGTTGAACATCTTTTCATGTGCCTGTTGGCCATCTGTATGTCTTCTTTGGAGAAATGTCTATTTAGATTTTCTGCCCATTTTCTGATTGGGTTGTTTGTTTTATACTGAGCTGCATGAGCTGGTTTTTTATTTTGGAAATTAAGCCCTTGTCAGTCACATCATTTGTAAATATTCTCTTTCAGTCTGTAGGTTGTCTTTTCATTTTGTTTGTGGTTTCCTTTGCTGTGCAAAAGCTTATACATTTGATTAGATTCCATTTGTTTACTCTTGCTTTTACTTATTTTGCCTTGGGAGACTTACCTAAGAAAATATCGTTATGATTTATGTCAGAGAATGAGGAAAACAGCATTTTAAAAGAATATACATTGATCTAAGCATGAGGCACAGGTAGCTTTTATTACAATCATCCAGGGTCTTAAAACTGCAACTTCTGAGATCTTACCCCAGATCTGCTGAATCCTTTCTCTGGGATTTGAGGCTCAGGAATCTGTATTTTGAACAATTCCCCTGGTAGCTTCTGATGTTTACTATAGTTTGAGAAGTGCTGAAAAGATAATGTCCAAGATTTCTTTAAATATTTGATTACTGTGATCTCTGATTCCAATATCAGTTGGTTTCGCCACTTAACTTGAATTATCTGTTTTTGTTTGCTGAATGCTTGCACTTTGCTTGGCAGGTTGGCTGCAAGGCAACAAGATAGGAAAGGCCTCTCCCCTTATAGGGCTTACATTCTCTTTTGGATACACATAAAATAAAAGCAACCAATGTAATTTCAGTGAGTGAAGAATGCCATGAAGAAAATAAAAGAGAGAAATGGGATCAAAAATAACATTTGCAGAGAGGGCAGTCAAGGATGTCCAGGGCCAACTAGTTTTATAACTTCAAAGACCATTACTTAGACTACAGCATGCATGATGACCCCTGGAGCTGTGCCATGCTTTATCACTAGAGAAGGCCATGCTATGGACATGACTTTTCAGCTGAGACCTGGATGATGAGAATGAGCTGTGTGTGTGTGTGTGTGTGTGTGTGTGTGTGTGTGTTTGAAGATATTTTGATATTAGCCTAAGGAACAGCACACTCTGAAGTGGGAGGGAGCATGACTTGTTTCAGAAAAAGACCAAAACCAATGTGGCTGGAGCCTGGTGGGAAAAGTGCGGACAGTTGTAGGAGACACAGTAGAAGGGAAGCTATTGTAGGATATGGAGCAGTACTCAGGCCCAGCTGGCAATCTTACCACATTTCCATAGTCAGTATACTTTCTCCATATCTGAGGCCACTGTGGCACAACATCTAGCCTCTGCACAAACCTTCAACATGCTTTCACACCTCAACATTCTCAACTGCTCTTTTGACTTGTTGCTTCCTTAGAAAAGTAGATGCTATCACAGAAAAGATTGTCTCTATGCTCCCACCACCAAACCTATCAATTTACCTGCCTCAGCACCCATGCTCCCTATTTCCCCTGCTGTGACAAATCTTAAGATAGCCCCGTCTCATTGCAGTGGATCACCCACTCCAAGACCCTGATTGTGTAATTATCCCCATTGTCCCTTGCACCAGCAATATTCTTCTTTCTACTAGATGAGTGAACATATGCATGAAGAAGCAGATGAACTCATGAAAGACTTGAGAATTGGATAGGGGGGTAAAGAGGGAGGTGTTAGTGTGATCCTCAGATGTTTCACCTAATTATCTGCGTGATAGGTAGTGATATTAACTGGGATGGGCAACACATGATGGATGCTTTCTAGAGGGAACACATGGGCCATCCTGATTTCTCAATACCTTCGTGTACCCAAGGGGAAAATGTTAAGAATGCAGCAAGATATTTAGATTAGAGACTGAGCTAGAGAGGAAAATGCCAAAAACATATGTGGGTGGATGGTAATTAAAGACATTCAAGTATAGATTATATGGCTGCCTAAGAAGAGAATGTGGCAAGAAAGGGAAAGATGGCCAAAAATGGGCAAGAAAGAACTCCCAACATATGAACTTCAAGAATCTTCATTGAATACATGGCAGAACCCAGAATTAACAGCCAGGCTGTTTGTCTCCTAATTCAGCTGCGCACTTTCCTCCATAGGATGCTACCCCTGGGAAGAACCTCTTTAAGGTAGGCTCAGCCTTGGGTTTGACAGCCTCAAATAGAATCCTGTGGAGTAATTGTTTATGGGTTCTACCCACTCTGGACAAGTAAATTTCCCACTTCGTTGGACTTATCCCTCCTTTTGTAATGCTCTGCTCCTCTCTGCATACAACCCACTAGGATGTAAGCTCCTTAAGCACTTGGGCACTATCCTGTTCATCACTATGTCCTCCTAGCCCAGGGAAGATGAACACATCCTAAATGCCCAATATGGAGGTCTTGTAGAATACACAAATATGACAGAGTACATAGACACATCAGAACACCATGCAGTCATTTAAGATAAAGGTATAATTTTATACATGGCACTGTGGAATTAGGTCTTAGATATATCATTATGTAAAGCAAATGCAAAGGGCATAGCAGTGTGTGTAGTATTTGTCTGTTTTCTCATTCTGATGCTGTGGAAAATGTACTAGTTAGGCAGAGCAGAAGTATTCCAGTTCTGGCTGCCAGGCATGTGAGTGAGCCACTCTGGATATTCCATCAACTGAGCCTCCAGATTGCTACATTAACAAACAAAACCATTAGGAACAGAAAAATTGCTCTGCTGAGCTCAGTCAACCCACAGAATCGTGAAAGATATTAATGTATGGTCTTATTTAAAGCTACACCAAACTTTGTTGTGGTTTGTTATGTGGCAATAGGTAACTGAAACACCCTCGTTTAATGTTGACATTTTAGACACTGAAGTCAGCAAGCCCAGCTGAGCTCCCTGCCAACAGTCAGCATCCTCTGCCGGGAAAGCCAAATGATTCTAGTCTTCAGATGCTCAAAACTCCAGCTGCGATTTAACTGCAATTTCGTAAGAGATGCCATGGGAGAAATACCCAGCTGACCCAGTCAATCCACAAAGCTCCAAGAGATGATTATGGTGATGATGATGATAACAACAGTAATAATAAATTGTTGTTTTAAGCTCCTAATTTGGGGCAATAAATAACCAGCATGATATAGAAAGTGAAACAAATTAGTGTGTAGACTTAAAAGTTTTTACTAAGCATATACTAAAACACACATATCATATGTTTCTATGTTTAGTGAAATCACATGATGTATACTGATCTGAAACATTTTTCACTTAAAAATAAGTCTTGGCTATAGTTTTTTTATCACTGAATATACAGCTACCTCTTGCTCTGAAATGTATGAAGAGTATTCCATTATATTTTTAAGTATTCACATGAGATAAATATAATTGAGTCCACCTCCCTTTCTATTCACTCTGTCCTCTCCCCAGATGTAACCACACTCCTGTGCTGATGTATATCTTACCATATATATTTCTATACTTCTATTATATATATATACACACACTATATTTAAAATAAATAATACTGAAATATGTTATATAATATAAAATGTGGTATTATATATAAAATATTTTAAAGTATATAAAATTATTTTTGGACATGTAAAAATGTTTACATTGTCAAAGAAATTGACAAAAAATAGTCTGCTTTTCTCATGTAATATTATGTTTAATATTCACACATATTGCTATAGAGAGATGTAGGTAGGTCATTCATTTTAACTGTGCATAGTGTTCTGTTGTGTACATGCCCCAAAATTCTTTATTTCCTTATTAGTGATATTTATTTATTAATAGATACTTCCATGCATCTTAGTTTATGGATTACATTACTATTTCCCACCTTGTCATTCTTGTCCAAGTCACCAATTCTTTTGGCTCCTGTCTGACATTCCCACCTCATTGTGTATATCTTCTTTTAAGGGAGATGATAATTATTAGTAGTAACATATCTGAATAGTGCTTATAATTTACAAGCATCTTTATGTATATTATGTCATACAATCTTTTCAAAAGCTATTAAACTGGACTTGAGAGAAATTAAGTGGCTTGTTCAGGTTCACAGAGATAGTGGCAGAGTTCTAGACTCAAGTTTAGGTTGTTTTCCAAGTCATGCTTTGCCTATTAGGGGACAGGGAAGAATGCTGAAGGATATATGATAACTATATCTCAGGCATTTGTGATATGGAGAATTGAACTGAGAAGCTTACTTGTGTAATGAAAAATATACCGAATTCAGAGTTACAAAACTTGCCTTTCAGGCTCTTCTCTACAGTTTTGGCTGGAAAATAAAGTTGATGTTTATGCAAAGTCAGCTAGTCATTAATAACATCCTCACTCCCAAAGTCTATGTGGTATATTTCAAGTGGTAGAGCTCTGAGTTTTTATATACAAATCCTTCTTTCATTTTGGGTGTTGGTAATTTCTGGATAACTCCAGATTCTGGCTCATGGAGCAAGCATGTTTGTATAATGTGCTGGTTTCCATGTGATTGGGAGATTTTGTTGCAACACAAACGGTTTTTTTAAATGTTGCCAGGGCTAAGTTTATTTCCAAATGATGTCTTATGATCATTTTGGATCTTTTGTGATACGTAGTTATTTTTTTCACTCATTTTTTTTCCTGATTATTTTTGAGAGATTTGAGGGATGAATTGTTCCTCTGAGCAGACATGATAAGAGCTTGAGGTAAAAGGAAAAAAAAGTGTACTACTCACATTTTTAAACTTAAAATTTCTTTTGAACAGAAATCATTTTTCTAATTGAGAAGCACTCAAACAATATCCAAATACTTACTACTCACAAAGACAACAAAACTTAGCTTTTGGTATTTATCTATCATTTTTAACCTTGTACAAAACTTTTAAACATATTTAGAATTAAGAAATTTCCACAGCTGTATTTCAGAAAGTATGTTTTTTAATCAAGTCAAATATGTCAAATGTTATTTGTGACAAAATATTAAGCATTGTAAGTAATCAAATATTCTATTTAAAAATTCATAGAAGAAAGCAAGCATAATATTGTACTGCTCTCTTGGGATAATTGTGAAAAATAACTGTATATTGACATTACATTGTAGAGAATTTAAAAACATATAGAGAGAAGGTATCTCCAAAAATGGCAGAGTAAGAAACCCAAAGTTTCCATGCCAAAAACTGTCAGAATAAATGTTTGCTGAACTCTGGAATCTAATTTTAAAAACTACAACAAGCAGGGGGAAACCTGTTGAAGAGAGAGGCTCTTGCACTGCAGTAAGAAAGTGCTGTGGTGTTTTAAATTGCCAGCCCACCATCCTGAACACCCCAAATCAGCTGGTGAAAGTTGCCAGTACCAGAAGGTGCTTGATGGATTTTATTCTCAATGAATTGTGGCTATGGGTCTCAACCCATCAGGCAGATTCTCCTCAAGGATAGACACAAATGTCCCTCTTTGTTTTGCTTGACTCAGAGCCTTCCCAAGGAGTGGAGTGGTTTTTGCCAAAAGCATTGAAAGGCTCAGATATTAACCACAGCAGCCTGGAGCAAAGGACAACACTCAGAACAAACAATAAACATAATGAAAAACCTGGGAGGAAGAGGCTGTGAAAGGAGATACATGGGGGAATATGGGCTTTTAAAGGTTCCCCAGTATACAGGGGGATTGAGACATCCACACATATACCAAGGATGGGATGCATTTGCTTTAAAGGCCTGAAGAGACCCAAAGCTTTCACCTCTGGCTGCCTTTCAGATTCTGGGCAAACAGGAAGTGAAAACTAGGGCAGAGTTGTAAATGGCCTGGTTGAGCAATGAGTTGTCAAAACCAGCTGACTGCAACACAGACTTCAGTGGACACACATGATAAAGAATACAGACTTTACAAAAATAGTTTAGAAAGATCACTAAACAAACAATCAACCACAAACCACAACAGCCCCCAACAACAAATCCCAGGAAGAGGGAAGAGTATGATTTCCAGAGGTGCCACATAATATTCAAAATGTCCAGCTTCAACAACAAAAAATTATGAGGCATGCAAATAAAGTATGGTTTATTCACAGGAAAAAAGAAATTAAGAGAAGCTGCCCCTGAGGAAGCCCAGAGATTGGGCTTACTAGAAAAAAACTTTAACCACTGTTAATATGCTCAGAGAGCTAAAGGAAATAAATCATGGACAAAGAACTAAAATAAACGAGGAGAATGATGTCTTCCCAAATAGAGGATATCAATAAACAGGAAGAAATTATAAAAAGGAACCAACAGAAATTCTGGAGCTGAAAGGTACCATACCATCAGATGTAAACAGGCAGAAGAAAGAATCAGGGAACTTTAAGGTAAGTCTATTGAAATTATGCAGTCTGAAGAGCAGAAAGAAAAAGCAGAAACAGAGAAAGAAAAAAGGTTATTTGAAGAAATGATTGGTAAACCTATGAAATCTAAGGAAAATCACAAATACACACAAAGTAGAAGCTCAACAAACTCCAAGCAGAATACATTCACCAAGACACATTACAATCAAATTATCAAAGCCAAAGACAGAGTATCCTGAAAGTAGCATTAGGTATCAGGTTTTATTTGGATCCTGGTCCAAACAAACTGTTAAAAAAAACTGTAACAGAATTGGGAGTTTGAACACCAATTACACATAAAATGATATTAAGGGATGATTAATCGTTAGGTGTAATAATGGTATTGTGGTTATACATAAAAAAGTCCTTGTAGATGTTTACTTTGAAATACTTATTCAAAAAATGATATTATGTCTGGGATTTGCTTCAAAAATAATCTCTAAGGATGGGAAGTGTGTAAGGCTATAGATGAAATAAGACTGGCTATGAGTTGTTCTCTGTGTACACTGGGTGATGAATGTATTGACTTTCATTATACTATTCTATTTTTGCATATGTTTGAAATTTTCAGTAGTAAAAGTTACAGTTAATGTAAACTATAAAGAGGAGGAATTTTTAACCAAAAAAAGAACAAAACAGAAAAGTGTTAAGAAAAATTAGAAACAATTCCGTCTCTTTGATTCATTTCCTGGTCCCCTGCTCCCATGCATTTGTGTATAGAGAAAACGGTGGGCATTGCTAGCAAGAAAGACAACAGCTTGGAAGTGGGGTGGGCGTGGCACCTTGCTCATCATAGATATTCTTGCATTAATTTTGTTTTTTTGAATATTGCATGAAATGCGACTTCTGTAAGGGGGTTTTGCATCCCCTTAAATTTTGCTCCTGAAACCTGGCAGGTGAGGGTTGTACCCTGGGAGCAGAGGAGGGGAAAGACAAGTCCCCAGAGAAGTGGGAACGGCTAACGGCCCTCCGAGAAGATACTGCCTTTCCGTGGCAGGCAGAGAAAAGCCCGGGAACCCACGAGGCCTGCCGGTGCCCTGAGAAGGGACCCGGGGGCCGGGGAGGTGGGGGGGCGGGCGGAGGCAGGCGGGGGCGTGGCCGCTCTCTGTGACGAAGGCCCCACGTGACCGGCCGGCGCCGACTCGCACGCCCCTCGCTATAGCCTCAGAGCTGACCGTCACTCGCTCGCTGTCGGTCCGTGTTCCCGGTGGCCCTGAGGGAGTGCGGGCCGGGGGAGGACCCCAAGAGTAGGAGGCGGAGAGGCAGCAGGTAAGGGACCTGGAGGGGGTCCCCGGGAAGGGTCTCCGGAGGTGGCGCGGGCGAACGGACGCGGCTCGCGGACCCTCCCCCGGGGTCCGGCTGCCCCGGGGCGGAGACCGCAGCCCCCACGGCCCCGGCGGCCTGGCGTTCGGCCGCAGAAAACCGTAGGCCTGCCCGGGGGTGGGGGCGGGCTGGACGGCCCTGCGGCGGCGACCCCTCGCGAACACCTGCCTCCCGCTGCACCGCGAGCCTTGCCGACACCCCCGCCCCGCCCCCGTTCTTCTCGGTGGGGAAAATGGTGTTCGGAGTCGGGGTTGGGGGTGGCCGAGGGTGGGGGCGCGGGCGGCCCGGGTTGGGGGCGCACGGCCGGGAGGGGGCCGAGCTCCCGGCTGCGGCAGCCCCCTGCCCTACCCCCCGACCCCGGCCCTCTGCAGGTCTGCGGGTCTAAGTGTCGCGGCGGCGCACTCGTGGCGAGCATCGGGAGAAGCAGGAGACAGCAAGGATAGGCCCAGGTCGGTGCGGGGGACAGCGGGGGAAGGAGGGGGTAGGCAACGGGTGGAAAACCCCGAGACCCCAAATGCTGCCCCCACCCAACCCCGTCCTCCATTTTGGTGCCTGCAGAGGCCTGGGCATGGATCGGCAGGGAAAATGGTGGGTTTTGGGTGAGGGAGGGGGGAGAGCTCGGACTGTCGGCCCCCTACCGGGCGTAGGGAGCCTCTCAGGTGGGAAAATGAAAATTTGAAAAGCCGTTGACATCCGGGGCTCCTTATCTTGAGAAGTGCGTAGTAGGGCCTCTGTCCTCGGTGCTGATCGGTCCACCAAGAAAATAGTCCCTTCTCTTGTCTGTTGTCTCCTAGGAGCGATGGCGTCCAAAAAGGAACAAGCAGTAAAAAATCTCAGCATGGAAAATGCCCCACAAGAAAACGAAGGAGAGGACCAGGCCCCTTTGCAGAATGGAGAGGAATCACGCGATTTGGGAGGGGGAGAAGGCCAGAAGCCTGGAGGAAATGTCAGGCTGGGGCGAGTTAGGCGCCTTGTCCCCAATTTTCGATGGGCCATACCCAACAAGCATGTTGAGCACAATGAAGTGAGAGTTAAAGTAGAAAAGTCTGTAGGGCAGATGGTGGAGATCAAGAGAAAGGTCAGGAAGCAACAAATGAAGCATCATGTGCGCTTCCAAACTCCTGAACCTGACAATCATTATGACTTTTGCCTTATACCTTGAATCTTAAGGCTTTCCCTGAGGCGAATAATGTGGCCTCTGCTCTACATGCTTGTAGTTTTGTGATTTACTTTTTCTGTAAACCTTTTGATGTTTCCACTTACCAGTTTCTAATCGAATATTGTTTTGTCTCAGCAAAAAACTTTCTGTCCAGCAGGGCAATTTCGTCCAGTTACAGGGAAAAAAATTCATTTCATAATATGAAATTAATAAAGCAGTTTAAAAAGCAACCTTCCTCTTCCATCTCATTCTTTATTTTTTGTTAATGTTACCTTTCTTCTCCTACGTACCTGGACTCAAAATCTCAATTGTCTTTGACTAGTTTCTCTTGTCCTCAACCAATTAGGAAGGATCATATTCATGATTCAATATCTAATATCACTCTAAGAATGCATGTCCTAGTTTTTTCAAGGAGTGTGAGTCCACCATTGGCATAAAAACACTTTGATGGGGGAGCTTTTTGAGAATGTAGAACCTCTGGCTCCTATCCTCCAGACCCACAGAGTGGGACTCCAGAATCTCCACGTATTAGTAAGATCTCCAGGTAATTCTAGTGTACACCAAAATCTGAGGACACTATTGTATGTATGTATGTTAGGTATCTGTGTACATGTGTGTATGTCATTGTGTGTATATATATTCCATGTACATATGTGGGTATTGTGTCATACTAAGTGTCAACAGAGTAAGTAGAAAAACAAGAGAATACTTACCGAATTCAGTGGGCAAAAGCATTAATAAAAGTACAAGATCTTAAAATAGACTGATTTATTGTAAGAGTAGTAGGGACAGTGGCAGATGAGGGTACTGGATTTAGAGATGCTAAGTACTAAGGGTACCTCCTATTGTATATTTTAGGAGGGAGCATCTGACCTTGGCCATTTCTTATAGGACTTTGTAATCTGGAGATGGATAATATTTGACTTGTTACTGATAAACTGAGGAAGATCAAAGAGAGACTCAGCAAGATGAGTTGTTTTCTGTATTTCCAATGCAGACACTTTGATTTTTAGAATACAGCAGAAAGAAATCTTAAAGATCCTTCAATCCAGTGTTCTTCAAAGTGAGAATTACCACCCATTATGGCTATTGAAGTCAGTTTTGTGGGTTACAACAAGCAATTTAGAAAACAAAAAGTTCATCTCCCATGAGTAGTGTTAAGAATTATTTTGAGAAAATTGTTTCTGTTCTACATGTAAGAGATAGTCACCTTATAAGATGTATTTATAACAGTAGGTCACAGGGTAAAAAATTGAAAGTCACTTCTGTCCAGACTTCATTTCACAGATGAAGAAACTAGGTAGGAAAGTGATTTTTTTCAAGGTCACACAATCAGTGGTAAAGTTGGGACCACAGTTCCCAGTTCAGAGTGCTTGTCACCTCACCACGGTGCCTTTATAAGGCATGATTTGGAAAATTTTGCAGAGTGTATTGATTGCCAGTGGTGTGTATGAACAAACATGTACAACTTATACAAAATCACTGTTTATTTGATGTTAACACTTCAGTCATCAGAGTCCCTACATGTTCAGTTAAGAAACATATTTAAGGAGAACTCTGCCCCTTAATATTTTGAGACAGGAATGATCTTTCATTTTTTGTCTAGAGGAACGGGATGATAGGAGAGTCTGATCTGAAAATGCATGGTGGTGTGAACACATAGGCACTTCATAAAGTCTGGCTGATGGAATGTTTTTCATGAATGGCCTTTCAGTTCCTCTGAAAATCAATACTGTGCCTTCTACACCAATCCTAGATTTCCTGAGGTAGCCTCAATTGAAAAACCTGGGAATGAAATCCGAGCTTGATTGGTAGAAGGAGAACTGAAGGAAGCCTCGCCAAGGTTTCTGGGGGATGGTGGGGATGAGAACAGACTTTCTGGAAGGGCCAATGTTGGGTTCAGAATATGGTTTTTTGACGAACTGAAATAAATCCCATCCCCTTGGTGTTTCTGAGGGAGTGGGATGATGAGGTCAAAGCTCTCTAGAAGTGGTAAAGTTCAGAGAACAAGGTCATAATGTGATTGCTGAAGGAGAACCAAATTAAGACCCGTCTCTGGGGAGTTTCTCTGATGGTCGGGGATGAGTACAGAACTTTGGAGAAGCAGTAAAGTTCAGGAACCATGATCAGAACATGCCTGTTGAAGGCAAACTGAAGGACGTGCCGTTTCCTGGATGTTTCTGTAAGGGTGGAGGAGTGAGGACAGAACGTTCTGGGAGAAAGTAAAAGGGAGCCGAGTCAGTAGATGATTGATGGAGAACTGAGTTACCACATGAATGCTTCCATCAATTTATACATCCCGTAGGAGAGTCAACTTTCCTGATAATGGTGAACAGTACAGTCTGACTTTTTAAGATTATAATAAAGAGCTATCAGTGGGCGTGTGCCAAAAGAAGCCTGCAAGAAAATAAAATGAATCTCTTAAAAGAAAAATAGGTCAACCAGGAGCAACAAAATGGACTCATATTCATCCCTATCAGTCATTTATAGTTTCATTTTTGTGAATTTTTAGTATCTTGAGGATAATATGTGTATTTTTACACATTTTGAAGGTTGGGATAGAAGCTTAGTAAATAAGGAGAAAAAGAGGACTCTCTAAGAAGGGCCTTTCAGTAGCAATATGCTGTTTTCTTTAAGTTACAGAAAATGGAAATATCACTCAGGGAGTCTTTAAAGAGGCCAGCAAAGGGGAAAAAATGAACTTACAATGGAAAAAGCAAAAACAAACAAAATGTCATGAGAGCAAAACAACAAAACAGGTTATCACTTTCATCCTTTTCTGTTAGTACCTACATGTGAGTAATTATTGTAGCTTTATTAAGGTATAAAGTTTTAAAAGTACCTGAAGTATTCAATTTGATACATAAATTAAGGCTTATGAAACCATGATCACAATCAAAATAGCAAACACTTCCATCACCTCCAAAACTTTCTTTCACCCCATTTGTAATCCATCCCTCCTTTCATCCCCAATCCCACACAATTTCTGATTGTTTTCTGTCACTGTAGTTTTCATTTTATAGTATTTTTAAATATAGAATGAATCATAGAGCATATACTCTTTTATTTTTGTCGGACCTCATTCATTAAATGTAAAGATTTTGCTTGTAATACTCCTTTTTATTCCTTTCTATTGGTGAGCAGTATTACATGATATGGTGAATGTTTATCCATTCATCTGTTGATGGACATTTAGGTACTTCCCAATTTTTCACTATTACAAATAAAGCTGATATGAACATGCCCATACAAAGTTTTGTGTAGATATAGGTTTTCATTTTTTTTTTCAGGTAAATACCTAGGAATGGAATGACTATGTTGTATAGGAGTTATAAGCTTAATTTTTAAGAAACTGTCAAACTGTTTTTCAAGGTGATTTCACCATTTTACATTTCCATCAGTAGAGTTTTGGAGTTCCAATGTCTTCTCATTCTCACCAGCACTTAGTATGGTCAAGATTTTTTTGTCAACATTTTAAAATGTTAACCATTTTAAAGGGTATGTAGTAGTATCTTGTGGTTTTAATTTTCATTTCTCTGGTGACTAGTGATGTTCAGCATATTTTCACTATTCATATATCTTTTTTTGTGGAACAATTTGTCCAGATGTTTTGCTCATTTTAAAATTTGGATGTTTGTCCTCATTATTGAGTTGCAAGAGTTCTTCATAAATTCTACAATCAATTTCTTTTACATATCTGTTGTGAATTTTTTTCACTGTCTTGGTTGGCGTTATTCATTTATTTAATGGTTTCTTTCAAAGAGCAAGTTTTAAATTTTTATGAGGTCTATTTAATCCACTTTTTCTTTTATAATTGTGTTCTATTTAACAAATGTGCTACCTAATCCAAGGTTATGAAGATTTTCTCCTATATTTTCTTTTAACAGTTTTATAGTTTTATGCTTTTCATTTTGGTCCATGAACCATTTCAAATTAGTTTTTATGTACAGTGTGAAGTAAACTCTGTTGTTCATTTGTTCCATATTGATATCCAATTAATACAACACCATTTATTGAAAAGACCTTCCTTTCTTCATTGCATATCTTTCTACCTTTGTCAAAAATCAAGTACTCATGTACATGTAGATTTGTTTCTGTACTCTCTATTCTGTTCCATTGATCTACACGTCTATCTTTTCACCAATATTAAACTGTCTTGATTACTATAGCCTTACAGTAAGTTTTGAAATTAGGTAGGGAAAGTTCTGCAACTTTATTCTTCTCTACTAAAATTACTGTGGATATTCTAGATCGTTTGAATTTTCATATACATTTTATAATCAGTCAGTTATCTATTTTTTAAGCTTGCAGGAATTTTTATTGGGTTTGCTTTGAATCTGTAGATCAAGTTGTTGAGAATAGCTATATTAACAGAGTCTTCAAACACATGAACATGGTGTAAACTTCCGTTTATTCAGATCTCATTAAATTCTCTCACACAGTGTTTTGTAGTTGTCATTGTTGGGATCGTGGATCTATTTTGTTAGATTTACTCCTAGGTATTGTGAGTTCAGTTCCAGATCAGCAATAAAGCACAATAAAGTGAGTCACACAAATTTTTTGGTTTCCCAGTGCATATAAGTGTTATGTTTATACTATACTATAGTCTATTAAGTGTGTAATAGCATTATATCTTAAAAATATATATACATACCTTAATGTAAAAAGACATTATTGCTAAAAAATGTGAAAATAATTAAAATGGTAACATCAAAGATCACTGATCATGGATCACCATAACAAATATAATAACAATGGAAAAGTTTGAAATATTGCAAGAGTTACCAAAATGTAATACAGAGACACAATGTGAGTAAATGCTGTTGGAAGAATGGCACCAGTAGACTTGCTCAATGCAAAGTTGTCACAAACCTTGTATTTGTAAAAAAAAAAATGCAATAAAGTGAAGCACAAAAAAGTGAGGTACGCCTGTAGTATACAGCAAATCAAAAAAATAAGGGAGAGAGATGAGTATAGCTCAGTGGTAGAGTGCGTGCTTAGCATACATGAAGTCCTGGGCTCAATCCCCAGTACCTCCTTAAAATTTTTTTTAATTAAAAAAATAATAATAATGGAGACTTCTAATTAAATTTTGCAAATTGACTACAAGTTCTTTTGTCTTCCCTTCTTTGTGAGAGTTCACAAGAATTAAGTAAACCAATAATCTGTTTTTAACTTTTTATTTTGGAATAATTTTATATTTACAGCAGAGTTGCAAAGATAGTACAAGAATTCCTGCATACCTTTCATCCAGATTTCCCTAATATTAACATATTTCACCCAGTAAAATAAAAGAATTAACATTAGTTCAGTATTATTAACTAAGGTAGACACTTTATACAAATGTCCACATGTTTTCCCCAAAGTCCTTTTTCTCATCCTAAGATTCAATCCAGAAACCCGATTGTATTTAGTCATCATGTCTCCTTATTCTGTTACATTCTCCAACAGTTGCTTATTCTTTTATCTTTCCTTAATGACCTTGACACTTTTTGAAGTTTACTGGTCAGCTACTTTGTAAGATGTCCCACAATTTGGTCTTGTCTGGTTTTTTCTTATCTTTACTGAGAATGCTACGGGATTTAGGGAAGAATACCACAGAGTTGATATCCCCTTTTCATTACTCATATCAGTGATATATCAACATGACTTATAAGTGGTCGTGTTAACTTTGATCTTTTAGCTAAGGTGGTGTCTGCCAAGTTTTTCTTCTGTAAGATTCTCTTTCTCCAATTCTACACTCTATTTCTTAGAAATGAGTCACCTAGTCCATCCCACACTCAATAAAAGGAGAATTAAGCTTCATCTCTTGGAGGAATAAGTATCAAAGAATTTATGGGTATATGTGTTTTTTTAATGGCCGTAACAATTAATTAAAATTTATAGGTGAAGTACTTTGAAGTTATGCAGATATCCTGTTTCTCCTTAAAATTTCACCCATTAAGTTTAGCATTCATCAGTGGATCCTACCTGCCGCAAAGGACTACTTTGGTGTTCTAATGATGATTTTCTATGCCCCTCATACTGTCTACGTTTATTACTTGGAATTATTCGGTAAGTTCTACCTTATTTATTTATTTAATAATTAATTTATATTAGTATGGATATTTTTATTCTTTGGTATATAATCCAATAATATTTTATTTTTCTCAAATTCATCCAGTTTTGGCTTTTAGAAACTCTTTGGTGTTGGCTCATGTCACCTTGACATGCCCAATGTATTAGGCAGACTTTTAAAGATATTCCTAAGATTCCTGTTTTTCAATAAAATGCTAATCTAGGTATTGCTGTAAGGGGATTTTCTTCAGATGTAATTTAACACTCAATCTGTTGACTTTAATATTGGGAGATTATCCTAGATTATCCTGATCTGCCAAGTAAAATCACATGCACCATTTAAGCATAGAAATTTCTCCAGCAGGTGGCAGTAGAGGAAGGCAGAAAAGAAAAAAGTGGAGATGGGGACATTCAAAGCAGGAGATGGATTCAATTTGTTATTACCAGCTTTGTAAATGGAGGTGGCCAGGAGTTAAGGAATGAAGGGGGTCTCTAGATGATGAAAACAAACCTCAGCCAACAGCCAGCAAGGAAACAGAGACCCCAGTCCTACAACTGCATGAACTGAATTCAGCCAACAACCTAAATGAGCTTGGAAGCAGGTTCTTTCTCAGAACTTCCAGATAAGAGCCCAAACTGGTTGACACCCTGATTTCATCTTTTTGAGATGCCAAGCAAGGAACCCAGGTGAGCCCACCTGCACTTCTGTTTTAAGCCACTACCTTGGTGGTTATTTGTTATGCAGCAACAGAAAACTAATACACTTGCATATTCTTTTTAAAGCCCTTCTTTACTGTCTAGTACTACAAGATGTTCCACGTTCATTTTCTACTTTCCCTACCCTGAGCCTGGGATCAACTATTTCTCCAAGGAGTCATAGTTCCTTTTATTAGAAAATCGCATTTAAAAACCAAGATCTGGGTCCTATGTGTGTTCCTTGCTCATGGGGCAGCATTGTGTCTAGGCCTTTTCAGGACAGAACTAGTAAATATATGTATCTATAGTACCCTGTGTATACATACATACACATGTATGTGTTCATATTGCTATCTCTGACACTAAATCCTTTCTTCTTTGCAACATCTTTCTCTGACAGTGAGAAACTTGGCTCCCACTACCTACAATATATTAACTTCTTGGTTTGACTCTCACGTACATGCAATGTATGGCTATACAAATAAGGAATTGCTATACCATACTCTGTGAGAAACGAATATATCAACTAGAGTACAGTTGGTTTTGTGTTTAGCTTTGCAGTAACCAGTTAAAATGCCATTGTCTGAAGTTACTTAGGTCAGCTCCATTACTCCCCACCCACTTCAGTGAAGTGATCTATACATTTTGCTATGGTCTGAATCTTTCTGTCCTCCCCAAATTCATATGTTGAAATCGTGATGCTCAATGTGATGACATTAGGAGGTACTCAGTCACAAGGGCAGAATTTTCATGAATGGAATTAGTGTCCCTATAAAAGAGAGCCCAGAGAGCTCCCTAGTCTCTTCTACCATGTGAGGAGGACACAGGCAGAAATTGGCAATCTACAACCCAGAAAATGGCCTCCATCAGAACCTGACCATGCTGGCACCCTGATCTTGGACTTTCAGCCTTCAGAACTGTGAAAAATAAATCTCTGTTGTTTATAAGCTACCCAATCTGTGGTGTTTTATTACAGTAGCTCAAATAGACGAACTCACATTTGTAATTCAGTTAGATACATTTTTTACAGGCTCTGCTCCTTCCTGGATTCTCTTGACTTTCTGGTTGAATTTTTAAATTGCCGTGTATCAGGGTTTCTCAACTTTTGCCCTATTGCCATTTTGGGCTGAATCATTCTATGTTTGGATAACTGTCCTGTGCATTGTTGGATGTTTATCAGCATTCTGGTCTCTACCCACTAGATGCCAGTAGCACCCACCTCCACCGTGTGAGAACAAATAATGTCTACAGACATTCCTAAATGTCCTCTGATGGGCAAAATCACACCCAACTGAGAACCACTGGCATAGGGTAAAAGTCACTCTGTGATGCATGGTTTTATGGGCTTGAACATGTACGTTAATCACTATAATAGCATATAAAAGAGTTCTATCACCCTAAAAATTCCCTTGTGCAGACTCTGTTGTTAATCACATCCATCATCTCCAACCCCTATGAGACAGTGATCTGATTTTGATTCCATAATTTTGTCTTTTCCAGAATATCATATACATGTAATCATACAGTGTATAACTTTTAGTATCTTGCTTTATTCAACCAGCATAATGCACTTAAAATTTATCCATGTTGTTGCATAAAACACAAGTTTATTTCCTTTTATTGATGAATATTATTCCATTTTATGAATGTACCAAGATTTGGGGACCATTTAAGAAATATGTGTGTATATACACACTTTAATGGAGTTACTGGGGATTGAACCCAGGACCTCATGCATGCTAAGCACATGGTCCACCACTGAGCTCTACCCTCTCCCCCTTTAAGATTGTTATTCCACTAGTTCCAGATTCAATTTTAGCATTATTTTTTTCCCATTTCTTGGTCATTGGCTGTTTTAAGTTTTACTTTAAAACTTTAGAAAGAAGCAAGGGATTTGAAAAACCATTCAAGTTTATGCTCCTACAAAGAGGTAACTTATCATTAACTATGGAACCATAATTCACTTCATTGTAAATGATACCTGAAAATTTTAAGGAGATCAAGAAAGAAAAAAGTTTTAATGGAGAATGTGGCTTTACTGTCACAGACATTAAGTGACTATTAAAGTAGAAACAGATATTTCTGCCATCTCATATCCTCAACAAGCTGCATTTTTACCTGTTTGTTCCCAAATGTATGTATGTGTGCAGCACACATATGCACTTACACCAGTCCAGATGGATGCACTTTATTAATAGTGCAAGCCTTGGCACCAAGCCTCATATAGTCTCTTACACTGCTAAACTGAGCTGGCCAATCTAATAGAACTCCTCTAAAAAATAGCATTCAGCATTGGCTCATCTCCACAATAAAAGCGTTTATTAACTACACAATAATAGCTAGATGTAAATCATGCTTACACATGTGGATCTCCAAAATTACCGTCAATGAAGTACTTGCAATGTACCAGGTACATTAATTAGATATTCTTCTCGAATCCCTATAAAATTCTTTGAGGTGCACTATGGTTTTGCACCAATTTTACATCTAGAGAAACTTAGACATAGAGTTGTAAAAAATGTGCCCAAAGTCATACAACAATTAAGTGTGGAGCTGAATTTGAATCCAGATGTTTGACACCACCACTTGTGGTCATAGACATTAAGTTACATTGTAGACCCCTGAAATACTGGTATCCCTAACAGTTCTTTCAGACCTTGTTTTCATTCTCAAAATGTTTGTATTAGTTTCCTGTTGTTGTAACAAATTATCACAAATGTAGTGGTTTAAATAACAGAAATATATCCTCTTAAAGTTCTGGAGGCCAGAACCCCAACTTTTGAGTTTTACAGAGCTAAACTTAGAGTGCTGGCAGGACTGGTTCCTTCTGACGTCTCCAGAGGAGAATCCATTCCTTTCCTCTTCCAGCTTTTGTTGGCTGCCGGCAGTCCTTGGCTTGTAGTTGCACCACTATACTTTCTGTTTCCATTAGCACATCGCTTTTTCATCTTCTGAAGTCAACTCTCCCTATGCCTCCCTCTTAAAAGAACACTTGCAGTTGCATTTTAGGGGTTACTTGAATAATCCAGGATAATCTCCCCATCTCAAGATCTTTAACTTAATCACATCAGCAAAACTCCTTTTACTATATAAGGTAAAATTCACCTGTTCCAGGGGGTTGAGACCTAGATATTTTGAGAAATATTATTCAGCCTATCACACTGTTCAAATAATCTTATGATTTTCATTTTCATATAAGCATTGACTCCCAAATCTGTGTCTCTAGCCTATATATCTCTTTTGAGATCCATATTATTTTATCCAACTTACTTTTGGACTTTTCCACTTAAAGATCCTACCTTGAACTGTTTTCTTAGTTATTCTCTCTCCACACCCAAAAATCTCTCTCTGAGGTCTATACCTAAATTAATGACACCAGGGTTCAACCACTTTCCCAAGCCAAATTTCCCTTAGTGTCCACATCCAGTCAGTAATTAAGACCTGCTGTTTATACCTTCCTTAAACTAGTGTAACAGTCTCCTTTCTGCTCTTTTGTGGATGAAAAATTAATCAATCAATCTAAGAAAGAAATGGAAAATTTTATCCAAGCCAAAATGAGGGTTATAACCTGGAAACAGTCTCTCAGAAATTTCCAAAAACTGTTCTGTCCATTAAAGTTCACAGCATAGTTACATAAATTCTTGAGACAGAAGGCTGTATGTAAGTTAAATGCCATATTATTGACAGTTCAGAAAATCCAGATCTAAGGGTACAAAATGAGTAGTGGATCATGGGTCATCATGGCCTCTTACAAGATTAAGAGGGAATGTTATCTTTAAAGAGTTGTCTTATTGGTGCTAGAAGAATGCTGTGCTTTATGATTGAGCAGGTATTTTTGCCGCTAGGGAGGTTTGGTCAATGCATAACGCAGATACACAATGCACAGTAGAGGGGAGAGAAAGCCAGAGGGCAGAGAAAAAATTTTATATTGAAATTTTTCTTGTCTTGCATAAAATAACAATTTTATTTCACACTCCCCACTGGAAGAATGGCCCCTGTCTCACGAAAGGATGATTCCAAAATTCCATATAGATGTCCCATTTAATAATCCTTAAAACAGCCCTACAAAGTCAGCATATCTTTGGGAAATCCTCATTCTGCTTTTGCAGACTTCTCAAAGACAAGAAGAACCTGACATGTACAGGACATTTTCAAGTATTCTTATATCAGCTTTTAGCTGTTATTGGAGATGAACCCCACTTGTGTAATATTTAGAAACTTGGAGTAAAGTCTGGCTCTTGAGGGGGACAACTTTATGTCCCGAGAGATCTCTATAGTATAGTTCTGGTATATTTCTAGTCTGAGCCCAGTTTCACCCTTGGCTCTTGTGTAAATACAGAATATTTCACTCTTGCTTTGGATTCTTTTGCTCTACTCCTATTCTTTTTTTTTTTTAATAGAGGTACTGGGGATTGAACCCAGGACCTTATGCGTGCTAAGCACATGCTCTACCACTGAGCTATACCCTCCCCCAAACTATTCCCATTCTTGCTACATCTTCACTCTCTGTTACCCTATTTCTAGCAGTCCTATGTCTCCTTCCAATCACTTTCTGAGCTCTTGCTCTGGGGTTCCTGATCATTGCTTTCATCTTGCAATGGATGGTGGTTGATTAAGACAGGGCCGATGGTCCTTGTGACTCTCTTTTTTTTTGATACGTTCATTGCTGGCAAAACAGCTCACATAAGTCTTTCCAAATCAAGATCTGATACAATACTGTAGGTTCTTCTTATTAAATTACATCCTTCTTTTTGTCTTAACTCCCTAAGGTTACTCCTAGTCCACCTTAATTGGATACTTCAATGCTCTCAAGTCCCTAACTCTTTTCCTTCCTCAGAGGTCTGATCATATCCACAGAGTGTAGACATTGCTATTTTATTTTATTTTGTTTTATTTTTAACTAAACATTCAATTTATTAAAAGGGATCTATTAGCAGGGCTGGAGGGAAAAAAGGCTAATACTGATGCAAAATAGCAAAACCTTTTTAATACTGGGCACACAAGCAGCATCCCCAAATGCAACTGCAAGAACAGTCCTCCTGGAACAGAAAAGGACTTATGCCCCAAGGACTTATTAAACAGAATGTGGAAAAAAAAAACAGCAAATGCAGTGAGTTAGGCAATGGCCCCATAAGATATTGCTATTTTTAACTCTCACAAAAAAGTCTTGGTGACATGTGGTGGTCTGATCCAACAAGTTGGCCTATGGAATAATTTCTTACACTATTGCAAAAGCAGAGTTCAGCCTGCAGACCCTATCTTTGTGTTCCTTTAAAGTTGTTTGTGTGGACACAGAATGTTGCCTGCCATTTCAGTAAACAAAGAATGTTGCTTCCAGCAAGCCAACAGCAGCCACCCTGCAACATTGAGTCCTGAGAGGAGTACAGGATGGAAAAAAAAACCCCAGGATATTGGCCCTTGCTAATTATGATGCATATTTAAGGAATAATTTCAATGAGCACAGGCTTCTGCGTCTTCTCATATATAGGAGAACACTAAAATCATTAACTTGAGATGTCTGGTTTTTTTTGTGATTAGCAGTATCTTTTGATGTTAGACTACATGTTTTTGTTTTTGTTTTTCAGCAAACTCTCCTATATATATAGGCTCCTCCCTTACATCTTCAGAAAGGTTCCTCAGAGCTATCTGAGAGGCTTTCCCTCAAGCTATAGTTCTCAGTGAGATCTTTGAATAAAATAGAACTCATAACGCTCAGGTTGTGCATTTTTCTTTAGTCAACACACTTCATGCTTGAAGATAACCAAATTTGTCAATCTTGATTCTAGATACTCTTTCAGTCACCTTTTCTTCTGGAGGACTGACCAGGTATCTCTGTCTTTCTCCCACCACCACCAACTTTTTATTTTGAAAAAATTCAAACCTACAAAATATTTCAAGAATAGTAGAGTGAAGGTCCATATACTCTTTTATTTTATTTTATTAATTTATTTTATTTTTTATTGAGTTATAGTCATTTTAAAATGTTATTGTCAATTTCCAGCATAGAGCACAACTTTTCAATTATACATGAACATACATATATTCATTGTCTCATTCTTTTTCACCATGAGCTTACACAAGGTCTTGTATATATTTCCCTGTGCTACACAGTATAATCTTGTTTATCTATTCTATATATACCTGTCAGTATCTACAAATTTTGAAATCCCAGTCTGTCCCTTCCCACCCCAATCCCTACTGGCAACCGCAAGTTTGTATTCTATGTCTGTGAGTCTGTTTCTGTTTTGTATTTATGTTCATTTGTTGTTTTCCTTTCTTTTCTTTTCTTTTTTTAAGATTCCACATATAAGTGATCTCATATGGTATTTTTCATTCTCTTTCTGGCTTACTTCACTTAGAATGACATTCTCCAGAGGCATCCATGTTGCTGCAAATGGCGTTATGTTGTCGGTTTTTATGGCTGAATAGTATCCCATTGTATAAATATACCACCTCTTCTTTATCCAGTCATCTGTTGATGGACATTTAAGCTGCTTCCATGTCTTGGCTATTGTAAATAGTGCTGCTCTGAACACTGGGGTGCAGGTATCTTTTTGAAGTAGAGTTCCTTCTGGATATATGACCAGGAGTGGGATGACTGGGTCATATGGTAAGTCTATTGAGGAATCTCCGTACTGTTATCCACAGTGGCTGCACCAAACTGCATTCCCACCAGCAGTGAAGGAGGATTCCCTTTTCTCCACAGCCTCTCCAGCATTTGTCATTTGTGGACGTTTGAATGATGGCCATTCTGACTGGTGTGAGGTGATACCTCATTGTAGTTTTGCTTTGCATTTCTCTGATAATTAGTGATATGGAGCATTTTTTCATGTGCCTATTGATCATTTGTATGTCTTCCTTGGAGAATTGCTTGTTTAAGTCTTCTGCCCATTTCTGGATCGGGTTGGATGTTTTTTTCTTATTAAGTCATATGAGCTGCTTATATATTCTGGAGAGTAAACCTTTGTCTATTTCATCTTTTGCAAAAATTTTCTCCCATTTCGTAGGTTGTCATTTTGTTTTGTTTATGGTTTCCTTTGCTGTGCAAAAGCTTGTAAGTTTCATTAGGTCCCATTTGTTTATTCTTGCTTTTATTTCTATTACTTGGGTAGACTGCCCTAGGAGCACATTTTTGAGATGTATGTCAGATAATGTTTTGCCTACGTTTTCTTCTAGGAGGTTTGTTGTATCTTGTCTTATGTTTAAGTCTTTGATCCATTTTGAGTTTATTTTTGTGTATGGTGTAAGGGAGTGTTCTAGCTTCACTGATTTACATGCTGCTGTCCAGTTTTCCCAACACCATTTGCTGAAGAGACTGTCTTTATTCCATTGTATATTCTTGCCTCCTTTCTCAAAGATTAGTTGACCAAAATTTTGTGGGTTCATTTCTGGGCTCTATGTTCAGTTCCATTGGTCTATATGTGTGTTTTTGTACCAATACCATGCTGTCTTGATGACTGTAGCTCTATAGTATTGTCTGAAGTCTGGAAGAGTGATTCCTCCAGCCTCTTTCTTTCTCTTCAGTAATGCTTTGGTAATACTAGGTCTTTTGTGATTCTGAATAAATTTTATTATGATTTGTTCTAGTTCTGTGAAATATGTCCTGGGTAGTTTGATAGGGAATGCATTCAATCTGTAGATTGCCTTGGGCAGTGTGACCATTTTAACAATATTGATTCTTCCAATCCAGGAGCATGGGATATCTTTCCATTTTTTAAAGTCTTCTTTAATTTCCTTCATCAATGGCTTATAGTTCTCTGTGTATAAGTCTTTCACCTCCTTGGTTAGACTTATTCCTAGGTATTTTATTACTTTGGGTGCTGTTTTAAAGGGGATTGTTTCTTTACGTTCTTTTCCTGTTGATTCATCATTAGTGTAAAGAAATGCAACTGATTTTTGAACGTTAATCTTGTAACCTGCTACCTTGCTGAATTCTTCAATTAGTTCCAGTAGTTTTTGTGTGGACCTTTTAGGGTTTTCTATATATAGTATCATGTCATCAGCATATAGTGACACTTTTACCTCTTCTTTTCCAATTTGGATCCCTTTTATTTCTCTCTCTTGCCTGACTGCTGTGGCTAGGACTTCCAAGACTATGTTGAACAAGAGTGGTGAGAGTGGACAGCCTTCTCTTGTCCCAGATTTTAGTGGGAAGCTTTTGAGTTTTTCACCGTTGAGTACTATGCTGGCTGTAGGTTTGTCATATATAGTTTTTATTATGTTAAGATATGTTCCCTCTATACCCACTTTGGTGAGAGTTTTTATCATAAATGGGTGTTGAATTTTATCAAATGCTTTTTCTAATCTACTGAGATGATCATGTGGTTTTTGTCCTTTCTCTTGTTGATGTGATGTATTACACTGATTGATTTGCTTATGTTGAACCACCCTTGTGTCCCTGGGATGAGCCCCACTTGATCATGATGTATAATCTTTTTTTTAATGTGCTGTTAGATTCTATTTGCTAATATGGTAAGGATTTTTGCATCTATGTTCATCAGTGATATTGGCCTATAATTCTCTTTTTTGGTAGTGTCTTTGCCTAGTTTTGATATCAGGGTGATGGTGGCTTCATAGAATGAGTTTGGGAGTATTCCCTCCTTTTCAATCTTCTGGAAGAGTGTGAGAAGGACTGGTATGAGTTCTTCTTTGTATGTTTGGTAGAATTCCCTGGTGAAGCCGTCCAGTCCTGGACTTTTATTTGTAGGGAGATTTTTTATTGCTAATTCGATTTCATTTCTGGTGATCAGTTTGTTCAAGTGATCAGTTTCTTCTTGGTTCAGTCTTGGTGGACTGTATGTTTCCAGAAACTTGTCCATCTCCTCTAGGTTATCCATTTTGTTTCCATATAGTTGTTCATAGTAGTCTCATATGATATTCTGTATTTCTATGTTATTTGTTGTAATTTCTCCATTTTTCTTTCTTATTTTGCTTATTTGTGCTCTCTCTTTTCTCTTCTTTGTGAGCTTGACCAGAGATTTGTCGATTTTATTTACTCTTTCAAAAAACCAGCTCTTGGTTTGATTGATTTTTTCTATTTCTTTTTAATCTTTATTTTATTTATTTCCTCCCTGACTTTGATTATTTCCTTCCTTCTGCTGGCTTTTTTTTTTTTTTTTGCTTTGCTTTTTCTAATTCTTTTAGCTGGTGAGTTAGATTGTTCTTCATTTTTTAGGAAGGCCTGTATCGCTATAAACTTCCTTCTTAGCAGAAGGCCCATATACTCTTAATCACTTCATCTAAATTAGATTCACCAGTTAATATTTTGCCATTTGCTTTCTCTCTCTTGCTATATAGTTTTCCTTTCTTTTTTCAATGCTGAACTATTTTAAAGCTAATCACAGATATCATAATACTTCAACATTTTATCTTCTAACAATAAGAACAGTCTCTTAAACAACCCCAATATCATGATCACATTCAGGAAATTTAGCATTGATATAATACTATTATCTAAACTACAGTTCTTATTCAAATGTTATATTTAGTTGCTATTTCTTTTAGTTTCTTTTAATCTAGAACAGTTCTATAGCCTTCCTTCTTTCATGGCATTGATATTTTGGTGTGAATGCAGAGCAACTTAGATTCTCACACGTTGCTTATATGAGTACAAAATGGTACAACCAATTTGGAAAACTGGCAATTTCACATAAAATCAAACAATTGCCATTTCTATGCCCTGGCAATTTTACTCCTGGGTATTTACCCAAGAGAAATAAGAACATATATGCACCAAAAATTTATATAAGAAAGTTCATAGCAGCTATATTTATAATAGATTAAAAAATGGAAACAACTCAAATGTCCAAAACATATGAATAGATAAGCAAATTGTTGTATATTCACACTATGGAATGCTTGCTACATAGCAATAATTTTAAGGAATAAACAGTCAATACACACAACTATAAGGATGAATCTTAAAAACATTATATTGAGCAAAATGAGTGAAATAAGCTAGATACAAAAGAGTACATACTGTATGATTCCATTTATCTGAAATTCTACAACAGATAAAAATAATTAAATTGATAGAAATAAGCCAAGTGGTTACTTGTGGGGAGAGGGAGGCTAGGAAGAGGACAGGAAACTTATTTGAGTAATGGAAATGTCCTATTTTACACTCATTTAATTGTATACACTTAAGATCTGTGAATTTCACTGTATATAAAGTTTACCTCAATTTTTTAAAGTGCATAAATCAGAATTATAAGCATCATGAAGGCAGAGATTTTGTTTTGTTCACTGCTGTGTCTCAAGACCTAGCCAAGGACCAGCGTGCTTAGCAAGAGGTCAATAAACATTGGGGAAAAAAGAAGCAGACCTTGGAAATCATTTACATCAGTGGTGTCAAATGCATAATGGAGATTTTGACCCTCAACTTTAAATATTATAAATATATATCTTGGATTTGATACTTGATATTATTAATCCACTTCCTGCGTTACTTAGAATCCTTTTGATCAATTACAAATGTTTTGAAATAAGAAAATGGATATTTCAACAAAAGTTTTCTGACTCTAAACCTTTGCTTTTTCTGTTTAATTTCTACTGCCTCCAGTTTACATGGTGAGCCTCCAGGATTAAGGAATAAACTGGCTAAAAATGATGAGTATGTGTCCAGACAGGGTTATGCCCCTTTAGTTGGATAATGTTTATCTTAGTCTAAGTGGTGAACATCAGCAAGCAGTTGAATACAGAGTCTCATGAGAAAAGTCTACAATGGATAAATTGATTTTAGCTGACATATAGTAGACATCTAGTAAATATTTGTTGAATGAATAAATAAATGAAATGTATATTTGGGAATCACTAGCAAATTCAACTGAGGGTATATGCTTCCAGTATTTTTCCATACCTGTGCATTTTTGAAGCAGAACTAGTAATCAGTTTCATAATGTTCCTTGAAAGTTATATTTATTGCTATTTTATGTTTGAAAAGTTAGTATCATTTTATGAGAGAATATTTAGAAAGTAATTATGAAATGCCACCTTGTGATCAAAGACAGAAATACAGCGTAAATTTAGTTGACAAAGGAGAGTGGTAAGGATGTAGCATTAAGGGAGGAAGCTTCTCAGCCAGGACCCACAGAGGTCTGACACTTACACCAGTCTTCTCAGAAGAGGGAACAGAAAGCAAATGAGGAACTGGAAGAGCCAGCAGCCCCTATCTCAGCTAAAGAGAAAGGAGAAACAGAACTATACTATTTTTACCTTTTTGACGTTTTTTCTAATTATAGAAACTCCATGCACTCATTAAAAAAAAAGTTAAAATTACAAATATAGAGAAGGATAAAGATGAAGTTATAAATTTCCCCTAATAGCACTATTTAGAAATATTCACTTCAAATATTTTGATGTTTATCCTTAACCTGTGTGTGTGTGTGTGTGTGTGTGTGTGTGTGTGTTTTGCAGCTGGCTTTTCCATGAGACAGTATGTAAGAATCAACTTTCTATGACAATGATATATTTCTAGATTAAATTTTGTAATTGATGACAGTAAGATTTTCCTCATAATTTCAAATTTTCTGGGAAATAACTAAATAAAATGGAATTGTGGAGGGAAATTTTTTTTCTCATCCTGCAACACAGAAATGGCATCAGAGTCCACAAATTATGTAAATGTATATGGAATTCAATTATTTCCTTTGTAATCCCAAATGAATCCCAAACAATTATTTCATTTAGTTTATGTACTATTTGTTTCTTTTAGGCAACGGAGAAGGTTGGATGAAAGGAACGAGCATAGACTTTTGCTTTAGAAGGGTGGTGCAGAGTCAAGGAAATACAGACTTTTTGGGTTCTTATTTGAGTGTCAACATCAACTGATGATAACGATGATGATGATGGTGGTGGTGGTGGTGGTGATGATGACAGTACTGATGACAATGATTGTCAAAGATCTAACATTCTCTAAAGGCCTATTATATGCCAGGAATTTCACTGTCTTCTGCATTTACTTCCCACAACAGTCTGGTGGGTTACATTGAGCTATACTCATTTTACAGATGAATGAACCAATCTGGCTGCATACTTCTTATAAGCTGAGAATCCAATTCTAGCCAGTGCTTTCTGATTATACTGGGTCCACCCTTGGCCAAATACTATCAAAACTAGTGTTTTCAGTTAGCAAATTTTGAAGTCTTATATCTTCCCTATAAAAAGTTCCCATCAAGCCCCCTTGTGAAGGAAAAAAGGGGGAAAGGAAGTCTAGTGCTCTGATCTGCAATGAGACAGTGGAAGGCCAAGACAGCCCAGCCATCAGCCTAGAAGTCTGGTGTCTGCTGCAGGCTGGAGCAGAGAAGCCGAAGTCAGACCACCCTGGAGAGAGGTGTGGCTGCGGGGAGCCCTTCCACGTCCACCCCCAGCGCCACCCCTGAGAGCGCCAGGGGGTTGGATTCATCCTGTCCTATAAAACTGGCACAGGGAGTCCCTGGACCCTCATCTCACTCCAGCCGGAATCCAGCCTGACCAGCATCCATGAGGCTGCCATAAACTTGAAGAATGGTCTGGAAATATGAAGATCCTTCCAAATGGCATCACATAGTGAAAAAAGTAAAACAAGCAAAGCCAAAGAGCACAGGACTGGCTTACTGTTTTGTGAGCTGATCACAAAAAGAGAACTTGAATATATTTTACTCATACTGGAAGGAGTGAGTGCATAGCCAAACATGGTGTTCAGTCAAGAAGAACGCATCTTACATTAATTCCGTCCCTTGACTTTTTATCTTGTCTTTTTTTTTTGTTAAAAGGAATCTTTAAAATTTTACGAATAAACCTGCCAGTCTTTTCCTCTAGAAGTTCATGCTTTTAAAAAATGTTGTTATAAGCTTCTACTTCCTGAATTTCAATAAACATTCACCAGTATTTTCTTCTATTTTATGTTCATATTTGTAATAATGGAAAGTATATTATATATACCAGTTGTCCTCATGCATCGGTGTCTGTCATCACCTGGAGGCGTTTGTTAACTGTCACTTCTACAGCCTACCTCTAGGCAGTCTTAGGTGGGGCCCAGAAATCAGTATTTTTAAAATGTTCCCCAGATGATTCCGATGCAGGTGATTGTGCAAAACTTGGATAAAACACTTGGAGTGCAATTCATTTCATGAACTGTTTCTCTCTGGAATTACTTGTCATAATACTAGAAAAATAAAGACTTGTGAAAGGTAATTGAATCAATCGCAGAATTTGGACAAACCTACTGGGTTCTAGTAATAATCAGTCAAGAAATCAATTAAATATTAAAATATGATGTGTCAGTTACACACAAGTATGTGGGGACATCAGAAGGAAAAGATAGTCTTGTTCTGTAGGGAAAATATAATTTCTAACATTTATAAAGTAGCCAATCTACTTCAGGTACATCTATAAAGCTCTTGTCTTTGCAAGTTTTTTTTTTTCACATTTTAACTGGGGATGGGATGAAGTGAAGTGGACTTTTCTCTTAAATCTGATTCCTGTATGGCTTTGTGCAATTTACATATTCTGAGTTTCCTGAACTGGTAGGGCTAGGAGCCTTCAGGTACAGATAATCTTATGAAACAATTTTTTAAAAAGACAAAATTTTAGTCCTTAGACCTAGGACAGCAATTCTGTCTACACTATGTTTTTCATTCAATACTTGCACCCTGGTCCAACTTCCAAAACAGACTCATGTCTGACTCCTGTGGAGGTGTCCTGTGACTGAAAACAGAAGGGGCTGTTTTACCAAGAATTCTGCAACACACTGTGGCCCAAGCAATCCTAGGACAGTTCCCATCTGTGTTAAGTGTCATTATAAAGCATAGAGGGAGAAGCTTTAGAAGACGTGTTAGGGGTTCAACCCACTGGGGACTCCAGGAAATTTAGTGGGGACTGGCACTCAAGGACTCCAGCGCACCAGCAGCAGTGGGGGCCAGCAGAGAGCAAAGGACTCAGCATAAGAGGCAGCAGGCTTGGCAGGACCCAGGGGAGCCCTGGGTGGGGCTCAACAGCAGAGGCCTGGCTTGGAAGCCCCCACCTCACTGCCTATTGGCCTTGTTCCTGAGCACTGGTCGAGTCATGCCAGGGCCCTCCCCCAAGTAGCTGATGTTCTGCAGTGGGTCGGGGTTCTGTATGCCTAGGTGGGAACGACAGCCCACCCGGCACAGCTCAGTCACCACACTGCTTCCCCACAGCAGCTCTGAGGACAAATGTTTTCCCCACGAAAAGATCGAGTCTTAAGCAGATGTATCTGTAATAATTGCCAGTTTTATTCCTCTGGCTAAGACATCCAGAGGTAATTTGAGGTTTACACTTTTTAATAGTTCTTTCATCAAGAGTTTAGTTGCCCCCATTGCCCTTATAAGCTGGTTGCAAATTATTTCACTCTTACTTATAAAAAAAAACTTTTAATTTTTTTGTGTGTGTGACGTGTTCATTTAAAAATACATATATAAGCAAAAAGAAAAAAACTCATACCACACAGAAATAAACAGTTAAATTTTTGATATATGTATGCACACGCACGCACACACACACACAATTTGAGATTTTTATCCTACATATGTGAGTTGATACTAAATATGCTGCTTTGTAACCTGTTACGTTTTACTTTACAATATGGAATGAACATATTTTCATGCATATGTGTGAAACTTCCCAATTGAAAAATAGACCTGGAGAATGTGTCAAAAATACAAAATCCAGATGCTGGTAACAAGGAAACTACCTAAAACCCAAACTCCACCAAATGATTAAAAATAAAACGGAAGTCAAAGATACATCAGAAAATCGCTAACAGAAAGAAAGCAGGGGCCAGATTTTAATATCAGACAAAAACAAAGAATTCAAGGCCTAAAGCACACAGGATAAGGACGGCTGCGTGAATGTCTTTGCTTCCAATGCATCATCACAAACTTGTTTCTTACTCTTCTTATCTCTTCCCTAAGCCTTTCCAACTCATCTACTCCTCTTATCATTTCTTCAGGGTCCAAATGCCTAACCGGAGTGTCCTCTTTATATCCCTGGCCAGGTTGAGTCAGCCCTCCTCTGAGGTTTCCTTCTGCTTCCTGGCTTACAGGAGCTGGAGGGTTTCTTTCCGCCTCCCGCGGTACATCTGCCAAAGGGCGGTCTTCCTCGGCCTTTGGCAAGGTCTGTGCTTTTCCTTCATTTTCTTCACAAGACTTTTGCATGTTGAGTATTTTTCTATTATTTTCTTTTTGAATAAGTTAATCCTAGAAAAGAAGGAAACAAAACGACTAGATGCCAGGCAAGTAGACCAGCGGCCAGAATACGGGTTTCCATAGAGACTGGCCTTTTCTCATTCAGGGCCCTAATTGTCATATAAAGTTTTCCAACTAGAGGAGGCTAGATCCTCAGGCTCAGAACTCCCCTGGCTCCGCCCCTTCCTTCCCCTCCCTGCCGTCCCCCTCCCGCTCCAGCTCCATCTTCTCTCCTCCCGCTCCAGCCCACCATTTCCCAGCAGGCCCTGCTACAGGCCTCTCCTAGCACCGAAACGGGAGCAGCGCGGAAGCAATTAACCCCTCCCTCGCCTCCGGTCTCTAATACTCCCGCCCTTTTGGGCTTTCCCAAGCCATCCCAACCTCCTGCCTCTCACCTGAGACCCACTGGTCCAGTCTCTGGCCTCCCCTCCCCCTTCCACGTCTCTCCCGCTTCCCCCGGCCCTCGCCCCCGCCCCCGCCCCATTTCCGCTGCAGACTCTGCCCAGGCCTCTGGCGCTTCCATCTGGATGGGGGAGAGGCTGCAGCGACCAGGGATGGGCTTTGGTGTCATCCACACTCCCACCCCCACCCCCAGGGACCTGAGGCAATTGCACCTTTACACTGACCTGCAGGGATCCAGGGGATTTTCCTCCCTCTTCCCTCGCTCGATTTGGGTCGCTCCAAAAGACCACGAGTCCTGCAGACCGACAGGAGTGCTCGGTGAGGTCAGTACCTGAATCACGGGTCCCTTTCAAGATTCTAGGCCTTACTCGTTTAAAGTTTCCCCACGTCCTCATCCTCTCCCTCCTTTTAAGGTAACCCCGCCCTCCCTCCCCAGTGCCTACCGGTTCCCTTCAAGCAGGGAGTGGGAGACTCGAGTTTTATTTCCAGATTGTTTCTATGTCTCTCTCTCGGGACCCTCAATTGGCTATCCTTCTCCCCCTCCACCCCCACCCACTCTCAAACAGCCCCAAATTCCCTTCACAAAAATGGGAGTGTGGCGGAACCGTAGTGTTGGGAAAGCAGTGCCGGCCTCGTTTGATTTTTGCTCTCCGACTCCTAGACCCCAGGGTCCCGAAAGCAGCGCCCACCTTTATACTGACCTGAAAGGATCCGGGGCACTTTTCTCCTTCCCCAGCAATAAGGAGCTGCTACAGGGAAACAGGCCCTGGACTATAAGGACTTCTGCACACGTCGACTCCTGGTCACGTGAGGATCGCGTCATCAATGAGCTCGAGTCCCCGGTTACCCCTCCCATTTAACACTGCAGCCCGCCCCTTGCATTCCCTCCACTTGATACTGTCAATCTTTTTTTGTCTTTGCCAATCAGAGACAATAGAGCTGTTACCTTCTTCCTGCAGCTTCTATTCGTCTTTCTCGGGTTACCAGGGAGGATCAGGCCCTTGGGGTAAATCGACCATCTATCTCTCCTTCTTTGAGGAATCATCTGCTTCTAGTGTCTCCTGGTTCCAGTTCGCCCACCTCCCCTCCTCCCCCAAGATCCTACAGTCCACCATTTCCCTTGGAGTCCTGTCTAGCATTAAAATGGGCGAAGGTGCTAGATGGGGGCGGGAGGGTGGCTAGAAAAGAATCGAGGAGTGGGGATGTGAGATTTCTTTTTTTTACTAGTTTTCTTTAATCGTTTTCTGTTTGGTTTAATCTTTTCAGCAATCAGCATACTTTAAAAAATAATATTAAAAAGAGGCCACATAAACAATGTTTGACACAGTATGGAGGACAAATGATTTATATCAGTTTTTAAAACTTTGAAAAAGTTTTCTAATGGCTGCAAATGAAATGACAATTTTCACAAGCTATTGATATGTTAGAAAAAGTTTTTTTTAATCGTATTAAAACAGTGCCATTAAAAAGTGACTCCAAATTAATCTGTGGAAAGAGGCCCAGGTTTCTCTTATTAGCAATTTCATATACTTATAAACTCAAGTTATCAAGTGTTAGATGTCTGACCTTTTCCTGATGACTGCTGCTTGGCTTCCACTTGAGTTTCAGATGGAGGCTTTGGACAGACCTCCTCTTCTCATGTCCTCTGTAGGATCTGGTGCCTTGCTAATCAGAGGAGTCTATAGAAAAGCCTCCTTTCTGTGGAGTCAACTTTATTTTGGAACTCAAAAAATACCTTGGAAAATAACTCTCATAGACTCTTGAAGCACTCAGAAAGGAGAGAGTTCCCTATATCTCACCATTTGGTGTGTGGCTTATTAGCAGGTGAAATTTTCATTCATTCATGCCATTCTTGGGATGTTCTGGTACCATTCACTTTGTTCCGTTAAAAAGGAGAACTACCGACATGCATAACTGTTATGATCAAAAAGCAGAGAAAACATCATTGCTGTCAAAATATTGTTTAAAAGAGGAAACAGCTGGAGAATCAGGGGAAGGAGGCAGAAAAGGGTCTCTTATCTAGGAAGGTCACGGTGAGATGCGGGCAGCCAGCAACAGAGTCCGGCATGGAGAAGAAAGGGTTGGAAAAAGGAAATATTTTTGCTGGCTTAATATTTTATGATTTATATTTAAACATGAAGAATTTATTCTACAGTTGAGGGATACATTTTCTATTATTTGAGGGAGAGTTTTTAATATAAATATAGTCACTGAGTTATAAAGATGTAATCATTAACTATTTCCATTCTTTCAGATGTTATATTTAATGGGGGACAACTCTGATATTTTAGAAATTATTATCATATAGCAAAATTGACCCTTTTAGGATGTACAGTTCTACAGAATTTATTTAAGAAATGTATAGACTTGTGTAACTACCATCATAATCAAGCTACAAATCAATTACCTCCCCCACCAAAACTCCCTCATGCTACCTCTTTGTAATCATACCTTCCCTCTTTCCCTGAACTTCCCTGAACTCTGGCCACCACTGATTTATTCCCAAGTCTTATAGTTTTGTCTTTTTCAGAATGTTATATAAGTGACATCTATAATATGTCACATTTAGAGACAAGCTTCGTTCACTCAGCATAATGCCCTGGATGTTCATTTAAGCTGTTTCACACATCAGTAACTCATTCTTTTCTTTTTTCTGAGTAGTATTCTGTTATGAGGATGTTCCAGTTTATTTGTTCATTCACCCTCAGAAGGATGTCTCTGTTGTCTGTGTTGTTCCCAGTTATGAGGAATAATGAAAAGCGCTGCTATAAACATTTGTATGCAGGTTTAGGCCCCTGTTGCTTCAAACCTAACTATTAGGGTAACCACTTCTCTGACCTGTCTGCCTTCAGCTCCTCCCTCTCCCTCTTCAGTTTTTCTGGCACATTACCATCAAATTAAACTTCATTCCTCCTTATTTTCAATTTGTCATTCTCCTGCTCGAAGGCCCTGGATGGCAACCTCACCATCTTCAAAGTAAATCTGACTTTCTGCATCGTTCCATTCAGCATTGATCAGAACTGAGCCACACTTCTCATCTACTTCTCTGCCCCGTCCAAAAAGAACTCTCATTCACTGTGCCCCCAAGTATGCCTTCTCTCTGTTTGTCCTTGCATGCCATTTGCTTCCTCCTGATTACCCTCCTCTCTCTCCTAGATCCTAGTCCTGCTCATTCTTAGGGACCTAACCTTCATCACCCAGCCTCTGAAGACACCCCAGATGGAGGTGATCTCTCCCTCCCCTGTTGATGCTGCCTGTTGGGTCTGCCTCCCTCATATGGCCCTTAGCAAAGCTTGCCTTGTACCTTTCCCCTTTCCTGTGTGTTGGGTGGGGGTCATCTAACCAGACAGACGGTCAGGTGTGTGTTGGGGATGGGGAGTGGGGGTCAGGCTCCAGCTCTCATGCTGCTTGAGTGGCTCTTGTTATTTTAAACGGTGCATATCCCAGAAATCTCAGAGATTCAGGCCCTGTATGTCAGTTGGCTCACAGACGAACATTTCTGCTTGCACAAAAATTGGAGCAGAAGTTACATTGTCCCCTCCTCTGCTTATTCTACTTACATATAGTCAGAACAACCCTAACACCATTTTTATGGAGCTATTGCCAGAGGCTATTGCCCGGTTTTCCTAAATTCTCATAAGAGAGAGATCATTCAGCTCAGTGGTGTACCCCTGACAAAGAGCCAGATGGTACAGGCCCTCCCCTTCATCCTTGTCTCTGAGCAATTTCAGTGCATCCATATAGCATTAGCTGCCTTTGAAAATATGGTAATCACAGTAGCTTTTAAATGGAAGATTTTTGAAGACAATGGCATTATAGTAAATTAAAAGCTATTTTTCAAAAGGAGTGAAAAGTGTGCATGTATTAATTTTAACAATGAAGACTTGAGTTCTGAAAAGTAGACATCCTGAGCCTCCAACCCAATCAATATTCTGGTTTTGCACATCAGGAGGGCACTAGGGTTAGCTCCAAAGCCCAAAGTCTTCCAGGTGGTGTGAGGGAAGGAGAAAAGAGCTCCTATACAAGACCAAGATATCCAGAATATTGTTTTATACATTCCCATTAGAAGTCATGTCCCTAGTTTGGCGTTCTGAGGCTCTATGTTCAGCAACTCCTTTTGCATATTTCTTACTGCTGTTTCAAAGTTCATCCACAGAAGAGCTTGAGATGGCCGTTTGTCTCCCTCCCTTCTCTAGTGCTCTATGGCTTGAAAACATCCCTCCCAGCGTGGCAAAATCTGCTCAGGTCCAAAGGTTTGGCTGCATAGCTTAGACTCAAGCAGCTGCCATCTGAGATGATTTGCCCCTTTAGAGTGCAAGCAGACCTGATACATTTCATCACTTTGCTCAACTGAGCTTAGTCCACTGACGTTCTGATGGGAGTGGTGCACACAAAGCCCAGGCTGATTTCCACTTAGATTGTGTGTATCTGCTTCAGAAAGTAAACTTTACCATCCCTTCTGTCACCGTGTTCCCTAACATTTGGAAATTTGGCATGGATAAATTTCAAAAGATCCGCAGACCCTTCAAAATAGCCTCTGGCCACATCCAAGCAAATTAACTGATCTTGGAGCACAACTTCTCATCTCTTCTGGATAATTCTTCCCACTTCCTGAACTCATAGTTAAATGCTGCTCATATTGTGGATTATTGTGGCAAAGGGTTTCTAGTTATCTAGGGCATAAATGCTTATGAATTGCTGTGAACCTGATATGCTATGTAATAACCATTGCCATTTCAAATATCCCCATGGTGTCTATGTTGGCCACAGTAATAGTAATCCATGAGTTGGTCTGCTTAGACTTCTAATATGTGACAAAATGCTCAAGATCCACCTCAGCTAGATTCTGCAGATGGCTTTGCTTAAGCCTTGAGGTTCACATCTACGTAGAGCATCTTACTGGGTTGCAAGAGGAGGCATACTTCGTCTGTACTACAGCTTGAACCAGGCAACTGTTTCTTGTGGCAAAAGCTGAGTTGTTGGGGAGAGAGTGCTGTTGCTGATGGCTTGATGCTTTTAGAAATTAAATTAATAATGATGTCCTCTTGATTCTGCCTTAGTTATCTGTGCTATGTTATCCTTTAGACACTCTATTTATCCATCCTAAGACTTTAACCCTGTTTTGTTGACTTTCTACTTTGTATCCCTCACTTATCTGTAAGTGCCCTAAGGACAAAAACCTTATCTGGTTCAACTTTGTAACCACTCCAATGTTGAAAGGTAAAGTTGGTGAAAACAGTTTGAATTTTCATTAATATGGGAATGGTTAAATGAACTTTCCATACCATGGAAATTGTGCAGCTGTAAAAAAGGAAATAATGTACATATAGTGACATCAAATTATATTGAAGTTGTATTTTTGTGTGAAGAGAGGGGCAGAACAGTATTAGAGAAGAGCAGTATTTACAGAATACTCTTCCACATATATATATGTGATGCATACATATATATGCATGCAGCCAGTTTATTAAGTAGTTCTATTTTCTGGTATAAACATGGAATAACTTAATTTTTTCCAGTAATTGATGTCAACTGTGGCCTGTGAAATCTTCCCTTTCTCACTGAATAATGAATTCATTTGATGACATTTCAATTTGTTTCCTCAACTACTCAATCACTTTCATTCATTAAGAAAGTTTTATTTGGGTTTCTTGAAGCTCAGTCTGGTTTTTTTTTAAACTTTTTGTTTTAAAATAATTTTAGTTCTAAAGAAGTGTTTTAAAAATATTACAAAGCATTCTGTACACCCTACACCCAGCTTTGCCTAATAATTATGATACATTTATAAAAACAAAAAATTTACATTTGTGCAATACTGTTAACTAAATTACAGACTCTATTCAGATTTCTCCAGGTTTTCACTACTGTCCTTTTCCTGTTCCAGGATTCAATCCAGGATACAATGCATTTAATTAACATGTCTCTTTACTCTATGACAGTTTCTCAGTCTTTCCTTGTCTTCTATGACCTGGACACTTTTAAAGAGTGTAGTATTTTGTAGAATTTTCCTCACTTTGGGTTTTCCTATGTTTTCTTATAATTTCATTGGGGTTATTGATTTGGGGAAAGAATACCACAGAGGTGAAGTGCCCCTTTCATCACAATGTCAAGGTTATGTAATATCAACATGACATGATCACTGGGGATGTTAACTATGATCATTTGGTTGAGGTGATGTCTTCTGGGTTTTTTCCACTTACAAAGTTACTATTTTTCTCTGTTTGTATTCTATTTGTTAGAAGCAAGTTATTAAGTCTAGCCCATATTAAGGAGGAAGGGACAAAACACCAAACAACTCAGTCAAAAAATGGGCAGAAGACCTAAACAGACATCTCTCCAAAGAAGGCATCCAGATGGCCAACAGGCACATGAAAAATTATGCTCAACATCGCTAATTATTAGAGAAATGCAAATCAAAACTACAATAATGTGTCACCTCTCACACCAATCAGAATGGCCATCGTCAAAATTCCACAAATAATAAATGCTGGAGAAGATGTGGAGAAAAGGGAACCCTCCTACACTGTTGGTGGGGATGTAAATTGGTGCAGCCACTATGGAGAACAGTAGGGAGGTTCCTTAAAAAATGAAAAAAAGAGTTACCATTACCATATGATCCGTCAATCCCACTCCTGGGCATTTATCTGGAAAAGATAAAAACTCTAATTCGAAAAGATACATGCACCCTGATGTTCATAGTAGCAGTGTTTACAATAGCCAAGACATGGAAGTAACCTAAATGTCTATTAACAGATGACTGGGTAAAGGAGATGTGATACACACACACACACACACACACACACACACACACATATACACACACACATATATACACACACACAAGCACACACACATATACACACACATGCATGCACACAATGGAATATTACTCAGCCATAAAAGAGAATGAAATAATGCCATCTGTAGCAACATGGATGGACCTAGAGATTATCATACTAAGTGAAGTAAGTCAGACAGAGAAAGACATGATATCACTGATATGTGAAATCTTTAAAAATGGCACAAGCAAACTTATTTACAAAAGAGAAACCGATTCACAGACATAGAAAACGAACTTATGGTTACCAGAGGGGAAAGTAGGGGGAGGAATAAATACGGGTCTGGGACTTGCAGATACTAACTGCTACATATAAAATAGGTAAATAACAAGGTCCTACTTTTTAGCACAGGGAACTATATTAAATATTTGTAATAACTTATAATGGTAAAGTATATGAAAAGGAATATGTATATATATGTATATATATATATATGTGTGTGTGTGTGTGTGTAACTGAATCAAAATATAGTTACACCATAAACTAACAGTTGATTATAAATCAACTATACTTCAATAAAAAAAAGAGGAAGGGAATTAAAACTCTACCTCCTGGAAGGAGAACTATCAATGAATTTGTGGATATATGTTTGAAAACAACCACAGTAATTAAGAAATTTGGGGTCAGATAATTTGAGGCTATGCAAATATTCTGTGGATTTTGCCTGCAACAATTATTACTGTGACATTCTGATGGTAATTTTTATATCCCTCATTTTCTTCTGCATTTAGTATTTCAAATTATTACGTAAGAAAGATTTTCCCCTTCCCCCATTTATTTATTGATACTATTATTTCTATCGGTATGACTCATGGATTTGGGGTTATGATACAATAAAATCATCTGGGTTTTTGTCCAAATTTTCCAGCCTTGGCAATTGAGAGCTCTTTCAGGTTGGCATATCCTTACCCTTTTTCTGCTTCCTTGCTTTCTGATACTACATGATGTTCCAGATTCATCTTGTATTATCCTTTTCCCAGTCCAATAATCAGCCATTTCTCTGAGAAGTCTTGGTTACTTTTACTGGATAATCAGTCATATTCAGTGATTAAGATCTGAGCGCAGAGTATTTTGGTTGCCACTAGGGTGTCTTGGCTTCTCAGACTTCTCAGCTGATAGAGCAGAGAGATACAGGTATGTATACTAAACTGTATATACACATACCTACATTTATTTATCGTGTATCTGTAACTGTTTCCTTCCCTGAACATACTTGACTTGTTGATTGCTTTATTGTTTTTCACGACGCACTGAGGCATAAGTTGCTCCACAGGTTCATAGAATTAAATTTGGGCTCCCTTTCAGATACAGTATTTGAGGTCATTGTTCCACATTTGTTTTGACCCCAAGAGGACTCTACATAGCTGTCTCTTTCCCTAATTCTCTAGTAAACTAGCTGGCCTAACATTTAGCTTCTATCTCTAATGAATCTACTGACCTCTTAATTGTTTTTCACCACAACCTCCATTTTTTATAACACCTTTAGCCTTCAACTTCTTCACACTGTATGACAAATGAAGTCAGTTCCTTTGGAAAAGATTTGGGAAAAATCTCTAATACCAGGATCTGGAGCTAAAGATGGTGACAGTGGCACAATTCTCTCTAAGTGACGCTGCTGCTTTAGAAGCTGTGCACTTGACTCAGGATGGGCAGTACCTTCAGGTCATCTTGGCTTGCCTCTCCCAGGAGATTGAGTCCCCAATATTCTTAGTACATTGTGCTGGAGGTAGAACCTCCTGATGAATGGGGGCTGCGCAGAAGGGAGCCCCCACCTTTCAGCTCCACTCACCCGGAACTTATCCTGAATGACAATTAACTCAAGGTGAGATGAGAAGTTCTGTCTCTTCTGGGAAGACACTGTGACCCTCCAGATGTGAGCTGTGGGGAGAAGGAGATCTGTAGTTTTGGCTTCACCCTTCTGGAATGGAGTTTCCATTATGCTGAGTTGGGAGTGGGAAGGGAAGGAGAGAATCGGTTCAACTATCACAGATTCTCATTGTTTTTATTGTTATGGTAGATTTTCTTAAAGAAATGTTTCTTCATTTGCTGCATGCCCTTAGGACTATTTCCAAAGAATTTAAATGGTTGTATTTTAAGAAAATAATTTTAACAATTTCACTGGGGAAGGGATCCTCAGAGTTCCTCATACTGCCTTGCCATAAGTGGAAAATCAACCATAGTTATTTTTAATTTCCTGTCTGACAGTGTCAAGATCTGTGTCATTTCCCCTATTCTCTTTCCCTTTGAAGTATGAAGGAGAATGTTGTAGTGATGGAAATAAAACTCCATAGCATAAAAACGTAAAGCATTGACCTTTTCACCTACAACCTAGGACTGACCAGATAATTTTGAGTTTGAAGTAAAAGGCTGGAACCCTTCTCTCAGTGTCCAGTGAAATAGTACCCAGAACAATAGTGATGGGGCTGCATTTGAACAAAACCCCAACTAACCTTGCTCAGCCTCCCAGAAAGGCATTGATGGTGCCTAGGCCTGTTTTGGTTTTTTTTCTGGTGGCTTCAGTTCTGTATCTGCCTGGTGAGGTACTTCTGATGTTTAATTCAGCCCAGTCCCAAAAGTACAGGAGCCACCAGGCAAAGGGAGCTTGCAAAGGCCTGTGGTCCTCCAACTCAGGAGAAAACGGGTGTTACCACCTGTCTGAATACCCTCATGCACTGTAGACACAGCCCATGATTTAGGTGCTAAGGCAGTCAAGCTGTGACTTGGCATTAAATGCCTTTTTAAGGCATTAATGGTGGAGGAAGCAATGCTACTGTGAGCCTTGTTATTTAGATCTGTCATCTGAAGAACTATCACCACTATTCTGACGTCCTAAAGGATTGGTTGGGCAATACTGCAAAGATAAAATTTCAATCCTTGGGTTCCAGTCTAGGCTCTTCCCCTTACAGGTATGGAACCTTGCATAAATCACATACACTCTCTGAGCCTCAGTTCAGTCACCTATATCAAAGCACAATAATACCTCTTTCAAAATTGCTTCTCAGAATTAAAAGAGCTAGAAATATGAAAAAATGGACTGTGAACATTGATGATTTACATCACTTGTAGACTACAGTGTAGAAGAATGAGTGTGAGAGCCCCATGTACTCTTTTTCCTCTGCTGCAGTGGTATCCTGATTAATTTGGATCTCTGGGAAACCCGGGGTAAACAACCTCTCCATCCCCAATCCTTACAAAGTTTGAAAAATAAACCTTTGTTGTGTGAAGCCACTGATGTTTGGAGGTTGATTGCTATCCTAACATAAGCTTAGCCTAACCTGACAAATGTATAAATGGTCCTCAGTGTTAAGCAACAGTATCACAGGAATGCTTGTTAAAATATACATTATATGTGATAAAGCTACATTGGGAAGCACGACATTATGATAGTGGCAATTATGATGGTAAGAGAGTACTACTTAATTATCATATCAGAAAGTCAATAGATAGTGACTGAAGTTAACAAGTCAAGAAACAGCAGTTGTTAAGTCATCCATCGGATAAGAAACTTGTGTCCGGAATAAGCAAAAAACTCTTACAACTCAACAATAAAAAGACAGCCAACCTGATTTATAAATAGGTAAAGGATTTGAATACAGATTTCTCCAAAGAAGATATACAAGTGGCCAATAAGCACATGAAAAGATGCTCAGCATCATTAGCCAGCAGGCAAATGCAAACCAAGACTACAGTGGGACTCCACTTCATACCCACTAAGATGTCTACAATAAAACAATATAGGCAATGACAAGTGTTGTCAGGATGTGGAGAAATTGGAACCCTCATATACTGCTGATGGGATTGTCATATGCCACAGTTACTTAGGAAAACAGTTTGGCAGTTCCTCAGAAAGTTAAAGAGTTACCACATGACCCAGCAATTTCCACTTCTAGGTATATACTCAAGAAAACTGAAAACATATTTACATGTAAAAAGTTAACACTGCTGTATAATATATATGAAAGTTGTTAAGAGAGTAAATTCTAAGAGTTCTCATCACAAGAAGAAAATTTTTTTCTTTATTTGCTTTTTCTTTTTATTGTATCTATATGAAATAATGGGTGTTAATGATACTTACCGGTAATCATTTCACAATGTATGTAAGTCAAACCATTATGCTGTACACCTTAAACATATACAGTGATGTATGTCAATTATATTTCAATTAAACTGGAAAAAAATTTTAATTAAAAAAATTTTATTATTGCTTCTTCCAGCAGAAATGATTAGTGTATCAAATACTACATATGTGTGTTTTCTTGAAACCAGAAACAAAACAAAAATATTAAATTAAGAGTACTTCTTCATAAAATGAATCAAAATATTCAAATGAAGTTAAAGCAACTTTGGATTTAATCATTAGCATGCTCTGAGGTTATTTACATAATAAACTAAGTCAGAACCATCATTTCTATACTTGTAAATTTTGCATTTTGACTTCTCAATAAAGTTTATTTTAAAAGGCAAAAAAAGTACACGAGTGTTCAGTATTGATATATGCTACAATGTGGGTGAACCTTGAAAACATTACACTGCATGAAAGAAACTAGACACCACAGGCCATATATTGTGATTCCATTTATGTGAAATGTCTAGAATAGGCAAATCCATAGAGACAGAAAGCAGATCAGTGATTGCCAGGTGCTGGGGAGAAGAGGGAATGGGACCAAGAAAAGGCAACATAAGAATATTCAGAAATATGGAGGTAAATACCAGAAGAAACCAAAAATGTTCATGGTAGTTGCCTCTGGAGAGTGGGACTGTGGAATGATGACAAAGACTGCAGTTTTTAATAATAAATTATTTTACATTATTGGATTTTTAAATTGTGTACATGTATCCACTTGATTAAAAATGAGCTAAAAACAAAGGACATGTACACAGAGATATTTTGAGGACAAGTTAAAAGAGATTCTGATACACTGGGTCTGAGGTGGGAGCCAGGAATATGCACTTTCAACAAGATAGGTGATTCTGATGCAGGTGGTCTGCTAGTAGATAGCAAACTTTGAGAAACATTACTGTATCCAATGTTAAGATCATTTAGCAATGGATTGTAGTATAATCCCTCTCTTGCTATGTTCCTTCTGGAGTGGCAAGTTTCAGTTGCTAAAGAATGAAATTACACGCTCAAAGCTATGTATTCGATCAGGGAGAGAACTGGGCCAAGACTTGAGGCTTCTGACTCGATAATTAACGTATTGAGTTTTTTAAGCTTCTGTTATGCATCGTGGTTACCAAAATGAGTAAGATAAATTCTTTGCTTTGAAAAGGGCAAGTCTAAGGAGCTAATTATAATGCCTGGAAAATACATTACTTAAGATTTTACAAAGCATTTCTCCACATTTCATGTCGGGATTAATAAAACTATATCATGAGAAGAGAGACCTCCATAGTCTAGGGAACATAGTGGAGTTTAACCTAGGGACTCTGGGGAAATCAAAGGGGCTTTGTTACCTTGAGGACTTCAGCTCACCAGCAGTGGGGCCCTTAGGAAGGTACAGAACCCATGAGAAGAGTCACAGTGCCCGAGTCATGGCGTTACCCAGGGGAGAATGGCACCCACCTCTCAGCTGTCTGGACTTATTCCTGAACACACGTAAGACCTCCCTCAGCCCTCTCCCAAACATTTGTTGGGGTTCCAGTCCTGCTAGGGCATGGCAGAGGGTAGGAGCCGGCCCAACACAGCTCACGTACTCAGTACCTCATCTGGTCTTCTCCACAGCCCTGGAAGGCAAGATTTATCCTCAGTTCACAGATAACAAGACTGTTCCCTACAGCAATGGATCTGTAATAACTGCCAGGTTGATTCCTCCAGCTTCAAGTCCAAGAGATAATGGGAGTTTTGCACGTCATTTCACACCCTGACAACTTTGAGAGTCTCCACTGCCTTCATAAACTCACCGAGCCGTTATTTTGATTGCTTGGTACATATTTTCCTATTTTTAAAATCTTTTATTGTTTATTTTATGACAAATATAATCTGTGTTTTTCAGGGGAAAAGGTACAGATGAAAGGATAATCTCCATTGACATCACAGAGAGAAAACCACTATTTCTTTTAGTCTAGTCAGTTTCACAGTTTTCCCTGTGCATGGATGTAATATGTAACTTTTTTTTTTCAAGAATGGGATGATGCTATCTACGTGGTTCTGAAAACTGGGTTTTTTTTATTATTATTTTACAGTGTACCATGAACATCTCTTCCATACACATGGGTGAAAATCCCCTACTGAAACACAGAGAGCACTGTAGTTGGGTCAAAAGGCTGCTGGTAACAAGAGTGACACCTAAAGCATAGTATCAGCTTAAGGTTAAAGCACATAGTCTGGCAAATGCCTGCCAGGGAAAGCAGGGTCAGCAATATTCTCATCAGAGGAATTAAAATTGAAGGCCAAAGGCACTAAACATATGGAAGGTCTTCCTTCTGGCCCCTACCTCCGCCCCTCATTCCCCTGACACCCCGTTGCCCCCTTGGGGTGAAGGGATCCTGTACATCTCTTTGCATCCAATTAAAACCACCCATTTTCTGTTTTTTCCTTAGCTCCTCCTGAGCCCGTGACATATCTCCACATTCTCTCATCATCTCCTCACTGCCCAGATGCCTTTCCTGTAAGTCCTCCTGACGGTCCTTGGGGGACTCATCCGTCCCCCGGTCCGTTTTTCTTTTTGCTTTCCGGGGCACATAATCTTCAGCCGGGCGCTTTTCGGCAGCCCTCAGATGGCTTTCTCGCTTTGCCTGGGATTCAGGCTTGCCCTCACCGTATGGTTTTCCCTCATCTTCAGACTTGCCCTGCTTTTCTTGCTTCCCTTCACCATCTGGTGACCCCTCATCTTGTAGCTTTCCCTTGTGCCCTGTCTTCTGCTTTACTTCTGGCTTTTCTTCATCTGAATTTCCTTTATCTTCTGTATCTACTGCATCCTCTGACTTGCCCTCATTTTCCAGGTTTCCTTCATTTTCTGGCTTTCCTTCATTTTCTTTATGGACCTTTTCCATGTTGAGATTTGTCCTCCCTTGCCTGTCCTAGGAGACAAAATGGAGACAAAAGGGACGAGGACTTAGCTGGTGAAATACAGGTCCTGATGGTACTTGCCATTATGATTTAGGGTTTTCCTCAGCCTGTCCCAACATCCAGGTGCACTCCCGCCCATATGTGTTTTCCTTTCCTTGCCACGCCACACGTTCACATAAGCCAACGTTGCAGAAACTTCTACAGGTGCTTCTCCCTATGTTTAAGTGGGCTGTGCTGATAAGTATATAAGAGCAGGTTTGTCTCTAAACTTTGCTCTGGCCTTGGCTATGCCCATATCGGTTTTAACTGGGTAGTCCCCGCTTAGACCCACCCACAAGAATCTGGGCCAGTTTCTTTTTCCCGTTGCCTACAGTTGCAAGACTTATAGAAGTGCAGATAAAACAGAACAGTGGCCAGTTCTCAGATTTCAGGGATATCCTAATATCTAAGGGGCTGCACAGAAGCCACACCTCCCATTTTCACTTCCTTGTTCTCCCCTCTGTCCTCCCCAACTTCTGCTCAGGCTTAAGTCACTCCTACACCCAGGGGTCCTGGGGCAGTTGTCCTCTCCCACTGACCTGCACCGATACTGTAGGTCTTCCTTTTCCTTGTGTGGGTTGTTACCTACAAGCACGAAGACCTGTAGAGAGACAGGAGAAAGATGGTGAATGAGGGCTTGAAAGAAAGAATGGGAACGAAAGAAAGAAAGGCAATGGGAACACTGATTTTCTCAGACTCTAGTTGTCAAAATTTGCGAACTCCTTCCATCCCCTTGCCCTTTCCCTTGCTTCTCTGATCCCTCTCTACAGCCCCTCCCTAACAAGTCTCCATTCTTCTAACAACTGAGAGATGGCAGAGAGAGGTTATTTCCAACATGTTTCTATGTTTCTGACTCCTCCATCCAAGTTTCTTTATCTTACTTTTTCTTGTACTAAAATGAGTGAGGTTCAGGACAGTGATCCAGCTGTGCTCAAGTCTCTGCCTTCCAAACCCCCAACCCCGGGGCACCCAGATAGCACAGAGAAAATCACTTATTCGGAAAATGTGATGTCAGAGTCAGGGGGCCTGTGCAGAGCATTCCTGCTACCCTCTCCCTCTCCACATATACAGAAAGAGCACATTTTCCTGCAATGCAAAAGACAAATTATTTCCAAACTCAGTAAAAATTTTGGTCCATGTTACCTCCTCTCAACCCTCCCTAGTTCAGAGGCCACTCCTCGCAATAGGGAGCTGGTCTCCAAACTGAACCCCAGTTCTCCTCCTCTGTAGCACCTCTCCTCCCCATCTCGCCCCCTTGCAGACACCAATTCCGGCTCCAAAATGAACCAAAGGTGGAGAAGGGATACAGAGAATGCAGGCCTGGCCCCTTTGCGAGGGAATCTGCCCTCTCCATCTCGAGCTCACAGGCTGTTCCCTCCTCCCACCGCCCCGCAAGAATCGGGCCATTTCCTCTCCATCCCCCTCCCCTGGCCTTCTCTCACTGTCGCGGATAACCTGCCTCTTAGGAAATCCCAACTAGTACCCATTGTCAACCCCTGGCCCCTCTTCATCTCCTCCCACCAAGCTCTCCTTTTCTTGCATCAAATGGATGGTCATCGGGGAAGGGGTAGAGAGAATTCAGTCCTGGACCCGCTCTGGTCTTTGCCCTCTGCCACCCCCACCTCAGTGGTCCGCAGGCGGCGGTGAGTTTGTAGTGATTTCAGAGAGATGCCTCCTTGTCACATTTGTTGCTGCCATAAGCCAGTACTTATCCAGGGAAATAAGAGATGGTTCCCAGAGCTCTCCCCCAACATTCACATAATTTTCTGCGCCAAAATGAATGGGGGTGGGAAGAGGGTGGCATCTGGAAAGCAGAGCGCATCCTGTGTAACCTCTGTCCATTACTACCCCTACCTCTGGTGTCCTCCTCCCCGCTCCAGCTGGTACTGACCTGCAGGGCTATAGGGCAGTTGCCCCCTCGGTCCCTCAGTCTGAAATCTATCTTCCTCCACGGAAACAGGGAGCTGATACCTGGAGGAGCGGGACTTCTGCATACGTCGGCTCCTGATCACGTATGGGAAACGTCACCAGTGGGCTCGGGTCTCTAGTTCTCCTCCCACCCGCAGAAAGTGCGTCAGGAGCCAGCCCACTTCTTCCTTTCACTAGCCCCCTTCCGCCTCGCCGCTCCCCTCCCCTTCCCTCCCCTCTGCGCTTAAAGCCCTGTCACTCTTTTTAGTCTTGGCTAATCCCAGAGGTCACATGTGGCCCCTTGCCCGCGGTGGTATGTATTTGTTCTTCTGTCTTATCAGGGGTTGCATCTTCTCCTAGGGCTACTGGCCCCATTGGGACATCTCTGAAAAAAATTTTTTCTTTCTCCCCTTTGATCTCAAAGCACCTACCCCTTTGATCTATTTCTCCACTCAGACACTGATACTCCTTCTGCCTTCCAGATCTTCATGTAATAGGTACAGGGTGGATTGTCAGGTAAGGAAGCAGGTATTAAAATGGGAATTTTAATTTCCTCTAAATAATTTTTTCAGTTGTATTTAATTGATTGCCCTCAGCATGGGTTATTCTTATAAGCAAAAGGTTAAATAAAGCCATTTCCACTTGGGAAGAAGGATGTGTTTAAGATAGAGGAAAAAACCAACAAGATCCCGAAATTCTGAGGGGAAATTAAGTTCCTAATATTAATTTTTACTATATAGAAAATGGATTTGATTGGGTACATACAAAAGAATTTTTAGTTTTATAAATAGCTGGTTCTGTCATGTTCTACTGAAAATACATATATTTAACATTCCCAAATAATTGCTGAGTGCTACATGCTCTCGCTGGAATCTGATGGCTAAAGTACTGTGTCAGTCTTGAAAATTTGACCCATGGCTATTTTCATTCAGAGGTTTAGCTGGGGGCAAAGGCAACTGAGGATCTGAGGGATGTAGGCATGGTCTGATCTTCCCCGCTCTATCAGAGGGAAGGAATATGCTGTCCCCACCCAGTTTCTGGGTTGGGGCAATTTCATTTGAAATGTGGGATTAGAGTATCCTTTCCAAGTGGATATCCACTAGAGTTGATGTGATTCATGTTTTTATAACTTCTTGGTATTGTAAGGAGGGTGAGATCCTTGTAGAATTTGAAGGCTGTGTTGGTCCTGGGAGCTTGACTTGCAAATTTTTAAAAATTATGGTAAATTATCATAACATAAATTTATCCTTTTAACCATTTTTAAGTATACATTTCAGTGGCATTAAGTACATTCATATTATTGTGCAACCATCACCACCATCCATCTCCAGGACTTTCTTCATCTTCTCAAACTGAAAGTATGTACACATTAAACACTAATTCCTATTCCTGCCTCCCTGCAGCCCCTTGCAAACACCATTCTGCTTTCTGTCCTTAGGAGTTTGACTACTCTAGATATTTTGTATAAATAAAATGTACAATATTTGTTTTTCTGTCTGTTTTACTTCACTTAGCATAATATCTTCAAGAGTCATCCATATTGTCACATGTGTGAGAAATGCATTTTTTCAAAGGCTGAATAATATTCCATTTTATATATATACTGCATTTTGTTTATCCATTTCTCTGTCAGTTGGGCACTTGGACTTTTTCCACTTTTTTCCAGTTTTATTGAGAAATAATTGACATAGTAGTCATAACTGATTATAATCTGTAGATTACTGTGTATATACACATAAAAGTTATGTGACTTAATTTATCGCTGTCTAAGTTTAAGGTATACAGCATGGTGGTTTGATTTACATATATTGTAAAATGATAATCACAGTAGGTTTAGTTAACATCTATTATCTCATATAGATACAATAAAAAGAAAAGATGAATTTCCTTGTGATGAGATCTCTCAGAATCTACTCTCTTAACAACTTTCCTATATGTCACACCACAGTGGTAACTGTAGTCACCATGCTGTACATTACATCCCCATAACTTATTTATTTTGTAACTGCAAGTTTATACCTTTTGACTACCTTTCTCCAGTTCCCCCTTCCACTTCCTCTCATCTCTGGTAACCACAAATCTGATCTCTTTTTCTATGAATTTGATGGGGTTTGGGGGGGATTTGGATGTTGGGTTTTTTTAAGAGTTCACATATAAGTGAGATTATATAGTATTTGTCTTTCTCTGTCTGGTATGTTTCACTTAGCATAATGCCTTCAGGGTCCATCCATGGTGTCAAAAATAGTAGGATTCCCTTGTTTTTGTGGCTGAATAATATTCACATATATATCACTTTTTATCACTTCACCCATCAATGGACACTTAGGTAGTTTTCATGTCTTGGTTATAGTAAATAATGCTGCTTCGAACATGGGGGTGAAGATATCTCTTTGACTTAATGTTTTCATTTCTTTCGGATATGTACCCAGAAATGGAGTTGCTGGATCATATGGTAGTCCTCTTTTTAATTTTTTGAGGGACCTCCATACTGTTTTCTATACTGGCTGTAACAATTTACAACCCCACCAACAGTGCACAAGGACTCCCTTTTCTTCACATCCATGCCAACATTTGTTATTGCTTGTCTTTCTGATAATGACCATTCTAATAGGCATAACGTGATATCTCACTGTGCTTTTGATTTGCATTTCCCTAATGACCAGTGATGTTGAATATCTTTTCATGTACCTGTTAGCCATTTGTATATCATCTTCTCCACCTTTTGCATCTTGTAAGTAATGCTGCTGTGAACATGGGTGTATGAATATCCTTACTTCCCATATATCCTGGACTGGGCACTGCAGAAGCCTCCAGTCAGGAACATCCAACACTCATGGATAAGAAAAGCTCCAAGAAAACTCTATTCCCCTTACCAAGGACTAAGAAAATGATTATCTAAGAAAAGATAAAACATTTTTGGCAGTAACTACCATATGCTAGAAAAATGCCAAAGGAAAAACTGACTCCCAATCCCACAGTTTCAAGGGGGGTAGGGCAGAGGGGTGATTTTCCACTTCATTCCACTTCCTACCATGTGGAAGCAGGTGGTGGCTACCTGATTCTCCAGCCCACATTCTCTCTCCAGAGTAGTGTCAGACAGGTCCAGTGGTGAGCTGAGTCTCTATTTCTACCCAACAGGACCAAATTGACATCCAAGTCATCCATTTTTTTTCTGTTACCTGTGCTTTTGGTGATATATCTAAGAAATCATTGCCAAATCCAATGTTATAAAGTGTTCCCCTTATGTTTTCCTCTAAAAGTTCTATAGTTTTAGATCCGATCATTAGATCTTTATTCTATCTTGAGTTAATTTTTGTATAGGGTATAAGGTAAGGGTAAAACTTCATTCTTTTGCATTGAATACTCAGTTTTCTCAGCACCATTAGTTGAAGAAACTTTCCTTTCCCCATTGAATGGTCTTGGCAGGCTTGTCAAAATCCATTTGACTTATATGTAAGAGTTATTTTGGGGCTCTCTATTCTATTCCATTGGTCCATTTGTCTGTCATTATGCCAGTACTATACTGTTTGATTACTGTAGATTTGTAGTAAATTTTGAAATCAGGAAGTGTGAGTCCTTCTAATTTGTTCTTCAATTTCAAGGTTGATTTAGCTATTTAGGGTCCCTTGAGAGTTCATATGAATTTTTAGATAGATTTTTCTGTACCTGAGTAAAACATCATTGGGAATTTGATAGGGATTGCATTGAATCTCTAAATCGCTTTAGCTAGTTTTGACATCTTAACAATATTATCTTCCATGAACACAAGATGTCTTTCCATTCATTTGTGTCTTCTTTAATTTCTTTCAGCAATGTTTTGTAGTTTTCTTTTTTCTTTTTGTCCAGTTTTATTATGTAGAATTATTAGTTTGACTGCACATACACATTATATTGCATGTAAATACATATATGCAGTATACTGCACATTATTTTTAGTTTTCATATATGTACTAATTATTGTTTCTAAGAGCATATTAAATCTTTAGCTTTTTAAATTTACATAGTTATCAAAGGAATAAAGCCAACTACAAAATAAGAATCAACAGAATGCGGTAATCCAATCATAAAGGACAGTCAAATGTGCTTACACATATTCAAGAAATCAAAATAATAATTAGTTCATTTGTGTCCTTATTATTATTGTTATTATTTTTTAGATTCTTCACATAAATGATGTCATATGGCATTTTTCTTTCTCTTTCCAGCCCACTTCACTTTGAATGACAGTCTTCAGGTCCATCCATATTGCTGCAAATGGCATTATTTTATTCTTTTTTATGGCTAAGTAGTGTTCCATTGTATATATGTACCACCTCTTCTTTATCCAGTCATCTGCTGATGAACATTTGGGTTCCTTCCATGTCTTGGCTATTGTAAATAGTGCTGCTGTGAACACTGGGGTACATCTGTTTTTTTGAATTTTATTTTTCTCTGGATACATGCCCAGGAGTGGGATTGGTGGATCACGTGGTAAGTTTATTTTCAGTTTTTTAAGGAACCTCCATACTTTCCTCCACAGTGGCTACACCAATCTATGCTCCCACCAACAGTGTAGGAGGGTTCCCTTTTCTCCACACCCTCTCCAGCATCTATCATTTGTAGACTTTTCAATGATGGCCATTCTGGCTGGTGTGAAGTGATATCTCATTGTAGTTTTGATCTGCATTTCTCTGACAATTAGTGATGCTGAGCATTTTTTCGTGTGTCTGTTGGCCATTTGCATGTGTTCATTGGAGAATTGCTTGTTTAGGTCTTCTGCCCATTTTTGGATTGGGTTGCTTGTTTCTTTGATATTAAGGTGTATGAGCTGTTTGTATATTTTGGGAATTAGTCCCTTGTCATTCACATCATTTGTAAATATTTTCTCCCATTCTGTAAGTTGTCTTTTCATTTTGTTGATGGTATCCTTAGCTGTGCAAAAGCTTTTAAGTTTAATTAGATCCCATTTGTTTATTTTTGCTTTTAATTCCGATACTCCAGGAGCTGGTTCAAAAAATATATTGCTATAATGTATGTCCATGAGTGTTCTGCCTATGTTTTCCTCTAGGAGTTTTATAGTATCTGGTCTTATATTAGGTCTTTAATCCATTTTGAGTTTATTTTTGTATACGGTGTTAGGAAATGTTCTAATTTCAGTCTTTTACAGGTAGCTGTCCAGTTTTCCCAGCACCATTTATTGAAGAAACTGTCTTTTCTCCATTGTATATTCTTGCCTACTTCTTCATAAATTAATTAACCATACGTGCATGGGTTTATTTCTGGACTTTCTATCCTGTTCCATTGATCTATGTATCTGTTTTTGTGCCAGTTCCATACTGTTTTGATTACTGTAGCTTTGTGGTATAGTCTGAAGTCAGGGAGCATGATTCCCCCAGCTCCGTTCTTCTTTTTCAATATTGTTTTGGCTATTCGAGGTCTTTTGTGTTTCCATACAAATTTTAACATTTTTTCCAGCTCTGTGGAGAATGTCATTGGTAACTTGATAAGGATTGCATTGAATCTGTAAATTGCCTTGAGCAGTATGGCCATTTTAACAATACTGATTCTTCCAATCCAAGAACATGGTGTATCTTTCCACTTGTTCATATTGTCTTCAATTTCCTTCATCAGTGTCTTACAGTTTTTGGCATACAGGTCTTTTGCCTCCTTGGGTAGGTTCATTCCCAGGTATTTTATTCTTTTTGGCGTGATGGTAAATGGTATCATTTCCTTAATTTACCTTTCTGTTATTTCATTGTTAGTGTATAGAAATGCAACTGATTTCTGTACATTAATTTTGTATCCTGCAACTTTGCCATATTCATTGATGAGTTCTAGTAGTTTTCTGGTTGCTTCTTTAGGGTTTTCTATGTATAGTATCATGTCATCTGGAAACAGTGACAGTTTTACTTCTTCATTTCCAATTTGGATTCCTTTTATTTCTTTTTCTTCTCTGATTGCTACAGCTAAGACTCCCAAAACTATGTTGAATTAAAGTGGTGAGAGTGGGCATCCTTGTCTTGTTCCTGATCTTAGAGGGAATACTTTCAGCTTTTCCCCATTAAATATGATGTTAGCTGTAGGTTTGTCATATATGGCTTTTATTATGTTGAGGTATGTTCCATCTGTGCCCACTTTCTGGAGAGTTTTGATCATAAATAGGTGTTGAATTTTATCAAAAGCTTTTTCTGCATCTATTGAGAGTATCATAAGGTTTTTATTCTTCAATTTGTTAACGTGGTGTATCATGTTGATTGATTTGCATATATTGAAAAATCCCTGCATCCCTGGGATAAATCTGCCTTGATCATGGTGTATGATCCTTTTAATGCATTGTTGGAGTCAATTTGCTAGTATTTTGTTGAGGAGTTTTACATCTATATTCGTAAGTGATATTGGCCTATAAGTTTCTTTTTTTGTGATATCATTGTCTGGTTTTGGTATCAGGGTGATGATGACCTCATGGAATGAGTTGGGAAGTGTTCCTTCCTCTGCAATTTTTTGGAATAGTTTCAGAAGAATAGGTGTCAACTCTTCTCTAAATGTTTGGTAGAATTCACCTGTGAAGCCATCTGGTCCTGGACTTTCATTTGTTGGGAGGTTTTTAATTACTGATTCAATTTCAGTACTGGTAATTGGTCTATTCATATTGTCTATTCCTGGTTTAGTCTTAGCAGATTGTACCTTTCTAAGAAATTGTCCATTTCTTCTGCGTTGTCATTTTTGTTGGCGTATAGCTGCTCATGGTATACTCTTATGATTCCTTGTATTTCTGTGGTGTCAGTTGTAACTTCTCCTTTTTCATTTCTGATTTTGTTAATTTGGGCCCTCTCCCTCTTTTTCTTGATGAGTCTGACTAAAGGCTGATCAATTTTTTTTTTTATCTTTTTGAAGAACCAGCTTTTAGTTTCATTGATCTTTTCTATTGTTTTTTTTTAGTCTCTATTTCGTTTATTTCTGCTCAAATCTTTATGATTTCTTTTCTTCTACTAAATTTGGGGTTTGTTTGTTCTTCTTTCTCCAGCTGCTTTAGGTGTAAGGTTAAGTTGTTTACTTGAGATTTTTCTTGTTTCCTGAGGTATGCTTGTGTCGCTATAAACTTCCCTCTGAGAACTGCTTTTGCTGAGTCCCAGAGGTTTTGTATTGTAGTGTTTTCATTTTCATTTGTCTCAAAGTATTTTTTTTATTTCCTCTTTGATTTCTTCCTTGATTCACAGGTTATGTAGTAGCATATTGTTTAGCCTCCACATATTTGCAGTTTTTGCAGTTTTTTTCTTGTAGTTCATTTCTAACCTAATAGTATTGTGGTCTGAAAAGATGCTTGGTACGATTCCAATTTTCTTAAATTTGCTGAGGCTAGCTTTGTGAGCCAACATGTGGTCAATTCTGGATAATGTTTTGTAATTTTCGATGTAAAGTGTTTCACACCCTTTCTTAAATGTATACCAAAATATTTTATTCTTTTTGATGCTATTGTAAAGAAATTATTCCTTTAATTTCCTTTTCAGATTGCTCATAGTTGGTGTATAGAAACACAACCAATTTTTCTGCATTCATTTTGTATCTGCAACTTTTGCTGAATGCATTTATTAGTTCTAATGGTTTTATTGAGAATTCTTTAGGGTTTTTGACCTATAAGATCATATCATCTGTGAACAGAGATATTTACTTCTTCCTTTTCAGTATGGGTACTTTTTTCCTTCACCTAATTGCTTGGGTTGGGCCTTCCAGTACTGTGTTAAATAGAAGTGGTGAAGGTGGCATCCTCCTCTTGATTCTGATCTCAAAGTAAAAGCTTTCAATCTTTCACCACTGAGTATGGTGTTAGTTGTGAGTTTTTCACAGATGGCATTTATTATGTTGAGGTAGTTTCCTTCTATTCCTAATTTGCTGAGTGTTTTTATCATGAAAGAGTTGAGTGTTGAATTTTGTCAAATGTTTTTCCTGTATCCATTGAGATAATCATGTATTTTTTCCTTTCCTTTTCTTAATGCTGTTTATTACACTGATATATTTTTATATGTTGAACAATCCTTACCCCCAGGAATAAAGTCCACTTGTTTATGGTGTATACCCCTTTTAATGTGCTGCTGAATTCAGTTTGCTAATATTTTTGAGTTAATATTTATACGGGATATTGGTCTGTAGTTTTCAATTCTTGTAGTGTCTTTGTCTGGCTTTAGTATTAGTATATAGCTGGCCTGATAGAATGAGTTCTGAAGTGGTTCTTCCTCTTCAATGTTTTGGAAGCATTTGAAAAAGATTGGTGTTAATTTTTCTTTAAATATTTGGTGTAATTTACCAGTGACAACATCCTGTCCTGGGCTTTTCTTTGTTGAGAAGTTTTTGATTATTGATTCAGTCTCCTCACTTATTATTGTTCTGCTCATATTTTCTGTTTCTTCAGTATTCCATCTTGGTAGGTTGTGTGTTTCTAAGAATATGTCTGTTTCACCCAGTTTATCCAATTTGTTGACATACAATTATTCAGAGTCTTCTCTTATAATCCTTTTTATATCTGGAAAACTAGTAGTAGTATTCCCTCTTTCATTTAATTTTAGGTATGTAGATATTCTCTTTTTCCCTAGTCAACCTAGCTAAAGATTTTGTTGATCTTTTTGAAGAACCAACTCTTGGTTTCATTGATTTTTCTCTACTGCTTTTCTATTCTCTATTATATTTATCTCTACTCTAATCTTTATTATTCCATTCCTTTTAATAGCTTTAGGTTTAATTTGCTCTTCATTTCCTACTCCCTTGAGATGTAAAGCCAGCTTTTGGTGTGAGATCTTTTTTCTTTTTTAGTGTAAGTATTCATAGCTGTAAGTTTTCTATTAAGCACTGCTTTCACTGTCTCCCCTAAGTTTTAGTATGTTGTGTCTTCATTTTCATTTGTCTCAGATATTTTCTAAGTTCTCTTGTGATTTCTTCTTTGACCCATTGGTCAAAGTTTAATAAACTTTTCTTGAGTTCCTTTGGAACCCAAAATCTCTAGGTGGTCTGTCTTCATCTTTCAAGGTTTCCTATGCTTTTTGTTGTGATATGTCTATGGTTTTTTAATTGGAAGAAGAAAGTCATGGAAGGGATAGGGCTGCTCTACCTTATCAAGAACTAGAAATCTGCAGGTCAGATTTCTGCTGTTCAATAAAATTGGATCCAGCTTAGATCTGGCTATGGTCCTGCAGCTTCCCAACTGCATGACTTTCAGGCAAGACACTTGTACTCTCTGCATGTGTCTTTATTTATTGTTGTAGAGAGAAGTCTTTGGATTTCTACAAATTTGTCTCTATCTATCTCTGAGAATCCAAATGTCTTTTGACAAGAAAGGTTACATTTTGATGAAAGCTAATATACCAATTTGTTTTCTGTTAGAGTTTGGTTTTTTGAGTTCTAATTTAATTTTTTTTTACCAACTCAAATTCTCTAAGAGTTTCTTCTGTGTTTTCTTCTAGAAACTTTCAGTCTGTGACAGTTTGAGTCAACATTTGTATATGATGTGAGGTAAAGTTATTCTAATTACAGTGATGGTGGTCATGATTATGATTATCATCACTGATAAAGTTTCAACTGAAACCAGCTCTTCCAACACTGTTATTGAAAAGAGTGTCTATTCCCCCATTGAATTGCCTTGGAATATTTGTTAAAAGCGTATATGTGTGAGTCTATTTCTTGACTATTCTTTTCCATTGCTCAATTTGTCTGTATTTATGCTGATACCACACTGTTTTGATTACCACTCTATTATAATAAATCTTGCAGTAAGGTAGTGAAAGTTTCTCCAAAACGTTCCCCTTCTCAAAGTCATTTGGACTATTCTCAGTCCTTTGGATTTTTTAATGTAAATTTTAGAATCAGATTGTCAATTTCTATTAAAAAAAACTACTGGGATTTAATTTATGCCATCAATGTTTTATAGTTTCAGTGTTCAGATCGTGCACATCTTTTGTCAAATTTATCCCTAAGTATTTCATATTTCTGATGCTACTGTAACTGATACTGTTTTAAATTTTACCTTAGCTGTTCATTGCTTGTAGAGGGCTGAATATTTTCCCTTTAAATTCATGTTCACCCAGGACTTCAGAATGTTAACTTATTTGTAAATAGGGTCTTTGCAGGTATAATTAACTAAGAATTGAGATGAAGTCATACTTAATTAGGATGAGCCCTAAATCCAATGAACATATCCTTAGAAGAGACAGAAAGGACACACAGAGGAGAAGCAGAAATTGGAGTTATGCTACCACAAGCCAAGGAATGCCTAGGGCCACCAAAAGCTGCAAGAGGTAAGGAAGGACTTTTCCCTAGAGCCATCACAGAGAACCTAGCACTGCTGACACCTTGATTTGGACTTCTGGCCTATGGACTATGAGAGAATAAATTTTTCAGTTTTTTAAAGCCACCAAGTTTATGGTAATTTGTTACAGCAGTCTCAGAAAACTAGAAATACAACTAAATTTGTATATTGATCTTATATCTTGCAACCTTTATAAACTCACTTATTAGCTCTAGTACTTTTTTGTATGTTACATAGGATTTTTTATGTAGACAAAGATTTGTCTATATTTTCCTTTGCAATCCTGTATGACTTTTATTTCTTTTCCTTATCTTATTGTACTGGCCTTGTACAACCTTGAATACAATGTTGAATCTAATTTGTGAAAGTGTCCATTTTTGCCTTGTTTGTTATCTTGGGGGAAAACATTTAGCCTTTAGGCACACATCATTACGTATGTTTTTCATAAATGTATCAGGTTAAGGAAAGTCTTTTCTATACCTGGGTGCTTAGTATTTTAGTTAATAATTCATTTTTAAAACTTTAGCAAATGTTTTTTCTTTCTCCCTTGAGATGACCATATGTTTTTTCTTTTATGTCAATGTGGTGAATTACAATTTTCAAATATTAACCCTGCCTTGAATCTTTGGGATAAACCTTACTTGGTGATGGTGTATTGTAATTTCTATATATAATGAATTAGATTTTACTAAAGTTTTGATAAGAATTTTTTGCATATATGTCCATGAAGGAGGTTGGTTTGTAGTTATCTTTCCTTGTAATATAATTGTCTGGTTAGGTATCTAGGTAATTCTAGTCTTGTAGGGTAAGTTGGGAAGTATTACCTTCTTGTCAATTTTCTATGGGTTTTGCATAGAATTGGGGTTATGTCATCCTTAAATGTTTGGTAGAATTACCTACCAGTAAAGCCATCTTGACCCATAGGTTTCTTTGTAAGAAGTGTTTTAAATAAAATTTCCATTTATTTAATAGCATTAGGGCTTTCTTCTATTCTAATATAAATATTTATGCTACAAAATTTCCCGAGTACTGCTTTAGCCACATCCCACAAATTATGTGTTGAGTTTTCATTTTCACCCAGTTCAAAGTCTCTTGTAATTTCCCTTTTGATTTCTTCTTTGAGTTATTTACACTGTATTATTTGATGTTAATTCAAATATATGGGGATTTTTCAGAGATCTTTCTGTCATTAGTTTCTCATTTAATTCTATTATGCTCAGAGAACATACATTTTATTATTTGAATCCTGTTAACATTATTGAGGTTTATTTTATGATCCTGAATATGGACTATCTTGGTAAATATTCCATGTGCATGTGAAACAAATGTACATTCTACTATTGGTGGTAAGCTCTACAATCATCAACTAGGTAAACTGGTTCATAGTGCTGTTCAAGTTTTATATGTACTTTCTGATTTTCTGTCTACTTGTCCTATCAATTTTTTAGAGACGGTGTTGAAATCTCTGACTGTAATTGTGAATTTGTCTGTTTTCCCCTGTAGTTTTATCAGTTTTGGCTTCATGTATTTTGAAGCACTGTAATATGTGAATATTTACGATTGGTATGTCTTCTTGACAAACTCACCACTTAAAATTATATAATGACATTCTATGACCATGATATCCCTGGTATTATTCTTTTTCTGAAATTTATTGTGTCTGATACCAATATGGCCACTCAAACTTCATTCTGACTAATGTTAAGATTGTTCATGTTCCTCCTACACTGCTGGTGGGAATGCAGTTTGGTGCAGCCACTATGGAAAACAGTGTGGAGATTCCTCAAAAGACTAGGAATAGACTTACCGTATGACCCAGGAATCCCACTCCTGGGCTTATATCCAGAAGGAACCCTACATCAAAATGACACCTGCACCCCAATGTTCATAGCAGCACTATTTACAATAGCCAAAACATGGAAACAGCCTAAATGTCCATCAACAGGTGACTAGATAAAGAAGAGGTGGTATATTTATACAATGGAATACTACTCAGCCATAAAAACTGACAACATAACACCATTTGCAGCAACATGGATGCTCCTGGAGAATGTCATTCTAAGTGAAGTAAGCCAGAAAGACAAAGAAAAATACCATATGAGATCGCTCATATGTGGGATCTAAAAAACAAAAACAAAAACAACAACAACAAAAAAACAAAGTGTAAATACAAAACAGAAATAGACTCATAGACATAGAATACAAACTTGTGGTTGCCGAGGGGTCGGAGGGTGGGAAGGGATAGACGGGATTTCAAAATTGTAGAATAGATAAACAAGATTATACTGTATAGCACAGGGAAATATACACAAAATCTTATGGTAGATCACAGAGAAAGGAATGTGACAATGAATATATACATGTTTATGTATAACTGAAAAATTGTGCTGAACACTGGAATTTGACACAACACTGTAAAATGATTATAAATCAATAAAAATGTTTAAAAAAAAGATTGTTCATGTTCTACTGCTGCTGGGAATGTAGTATGGTGCAGCCATCATGGGAAACAGTATGGAGATTACTCAGAAAACTAAAACTAGACTTACCATATGATCAAGCAATCCCACTTACGGGTATATATCTGGAGGGAACTCTAATTCAAAAAAACACATGCACCCCAATGTTCATAGCAGCACTATATACAATAGCCAAGACATGGAAACAACCTAAATGTCCATTGACAGATGACTGGATAAAGATGTGGTATGTATATATATCTTGATAGAAGATATATATATGAATACTACTAAGCCATAAAAAAATAATGCCATTTGCAGCAACATGGATGGACCTAGAGATTGTCATTCTAAGTGAAGTAAGCCAGAAAAAGAAAGAAGAACACCATGTGATATCACTCATATGTAGAATCTAAAAAAGAAGAAGAAAAAAGGATGCTATGAACTCTACAAAACAGAAACAGACTCGCAGACATAGTAAACAATCTTATGGTTACTGGGGAAATGGGGTAGGAAGGGATAAATTTGGGAGTTTGAGATTTGTAAATGTTAGCCACTATATATAAAAGCAGGTTAATAAAAAAGATTGCTCTTGTATTTCCATTCTTTTGCTGGTAATCAGTTTGTATTTTTAAATTTAAAATAGGTTCTTATAGGCAGCATATATTTATGTCTTCCTTTTCTATACAATCTAACAATCTCTGCTTTATAATTGAGCTCTTTAGACCATTTACATTAATGTAATTATCGGTAATGATATGTTTGTGTTTTAGTCAACTATCTTGCTATTTGTTTCCATTTGTCCCATCTGTTCTTTGTTTTCTTTTTCCTCTAACACTTTTTGATTATTTTGAAAATTCCATTTTATCTCAGGGGAAGGGTATATATAGCTCAAGTGGTAGAGTGCATTTTATCTCATATGTTGGCTTATTACCTACAGCATTTTTCATGGTTGTTTTAAGGTTTATAATATACATTTTTAACATTTCAGAATCTATGTTCAAGTGATATTAACATATAGAATAAGAACTTTAAAATTGCATACTTCCATTCCCCTCTCTCCTGGCCTTTATGCTACTTTTCACATACACTTTACTCCCACACATGTTATAAATCCTGCAATACACAGTAAGTTGTGGGCAATCAGAAAGCTCACATTGTTTCCCCTTTCTCAGAGAAATTTTTCCTCCGCTGTCTGATGTTCAGTAACAGAAAACTGTTGCTTCATCTATCTTGTCCAGATTTTCATTGTTTCAGTTAGGGAAGTAAATCCAGTCCCTGTTACTCGATTTTCATTTGAAGTATAAATATGTCTTGATGTCTTAAATAATGGTTAATCCTGAAGGCATTATTTCACTTCTAACCAAAGTGCATTTCCTGTGCTATCTGGACTTCCTGGAAGAGTCCAGTGTGCACTCTTTCTGCTCTGCCTCTGGTTAGAAAATTCAAACTGCATTGCTTTCTTTGGTCACAAGGTGGCCCTTAAGTTTATTTTCTGAATTTCCCGTCAATGGATTTGAATTTTTTTAAGAAAAAAAAAATCCAGTGGTTACTTTTATTCAAAAGTTATGAGATACTGTCTGCATTATTATTTCAATTTTGTTACAAATATACAAAGATTCAAACATGTATCCTTGTTTATCATTCGCTAAATACCACTAAGTTTATACTTGTTCAGTTTTTCATTCATCAGATATCTACTAGATGTACATGATGTGCTAAAACTCCAATGGCCCAATCCATATCTACATTTCAAAACTTTCTTGAACATCCTTTTTCTTTGATAACAAAGGGCGCACTCTTAATCTCACTGCCTTCTCTTTGCTAGACTTTTTAAGGCATTTATGGAGAAAAAAATGTCCATCTCTTTTGTGAAGAATGGCCACTCTGACAAAGAAAAGGAGGCTCACCACATAGAATGATGTCAATAGGCAGATGCAGCCAGATCTTAGATATGTCCTGTTCCCTTATTATCTTTTGCTCACTTTCTGCTGGTTGTTTGTTGCCTGAGCTTGTTACATGGAGCCTGACCACTCACATACTACTCCCTCAGATGCCATTTCAGATCCAGACACTCTGTTAAGAACCAAGGAAAGCTGGTTAGCAGAAAGCATTCTGTCCAGAGACTAGAATTTTAAACTCATCCTTCTCTGAGGTTGACAGGGTATCTTGGATCTGCCTGTACATGGAGGAGATGTACATTTTTTCTGGGAATATGCATATCTTATCTTCTATCAAGATATGCCAAGGATTCACACATGAGCTTATAATTTCTCTTCATGAAGGAAATACTGAATATCTTTAGGCCAATAAAGTCAGAATGTGTGTTTTCCGTAGAAGCTTGTGCTAACATTGGCAATCGAGAGTGAGAAGTCTGGTAGGTCACAAGCATCTCTGTTCATCAGTTTTTCTGTCTTTTCAACTCTAGCCTTTCTCTTTATAAACTTCTGTCTTGGACAAACGTGCCTTGTGTCTCGAGCACCTGGAGGAGGGAGGGTTTTGGAATTGATTAGGCATCTGATTCATGAAGTCTGTTTGTTCAATTACATGGCATTTTCATCTGCCTATCCACTTTTCCCTTTGGTTTCATAAGTGCTACTGTGATGTTATATTCTAGAGCAGAGGTTGGCAAACTTTTTCTGTTATGACCAGATAATAAATATGTAGGCTTTGCAGGCAGGACGTATCATTTCTTTCACAACTACTCAGTTCTGCCCCTGTAATCCAAAACCAGCCACGGACAATGTGTAAATTAATAAATATGGCTGCTTTTCAGTGAAACTTTATAGACACCAGATTTTGAATTTCATGTAACTTTTACATCACAAAATATTCTTGATCTTTTACAACCACTAAAAAACGTAAAATTTATTTAGCTCAAAAAAAATAAGCAGTAGGCCAGATTTGGCTCGTGGGCTGTAGTTTGCCAACTTATTCTAGAATCCTAACTTTGAAGTTTATTTCCACAGAAGACTCTCTTCATACATAGTATGTATTTCACCTACTTAGCACATTGCAAAGCAACTTTATTTCCCAAGTTCTATTGGGACACTTAAACCCAGTAGTCCTCCAATAGGTCATCTCGAAAAGATCTCCACATTTGGGCATCCACTGACACAATCTCCTGGTATCCAACTCAATATAGAATTTTTTTGCATTCATCGGGTTGGGAAAGTGGTGTGAGGAGGGACTGCCTCAAATTTTAAGTGAGCTTTTCCCTCACATATTTTATACAGTCTAATGAACTGGGGAGATTTCTTGATAAATAACAACTAATAAAGAACTAGACAAACAAGGTCTTTCTGTGAAGCTAAACAGGGAGACAGGATTTATCCAGTTCATAGAACAGAGTGAGGATTCAATTCATTGAGAATTCCAGAGAAGTAAGTGGGACTTTCTCACCTTGATTCCTGAACATCAACAGCCTGGGGAAAGGATGGGAATGGGGCACAGTAGCAGGGGAATGGTAGTAACACCTTAGTCTATTGGACTTGTGAGTATAAGAAAGACCTGGGAGAACTTCCCCAAATAGCTGAAGGTAATTATCTAAAGGGTCGGATTACGCATATGCCAGTGGGAATAAGAGCTTAAATAAAGTTCACAAATTTGTTGCCTCATCAAGTGCACACAGAAGCCCTGGGAGGTGATTATCTTCATCTTGCTGATAAACTGATTTTTAAAGAGATTATGTCTCATCATTAGGTTTATACTTCTAAATAAGAGATCGAGGAAAGCTGAAACCGAGATTCTGTCACAAGTGCTCAGAAAGTGTTTAGTAAGTGCTCACAATGATTTCATAGGTGATCAAGCTCTTTAAGTAATACTTGTTCAGTTTTGAAAAAATGAGAAAATAGAGATAAGAAAAATTATTGATAATTCTATGATAGATACCTTAATTTTTACTTTATATATTTTAGATTGTGTTCATATATAAAATATATATAACTTTAAGAAAAAAAAGAACGCTTTTTTAAACTGCTTTATTAACATCACAATATATAATGAACATCTTTTCATGCAATAGATAAAACTCTCCTGCTGACAGAAATTTATGGATTGGGTCAAAAACAACAATTAGAAGCTGGTAAGAGGAGACCCACAAGAAACAAGTAACATCAAAAGGCTTACAACAAAGATACATCACGAACATGTAAGTTTAGGAAGCAGGTGTGTTTCCCTATCAACTTCAGGGAAAACATCAGGATTCAAGGCATAAGGCAAAACTCATCATGATGGTCATGGTGAGGGGGATCAGTGCTAACTGCCCTCAGACTATGACTCAACTGCTTTTCCCTCAGCTTTTCCATCAGCTGTCTCACCTCCTCCCCAATCCTCTCCATATTCTCTTCTCTCATCCTTGCCTGTGGCTCTCCAACCCTCTGAGTCATATCCCATCTATACTGCAGGATGGGCTGCCTAACACGGAACCGCCTACGATTTCCTCTAGGTACACGATATTCACCAGCTTTCAAAAGGAGGGCCAATGGCTCTCCTTTATTAGCATCTTGTTCCTTTTCATCTGTTTTTTCATTTCCCTCATTGGAGTTTTCCATGTTGATATTTTTCAGCATCTGTTCCTCTTTGGACGCCATCGCTCCTAGGAGACAACAGACAAGAGAAGGGACTATTTTCTTGGTGGACCGATCAGCACCGAGGACAGAGGCCCTACTACGCACTTCTCAAGATAAGGAGCCCCGGATGTCAACGGCTTTTCAAATTTTCATTTTCCCACCTGAGAGGCTCCCTACGCCCGGTAGGGGGCCGACAGTCCGAGCTCTCCCCCCTCCCTCACCCAAAACCCACCATTTTCCCTGCCGATCCATGCCCAGGCCTCTGCAGGCACCAAAATGGAGGACGGGGTTGGGTGGGGGCAGCATTTGGGGTCTCGGGGTTTTCCACCCGTTGCCTACCCCCTCCTTCCCCCGCTGTCCCCCGCACCGACCTGGGCCTATCCTTGCTGTCTCCTGCTTCTCCCGATGCTCGCCACGAGTGCGCCGCCGCGACACTTAGACCCGCAGACCTGCAGAGGGCCGGGGTCGGGGGGTAGGGCAGGGGGCTGCCGCAGCCGGGAGCTCGGCCCCCTCCCGGCCGTGCGCCCCCAACCCGGGCCGCCCGCGCCCCCACCCTCGGCCACCCCCAACCCCGACTCCGAACACCATTTTCCCCACCGAGAAGAACGGGGGCGGGGCGGGGGTGTCGGCAAGGCTCGCGGTGCAGCGGGAGGCAGGTGTTCGCGAGGGGTCGCCGCCGCAGGGCCGTCCAGCCCGCCCCCACCCCCGGGCAGGCCTACGGTTTTCTGCGGCCGAACGCCAGGCCGCCGGGGCCGTGGGGGCTGCGGTCTCCGCCCCGGGGCAGCCGGACCCCGGGGGAGGGTCCGCGAGCCGCGTCCGTTCGCCCGCGCCACCTCCGGAGACCCTTCCCGGGGACCCCCTCCAGGTCCCTTACCTGCTGCCTCTCCGCCTCCTACTCTTGGGGTCCTCCCCCGGCCCGCACTCCCTCAGGGCCACCGGGAACACGGACCGACAGCGAGCGAGTGACGGTCAGCTCTGAGGCTATAGCGAGGGGCGTGCGAGTCGGCGCCGGCCGGTCACGTGGGGCCTTCGTCACAGAGAGCGGCCACGCCCCCGCCTGCCTCCGCCCGCCCCCCCACCTCCCCGGCCCCCGGGTCCCTTCTCAGGGCACCGGCAGGCCTCGTGGGTTCCCGGGCTTTTCTCTGCCTGCCACGGAAAGGCAGTATCTTCTCGGAGGGCCGTTAGCCGTTCCCACTTCTCTGGGGACTTGTCTTTCCCCTCCTCTGCGCCCAGGATACGCCTCCTTCCACCTGCTGTCCTTTCTGCTACCAATGCTCTCCATTTTCCCTCCACTAAAATGCATAGAAGAAACGTGTCCGGAAGAGCCCGGGAGGGTGGATTTAAAAAAATTCTTAATGTCTCTCTGTTTTATTCCTTTTATTTTAAACTAAAACAGTCAATGTACTTTTTTTAAAAAAAGAAAAAGTTATTTTTATTTGCAAAACAGGAATAAAGTTGGGAGAAAAAAACCCAACCACCTGTCTCTCTTGCTAAGTCATTACATAAATATAGACTACAGGCAGCTACGTTTTTAGAACTTGGAAAAGGACAGGGCAGCTGATGGCTCCTCTTGTGAGGGGCCCCTAGATACATGAGGCCCTTACATGAGGTGAGTCAGTAAATGTGTAGTGCCATAGAGTCTTGTTTGTTTTTAAAAACTAGAACAACAGAAATGCCTTCACAAATTTCTGGTTCAAAAGGCAATAACCATGTCTTTATTTGCAAGTCGCATGGTCATGTATTTATAGAATTTTAAGGGAGCTAACAATAAACCTACTACAGGACTAAAAATTTAATTTAGTACAGTTGCAGTTGTAGATAGATACACAAAAACTAAATTCTGTTCCTGTAGGCTAGCAATGAAAAATTGGAAATCGAAATTGTGTGCGTGCGTGTGTGTGTGTGTGTGTGTGTGTACGAAATGTATGATAGCTTCCATGAAATATTTAGGAATAAATGTAAGGAAACATAGAAAACTTACACACTGAAACTACAAAACTGCTGAAAGCACTGAAGATCAAAATAAATGTGAAAATAAACCATTATTCTAGATCAAGAAATTCAGTACTGTCAAGATATTAATTCTCTCCAAATTGATCTATAAACTCAGTGCAGTCAAAATCAAAAGCACAGCAGATGTCTGTATAAATTGACGAACTTACCTCCAAACTTTTATGGAAATGCAAAGAACCTATAATAGACAAAGTAATTTTGAAAAGAAAACCACAAATCTGGAGAATTGCGTTATCTAATTTCCAGACTTACAATGTAGTGTACAAGGTAGTGTAGCTGTGGAGTGTATATAGACATTGGATTTATCAAAATTAAAAACTTCTGCTCTTTGAAAGATATGGTTAAGAAAAGAAAGCAAGAAGCTGGGAGAAAATACTTATAAAATGTGTAACAAAGTGTTTGTATCCAAACAATATATAAAGAGTTCTTAAATTTCAAAATAAGAAGGCAAACTGCAATTTAAAAATGATCAAAGATTTGAATAAGAGTTTCACAAAAGTACATATACAAATTATCAATGAGCCCATGGAATGATGCTCAATCTCATTAATTGTCAGAAAAATGTAAAAAAAAAAACTCAGTATGAATATCACTGCACACTCATCCCAATAGCTAAAATTAAAAAGTCTGACAATCCAAAGTATTTCTGAGGACATGGAACAACTGGTACTCTCATTCATTGCTGGTCAGAAGTTCAACCACCTTGAAAGACTTCTTGACATTTTCTTGAAAAGTTAAATATTCCATAAATTCCACTCTTAAGAATTATCCCTAACAGAATTTAAAACGTATTTCCTCAAAAATATTTGCATGGGAATGTTCACAGCAGTTTCATTAATGATAGCTCCAAAGTGGATACAATTCAAATGTCCATCAAGAAATCAATAGACAAACAGATTGTGATGTGTTTATGCATTAGAATACTACTAAGCAGTAAGAAGGAACAAACTACTGGCACAAGCAGTAACAGAGATGCACTTCAAAAAATACTATACTCAGGAAAAGGTATCAGACACAAGAGTTCGTTCTGCATGATTCCACTTATATAAAGTTCTAGAAAAGGCAAAACTAAATTATATTGATATAAATTTAAAAGGATCATTGTTTGCCTGACTTGAAGGTTATGATTTTTCTGACTGTAGAAGGGCATAACAGAACTTCCTCAGCTGAGGGAAATGTTCTCTCTCGATGGAGTAGTGACTTCACTGGCAAATACATTTGTTGAAATCATTGAATTGTATAGTTAAAATGTGTATATCATATTGTATCTAAATTATACCCCAATAAAGGTGATTAAAAAATCAAATATCTAGGAATACATCTAATTAAATACTTGTAAGACCTCTACATTGAAAATTATAAAATGATTTTTAGAAACATTAAGGGTCTAAATAAGTGTAGAAATATGTATTGGAAGACTCAATACTTTAAAGTCAATTATTCACAAATCGATCTATAAGTTCAAAGCAATCCATATAAAAATCTCAGCAGGTTATTTTTTTGTTGACCAGCAGATTCCAATTATGTATACAAAAATGCAAAGAAAGAGTCAAATATAGCCAAGACAACCTTCAAGAAGAGCGCTTTAACACTTCGTACTAGATACCAAACTTAATACAATGCTATAGTGAATAAATAATATGACATTGTGTCAAATATTAACACATATGCATATCTACACACACACATGGAACTGTGAAACATACATATCGTCACTTGATTGACAAAGATGACACTGCAATGAAGTGGAGAAAGGTGTTTTTTTTTTATCATAGCAGATCAGTTAAATATGCACGAAAATATCTGTTAACTCCACCTTAAGTAATACACAAAAATAAACTCCCAATGGGACTCTAAATGGAAAAGGTAAAAATGTCATTTTAATGCAAAATACACAGGAAATCATCTTCATGACTTGGGAGAAGGCAGTGTTCTTAAAGAGGATACAAAAAAGACTAATTACAAAGGATAAAAGAGATTATAAATTTCACTGTATTAACATCAGAACCTCCTGCTCACCAAAGACACTGTTAAAAGACTAAGGAACCAAGCCACAAACTAGGAGATTTTTGGAACACATATATGTGAGAAATGATTTGTATGTATAATGTATAAAGAACTCTTACACATGAATAAGAAAAAGACAGACATTCCAACAGAAAAATGGGCAAACACCTTAAATTAGTAGTTCAAAAAACAGAATATCCAAGTATCTAATAAGTTTGTGAAAATATGTTCAACTTCATTAGTTTGCAGAGAAATGCAAATTAAAACTAAAACGTGATACCACTAAACGCTACCCAGAATGTCTAAAATAATAAAGACGAAAAACACCAAGTGTTTCATGAGTACAACCAGAACTGGTACTACCACTTTAGAAAACTGTGGTAGTACCACAGAATATCTAAACTTGACAGAATGTATAAAGGTAAATACATGTACACCCTATGACCCAGCACTCTCACTCTAGATATACCCATAATAAAAATGTGTGCATTGGTTTATCAATCACCATTTACACATATGTTCATAATAGCACTTTTTCTTTCTTCCTTTCTTTCTTTTTTTTAGCTTGATGTATATCTTTCATTTTTTTTAACATTTTTTATTGATAGCACTTTTTAAGTTGCCAAAAATTAGCAAATACCTAAATGTTCTTCATCAGGAAAATGTATGAGTTAGTTTCATATTTACACAGTAGAATTTTATTCAGCAGTAATATGTACAAATTACAACTACATATAGTATGAATGGATCTCACAAAGATAGTATTGAGATAAAGAAGCCAGAGTGGAAAGAGTAATGTGTATGAGTTTATATGAATTTAAACATAGCCAGAACTATCTATGATGTTAGAATTCAGGTTAGTGGCAGCCTTGGGTGAAGTTTCTACAGTGTTGGTAATGTTCTGGGTTTTTTGTTTCATTTTGTTTTGAGTGTTTGTTAAACGGCTTTAGTTTGCAAAACTTAATTGAACTACATATTTATGATTTGGGCACTTTTATATATGTGTGTGTGTGTGTGTGCATATATATATATGCACATATATATTACTCTATTTAAAAAATTCCCAAAATGTAAAACAAACTTACATCATTCTCCATATAGTAAATTGTTAAACTTAAAAAAAATTCTCACACTATTGAGGGTATGTAATTTGGCACATTCTTTCTGGAGAGCTATTTGACAATAATTATTAAAAGAAAAATTCATAGTATTTGATGTAGTCAATTAATTTTTTATATTCTATTCTACAGAAAAAATTCATAAGTGTGTGGAAATATTTATGCATAAAAATGTTCACTGTAGTGAAACAGAACAAAACAATACAAAAAACAAAATATGGAAGTATATATTATTTGACTTAAACAAATTGTCTATCCACATAATTGGCTTCTGTTAAACAATAAAAATATACTGTGAAAGTGTATCTAATGATAAAGAAAACTTTTCATATTACATGTTATACAATATAAAAGTAAACTAGAAACAGTATACTCAATGGGATTCTAATATACATCTATATGCATATATATACATATAAACAAAGAATGTAATAAATAAAATATAATCAATCCTTATTTCTGAATATTCTTATATGATCAGTATTAAAACCAAAAACTACTAGAAACAAAAATAGCAAATAACAAACTAGGGAATATATGCACAAATATATCATGAATTCATTTTTTTTTTTTTTTATGGAGGTACTGGTGATTGAACCCAGCCAGGAACTGGGCATGCTAAGCATTCACTCTACCACTGAGCTATACTCGCCACCTCATGAATTCATTTTAACCTCATTTTCCCATGTCAGAAAAAAGTGATATGGAAAAAATCCTTCCTTTCCACATGGAAAATCTATTACTTCCTTCATAAGTTTATTTAAGATACAGGATAAGCCGCTGTAATATAGAGAACCCCCAAAATATAATGGTTCAAACAAGAGAGAAGTGTGTATTTCTGTCATATAAAATAGTCCAGAGATAGAAAGGGACTTTTGGGCAGATAAATTCGTCTGCTCTATGAGGTCAGGTGCCTTTTATTCTATTGCTCTGCCATCTGCTAGATGTTGCCTTTATACTTCATCTGAGTTCTAGAATACAGGAAGAAGGAAAGAGAAAGTAGTAGGCAAACGATTCTCTTTTAAAAAGTGATACAGAATTTGGATGCTCCACATCTGCTCATATTCCATTACGAAGAACTAACAAAAACCATACTGTATTTGGATACAAGGGAGGCTAGGGAATGTTAATTTCTAGCTGAGTGATCAAGAGTTCTTCTAAAACATTGGGAAAGGAAATTCTGTTACTTAGAGGAAGATGGGGAAAATTGTCACTGGGGACAATTAGCAGTCTTGGGTAAAAGGAGTGATGGCAATAAAGTTAACAATCATCAGCCAAACTTTAGTAAAGTTAATCATCTGGGATACTGCATCCACACTCAACTCCGTTTAGTGCAAAACAAAAGTTTTCTTCATGTCTAAGAAAAATTAACTGGGTGAATATCAGTGTGGTGTAGAGACCTTGATCATCCATATTTACTATAACTTTGTCATAGTTAAAATTTTGTGAACATCATGATTATTTGCTTAGGATGGATACCTAGGAATGAATTTGTGGGCTCAAGGGGCACCCATGTTTTAATTGCAAATGCCTGAATTCTACAGAAAGGTTGAGAAATTCAGATTCTATTACCTAGAAATAAATGAGAAAACCCTTGGGGGAATTTGGAGCACAGACTTTCTGACTTTGTGTCATAAAGAGCTTGCATTGAACCTGCTTTGAGATCATAGACACCATCAGGAGACTTAAGCACGTCTAAAGGAGAACTAAGTGTGCTTTTACTCACAAAACAGCATAAGACAGGCCAGAGTAATCAGCAGTAATTACACTGGGTCTGCGTCCAGTCAGATGGGTCTTCTCTGTTTCTCACGCTACTCGTAGGTCCTGCCGATGTTCTGAGGCTCAGGTCAAGATCTTTTTTCTCCTCGAGGCTTTCTCTATTTCAAGCCAACCTGGCCATTGCTGTCTCCTAGCTCCTATTGGCCTGATAGTTTACCCTTTCCTTTAGCTTTCTCCAAATGGCCTCATGTGAAGGGATATTTGGCCTACTCAGAGAGAGTATATCTTTCACCAGTGTAGTGTCCTCCTCTGAGACCCAGCCCTAATCATTCAAAGCACACAGGGCTAGATTTTTAAATTTTGTCATAGTATTAAAAAAAACTTTTAATTTATGGAATATTCCAAATATATTCAAAAGTTGTTTGGAAAAATATGATGCAACCTCATGTACCCACCACTAAGCTATGATAATTTTCAGTTCATGGTCAGTCTGTTTTCTATTCCCACCCTCTCTTTTCCTATTGTATTATTTTGAAGCAAATTCCAGACAACATATAATTTCATCTGTTGATACTTCAGTATGTGTCTCTAAAAGATAAGAACTTTTAAAACTTAATCACAATATTACTACACCTAAAGTAATAACTTTTTAATATTAAATATCTGTTCAATGTTCAAGTTTTCATTTGCCCAATAAATATCATTTTTTTAAATTTACATTTGTTTGAATGAAGATCCAATAACACACACATTACCCTTGATATGTCTCTTAGATATCTTTTAATTCAAAGATTGCTGATTCATTTTTTAAATATATATTTTAATTATGATAAAAATATACACATAACAAAAAATTTACCACTTTAATCATTTTAAATGTATAGTTCATGGCATTAAGTACATTGTTGTGCAACCATCACCACCATCCATCTTCAGAACTTTTTCACCTTCCCACACTGAAACTCTGTACCAATTAAACAATAACTTCCCATTCCTCCCTACCCTCCCACAGTCTCTGCCAACCACTATTCTGCTTTCTATGTCTAAAAATTTGCTTATTCTAGGTACCTCATGAAAATGGAAACATACAATATTTGTCCTTTTGTACCTGGCTTATTTCACTTAACATAACATCTTCAAGGTTCATTTATGTTGTAGTATGCCAGAATTTCATTCCTTTCATTCTGTCTTTAATTTTGCCAGTTTGATTATAATGTGTGTTGATCTGGACCTCTTTCAGTTCACCTTGGGTGGGACTCTCTATGCTTCCTGGACCTGGATGTCTATTTCCGTCCTCAAGTTAAGAAAGTTTGCAGCCATTATTTTTTTCAAATAAGTTCTCTGTCTTTTTCCTTCTCTCTTCTCCTTCTGGGACCCCTTTAATGTGAATGTTAGTGCACTTGATATTGTCCCAGAGGCCTCTTAAACTGTCCTCATTGTTTAAAAATTCTTTTTTCTATTCAGCATGGGTGATTTCTGCCACTCCATCTTCCAGTTTCCTGATCCATTCCTGTGTATCATCTAGCCTTCTGTTGATTCTTTCTACTGCATTTTTTATTTCGGTTATTGTATTCTTCAGTTCTGTTTGGTTCTTTATATTTTCCAGTTCTTTGTTGAAGTTCTCACTGTGCACATCCATTATTCTTCCGAGTTCAGTGAGTAGCTTTATGACCATCTCCTTGAGCTCTTTATCAAGTAGATTGCTTATCTCCACTTTGCTTAGTTCTTTTTCTGGGGTTTTGCCTTATTCTTCCTTTTGGAATATATTCCTCTATCTCCTCATTTTGCCTGATTCTCTGTGTTCATTTCTATCTGTTAAGCAGGTTGGTTACATTTCCTCATTTTGATGAAGTAGCCTTATGTAGGAGATGTCCTATTGGGCCCAGTACCATACTCCCTTCTGGTCAACAGAACTGTATGCTCCAGAGGTGCCTGCTATGTGGGTGACGTGGGCTCTTCTATTGTGATGGGGCAGACCACTCTGGGTACATTGGTAGATGGGGTTGGCTCCCAGCTCAGTTGGCTGCTAGGCCCTGCCTCGTGTTGTGACTGCAAACCTGCTCATGGGCAGGGCTGGGTCTTGAGGTGGCTGGCTGTGGAGCTGGGGGGCCCAAGGCTGGTGCCAGTCTGCTGGTGGGTGGGTAGACCTCTGTTGCTAATAGGCTAGATGGAGGATTCCAATAAATGATGCTTGCTAGCACCAGCGTCCTTGTGGTAGAAGAAGCTCCCCAAAATGGCTGCTGCCAGAATCGATGGCCCCAGAGTGGGTCCCAGTTGCCTCCTGCCTCTCTGGGAGGCTCTCCAAGATCGGCAAGTAGGTCTGACTCTGTATCCTTTCAAATGACTGCTTCTGCACTAGGACTTGGAGCATGTCACATTTTGTGTGCTCACTTTAAGAGCAGGGTTTCTGTTTCCTACAGCCCTCCAACTTCCCCATACACAAGCCCTACTGCCTTTCAAAGCAGACTTTCTGGGGTCTTGCCTTCCTGGTACAGGACCTCCAGACTGGGGACCTGATGTGAGGCTTAGACCTCTCACTTCTTGGGGACAACCTCTGCAATTGTGATTATCTTCCCATTCGTGGGTCACTTACCCAAGACTGTGGGTCCTTATTATGTCTCAGTTCTGCCTACCTATCTCATTGTGGTTCCTTCTTTAAATCTTTAGTTGTAAAAAATCTTTTCTGCTAGTCTTTAGGTTGTTATCGTAGATGGCTGCTCTGTGAACAGTTGTAATTTTAGTGGGAGGAGGTAAGATCAGGTCTTCCTACTCTGCTGTCTTGGCCACACCTCTAACCCAGTTTTGATTGTAGAACTCAGTGTCTTTTAGTACAATTACAGTGTTGTACAGTTATCAACTATAGCTATTTAGCTTCAGAATATTTTCATCAACCCAAAAGGGAACCCCAAGCCCCTTAAGCACTCACTCCCAATTCTCCCCTCTTTTAGCCCTTGGAAACCATTAATTTGCTTTATGTCTCTATGGATTTGCCTATATGTATATTTAATATAAATGTAATCATACTACATGCGTATGATTTTGTATGTGGCTTGTAACTCACTTGTCACTCTTTGCCTTGCTTCATGAAGTTTCACTTTATGTATGTGAAGCTTAATATACAACAACAGGCTCAAGGGAAACTTTTTAAAGATTTTGGGAGAATGTTTTTCTACACTGATCCCTCATCTCTAGTATTCTTCCTCACAAACTTCAGCCACCTCTACCACCCAGAACTCCAGTCTCTGTCTTGTCAACTCAGGAAGGCAAACTTGCCCTTCCTCTCTATGCCACCATTCATAGGATGACTTTAGTCAAAATCCAAAGCATATGTATGTACATGTATGACTGAAACATTATGCTGTACACCAGAAATTGACACAACATTGTAAACTGACTATACTTCAATTAAAAAAAATCCAAAGCAGTCATAGGGCTCGCCTTGATTGCTTCTCTTCTCTCAGGGATCACATCCTTGTGTCACCAATTGTCCAGAGTCTGAAAACATTTGTAGTTGTTTAATATATTTGTCCAGTTATCTAGTTCTTCAAGGTAGGAGGATATCCCTGATCTCAATTTGCCCATCATTTCTATAATTTGGTTTATTTAAAGTATATTTTGTACAATTCTAGGCCAATTTACTTATAGAGTCCCCTCACTTTGTGTGAAGTCATATTGGAAAAGGAACCAGCAACTCAGCCTGGTGTGCACCTAACACAGGAAACTTCACTCATCCTTGCCATAGCCAAGGTGGGAATATACTGTGTTTCTATCTACGCCTTGCTGTGTCTTATGGATCAACAGGATAAGCGGCAATCTAACTAGGAACTAAACACCATACTCCCTTCTTGCAGACCTCTCTCTGTATGTAATTCTCTTATAGCCTCCACCTCCACTTGGTTGAAAAGAGGAAGGAATTACGCTCTTCCTTTTATCCATGAGAAAGAGATTGAATTGACTTTCACCATGTGCCAACCCTGGAGTCTGAATATCTTGGTTAAAATTATATCTCCACTATTTACTGTGTGATTTGGGGCAAGCTACTTAATCCCTGTACTCCATAGTTCCTTAATATTAGTATTGTGAGTAGTAATGAGTAATAATTCAGTTAGTATATGAAAAGTGCTTAGAAGAGTGTCTGGTACATGAGAAGAATTATATAAGTGTTAGGTACTGTTGTTGTTGTAATTGTTGTCATGATAAACAATGCTGAAGTCCCCACAGAGTCAATGGTTCCTATAATTCTTTACTTCTTACCATTACCCATCTCCTTACACTGATTTGGGGGAAGGGAAACTGGGATGATTGCTGTAGCTATGCTGGTTTACATGGCTTTTGGTCAGCTCTTATGAAGGTCCCAATTATTGGAGGTTTTTATTTTGCATGATCCGTAATGCCTCTTTGTCCTCACCTATGAGTCCCTGCAGCCAATACCAGGGAGACAAATTATATCTAACTCAATATCTTACTTTGCTTACATTTGCATGTGTTTTATTGCCAGCTTTTACTTATAAGTGGAGATTCCTTATTTTGTGAAATGTTTAGGTAAACTAAAGATGTCTGTATGTAACAGAATTGTTGTAGGATGAAGTACAATAAGGCAGGGCAGTGACATGATCATATCTGTTGTTTAGAATCATCATTCTATTGGAAGGTGGCAAGATGTAAGGCAAAGGGACCAGGAAATGTCATAGTTGTCCTGGAGTTTATGGCCGCTTGCATTACGGGAGTGGCAGTGAAGCCAGAGTGGGAATTGGAAGGATTCCTGAGATCCTTTGGAGGTAATCACTGAGACCCCACCTGCTGGAGCACTTGGTATTTGTCAGTTAGGAAGAAAATGAAGAAAAAGACCACCAATCTTGTAAAAGGTGGAGATACTGGCAACAGGGAAGGCCAGAAAAGGCCAGGCTTATTCGAAGGATGAACTAGGGTATCTACCAATATTTTTGTAATCTTGTCAGTTAATAAACAATGACTACTTTCATATTGAAAAAAATAAAGACATCCAGCAACATAAGTCTAAATCTCTGCATGCAAAGCTGTTCATAGAGAATTCAGGAACTCTCCACCCCACCAACAAACCTTTTGCCTGTATCACAACTAACCATTCCTTAATAACTGTGATAACAATGTCTCACTTTTTAAATTATTTTGGGGGGGCAATTAAGTTTATTTATTATTATTATTTTAATGGAGGTATTGGGGGTTGAACCCAGGACCTCATGATGCACACAGTCTATCACTGAGCCATCCCCACCGCCCCTAGTCCCACTCTTTTTAAGATCTCTTCTCTTTCTCCTCTTAAGTCTTTTCTGGAACCATTTACATCAAACTGGTTAGTGGCAACTTTGTCTTTATAATAAGATACTGTCTTCCCAAAAACAAGTTTTAAGAACACATCCCTCTTTCTATTGCATATATTTCAAGCTAACCAATCGACAACAAATGCACTTAGATTAGGACCAAAAGCCTCAGCAACAAAAATGTGTGATAAGTGACTAAATGGGGCCCGTTTCTGGTAGTGCTTCTAATTCCCCAGTGTGGCTGAATAAAGTCTAAGGAAACATAAATAGGATGATGATATCTGGGAGAAATGAAAAACTATTTGATTCTGAATAAGAGTGTTGATGAAAAGTGGGATCAAAACAGAGTATTGAAGGAAATGAAAGAGCGTGATACTGAGATCGAACTAGGTACACTGTATGATTCACTTTTGAGATCTAAAAATCTAAGAGCAAGGTGCTGTAGGATTATGGACTCACTGGCTCACCTAATGAAAGACCCTCACATCCCAGGAGCACCTCAAAAGAGTAGCCCCAGTTGCCCTGTACATTTTAAACTTCCAAAAGTGTGTCTGCCTGGAGGGTCTATATTTATTTTATGACTCAGCAACAGAAACAGGTGGCTGGGTCTTTTTCTCCTCCTATCTTGAATCTTTTTTCCAAATGTACATATCATTATCCTATTTCTGATTATTAAAAGAATATAATATGTTTATGGAAAAAATGGGAAAGAAGAGAAAATTATCAGAAGAAAAATAAAAAACACAATCTCAATCATTACTCCCTTTTTAAATTTAACTCCCCCCCCCCGCCAATTTGGTTGTAAGAACTGAAGTGCAAGGAAAATGATAGCTAGTAGTGACTGGGGAGAAAGTGGGTGGAGGGAAGACTGCAGATTTCTGCTCTTTTTGTTTTGTTTTTAGTTTTAGTATTTTTTTAATTGAAGTGCAGTCAATTACAATGTGTCAATCTCTGGTGTACAGCACTATGTCCCAGTCATGCATATACAGACATATATTCATTTTCATATTTTACCTTTCTGTTCTTGCAGCTTAGAAGAGGATGAATAAGCCTCTCTCTCAACACAACCACTAAAAAGTAACAATTGTTAATATGACTATGGGAAGACACAACCCTTCTCTGGTAATCAGAGAGAGGCAAATTCCAACCACAGGGAGAAGGGGCCACTTTTGACCTCTGGAATTAGCAATGATGGAAATGAGTGACAGGGCCTGGTACGGGGCGAGGGGTGGGGGGTGGGAGGTTGGAAAGCCATTCCACTCCTGCAGCACAGCTGGTGGGAGGGGAAAGTGGGGACCAGAGTTGGAGGATGACATAATCCTCACGTGATCAGGAGCTGCCGTGAAGTCCTTATATTCCCGGGCTTCTTTCCCCTCTGGGTACCAGCTCCTTACTGCCCTGCAGGCGTTCGTGCTTGTGACCAAGAGGAAGACGTAAATTCTTTAAAATCCCAGCAGGTTGGTGTGAGGGAACCGCTGGGACCCCTGGGGTGGTAGTGGCTGAAGCTAATGACTGGAATAGGTCCAGGCTTGCTTTCCCCAAACCCCTGCAAACTCTCGGAGATAATTGTATTTTTTGAAGGAGGGTGGGGCTGGAGTACGTGGAAGTCTTGTGAGAGACACCCAGAGATTTAGTGATAGTTTAGAAATAATCAGGTTCTTTCAGACTGGCAAGATTTCCCTTTATCCTTCTCCTCTTTTTCTCAATTCTGTTGGAGGAAATGAAGTGTGGGCTGGTGTGTGGAGAACGGCTGGAATCCTGAGGTGGAGACAGAGAAATTTAGAGATAATTTTTAGTTCTTCTCATTCAGTGTTAGCCTGCGAGGGATGCGGTGGTCGGGGCGGGGTAGGGGGGAGGGGACTGTGGCCCTGGCAAAGACTAGGCCTGAGGGTGGGGGGGTGGGGTGGGAGCAGACACCTAGTAGGAAGGGATAGGAACAGGAGGTGAACCGGGAGGTTGGAAATCTGGGGCGACAATGGTGATGAGGATCCTGGATTCAAGATTATAACGTGTGTCTTGTCTTCGGGGCTGGTGGATCCACAGAGATCTCCCTCCTCCCCTTCCTTTCTGTCTGCAGGTCCGAGGGTCTGTGTTCACAGACATCTCCAGGCAAGAAGAGGAGGAAACTCTTCCGAAACGTCTCAGGTCAGTGTGAGGCAGGCACTTAGACCCGGGTTTCTGAGTGTGGGAGTTGGGAAGGGCCCTAGATGAGTAAAATTTGCGGCCTCACTGCTCAACTCCTTGTCTGCGCCCCTTCTCCCGCCCATCGGAGAGGCCATTAGCCTCGTCTGCTGGAGAAACGGTGGGTGGCAAAGGGAGGGGAGAGGAGGTGGAGAAGCGGTGGGAGGGGGGGAAGGGGGGAAGGGGAGGCATCTCCAACTTCTGAGGGCTGGACCAGTGTGGCAGGGGTGGGAGACCAGGCGAGTATGGAGCTTCCAAGAGAAACTGACAATCTTGAATCAAAAGAAACGAAGCAATCTTACTCTACATTTTCTCCCTGAACTTAAGCAGGAAACAGCAATATCATGCAAAAATCCTGCAAAGAAAATGAAGGAAAGCCCAAGCGCCGCGTGCCAAAGAGGGAGGAAGAACACCCCTATGGAGAATTTGAACGCCAACAAACAGAAGGGAATTTTAGGCAAAGGCTGCTTCAGTCTCTCGAGGAATTTAAAGAGGACATAGACTATAGGCATTTTAGGGATGAAGAAATGACAAGAGAGGGAGATGAGATGGAAAGGTGTTTGGAAGAGATAAGGAGTCTGAGAAAGAAATTTAGGGCTTTGCATTCTAACCATAGGAATTCTCGGGACCGTCCTTATCCCATTTAATGCCTTTTCCCCCCTAATTCAACTATTTTGTTATTAATATTGCCAGCATTGGTTCTTTCTGTCTGCGTTTTCTTACTAAATATTTGCTATGATTTTGCTACAATCCTTCAGTGTTCCTTTGATTTACATATGACTCTTGTTACCAACATTTCATCTTTTGACCCAGTCTCACTCTTTAATAGTGTTGTTTCATTTCGTTTGAATGGGAAGATGCTCATTGTATATTGTAAAGTAAAAACAATACGTTGCAAATGCTATATATAGATAGATAGACCTGTCTATCTATCTATGTACCTTATATGTACATTTATATATGTCATAATGCAAAAAAGTCTGAATTATTGTACACCAAAAGGTTAACAGTGAATCTCTGTGTGATCTGTATTTTATTTCTTTTTTTGTCTACCTGCATCTTCTCAATTTCCAAAAAAAGAATTTTATATATATATGTGTGTGTATTACTTGTGTCACCAAAAAACTAAAATAAACAGACCTAATAAAAGAACTTGTCAATCACCTTTGCAGGGCAGTGAAACACTTAATAAACTCTTAATAACAGAACTATAAAAAAGAAACGTAAACTTCAAATTACCTCTGGATAGCTTAGCCAGAGGAATAAAATTGGCAATTATTACAGATACACTTGCTTAAGACTTGACCTTTTCATGGGGAAGACATTTGCCCTCAGGGCTGCTGTGGGGAAGCAGTGTGGTGACTGAGCTGTGCCGGGTGGGCTGTCGTTCCCACCTAGGCATACAGAACCCCGACCCACTGCAGAACATCAGCTACTTGGGGGAGGGCCCTGGCATGACTCGACCAGTGCTCAGGAACAAGGCCAATAGGCAGGGAGGTGGGGGCTTCCAAGCCAGGCCTCTGCTGTTGAGCCCCACCCAGGGCTCCCCTGGGTCCTGCCAAGCCTGCTGGGCATTGCTGCCTCTTCTGCTGGGTCCTTTGCTCTCTGTCATTTCCCACTGCTGCTGGTGCACTGGAGTCCTCGAGTGCCAGTCCCCACTGAGTTTCCTGGAGTCCCCAGTGGGATGAACCCTTAATCTGTCTTCTAAAGCCTCTCTCTCTGTTTTATAGTGGCACTTAACACAGGTGGGAACTGTCTTAGAATTGCTTGGGCCACAGCGTGCTGCAGAGTTATTGGTAAAACAGCCCCTTCCGTTTTCAGTCACAGGACACCACCACAGGAATCAGACATGATGAGTCCGTTTTGGAAGATGGACCAGGGTACAAGTTTGAGAGAAGAATGTCGTGCTATAGTCAGAGTTGCTGCTCTAAGTCTAAGAACTGAGGTTTTGTGTTCTTTCTCTTGTGAGATAATCTCTCCCTGAAGGTTCCTGGTAGGCCTGCCTACTGGTTCAGAAGACTCAAGGGACATGCGTACATTGCACAAAATGATTCAGGAAATAGATTTAGGAGAATAATCCCCTTCTCTCTATCCCTTCCAATCCTGAGACATATGTACGAATTCTTTGTGAAACTAACATATATATAATATATATATAACACGTATTACATATAAGTATATATGCATTTATAAATATATATATATACCTTTTAGTGAATATATGCACATATATGTATTACATATATTTAGTATATATACACACACTTATATATTTAAATATGTATATACATACATATATAAATATCTATATATATACACTTAAGCATTATTTCCTAACTGACTTTTTGCATGTTGCATTTCAAAGTAAAGACTATTATATTTCACTATATTTTATTATTTCATATTTCTTTGATTACTGCTATCCTTAATAATTGTTTACTTAATTGGAATTCTGGTGTTCTTGGCCCAGTTTTATTTCTGATAGCATAAAATTGGAAATAATCTATTTCTCTAGAAACTACAACTTACATTTTCAAAAGGAACCCAGCAGAAAAGGGATTATTCCTCAAACTCAGTCTAAAAAGACTACAATAACATTGCATAATTGTTGTCTCCCAAAAAACCTCAAGTCCCTACAATATAATCATTTGGAGTGCTTATTAAAAATGCAGATTTCTGACAAATATCTCTCCTTACACACACATACTCTTACAAACAGAGTGAGAATCTTTATGCATATGGCTCTGGAATCTCCATTTTGGAGTTCCCATGAAATTATGCTCTCCGTTGTTGCTTCAAAAACCCTCACTATAAACCCTGTTTCAGCTGAGCAGTGCAGAAGGAGTCTCCCTATAATCAAAGAACCTAATGGCTTACAATTCGTAATTAAGCGCTCCTGAAAGTTGAAATGGTGCTTATCATAGTCGGAAAATTCAGGGTAGCCACCAAGTAAATCTATGTGAAGAATAAGCATTGTTCAGCCTTAGCAGAAGACAAAAAGACAAACAAAAATACATAAACTAAAAGCAAGTTATTACCTATCAAATAGGAAAATCCTTACTTACAATACTTAGTTTTATTGAGAATGTAGGCACTCTCATACTCAATGAGAGGGTAAATTGCAATATTCATTTTTTTTGCTTCTATTCACAATAAGTGCCAAAAGCTTTATATTTTGCATACTCCATGATGCCCAAGTTCTACTGCTTGTCCTAAGGAAATAATCATAATGGTGAGCAAATATTTAGCTATAAGCATTTTTATTTAAAGGTTTCACCTATTTTCAAGGATCTTTTTTAACTTAAGAATCAAATATATGGACTTTCCTATCAGAAGAAAATGAATGTAGGTTCCTACTCACCACATACACAAAAATACATTCCAAGTAGATTAAAGATGAAAATGTGAAAAAACAAAAATAAAATACTGCAATGAAAATTGAGTAAGAAAAACATCGCATAATCTTGTGATGTGATTATCTTTTTAAGCATGAAAGAAAATCCAGATGTTGTAAAGGGAAAATATAAAATATCTAAAGACAAGAAATAGACAGCATGGGAGGAAAATATTTGCAATACCATGACATATAATGGGGAAATATCTCTAATACCTCAATAGCTTTTACAAATGGAAGAGAAAAAATAAACAAACCAGTAAAAATATGGACATACATTACCCAGAATTCCACTCCTTTGTATTACTATAGAGATATATGTACATGCATGCACAGGAATACAGAGATGGATGTTTATTGTGATATTGTAAGAGCCAAAACATTGGAAATAGCCTAAGTCATCAAAAGGGAAAGGTCAAATAAACTGTGGTTTATCCATATCAAAAAAACTACACAGCAGTTAAAAAGAATGAGATTCTTCTATTGAAGCTTCTCCAGAAATACTGTTAAGTAAATACATTATATATCATTACGTCGCTATTGTCACAAATAATGAATTACCTAGTTCATCTTTACATACTGCTATAACCACACTTTCAATTTCAATCTCCTTCCCACAGTTAAACACTTATCAGCTTTATGGATATTCATCTAGAAATTTATATAATTGTGTTTTGCATTTGAACTAAATATTATAATGTTACATTATGACTTTCAGGAGCTCTTAATCATGAATTATAAACCAGTAAGCTCTTTGATTATAAGACTACTTCTGCACAGCTCACCTGAAACAGGGTCTATGGTGAGTGCACATATTAACATAATGTTAAAATTATTGTTCTATGCTTTTGTCTAAGTCATCTAGAAAAAAAGAGGAGTTATAAACCAAATATGCAAAATTACTTGCTTTTATATTTAGCTATGCAGCTCCTGTTATCATTGTTGTTTATTTCTTCATGTGACTTTAAGTTACTTACTTATTTTGTGTCTTTTTATTTCAGTGTGAAGGTCTTATAGGACTTTCCAAAGGTCAGTAAATGCAAATACAAATGAATGAACTTTCTATACTATGAATACAACTTATGTTATTCAAACCATTCCCCTGTTAATTAACGTTCAAACTGTTTCTATGTTTTACTCACTACAAGAATTGCTGCCTGCAATTAACATGCTCATACGCATACTCAAATTACTGGTGCTTTTAATTCTGCAAAATAGATTCTGGAAAATAAGACTGCTTGGTCAAAATGTATGTGTTCTTCATTATTATGTATAAAATAGATAAACAACAAGGACCTACTGAATAGCACAGGGAACTATATTCAGTTTCTAGTAATAACATGTAATGGAAAGGAATCTTAAAAGAAAAAAACATGTATAACTGAGTCACCTTGTTGTACACCTGAAACTAACATTGTAAATTAACTACACTTCAATGAAAATTTTTTTAATGTACTTGTTCTTTTACATTTCCCAGCATCCCTTGCACATATGTTGGGACCATCAAATGTAATATAAGGCACTTCTAAGGCTTATAAACAATGTTTGGTGATCTCTCCACTCTCCTTTCAGTAACCTTGGAAACCATACGTGCCATCTGGGCCACATAACTGTGAGATGAATGCAGGCCAAACACCCAAATAATCAGTGGAGTAGAACCATGCAGGAGAGCCAACAACTCTCACTGAACTGACATGAAGGAGTAATAAACCATTTTAGAGTCACTGAGACGACCTAGTTCATCTTAATATGCATCTTTAACCACAACTTAACACAATTTCAATCCCTTCACCACAATTAGACACTTATCAATTTGATGGATATCCACCTAGAAATTTATATATTTCTGTTATGCATTTTAACTAAAAGTTATAAGATTACATTTACTGTTCTACTGTTTTTACTTAACAATATTCTTGGAGTTGCTTCAATATACAAATCTCATTCTTTTTAACTACTGTGTAATTTTCTTAGATAGATCACAGTTTATTTGACCTTTTCCTTTTGATGACAGGCTATTTCCAATGTTTTGACTCTTATAAACAATTGTGCAATAAACATTCATCTATGTATTCCTGTGCGCATGTGTATATATGTCTCTATGTTAATATAAAGCAGTAGAAGTGCTGGGTCATATGGTATGTATATAATTTTACTGGTTTCTTTATTTACCATAATGTATAACAGAAACCTATCTATCACCTCTAAAATACTGATGAATATTGATGCAAAAGTCCTCCACAAAATGCTAGCAAACTAAGCCAGCAGCATATTGAAGGGATTTTGCATCATGATGAGTTGGGATTTATTCACAAAATGAAAGGGTGATTCAACATATGAAAATCAATTAATATAATATACATTCCATTAATATAAGAAAGGAAAAACACATTATCATCTCAATTGCATTTGATGAACTCCAACATCCTTTCATAACACAAACACTCAATAAACCAGTAATATAAGAGGATTGTCTTACATTATAAAGGGCACTTATGAGAAATTCAATGCTAAATTATACTCAACAGTGAAAGACTGAACTCTTTTCATGTAAGATCAGGAATAAGAAAAGGATGTCTGCTTTCACCAGTATTGTACTAGAAGTTCCAGCCAGGGAAATTAAACAAGAATAAGAAATTAATTGAATCCAAATTGGGAAAGAAGTATCTTTATTTGCAGATGGCATGACACTATGTATAGAAAATTCCAAAGAATATACGAGAAGGCTACTAGAGCTAATAAATGTACTTGGCAAATTGCAAGATACAAGATCAGCCATCCAAATTCTGTTGTATTTTTATACAGTAGCAATGAACAATCCAAAAATGAAATTAAGAAAACAGTTCTACATACAAAAACATGAAAAAACCCCAGAATACTTAGGAATAAATTTAACCAAGGAAGCTCAAGACTTATACACTGAAAATTACAAAACTAAGGAAATTGATTAAATAAGATCTAAATAAATGGAAAGATACTCCATGTTCATGAATTAGAGAAAAATATTAAGGTGGCAATAATTCCCAAAGTTATCTATAGATTCAATACAATTCCTATCAAAACAAGAGCAGTCTATTTTTTCAGAAATGGAAAAGCTAATAGTAAATTCATAAAGAAATTCAAGAAATCCCAAATACATTTTAAGAAAAGAAAACTTTAGGAAAAAATAAAGTAAAAAAATTCACTCTTTCTTATTTCCAAACCCTACAAATTTATAGTAATCAAAATAATATAATAGTGGCACAAGGCTAGATATATAGATAAAAGGAATAGAATTGAGAATGTAGAAATATATGCTCAACTGATTTTTGACAAGGATGACAAGTCCATTCAATGGGAGGAAAAATAGATTCTTCAACAAATGGTGATGAGACAACTGGGTATTCACATGCACAAGAAAGACGTTAGACCCCTACCTCACATTATATTAAAAAAAAAAACTCAAAATGGATTAAAGACCTAAATACAGCAGTTGAAACCATAAAAATTTGGCGACAAAACATAGAAGCAAATCTTCATGATCTTATATTTGGCAATGGATTCATAAAAATGATACCAAAAGCATGAGCAAAATAAAATAGATAAATTGGACTTCATCAAAATTAAAAACATTTGTGCATCAAACGACACTATAAAGAATGTGAAAAGGAAACCTTCAGAATGGAAGAAATATTTATAAATCTTATATCTGATAAGGGTCTAATATCTAGACTACATAAAGAACTCCTACAAGTCAATAACAAAAAGACAGACACTCTGATTTTAAAATTAACAAAGGACTTTAATTAACTTTTCTCCAAAAAAGATATACAATTGGTAAATATGTCAACACTATTAGTCATTAGGGAAATGCAAATCAATACCACAATGAGATACCCCTTACACTCATTAGGATGGCTCTAAACCATAAAACTGAAAATAACAAGCATTGTCAAGGACATGAAGAAATTGTAACCCTTATAGATTGCTGGTGAGAATATAAAATGGCACAGCCCCTGCAGAAAAAAGTTTGGCAGTTCTTCAAAAAGTGAAAGATAGAATTACTGTATGATCCGATAATTCCACTCTTAGGAATGTAACCCCGAAGTATTTAAAATAGGTATTTAAACAAACAGTTGTACACAAATGTTCATGGCAACACTATTCACAAAAGCTAAGTTGGAAACAATCCAAATGTCTATCAATTGATGAACTAATAAATGAAATGTAGTATATCTACAAAATAAACTATTATTCAGCCCTAAAAAGGACTAAAGTATTGATACATTTTACAATATGGATGAGCCTTGAAAACATTGTGCCAAGTAAAAGAATCAAAACACAAATGGTCACATATTGTATGATGATTCCATTTATATGAAATGTCAAAATATGTAAATACATAAAGACAGAAAACAAATTCCTCTGAATTTTGCTGTGAACCTAAAACTGTTCTTTAAAAAAAAGTTTTTAGCTTTTAAAAAAAGCATACACAAATGGAATTATACTCCCCCAAAAAGTTAGTCTCCAGGACTTCTGGATTGATTAATTGCATAGAATGAGAGAGAAGGTGTCAAGTTTGATAGTATGTTGGCTCCAATCACTGAGATAGGGTTCACTAGAAGAGGAGGAACAGGGTAAAGCAAAGTTATAAGATGGGGAAAGGTATAGCTCAAGTGGTAGAGCGTATGCTTAGTGTGCACAAAAGTCCTGGGTTCAATCCCAGTATCTCCTCGAAAAATAAATAAAGTAAATAAATTAAACCATCCTCCTCCAAAAAAGAAGTTATCAAGGCAAAGGGAAGATGGCAAGATCATATTTGGATAGATTGGGTTTGAGATGTCTATGGTATATCCAGGTGGGACTATTTGACATATTGTAGACAGAAAAGTGAAAGTATCTTATAACGGGATCTTAGGAAAATAACATTTGGGAAGCAATAGAACTCAATGTCTAGGACCACATGCTATGTAGTCAGACAACCTGGATATAAATCCCAGATCTGACTCTTCATTTAGCTGTGTGAGCATAAGTATGTTATATAACTTCTGTGGACCCCATATCTACATAAAACTTTGGCTAGAATGACCTCCCTACAAAAGTACATATAACCCTGCTTGTAACATATGTGCGGACACACACACACACTCAGAGGCAACTTGGATGCAATTTTAGGTAGTCTACAGACTTCTCCAGTGAGAATATGCAGTCTAGGTTAATCAATCTGGTCAGAAGGTGAGAGTTCCTTGGAAACTGATCTGTCTGGTTCAGAAGCCACTGGGGAGAATGGTCTGGTAGGAAGCAACACTGCAATAAGCCAAAGCTCCTCTTAGGGCTCTAGAAATGGTAATTTGAGGGTGAAAGGTGCAGCAGATTGCACCTCATAATCCAGGTGGGATACAGTAGATGAAGTCTAGGGCAGCTTCTACCTGGGCTCTGTGAATTAAGGCAGAGAACAGGCAGACTGGCAGGGGATAGAAGCCGTAGTACAGAGCTTTCCTGATAATCAGAGAATGGTAAACTCTGGGGGGGTCACTTGTGGCTCCTTGAATTGGAAGATGGTTGAAAGGCCCAATGATCTAAGGGAAAGTGTGAGTGAGGAGGACAGTATACTCATATTCCACATCAGAAGCATCTATTTTAAACACCCAAAGCTTTTATTATGTACATAGCCAATCAGACACACTTTGTACTTGGTACAAATTATTGCATGAAAGGTAAAGTTGTATTTCTATTGAAACCAACAATTTTCTTTAGGAAATGCATTTTTTCCTACCTCGAGTGTTTTCTTTCATCAAATAAAATATCTTTATTAAATTTTCTGATTATCAGAATAAGAGAAGTTGATGGGGAAAAGGGAAAGAAAGAAAAAAATATTAAAAAGAAAAATCCCTCCTTAAATTCTATTCATTCCATCTTGACACCATGTTCTGTATTAATTTTACGCATGTTTAAAACACAGATAAAAGGAATATCAGTGAATGTTGAGAAAACAAGTAGACGTAGGAGATCGCTGCCTGGGGCGCGAAGGGAAAAAAGAGAAAATATGTCAGAGAAGATGTGCCAATGGCCAGTAGCCCTAAGAGAAATTATAGCCCTTCTCGGGTAAATAGAGACAGGGAAATGAATGTTATAAGGAGGAAGGAACACTTTTGACCTCTCAGATTGGCAAAGACAAACATGTGCGATGTGCGTGAAATAAGAGGGCAGGGATAGAGTGAGGGAAAATTGGTGACTGGCATCCACTGGTGACATAACCTTCCCATAACGAACAACTGAATTATGTTGACATAGTTCTAGTCCCATAAAGTCTCTGAGGTACTAGTTCACTTTTGTCCCAGAAACAAGAAAAAGAATGGAAGGAGCAATTAAGTGCTGTGAAACTCTGTGGGTATAGTATGTCAAAACGTTGATTATAATAGTACACGGAAAGGATACAAAGAAACAAATCAAAATATTCACCGTTACTTGAACATTGTATTCAGAGAATAAATCTAATTAATTTATGTTTACGAGTGCTAAGACTCATAGGTTTTTCATATTTTAACATTTCTGAAATTGGAATGTATTTTACAGTGGATGTTTACATGGAATTGTTTTTCCTGAAAAGAATATTGAAATTAAGTGATATATCTTACAATTAAAGACATTTTTGGTTCAAGGAAATATAAGATTTTTTAATGAATAAAATAGACATAAAAATGACTAATTTTTTTGTAAGTGTGTTTGGAGATAAGCTGGTGAAATAAAATTTTTGTTTTCAAAAATTCAAATTGTGGAAATATGGACAAAATCAGCTACTTGTGATGGGAGAGGAAAAATAGATTAGGAATAAAGATCAAAGTTTTCTTTGAGTATTTTTTTATTTTTAATAAAGCTAAAGCTCTTTTTGTAAATATTGTGATTTCCATTGGGATTGTATTGAATCTATACAACAATTTGAAGAGCTTGTCATCTCTTGGCTGTTAATGCATTTATGTATTCTTTTATGTAAGTATTCATTAAGTACTCTCGTTAATATTTTGTAGTTCACTGTGTAGAGGTATCACACATCTTTGTTAGAATTACTCCCAAGTATTTGATAGTCTCTTACACAATTGTAAATGGTATATTTTTATTTCTTTTTCTAATAGTTTGTTAATGATACATACAAATATGATTCAATGTTGAATAGTGATATTGTACCCAGCTACTTGCTAAATTTACTTATTAATACTTACAGTATGCCTGCAAATTCTTTTGGAATTTGTATATAACAATCATGTTGCCTGCAAATAATTAACAGCTTTATTTCTTCCTTTTCAATTTTTTTTCTTATCTTTTTGTGTAGGCTACGACTTACAATACATTTTTTAAAATAGAAGTGATGAAAGGAATCTCTGTCTCCACCACTCCATCAAGTGAAAAACCCTCCATTTTGTACCATTAAAGTATCAAGGTTGTTGAAGATTTATTAATTGTTATTATTATTTAAGATTCTCTTTATCATATTAAAGAAGTTACCTACTGTTTTTAGTTGATAAGGAGGTTTTTTTTATTATAAATGAGAGGGTTGCTTATTCACATTCTGATTGCCTTTGAAGCACAAAAGTTTTTAATTTTGTTGATGTCCTGCTTGCCTTATCTTTTCATTTGTTGCTTGTGCTTTAGAGATTGTATCTAAAGAACCATTGCCTAGTCCAAGGTCACAAAGATTTACACCTATGTTTTCTTCTAAGAGTTTTGTTGTTTCAGCTTTTATATTTAAGTCTTTGGTCTATTCTGAGCTAAATTTTACATATGGTGTGATGTAAGGGTCCAATCTCATTCTTCTGGATATCTGTTCTCCAAGAATCGCTTGTTAAAAAGACAATTTTCCCCCTTTGAATGGGCTTGACACTCTTATCTAAAATCAATTGACTATAGATGTATGGGTTTATGTCTGAGTCTTCAATTCTGTTCCACTGATCTCTGTGTCTGTCCTTACGCTGGTATTACACTGATGACTGTAGCTTTGCAGAGAATTTTGAAATCACGACGTGTGAGATCTCCTACTTTGCTCTTTTTCAAGACTGTTTTGGTTTTTGGGGATCCCTTTAATTTCCATATGAATTTTAGGATCAGTTTATCAATTTATGCAAAATGGTAGCAGGATTTTGATAAAGATTGTATTGAAATTTCTTTCAAAAATATTATGTAGTTTTCAGAATATGAGTTTGCACTTCTTTTGCCAAATTTATTCCAACATATTTTATTCTTTTTTTCCATGAATGTTGATAGTAGGTGTAGTTTTTTGATGCTATTTTTATTTTTTTAATTTTGGGGGGTAATTAGGTTTATTTATTTATTTACTTACTTAATGGAGGTAGTGAGGATTGAACCCAGGACCTTCTGCATGCTAAGTACATGCTCTACCACTGAGCTGTACCCTCCCCACCTTTTGATGCTAATTTAAATGGATTTTTCTTAGTTTTATTTTCAGTGTTCTCACTGATACTGTATTGAAATATAATTGATTTTTGTTTCAAGTAAAATCTTACTCTATTCTCCTTTAAAACAGACATTCACTGCTTACTTAAATCTTCTCTAAGAAATAGCACAAATTGAGTATAGCAACTAAGAGAAGTAATGGCCAAAAGTGAGTACAAATAAAAATTCAGTCAACAGGTTGAATACTGAAAGAAGCAACATAGTAACAACAGATTTTTAGATCGTCTGTATTTTGTGGGTTTTATTTTGGTAAAACATTTATAAAATAAAACTTCCCATTTACACCATTCTTAAGTGTACAAATCAGTGGCACTGATTACATTTACAATATTGCGCAACTATCACTCCTATTTCTAAAACTATTTCTTCGGTAGGAGGAGAAGCGCTTAAAGCAGGGTGAGCGAGTGCGGGAGCGGGGTTGGACCCAGAGCTGAGGCCTCCCTCCCGCCTCAGTAGATGAAGCCCAGGGCGGCGGCAGCGGCGGATGGGCGGGGTTGGGGGAGTGACTGGGCAGTGCCGGCGCAGGAGATGATGTTTCCAGTTATGGTGACGCAGGGATCACAACCAACATAATCGCCACAGAAGCGCTATGACATTATCTCTCCCATCAGCTTAGCAGCCCCCTAGGAGCCTGACTGCCTGCTTACACGGAAACTAATTGAGACTCTGAAGCTCTTTGGGGTTTTTGAAGAGGAAGAGGAACTGCGGCGCAGGATTTTAAATTGGGGAAATTAAATAACCTGGTAAAAGAGCGGATACCAGAAATCAGTGAAAGCAAGAATCTTCCACAATCTGTAATTGAAATTGTTGGTGGAATTTTTTTACATTTGGATCTTATAGATTAGGAGTACATTCAAAAGGTGCCAATATTGATGCATTGTGTGTTGCACCAAGATATGTTGATCGAAGTGACTTTTTCACCTCGTTCTATGACAAGTTGAAATTACAGAAAGAAGTAAAGGATTTAAGAGCTGTTGAAGAGGCATTTGTACCATTTACCAAATTATGTTTTGACGGGATAGAAATGGATATTTTGTTTGCATGATTAGCACTGCAGACTATTCCAGAAGGCTTGGACTTACGAGATGACAGTCTGCTTAAAATTTTAGATATTAGATGCCTAAGTCTTAACAGTTGCTGAGTAACCGATGAAATTTTACATCTAGTACCAAACATCGACAACTTCAAGTTAATCCTGAGAGCTATCAAACTGTGGGCCAAACGCCACATCTATTCCAATATATTAGGTTTCTTCCGTGTTGTTTCCTAGGCTATGTTAGTAGCAAGAACTTGCCAGCTTTATTTAAATGCAATAGCATCAACTGTTGTACATAAATTTTCTTAGTATTTTCTAAATGGGAATGGCCAAATCCAGTCCTACTGAAACAGCCTAAAGAATGTAATCTTAATTTGCCTGTATGGGACCCAAGGGTTAGTATATTATTTTTTTCCCCTACAAATTCACACTGTGCAGTAACAAAAATCATCTGCATAAAAAATAAATAAAAATAAAGAATAAAAGAATAATAAAACTATTTCGTCAACTCAAGCAGAAACTCTGTACCCAGTAAGCAATAACTTCCCTTTACCCTCCCTCTCCCTAGTCCCTGGTAACCTCCAGTCTCCTATACGTCTCTGTTAATTTGCCTGTTTTAGATATTTTATATCCATGGAATCATACATACGATATTGTCCTTTTGTGTCTGGCTTACTGCTTTTAGAATTTTTTTTTAATTCATCCATGCTGTCAGCATGCTTCAGAACTTCATTTTATGAATGAATGCTATTCAATTGTATGTGTAGACTACATTTTGTTTATACATTCTTCTGTTGATGGGAACTTGAATTTTTTCCACCTTTTACCTATTTGAATAATGCTGCAATGGACATTCATGAACAAGTGTATGTTTGTGTTCCTGTTTTCAATTTTCTTAGGGATATACCTAAAAATGAACTTGCTGAGTCACATGGTAATTCCGTTTAACTTTTTGAAGAACTGCCAAAGTGTTTTCCATAGCAGCTTTACTATGTTGCATTCCCACCAGCAATGCTCAAGTGTTCCAATTCTCCACATCCTTGCCAAGACTTGCTATTTTCCATTTTTTCCCTTGATTATAGATATTCTACTGGATGTGAAGTGGTATCTCATGCTTTTACTTTGCATTTTGTTATGATAAATGATGTTGAACACCTTTTCATATGCTTATTGGTCAGTCTCCAAAGTTTCCAAAGTATATCTTCTTTGGAGATTCAAGTCATCTCACCATTCTTAATTTGCTTGTCTTCTTGTTGAGTTGTAGGGTTTCCTTTTGTGTTCTGAATATTAAGCCATTGAATTGTGGTCAGAGGAGATACTTTGTATTATCCTAATCTTTTCAAATGTATTGAGACTTGTTTTGTGGCCTAAATGATGTTCTATCCTGAAGAAGTTTCCATGTGCACTTAAGAAGAACGTTTATTCTGCTGTTGTTATGTGGCATGTTTTATACGTTTGTTAGGCCTAGTTGGTTTATAGTGTTGCTTAAGACTTCTGTCTTTAATGATCTTTTGTCTAGATGTGATATCCATTACTGAAATTGGGGTGTTGAAGTCTCCAAGTAGTAGTTTAGAACTGCCTATTTCTCCCTTCAATTCTGTCATGTTTGCTTCATATATTCTGGGGCTCTATTGTTCCATATATATATGCTTATAATTGTTTTATTGATGAATTTAACTTTTTATCAATGTATAAAGTCCTTCCTTGTCTCTTGTGACTCTTTTAAACTTAGAGTCTATTTTGTTTAATAATCCTATAAATATACAGCTCTCTTTGGGTTACTATTTGCATGAAATATGTTTTACCATTCTTTCAATCTATATGTGTCTTTAAATCTAAAGTGAGTCTCTTATAGACAGCATGTATAGTTAGAGCATGGTTTTTATCCATCCTGGCAATATGTCTTTTGATTAGAGAGTTTAATGCATTTACTTTTCAAGTAATTACTGATAAGGAAGAACTTCTACCATTTATTTATGTATGCCTTATACATTTTGGGGGCCTCTTTCCTGTGCATGGGTCTCATGTTCCTGTTTCTTTGCATTGACAAGGACTCCCTTCTTGACCAAATTTTAATCAACTCCTTTGAGTGGTCTTCTTGACTTGGCCCTGTCCTTGGGCTGTCAAGAACAGTTTTTAGTAAAGAATCCTGTTGAGCCCAGTTCTAGCAAAAATCCTGCAAAGACAGTTTAGCAAGAATCCTCCCACACTTGAAATTCAATTAATTTCCTCTGCTCATCACTCTAAATACCTTATCAATTTGCTTTTGGTAATTTTTAATCTAATGACTCCCTTTCCCTGCCTGCTGATTATAAATACCCTGCTATCACTGTTGTGTTCAGAGTTGAGTTCAATCTCAAGGAAAAAGTCTTCCTTTGATATTTAACTCTGTCCATTGTAATTTTTCTTTGACAGTATATTTTATACTTTTTGTTGAAATCTGTATGGTTTAGGTAATAAATTTTAGCATCTTTGGATGCTGATTCACTTCCCTCTTTTCCTTACTCCTTGTTTTGGTTGTTGTTTCCTCATTTGTTTTGTGACTGGGCTAGGCTATGTTAGTGAAGCCTATCTCCTCCGCTGTGTGAAACGTTTGGTATCACTCTTCAAATGGTGCAAACTTGGGCACATGCACAGGCATCCTGGGATTACAAGTGGTTTTTACCAACACTCTTTTTGACTATCTCTTTCTCTGATCTCCTTGTTAAACTGTCTGCTTCATTTGGTATTACATTTGGACTTTTAAGCTCTGCTAATTATAGACTGATTGCTCTGTTGTTTTCAACAAAGCCTTGGGGCATTATATGCTCAACAGTCTGATCTTATTAAATTCAGTCAGGAGTAGCTTTTGAGGCCAGTCTTTGAAGTTTATTCTGACCCCCAGCAAATTCTTCTTTACTGACTCGTTCCCTGATTTTCTCCGTGTACTAGCTGACCTATGGTTTAACTTATTGTTCTTAATGAAGGGAAGCATTTTGCTTTCTAGTATGTCTTTAAGCTTGATCTTCACCAGACTGTGCTTGAAATGGTCAGTTCTTTTGGGGAGAGCTTAGGAGCCCTCTGTTTTTAAGGACTGCTTCTTTCCCAGCGCAAAGACTCTGAGCTGCTTATGCTAGGTAGGGCAGTAGCCTCTGGGTTTTTTGGCTTGCTTCTCCTGAGGTAGAACCTCTGCTCTAAGAGCAAGCTGGGATAAGGGCAATCAGGGCCCGTATGTTCTTGGTCTGCCACTGTTGGGTAGAGCCTTTGCCCTATATGTAGTGACTGGTTAAAAGAAGGGAATCCATGACCTCTTGGCTATAGTCACCAAGAACTTAGCCTTTTCAACTCTAATTTAGAGGGAATGAGAAATGCTGGGGCATGCCCTCCCAGTGAGATATCATATTTTTTGACTGGGAGCTGATGGGAAAGGGAACCCTGTCTTCTTGGCCAGGTCTGTCCAGAACAGAGTTTATTTTAAGCTGAGATAGGGGTGGAAAGGAAGGAGGAAGAAGGTCTTTGTTCAAATACCATAAACTCTTGCTATTTTTGCCAAGTTTTAGTAGATTTTTCTTGAGTTAATATTTCTTCATTTGCTGTTTTCCCTTAGGACAATTTCTAGAGACATTAAATGTTTTTATTAGGGTTTTTTTTTTCTGTTTTGCTTGTTTTGCTCTCAAGTGGGTCTTCATAGATCCTTCTTCTGTCATCCCCAAAGTGGACATTATGTCACATTTTAAATTGCAATTCAAGTCATTTTGTAGATATGAGACTGTTCAGATTTTCTAGTTTCTCTTTTTTCCTGTTTGGTAAGCTGTGTCTTTTAATAAATCCATACATTTAATCTAAATTCTTAAATTTGATGATATGAAGTTGCTCATATTATCCTTTTATTATCTTTTTAAAATCTGTAGAATATGTACTGTTCTCTCTTTCATCCCTGACATTTATTTTGTGTTTTCTCTCTTTTTTTCTTAATCAATTTTTTAGAGGGTTTTGATTTTATTAGTATGTACATAGAATCAAATTTTGTCTGTTTCTTCCTTTTGTATACTTACTTTCTCTTTGATTAATTTCTATTCTTAATTATTTCTTGCCCTTAGAATTGTGTCCTAGGATTTATGTTGGTTTTTTCTCCAAAATGTATTGACAAGCAAACTTGGATCATTGATATTTTTCAGCCTTTCTTCTTTCCTAATGTATGCATTTAGAAACATAGAATTTATTACTAAGCACAGGTAGCTGCTTCCCACAAGTTTTCGTATGCTGTGTTTTCATTATCACTCAATTAAAAATAGTGCTAAATTTGATTGTCATTTCTGTTTTTACCCATGAGAATTATACTGATTAATTTCCAAACACTTTGAGATTTTCTTGTTGTTATCCATTTATTAATTATTAGCTTTATTCATCTGTCATCAGAGAACATATTCTGAATTATTTCAATAATTTGAAATTTGTTGATATTTGGTTAATGGATACGGTAGAAGGTCAAATTTTAGCAAATGTCCCATTTCCCTAGAAAAGAATTTATACTCTGCAATTGTAGGTTGTATTAGTCTATATATGTAAATTAGGTCAAATTTGTTAGTTTTGTTGCTTAAATCTTCAGTAATTCTACTAATATTTTTTCTGATTCTTCTATCAATGTTTTGTAGAGGTATATTTGCATGTCCCACAATGATTTTAGATTTCTCTATTTCTTCTTTTATTCTGATATTTTTTGTATATATGTTAAAGCAATGTTATTAGAAGCATACAGATTTAGAATTTTAGTGCCTTAATATTAGCTTGGCCATTTTATCATTATAAAAAATATCTCTTTATCTCTAGTAATATTTCTTGCCTTAAGGCCTACTTTGTTGGATATTTTCATAGCTGCATCAGCTTCTCTTTGGTTAAGGCACAAATGCACTATTTTTTCCATCTTTCTGTGTCCTTACATTTAAGGTATGTCTAAGAGGCATATAATTTATTATTTTTATCTAGTCTAATTTGAAGTGTTCAGTCTGTTTACATCCACTCTAATTATTGACATATGTTTGTTTATGTTACTATTTGTTTTCTATTTGATCCTCTTGTTCTATGTTCCTATTGACTAAATTAGAACAGGAGTTCTTAATAGAGGAAACTTGTCGACTCCATAAACTTGTGTTCAAAATTATGTGCACGTATGTGGGCGGAGGTGGATATTTTCATTTCTTCAAGGTATATGCATGGCTGAGGAGAGACTGTAGTTCACATTAGTTTCAGAAAGGAGTTTGCTATCATGGGTAAAATTTTGATGTCTTTACTGATATTTTTCTGATTGTACTATTAGTTACCAAGAAACTCACATTATTCTTTCTCACCATAATTATGCATTTTTCTACTTGTCCCATTATTCTGATTTTTATTTTTTGCTTAGTGTCTTTAGCTGCATATAAATAAAGAATTCTGATACCATCCTGGTAAATTGAGTTTTTTTCTTTATTAATGTCCCTCTTTACCTATATAAATGCCCATTGCCTTGAATTCCACCTTATTTGATATTTAAAAAGCAATACCAGTATTCTTATAGATACAACTTTCATAGTATAACTTTCGACATTCTCTTAGGCTCACTCTTTCTCTGTTCTTATATTCAATGTGAATCTTATACAATTATCTTATAGTTTTATTTTTACTTGAAATACTGAGGGACAGAATGGAGATTTAGACCCAACTAGAACTGACAGGTTCCAGCACCTGGACTCTTAGAGCCTGAGCTATATTGCTTCCCTAAATATTGCGAGTCTTCTCTCTTCTCAGTCTCCGTGCTCTCCTTAACTGAGCCATTCACTTCTGCAGTTGTCACTACAGTCTTAGTGATAAGGACACCCAGTTCCACATGTCTAGCCCAAAATACTCTTTGGCTCTACAGACTTTAATCCAACTCTCTAGTGGAACTCCCCTCCTAAATGTCCCAAGGGTACCTCAATCTCAACAGGTCCAAAATTTGTTCCACCATTAGTCGAGAGTAACCCTGTTTCTTTGTCCTAGGCTTTCCTGCTCAGTGATGTTTAAGCTGCAATGCTGGCTTTGTTCACAAGGTGGCCCTTTACTCTACTTTTTAATTTTCTTCAATAGCCATCCAAGTCTTGTTAAAAGAGAAAAATGAATCTGTCATTATTTTAAAAAACAAGTTTAAGAGGTATTATTTATCCCACAATACCTATTTGTTTTTGAAAATGTGTATGAATCAAAAAGATTGAAGAAATCTATTTGGCACATTTCTCTCCCATGAAACATGCATTCATACAACAAATGTCTATCTTCTCCCTTTGCTGACAGGTGTCAAATTTCTACCAGATGGCTTTTCTGTGTCCTTGCTTCTACTTCCCGATAGTTTCTGCTCCCTCCTAATTTCATCTTCCTTATAACTTGGGATAATTATGATGATCTCTCAAGTACTCAATGTTAGGGACTCCATTTTTTTTTCCTTTTACTTTTTTTTCCTTTTTGGTTCCCAACATTAATTGCCTGATTACCTCCATGATGCCCAGTTTTATTCAATGTAAGGGAGAACATGATTCCCTTTAGAAGAAACAACAGGACTGGAATTTGCCACTACTAAAATATTTTCAAAAAAACAACATATTTAGGCACATGAAAAAATGCTCAATCACTAATTATCAGAGAAATGCAAATCAAAACTACATTGAGGTATCACCTCACACCAGTCAGAATGTCCACAAATGACAAATGCTGGAGAGGCTGTGGAGAAAAGGGAACCCTCCTTCACTGCTGGTGGGAATGCAGTTTGGTGCAACCACTGTGGAAAACAGTATGGAGAGTCCTCAAAAGACTAGGAATAGACTTACTGTATGACCCAGGAATCCCGCTCCAGGGCATATATCCAGAAGGAACCCTACTTCAAAATGACACCTGCACCCCAATGTTCATAGCAGCACTATTTACAATAGCCAAGACATGGAAACAGCCTAAATGTCCATCAACAGATGACTGGATAAAAAAGAGGTGGTATATTAATACAATGGAATACTATTCAGCCATAAAAATGACAACATAATGCCATTTGCAGCAACATAGATGTCCCCGGAGAATGTCATTCTAAGTGAAGTAAGCCAGAAAGAGAAAGAAAAATACCATATGAGATCACTCATATGTGGAATCTTAAAAAAAAAAGACATAAATACAAAACAGAAACAGAATCATAGACATAGAATACAAACTTGTGGTTGCCAAGGGGGCGGGAGGGATGGAAAGGGACAGACTGGGATTTCAAATGTAGAATAGATAAACAAGATTGTACTGTGTAGCACTGGGAAGTATTTACAGGATCTTGCGGTGGCTCATAGTGAAAGAGAATGTGACAATGAATGTATGTATGTTCATGTATAACTGAAAAATTGTGCTCTACACTGGAATTTGACATAACATTGTACAATGACTCAATAAAAAATGTTTAAAAAAACATTATTTCAAAATCATATTTAAGAAAATAGGTGGCTGTCTCCAGTTGTTCCAATCACTGCTTTAGAGAATTTATTATTTGTCTTGTTCGGAGGCTGAGAGCACTGACTCTGGGGTTTGGGTTATATGCTGGTTTTACAACTTACTAGCTTTACAACTTCAAGAAATTTACTTAACTTCTATGTGCCTCAATTTCCTCCTATGTGAAGTGGATACGTTGATAGTATAGCCCTCACAGATTTCTCCTGAGGAATGGATCGATTAGTACCTGTAAATAGTTTAGAACACTGACTCAAATAAGGTACACCCTAAAAATATGTTATGAATATTATTACATTAACATTATTTACTGCGTGTTCCAAATTAACATGATGAGATATATATATATATTCAGAATTGTTTTAATGGCAATACAATTGAAACTGTACAAAAATATATAAAAATCTGACATTGACACAAATACCAATAGAAAAATTACCTTTTATCACACATCCATTCCCAAATGTCACTGGTGTTGAATTCCTTTCTGTCTTTTTCTGTTTGTGTATGCACATTCCCATATCTATTCATACACCTTACTTTCTTGATTATTAGATAATAGCTTCAGCAACATACACCATTAATTCAGTAACACCTTCGAGAAAAAATAAAAAATCACATAAAATTTTCACACTTATTTTATGATGTATCCCAATATGAGAAATGTTGAACAATTTTAAAAAATCGATCCTGACATAGAATAAGACAGTTTAGGTCATGCAATATATGCATTGCTAGGATCCCTGATATTTTGTTGTATTTCCTTGTAGTCTTTTTCTAGGCCTATTTGTACTTACTACAGACTGAATGCTTGTGTCCCTTGAAATTCATATTTTGAAACCTAATCCCTACTGTGGTGGCAATTGGAGGTTGGGCCTTTGAAAGAGGATTAATTCCTGAGGGTGAAGCCCTCATGAATTGGATTAGTGCCATTGTAAAAGGGGCCCTAGAAATCTTCCTTGCTTCTTCCACAATCTGAGGGCCCAGGGAGATTGCAGTCTATGAATCAGGAAGCACGCCCCCTCCAAAAACCAAATCTGCCGGCACCTTGATCTTGGACTTCCTGCCTCCAGACCAGGGAAAAATAAATTTCTGTGAATTAAGCCATCCAGTCTATGGTATTTTTGTTATTGCAGCCTGAATGCACTAAGGCAGTACTCAATATAATTGTTTCCACTGTACTACCAGTGGCTCTCCAGTGTTAGCACACATCAGAATCTCTCAGGGGAGCATGTTAATAATATATGTTTTAGGACCCAGTTGGAAGTGTGCTTGATTCATGTAATCCAGGGAAGGAGACCAAAGCCTACATTGTCAACAAGAGAGAGTGTTACTGAGTCCAAGCTCCTACTGCTCACCACAGGACAGGCCAATACATCAAGAGATGAGATGTTGGGGCAAAGAATAGCGACTTTATTGAGAAAACCAGCCGACCAAGAAGATGGTGGACTAGTGTCCCAAAGAACTCTTTTACCAGAGTTAGACTTCAGGCTTTTATCCTAAAAGGGGAAAGAGTGTGACTGGTTGTTGCAAGCTTCTTGGTGTGCACCAGACCCTGGAGGGGGTGTGATAGTCCTTTGTTCTTGTAGCTGTCCAGGTAGATCTGGTCACAACGTTCCTGTAAACCTCCAACAAGACCAACTCTGTTCTGCAACTTTTTATCTCTATATAAATGAAAAGTGTTATACTTTTAAAGGTCAAGCCTGGGAGGCAGAACCTTGATAAAGGGCTATTATGTATATTCCAGGCTATCAGTAACATTCCTTTACAAAGGTACAGAGCCAGCATGACTAAGAACAGGCAACAGGCACAAAGGTAAACCTAAAGTAATAGATCCAATATGGGGTCAAGTTTTTTCTTCTACAATAGGAGATTCTAAAGCAGGCAGTCTGTGTGACACACTTTTGAAAATCTCACTAAATTTTATTCATGTTTTAATTTTGCATGCCATCTGTCCTCTACTGGGGTCCTTGGGATATGCAAGTCTTTGCCTCTAGAGAAATGAAATGACTTACCTGCTGTTCTTCAGCCAGGAGTAGAACTAGGGAAAGGACTTGAGGATCCCCACAGAGTCAGAATGGCCATATTGAACATTTATTCAATATTTATAATATGTCAAACATTGTAATAGACATCAAGAGTATAAGGTTAATAAAGAAACTGTATGTACTATGAGACTAGAACAGTTCTGCAGAGGAGTAATTGCTAACACTGTTAGGAATTTTTTTATCTTACAAAATACTTTAAACTCTTTCATGTAGGGATAAGATCAAATTTGGGGAATGTTACTCAGTTTTGATCAAAGAAGGTGAATATCTGTGTAATTTTTACACTTCATGTGTGTCTGTTGCCCTAGTGAGTAGGTCTGCCAAGAATTTTTTCTATGAGAGACTGTGGAGTGTCCTGAGAGAGAAGTCGTCTCCGGAAATAACACAGCAGGCAGAAAAAGCCAATGTTTTCACCATCTGAAGATTATTCCTATAAATTTTTACTAGTAGGAAAACAACATAATCTTTATTATAGTTAATATAATAAGTGGCTGACTCTAACTGTTCAAGTCATCATTTTATTTTTTATCATTTATTTTATTAATGAAATCTCTTATTCATGTCTAGATTCAGCACTCTCCACCCAAAAGGAATCATGTCTGAGTCCCTGTAGAGCTGAGGACCTATAAGTAAAATAAAAGAGGCCTGTTTTTACTAAAACCTTGGTTAAGATGTTATTTCCTGAGGCACATTTATGTAGTACCCACCTTCATAAGTGTGATAATGATTTCATAGAAATTAGAAAGGCTTTGTCATCTTGAGGACTCCAACACATCAACCTCTGTCAACATAAGGAAAAAGACAAAAGAGAAGTAACAGTAGTGTCTAGATGACATGGCAGCATTCAGAGGACGGTAGCACTTACTTCTTAGATGCCTGAAATTTTTCCTGGGCACAGGTTAGATATCCCTCAGCCCTCCTTGAATATCAATGGTGTTTGGGGTTCTGAAAGGGCAGGAGTCTGGGGTAAAGTCCCAGCTAACGAAGTTCACACATACAGTACCTCATCTGATCCACTCAGCAGCCCTGGGAGGTAAATAATATTCCCTTTTGACAGATGACAAGGGTGACCCTTTAAAGTAATGTCAGGGTAATGAATACTAGGGTTATACTGATAAACAATAAATTCTAAAAAATAACTTGAAATGCATTTTTGTTCTTTAAACAAGTTTAATTGAAGACACTTTTTTAAAAGGCAGTTTTTATTTAAAGACACTTTGATTACATTTAATGGTAAAAGTAATAAATACAAATTTGGGGGAAAATACAGCTATCAAAAAGAAAGAAATTAAATCATTTACAAAAATGACATCTAAAGATAAACATCCAGATTTTAGTATGTATACTTTAAGACTCATTGTTAATATATGTAATATATAAATATATATGCTTTAAAATGAAGCAACAATAAATTTATACATTGCTTTCTAACTTTTTTTTTTTACTTTCAAAATGTATAATGAATATCTTTGTATTCAAATAGGGGAAATACCTCTGCTTATAATGAAAAACATGTTGATTTTGGTCAGAATGCTATATTCAAATAGATGCTGGCGATACTGAAAGTTTTAAAACAACTGAATGAGTAAAATCACATCAAGAAAAGGCAAAGAAACAGAAAGCAGGGTTGAAAAGTATTAACCTCAAAAGAAACCTCAGTTTTCAAGGCATAAGGAAAATTCATCATGGTAGTAATGATAAGGGTGATCCTACTAAGGCCAGATGGACTGTACCTTAACTTCATTGCCCGCAGTTTAACTTTCTCATCTCTTCGTTGAACCTTTCCGTATCAACAAGCCTAAAATTCTGGGAAAGTAGAGCCCAGTCCCCTCCAGCAGTGCCTTCAGGCTTCTGGTTTTCATTCCATCCCACAAGGTGAGATTTTCTCTCTATTCAGCACAGAGGCCAATTCCCCTCCTTCTTTTTCCTTTCTTTTTTATTCCTGGGGGGCATTTTCCATGTTGAGATTTTTTCCCCCTGCTTATCCCACTTTGGACTCCATTACTCCTAGAAGACAAAAGGCAAGTGAAAGGGCTGAATGTTCGAGGGAAAGATCAGCACCGAGGACAGAGGCCCTACTACGCACCTTTCAAGATTCAGATATCAACGGTTTTTGAAATTCTATTTTACCCACCTGAAAGGACTCGTGCGCCCTCTAGGGCCGCCAGCCACAGCTCCCCTCCCCCACTCTTGCTTCTCTCTCTTGTCTTCTTTAAAGCTCACCATTTTTTCCTGTACGTAGATCCTTCTCCAGTTCTATTCAGGCACCGAAAGGGAGAATCTGAAGGCGAACCTCAGACTGAGCTCCTTTCCCGCCCCCAAAACACTGTTCCTTGCATCGACTGCGCCTATCCTTGCCGTCTGCTCCTCCGCCGCCTCATTCTCGCCGCTAGGTTCGTGGCCCTGACCCGATGACCATCAGATCCTGCAGATGGTTGGGGTTTGGGGAAGCGGGGACAGCTGCAGAAAGAACTCAGTGCTGATCCGCGGCCGCTCAGCCCTTCCTGGACCCGCGCAGCGTCTCCCAGCACCATATATCCCAGCTTTGTCCCTCTTTATCCAACGTCTTTCTCCATAGCCATCCTCAGCCTTTGGTATTCCTCCTCTTTTTAAATACACACAGTGGTGGAAGAAGGATGACTATTTAAAATCAAAATTTTACTCTCCATGTCTCTTTGTTTCCTTCTCCTGTGATTCGTGTCCACACCCTTACTTCCAAAATGTTTTGCACCCAAATGGGCATGGACCATCGGGAGTAGGGGGTGAGTGGAAAGCTTTCCAGCATATACTCGAGTACCCATATTCATATACTGGTGACCCCAGGATCACCCAAAATGGACTTCAGGTGAGGAAAGGATGACCAAAAAGCAGGCACTTTTTGAAGGTTCTGCCCTCAGTCACCAGCCATCTCCCTGCCAGAGTTACCGAAGGCTGCTTCAGTTGGAACACAAACTTACAGCGTTCGGGACCATTGCTTTTCCCACATTTCTTGACCAGAAGTTTTTCCTCCTCTGCAAAAGGAATCATTGCTAAGAGAATACAAAATACTGGGATTTGGGCCCAGGTAGACTCCCGACAAGTGATGGCCACATCACCAGGGGAGTTCAGGTCCCCATCCTCCCTCCCACTTAAGCAGGGCAGCGGGAACCCTCAACTCCTTCTTGTCATGTCACCCTGGATCTGGAATGTCTCTTTTCCTACCTTCGCTTTCAGGAGGCCAGATAAAGTGTTTGGCTTTCTCTAATCATAAGGGAGAGGCAGCATTTTCTCTTGGAGTTATTGTCCATTTAAAATTTTTGTGGAATTAGCCCTTTTCCTTATTCTAACAGCTCCCTGACCTGCTCTTTCTCCCCGTCTCCACTCCTGCTAACCATTATTTTCCCCTGAAGCCCTTAGCTGCACCAAAATGGCCAGAAAGCTAGGTATCAGGAAAAGAGGCTGGGAGTGGAAAGTGGAACATCATCTCTCTTCTATGTACTTTTATGTTCCAATTTGTAAATTTAAAATGCTTTGTTTTTAAATTACAGAAATACAATATTTACATTTTGTGGAGGAAGAGAATGGGTATTTATTCTAAGATTTCTCTTTTCATTGGAGTGTCTTGTTATTTGGCTAAATTAGCATGTATCAAATAGAAAATATTTTCCATCATAAACAAAGAAAAGAGCAAATTTTTAAAACATGAAAAAAATTTTAAACATGCTAATTGTTCACAATCTTTAAGACACACTCTTTGGAGAGAAAAGTAACTTAAAATAAAAAATAAGATTAAATACTAAATAGTAAATCCTTCATAACTTGGTCATAATTATGTTTTTCATTTAGGGAATTCTTCTAGTGACATTTCCCAAATAGCTTTTAAAAAACAGGCTAATTAGTTTGAAAATGGTAAACCTAAATTTTTCTAAAACAAATCAACATTTTACATGTTCAGCAAATGAATCCTGTAGAGCCTAGTAAGTATCTTATTTTTGTCTTGTTTTAGAAAAACGATCTATCTTTTCTACATTTGGGCTTCTTTTAATCTTCATAAATACTAATTAGTTCAGTTATGTTCTGTTAGAGGGATGCAGCCTGCTCTGGCCTCTCTACCTTTAGGAAACTCAGGAGGGGCCTAGCCCTGCAACAGAATTGCTGCCTGCCACTCCACCCCACCCTGGTGGCCCCTCTCCTAGGCTTAGGCCAGTGTTCAAGGAACTCCTTCTTACCCACCGACCATATTAATTAACCTAGACCAGATGTTCTCAACCAGGGAAGTTTGTGGACCTCCTGAAAATCAATGCAAATTTGTGCAGGTTTGGGGTTAGTGGGGTACATGCATTTTTGTGGAAAGACTGTTTGTACCTTAGGAACCTGAGAAAGCCTGATACATGAGCAGGGCAACGTTGTGAGGAAGCTGAAGCTATGAAGTAAAGACGAGACAAAGGAGGGGGCTATGACAGGAAAGAAGAGTCTGAGACAGAAGCTGAGCCAAGTTAATGGCAGAACACTGCAATGCTCAGGTCCTGGCTCCTAGAGGTCCATTCAAAACTGGTTGTCAGTTCTTAGAGTCCCTTAAGATCCTAGTCTTTTGGTGACTGAAAAAAAAGCAGCACAACCTAAAAGCTGAGAATTATGTTTTATTCAGTGAACTTGCTAAGGACTTAACCCTGGAAGAAAGCCTCTCAGATTGCTCTGAGGGACTGCTAAGAAGAGGTAAGGGAGGAGCCAGGATATACAGGAGTTTTTGCAACAAAAACCTGGTAGTCAGAACATCAAAAGATTACTGTTAATTGGAGAAAAACTGGACATCTCAAGTTAATGAATTTGGTGCTTTTCTCTGTATGGGAAGATGCAAGAATCTGGGCTCATTTAAATTATTCCTTTAATATGCACCTGAACTATCTAGGGTCATTGTCCTGCTTTTCTCCATCCTGAGTCTCTTCAGGGTATGCCTTCAGGGCAGCTGCAGTGGCTGTTGGCTTGATGGCTGCAGCATCCTTTGTTTACTGGTGTGGCAGGTGATATGCTTCATCCACATCTTCTTTATTTTACTGTGTCATCAATTTTCACATACATTTCCATAAATGGAGCCTACCTAGCTGAGCTGGCCTAAGTCTCTATTCCTTACAACCAATGAGATGAATGGAAACAATAGGTAATCTTTGGGAGGAGGGTACAGAACAGTGGTAGAGTGTCTGCTTAGCATCGCACAAGGGCCTGCAAAATAACCTAACTCATTAAAAAATAATAATTTTTTAAAAATAAAAAATAATAATAAATAAAATAATAAATACATAAATGAATAACCTAATTACCTCCCCCCAAAATATTTTTTAAATCTGTAATAAAATATTTCTTACAAAAATTAACAAAATAACAGTAGTTATCACTGCCTTAAAACTGGTGAAAAGACATCAGTAGACTATTGACCAAAGATGACATCTCTGTGGAGAATAAGTTATTCAGCTTCACTAGTATTCAGAATATACAAATTAAAACTTCAAGATACTCTTATTCCCCTGTCAAAGTGGGGGATTTTTTAAAAAAAATCATACCGGCAATTTTATATGAGAACATTCGCATGGCCTGTAAGTACACATTGTAAGTCTGTTAATTTATCTTGAAGGCCCATTTGGGAATACACATTAAAAAAATGATAAGATTTTTCAGACTTTTAGAAATATTTTGTTAGGAAATAATTATGTTGTGTTCAAAGATTTTAGTGATGGCTGGGTTTATGATAGCAAAAACAAAGAGGCAACTTAACATTAAACAACAGCGAATTGACTAAATAAATTATTGTTAATTTTAACATGATGAAGTATAATAGTTAATAGCATGGAAATATTTAAATTACATTGTTAGCTAGAAACTATAAATAATACAGTGACCCAGTGTAGTAAATATATATAATCTCCTCCATCCCAGTTATAAGCAGGGTGGCAGGAACTGGAATTCCATTCTCTTCCATCCTGAATCTGGGACGCCTATATTTCAATTTTAAAATTGTATATATTTACATACAGTCGTCCCTCTGTTGCCGGTGGATGCAACTGGTATTCCAGGTTCTTGTTCCGTCCCAGAAAGAATTCAGAGACAAGACGAATTCAGAGACAAGACGTAGTGATTAAGAAAAGTAAAGTGAGGATTTATTAAAGGAAGGATAATACACTCTCAAGGGGAGAGTGGGCAGGCTCAGGTGGGCGGCTGCCCTGTGTTTCCGTAGCAAGTTAGTTACATAGGGTGTAAAAATGAATGGGTGGAATATTCACTGAGGAGGGAAAGCTCTGGGTTTGTATTCCCTGATTATCATCCCAACTCCACCTTCCCAAAGGGAGGAGGGATTTTTGGCCTTATTTAGTCTGGATCGGAAGTGTCATGGCATCGGTGCATGATGGGTACATCTGATCTGCAAGGCTAATTTTATTGAAATGAGGGCATAATGAGCAGAAGGTTACATCAGACACTGGAAATTCCTGCCTTTTCTCATCTTTCTTTGTTGGTCTCCAAGCCACTCATCACCCCAAAAGGTGTGACCCCTTATCATCCCAAAGGTTCCTGCTTTTCCGTCTCTGCCCAGGGCCCCCTGGTGCTTACATGATGTGTGGTTTCCTGTATTTGGCTTGTGCCCCTCCTTTCTGCCCAATTCCTGCCATTTGGTCTGTGTCCCCCTTTCTCTGCTCATATCTAGCTATCTGCCTGCTCTAACACCTCCATATCCTCAGGGGGATTGGTTCCAGGATCCCTCACTGATACCAAAATCCTCAGATGCTCAAGTCCCTTACATAAAATGGTGTAGTATTTTCATATAACTTTTCACACATCCTCCTGTATACTTTAAATCATCTCTAGATTACTTACAATACTTAATACAATATACATGCTGTAGACCTTATGTAAATGGTTGCCAGCACACCCTCAGAAAAGTCAAGTTTTGTTTTTTAGAACTTTCTGGAATTAGTTTTTTTGAATATTTTTGATCTGCAGTTGGGTGAATCTGCCAATGTGAAATCCATGGATATGGAAGGCTGACTGTATGTGCTCTCTCTCTATATATATATATACACATATGTGTGTGTATATATATATATATGTATTTGTATTACATATGGCTGACAACAGTGAGTAAAATGAGTTATCTTAAAATGTGTATTTCATTGTTCTGTGTATGTAATTCAAGTGAACTGCAGAAAATTTTGAAAATATTATAGACATGAAAATTTTTAGAAACCCAAACTCCCATAAAACATCTAGGTACTTATAAGTTTAAATACTTTTATATGATTTTCCCCCACTAACATTACAGCTTATGTTAATATGCTGTAAACTGGAGATCTAAATATGTCAGAGGTAAATTTGACTAGGTGGGATTTCACTTTATATGCTGACTTTAGAATACAGCCCCCACTTAAGATGTAACTCCACAGCACTAACACATCCAATCAGGAATGATAATTGAGAAGAAAGGTCTGAAAGACACATATATATTTAGGTTGACGACACCTAGAAAGTGCCTAATTAGTGTCTGTTGAATGAACAAGTGGATGAAATGTACGTTTGAGAGTCATGAAATAAATAAAGTTGATTGTAGGTTTTGAGGATTTTCTTTCCTTCTATATGTATTTTTAATTATAACTAGGATAATTTGCACAGTGTTTTATAACCTGCTTTTAAATAGTAATCACTGCCTTTATTTGCAAAAGCAAAACATTTTCACTGAAAAAACGTCAAGGAACTGTAGATAAATGTCATTTGTCAAGCAAAGCCAGAAATACAATTCTTTCTTGTTTTATATATATATATATAGCATTGAATTGATAACCATTTTATAATATGCTTAAAATATCATATTATTGCCAACAATATTACTTTTTCTAGCAAGAAATTTTCCTAGAAGAAAAGATCTCTCATTGGCTAAAATTTGGAAAGAATTACCTCCTGTTCCATGTATGATTAGTACTGCAGATTGACTCAAACTTGGATTGGAAGGAGGCATTGTCAGAGCATGGGGAGGAGAGCCTTGTTTTAATGGATACTAGTCACTAACGGGGCAAGGGAAGCAAATGTGAGGTATTCAACCACAAGGATCCCATACCTCCAACAGGCAGTCGAGGCCTTGAATCAACCCTGCTCAGCTACAGAGAAATATATATGTGAAATATGTGTCATAAAAAAAGATCATACTGTTTGCAGACTATTCTTTATTGTAGAAGTTATGCATACCCACTGAGAAAATATGGAAGAATCTATAAAGAAGTATATAAAAGAATATATAAATCAACCATAAATGCACCAAACACCCAATCATACCTACTTTTAATATTTGGATGTATAAATATAAATATCTACTCATATATATTATTTTTAATGGGACCTTCTGCAGGTTACCATTTGTAACCTGCTTTTTTCATCTACCAATATATTATAAAAACACTTTCATTTCAATAAACATATGAATATCTTTTATTTGTCAGCTATTTTATTTCTCCTGCATATTTTCAAAGTTTTAGTTCAATCATTTTTTCTGAATGTTATTAATTAAAGATAAATTTTAAATACATTAATGCAACATTTAGAAAGTAAAAGTTCTCTTTATATTGAAAACTCATTTCAAATACAACCTATGGGAATAGTTTAGTATATAATCATTCAAATTTCTAATAGGATAGAGAAGTACAGTCAGATGCTACAATAACTTGACACTGGAGATAACATGTTTGGTGATGGGCATGGGGAGAGGGGAAAACGTAAGGATGATGTTTAAGCTCGGGTGCTGAGTAAACAACTGTTATGAGGTGGCATCGAAACACAGCTGAGTCTCCAATGGATTTGGGTTGTGCAGTGAGCTAACCAAATAGGCTCACATCAGTAATTCCATTCATCTCTCAATAATACAACCCGGAATTTTACAGGAATGAGTTTTGTAGATCATATTAATCATGCTATGGTAGAATTTCATTATATACTATGTTTTAAATACACAAAAATAAATATATGTATGCTGTGACAAAAATGTACTACTACATGTGTTAACTGTCAATTTGCCTTCTTTCTTTAACGATATATGTTGGACATTTCTTCATCTGAGTAAATACAACTCCACATTAGTATTTTCTCATCACTGCATAGTATTGCATTATTCAACACTCAAATCTTTCTTAAACCAATCCCCTTTTAAGAATATTTAGTTTTTTCTTTTTTTAAAAAAATAAAATCTATTACCACGACTACTACAATGACCATATTTAGCATGGGAGTATTTCTGTATGATAAATCACTAGAAGAGAAATTGATGTGTTCAAAAGCATGTATATTTTAAGGTTTGATACTGCCAAAGCGACCTCCAGATATGCAGTATTTTACTCTATTTTTTATTTTTTTTTTGCATCTTGCTTGTAATTTTATTTTTTAATTGAGGTGTAAATGACATATAACATTGCACTAGTTTCAGGTGTACAACATAGTGATTCAACATTTGTCTATACTGTGAAATGATCACCACAAAAAGTCTAGTTCACATTTGTATACTATTTTACATTCTCAAAGTGCATGTGAATGCCTGTTTTCCATACCCTCACCAACTCTGAATATCATCAGTATTTTTCATCTTTTCTAATTGTATAGGTGGAAAATTAACTCTCACTTCTGTTCTCAGTAGATTTCATTTTGAGGGGGGAGGGTATAGCTCAAGTGGTAGAGCACTTAGCATGCATAAGGTCCTGGGCTCAATCCCCAGTAGCTCCTTCAAAAATAAATCAATAAATAAACCTAATTACCTCCCACCACCAAAAAAAAATTTTCAAAAGAAATAAAAAAACAGATCTTACTTTAATTCTATGATATTGTTGTTACAGAATTAAATTAACTTGTTCCTCATTGTAAGACATTTAATTTCCTTCTTAATTGTTCCTATTATAAAGAATTGTGTTGAATATCCTAATAGTCATTTTCCACTTCTAAATGGTACATACCATTGGTGCACTTTGAATTGTTTTAACAGAATTACAAAGTTTACTTTCTCTCACCTGTAGCAAACTCATCTGGGAGAATTGTTGCTTTATGAGAGAATGTGTGCACACATGTGTGAATTGTAGGTGCAATGTGTACATGCTTGGCTGCACATCTGCTGTTTCCTAGAACAATTCTCTTTCCTTCATCGCTGCTTTTCACCTGTGGCTTCTCTTTGTATATTTAGGTCCTAGTCAAAGAACTGATGCCAGGAATTCAGGTCTACAAATAAACCGTGTGGTCGTAAATCATTGTAACTACTGTTAAATATTTTCTCAGGGTGAATACCCAAGAATGGATTTACAAGCTCAAAAGGGAATGCATATTTTAAATACTTTGCAATTGCCTAAGTACTATCCAGAAAGGTCGACCAATTCACATTCCATAACCTGGAAACAAGTGAGAAAGTCCTTGGGGGTAGCGCACAACATGTCAAAAAGTGTTTGCCCTGAACCTGCTTTCAGACAATAGCACGTCAATAGACATAAACACCAGTAAGGAGGAGCAAGTGGACTTGACCCACCAGGGCAACAGGAGACAGGCCAGGTAATGGTAAGGAAGACCTAGGGCCTAGGGTCAGTCAGACTGGTCTCCTCTTTCCTTCCCACCCTCCATCTAGGTCCTGCCCACCTTCTGAAGCCCAAGTCAAGGTCTTTTACTTCCATGAGGCTTCCTCTGATTACATCAGGCTAACTGGCGTTTGCCTCCTCTGAGCTCCCGTTGGCCTGGCAGTCCACCCTTTCCTTTAGCTCTTTCTCCAGATGGCCTCATGTGAAAGGGGCCCTTCCTCTCCAGCTAGATCATCTATTCCAATCCTAGGGTAATCCCACAGGGGATGTGGCTCACTCTCAGGAGGATAGACCTGGAGAAGAGGCAGGAGCAAGCCTTGGATTGGGGTCCCAGGTCCTTTGTGCAGGGTGTTCTAGGGTCCTGGGAGTCCAGAATGTGGTGCAGAAGGATGGAAGTGAAAGTTCCAAGTCAGCACATCTTCTTGCCTCACTGACCCCTCAGTACCTGGGGAGAGAGCATCCAGAGGACCAAACACTGACCCTTCTAAAAGTGGGGCCTTGGGTGGAGGACTTTTCTGCTCAGATCTAAGGAGATAATTGCTTTGTGCATGGTGCTTAAACCCTCTGTTTAGCTTTTTTCATATATAAAATGGATATGACAATAGTTCCTTGCAGTTGTTGTTGGTAGTATACAATCAGATAACGGCAGCAGAGCACCTCTCCCTTTTCAGGACCTTCTAAGCATTTCTGGAACCCTTTCCATTAAGCTGGAGAAAAGCAACTGCTAATCAGGATGCTTCAACCTTTTTAAGGACAATGTATTCAAATGTTTTTCTAATCACATGCTTCTTTCTATGGTCCTGAGAGCTGGCCCGAGCTCTCCTGTTTTAGAGGTAAAGCCAGGACAGGGAGAGCAACTTACTAAGTGTCCCAGAGTCAGTTCTAGGTCGGGCACTGGGACTAACACCACCTCCTGTCTTTCACACCAGTGTTCTGTCCAGCAGACCCAAATCATTATATCTTGGGTTTTCTGGTGCTCAGATACACATGCTTCCCAGAAGATAGAACATGGTGATAGAAGAGCAAGTGAAATAAAACAACATGGGGTGAGAGTTTTTTTCCTTTCCACATAATCCATTGAGCTCTTTATTCTGCCTCACAAAGGGGCACCAAAACTTATACAAAACAAAAATAAATGTTTATGCCTCTTCCTGTTATTTTTCAAATTTTACCCTCAGAACTATGTGGTTTTTATTGGCAAATTTGTGACTTTTATCAAAGACTGAGGGGAAGTTGAAAGGTAGCCAATGTCTGTTGAAAACTGTATATGATCTGAGTGCTTTGAACCAAGTGTTATCCAGAATTCCCAACAGATATGGTGGGGAGTAGGAGAATGGTGGGAGGAGGGTGGTACAGCTCAGTGGTAGAGTGTGTGCTTAGCATGCATGAGGTCTTCAGTTCAATCCCCAGTAACTCCATTAAAAAAAAAAAAGAATTCCCAACAGTCAATTCTGTGAGGTGTTCGTTATTAGTCCCCTGTCCCAGATGAGGAAACTGGCTCACAGTGTGTACCAGACAACTGAGGATGCTGCAGGCAGCACAGCTTCCTGGCAAATACCACCACCAAGACTCCGGCGTCAAACATTACTTAGTTTCATTTTGAATCCTTTTCCCCAAATGAAATCCTAATATAATAAGAGCTTGCATTTTTAAAGCACTTACCATATGCCAGGCACTATTCTCAGGACTGTACACCTACTAACTCATTTAACTAATTTTATTTTTTTCTTTTCCGACTATAAAAAGATGTAAGTTCGTTAGACAGAAAACCACAGGCCCAAAACCCAATCTCTGGTGCTAAAGCCTGTGATACCAAACCTAGACTTAATACCTGACCTAACTGCAGTTTCAGCCTCTCCCAGAAATGTAATCTTAAATCAGCCAGTCTGGAATTTTCTGGTCAAGCAACAGTAAAGTAATCTGTCACGTAGGCCCTCTCCATCCCCTAGAGGAAGAAGCAATCTGTATGATAAAACCCTTGCTGATCCCTTCCTCCCCATCCCCCCGCAAAAGGTGTTCTAAGATAAAAATAATCCTTTCTTTTATTTTGCTAATAGCTCCCTTGCCCCACTCTCCTAACCTTTCATTTTGCACAGCCCCTGGGAACACCCTTCTAGAGGCTAGATGGATGGGATGCTGCGGGAATTGTCGAATAAAGCCAATTAGAGCTTCACATTTACTCAGTTGAAATTTGTTACTGTTTAAAAATACAAAATACATAAAAGTATTAAGTATAAAATCTAAAACTACATTAAAAAAAACCTTACTCTTGTCCCAGGCTCCTTTTTTTTTTTAACAACCTGCTGTCAAATCAACCCTGTTCCACAGCAGGCAAGGACCAGATTGCAGATGAAATGGAGGCTGGGGGAGGGGCGATGGATGTAGGTTGAAGTTCTCAGTCCTGGGAGCGGAAGGTAGGAAAAGACAATTCTTGAAAGAAGTAAGAAAGTTTAGCTCCAGAAAAAGATGCAGCCCCTCTCTAGTAATCGGAGAAAGGCAAATAACAATTTTCCCTCTGGGATAGGCAAAAAAGACGGACAGGGCCAAATGAATAAGGGGGGAGGGGGCATAGGGCCGGCCCACTTCTGCCGCGCTTTTGGTGGGAGTGGAAATTGAGGACCCGAGCTCACTGGTGACGTAGGTCTCACGTGACCAGGAGTCGACGTGTGCAGAAGTCCTGCTAGTCTGGTCCTGATTCCCGTCTGGGTACCAGCTTCCTTCAACAGCGCAGACAGCGGGGCCCGCGGCTAGGGGAAGGAGGAGTCAGTTTGCTGGAATTTTGCAGGTTGGTGGCAAAATAGCTGCTGCCCAGGGATTTCTAGGGTGGGGGTGGCCAAGAGCAGATACTTGAGGGAGTCCTGGTCTAGTCCATCTCTCCACTTCCCACCTCCACGTCTGCGGGGAATGATAACCCTTGGGAAACGGACTAGGGGGGGTCTCGGGAAAAGGACAAGGACACCTGTGATAGTTTAAAAATAATCATCCTCCGCCACCTCAGACCGCTTTCCTAACACCTCCCCTCCTTCCAGCCCCCCACCTCTGTCTTAAAGATAGTTTGGAAATAATCTGCTTTTCCTACTCCCTGTCTGATGGAAAATTCGAGCTATCTGGCATTGTGGAGAGAGGGAGAAATGGGGGAAGCAGAAGGTGGGAAAGTTACCAAAGCCGAGAAGCTTAATGGAGAAAAAAGTGTGGGGTGCTGGTCGGCCCACCAAGCGCTCGCCCCACCCCATCCCACTCCTCCTCTCCCCTCCCCCTCCCGTTTCCCGTTTGTCCGCAGGTCTGCAGGTCTGTTGTTCATAGCAGTACGCAAGGCTAGAAAAGGCAAGGAAGAAAGTGACTGGATCAGTACAGGTAGGTGAGGGAAATATTAAAAAGACCCCCAGGGTGGAGGTGGGCGAGGGAGGGACTGGGGTTGTCGGCCTCACTGCGCCTCCCCCTTAACCCCTTCTCCCAGCCTACTCTGTCTAGAAAGCTCTTGTGTTATGCCTAGTGCAGGAGAAATGGTTGAGGAGGGCCTTGGAAAAGGCTGGTGGGAGGGACAAGAGAGAGGTGAGGAGGTGGAAAGTGAAGGTAAGAGCTGCAGGCTCAGTGAATCCCTGATGGCTGATTGAGTTTCCCAGATGGAAAATATTTGATGATACCTCTGAATCAATAAAAGCAAATACTGAGACCTATGTCCGGAGCACTGTTCCATTCACCAAACCTTTGACTTAACGTCTCCTTCTCGTTCCCTAGAAATAATTGTTTTCAAAGAGGAATAAGCGGAGAAAAAGTAAGGAAGAGGGAAAGGAAGAAAGGAAGAGAGGCAGACAAGATGAAACCCTGTCAAAAAATGGAAGGAAAACCAGAAGATGAGAGTGAACCAAAGCTTGAGGAAGAGCCAAAGCCTGAGGAAAAGCCAGAGGAGGAGGAAAAAACAGAAGGAACTTTTAGAGAAAGGCTGATTCAGTCTCTACAGGAATTTAAAGAAGATATACACAACAGGCATTTAAGCAAGGAAGATATGTTTAGAGAAGTGAATGAAATAGATGAGATAAGGAGAGTAAGAAACAAACTTATCGTGATGCGTTGGAAGGTTAATCGAAATCATCCTTACCCCTATTTAATGTAGTTTACCTTGATTTTTCTTTTTTCTGATGTTAACGTTACTTTTGATTTGCGTCCTCTTGATTTACCTTTGGCCATCTTTCTACTTTTAACTTGTTGCTATTAGTGGCTTTAGATGCGTCTCATTGTTTCTTGTATTTCAAACCAATCTACAAATCTCTGCCTTTTCATAGGAGAAATCTACTCATTTGTACAAAAAGAGGTTCCTGAATAGATATAAAATGAAAAAAAGATTACTAAGTAATATGTGAATATCATATTTTTGAAAGGGGAGAGTACATTTGTATATTACATATATGCACAGAAGAACATGTGAAGGATGAAAGACAAAAAGTACAATCAGTGGTAGGATTATGAGTGATTTTTTAATTCAGCTTATTTGTATTTTTCCTTATTCCTAGAATGTACACACATTGTTAGAAATAATAAAAATTTTATAACAAAAAAGAAGTAACCAACAGCACTTAGTGTATTTCTAAAGGCATTGGGACACATAATATTTATTGGCAGAATTTTAGAAGCAAATGTAAATTCAAATTACCACCAGACCGCTTAGCTAGAAGAATAAATTTTACATCTTCTCTCATCTGTAAAATAGAGATAATGATCTCTTAAGGATCTTGTGGGGACCAAATAAGGCAATGGGTGTGAGCTCTATTTGACAGCTTTTGTCCCCATCTGCCCATGCAGGATCCCAACTCCCAAGAGGTTTTAGATACTTTGGAGGCTGGAGAAAGTAGTTCTCACCTGTGCTTAAGAACAAATTCAGGCAACTTTTAGGTGGGTACCACCCTTGTGTTTTCTCTCCTGCTGTGCCTGCCCAACCCTCCATCTTCTTCCCCTTGATATAACCATGTATATTGGGTATATATGTCCCTCCATCCAGGTCCTGTACCTCTCAGGCACCTAACATTGCTGATATGCTAGAAATCTCAAATAATGAAGCTCAACATGTTTCTTTTGGGCCCCCCTACAATGGGCTGACCGCCCCCCCACAGACTGACCTCTACAGAAGTGGGGAAAATGCCCATCTCTTCAGTTTAGGTTATGCAGGGCCACTTGGGCCATGATATCTTATAGATACTTGAGCAACTTTGGGATTTTAATCAGAGATCCATTCTTCCCCTTAAGACTCAGACACAGTGGGTCTGTTTGGGGGTTGGATCAGAAGACAAGTCTGAGTAACAGACACTATGCTTTAGTCAGAATTGATTCTCTGAGTCTAAAGATTGGTTTTATCTTCTGTCTCTTATTTCCTTAGGGTGAGTGATCTCCCAAAAGACTGGTGGCAGGCCCTCCTCACCAGTTCAAAAGATACCCCTAGACTGTAAATTTTAAAGGGAGTTTCAAGTCAGATTTGGGAGATATATCCATTCTTACCTGGAAACATGGAAGTGCTGTGTAAGACTTACTGTTCATCTATATTTATATCCAAATCTTCATAACTATGTATGTTTCTGTATGTGTATGTGTGGCCGACAGCTGTGCCAGTTGTGTCTTATTTTTCCTCTGTGATGCTCTTTTTGGGACAATCTCCAGACTATTCAGGGTTATGGCAGCCTGATGGATGCTGGTCAGGCTGGATTCTGGCTGAAGCGAGATGAGGGTCCAGAGACTCCCTGTGCCAGTTTTATGGGACGGGATGAATCCAGCCCCCTGGCCCTCTGAGGTGTGGAGCTGGGGCAGGACGTGGAAGGTCTCCCCTCCCAGGCTCACCTCTCTTCAGGGTGGTCTGACTTTGTCGTCTCTGCTCCAGCCTGCAGCAGACACCAGACTCTTCTAGGCTGATGGCTGGACTGTCCTGGCCATACATACCTGGAGGACAATGACTGTCCCATTGCGAGTCAGAGCACTAGACTTCCTTTCCTCCTTTTTTCCTTCACAAAAGGGCTTGATGGGAACTTTTAAAAGGGAAGAATATAAGACTTCAAAATTCACTAACTAAAAATATTGGTTGTGATACTCTTTGTCCCAGCCATGACTACTCTGGATGTAATCAGGTAACTTGGGAATAAAGTAGAAGGGCCTGGTGGTAAGTGGAGATGATTTTAGATAGTCCACAAATATTTTAAGTTGTAATGTCCATGTGTTTATTTGAATATGTGTTAAATGAATACTCTCTAACACAAAAGATGATAGTTTAGATTTAAGGTGGTGTTATAAAGTTTCTTTTTCAAAAAAGTACCCATATTTCCTTTTCAAAAAGTATTCAAATTTAATGAGTCAGTTGGAAGACAAACATGAAGTAGAATATAATATTTATAGCAAAGGTGGTACATAGTGATATGGCAGAAATCATTCTAGTGGGAAACATTGCCCTAGCATAATTGATCTAGTGATAATGTCATGAAACACCTGTCATACAGTCTTGAGATTTTACCCTACTTACAAATTAACAAGTTAACCTGCTACTGTTTAACTCATGCTATGGCAGGAGACATCAGAATCCTGGGTCAGAAATGAAGGACATTATTACTCATGGCAAAAGCAGTAACCACAACTTCATATTGGTTTGTACAGTTCCTCATGATCCTTAAGTCCCATAGGGTGACACAGCCCACTATGGGTGTGTTATATCCAGTGCACTGTATTCTAGGGAAGATACTCTGAGTTTGGAGAATTCACTCATGAGCAGAAGCAAGCCTGCTCTGTGTCCTGGAAAAGACGTTACCTCATCCCTCAAAGTTGCTTGCTGCAGACACAGCCCTCAGAAATGGCCTGTCTATGTAAAGAGTGGTCAGGGCCCTACCTTCTTGGTATACCCAATAAGAATGTGCAGGGATGCTCAGAGCCCAAGGTAGATTGCCTCTCCCAGTAGTAACAGTTTTTTTCCGGGCAATAAACCTTAATGTGCATGGCAAGTCTTTCCTAACATCACAAATTTTGATTTTATAATTAAAATTTAAATAAAGTTGATAATGCATTATACTGTAGAGTGTAAATGGAATTTATAACTCTGTCTAGTTTTTACTTAAATACATAAAATTTGGAAGGGGGAAGGATATAGCTCAAGAGGCAGAGTGCATGTTTAGCATGCACAAAGTTCTAGGTTCAATCCCCAGTGCCTCCTCTAAAAATAAATAAATAAACCTAATCCCCCCCAAACTAAATACATAGGATTTTGAATGAATCCTAATTAACTGAATGAAAAGAACGTCAACTAAGAACATAAAAGTAAATAATCTATGAGGAACTTTGAAGTTACAGTAAGACATAGCTACCATGACACACAAAGTTAAAGAAGTAGAGGAGCAAAACCAGTGGATTTATCAGGATGCTAAGGACAGGAGTAATCTTATGTAAAATTTTTCACTGAGAAACTGCCAGGAGTGTGTGCACGTTTGAAGGTCAGCCCCAGATCCCATACACGTGTAATCACCACTGCCTCTATAAAAGGAAAAGGCAAAAGCTAAGAGAAAGGCTGGTCTGTTCCCTCTATAAGGTAGAGTAAGGGTTGTGGGAAGGGGGCTTTTCACATATAATGGTATCCAAAAGCAATTATTTGATATTATGACACCAGCGTTTTGTAAGAGCCATTGCAAAAAAGCTGCATCATTTTCCGGATAATTTAATTGGGTATGGAGCATCTCTTCATGTGCTTATTGGCCATTTGTACATCTTACTTTGAGAAATGTCTATTCAAATATTTTGCCTAAACAATCCCTTAATATTTTCAGTACAGTGTAGGTAAAAAATCTGTTTAAAAGAATGAGGTAGATCCATATGTACTACATATTCATCAGTAAAAGAAAAATGAAGGACAGTATTACACACACACACACACACACAAATATTAAGATGAAGCCCTTTAGCTCACAAAGGGGAGGGATTGTGTCTTTTAAAGTGACATTTTGATATCTGATGAGGCCTCCTGCCATCTGGTTGTTTAAGAAATAATTATTTTTTTAAAAAATTCTCCTAATACGTAATTTTATTATCCTTGAATTGCAACTGTCAAAAAAGTTTCTTGGACTTATGCAGAGCCCTTCTTCCCTTCCATGAGCTCTGAGTCTTTTTCCAGATGTTATGTCATTAACCTACGATTTAATTGAAAAGGAAGTAAGGCTTAGAGAGATTAAGTGTCTTGGCCAAGGTCACCCAGCTATTAAATGGAATGCCTGCCTAAGGTCAAAGCCCCTTGCTTCTAATCTCTGCTCTGCAACAGTTGGTATATAATAAATAGTAACAACAACAACCAACAACCATTTGTGCTAAATGGACTCCTATCAATTCCTTAAAGCTCCATGCCCTTTCAAGTCCTGATCTTTGTTCCCACAGTTTTCCCTACCTGAAACATTCTCTTAACCACTCCTTACCCACTTAGCCTGGATAACTTCTACTCATTTATCCCAGAATTAATGTTACTTCTTTTTTTAAAAATAGCTTTTTTGAGATATAATTCACCTACCATACAATTTACCCACCTAAACTGTTCAATTCAGTGGTTTTTAGTTTATTCACAGTTATGTGCAACTATCACCACAGTCAATTTTAGAACATTTTCAAGTCAAAAAGAAACACCATACATTAGCTATGACCCCTCCCCCATGCCTTTATCCCTCCAGCCCTAAGTAAATACTAATCTACTTTCTGTCTCTACAGATTTCCTTATCTGTAACATTTCATAAGAATGTGCTCATATAAAATGTGGTCTTTTGTGACTACCTTCTTAGCATATGTTTTCAAGGTTCAACCATTGTGTAGCATGTATTTCTTCATTTCCTTTTATGGCTGAACAATATTGTATGGATATGCTACGTTTTGTTTATCCATTAATCCGTTGATGGATATTTGGGCTGTTTTCATCTTTTGCTTATTATGAATAATGCTACTATGAACATTTGTGTACAGGTTTTGTGAGGACATATGTTCTTATTTCTCTTAGGTAGATATCTAGTTTACAAGTGGCTGTCTAGTTGTTCCAGAACTACATGTGAAAGGACTACTTTTTTCCCCATTGAATGGTCTTGGCATCTTTGTGGAAATCAGCTGACACATGGTTTTATTTCTGAACTCTCAATTCAGTCCTATTGACCTATATGTCTATCATGTGCCAGTATCATACTTTCTTGATTGCCATTGCTTTGAAGCAATTTTGAAATCAGGAAATATGAGTCCTCCTACATTATTCTTTTCAAAGATTGTTTTGGCTATTTAGGGTCCCTTGCAATGCACACAAATTTTATTTACATCCCCACCCTCACATATGAATTTTAGAATCAGCTTATCAATTTCTACAAAGAAATCAGCCAAGATTCTGAAAGGGATTGCACTGAATCTGTAGATCAATTTGGGAAGTATTGCCATTTTAACAACGTTAAAATTTTCAGTTCATACACATGGGATTTTTCTCCCATTTAATTACATCTTCTTTCATTTCTTTCAATAATGGTTTGCAGTTTTCAGAGTATAAGTTTTGTACTTCCCTTATAAAATTTATTTCTAAACATTTTGTTCTTTTTGATACTATTATAAATAGAATTGTTTTTTAATTTTTTTCAGATTGTTCATTGCAAATGTAGAGAAATACAACTGATATTTGTATATTGATCTTGTATCCTGCAACCATGCTGAAGTTGTTTGTTAGTTCTATTAGTTTATCAGTGGATTCCATAAGACTTCCTATATATAAGATCAAATCATCTGTAGAGATAGTTCTACTTATTATTTTCTGATATGGATGCCTTTTATTTCTTTTCCTAGCCTAATTGTCCTGGATAGAGCATCCAGTGTAATGTTGAATAAAAATGGTGAGCGCACACATCTTTGTCTTGTTCCTGTTACTAGGGGCAAAGCATCCAGTGTTTTAACATTAAGTATAATGTCAGCTGAGGGTTTTTTGTAATACCTTTTATTACACTGAGGAGTTCCTGGTTTGGGGATGTTAAAGCAACCTTGCATTCTGGGATGAATCCCACTTGGTCATGATGTATAATTGTTTTTTATATGTTGCTAGATTTGTTTTCTTAGTATTTTATTGGGGATTTTTGCAACCATATTCATAAGAGATACTGGTCTGTTTTTTTTTCTTGTATCTTTGTCTGGTTTTAGTATCAGGACAATACTGGTCTCATAAAATAAGAGGAGAAGTGTTCTGTCCTTTTCTATTTTTTTGGAAGAATTCTTGGAAGATTCTTGAAATGTTTGATAGAATTCAGCAGTAAAGCTATGTGGCCTAGAGTTTTCTTTCTAGGTGGTTATAGGTCTATTCAGATTGTTTACTTCTGAGATGGTATTGATAGTTTATGTTTTTCTAGGAATTTGTCCATTTCATCTGTTATCTAATATAATGGCATGCAATATTTCATGCTATTTCATTTATAATCCTTTTTCATATCTGTAAGGTCAGTAATATTGGCCCCTCTTTCATTTCTGATTCTAGTAACTTGACACACCTCCCTCTCTCTCCCTCTCTCTCCCTCCCTCTTCTTCTCTTTCTCTCCCTCTCTCTCTCTCATATCAACCTAGCTAAAACTTTGTCAATATTGTTGATCTTTTCAAAAAACCAGCTTTGGTTTCACTAATTTTCTCTATTCTTTTTCCATTCTCCATTTCATTAATTTCTGCTCTAATCATTATTATTTCCTTTCTTCTGCTTGCTTTATTCTTAGTTTACTCCTTGTCCCCAGTGTTTTAAGGTAAAAAGTTAGGATATTGATTTGAGATCTTTCTTCTTTTTTAATGTAGGTATTTACAGCTATATATTTTCGTCTAAGAATAAGTTTAGCTTCACCCCCATAGGTTTTGGTATATTGTGTTTCAACATACCAAAGTTCCATGCCATAAGTTCTCATATGCTGTATGTTTTGTTTCATTTTTCATTCTTCTCAAAATATTTTCTGATTTCCATTTTGATTTGTTCTTTGATGCATTGGCTATTTAAGAGTGTTTTGCTTAATTTCCAGATATTAGTGAGTTTCCTAATTTTTTTGTTATTGATATGAAATTTTGTTCCACTGTAGTCAAAGAAGCATCTTATATTATTTCTAATTCTTTAACTTTATTGAGGCTTGTTTTATGGCCTATCACATGGTCTACTTTGAAGAATGCTCCACATGCACTTGAGAAGAATGTGCATTCTACAGCTGTTGGGTGGCATATTCAATGTCTATTAGGTCTAGTTGGTGCATAGTGTTCTCAAATCTTCTGTTTCCTGGTTGATCTTCTGCCCAGCTTGTCTATTTTCCCAAATAGATGTTCTTCTACTTAATATATGCCCTTAAGACCATTTCTAAAGACTTTAAATTTTTGTTTTTATAAATTTCACTAGTTTCACTGGAAAGCAGGTCCACAGAGCTCCTCATGCTGTCATAACAGAAGCTGACCTCCTAGACATTGCTTCTTCCTGGATGACTTCACTGGCAACTGGGTTAAGTCCTCTTACTCAGTGCTCTAATTGCCCCTTCATTACTTACCACACTCTCCTTCTGGTTTCCTCCCATTAAGCCATGAGCTCCACAAGAATATGAAGGCTTTATCTGTCTTACTGTCTTTTATATCTCCAGGGCTTGCCTAGCACATAGTAGATATTCAATAAATTATGGATTGAATAAAAAGTGTACTTCTTATATTTTTATTAAGTGGAAAGTGCTATGTCCTGGGAATCAGAACTCCTAAATATAGTACTGAGATTCAGATGTGGAATGGGCAGGCAGTGCCTATCACAAAAAACAGCTCTAACAACAGATGAGATATAGATTTGGGATTTATTAATAAATGAAACTGAGTAGACACTAAGAGCATGAACTTAGGAACTAGACTATATGGTTTTGAATTCCTGCTCTACCACTTCCTATCTGTTGCACAGTCTTGTTTTCCTCCAATTCTCTTATTTGTAAAATGGGGGATAATATAAGCAACAACCTCATAGGTTTGGGGGAGGATAAAATGTAATAATGAATATACATACACAAAAATGCTTGACATATACAGCATTTATATAGGTGCTATTATATTTTATCACTGTATATTTAAGAAAACTAGGATAATTCTGTACATACTATCTTATAACTTGAATTTTAAAAAATAATAATTAATGATTTTTTTCCTTCTACTTGCAAAAAGGATACATTTTCCTTGGAGACAATTTAGAAGATAGGGTTAATTACCATCTGATGTCCAGTATTAGAAATGCATCTTTAATCTCAAAGATGAGGTCAACTATATGGGAGAGGATGAGGGAGGTACAGGGAGACACCTAAGTGTAAAATATGGCCCAAGATACTATCATGCTGCTAATGCCTGAGTCTCAGATTCCTGGTGGGAAAGGTAGACCCTGACTCTGAAGCTGGGGTAGAGGCATAAAAGAGAAGAGGAGGAAGGGAGGAAGGGAAGAATGTATGTGTGTCTGTGTGCCCTGGTTGGGGGGAAAGAAGGAGAGTTTACTCTTTAGTTAGAGATAGATAAAAATCATCTGCACTAAAAACACATAAAAATTATCAGTTTTACTAGTCTTTAAAAACAATTTCTTGCATATTCTCATATCTACCTAATTTATCACAGAATATTTAGAAAATGTGGAAAATCATACATTGGATTTATGATTTTGGCCTATCTCCCATCATCACAAGAGCCAAAAGCAATTATAAATGAAATGTTACTGTATTTCCTTTGATTTTATGTACAATATGTATAAACCTACAAGGCTAATTAATTAATGAGTAAATACATTAAAAAAAACAGTATTAGCTAAGAAAGTATAGGTAGCTCTATTTATAGTTCTGCCACTGTCTTGTTTGGTAACCTAGCCAAGCCTCTTAATTTTTCTGTCTCAGTTTCCCAATTTGTAAAATAGGCTCTTGGATTAAAATAATTCTAGGGTGTTCCAGTTTTGACAATACATGATCTGTGAGAGCTTAGGACTGCCAGTGAGATCATAAATCATACCCTATAAATCCAAAATTAAGCAAAGGCACAGAACACATGACTGTAAAATCCAATGTTCTATAACCCTGCTAATCCATTCTTTTAGCCTCACCATTTATTTTGTTCTCCTATTTCCAATTCTTTCTGGTGCCTTTGCATATCAGTACCCAATCAGTACACAGACAGATAACTGTGTGTAGACAAATATTCAAATATGCTAAACATTTTTCAGTAAAAATTAATTTCTTAGAAATCCTTAAGATAGGAAAAATATGAGTGGAACAAGGCTGGGGGACTTCCATTTTAGGTCCTATTCTAAAGTTATTTTGTACTTAACAATTGTAACCAAACAAGGGTCACTAACATATTGACTGCCTTATCTAGCTGGAGGGAAAGAAATTGTAAGAGGTACATACCAGTAAGGTGTGTGATGGTTTTAAAATTCGGCTCCAGATTATTTGGCATTCCTTCCATCAAAAGTTGGAGTCTATTGTCCCTCTCCTTGAATCTTGGCATAGGACTAGTAACTGTTTCAACCAATGGAGTATGGCAGAACTTATCTTATGTGACTTCTAAGGTTAGGTCGTAAAAGGCCATATAACTTCCACCTTGTTCACAGGGAACATTTGCTTTTTTTTTTTCTTTCTATTTTATTGAGTTACAGTCAATTTACAATGTCGTGTCAATTTCTGGTGTACATCACAATTCTTCAGTCATACATGAATATATATATATATATATATATATATATATATTCATTTTCATATTCTTTTTCACCATGAGCTACTACAAGATATCGAATATATTTCCTGGTGCTGTACAGTATAAACTTGTTTATCTATTTTATATATACCAGTCAGTATCTACAAATCTCCAACTCTGAGTTTATCCCTTCCCACCCCTCTCCCCACTGGTTACCACAAGTCTGTATTCCATGTCTGTGAGTCTGCTTTTGATATAAGCTCATTCGTCTTTTTTTTTTTTTAAGATTCCACATAGGGAACACTTGCTTTTAAAGCTCTGAGATGGCCATGTTGGACAGGCTACACGTGGGAACTCTGGCTGATGGCCCTACTTGAGTCTGTTCTTCAGCCATTTCAGTCTCAGCTCGTGCAGGACTCAGCTGTTTGAGTCATCTACAGCCTTTCAAGTTACCCCCGGTCATCCAAGCCATGCCAGCTGAAGCCCCAGATATCCTGGAGCAGAGAAAAGTAGTCCCTGCTGTGTACTTTCTGAACCTCTGACTCACAGAATCTGTGAACATAGTATCAGTTATAGTTTACACCAGTGAATTTTGGGATGGTTTGTTACCTATCAACAGGTAAATGGAAGAGTTGATGTGTCATGCTGAAGGTGCTAGCCATAGGCATACAATAGTCATGAAGCCAGTGTGTTATCAAGTCAGCCCAACAGAGTTGGATAAATGTGAAAAAAGGTGAGAAAATGAATGCAGAGACTGAGTCTACTCTTCTATTATTTCAGGGTAAGAGCCATCAAACCAGTTCACCCTCTCTCTGTCCCCTCAGGGCACACGAGTCCCAAACTAAGACTCTTGTGTCCTAACTCAGCCTTAGAAATTTAAAATTTTTTCTGCTCAACAGTTTGTTATCTATCTTCAACTCCTCAGAAAACTCCAAGGACAAGAGAAGTTCTCAATCAACACCTCATAACATTTTAGTGAAGGTAACATTTCTAGGACAATTTTCACCTATCTTTAAAACATCACTTTGTTTTAAAGATCACTTTAAACAACACCAACCTCGTTTTAGCATGACATCTAATCTGGAAAAATACACAAATGTATTTTTTCATCTAACATTTTGTAGTTTCAAACAAAATACTTATTCAAGATGAGTCAAAAAGAGGACTAAAAACTCCACTTCTTAAACTTCGTATTCAATGATTTGTTATGTCACAGCAGTTTCTTTACTTTCAGGGGGTTCTTTCTAGATAATTCCTAATTTTCATAAAAGCTTTTCCACATTGCTCTAAATACAGACCTCCGAATGAAAAGCAACCTATTAGCCTCAGTAGTGGATGCATTCAGCCAACAAGTATTCACTAATCAGCTACTGGGTACAAGGAATTCTATAAGTCACTGGGTTTGCAAAATAGAAGACAACAGATATGTTTTGGGTCCTCACAGATTTTAAAGACGAGTGGATCTAGCTAAGGACAGAACTATGTTCTGCCTACTCTTCAAATCTTGTTAGAAACCATCTAATAATAGTACAAAATTAATGAATCAACCTTCATTGACGATTCCTCGGTCTCTGTGGTAAGTAGTTGATATATGTGATTTACTTCTTCTAACAACCCCTGTTTCACAGAGGAAGCACAGTGACTTTGCTAAGTAATCAACCCAAAGTCACACATCAAGTAAGTAGTAGAAACAGGATTTAACCCCAGACATTTCTGATGCCACAGCTCATGATGCTAATCAGCATCCTTCGAGTCTATATCACTAATAGAGATACCTGTATGAAGAGTTATTAACTGTGAGACAGAATCCAGGAATTACCAGCATTCTTTTAAAAGACAATTATTTTGTAATTTGAGCTTTTGGAGCTATATATCAATATCTCTATGTATCTCTAAAAGCATGTGTATATATACATACATACACATATGTGTATACATTTAATTTTATATATTTCAAACTACATATGCACTAGGCATATACTTTTCTTCTGTTCAATATTTCAGCTAGTTTAGCAGGGTAGGAGATTACATAGGAGTTTGAAGTCAAAACTAGAGGCAATAAGCATTTGCCTAGCCTGCCTTGCCTCAGTACAAATAACTCTTGGTTCCTTTATCACAACCAACACTTACTAAATTTTTTTTTTAATAATAATGCCACTTTCCTAAAGACATCTCTATTTTCTAGCTGAGATAGGATTTTTTTAGTTACTTCAAGTTAAAGAAAGGAAAAGTTACACTAAAGATGAGTTTCAAGTTTAGTTGCTTAACATACCCCCTGTTTATTTCTAATATCTTTTTTCTCCAAAGACTGTGTCATCAAAAACATCACATAAATTTACATAAAATGTCCAAGAGCTGACAACTGGACTTCTTCCTGAAGATTTACTTTACAGATCATTTTCAAAACACCAACTGTATTCAGGAAGATGCCTCTATTTTTAAAAAAAAATTTTTTGAAGTAAGCTAGTATGTTTCAAAAGTGATGTTGATATCGTGTGGAGCCCAGAAAAAATATTTTCTCGGTGGTACAGGTGAACATAAACTATAAGGCTTTTCCATTCCGCAGGATGAAATATTTCCTTCAAAAATGAAACCTGGTAATTTAAAAAATTTTAATGGTATGTTGATTTTTTTAAAACAGGAAATAAAGGGAAATTATCAGGAAAGACATGTACAGCCTACTCCATTCTGTTGCTTCTCTTTCTGTTAAGTCCCTTGCTCTCTCCTCACTCCACCCCTCAATCTAAATTTCCCAGAAGGGTATGAATTCAGGGAAAGTGGTGGACATTGGTGACTGTGCACATGCAGGGTGTGTGTGGTGACGGGGGGGGGGGTCACGGCCAGCGGAGAATAGGAAAAAAAGCAGGAAAAGCCAAAGCCAAGGCCTGGAGCGGGAGTGGGAGGGGTGGAGGGTGTTGCAGACCCTCCCTGGTAACCAGAGAAAGGAAAACTCCAACCACAGGGAGGTGATGCCACTTGTAGGCCCTCAGATTGGAGAGGAGCGAGATGAGTGACAGGGCGGTGTGAGCTGGGGCCCCGCGCACAAACAGGAGGAGGGGTTTGTGCGTGTGCACTAGGCGGGAGGGGGGCGCTCCTGCTGCACCGACCGCAGGAGTTGGGGGCGAGCTCGGCGGTGACGCGAGGCCCTCACGTGACCGGGAGCTGCAGAGCGACGCAGCCTTCGGTGCAGTCGTCACTCCTGTCTGGGTACCAGCTCCCCACTGCCCTGCGCGCGGCGGGCTGGCATCGGGCCCAGGGAAAGCGGAGCAGGTAAGGGCCCTGGGGCCCGTGCGCCGACGCCAGGGAGGCAGCGGCCCGGGAACGCCAGAGGCCGGCTCAGGGGATCAGCGCAGCGAGTCCCGGCCACCTCTCTCCACACCCCAGCATTCTCCGGGGCACAAATACGGCACCCCCTGGGGTGGGGTGCAGGGGCCATACGGTTTCAGGGAGGGCAGCAGAGCAACTAAGAGCGATGGGAAATCATCCCCGAGTTCCTGCAGGGAAATGGTGAACCCGGGAGGGGGGCGGTGGAGGGTGGGGGCGGGGGACGCAGGGCCGGGGCCGGCCCGGGTTGGGGGCGCACGGCCGGGAGGGGGCCGAGCTCCCGGCTGCGGCAGCCCCCTGCCCTACCCCCCGACCCCGGCCCTCTGCAGGTCTGCGGGTCTAAGTGTCGCGGCGGCGCACTCGTGGCGAGCATCGGGAGAAGCAGGAGACAGCAAGGATAGGCCCAGGTCGGTGCGGGGGACAGCGGGGGTGGGGCGGGTGTAAAGCCCAGTCTGAGACCCCTCCTAACGCCCCCAGGCTCCATCCCCGGTCCTCCATTTTGGTGCCTGCTGCTCTCTGGGAAAGAATCCTGGGCAGGGAAAAATGGTGGGCTTTGGGTGTGGGGGAGGGAGGTAAAAGGAGAGAGCTGGGGAAGGGGCTCGAACTGGAAGCTACCTAGAGGGCGCCCGAAGCTCCTGAAGTGGGAAAAAAAATAAATTTTAAAAATCTTTGATATCAGAGCTCTGAATCCTGCTGGTCAGTGCACCAAGCATTCAGTCTGTCTCCTTGCCTTTGTCTTGCTTGTTGTTCAAAGAAAAACAACCAGGAAAAAAAAATCTCATCATGGCCAATATCCACCAGGAAAACGAAGAAATGGAGCAGCCCGTGCAGAATGGAGAGGAAGACCGCCCTTTGGGAGGGGGCGAAGGCCACCAGCCAGCAGGAAATAATAGACGGGGACAAGCTCGCCGACTTGCCCCTAATTTCCGATGGGCCATACCCAATAGGCAGGTCAATGATGGGATGGGTGGAGATGGAGATGATATGGAAATGTTCATGGAGGAGATGAGAGAAATCAGGAGAAAACTTAGGGAGCTGCAGTTGAGGAATTGTCTGCGTATCCTTATGGGGGAGCTGTCTAATCACCATGACCATCATGATGAATTTTGCCTTATGCCTTGACTCCTGCCATTTTCCGTGAGATTGATACTGTGATTCCCCACTATTGTTCTTTTCCCTTGCATTTTCCTGATATGCCTTTACTGATCCGTTTGCTGTGAACCTTATGTAATTTCCATGTGTCAGGTGGGTTCTGTGTTACCAGCTTCTAATTGGAGATTGCCTTGGCACCCAGTCTAAGTTTCTGTCAACAGTAGTTTCACCCATTTGCATGGAAAAATGTTAAGTTAATAAAGCAATTAAAAAGCAATCTATACATTTATTATTGTCTTATTAAAATATACATATATAGTATACGAACCCTCCAAATATCTGAAATCAAATACCCTAGGATGTTAATTGGGTCACCTGTTTCTGTGGTTGGATAATATGTGACTTTTTTTCCCTTTTTTTATTTGGAGTTTCAGAGGCAATGAAAACAATTTTTCAATAAGTCTGTGAATGTACATAATTACTGGTTCAACAACCTTAAAGAAGAGTGAACTTCACATGTTTTCCAGTCTTAACTGGAAGAATAAACCCTCCCTTTAGTAGATACATGCGTTTAAAGAGTCAGTCTTCTCTTCTGTGAAATTGGGAGTAATGCTTGCCTTACAAGGCTGCTGAGTGGAATAATGAGCTGTGGAACTGTTGGGCTGCCTCCTATGCAAATCCCCAGCATTTGACAGGACCCTGGCCCTCATCAGGTACTTGGGAAGTACTAAAGGGAGTTTTCATGTAGGCTCACAAGTCCAGAGGGCAAAATAGGTGGGTTCCACCTTGTCATTCCTCTCATATTTGCAGTACCCCTGCTCCCCTGATTACTGCCTTGTCAGTTGGGCATACTTTCCCTTCTGCTGGGTGCTGTTTCTGTTCCTGTTGCTGATGTGCTGGAGTCCACAAGGTAACAGAAATCCACTGATCCGCTTTGCAATCCCTGGTGAGCTAAATCCTCCCTCCACCTTTGACTTCTATAGAAATATGCGGAATGCCTTTATCCCCGCTTTGGAGTTACATTTACCCAAGTGAGTACCATTCCCATGGTTCTTGCCCCTACAATGGTTCTGAACAGAATAGTGCTTTTTGGTTTTATTTTTATGCCCCTCCTTTTGAAAGAACTCAGATATGAAAGCACTGGGTCCTAGCTCAGGAGACACATCTCGATGTCTTAGCATGGTGTGCCCATAATTGCACTACTGCAAACCTCCAAAACACAAACAGGCTGAAGATTTGTTTTGCCTGTGTTTGTACCCTATGTGGGGGGTTTTCTCTTAAAAGAGTCTGGGCCGGCCTGCCCAACCAGTTTAACACAGCCAAAAGACATGTAAATTACATTAGAGGAACACATTTTAAAGCTGAAACACACTTCTTTCCCATTTCTATCCCTTCTATACCTGAAACGTGAAATTGCTTTGTGAGTTCTTAAAAACTTCATTAAGTATTTGGCATTGTCATGTTTATATGATTGTGTGCCCCCCTCAAGACAGTGATTTTGTTTTAATAATCCTGGAGCTCAGTTTCTAGTTAGTGTCTGACATATTAGATATTAATTATTTTGATTGATATAATTAACTGTAATGGAGTTCAATACTGTTCTTAATTAAGTGGCTCAAGCAAGTAACTTTACCTGGAAAGCATGACTTTTAATTTCCAAAGGACCATAGCAAAAAAAATCTCTAACCTAAAATCTGTAATCTTTTTAAAAAAACTTCGTATGTGCCAGTGTTTACATAAACATAGACCCCTTGCTTGCATCTTAACTACCTAGAGGAAATGTTAACAATGCCGACACTTGGGTGCCTTTCCCAATCCCACCTCCCCTTGTCATCCCTTGAATCACCTGATTAGGAATTACCGTTTTGACAGTCCCTCAGGTGATTCTGATGCATTTGAGTTTTGCCAGCATAGGCGTGGAGAAAAGCTGATGGTGATCACACCATTTTACAAACATTGTGATCTAAATTACCTTACATACTTGATTTTGCAATGAATATACCTTCCTGAAATTTGATATATCTAAAATTGGATTGCATTAAACAATCAATGTATGTCTATCTTTAAACGACTACTGTTTTTTAATCTTCCCAAATATCCTGTTAAATTAATGCATTATTATGAATTTATTATTACTAATAAATTTATAAAAATTATAAAATTATTAAATGCATTAGGCATTCTCATTTCTATGCAAGCCTGTGCCCTTTTACAGCAATGATTTTTGTCTTAATCACCCTGGAGCTCAGTTTCTAGCAGTCTCTGATACGGTAGATATTTAATAACAATAATGCATTTAATTATTATTAAAGATTTTAGCATTGTAATTTATCTAAAATAATATATAACAACAGTTAATATTGAGTCTTTGTGGGTGGTTTATTTCTTTGCACTCATGTTTTTAAAGTTTCTATGAGGAACATTTTTAAATGAAATATTTTTTATAATTATGTAACACAAGATCATTAGACGTACTTGGATTATGCAGAAAATATAATGAAAAATATAAACAAACCATAATCATCCAAAGAAAGCACTCATAAAATTTTTATCATCATCCCATATTTAGTCATGATTAAACGAGGCTCAGAGCCTCTTAAGAGGAATACTGCCTCTTTCAAAGCCCCTGCCAAGGAGACATGTTTAGCTTGTTTATTTTTTCTCTCTCTTATCCACTCCTTAAAGCTAATTGGATCACATTTGACCAACTTTCATTTAAGTCCAGTTTTTCAAAACTGTGAAAATAAGAGTCATCACATTTCAGCAGGTCCACTCCCAGTTGTCAAATGTGGGAACATTAAGTGAATACATTTACTTACTAGAAAAGAACTATTTATGAAGCTTAAAAGTTGTCACATTAAGTAGAAAAAGGGCTGGAAATGGTAATAAAATGGGCTAAATTATATGTCTATTTGTCTTCTTCCATGAGATCACATATTTCATGTAATAAACATGCTGATTTTGTTTAGAAAGATCCCATTTAAAAAATTTCAAGCATATTGCATGTAATGTAGTTGCTATCTCGTGTACAGTCGGAATGCTTTCTAAGTAACATAAATATACATAACCAAATAAGTAAGTCATCCCTATAAATTAAAAAAATCTTAACATTTATTTGTATTTTTTATTTCCCCCCAAACATTGTTTAAAAAGTTACAATTAGCCTGTTTAGAAATTTACTCTTTCTCTTGTAGTTGATGGAAATATTTTCTATTTAGTAAAAATAAACTTTGGTGAATTTTATATGAAGAGAGAAATCTTCAGATCAATGCCAATTAAAAAAATCATTTTCCCATAAATGAAAAGAGCTGGTGTTTCTGATTGTAAAATAGCCATCCCAAAGTGGTTTTGTTGTTGCTGTTGCTTTGGAACAGAAGAGAAAATGTATTAAGAAGAAAAATTTTGAATCTTACTTTCAACACCCTGTTTCCTTTACTGAGATCACATGAGTGTAGACTAATTTTAAGTTTTTACCTGTTTTTCCTAAATTAATAAGTATTACTTAATCACTAATTATATTAAAGTTTGAGTTTTTAAAAGAGGATGCAAACTAAATGGGTCAATTAACTTAAAGACAGTGAAAAACTTGATGGAAACTTGTTAAAAAAGCAAAAACAAACAAGAATAATGAATTTCAGATTATTTTTGAATCATTTAGCTAGTAATATAAACAGTGGTTATTGTCATGACAATGCCTTAGTTCATTTTACTCTGTTCATTGGTAAAATGGAGGTAATTTCCAGGGCTGCTGTGAGAACCAAGATAGGTAAAGAGTGTGTGAGCTGTGTTGAACTACTGTACTCAATGGTGAAAGAGTGAATGGTTTCCCCCTAAGATAGGAGCAAGACAAGAATGTCTGCTCTCTCCTCTCTTGTTAAACGTAGTTCTGGGAGTCCTAGCGATTGCAGGAAGGCAAGAAATTGAATGAAAGGCATACAAATTGGGAAAGAAGAAATAAAGGAAGAAATAAAACTGTTCCTGTATACAGATGACATGATTGCCTAGGTAGAAGATCCAAAAAAACCTACATTTTATCTTCTAAATAACTCCCACATGAACTTGCAAAGAAATGTGTTTCAAAGAATATCTTAAAAAATAAAATAAGAGCATTATTTGCTGATGTGTAGAGTCTCTCTACTCTCTACCATTGTGACATCAGACTACTTATGAAATGCTGGTAGGCTTGGCTCTCCTGACTCTCCACCAGGCTACAGTCTAAAAGGAGTTCATGTTAAGCTAAGGGAAAATTGAAGTGACCAGGAGAAATCATCCCATCTCACCAAGTTGTACACCCAGGACCACAGAAGACTTGTCACTCTCTGCCCACCAGGGAACATCATAGGGGTTGAGAGTGAGAGTCTAGTGGTCATATAGGCTCAAGGGGTTTGAGTCCCAGCCTTGTCACTTTTAATTAGCTGGTGCTGCAGACAAATCCCTTCAGCCTCCACTTCCTCTTTGGTAAAGCAAATATAATAGTGGTAGCTACCTCATAGCCTGGTGCTGAGAATTAGATGACGCAAGTAGAGCACTTAGCACAATCCCTGTCACGTAGTACAGGGTATTTACGGTAAAGGTTACTTACAAAATCTGTACAAAATGAGAAACTTTTCGGTAGATAATGACAAAAATATGCAGAGGCAGAGACAAGGAAGTTTGCTGAGCCTTATATGTCCTGCTCTTATGTCACATGGCGTGGAGACCCGTGGTTCGTTGAGCAAAGCCAGAGCCAGCTATTCAGTACCAAAGGCAATAGTAAAGGACTCCACCATCTTCTCTTTTAGTGTATTCTGTTATTTGTTCTTTTCTTCTGAGAGCTGCTGACGCCAACGGAGTCTGAGACTCTTTCATCTCAGGGAGGCTGCATCACCTGGCATTAAGTTGTCCGACGTTGTTTCCAAATTTGAAAGGCCATGCGGGACACTAATGTGATGAGGAGCAGAAGAGAGAGGATCAGCTGCAACATGAAACAGTGGTAGGGAATTGTGTCTGACCAACCAGCCATTGTGACAGACAGATTTCTCACTCAAAGAAGGCCCTCTTCTCTCTGCCAACAGCACAAGTCCATAATTTTGAAGTGTAGGAAGTGAGCCTTCCCACGACACAAATTCTCTGGGTTGTCCTCTTTCACTCACTCTAAGTTCATGGGGATGTGTGACTTGGGCAAGAGGCTTAAAGGGAGTCTGGCCACTGGGGTGCAATATCTGTTGACCTGGCAACAGGCAGGCTTCATTATTACCTGCCTGTTTTTCTCCTCCCTGAAACATCCTTTATTACCCTAGCATTCAGGGCTGCTCATCAGAGTCTTGGCTTCCAGTTCAGCCTTGTGTAGAGGAGCTATCCCTAGTTTTCTTAGAAACTTTATTCCCTGGCTAATTTATTTAGTGTTTCCCATTTTGTATTGAAAAAATGACTTGTGATTCTTTTCTGCCAATGTATTGGGGGGCGGGGGCAGAAATGCTGCAGCATCACCAAGTGTCCAGTCACTGCTTTGTCACATACGGTCATCTCCTTCTGGGCTTACTCTTGTTTTGGGTAGATTATGCTGGACATGGGGTTCTTTCCCCAGGGCCCTCAAGGAAAGACCTCATCCAGGGGTTCTCTTTTCACCCTCCTCCTCAATTAGTCTCAGGGAGTGGAGGTCATTTCTCAGAAGCACTTTGCCTGACCCTCACTGGAGGCAGCACCCCTCATTTTGCTGGGGGTGGGGGGGCTAAATTAATTCTTTTAAAAGAATCTACTCCATGAACGACCTTGCTCTATGACTAAATCTCTCCACATTTAAAACTGCTGGAACTTAACAGAACATCCCTCACAACAAAGAGCTCCCTGACCCAAAATGTCAACAGTGTTGAGGTTGAAAAACTTGCTCTAGAGCAAGGTAAACATTACTATCCATCCTGTGTGCACAGATTCGAGGGTAGAATCCAACTTTAGAATCCAACAACCCTGGATTAGAATAACCACGCTGCCTCTTACCAGGCATGTGTTCTTGGGAAATGTATTTAACCTCTATGAACCTTAGCAGAATGTGCTTTGGGGGGAATGTGTTATAACAAGGAATACTGGTATTTGCATGGACTTCACACATTTTCTAAATGGACAATGGGTTACTTGCTAATTAAGAGATAAAGCCCACTAGAGCTTTATTCATGTCAAATATGTTATAACTCAGACTTTTTAAAAAGTATAGTAAGTACTATAAAACGCAAACATGGACACAACCAAGGTTATGAAGTAAAACATTACAGAAAGTAGGTGCCCCTATGTAACTCACTGATTGCCTCACCCTCAGAGGGAACCACTATCCAAAATTTGTCATTTACTCACAAATTCATCCATAAATGAAACATGTCATCGCTTTACACATTTTTAGCTCTAACTATATAAGTAATATATTCATGTATCACATATTGACATTTTTTTCTCTGAAAATCGTGATCTTAAGATTTCTCTAATAAGGTGACTTTGGGACTGTTTTGATACCATGAGCATGCTTGCACATATGTGCGAGAATCTACAGGCCAGACCTAAGAGTGCAACAGCTGACAGGACCTCACTTCTCTTTCTCATAGATGTTGCCAAATGTCTCTGCAAAGAGATTGTACCAGTTTGTCCTCTCCCAGCAGTATTTGGAGTTTTCGTGGCTCTACAATTTCAATGTAAATAGGATGCAACATAGATACAAACTCAATAGTCAGGTTTTCTTTTCAAACTCAAGAATTACTTCAAGATATATTCTGAAGCATAAAGCTGAACATTAAGAAATAGGCATGTGAAATGTACCAGTTATAGGGAAATATAATAGAGAAAAATAAGATGTACTCTAACATTCTAACAAGATCATAGTGGTAAATATTAAAAACATCATGAAATCCATTGTTTGCATGAATCTTGGAAAACAGGATCTCTCATCTTGAAGTGGGTTGGGATACCCATTAGTAATGAGATTTCAAAGTTCGACAAGACAGTAAATATTTTAAAATATTAGATGATCATGCTCTTTAACAAAGCCTTCCCACTTGTGGGAATTTATCCTCCTGATGTAACCAAGCAGGATTCTATGGGGTCTTCCCGGGACAGAACCCACCCCCACCATGTCCTCTGCCTGCCTCTTGTTTGTAGAAAAACTTCAGCCTTCTAGGCCTTCCCCGGGTTCCAAAGAATAAATTTATTCAAAGAAGTGAGAAAATGCAGAAACAAAGGAAAATGGTCAAGCAAGACAAAATGATAATAGTTTAGCCATCAAATTCAAGGAACTTTAGTTCCTCCTTAAAGGCTATAGATAATATTCTGAGCCATATCCTTTGAGCTGTTTTGCAGATACTGAAACCCCACCAGGTGGAAGAAGTTAACCGTATGTTGCCCATAAGCACACAGTCCCCAGATTGCGTGGAACCAGACTCCTGATTACCTCACCACCAACCAATCAGAAGAATGTCCATGAGCTGATCATGCACCCTGCAATCCTTTCCCTCACCCTGTCTTTAGAAATCTTTCCCTGAAAGCCTTCGGGGAGTTCAGGCCTTTTGAGCATTAGCTTCCCATACTTCTTGTTTGGCGCCCTGCAATAATGCTGCACTTTCCTTGACCACAACCTGGTGTCAGTAGATTGGTTTTATTGTGCATGGACGAGTGAACCCGAGTTCGGTTCAGTAACACTGATGCAGTCAGGGGAGGCCCATACATCATCACTCATATTTACACTAAAAGAGTATTGTTTATCTGAAATTCAAATTTAACTGGGTTAAATTCAATCTGGCAACCCTACACATGGAGGGTAGAACCAAGGTGCTCCAGACAACAGCACCAGCTGAACTAGCAGATGCCAGCACCAACACTCACTCATGTGAGTGAGGGCTCCTGGATGTCCCAGCCAAGTGGAGCCTCCAGCTGACGGCAGTCCTGGGTGACAGACAGCACGTGGAGCAGAAAAACACCCAGCTGAGCCCAGTCAACCCAGAAAATTCCGAGAGAGAAAAAATGGGTATTGTTTTAAGGTGTTTTGTTTAACAGAAATGGATATACAAAACATGTGGCTTTGTTAACTCTCCCTCTTTTTCTGTGGTCTGTTATCATTGGATATGATAGGGATTCTTTTATTATCCTTCCAGGCTCAATAGGACTTTGTTAAAAATTTGGCTATGGTCCATGTTTAAGTTTATGTGTGTATACAGATTTTCAAACATTTCCTCAGATTCTTCTTGAAGAAATCTCCAAGGGAAATTTTCTTAATATGTGATTTTCACCCTATTCTTGGAATTTAATCTAATTCCAACTTTCCTCCATAAGATGTCTCCATGCCACTCATGCCTGTTAAGTAATAAAAGGCTGTTGCTAAAAACTGTTCAATGAGCCACATGGAAAGCTATATCCTCAGAAGGTTACTTGGTGAGTATTCAAACAGAACAAGGGGAATTTATTCACTTTGAGAAGTATTCCTCAAAGAAGTTGTCCTGAAACCCTTTCTTTTGCTACAGGGACAGCTTTGTAAGGGAACTTCTTTTGTTGGGCACATGTAGACAGGGCTCCTCCACCAGACAGCTAATAGATATGCATTGCAGTCCTTGGCCTTTGTGACTATTCCATTGTAGCACTATTGGGTAGATAAGTCTATCCAATTCTGGGGTTCATTAATAGGAAATGCCTTGCCTACAGATCTAAGCCACTTTTCTCCAATATGACTTTTATAAGGAATAAAGTTGATACATTGTTCTCTGTATTCTTTTTTCGTATTTCTTAATTGGTTTAGAGCTCAGATGTGAAGCAGGGATGTATTAGGGGTCGGGGAGCCCTTTAAAGCCTAAGCATTTTGGAGCAAGACCATAGGGAATAATTGGGAGCCAGCAAGACACAGAAAGGGAAGACTATGGGCCAACTGTAAGACCCATCTCTGCAGGCAGAGCAGGACGTGTGCTCCATAGGGGCAATTTACCACCAAGAATCTTGAAGTGAGCAGTCCTGGGCTGTGTAATTAGTTTCTTCTTCCAGCCTCACTAATCAGGTGAGTCGTTCCTGTGACTGAGAAGTGAGTGTATAGAGAGGCTAGGAGTGTTTTGGTCATGGATGCCCCTTCATATGGAAGAAATTAACAGGAATGGATGATCAGAATTCCCCAGGACAAACCATTGTATGACCCAACTGACTTAAGTTTCTGCCTACTAAATAACTATAATATTCTAGGCCTGCTTCCTTGAAATAATTATCCAAAATTGCTTAAATAATATTTATCTTGTGTGTTCCTAGATCATCCAGTCACTTGATTACAGTCTCTTAGTTTTCTGCACGGGTGTCTAAATACTTAGCATGGGCTGTGATTTTAAATGTTCATTCTCTGAGAGCTAGTTCATGTCCAAGGACCCTAAGATACCTCCTTTGATTTCTTTATACTGATACTTCCCTCCTGCCTCACTTTAAAGAAAACACAATTCCTGAGGACAAGCACATGCCTTATTACAACAACGTGGGCAGAGTTCCACCAACCGCCCGGGTCCCAGTCTAGTGCCTCTGTTTCTCCGGTGGCAGCCTGAAGGGCAAAGATGCTCGGCTTTCAGCGAAATCCAGGGGGTGGATCGCAGTAAGGAGGCATTTCCGGTGTGGAGAACTTGCCCGCGCATCGCGGTTGCCATAGAAACCTGACGTCATTTGGGCGACCGTGGCGTATTTTTAATGAAGATGGACGCTGCCTGGAGAGAACAGCAAGTCCCGCCTTCAGGTGTTTGGGGCTGAGCTGAGGGTGTGGGTCCCCGCGGTGGGGGCTGGGCCGCCCTGGGGTGTTGGGAGACAAAGAGACCCACATCCAAGTCGGTTCTTTCCCGCTTTGGGCCTCGGTGCCCCGGCTGTCTCATAGGTAAAGACATTGGGGTCCTCCCGGCCCCCTGAGTGCGGTGTCCTGCTGCAGGGGTGTCCTGGAGCCACTTTCCTTCTAAAGGCAGGGGCGCGGGAGGTGAGACCGGTGACGATTCTCTCTGAGCCTCAACTTTCCCTTCTGTAAATGGGGATAAGAATGCTGTACCCACAGGATCGCTGTGAACGTTCAGTGGTAACACAGGAGTAAGTTGATGGCTCTGGTTATTGCGGGATCATGAATGTCTGTATGAATTCAGGACACTCCTTATTCCTTTTCAACTTTTTTTTTAAACAGAGGGGGAAAAAAAAACCCTGATGAGAAACCCGTTGTAACATCTGGTTGTTAGGATCACTAACCAATTTTATCAGTGTCATTGTCACTAACCCAGTGCCTAGCATGGTGCCAGGCACACAGTTACATACAGCAGTAAAGCACAGCGATTGCTGGATCTGTCTCTCCCTGTGCAGCATTTCATGCCGGTGGCCCAGCTCATATCAGGTGTCTGAAGGAGGCAGGTTCTGAGGATTTGTGTTCTGATGACTTCTGAAGCTCCTACTCCAGGTTCAAGGGCAGCAGCTTCCAGGAGACCGCAAACACTTCACATTTTTGGTGGCATGACTCCTGGCTCAAGTGAGTTCATAGATCTGAACAAAAGCATGTTGTGGAATAGCTCCTGTGAGGCTCACAAACTAGCCTAGAAGTAGAGAAGCTGTTTGACCTCAACATGGGAGAAGAGGTGTAGCAGAATGGAATTTCACTCCATCAGCAGTTACCTGCTTTGTAGTAGCCCTTGAGGCCCATCAGAGATGCTTTTTTTGTTTGAAAGCAATGAATTGTCCAGCCTGATGAAGGAACTTGATCTTTAACATGCATTTGGAATAAATATACCTAAATTGTTCTCACTGGGTAAATATTATTCAGTGATTCCCATGTTTCTTTCAGGGTGGTTGTTGAAATATGCATTTGGTTAGAAAGTCTTTCCAGCAATTTGACACTGTAGTATAGTTTCTTCCCTGGTAGCCACGTTTTTATCCATTCTATAATGAAAAATTTTAAGAAGCCAGAACATTTCCAAATGTTAGTTTAAAATGTTTTAAGAGTTTATATATTTTTAAAAATAATTACTTTAGACTGTTTTATTAATCTTTTAAAATAACTAAATACTCTTAAATATAGTTCTGTTTACTTTCCCAGTACATAACAGTTTCAGCTCTTTATTACCTGGCCCTTCTACCCCTCCCCCTGCAGTGTACTCAGGCAACCACTGATCTTCTCTCACTACAGATTAGTTTTCATGTCCTAGAATTTTATTTAAATAGAATCATAAAGGGATTTCTGGTTGGTTGGTTTTGGTCTGACTTCTTTCATTCAGCCTATTTATTTTAGATTTATCCATTTTGTTGCATGTATCAATAATTCATTCTTTTTTATTGATGAGTAGTATCTATAAATAGATATATTGCAATTTGTTTGAAATTTGTTGTTTTTTAATTAAAGCTCCAGTGAACATTTGTGTTTAAATTTTTGCACAGACATATGCTTTCTTTCTCTAAGGTAAATACTTAAGAGTGCAATGGCTGGATCATATGGTAGATGTAAGATTAACGTTGTTAAGAAATTGCCAAACTGGTTGCACCATTTTTCATTTTCTTCAGCACTGTACCAAAGTTCCATCATCCACAATCTTGCCAATGCTTGGTATGGTGAGTCTTTTTAATTTCAGCCATTCTCATGTGGATGCAATGGTATCAAATTGTAGTTTTAATTTAAAATTCCCTAATGATGTTATTGAGCACATTTTCATGTGCTTATTTGCTGTTTCTATGTCTTCTTTGGTGAAATGTCTATTTAGAATTTTCCCACATTTATTTATTGTAGTGTCTTTTTCTGCCTAATTGACTTTTCATAGATTTTCTGTATTCTGGATACAGATCCTTTGTCAAATATGTAACTGGCAAGTATTTTCTCCTACTCAGTGCCTTGACTTCATTCTCTCATCAGTGTCTTAGGGAGGGCAGTTTTTAGCTTAGAAGAAGTCGAATTTATGTATTAGTTTACTTATGGATTGTAGTGTTGATGTCTCATCTATGAAATATTCACCTAATCCAAGGTCACAAGGATTTTCTCCTGTGTTTCTTCTAGAAAGTTGATGGCTTTAGGTTGTATTCAGGTCTGTGATCCATTTTGAGTGGGCTTTTGTGTATAATGTGATATGTGAATCACAGTTTATATCTGTATATATGATATCCACTTTTCCCAGCACTTTGTTGATAAGACTATCACTTCTCCACTGAATTGCATTGCCTCTTTTTCAAAAATCAGTTCTCCATATATGTGTGCATGTATTTCTGGACTCCTTATTCTTTTCCTTCAATTTACTTGTCTACCTTGATTCCAATACCATACACCCTGTCTTGATTACTGTAGGTTTATAGTGAGTCTTCAGATCTGAGAGTGTTCATCCTCCAGCCTTATTCTTCTTTTTCGAAGTTGTTTTTTTATAGTCCATGGCCTCTGCATTTCCACATAAACTTCATAATTGGCCCATAATTTTCTTTAAAAAAATATTTCCTAAGATGTTTGTTGGGATTGCACTGAGTATATAGGATCAACTTGGGGAGAAGGGACATCTTAACAACATCTTAACAATACTGAATCTTCTGATCCATAAAGACAGCTCTCTCTCTGCTTATTTAAGTCTTTAATTTTTCTGAACAATGTTTTGTAGTGTTCAATGAATAGGCCTTGCATGTTTGTGGACAGATTATCCATAAATATTTCATACCTTTTGGTGCAATTGTAAAAAGCATTGTTTTGTAAATACAATTCCCAATTATTATATTTTCACTGAACTATCAGCAAGCAGATGTTTAATAATAGCCATTGCAGGAAATTTTTGGTGGAACGCACAGGCTACTTTAGGATGGAAAAGCTACTTGATGCATAACGTGCTTTGACTGTGTTTCTATATCAGCTTTTAGACATTATTGGCACTCTACTGAAACTAGGGAGGAGATATCACAGAGATCATTCTACAGGACATCTCCCAGGAAGTCCATCTCAATGAATTCCTGGGTTCTTAGGGGGTGAGACAGATAGAAGGAGAGAGCATGTGTGTATGCGAGCACATATGTCTGTATGTATATGTATGTTGAGGAAGCTGCAAGGAATCTTTATTGTAAGGAATACTTGAGGTTAATACTGTGGTCATGTCAGCCCTGTTCACTTCCTGCCTCATAACAGGAGCCGAATCACAGTGGTTGCTATTTGTTTTTTTCCAGCTTCATTTGGCTAGCATGGTTACCATGGTGACTCAGTGACTGCTGTGGGATTTGGTGCTGATTGAGAATCATGTTATAATTCTAACCTGAATTTATGACTGTGATAGTTGTCAAGTGTTGCTTTTCTGATTTGCTCATTCCTTTCAGGTTTATTCATTGAAATTTGCCTAGAGATAGAGTTTTCTCTTCTCCCTGTTTATTTATTTTTTAATTTATATCAGTATGGCTCATAGATTCCTATTTTGCTCAAAGGGCTACTGTCTGATTGTATAATTATTTTGTTGTCTAAATTGTTCCAGAACTGGCCAATAGAAGCCCCTTTAAGCTGGCTTCTGTGTCCTTAGAATTCTTTGAGCATATACTTTGCTCTTTGAGCCTGAGTATCTCCTAATCTCTAGAAAGAAAATTATGATGCCCACCTCAGAGCATCGCTTTGAGGAACTGAAGATAAGAAGTCTGATAATTACAACCTTCAACCTGTGGCATCTAGTAGGCCCACAGCAATGTTCATTTCCCAATCCAGTTTGCCCACTTCATCCTGTCACTGTGATGCCTCTGACGTTACCATAATAGCATGACCTCCAGGGAGAACACTTGGGCATGTGACAGAAGCAGGGATAAGCCCACATGTCCATGATGTGACAGCTTCAGTGTCACTGCTGTGTGTGGAGGGGGTGGTGTGGTGGAGCTGGGGGAGGGGCAGAGCATCACTGCACAGCTTCCAGTGAACTGAGTGGGGACGGGCAGAACATCCTCACCCCTTCCCCTGCATTTCATGTGCTTTACCATCCTCTCACTTTTCTCTGTATTCCATGTGCTGTCTGATCCCCTGTCTCTCCCTTTTAGTGGAACATCTGAGGAGGGTGAAGACCCTAAGCCCCAGAAACAAGAGCTGATAGAGAAGAACCAAGTATGATGTTGAGCCTGCTAGACAGGTTCCTGGAGCAGGATTGAAGAAGGGGTCGGCCTATCATTGGGACACTTTAGTTAAGTCACTACCCTTTCCGCCATTGTCTTCTTTACAGCAGGTTAACAGTACCCAGTGCTCTGGACCACCCAGGAATATTGTGGAGTTTAGGTATGATCCCATGTGAGAAAGCAATCTGTGCTCATAGGTGGGAGAGAAGAACCAGTGCACTTTCCAGTAATTACATTAACAGACACACCCCAGATATCATAGAATTCTGCTTGGCAGGCATTAAATTAATGCTACACAAATGTCAGCTGTTTGGGCCAAGATTTCTCCAAGTGGAAGCCTCAGAGGACTTTATTAAACTCACGTGGGGGTGCTTGTTAACATTCCAGATCCCTGGGCCCACTCTACGTCTACCGAATCTAAAGCAGGGATGTGGAATGAGAGGTATCTACATTTTGAGTAATATCTCCAGTGTTTCTGATACTTATTCAAGTTTAAACACCTCTGCTGTGGACAAACACGTCTTAAAATTTTGAATCCTTTAGTATCTAATTTCTTTTCCAACCTCAGCCTTAAATATCTGTCTCTGCTCCTGCATGTCAAATAGGTTAACAGTTCCTTAATTTAAGTAATATTTATTCAGTGATTTATATGTGTGGCATTGAATGAGACACTGGGGACACAGCACAGAGAACAAGACAGGCAGGGTCCCTGAAACTTTCATTCCAGTTTGGGAAAACTGGCCGTAAAGAGGTGAATCAATAAATGGGGCAATTTCATATGGGGATTTGCACTTTGATGAAAACAAACACATAAAAAGAATACAAAATGACGGGAACAGGGATTATTATAGATGAGGCTGTCAGTGAAGCTCTTTCTCAGGAAGCAGCATTAGAGCTGAATCCTGAATGACAAGAGGACACCTGGCCTGGGCAGGCCTTTGGGTCATTCGCCCTGTGATTTGTGTGGCTCTGGTGGTTGCAGGAGCGGACGACCACTAGCTCGTGTGGGTGGGGCCTGGCAGACGAGGTGAAGGTGGTGGGAGATGAGGGCAGACAGGAGCCACATGGTCCGGGCCGTGTCAGGAGTTTGGAGTTCATTCTTAGGGCAGAGGGTTAGCGTGTGGGGGTGACAGGCTCTGATTCACGTGCTCACAAGGTGACTCTGGCCGCTGTGTGGGGAGTGGACTGGACAGGGATGGGATAGCTGTGGGGATAACCCTTAGGAGAAGCTTGCAGAGTCCAGAGGAGGGACGAGAGTGGATTGGCCCTGAGCTGCAGCAGTGTGCAGAGGGCGGGGTGGCCTGGACAGCGGGTGTAGGAGGTAGGACAGGTGGGACCTGCAGTGGCTGTAGGGGGTGGGTGTGTGAGGATCAGACAGGATCCAGGATGACCCCTTGGCTTTACCTTTGGTCACGTGTAGAAATGGTGATGTGTTTCCTGAAGTCAGTTGTTCCAAGTGCTTTTGAGAAGTTCTCAAGATAATTAGGTCATTCAGCAGTGGTTACAGTGAAAGTTAATGATGTACACAATCTATCATTTGATGAGTAGCATTCAGTTATAAGACTAATTAACTTTATTGAACATACATGCAAACTATAAAACTATAAAAATATATTATAAGTATTTGTTTAAAGCATGTAGTGTTTATTGAGCTGTTATTGTGTGCCTAGCACTGTTCTAAGGGTTTTCATGTATTAACTCAATTCTCAAAACAACATCCCATGACATAGGAATGGTTGTTTTCCCCATTTTACAGAAGATGTAAATGAAACAGAATGGTTCTTTCAGTCTCCTAAGATCACAGAGAGCCAGTAGAATTTTAAAAATATTGGTGTTTAGGACCAGTTATCTTTGTTAAGACCAAAGCATGGAATATTATTTGTTTTAAAATGGTTTGTCTTTTACAGTAAATACTGCTTAATCCCAATTTTATATACTCATACAGTTTATAAATGACAGAACAATGGTTTGCACCTGGTCTATCTCCAGAACCCACACTTCTAGCCAATACACTTAGGAAGAAGAAAATAAAACATAACTATATCAGGCCACGATGGATGATGTTAGGTTAGAGCCATCCGTATCTCTTTGGGTGGAAACTATGCATCATTAGGCATTTTGCCATGTACCAGATGGTATTTATTTAATAAAAGGACAAGGGTAATGATTATAGGAAAAAAAAGCGTGTTAAAGATGAACAAACCAGACCTTAGTTAAAGTGGTAAGGACAGATTTTTAATCAGTAATATACTGTTGTGACAGGAAAAAGAGTCTAGCATGAACTGACCTCAACTTCCATTTGTACAGAGGTGACTAGGCTTTTTAAAGGGAGTATGAGGGAAAAGGGAGGGGGCTGAGTAGGAGCTCCATACAGTCAGGGAAGGAAAAAGAACAAAAAGCAGGAAGAGGGTGTTCATCCATGTGAAAGCCATCTGGGTTTGCTACCTGGCACTTATTCAAGTTAGATTTCTACCTCCCACAGAGGCTGGGAGACGCGGTCCTCTCTTCAGCAGTAAATTGTGCTGACAGCCTTGAGTGTTCTCAGGCGATCACTTTAAAGGAATTTAGGATCATGTTAGGGATGAGGCCTTGAGCTCTTAGAAACTACGTTAGTATTTTGTACAAGACTATTGGCCAGGTTGAAGCCTGGTTGGAAAGAGAGCTGGGAGGAGTCTGACTAGAGTGTGGTCAAGGAGAGAATCTTTGTCAAGGGCAATATTTATTAAAAAAAACCCACAAACAATAAAAGGGAATAATTATTATAGTTCCTATGCATTAGACAACTTGGTTGTTAAAATAATTCCTTGGACTTCCACGATGAATTATTTTCCCTTTTATGAACTAACTCAAAGTGCTTTTCAGATGGGAATCACAGTACCCTGTGCTTTAGGCTTCAGTGGTTTGGAGGGATGGTCTGACCCCCTTTGATAGGTGAGGCCAGTGGAAAAATTCCTAGAATCATGCAGCATGTACTCTTGAGTATGGCTCCTTTCAGTCAACATGGTGTGTGTGTGTGTGTGTGTGTGATTTAAATTATTGTCCACAGTTGCAGGTCATTCATTCTCATTAGTGTATAGTATAATATGACACTGTGTGGATATTTTACAATATATGTATCTGTTTTGGGGATTTCCATGTTTAAAATTTTTACTTATGAGTTATTGTACTATGAATGTTCGCTTACGTATCTTTTTGATGGACATTTATTTTCATTTCTCTTGGACATACACCAAAAAGTGTCATTTCTAAGTCGTAGACTATATACGCTAAGCAGTTTTTCAAGTGGTTGTTCTGATCTACGTTCCCACCAAAGTGTGAGCGAGCCCTACCTGCTCCAAATCCTTGTCAGCACTTGGTGTTTTCCATCTTTTTCATTTTTGTTGTTCTGGAGGGCATGGAATGGTATCTTGCTGTGGTTTTAATTTTAGTTTCTTTGTTTTAATTTCTCTTTAACTCCTGAAGTGTTAAGTCTCTTTGAATGTAAAGAAGGCCTATCCTCATTTTTTTAACCTTCTAATTTGTTTGCTGAAGAAACTGGATCTTTTCTCCTATAGAGTTTAAAATCTGTTTATAAAAATTATGTCTTTTCATTGGGAAAAAAAATAACCTGTAGAAAATGGAGAAGGATGCTCCCTGGTGATCTCAGTCAGACTTGCAGATGTGAAAGTCTCATCAAGGGGGCTTAGCAAAGGGGGTGGTGATGAGAAGGAGTAAGGGAAGTGAACGGATTCTATTGTATAGGCCAAAGCTTTCTGAAATTCCCTACATGCTGGTGGTGTCCAGCTGTTTTCCTGACTGTTGGGAAGAGAAGCCTCATGTGTACAGTCTTTCAAAACCCCACTGAAGCACATAAGTGTGGGCCTTGGGCCTGGTACACTTCCTTATGAAGAGGCAGAGAGCCCACACAGCCTGGGCCAGGCTTGTCACCTTGTGTGGGAGTATTTCTCTCTATTTCAGATTCAGTGAATATTCCTTTGTTTTGCTTAAGCATGTGTGCCAATGGCGCTCAGGCATGCCCCTACCTTTCAGTTTTGTCACATTACCAATTATTTTGTTGTTTAAGACATATCAGACAATATCAAAATGTATATTAGAAATTAAAATTGTTCTGTCTGTCCTTTTTGTCTTTGCTATATCCCCCTTCATAATACAAAGACAGTCTTTGTGAATTTATTGATACCTATTCTCCAGATTTTTTTTCCTGTGTGACACATTAACTTATATTTAATTACAAACACACACATATATATATATAAACCTATGTTGATATATATTTTTCTGCATAATGAGACTGTATTCTACATTTTATTTTATGATTTACTTGACAGACTAAATATGATTTTTTTCATTTTATTTATTTGCTTTGGTGTGTTTCCAGGTATTGGTGGGGGATTTATATTGTTTTTTTATGTGCAGTGTCTCTTTTTTTAATTGAGGTATAATTGACATATAACAGTATAATAGTTTCAGGTTACAACATGATGATTCTATATCTGTATATATTGCAAAATGATCACCACAATAAGTCTAGTTAGCATCTATCACCACACAGTTATAAATCTTTCTGTTTTGTGACAAGAACGTTTAAGCTCTGGTCTTTTGGCTTTTCTAAACAAAATGTAGTATTGTTTTGCACATTTTCACTATATACACATATAGTTATCCTCCAGCTTGCTGATTTATTTAAATATATGATATTTTATAGTATATTATATATAGGATCTAATTTTATACATAATTATATATATAATGTTAAATAAATTGTATGTTATATACATCACCTGGTCCTTGTGAGGAGTTTAAAGGCAAAACTTCATCAAGATCCCAGTACAGTATTGGGCACATCATCCACAATGCGAACGTTTCCAGCCTTCCCATCCTAACTCTTCCAGTCTTTTAACTGGGAGGTTGTTTCTTAATCTCAGTAGAATTTTAGTGAGTATTTGGGAATATCAGAAGACGGGAACCACACACACTCCTTTATGTAACATAGGAGTTGCATTGCCATCTCTGTGATATGCAGTGTAATGGAGCTGGGCTAAGGGAAACTACTCACCCTTCCCATGGAGTTATCGAGCTCTTCCTCTCCTTTGTTGGTGCCCTCTGTGTTCACATTAGGCATACACATGACCTGAGAGTCTGGAACCCACTTGAAGTTCTAGGAAGAGGTGACTGGTGGGGGGTTGACAGGAAGGGACACTGGAGCAAGAATTAGGAGCTCTTTCTAGGTCCCAGAGCCTAAGCCATTCCAGGGTGAGTTCCTTCTCCTGCTGTGACTTGCACTGTCACACGGGTCTTTACTCAGCATCCATCACTCTTCACACCTCCAGTGACCCAGGGACTACAGAGATCACAGTTATGGTTTCACGCAGTCCAGGTCCTTGTGGAAGTTGTGGTCACCTCTGTAGATCCCCCTTAATTTATAAAGAGGAGGACATGATCAGAGACTCCTCAAAGAGGAGCTGGGCCTGGGACATTGGGCAGGATTCATGGGGCTGGATGGGAGGGAGGGCACGGGGAGTCCATCCTGGCTGGAGTGAAAAGTGGGGACTCCCAGGGAAGCAGACAGGGCTCAGAGGTGGGACACTCCAGGGGCATGAGGCCATCCAGATGTAGGACTGATTGGGGAAGGAACACATTTGCTTCCGTGGGACGCTGCATAGTATCCTCTGGATACACTGAAATGGCACAAACGATGGGAAGAAGGACAGTGCCCTGCTCGTCTGTCTCTGGTCCACGGGAGCAGGTTCAGAACCAGGAGCACTGACAGTCGTAAAGCTGAGTTGATGCTCGGTTCCCTCAACCTCCCTTAAAGTAGGAAGCAGACATCAAGGGGAAGGACTTATGACTAATGGATCCCCCACACCGTCTGGAAACCATACACCCTCTTTAGTTTCTCTCTGACCCCAGGCCCCGGGGACTCTAGTCAGTGAGGTTCTCTCTCCCTCCTGGAGTCACATTCTTAGGCAGGACACTCTGTCCACATGTTCGCTCTCTCTACCCTCTCATTTGTTTCATCTCAGCATTGCCCCAGAGATCACTCAGGTTTTTCTTCTGTGTTACCTCAACTCCTTTCATCAGCTTAGTGAGGTGTATCACACCACACTGCTTTCTTTTTCACTCATTATGATTTATTCCCTATAATAAGCTTCTTTAAAGAGTTCAATGATTTGCACTCAGAAGTTACATAGCCAAGAGGCAGCCAAGTATAATAACAAAGATTGATCTGAATTCTTTGCACTGAAGGCTGTCCAAAGTCTCTTGCTTCAGGGGAATCACAATGAAAATGAACAAAAAGAACACATGGCTCCTTTGGCTCCGGAATCTTAACTCTTAATAGAAAATACCATCAACAATTGGTGAAATTGTTTGTGTTAGCATATCATTGAAAACAGATCTTATGCAAACATTAAAATTAATGCCCATGACTTTTCTATAGATGACTTTTATTATAAACAGTAAAATATATGTAATGTCTCAACTACAAACCTTTCATGTTGAAAGGGTCTCTAGCATGAGTTACTTTAATATTTTGAAGTGAAAAAGTTTAAGAACCTCACAATGGGAACAATCCAATACTGACAAACTAGTGATCAAAGATATACTCTTTCAGTTAATGTAAAACAAGGATATTATGAGGAAGACAACTTTCTAGACCGAAAGGCGGTCACAGCTAGGAAGGAAATAATCTATGATTCAAACCAGCCAAGTGGGACTGGCTTTTGCTTTTTTTACTCTTTAAAACTAAAAACACAACTTAAACACAACACACTAACTGACCTTTTTGACTGTGTTTAGTAGAATCTGTACATACGATTTCCTCTGGGATGTGACGCTTTATTTCTGGATTTCAGCTGTGTTATCTGAACATGTTACCACATACACATTTGGCCCTATCACTTTCGTGGCTTTAATGCTACCAAAACAGGTGAGCCCATAACACCCCTTTCATTTGTCTCTAAATTCATCTCTCTGCTAACTTCCTGAAGGTTGGGATTAACAAAGATGCAAAGGATAATTCCTAGGCTTCCCTGAATCCTTTGACCTTACAGAAGAAGTATTTAATGACTAGGGAATTGATCTGGCAAAATGAGATAAGGATTGTTAGTACAGTTTAGAACATCTGGAAAGCGTTACATTCCAATAGAGATAATTTTTTAAGAAGGAGAGAAGATCATTGAAGCCAAAGTAACCAAATGGCTAAGGAGGTGATACTCAATTCCTGTCTATTTAGAATATGTGGTAAATATATGCCCTTATCTCAGGATATCTCTCATTCATTCATTGATTCATATATTCATAAATAATAGGTGCCCAAAACAGCAGTGAGTGCCTGCATGCCCAGCTCCCTCTGTTGGTGTGGTCTATAAAGTCCTTTTACCATCCACCATCTGTGGAAGAATAGACTTAAAAATTTCCTCTGCATACACTGAGAACCACATCAGTCAGTTTTATACTTTTTGTTTCAAATATCAAACAGAATTTGGAAATTTCAAGGGGAAAAGGAAAATATTTAACCATATTTTTTGTGCTGCTGTTCTTTTTTCCTTCCAGATGTTCCTAGAGTTCTTCTTTTATCAATTCCTTTCTGTTTCTTCTAGTCATTCTTTAGGATGTATCTGCTGGTGAAAAATTTTCTTAGTTTTTCTAATGTCTTTTGAAAATGTCTTTTGATAATCCTCATTAATTACTGAAGGATAATTAAGCTGGATATAGAATTTGAGGTTGATACTTCCTTTATTTTGGCACTTGGAAAATGCTGTGGACTACTTGATTTCTGTTGAGAAATATGCTGTCCTTTATACCGTTTTTCTCCTGTAGGTTGTACATTGTGTCTTTCTTCCTGATTTCAAGATTTCTTTTTTGTCTTTACTTTTCTGAGCTTTGACTGTGATGAATTTCTTTGGGTTTCCTGAATTTCTTGGGGTTTACTCTGTTTTGGGTTCACCTAGCTTCTTAAAAATACAGGTTTAGACACATGTATGGTCAATTAATTTATGACAAAAGGATCCAAGAATATACAGTGGGGAAAGGACAGTCTCTTCAATAAATGGTGTTGGGAAAGTTGGACAGCTGTATGCAAAAGAATGAAACTTGATGGCTATCTTACACCACACACAAAAATCAACTCAAAATGGAATTAAAGACTTGAACATAAGACTTGAAAACATAAAACTCCTAGAAGAAAACAAGCAGTATGCCTTCCTGTCATAGGTCTTGGCAATGATTTTTAAAATCTGATGCCAAAAAATATGCAACAAAAACAAAGATAAACAAGTGGGACTACATCAAACTTAAAAGCTTCTGCACAGCAAGGAAACCATCAACAAAATTAAAAGACAACCTACTGAATGGGAGAAAGTAATTGCAAATATCTGAAAAGGAGCTAATATTCAAAATATACAAAGAACTCATTTAGCTCAAAATCGAAGCAAAACAAAACAAAAAACCAAACAATCTGATTTAAAAATGAGCAGAAGATCTGAATAGACATTTTCCCAAAGAAGACATACAGATGGCCAACAGGTACATGAAAAGATGCTCAACATTACATTATTAATCATTAGGGAAATGCAAATCAAAACCACAATGAGATACCACCTCACACTTGTTAGAATGACTACTATAAAAAAAGACAAGAAATAACAGTTGTTGTCAAGGATGTGGAGAAAGGGGGATCCTTGTACACTGTTGGTAGGAATGTAAATTAGTGCAGCAACTATGGGAAACAGTATGGAGGTTCCTCAAAAAATTAAATGTAGAACTACCATATGATCCAGCAACTCGACTTCTAGATATTTATGCAGAGAAAATGCAAACACTAATTCGAAAAGATATATGCATTCCCATGTTCATTGCAGTATTATTTACAGTAGCCAAGATATGGAAATTTTGCTCGATATTTTCAAATTCCCCTCCATAGTGGGTATGTTAGTTTCCTATGGCTACTATAACAAGTTAGCACAAACTTAGTTGTTTAAAACAAGAGAAATTTATTTCCTCATATTCTAGAAGCCACAAGTCTGAAATTAGTTTCACTGGGCCAAAATAAAAAGTGTTGGCAGAGCCATGTTCTCTTTGGAGGCTCTGCAGGAGAATCTGTATCTTGCCTCTTCCAGTTTCTGGTGGCAGCCAGCATTCCTTGGTTTGTGACTACATCACTCCAATTGCTGCCTGCACAGTCATACTGTTTCCTCCTTTTCTGTGTGTGTCAGCTTTTCTTCTGCCTCCCTCTCTCAAGGGTACTTGTGACTGCACATAGGGCCCACCCAGATTATCTAAAATGAACGCCCTGTTTCAAGATCCTTAATCACATCTGCAAAGCCCCTTTTTCCATTTAAGGTAAGATTTATGTTCCAGGGATTGGGACCTGGTGTCTTTGGGGACCATTATTAAGCTTATTACAGTGATCATACCACTTTGAATCCGCATGAGCAGTGTATGAAAGCACATGTTGTTTTGCATCCTTACCAACTGAGTGTATTGACAAACCTTTGGAACTTTGCCAGTCTAATAATTTAGAAATGGTGTCTCATTGTAGTTTTAATTGCAGTTCTACTTTACAAGCAATTTTGAACCTCTTTTTGCATATTTAAAGACAAGTTACATTTTTTCCCTTTAACTGTTTATTGTTTTTACATGTCTGTATTAGGGTCATTGGTTCTTTTCTACCTCTCAATTTATAAGCTTGTATATAGATGGGAAATTAGTACTTTTTTAGAGATGTTAGTTGTGGATATTTTTCTCAGTGTGTGTTTATTGACGATCATGTTTTTTTTTTTGCCATGCAAAATTGTTATTTTTTATGTAGTCAAATTTATCAGTTTTTCAAATTATGCTCTTGAATTTTGATCATAGTTAGGAAATCTTTCTCCACTTCTATTATAGGTGTTAGCAGGGCTGTGCTCCCTTTGGAGCTTCAAGGGGAGAATCTGTTCCATCCCTCTTCTGACTTCCAGATTCTTATAATACTTGAATGGTTTTATGTTTTTACACTTAAATCTGAGACATTTGGAATTTATTCTGATTTAAGACATAAAAATGGATCTGTTTTTAAACCTTTTTAACCCTATAGTTATCAACCTATTGCAATACCACTTATTAAATCATCCATCCTTTCTCCAATGATTTGAAATGCTACCTTAATCATATTCTAACTTTCCAAATATAATTTAACATATGGCAGTATTTTCTATTCTGCTGCATTAGTCATTCTGTCAATTCCTGGGCCAATACCACACGCTTATATTGTACAAGCTTTATATTCTGTTTTAATATCTAGTAGGACCAGCTGCAACCCCTTCCACCAACCGTCACTCTTTCTCTTATTCTGACTTTGACTGAAATATTATATTTCAGAATATGCATAGAATCAGAGATAGACCACACAGCTTTAAGGAACTGAGGCTGACTTTATGGAGCCAATAAAGCCCCTTGGAAAACCAGAAGTCTGTTGCCTTGCTTGCAGTATTCCCAGCAGCTTTCCCAGGTAAGTGAGGAATATCTCTTCCTGCAGACCCAGAAACCTCAAGGGACCTCAAGAAAAAAGGAATTAACCTAAATCTATAGGCATTGTAGGTAAAGTTTGATGGCAAGTCCTAGCCTCAAGAAGCTTTTAAAGGTCCAGTTAAGATTCCTTATGAAAAGCTCCAGCAAAGCATATTTTAAGAGCCTCTATGGTCAGCCACTACTCTTGCTACAGTTATGTAAATAACAGGCCAAGTTTAATGGGACTAGACTTATTTTGCAAACAAATAGTCTAACTGTAATTTATCTTTGATAGAAGTGAGAGTGGTTTTAGAGAGAAAAAGATGTTTAGTAAAAAACTATAACACATCCTTGTGGATATTAGATTCTAGTCCTGTTCATCATCTTTGAGGTTTTGTTGTCTACCTGTGAACTGGACTGGATACTGAATGCAAGTTTCTTCGGACACTGGCTACAACTATGCAAACAAACACTTCCAATTTTCTCCCACCCTTCTGATCTAAAATCAGTAAGAACAAAGACTTCCCTTGAGCCTCCTCAAAAGGGACCATACCAGGTCCTCCTCACTACCCAGATGGAAGCCAAGCTTCAGACACTTCAATCTTGAGTCCACGTCTCCCAATTAAAGATCACTTCTAGACTCTTAGAACTGCATCCTAGCTGGAGATCTAAAATTAAACTTGACTAGGGAGATTGCTCTGTAGAAGCAGACAGCATCTTGAGGTGGTCAGTTCTCCCAAGGTCGTGGATCAAGATCTTTATCTCTAATATGAAACTTTTTTTCGTTTTGCCTTTTTGGTACTTGCTTTTCCTTCTGTTAATGCATGGAAGATGGTGCCCCTTAACTCTAGCAACTATTGCTGAATCTGAAAAAAGACTATAGCTACACAACAAAAGTCCCTAGGCTTTCTTGCTGTGGTAGTTTTAAATAACAGAATTGTTTTAGATTACTTACTGGCTGAACAAGGAGCCTGTGCCATAGTAAATATTGCTGTAAGTGAATCAACACCTCTGGTATTGTAGCAAATTAAAGGACTTAACAAACAAGATACTTATCTAGAACGGATAATGCCTTTTCAGGTACATTCTTTGATTTATTCGATGCCAACTGGCTTGGTTGATGAGGGCATTAGCTAAAGAGTACATGTTACTCTCTTAGTATTATCCTCCTGATAGTCATCACTGTAGTCTCCTTGGTGCTCTGTGTTCTTTCAAAGGTTTTAAATGCATGTTCACAGCCATCAGATGGTCTCACTGTGCTTGAAGAAACAGGAACAAGATGAACAATGAGATAAATAGCAAAAGTAATTCTTCTATAGACCTGATATCATAATCTACAAGTTTTCATGGTGAGACAGGAACAACTTTAATGGCAGCTGAGAGTGGCACAATTACCAAAAGGTGGACTTGTTTAAGTAATTAAACAAGGAGATCATTAGACTGAGGTGGCCCTAATACCGCAGTGGCCTATGTAAGCAAACCAAAATCTAAGCCTGTAAATGACTCAAGGTCACAAAATTATAAAGTAAGGACAACCAACCACAAACAGCCAAGTGGGCTTTAAGCCATTGCTAGCCATATAATTTCTTCTCTTTGCTTCCGTACCTTCCTTAAGTAAGTCACTCTCTGAGCTCCTGTCAGTGGAGCGCTCCTAATCACTTCCTATTTGGTGCTCAGTCAGAATCAATCTTTGCTCACCTAAACCCTCAAAATTCTTAATATGCTTCAGTTTATCTTTTAGCAGAACTCAACAACAGTCTATTATATTTACCTAGATATTTACCATCCTGTTCCTTTTCCTCTGCAAGTACAGTCATATTTCTGTCTAAAAATAAAATGTCATCTTCCTCACAATGTTATACCCTGCCTTTCTTCACTAGCAACACAAATTGAATGTCATTCAATATCAATAAACAGCCATCTGCATCATAATTTCCATGCTTACAAGAATACTAATGACCCATAAAAATAGGAAAGTTTTAAAATTAGTTAACATTTGTTTTGGGTCAAGTAACATTTATTTTCAGAATTGCACTGTGACATTTTTCATCCTTATTTTACATATAAAGGTAATAAAGAACTGGGAGGTTAGATACTTTGCTTAAGCTTGTACACTTAGAAAATGACACATCATGGATTTAAACCTAAATAGCATGGCTCCAGAGCTCATAAATATTTAGGGGGATAGAACTTGAGACACAAAAGCACACAGATTAATTATCAAGTTTCAGCCACAGAAACCCAAACTGAGACACACTTATGCATACAAATGTTTGTCTTGACTGAAACCTGGTAATAAGATATTTGAAAGGATTTCTTTTTAAAAGGAGCTCTATGGTCAGAAGTTGGCCAAATTGGACACTGATGTTAAATACCTAATAGGAACTTTTTATGGACATCTCTCCTAAGCTGAAATAGAGCTGTGTACCCAGAGAAAAAGAAATATGCTGAAACCTTTGTGGAGTGATTTGCTAAAACATTCCACACACACAGCCCTAAATCTAGAACATGGGAATCTTTTGATTTCCATCTTGGTTGGAAATCTCCCTGATGTAAAGAAGCAAATTGAAGATAATGTAGTTGGATGGGCAGGTCAGCCCCTTGATCACTTTCAACCCAGTTCTTTGAGAAATTAAAAGACAACTATCCCTTTCCTGCAAATTGAATCTTTACAAGAACAGAAATCTAGAAGTAATTCAAAGCCCACATATCCTTACTGATATTCAGACCTCTGCTAGTCATCTTAAAACACTTACAAATATCGTAAAAGATTGGAACATTAGAGTCAGAACTGTCCTGCATTTAAGGGAAAAAAGGAAAATTTAAGAAGTAATTATCCTAGGACTTTAATAATAAGCAAATATGCTCCAAAACTCATTCTTGGAGAAAGTTTACATCATTTATCAGTGCCTTTGAGATATAAACTTTCAACCCTGTCTTTTCTAGGGCCTGAGAGCCATCTCTTTTAAATGCAGACTTCAAGGATATGGTTCTTGTCAGAAGTTAAATAAATAAAAAAAGAACTATTTGGAAACTAGACAAATAAAAAAATCTTAAAAGTCTTCTCTACAAATATTAGTAAAAAGCTTTAGCCATCTGAGCAGATAACCTTAACTTTTTCCATCTGCCAGAAACAAAATTTGGATCCAACCATTCTTTTATAAATTAGTGAGTTTTTAAAACTATTTTACCTATATCATTGCTAATACTTTAAAATGAACGTTATAATTTCTCTATTTGTCTGTATGTCTAATGCATATGTTAGAGATGTGTGATATTTCTCTACCTCCAGATGGTAAGAGATTTGTAAAAGATCTCTATTTAATTGGCTTAAAGAAAAATAAGTGCTTAAATAAATTGTGTTCCTAAACTCTCAGAAATAAGATAGAAACTAACCGAAATGTTTTTCAATTTCACATGATCTGAGATAATCTTCAGTATGTAAAAGCTAGTTTAAGTTTGTTGGATTAATTAAGACATACATATGGCTTCAGAGTTATCAACATTAAATATAATGCAGATACAACTTTCATTCTGTCTAAATGTACTAGTCATAAGTTCATATTACCTCTTAAAATATTTGTTAGCAAGAAAAGTAAGAAGATTATGGATAGCTGTTTAATGTCTGTTAAAACTTCATGAGTGATCTAAATATAATTGTTAAAAGCAAGTGAATTAAAAAAATGTACATAAGACAAAAGTTTATAAAATAACTTTCAAACCATAATTATGTTTTATAATGTCATCTTAAAAATAGTTTCCCAAATATTTTTAGTAACTTCCAACCTTAGAATTTTGCAAAGTTAATTTAAATGTTGGATACTCTTGGAATATTGATATCATTTCAAAATAAGTTAAGGTACTGAAACATTAATTGTTAAACACAAGTCTAGGTTTACCTACTTTTATCCTCTTGTTAAAAAGGAACAGAAGATATTTGGGTTTGTTAGTAAAAATGTTTTGTGCCACACTGAAAGATTGTACTATAAGGAAGGATATACTTTTAGAAATTATCAAATGGATTCATAAATCCACCAATTTACAGAATGTAGGGATAGAACAGACAGTTCACAATTGCTTACCTCCTAGTTTTCACTGTAGACTATGGTTTGTAAGCATTAAGAATTCTAATTAATACATATAATTTAAACTACTAAATATACTATGGGAAATTATTTCATCTCTGTAGGTAAGAAAAGGTATGAGATATGGAGATGTATTTTTGGTAGAGGAAAAAGGTAATTTTGCCCTAAAGTAGAATGACTTTTTCAGAATGAGAAAGAAGAGAATACAGGACACTCTAAATAGTTATAAAAAGCAGAGGGGAGAGAGAGAGGATTTTACCTTGTATGGTCTAACTGACTAAAATGGAATGAATTTATTATAAAGGTTTAAATAATATGCTTTAATATAAATAGTATGTTTATGTTAAACTAAAACTTAATTTTCTTTTATCAGCTGAAAGGTCAAAGTTTCACTGTTGGTCTGTTCTTGAGAAGAGATTGGGAAAAATTTTTCTGTGCCTTTTAAAGTATTTGCCTAGAAAGGTGATATTTTTTGTCTTTCTAAAATAATTTCCTGTGCTTCCTTGTTTTTATCAGGTCATTGATTACATAAGAAAATTGAGTCTTTTCAATTTTTAATTAAAAGAGCTAAATTTTGCTCACAACTATGTAAACTTTTATATTTGCCTTTAAAATCTTTCATTGTCACTTAGGTTCAATAGATAATTAGATATTGTTCCATAATGATCTGTGATCCTATTTAGTCAAATGTCCTTTTAAATTATCTGTAACCTCGTGTTATTTTGGAATCCTTAAAAGATCAAAATTCAAGATAGAAAAAAATCATTAGAAACCCTTAAAAGTCTACTATTTATGGTTAAGTACTCTTAGAGTTGAGTGTATATTTGTTTTCAGAAATTTTGTTATGCAAATACAACCTGCATATTTAAGATGAACAATGAGATGATACCCAACATACAGTTTTGTAAACTGCTTTTTTTTTCTACAAACAAAATATTATGGAGGTCAGAACAAGCAAATCAGTATAATCCCACATAATAATAAAATGGCCTTATAAACACTCATGGTCAATTTAGGTATGATAATGATAAGAATGGTTATTTTTTGACTTCCTCTGTCCCTACAGTGTTGTAAGTGCTAAACCTATACTTGCTTATTTAATCCTCACCACATCCAATGAGGAGGAGCTATGGTTGCCTGACTTTAAGCATCAGGGAACTGGGGCACAGTGAGGGCAGGGCAGGCAAGTCACAAGACTAAGAGATGAACAGATTCTGGGTGGCTACTGAGCCCCACGTATAACTAGTGTCTGCTAGTGCTTCTCATCTGGTAAGACCCTCAACCTTACTGTTCATCAGGGCACAGCAAACAAACCAAACTGAGATCCCATGTTTTCCTTTCTCAGTTAACTAGGTAAAAGTTTAAACAACTGATCTTAATCAGTGTGGTTTGGAATTTGGGAACCTATGTCCTATTACATTGTAAAAGGGGCTCCTCCAACATTCTGTCCCACTTCCTGTGCCTCTGGGATATTGCCATTCTAAAGTGGATAGCTTTCCTGTGCTTGGGTCAGAAAATGCCTATGTTTCTCCAGCCTTTTTAATATTTTGTATAATTGCAAGTACAATAGGAATTTATTTAGTTAAAAATAGATGACATACAAAGAGAAATAAAGAATACCTCAATGCCCACCACCCAAAGAAAAGCCCTTCTAATGTTTTCATCTGGATTATATTCCTCCAGAGTGATTCTTATGCAGATATCATATATTTATACAGGGATGCATACATTTATATGTTTACACACAAAACATAGGATCTCATTTTACATTTAATTTTGTAACTTGCTTATCTCACTGTTGTGGGTTGAATTGTTTCCAAATCATGACACTCCCATGTCTTATTTGGAAACAGTGTCTTTGTAGATACAATTAAGTTAAAGATCTTGAGAGGAGATCATCTTGAATTTAGGATGGTCCCTAAACCCAGTGACCAGTGTCCTTATAATAGAAAGGAGATGGAGCTTTCACACACACAGGGAAGTAGGTCATTTGAAAATAGAGGCAGAGACTGGAGTTACGTTGCCAAAAGCCAAGAAAGCCAAGAGCTACCAGTAGTTGGAAGAGGAAAGGAAGGAGTCTCCTCTAGAAGCTTCAGAGGAAGCTTGGCCCTACCAACGCCTTGATTTCAAATTTCTGAGCTCCAAACCTATAATATAATGAATTTCTGTTGTTCTGAGCCACAAAGTTCTTGTTAATTAATAAAGACAGCCCTAGGAAACTAACGTACTCACTAACCATACACCTCAAATGTCACTGATTGTGAATAAACATCACTCTGTATCCTATTTTTTAATGCCTGTGAAGATAGGAATACCAATAAAACTATATAAGAGAAATAGGGGCTTCAAGATGGCAGAATCGAAGGGCGTGGAGCTCACCCTCCCCCACAAATACATCAAAAATACATCTACATGTGGAACAGCTGTCACAGTACCTACTGAACTCGGACAGAAGATCTTGTACAAGTGGATCTAAAGGAAAATCTTCACAAAACCAGATAAACAAGAAGGTCTTTCTGTATAGCACAGGGAGCTATATTCAATACCTTGCCATAGCCTATAGTGAAAAGAATATATATGTGTACAGCATATGTATATATATATATACACATATATGTATGTATACATATATATGTGTATGTGTGTGTGTGTATATATATATATGCAGCTGAATCACTATGCTGTACACCAGAAAGTAACACAGTATTGTAAATCGACTATACTTCAATTAAAAAAAAAAGATATCTAAGAAAAATAAATAGGCTAAATTCTTAAGTCCTAGTGATTTTCCTGTATTGATTCATTTAATGTTCCCAGCACTCCATAAGATAGATACTGTTGTTCATCCCCATTTTGTAGACAAAAAGCTGAGGGACACACAGAACTTGGCCCAGGAGTGCACAGTCAGGGAACGGGACAGTTTAGGTTTGTACCCAGCACCTCATGTTCCAGAGCCTGAGAAACTGTCAAAGATTTGTTGTGTAGTGACAGAAGCAGCTGGCAAAGGCATGCATAATTTAGGAGGTCATGAAGCAATATTCATATATTACATATTTATACAAATAGCTGGACCTAGTGACCTTGGTGAGAGCACGTTCCTTGCAATCACAGGGACAGGTTCAAATAGTGCATTGAGATAAGAGGTCAGTGGGAAGTGAAGAATGTTAACAGGGAATGCTGCAAATGCTTTCTGGAACTTTGATTTTGTTGGATGGGGGAGAAAGGGAGAGAAAAGGAGAGAGAGAGAGAGAGAGAGAGAGAGAGAAGGCCTGTGACCAAATGGGGAAAAAGGGTGGAAAGACGAATTTTTTTTAACATCTTCAGTTCCTTAAAAGTATAAAAGTTGATGTGCAGGAGCCATGTCATCTCAGGTTTAACCTTTGAATTTTCCCATACTTCCCTCTTATTTCCACTTTAGAGTTAATGAGATGCCTCCAATGAACAGTATGAGTCTTTGAGCTCAATATATATTTAGCCATGAGTGAATAGAAGAATGAATAATTGTGTGTCAAAGAAATGCTAGTGGAATTTTGCTTCTCAGGGAGGCAGCAAATGGCTCAAATCCTGGTGTGATGTGGCTAGATGATGCATGATCTGAGGACCCCTGCACAGGTGACTGAGATGGGTCTAGAATTTTCCTATAAATATGTTAACATATGGAGCAGTCCAGGAGCAGCAGTTAGGTAAACACCACAGCTTGCTGCCCTGGTGCCATCTCTCACTGAGCTCACCAGGTGAGTCAAAGGCAAGCCTGTCTTCCCAGCGTGGGGAACTGGATTAGGATCAGCACACAGGCATGATGTTGGCAGCTCTTATTAGCTTCTGAATCCCCCAAGAACCTAGAGCTCCTTCTGTCTTTAAAACTTTGAACTAAAGGCTTATCAAAACGATATTTGCTTCCTTCATAAAGATATCTGTCTCATTAGGAGAAACTATGAGAAATGACTTTTCACAGTGCCTGTCTTAGCACCCATGGCTCAGCCAACTTGTACAGCTGTACCTCAACATTTAAAGGGCCCTTGAAATCCCACCAGGTGTCATATACTCTGGGCAGGCTTTCTCATTCACCCCTCAGGACACTGTGACACAGGTATCATGAGTCCCACATCATAGATGCCCAAGTCAGAGCCTCAGTCACCTCTCTAGATAAATGACCCCTCAGATACTGGGTTCATATCCACAATTTGTGTAGCATCCTTACTATCAAACAGAGAAATTGACAAGTAATTTAAACTAAGAATTCACATTAAAATATACAGGAACAATCAACATGTTAAAATATGCCAAAAATCACAAGAGCTAATATCATGAAAATATTTCAAAGATCCTGAGAATTAATATTAAGTCAAGACAAGACAAGATATGAAAGAAGGAAGAAAATGTGAAATCTCTTGGAAAAGGCCAGGAGCCTGTGCAGGTGTCTATGTTTGTGTGCCCTCACCTACAGGGACATGTCTGGATAAGAGGCACTGTTCTATGACAACAGGCCCCTTTGGGTCAGGGAATAGGAGTAAGACTTGAGAGACGCAGGACAATTTCAATTTGTAAGTATACTTGCATACAATGTTTAGAAATACTGTACTCAGGAAAAACAGTACTTTGGTAAAACTTTGAAAACAAAATAATTGCAAACAGATTGGCCAAAGTAATTTGTATTCATTGTATTGTATTTCATGGGGAAATGAAGTAGATAAAAAAATTGAATTGACTGTGTGTGTGTGTGTGTGTGTGTTTCTATGTCCCTTCTGGCTCTACCACCTCAAATACATGCCCGCAGTTGAAGCTTTACCCTTAGTTAATACCTAAGATGGACTTCCAGCCTCATGTTTAGATATCCTAGAAAATGTGTTTCTTTATATCCTAGAAAAGTGATGGAATACCCTGCTTTTGTATAGGCTGCCGAGCCTTCCTCTCACACACGGTGTCATCACCTGTCAAGACACAAAACACTACTGTACAGGCTGCCCACACCACGATCCCAGACCTCACACTCTCTCAGTCGCCTCCTTCCTGCCCTTCACCTGCCCACTGACTGCCAAGGTGCGCTGCTGCCACTTGGCATTTCATCAAGCTGTGGAGTATATGTGTTTACAGTCTTCTTTTACACCTGTCAGATTTTTTCAGATAGAATTAGAATCATTCTGTACATAGATCCATAGGCTGGATTTTAAGGGAGGGTACCGTAGTTTTGTTGAATTAAATTGTTCGTAAGAAATTTTATTTTTTATTTTTTATTTCTTGGGGTGGGGAATTAGATTTATTTATTTATTTTTAATGAAGGTACTGGGGATAGAACGCAGGACCTTGTGCATGCTAAGCAGGCGCTCTTCCACTGAGCTATACCCCTCCCCGAAGAAATTTTAAAATGGCGATATGTTCGCGCCACCTCGTGACCGAAACCTGAACTGCAGCTTGAACATTGCAGAAAAGGAGAGTGGGAGGGAGGGGCTGTGACAAAAACCCAACACCACAGAGCTTTTTGAAAGTCTGGGTGTAAAGGGTGGAATTCCTTGGGTACAGCTATACTGATGGCCTCTTTCTGGACATTTCATATAAATGGAATCATACAATTCGTGGTATTTTGCATATTCGGCTTCTTTCCATTGGCATATTGTTTTCAATGTTCATCTGTGTTGTAGTATGCATCAGTAATTCATTCCTTCCTATTGCCAAATAGCTTACCACATTTTCATTATCCATTCGGTAGTTGGTGGATATTTGGGTGGTTTTTGCTTTTGGCTATTGTGAATGATGCTACGTACATTTGTGTACAAGTTTTTATGTAACTGTATGTTGTCATTTCTCTTGGCTGTGTACCTAGGTGTGGAATTGCTGAATCATCTGATAACTCTGTTAAACTGAGGAACTGCCACACTGTTTTCATGACCCTGACAGCCTTGAGGAGTATACGCAATTAGTTTACTCGTGATTAGACTGTGGTTATTGGCTTTGAGAAAGGATACCACAGAGTAAGTGTCCTCGTCACATCATATATGGGAGGTCATGACACTCTGGTGAAATCACTGGGTCACTGGAGATGTTGACCTTCATCACTGGGTTAATGTGGTGTTTGTTGAGTTTCTCCAGTGTACAGTAACTGTTTTCCATTTGCTTCCTCTGTTCTTTAGAAATGAGTAACTAAGTCTGCCCTGACCTCAGCAGTAGGAGGGGGAAGGTTCACCTCATGGAAGGAAGGTATATATATAGATTTTTTGGAATTATTTGATAAACACAGTTTGCTGTCACCAATTTCTTTTGTTAATTCAAAATTTTATTTAATCAGTATGGATTCATGTATACTTATGTTGTGGGTTTGTTCTTTTATTTCACTTAATGCATACAGAAGAAAGTCCAGCATCATGATTTCTGTGCTGTGATAAAAGAGTTTTGACTTAACAGTCAGGAAACTGCAGAAGAGTTCCTTATTACCACAATTATATTGTCTGAATATGACATAATAGATAATGCTTTTAGAAAATATATTTAATCATGGCAGAGTTGGAACAGCAATATAATTTAAGGCTATTTTATTTCATACATGGCAATCCCTTGAGAAAGAAATGAAGACCAGATAAGTTGGTTTTCTTATTGAAGTGACCACAAATAATTATTGCTAACTTGCACTAAAAATATTTACAAAATCCGTTTCAGTAAAGCAAAAGTATGAGCTATGTCAGAGAAAAAGTGTGCTTCATTTGAAAGCCCATTATTCAGAGCACTGCCTTCACATTATCTGGCTCTGTCTCCATGGAAGGTATTTCACAACCTGAGCTTTTCAGTGACTGATCACACTCTAGTATGATCTTGTCTATATCCAAACAATCGAATTCTTGGGGGGAAGATAATCCTTTCCTCTTGGGGAAATACCTGTTTGCCTGTATTTAAACAATCATTTCAACATTCTTGATGTATAGTAGAAGTGACAAAGAGGTGGTTGTTGAGTTGGCAAGTGTAATTTCAGTGGAAGTGTTGGGGGAACCCAGCCCCATTAATGAGGGATAGAGACAGAGCTGGAGAGGAGGTGCAGGGAGATGTGAACTGAGTGTGGAGAATTCTTTGTAGAACTTTGGTGAAAGGGGAGACAATATATACAGAGGACAGTAACTAGAGATGAGAAGAGAGGCTTAGAGCTTAAAGCAAAGCATATTTTAAAATCATTTATTATAAGAAAACTTGAGCAGGTTGGAATCTTAATGGGAAGGAGCCATTTCTTCTTAGATTTAATATCTGAATTTAGGACACCAGACTTTCCACATGTTAATTCCTTATTTCCATTCTGGAGAAGCCTGAAACTTAACAAAAGGGATGGGGTAGAGTTTGGTTTTAATGCCTGTTAACTGGAAGAATGGATAGATGGATGTCAAACTTGTGCTGACTATTCACGGATTTGTATGTCCCAGTGCAGAGCTCTTTATGCAGATGACAGAACCTGTGCTGTTGGGAGGCTGAGAGGAGGCAGCAAATGATATCAGGTAGGAGGCATTTCCGGTGTGAAGGCCTTGCCTGAGCATCGCGGTTGCCATAGAAACCTGACGTCATTGGGGCGACAGTGAGGACTTTTTAATACAGACTAACATAACCCTAGGGAAAGAGAAGGACCCGCCTTCAGGTGTTTGGGGCTGAGCCGAGGGTATGGGTTCCTGCGGTGAGGGCTGGGCCGCCCTGGGGTGTGGGGAGACAAAGGGATCCATATCCAAGTCACCTCTTTTCCCGCTGTGGGGCTCGGTGCCCCGGCTGTCTCATAGGTAAAATCTGGGGTGCCTTCCGGCCCCCTGAGTGTGGTGTCCTGCCTCAGGGGTGTCCTGGAGCCACTTTCCTTCTAAAGGCAGGGGAGCAGGAGGTGAGACCGGTGACAAGTCTTTCTGAGCCTCAGCTTACCCCTCTGTAAAATGGGGCTAAGAATGCTTTACCCACAGGATCACTGTGAACATTCAGTGATAACACAGGAGTAAGTCCATGGCCCTGTGGTTATTGCAGGATCATGAATGTTTATATGAATTCAGGCCATTGCTTATTCATTTTCAACTGTGTTGTTAGGGGATGGACAAGGAAACGAGAAAAAAAAGGCTCTGATGAGAAGCCCGTTGTAATATCTGGTTGTTAGGATCACTAACCAATCAGTGTCATTGTCACTAACCCAGTGCCTAGCATGGTGCCAGGCACACAGTTACAGCAGTAAAGCATAGTGATTGCTGGATATGTCTCTCCCTGTGCAGCTCCTCATGCCAGTGGCTCAGCTCATATCAGGTGTCTGAAGGAGACAGGTTCTGAGGATCTGTGTCCTGATGGCTCCTGAAGCTCCTACTCCAGGTTCAAGGGCAGTGGCTTCCAGGAGACCCCAACACTTCACATCTTTGGTGGCATGACTCCGGACTTAAGTGAGTTCATAGATCTGAACAAAACTATGTTGTGGAATAGCTCCTGTGAGGCTCACAAACTAGCCTAGAAGTAGAGAAGCTACCTTGATCTCATCATGGGAACGAGGTTTAGCAGGTGGAATGTCATTCCATCAGCAGCTATGTGTTTTATAGTAGCCCTGAAGCCCATATTAGAGATGTCCTCTTTTTGCTGAAAGCAATGAATTGTGTAGCTTGACAAGGAACTTGGCCTTTAACATGCATTTGGAATAAACACACATATATGTTTCTGACTGTATAGATAATAATTGGTGAATCTTGTTTCTCTCAGTTGGATGTGAAAATACAGTTCGTTAGGTCTTTCTAGCGATTTGAAATTATAGCATGGATTCTTGCCTACTAACCATGTTTTTATCATTTCTGTAATGAATTTTTAAGACCTGAAAATGTCCAAGTATTAAATAAAAATTCAGTTGTAAGAATGTAGAATTTTATAAGTTAATAATTACCTATGTGTTTGCCCTATTATAATGACACCTAGTAATGTCCCTTTATAATAACCAGATATTCTTAAATATATTATGATTATAATGTCAGGACATCACCTTTTCACTTCTCTAATCACAGACCATCCTCTCCCTCACCAGACCCTGTCCCCAAGAAACCAGTGATCATCTGTCAATGGAACAGTTTTAATTTCCTAAAATTTATGTAAATGGAATCATACAGGTTGCATTTTATTTTCATCTGGCTTATTTCATTCAGTCAGTTTTTTATTGTTTATCCATAGTTTTAAACTTATCTTTTCTTTGACATGAATATATGAAATATATTTATGAACACTGGAAGATACTTTCTTGAATATTTAATATCTAATATCTCCCAGAAGATTAGTTGTATTTGGGAAACATATAGATTACCAGTTCTTTTGTGATCTTCAGATTATCCATTTCATATACACTGAAGTAGAAAAATCTCCAGAGTTTTATCTTCAGATTTAGGGTTATGGTAAATAATTAATAAATTAGTATAAAAAATTAGAGTTATTAAATGGTCCCAAGAAGGGACAATAAAAATATTAGTATTTTTTCCAGCTATAATTAAAAATTTTGAGCTTTAATGATGATAAAAACCAAAGCACAGAAATGCATTGTTTTTATTTCCTACTTACACATTTAACACTCAAAATAGAATAGTAGGAACATAATAATCAGATGAATGTTATTAATTTCAGAAATTTATTTTATAGTCATTTCATATAACACCTATCTATAGATATAATTTCTTGCATGTATGTGGGCTAATAAATGTTAAAACATTTATGCTACATCACAATTGTTGTATACCTGTGTAATGTCAATCAGCTGTAGAAGAGACTCTTACTACCTCTTATAGATTAGTTTTTGTCAGTCTTCTTTTTTGGATCAGAATTTACAAAAATATATTTTATATACTGATGAAGTACAAATATACATATATTTTTTAGCCAAAAGCAATAAAAATACCTGTGTCACAGTATATATTTTATTCTATTTATCTTTAAACTCTCATTTAGTTCACGTTTTAAAAAATGCTGGTAATGCCTACTGAATTGATGTTACAGCCCACTAATGGGTTTCATCTCCAATAGGTTAATTTCTAGGACAGAGATCAGAGTTCAGCGGTTGCTAATTGATAGACCCTGCCTTCCTACATATACAGGTGAGACTGATGATGTAAGGGCTTATTTTATTTTATTTTATTTTTTTTGTTTTTTAATAGGCTTTATTTTTTAGAGCAGTCTCAGGTTTATAGCAGAATTGAGCAGAAAATGCAGAGTTCCCACATAGCCCTCCCCACCCACACATATAAGGGCTTCTTTTATAGGGGTTTTTAATCCCATTTATGAGAGTTCCATTCTTATAACCTAATCACCTCCCAAAGGTTCTGCCATCACATTGTGGATTCATTTCAACATGTGAATTTTGGAGGACCACAAACATCAATCTATGGCTTAGTGGTTTCATCTATTTCTCTTTGCAGTTCTATCAGATTTTGCCTCATGTATTTTGATGGTCCTCTGTTAGGTGCATACACATTCAGGGTTTTATGTCTTCTTGGAGAATTGACTCCTTTATCATTATGTAATGCCCATCTTTCTCCCGGATAACTTTCCTTATTTTAAAGTCTGCTCTATTTGAAATTAATATACCTACTCCCACTTTCCTTTGATTAGTGTTAGCATAGTATATCTTTCTCCATACATTTACTTTTAATCTAGATATTTCTTCATATATGTTTCTTGTAGACAACATATAGTTGGGTCTTATTTTTTGATCCACTCTGACATCTCTGACTCTAGTGTATTTAGACCATAGATGTTAAAGTGATTATTGATATAGTGGGATTAATATTTATAATATTTCTTATTTTAAATTGTTTTCTATTTATTGTCCTCATTCTCTATTTTTATTTTGTCCTCTACTCTTTCTCTGCTATTTATAATTTAATTGAACATTTTATATGATTCTGGTTTTCCTTCTTTCTTAACTATTAATTATACTTTTTTTCTTTTTAATGACTGCCCTATAGACTGCAATATACACTTACTAAACCAAGTCCACCTTCAAATAATGCTATGCCTGCTTCACAGGCAGTGCAAGTACCTTATAATATCAAAAAAAATCTATTTCCTTCCTTCTATTCCATTCCATATCATTACTGTCATTCACTTCGCATATACATAAGTATATATAAGCATATATATTTATGTAAAAGCATATACAATTAAATACCTTGTTGCTATTATAATTTTGACAAGCTATTATCTGTTAGCTCAATTAAGAATTTTAAAAAATTTATTTTACTTTCATTTATTCCTTTTTCAGTGCTCTTCCTGTCTTTAGATCTGAATTTCTAACCAGATCATTTTCCTTCTCTCTAAAGAACTTCTACTAACATTTCCTGCAAGGCAAGTCCACTGGCAATATATTCCCTTAATTTTTGTTTTTCTGAGAAAATCTTTATCTCTCCTTCACTTTTGATGGATAATTTTGCAGGGTGCAGATTTCTAGGTTGGTAGGGTTTTTTCTCTCAACATTTCAACCATTTCACTCCACTCTCTTCTTGCTTGCACGGTCTGAGGAGAGTTGGATGTAATTGTTACCTTTACTCCTTTATAGGTAACGTGTTTTTTCCCTCTTGCTTCTTTCAGGATTTTTTCTTTGTCTCTGATTTTTTTTAGTTTGAAAATTATGTGCCAAGGTGTAATTTTGGGGGTAGGGCTGGGGGTTTATATCCAGTTTGGTGTTCACTGAGCTTTCTAGATCTGTGGTTAGCTGTTTTTCATGAAGTTGGGGAAATTCTTAGTCATTGTTTCAAATATTTATCTGTTTCTTTCTTCCTGTGGTGCACCCATATGTGTATGTTACCCCTTTTGTAGTTGGGTAGTTTTTGTAGTTATGTAGTTTTTACATATTCTGCTCTGGGTTTTTTTTTTTTAGTCTTTTATCTCTTTTCTTTTCAGTTTTGGAAGTTTCCATTGTGATATCTTCAATCCCAGAGATTTTTTTTTTCACCAAAGATTTGGCTCTACTAATAAAGTCCTTCAGAAGCATCTTCATTTCTGTTACAATGTTTTTGATCTCTAGCATTTCTTTTTGGGTCTGTCTTCAAATGTCCATCTCTCTGCTTACATTGCCCATCTGTTTCTGCTTGCTGTCTACTTTACCCAGTGATGCCCTTCGCATAGTAATCGTAGTTGCTTTAAATTCCCAGTCTGATAATTTGAACATCCCTGCCATATCTGAGTCCGATTCTCATGCTTCCTATGTCTCTTTCAACTGTGTTTTTTTTAACCTTTTAGTATGCTTTTGTACATGATATACTGGATAAATGAAACTAGTGTAAATAGGTAATTAGTCCTGTAGAGGTAAGGTATGGGGGGAGGGTAAGCATTTTCTAGTCCCATGGTTAGGTTTGAGTCTTATGGTGAGTCTGGGTCTCTGGACTGTGTACTACACATGTATTACTTCTCAGATTTTTATCTTCCCCTTTGGTGAAACAGGATAGCTTGAACCAATTGGAGTTGGGTATTTCCCTTTCCCCAAATCAGTTAGGATCTGATAAAACCTCAGCTTACAGGCTAAGGTGAAATAGTTTCTCCAGATGGCCGACCTTGCTTGTTAAGAAAAGAACAATCTGGCATATTTCAGAATGGTTCCTTTTTGCCTCCCGCTGGAGGCACAAGAGGATTTTCTCCAATATTCACTGTGAGAACCTAGTAGAAATCCAGGAGGTAAAACTCACAAAAGGGACCCCTGATGACTATTTCTCAGGAGTTTTTAGCTCTCAGGCCTGTCCACACTGAGCCTCCAAAAACAGATCACTTACATTTCGGGTTTTCCTACCCTGATACTGGCTCCTGCTGATGGGTTTCTGCTCTGAAAAGTTGTGATTCTGTGCATTTGCCTGACTATCTCTCCAATTTGGGGGGCAGCAATTTGCCTTGTGTCCTCACTTCTCTGCTAGATCTAAGATGAGTTGTTTTTTTCAGTTTGTTTGGCTTTTTACTTGTAGGTAGGATGCAGTACTGACTTCTAAGCTCCTTACATGCCAGACCAGAAACTGAACACCTATTTATTTTTGGATTTATCTGTTTTGTTGCATGTGTCAATAGTTCTTTTTTTAAAATTGCTGAGTAGTAATCCGGTATATGGGTGTACCAATTTGCTTTATTCATTCACCTCTTGAGGGACATTTGGGTTGTTTCTGAGTTGCATTTCTCCTAAATAAAGCTGCTATGAACATTGGTGTATAAGACTTGGAATGAACATATGCCCCCTTTCTCTAGAATACATCCTTACCAGTGCAACAGCAGGATCATATGGTGGATGTAAGGTTAATATTGTAAGAAACGCACAAAATATTTTGTAAGGTGGTTGCACCGTTTTCATTTGCTACCATTAGTGTGTGAGAGTTCCATCCACTACAGCCTTGCCGAAACTTGTTTTGGTCATTCCTTTTTCATTGTGATCATTTTCCCTAAGGTGTTGTTGTACCTCATTGTAGTTTTCAGTTACATTTCCTTACTGACGATAATAATGAGCAGATTTTCCTGTGCTTCTTTGCCATTTCTATGTTTTTTATGAAGTATTCTTTTTTTTTGAAGTATGGTCAGCTTACAATGTTGTGTCAATTTCTGGTGTACAGCACGATACTTCAGTCACACATATACATACATATATTCCTTTTCACATTATTTTTCATTATAGGTTACTACAAGATATTGACTACAGTTCCTTGTGCTGTACAGAAGAAACTTGCTGTTTATCTATTTTATATACAGTAGTATCTGGAAATCTCAAACTCTTAACTTACCCCTTCCCACCCCCTTTCCTCCATGGTAACCATAAGTTTGTTTTCTATGTCTATGAGTCTGTTTCTGTTTTGTAAATAAGTTCATTTGTGTCTTTTTTCCCTTAGGATTCCACATATGAGTGATATCACATGGTATTTTTCTTTCTCTTTCTGGCTTATGAAGTATTCTTGAAATCTTTGTCAATTTATCTATGAGAGTGTCTGCTTTCTTCTTATTGACTTTTGAGAGAGTCTGTATATAAGGCCTTTATCAAACATGTGATTTGTAAATATTTTCTTCCGGTCAGTGGCTTGTCTTTTCGCAGGATGAGGTTTTGCATTTGAGTTTTAGCAGTCTCTGCCCTGTGGCTACAGGAAATAATGATCTTCTTCTGGGCACAAATAGAAGCTTACAGATCACTTGTGAGGTGTTTGAGCTGGGAATTCCATTCCCTGAGCTCATCCTTTTCTTTCTCCATTTCATCTTGAGATAATAGGAGCAATCAGCCAATTTCACTATATTTGTTATTTTGCAAAAATGTTCTAAAGTATCATATACACAGTCATTCACATCCTTTCTTCTTATAAGTGGTTGATTAGGAGTACCCAGTAGTGACATTTGTGTCATATCTATTCCCAGATCACACCATGGACTATCAGAGCTTTCTTAAACTCCTGGAAATACAGTCCATAGTACCTTTAAATCTTAGCAGATTAGACAGCCAATTCCAGAAACCCCAGAATCAATTCAGAATACTCATCCTTAAATTTCTCTTCCTTTAGAAACACTTTTGGTACCAAAATCTGCTGATTGTATCCTTATTGTGTTGTTAATGTTCTTCTGTTCCCCCTCTCCCCATTTCTATTACACTGATGATTAGATTTAGATCCAATTCAGATTTTTGGCAAGAGTACCTCAGATGTGATGTTGTTTACTCTTTAAAGCCTTACACCAGGAGGCTCATTATATTCGATTGTCTCTCCTCTTGTGACAGTAAGATTGATCACTGGGTTTGTCAACCAAAAAAAAATGCAGAAGTCTGCAAATAAGAAAATAATTTATTTGGGATCTTAAGAATTGTAATTTGGGATATAAAGACTGGGGTAAAACTGAAATAGTCTTCCAGGGAAGAGAAAAAGTCAGGGACTTATAAAGGCAAAAGCCGTGAGGCTGTACTCTGACACAAGAAAGGAAATATTTGTCCTCAAGGGATGGCCGTCACAAGTTGTTTTAGGGTACAGGTCTGATAAGTATCTTTAGTTTCTGGCAGATATTCTGGATGCCTTCCCTAGGACAATAATTGGTACATAATCAGACCACCCAAGAAAGCTGTTGTCTTGCTCTCTGTACATCGCCTGCTCCCCCTCACCCCACTCACAAGACTGACCTTCCCTGTTAATCGTAGAGCCTAATCAGTAAATGCCTACTACTTGCCCCTGGCCCCAGCTAGTGATTGTTCTAATCTTTAGATCAGAACTACTCCACTAAGATAGTTTATCAAAGGGAATATATCTACCCTATGAAGGTTGTTAGCCCAAGGGGCTATGATGAACTTGCCTCTCTGCTGGTTTCCCTGGTAAGCAATGAGACAACCTGATGTCAGTTACCTCTAAAACTGGTAACTGTCATGGGACAAGGCAGGCTGGTACTGCGGGCAGTAAAAGAATTTAACAGAAACAAGGAAAACTGAAAGAAAAGTTTAAAAGAAAAGAAAAGGTTAGATATGCTGCTACAGGCAACAGCGGGCAGACAGACGAGAGGTGTCTGTGCATCGAGGGTTGATTGCTGAAGTCTTTTGTAAGGGAGGGTAAACTTTTGTTACCAAGTCCAAACTTGTTCTGCTCACCACACAACAGGCCAATAAACCGGGAGACAAGGTGTTGGGGCAAGGAATAATGACTTTATTCGGAAAGCTGGCAGACCAAGAAGATGGCAGACTAATATCCTGGAATTCAGGCTCCTTTTATACTAAAAAGGGGAGGAGGGGGTATGCTTGGTTGCTGCAAACTTCTTGGTATAGAAATTCTTTGTTCTTGGAATCCTTTGTTCTTGCAGCTGTCCATGTGCGTCAGATCATGGTGTCCCTGTAAACCAACAGAACAAGCATTATTTTCTATTCTGCATCTTGCTATCTTTATATGAATGGAAAAGTGTTAATATCCTTAAAGGTTAGGGCCTTAAGAATAGACTATCTTGTATATTTCCGGCTATAGGCAACATTCTTTTACAAAAGATGCAGAACCAGCAAGACTAAGCCTAGGAAACAGAGCACAGGGTTAAAGCCAAAGAAACAGATCTAATATGGAGTTAGATTTGGTCTTTTCTATTACACTTTAACTCCTTGTGCTTATGTGACATCAGGCTCAAAGGGAGTCGCAGGGTATGTGATCAGTTGTGCACAATTCTCTGATTGATTGATTTTGTGGTAACAGGCAAGGAGGATGTTGTGAAAGGGTAGGGCTAGGGATTTTGGTAGAGCATTTAGACCAGTTCTGGAGGTCAGGCTTCCAGGCTTCCAGGCATTGTATAGATGATCATTCTCTCTGCTAAGTCTTTATTATCTTTAAAGGCCAGCAGCTGGGCACCTGAGGGGCCTTGGAGCAGGGATCTGACAGATGTCTATGGACCCCACAGAAGCTAGTTCCCAAGCTATTACTTTACATGTTGGGACAGGAATGTTCTTTGTGTTTTCTGGTTTATGTCTTCATGATGTGAGTGGGGTGCAGGCAGACGTCTTGTGACTGGCGCCCACTTTGGCTCCCTATGGGGCCTCTTTCTTGTCCTCAAACTCCACAGTAATGTCCCCACCACTTCCCCGTAGTGAAGACTACTGCCATGTCCTGCCTGCCATCTGCCACCTGCAGTGGGGTGTTGCTCTAGGACCTTGCTTCAGACATGTAAGGTTCCGTATTCAAAAAAACCATTGCTGTCTCTGTCACTGACTCTGGGCTCTTTCTTGTCTTACAGCTGGGCAACTACAAGGTTTGTGGGGTGCAGCCCAACAAATGGTCAAAAGGTCAGATTCCATTCAGGCTGAGATGTGCATACATCACACTTCCTCAGTGTCCTCCCGGCTCCATTTTAGAGAGCTCTCTTGGCAATACTGATACCAATTTGTTTTTTTCTTTCACAGGTTCAGGTGTTGTCAGCCTGATCCATCCTTTATAAAATTTCACCTATGCTTTTCACCTCATGTTTTTTGCAGCCTCTGCAGATGATTGCCTAGATCTTCATTTCATTAGAGTTTGTGTAAATCAGGGAATGTTGCTCACCATCCAGTTCTACAAAAACTAAGTCATTAGCTACTACAGTTGCAGATCTACAGTATATCCCTGAAAGGAATTCAGGACTAAGAACAGGATGAGGCACTCTGTGCTTTGGAAACAGGCCCTTTAGAAAGTTAGGTATATTTCAGGAAAAAACTTTTATGATCTTGGGATTCTTGCATATTCCCATACATGGTGTTGACAAAAATTCAATTAACAATCAAGAAAAAAAAGAGAATTTTATTCATGCTAAACTGAGGATTATAACCCTGGTGACAGACTCTCAAGCTCTGAGAGCTGTTCTGCTTGCTCAAAGTCAAAGGCACAGTTAAACATTTTTGAGACAAAGGATTGTACATCAAAATGACATATTGACATTTTTATGTAGAGTTTACCAAAGGTACATAATCCAGATAAGCATGTACAAATAGAGCAGCAAGTCACCATGACCCCTTACAGAGTTGGGAAAGAAGGCTAATTTTTAAAGAAATTACACTGTTAATGTCAGAAGAATCTTTACAGTCAAACAGGCATTTCCACATTTGAGGAGGCCTGGTTAATATGTAATGCACATGCACCTTGCACACTAAAGGGGGAGGCAGGAGGTCCAAACAGGCACACAAAGAGAATGTTATGCTTAAGTTTCCTTGCCCAGCCTTAAAATATAAATTTTACTTCATCAATAGAAAAGCACTGAAATCATCAACTGAGATACCTGTTCCTTGTGACTAGCAGTGACCTTCTACCGAGATTTGTACAGGACTACATGTATTCCTTAGCCAAAATCATACATATACTGGCCTCTCTCCCTACCTTTTCAGAGCAGTTCCTCAGAGCTGAGGAGAGTCTATCTCCCAGGTTATCGTCCTCAGTAAGACTCTGAATAAACTGAATAAAATTCAACTCACAACTCTTACATTGTACGTTTTTTTTCAGTTAAAAGTTTCAAAGGGATGATGTTAAAACTGTACATTTTCTTCTGCATTTATTTCCTGGAATTCTTCTATTAAAGGAACTTCTCCATATCAGCTATTAAGTTCCACTGAGGTATGGTTTGCACAGGAAGGATAGGATGAATGTTTATTTCTTTAGGGGAGCAAAAGTTGCCCCCCCCAAAATGTGCCTCTTTGGCTTGAGGATTATTTGAGGCTGATTATTTTTAGGAAACAGAAGGCTTGGGAAGTCTTACTTTTTATGTCCCCCTTAGCTGCCAAAGAATTTAGATAAAGTGCCTGTTTCCAAAATAGAGCTATCACCCGAGATGTCTGGAAAGAGGATGGGCTAGATGTGGTGGGGGAAAGTCTACGCAGGCCCTAGAGATCAGAGTCCTCTCTGTGTCTCATGGTCTCTGCATAGCCCAGAAAACATTTCTTTACCAAACATTCGCTTTTCCATCTCCATGTGAATTGCCTTCTTTCTCTTTGAAATCCCAAACCACTACCCCCAAAATCCTCTTTAGTCTTTAGCTGAAGATGTGTTTAAGATGAGGCTTTCAGCCATTTTGGTGAGTTTACTCATTTACTCATTTACTCAGTTTTCCTGGGTTTCTTCCTTGTGTACATGTTATAAAATTTTGTTTGATTTTCTTCTGTTAATCTGTCTCATGTCAATTTAATTCTTAGACCAGTCAGAGGAACCTGGAAGGGTAAAGGAAATTTTTTTCTATGAATGAAAAGTATTGCCTGCTATCCACTACTGCAGCGCCTGATGGTGAGCCCGAGGGAACTCAGTATGGAGACAAAGGGGCTGCCCACTGCCAGGCCCCAGCCACTGAAGCCACCCCTAATATGCACCCTGAGAGGACTCAGGATGGGAAAGAACAGGATACTGGCCCTAGATAGCTAAGTGCATATCAAAAGAAGGATTTAGGTAAGCCCAGACTCTTGCATCTTCCCCCACACAGAAAAGTGTTAAATTTATTAACTTGAGATGTCTGGTTTTCTGTAATTAAGTCATCTTTTGATGTTCCAACTACCCATTTTTTCTTGCAAAACTCTATATATCCTGGCTGCTCCCTTACCTCTTCGGAGCAGTCCCTCAGCACTATCTGAGAGGCTGCCTCCTGGGCTGGAAGTCCTCAGAAAGTCTGCCAAATTAAACATAATTCTCAACTTTTAGGTTGTACATTTTTTTTTCAGCCAACACTTCTTCCCTGACAAGTCTTTGGTAATATTTCCACATTTCAAAATAATTAATTGCTTCCTTCCAAAGGTGATTAAGAGTTGGATTTGTTGGGTTTTGTTTTTTCTTTTAGAATATCATCATGAACTCCAGCTTTTCCTACATTTGATGTTTTAATTCATTGCACTCATTATTTTATTTGACACTCAAATTGTTCTATCTTTGGCCAGTGGAGCCTATTTTAGTTGGCTTATGAGTCTTTGACATGCTTTCTAGTGTGAGAGTTCAGTCCAGGCTTATCTAGTTAACTCCTTACATAGACCTGGAATCAACTGTTAGTGGATAGAAAGACCTCCCCCTTTCCAGAATAGGGGAAGCCCACAAAAGAGTGGATTCTTGCTGTGGACTTTGAAAGATTTCCCAGCAGAGCAGAAGGACAAAGTGAAAAGCTGCTTTATTGCTCAGAGGGAGAGAAGGCACTTGAGTGAGGCAGCCATAAGCCAAGTAGCTTAACATAAGAAATCCCACTTTTGGGGTCTCAACTGGGTCCTTTTATTCATCTTCTTGTGGTTTCTTGTCTCCTTCTCATTGACTGCCCCTTTTTGTGCTTATTCCTCCAGTTAGTTCTGCTCTGTGAAACAAACAGTTTGAAAAAAGCAAGATTAAGCAACCTGGACCCTCAAACATTGTGGTCATACAGATTAGATCAGGTCAGGGCTTTCTGTTCCTTTAGGATAGCTTTTTCCATTACTTAAGCAAAAGTGTTTCCTGAGCCTGGTTGTTAATTTTGAACAGGTTAATTTTAAACCTTTAAAGAAGTCTCTAGACAATAGGTCTGGGTTTCAGTTCCCTTTCTCCCTGCCTCCCTCCTCAACCATTTCTCCAAGGAAGTTGGTTTCCTTTAGTGGGAAATATGTTTAGGAGATTCAATCTGAGGACTAGAGTTGCTCATTGCCACTGTGTTGGTCATTGTTTCTTGCCCTTTTTGGTACACGGAACCTATAAGTATGTAATATATTTTTTAATGAGGTTATATATCATCTCTTTCCATCCAGACTGCTCCTCTATCACCTTAGAGGTAATCATTTTGGTCATTTTTTTGGTTTTAACTTTCCTACACTTTTCAAAAATACAAGCAACTATAACATGGATGTTAGTTTTCTCCCCTTTCATAGGTAAAAGATGGCATATTTTACACCAGTACTGGGCAACAGAAATTTCTGCGGAGATGAAAATATTCCATGTCTTCATAATCCAACACAGTAGCCACTGACTACTTGTGGCTGTGGATCATCTGAAATGTAGTGAATGTGACCGAGGAACTAAAATTTTTATTTCATCTAAATTGAATTAACTTAAATTTAAATTGTCATGTGTGACTGGTGTCTACCATATTGAATAACAGCTGCTCTACACATTTTTCTGCACCCTTGCTTTTCACTTAACAATATATCCTGGCGATAACTCTACAGCAGTCTGGAGAGGGAGTCTTCACTGCTTTTATAGATGCATAGTTGTCTAGGATGTAGATGGACCTTAGGTTATTCAGCCAGTCCCTCATCAGTAGACATCCGTCTTATTTTTGGCCTTCTGCTGTTACGATTTGTTCTGCGAGAAATGGCTTTGTACTTCTGCCTTTTGTCTTTATGGCATCTCTTGAATAGAGTCTTAGGAAAGAGATTCCTGGTTCCGAGAAAAAATACCTATGTACCATAGAAGAAAAGATTTGAAAAAAGTGCACCTGGAAATGTAGCCACAAGAAGTGAATACTGGTTCTATCTCATTATTCCTTTTATTCCATATGTTTTCTGGTCTCTTATTTTCTTTCTAGTTTGATATGGGTGAAGCAATTTCTTATTGAGCCCCAGGAAGAAGAAATAGTACAGAAGAGAAAAGAATAGGAACGGGTCAGCTAGACAGAAGATGAGAGTCATGAAACTTGTGTCCCAGTTGCTGGATCCTTTGACCACAGGGCCTTAGGTGAGTCCCTTCCTATTGTTGGCCTCCAACCCAATGCAGAAGACACTCAATGTATAAACAGTGGTCTTAAGGGTCAGAAGGACAGGGATGTGATGCAGGGAAATATTATTTGCTGGTTGCATGATCAAAAGCAAGCAATTTATCTGCTTATATGCCCTTTAATTTTTGGTATCTTTTATTATTGTTCAATATTAATAAAAGTTATAATATTATTACTCCTATCACCATTGAAAGGGTGATTTATAGGAGTGAGGATTAAATTGCCAGGTGTTACAATGTTCCATGATTTTTATAATTTTATAAAGTTCGGATAAAGTGGTTGAAATACAGATTAAAGGAACTGTATAGAAAACTAATGAGCAGACCCAGACATATTATTTATTATGCTACAGGTATGGCTTTTCCAATCAGATGCATTGTTTAAGAATCAGGGTTGGGTCAGCTGCTAAAGGGTACATTAAGAAGCAAAATTAGGTCATATTTATCCTTGTCATTTAATCATAATAATTCATCCACTTGTTAGTTTTTAAGATAAAAGTTAAGGTCAGAGAAAAACAAAAAAACAACCCCAAACCACATGATCCTAATCTGTACATATAGTATGATAATAGTTATATGAATTGTGTATGTAATGTATATATACTACATGTACATACATTCATGAACAAAAAAACAATGGAATGAAATAGCACAATGTGAATTTCAATCATGATGAAATTGCTGGGTATTAATATTTTTAACCTTTGCACTTGGCTTGATATTAAGCATTTTCTAAAATGAGTATGAATTATATTTATGATAAAAACTATATCCCCTAAAAGCTCTGCTACTTATGAAATATTTCAGTTAAAAACATATAGAGCTATCAAATTAATCTAGGTTAAAAAATCTTTACTCTTTTTCTTCCCTAGAGATAATCCTTATTCAGAAGGAGATGATTATCACTTCCATGCATTGCTGCATTCTTTTACACCATATGAGAATTTCTCTAAACAAAATATAATACTGTTTTGCATATTTTCACTGCACACACACAGACTTAGTCATAAACACAGTAGGTGTCATCCTTTATTTGCTAATTTAACATTGTGTGTATACATACATTCATATATATACTGTGTGTTTTATCTGTTCTCTTTTCATTTAGTATTTAGAATGGTTGTTTTTTGTTCTAGTGGTACTTTTATACTAAATCCCTAATTAGCCTACTTAATATCTTGGATATGGAATGAAGTCTTACTAATGAATAGAGAAATAGTCAAATGATATGAACAGATAATTCATATAATAATTAATATACATCCTGAGTTAACATTAAAAGATATATCAAATTACTATACAAATTAATATCCTAGGCTATCATGCTGAATTAAAAAGACAAGTTGCTTAAAAATAAGTATAATGTAATAATTTGGGGAAAGAATATATGTAAAGGAACATATTTTCTCCACATGAAAGAAAACATCAGGAATGGAGGCTGAGAATTCCCCAGGAAAAACCAATTGACATAGATCTCTGCCTACTAAATGATATTTTAGGTCTGCCTCCCTGAAATAACTGAATTCTTAAATGACATTTTTGTATATGTATCTATAGATGATTCAGTCACATGACTATAGACAGTCTTTTATTTCTCTACCACAGATGGCTAACTGCTTAACATGTCCTGTGATTTTACAAGTCCACCTTCAGGAGGGCTAGCTCATCGTCTAGAATCCTAGGATATTTCCCCATTCTCTGTACAGTGATAATACTCCCTGACTGTCTTTTTTCAAGTAAGCAAAGCTTCTGAGGACTGGGACTTTCTTTGTTCCAGCAAATTAAGCACAGTTCCACCAATTGCCCAAGTCCCGGTCTCGTGTCTCTAATTAAAATGCTTTCTCACGTGGCAGCCTGAAGATGTAAGGCGTTTTGCTTTCAACTAAAGGTGTGGCGGTAGAGAAGTATGAGGAGGTATTTCGCATCTGGAAGACTTGCTGGCGCCTGGCGGTTGCCGTAGAAACCTGACGTCAATACGGCGACCGTGACGACATTTTAAAGGAGACGGACGCTGCCTGGTGAGGAGCCAGGTCCCTCCATCAGGTGTTTGAGACTCAGCTGAGGGTGTAGGTCCCCGCGGTGGGGGCTGGGCCGTCCTGGGGTGTGGGGAGACAAAGGGATCCATATCCAAGTCTCCCTTTCCTGCTTTGAGACTCGGTGCCCCGGCTGTCTTGTACGTAAAGACATTGGGGTCCTCACGCCCCCCCACCCCCACCCCCACCCCCACCCCGGGCACCAGTGAGTGCGGTGTCCTCCTCCAGGGGTGTCCTGGAGCCACTTTCCTTCTAAGGGCAGGGGCGCTGGAAGTGAGACAGGTAACGACTCTGAGCCTCAGTTTCCCCTTCTGTAAAATGGGGCTGAGAATGCTTTACCCACAGGATCAGTGTAAACGTTTCAGTGATAACACAGGAGTAAGTCGATGGCTCTGTGGTTATTGCGGGATCATGAATGTCTGTATGAATTCAGGCCACTTACTCCTTTTCAACTTTGTTGTTAGGGGATAGACAAGGGAAAGAGAAGGAATGCTGATCCTCATGCCGGTGGCCCAGCTCATATCAGGTGTTTGAAGGAGGCAGGTTCTGAGGATCTGTGTCCTGATGGCTCCTGAAGCTCCTACTCCAGGTTCAAGGGCAGCGGCTTCCAGGAGACCCCCAACACTTCACATCTTTGGTGGAATATGACACCTGACTCAAGTGAGTTCATAGATCTGAACAAAAACATGCTGTAGAATAGCTCCTGTGAGGCTCACAAACTAGCCTAGAAGTAGGGAAGCTACCTTGATCTCATCATGGGAACGAGGTTTTTAGCAGGTGGAATTTCATTCTATCAGCAATTTTTTAGTAGCCCTTCAGGTCCATCTTAGAGATGCCTTTTTTTTTTTTTGAAAAGCAGTAAATGGTTCAGTTGGAGAAGGAATTTTGATTGAACATGGATTTTCAGTAAATATCCCTAAACTGTTTAACCATGTAAATAATATCAGGAATTCCATGTATCTCATAGGTGGATGTGGAAATATGCAACTGTTAGATCTACTTAGCTATTTGACATTGTAATGCACATTCTTCCCTTGTGCCTGTAGTGTTTTTCTGTTGTATAATGAGATTTTTAGAGTCAAACATTTTCCAGCTGTTAGTTTAAAATGTTAGTTACTAGAACTTAATATTAAAAAAAAATATCTTACTCTGGAGTTTGCCCAATTATAATAATACTCACCCTTATTCCCTAAAATATCTACTTGCTCTTAAATATCACTATGATTATTCTCCTAGGATTTAATATTTTTATTTTTATACTTCAGAGGAAATGGACATCAACTTTCTATAGGTATTTGGATATATTACATTACAAATGATTATTTCTATTTTGGTTGGGGACCAATTTGATAAAACGTAGTGTGGACCTGTTAATACTACATGAGCATAATCCTGGGAATATTTCACCTGATTAATTTCATTACATCAGAATTATGGATATATAAATATATTTCAAATACTTTGTTGAGGTATAGTTGACATACAATATACCCTGTGTGTAATTAAAGTATGTGCTCTAATGTTTTGATATATATATGCACCTATAAATCTAATACTACAGTCAAGATAATGAACAAATCCGTCACCTCAAAATTTCTCTATGCTACTTTGTAATGCCCCCACCTACTATCTCCTGCCTCCCTCTCCAAGTCACCCTACCCCATTCCCAGGCAACCACTGGTCTTCTGTCACTGTAAATTAGTTTTCCTTTCCTATAATTTCATATGAAAGGAATCATACAGTGTGTACTCTTATTTTGTCTGTCTTCTTTCTTTCAACTTAATTATTTCTGGATTTATCCATTTGTTGCACATACAAATAGTTGCTCTTTTTTGCTGTTGAGTAATGTTGCATTATGTGGATATACCATAGTTTGTTCTGTCCATTTACCTAGTATTGGATGTTTGGTTTATTTCCAATTTGGGCCACTTGTAAATAAAGCTGCTATGAATATTGGTGTATAAATCTTTGCTTGGGTATATGCTTCCTTCTTTACTGGTGAATACTTACGACTTTAATGGCTGGGTCATATGGCAGTTGTAAGATTAACATTGTAAGAAACTGACAATCTGTTTTTCAAAGTGGCTGCAGCATTTTTCATTGCCACCAGCAATGTGTGAGACTTCCATCCTCCACAATCTTGCCAAGACTTGGTATGGTCAGCCTTTTAATTTTGGCCTTTCTTAGAGGGGTGTAGTGGGATTATGCTTCCCCAATGACTAATGATGTTAAGTATCTGTTTGTGATTATCTGACGTTGTAGATCTTTGACCACTTATTTATTAGAGTGTCTTATTTTTTTCTTATTGACCTTCTGAGATTTTAAAATTCTGTATACAATTCTTCTGTCAGATCTATGATTTGTAAATATTTTCTCCTAGTCAGAGACTTGTCTTTTAATTCTCTCAACTGTGTTTGGAAGAACAGTTTTTTTCTTTAATTTTGAAGAAGTCTAGTTTATCAGTTTATTCATTTATGGATTTGATTCTGCTTTTCATGTTGTGTTTAAGAAGTGTTCACTTAAGCTGGGATCACAAGAATTTTCTCCTGTGTTTTCTTCTAGAATTTTTATAGTTTTAGCTTTTGTATTTAGGTCTGTGATTCATTTGAGTTGACTTTTGTGTATGATGCATTATATGGATTACAGTTTTTATTTGGGCATATGGATATGCACTTGTCCCAATACCATTTGTTGAAAGGACTGTCCTTTCTCCACTGAATTTTCTTTGTACCTTTGTCAAAAATTAGTTGTCCATATGTGTGTGGGTCTATTTCTGTACTCTTCATTTTTTCCTTTTATATACATTTCTACCTTTATTCCATACTCTCTTGGATACCGTAGACTTATAATGAGTCTTGAAATAAGGTAATGCTAATTCTCCAAATTTGTTCTTCTTTTTCAAAGTTAGTTTTTCATAGTGAAAACCCTTTGTATTTCCACATGATGTTTAGATGTTTGTCAGTTTCTTTTTGAAAGATGTATGCTGTGATTTTTATTGGAAATGTACTGAATCTGTAGATCAGTTTGAGGAGAATAGACATCTTAGCAATGCTAACACTTCTGACCCATGAAGATGGTATACCCTTTCATTTATTTATACCTTCTTTAATTTCTCTCAGCAACAAAATGACAAGTAGTCTGTCAGTACACATCTGTTGCTAGGTAATCTTTTTGCTAGAAAGCACAGATTATTCTAGGATGGAAAAAATACTTGATGCTTCACTCTTGTATTAGAGTTCTCCAGAGAAACAAAGCCAATAGGATGTTTATATATAGATAGAGATTTATTTTGAGGAATTGACTCATGAGATTGTATAGGCTGGCAAGTACAAAACCTGATGGGGAGGCTGGCAAACTGGAGACTCAGAAAAGAGTTAGAGTTGGAGTCTGAAGGCAGTCTGCTGGTGAATGGAAAGCTGATATTGTAGATGAAGTCCAAAGGCAATGTCCTGGCAGAATTCCCTCTTGCTCAGAGAAGGTCAGCCCTTTGTTCTATCCAGACCTTCAACTGACTGGATGAAGTCCACCCACATTATGGAGGGCTAAGTGCTTTTCCCAAATTTTACCTATTTAAATGTAATCCTCATTCAGAAGCACTTTCACAGAAACATGTAGAATAATGTTTGATCAAATATCTGGGCACTGTGGTCCTGCTAAGTTGACACATAAAACTTACCGTCACAATATTCACTTACCTAGATTTCCATGTCAGCTTTTAGGTGTTATTGACAATGTACCAAAACAAGGGAGAAAACTCTCACAGAGATTATTATAATTCTATAGGTCATTTCCAGAAAATCAGTCACTAAAATGAAATAGTTTTGTAGCTTTATACTTTATGTGGTTAGGATTGAATTGTGGAGTTTTCTTCTTTATCCTCAGACAAATCCACCTTGATGAATTCCTGGCTTCTTGGATGGTTAAAAAAAAAAAGAGGGAGAAAGCTTGTATGAATGTGGGTGTGTTTGAATGTATGTGTGTATATATTGGTGAAGCTATGAGGAATATTTATTGTGAGGAATATTTGAGATTAATTATTGTGTGTTATGTCAGTCCTGCTTAGTTCCTAGCACATATTAGGAAACAAATCAAGATGGTTGCTGTTTGTTTTTTCCCAGCTTTCCTTGTCCAGCATGGTTACCATGGTGACCCAGTGATTGCTGTGGATTTGGTACAGACTGAAAATCCTTTCATGATTCTTACCTGAATCTGTCGTGACTATTTTAGTTGCTAAGTGCTGCTTTTATAATTTTGTCATTCCTTCTAGATTTATTAATTGACATTCAGATGTTGGTAGAGTTTTCCCTTCTGCCCTATCGTTTATTTATTTATTCATGTATTTATTTCATAGGTGTGACTCATAGATTCCTATTTTGCTCAGAGGGTTACTATCTGCCATTATAATTATTTCCTTTCATGCCCCAATTGTAACAGAATTGGCCAGTATTAGCCCCTTCAAGTTGGCTTCTGTGTCCATTTGACGCCTCCCAGAAATTTAAATAGCTAAAATTTATTTAGTGCTAAGCATTTTTATATATTGAATTATACACTCTTATGAGGTATCTGCTGTTCCTAATCCCCATTTTATGTATTAAAAATGAGGGACATTCCAGCTGGTTCTGGAATAACTGGCTATCCACCTGCGGGGAAAAAATGTAGACCCAAACCTTACATCTTTCACAAAAATTAATTCAAACGGAATTAATTAGAATTAATTAATTAATTGAATTGGATTAATTAATTCAAATGGAAAACACAAACTATAAAACTCCTAGAAATTAACATAGGAGAAAACCTAGATGACATTGGGTTTTTAGATACAATACCAAAAATGCAATCTATAAAAGAAAACATTGGTAAGTTGAACTTAATTGAAATTAAAAACTACTGCTCTGTGAAAACCACTGTTCTGAGATTGAAATTACAAGCCATAGACTGGGAGAAAAAGTTTACAAAACACATGTCTGAGAAAGGACTGTAATTCAGAATATACAGGGAACACTTAAACCTCAACAATGAGAAAATAAACAATGCAGTTTTTTAAATGGGCAAAGAACTTAACAGATGCCTCACCAAAAAAAAAATACAGATGGCAAATGAGCATATAGAAGAGATATTCAATAGCATGTGTTATTAGGGAATTGCAAATTAAAACAATGAGATACCACTACACATCTATTGGAATGGCCAAAATCTAAAATACAGACAACACCAAATGCTGGTGAAGATGTTGGGCCAACCTTGGAAGCAGTCAAGATCTATTTCAAAAGGTGAATAGCAAGACAAAGTGTGGTACATCTATAAATTGACTATTTTTAGCAATAAAAAGGAATGAGCTGTCAAGCCATGGAGGCAGCATAAATGCATATTGCTAAATGAAGGAAGATAACCTGAAAAGGCTACATACTGTGTGGTTATGGTGATATGACATTCTGGAGAAGGAAAACTATGGAGACAGCAAAAAGATCAGTGGCTGCCAGGGGTTCAGAGGGGAGAGAGAGAGGGATGAATGGGGGAGCACAGGAGATTTTTAGAGCAGTAAAACTATTCTGTATGATATCATAGTGGTGGATATGTCATTATACATTTGGCAAAACCCATAGACTATAAGGCACAAAGAGTGAACCTTAATGTAAACTGTGGTTTTAAACACTATTAATAGAGGTACATCAATATCGACTCAAGAGTTGCAAAAAATGTAGCACACTAATGCAAAGTGCTGACAATAGGGGAAATGGGAGGGAGTTGATGGAGTATATGGGAGTGTATGTTTCACTCATTTTTTTGGATACCTAAAACTGCTCTAAAAAATAGTCTATTAATTAGAAAAAGACCCCTGAGAAACAGGGAGAATACGGATTTGTTCCCGGACTGCACAGTTAGGGAGCAGGACAGCTTGGCTTTGTACCCAGCAGTTCATACTTCAGGGCTGGAAACTGTCAAATATTTGATGTTAAGTGACAGGAGTGATCTGCACAAGCATGCTTATTTTATGTGGTCGTTAATAGTATTCATATATTGATATATTTATACAGAATATCTGGACTTAGTGACAAAAGGGTAGCTTGTGACCTTGGTGAGAGCACGTTCATTGCAATCATGACAGCAGAAGCTACAGTGCAGTGAGAGAAGGAATCAGTGGGAATGAGGAATGTTAACAGGGAATGTAGGAATCACTTTTTGGAACTGCATATTTGAAGGGGGAGATTAACACACACACACACACACACACACACACACACACACAGACTGAGAGAGAGAGAGAGAGAGAGAGAGAGAGAGAGAGGAGCAGAGACAAATAAATCACTGTGGCTGAATGTAGATAAGTGGTCCAAGAAGGAATTTTTTAAAATCCTCAATTCCTTGAAACTTAAGCAAGTTTAAACGTTAATATGAAGGAGGAATCTCGTCTCATTTTAAGCCCCAAATTTGCCATGTATTCACTTCCCTTCTTACCCTCTTATTTCTCCTATAGAGTTAAGGAGACAATACCAATGCAATAGTATGGACTTTGAGCTCAATATATGCTTAGTTATTAGTGAATGAAAGAATGGACACTTGTGCATCAGAGAAATGGTAATAATTCTTGGAATTTTTGCCCCATAGGGAGACAGCAGTTGGCTGAATCTTACTGTGACATGGCTGGATGATGAATGATCTGAGGACCCCTGCACTGGTGACTGGGGTAAGTCCAGAATTTTTCTGTAAATGTATTAACACATAGAGCACTCCAGGAGTAGCAGTTAGGCAAACACCACACCTTGCTGCCCTGGTGCCATCTCTCACTGAGCTCATCAGGTGAGTCAAAGACAAGCCTGTCTCCGCAGTGTGGGGAACTGGATTAGGATCTGCTCAGAGGCACATTGTTGGGCAGCTCTTATGAGCTTCTGAGCCTCCCAAGAACCTAGAGATCCTTCTGACTCCAAAACTTTGAACTCAAGGCATATCAGAGAGACATTTGATTTCTTCATAAAGATCTCTATCTTCTCATTAAGGGAAACAGTGAGAAATGACTTTTCACAATGTCTACCTCAGCCCGAGGCTCTGTGGGCTCCTACTGCTGAGTCCCGGCTTTTAAAAGGTCATTGAAATCCTGCTACACCTCATATACTCTGGGCAAGTCATCTGGAGGGAACGAAAGTGACATGTAAAGAACTGCTTTTAAAAATTGTACTTTATATTTCATTTCCTTTAATCCAAACTACTATTCAAGCTACCCTTCATTATGACCAGCATTCATACCTGGGTACTGACCTTAGGGGAGCTTATGTAAATCAGGGAACACTTTTCATCATCCCCCTATCAGCAGCTTAGTCTGGAATTACTCTAAAGTTCTTCCACTTTATTTTTATGCGTCCAGGACTCTGAATGCTTTAACTTCCCTATAGGATGCCATTACATTCTCCTGGGGCTGTTGCCAAAGTTTTAAAAAGTTATTATTATAAAGGTTTTTGTAAGTTACAATATTTTTTTGAAATTAAAAAGCAAATTCTAAATTTAAAAATGCAAAGAATTGTGTGACGACTTCAGGTAAAATATTTGCAAACTACACTTCAGATATTGGGGTAGGATCCATGATTTGTGCAAAATCCTTACTATCAAAGAAATTGGCAAATAATTTCAACTGAGAGTCACATGAAAATATACAGGAATAGTCAACATGTTAAAATACGCTAAAATCACAGGAACTAATATCATGAAAATATTTTTTAAATCCTGAGAGTTAACATTATGTGGAAAAGGCAAGATGCAAAAGAGTAATGTGAAGTCTCTTGGAAAGGACCATGAGCATGTGCAGGTGTCTATGATCACGGGCCTTCACCTACAGGGACACGTCGGGAGAGGAGGCACCAATGATGACAGACCCTTTTGTGTTAGGAGTGGGACTAGTGAGAGTTGCAGGACAATTTCAGTCTATAAATATACTTTCATATATTGTTTGAAATGTACTCAAGAAAAATGGCACTTAGGTAAAACGTTGAAGACAAAAAAATACTTGTGAACAGATTGACAAAAGCACACACACTTACTACTTTGTGAAAGTATTCAATTTAATGGGGGAAATTAAGTAGATTTTAAAAGTTAAATTGACTCTGTGTGTGTGTGTGTTTTGTGTGTGTGTCTGTGTGTGTGTTTCTATGTCCCCTCTGGCTCTACCACCTCAAGTACATGCTCACAGTTGCAGCTTTACACTCAGTTCAGACTGGAGATGGACATCTAGTCTCACGTTTAGATGTTCCAGAAAATGTGCATTTTCCTATCCTAGAAAAGTGATGGATACAGAGGATTACTCCAGTTAAGTGAAAATCCAGAAAACCCTAACTGATCCCATTAAGTCAAGCTCCCAGCCTCCATGCTTCCCTCCTCCCTCCTGAGCCCTCTGGTCTGAGACTCTCAGAGCTGCAGTCTTAAATGCTGGTGGATCTAGCCACCAGGTGACATCACATTCACCTCTGTTTTTGTTATTTTTTAAGGAAAAATTGTACATTTTGCAAAGAGTAAAACTATCATGAACCTGTTTGTTTACCATGGTACCAATTCCATTTGGAATAATCATAAATATATTAAAGCAGTTCCATCTGCTGTTGACCCCAAATCTACACCATGCTCACTGAATTACCTCTTCCTTCATCACTGTTGGCCGATTTGCACTGTAGACTGTACAGAGTGTCCCTATCAGGAAACACAGCATTCACCCTCCATTACCCACCCTACTCTTCTACAGGCTTCCCATCTGACTCCCAAACACTCCTTCTGTCAACCCCTGTCCAGGACGCTGAACAGAGCTGCCCAGACCTTGTTCCAACTCCTGTTCCAACTCTCCATTCTCTCTAGTCACCTCCAGCTTACCCTGAGCTGCCCTTCACCTGCCACCATCAACTACCAAGGCTCACTGCTGTCACTTGGTGTTTCACCATGTGCAGGCCCCGGAGTATATGTTTTTACAATCTTCCTTTACACCCATCAGTTTTCTCAATCTGAATTTGAATCATTCTGGGTAGGTCCACAGGCTGGATTTTAAGAGAGGTTATGTATTTCTAATTTCTTGCAGACTTTTAGTATACTGAGACTTGGATGATGGTGGCATGTTGGTGCCACCTGGTGACAGAAGCTTGAACTGCAGTTTGAACAGTGAACAAGAAGGTGGGTGGGCAGGGCTGTGGCCCAAACCCATCAGACGGAGCTTTCTGGAAGTCTGGGTTAAAAGGAGGGGCGGAATTCCTTGGGCACAGCTATACTGATGGCTTCTTTATGGACATTTCATATAAATGGAATCGTGCAATATCCATTCTTTCCCATATTTGACTTCTTTCAGTTGGCATGATGTTTTCAAGGTTCATCCATATCGTAGTATATATCAGTATTTCATTCCTTTCTATTGTCAAATAATATACCATATTTTCTTTATCTGTGCATTAATTGGTGGACATTTGGGTTGTTTCCGCTTTTGGCATTTATGAATAACGATGCTGCATACATTCACGTACAAGTTTATGTGTAGATGTATGTTGTCATTTCTCTTGGCTATGTCCCTAAGAGTGGAACTGCTGGGCCATGTGGTAACTCTGTTTAACTGTTTGAGGAACTGCCACACTGTTTTCATGACCCTGACAGTCTTGAAGAGTACAGGTATAGTCTATTCTTTTTTTCGTGATTAGACTGTGGTTCTGGGTTTGGAGAAAGGATACCACAAGAGTTGAAGTGTCCTTCTTGTCACATCATATCTGGGAGGATGGTATCCACATGATGTCACTGGATCATTGGAGATGTTGACCTTCATCACTGGGTTAATGTGGTGTTTGTCGAGTTTCTCCAGTGTACAGTAATTGTTTTCTGTTTGCCTATTCTGGTCTTTAGAAATGAGTAACTAAGTCTGCCCTGACCTCAGCAGTAGGAGGGGGAAGGTTCACCTCATGGAAGGAAGATATCTATATAGATTTTTGCGGAACTATTTGATAAACATAGTTTACTGTCACCCATTTCTTTATTAATTCAAAAATTCATTTTTATCAGTATGGATTCATGTATACTTATTTTGTGGGTTTATTATTTTATTTCACTTAATGGATACAGAGGAAGGTCCAGCATCATGATTTCTATGATGTGGTAAAAGAATTTTGACTTAGCAGTCAGGAAACTGCAAGAGTTCCCTAGACCCACCATTATATTGTCTAAATATGGTATATCACATAATGCTTTCAGACTATATTTAATCATGGCAGAGTTTGGAACACCTATTTTATTTCATACTAGTAATCCCTTGAGAAATGATCCCTTGAGAAAGAAATGAAAACCAGATAAGGTTATTGAAGTGACCACAAATAATTATTGCTAACTTGCACTAAAAATATTTACAAAATCCGTTTCAGTAAAGCAAAAGTATGAGCTATGTCAGAGAAAAAGTGTGCTTCATTTGAAAGCCCATTATTCAGACCACCGCCTACACATTATCTGACTCTTTCTCCATGGAAGGTATTTCACAACCTGAGCTTTTCAGTGACTGATCACACTCTAGTATGATCCTGTCTATATCCAAACAATCGAATTCTTGGGGGGAAGGTAATCCTTTCCTCTTGGGGAAATACCTGTTTGTCTGTATTTAAACAATCATTTCAACATCCTTGATGTATAGTAGAAGTGACAAAGAGGTGGTTGTTGAGTTGGCAAGTGTAATTTCAGTGGAAGTGTTGGGGGAACCCAGCCCCATTAATGAGGGATAGAGACAGAGTTGGAGGGGAGGTGCAGGGAGATGTGAACTGAGTGTGGAGAATTCTTCGTACAACTTTGGTGCAGGGGCAGAAAGTATGTAAAAAGGACAATAACTAGATGTAAAGAGGGGTTTAGAGCTTAGGGCATATTTTTAAATCATCTTTTATAAGAAACTTGAGCAGGTTGAAATCTTAATGGAAAGAAGCCATCTCTTCTTAGATTTAACATCTGAATTTAGTACAGCAGACTTTCCACATTTTACTTCCTTGTTTCCACTTTGGAGAAGCCTAAAACTTAACCAAAGCGATAGTGTAGAATTTGTTCTTAATGACTGTTAACTCCATGAATGAATGGGTGCAGGATATATCAAACCTGTGCTGTGTATTTATGTCTGTACTGATTTTTTATGTCTTAGTGCAGAGCTCTTCCTGAAGATGACAGAACCCATGCTGTTGAGTTTTTTCCCTGCAAAAACTATCATTGGGATTTTGACAGGGATTACTTTAAATCTATAGATCACTTAGGGTAGTATCGACATCTTAACAATATTACATCTTCCAATCCATGAACATAGGATGTCTTTCCATTTGTTTTTGTCTTCTTTAATTTCTTTCAGCAACATTTTGCAGGGTTTCTTAAAATTGAAGTATAGTTGATTTACAATATTCTGTTTCAGATATACAGCAAAGTGATTCAGTTATATATATATATATATATATATATACACACATATATATATATATTATAGTTTTCAGATTCCTTTCCATTATGTACTATTATAAGATATTGAATATAATTCCCTGTGCTATACAGTAAATCCTTGTTGTTTATCTATCTTATATATAGTAGTGTGTCTCTGTTAATCCCATACTCCTAATTTATCCCTCCCCTCCTTTCTCCTTTGATAACGCTGTTTGTTTTCTATGTCTGTGAGTCTGTTTCTGTTTTGTAAATAAGTTCATTTGTAATATTTTTTTAGACTCCACATATAAGTGATGTCGTATGGTATTTGTCTTTCTCTTTCTGACTTACTTCGCTTAGTATGATGGTCTCTAGGTCTATCCATGTTGCTGCAAACGGCATTATTTCATTCTTTTTATGGCTGAGTAATATTCCATTGTGTGTGTGTGTATGTATATCTCACATCTTCTTTATCCAGTCATCTATTGATGGGCATTTAGATTGCTTCCATGTCTTGGCTATTTTAAACAGTGCTAATATGAACATTGGGGTGCATCTGTCTTTCTAAATTAGAGTTTATGTCCTTCCCAGATAAATGCCCAGGAGTGAGATTGCTGGATCATATTGTAACTATATTTTTCATTTTTTAAGGAACCTTCATACTGTTCTCCACAGTAGCTGCACTAGTCTACATTCCTACCAACAGTGGGAGGGTTCCTTTTTCTCGACACCTTCTCTAGCATTTACCATTTGCAGACTTTTTAACGATGGCTATTCTGACTGGTGTGAGGTAATATCTCATTGTAGTTTTGATTTGCATTTCTCTAATAAGTAGCGATGTTGAACATCTTTTCATGTGCCTGTTGGCCGTCTGTATTTCTTCTTTGGAGAAATGTCTATTTAGGTCTTCTGCCTATTTTTTGACTGGGTTTTTGTTTTTGTTTTTTTTGGTATTAAGTTGTGTGAGCTGTTTGTATATTTTGGAAATTAAACCCTTGTTGGTTGCATCATTTGAAAAATACTTTTTCCCAGTCTGTATATTGTCTTTTTGTTTTGTTTATGGTTTCCTTTGCTGTGCAAAAGCTTATAAATTTTATTAGATCCTATTTGTTTATTTTTGCTTTTATTTCTTTTGTCTTGGGAGACTCGCCTAGGAAAACATTACTACAATTTATATCAGAGAATATTTTACCTGTGTTCTCTTGAGGGGTTTTATGCTGTCATGTCTTACATTTATAAGGCATTTTGAGTTTATTTTTGTGTAAGGTGTGATGGAGTGTTCTGACTTCATTGATTTACATGCAGCTGGGCTGTCCAGCTTTCCCAACACCACTTGCTGAAGAGACTGTCTCTTCTCCTTTGTATATTCTTGTCTCTTTTGTCGAAGATTAATTGACCGTAGGTGTGTAGGTTTATTTCTGGGCTCTCTATTCTGTTCCATTTATCTATATGCCTGTTTTTGTGCCAATACCATGGTGTTTTGATTACTGTAGTTTTGGAGTATTGTCTGAAGTCTGGGAGGGTTATTCCTCTAGCTTTGTTCTTTTTCCTCAGGATTGCATTAAATCTGTAGGTTGCTTTGGGTTCTATGGCCATTTTGACAGTGTTAATTCTTCCAATCCACGAACGTGGGATATATTTCCATTTCTTTGAATCATCTCCAGATTCCTTTATTAAAATGTTTTATAGTTTTTAGCATATAGGTCTTTCACCTCCTTGGTTAAGCTTATTCCTAGGTATTTTATTTTTCTGATGTGATTTTAAAATGGTTTTGTTTTCTACTTTTTCTTTCTGATATTTCATTTTTAGTGTAAAGACATGGAACAAATTTCTGTATGTTAGTCTTTTATTTTGCTACCTTGCTGAATTCTTTTATCAGTTCTAATAGATTTTTTTGTGTAGTTTTTAATCTGAAAGTCTTTTGCCTCCTTGGTTCTGTATTTCTAAATATATTATTCTATTTGATGCTATTGTCAATGGAAATGTTTTCTTCATTTCCCCCTCAAATTGTTCACTGCTAGTGTATAAAAATGCAACTTATTTTTATGTGTTCATTTTGTATCCTACAACTTTGCTGAATTAGTTTATTAGTTCTAACAGTTCTTTTGTGGAAACTCTAGGTTTTTCTGCATATTAGATTATGTCATTTGTGAACAGAGATAATCTTACTTCTTCCTTTCTAATTTGGATGCTCTTAACTTATTTTCCTTACCTAAATGCTCTGGATAGAACTTCTAGTACTATGTCGAATAGAAGTGGCCAAAGTGGGTATCTTTGTGTTGCTCCTGATCTTAGAGGAAAAGCTGTTAGTCTTTCACCATTGAGTATGATGCTCACTGTGGGTTTTTCACATTTAACTTTTAAAAATCTCTTTATTATTATTTTTTTTTATCCTGAGGCTAGGAAGAAAAGCCAAGAAACTCTGTCCACCAGAATTCACCTGCAGTATGTATAAATTGGGTGAATTCCTTTTTTTTAAGTTTAGTAAACTATCTCAGAATTCCTGGCCTGCCAGTAAATGACCTTCCTTTCTCATCAATAATGATGGAGAGCCTGTGAGCCAAGTATCAAGCCAGTTTTCCTCAATGGGCTTCCTACCATCAGCCTTAATTCTCTGAACTGTAGCTGGTCATACCTGATTAAATTGTTGACCCCTCCCCCACCCCCCCCAGAAGCCTGCAAATAAGAAAAGAGTTTATTTGGGGTCTTAGTAATTGTAATCTGTGAAATACAGATACAGGTAAAACCAAAAGAGTGTTCCAGGGAACAGAAAGTGTCGGATTTATAAAGGCAAAAGCCACAAGGCTATACTCTGACCCAAGAAAGGAAATATTTAAGAATGAGACACAAAAAAGTTCTGTCTCAATTATTAGGACTTCTGGATTGGTGAGCTTCACTGGGGAGTAACTGGGCAGAAATTCAGTCTTTTCAACAGGAGACCCCAAATATCAGTGTCTGTAGGCCTTTACGCTTGTGCTGGTCAGCTTCTCCAGAATCCTCCAATCTCCTGCTCAGCTGAGAGTGTCTTAGAAATCAACTGACAGAAAGGTTGAGGACAGTCTTACTATTTAATAAATAGAGATTCAATCCCTATTTTCATTAAAATTCACAGTCCAGCCCTCAGCTATGCCTATTGCTTCCAACATTAGAGCTTCTTTTCTGGAAAGATGTTTCAATTACCGAAGAATGTAAAACTTGAATCTTTTGTTGGAATGGATAAGGAGCTTTTGGGATCTAATTTTTTTCTTATACATACTTTTGATCAATCCTTCTCTTTTTAGCGCTCCCTGCATCCTGTAGCTGAGAGATACCCAGTAACTTTAAAAACTGAACCTGTCACCCCCAGCCTTAGGTTTCAGCTTTTTCCAGTTTGTAAAGTAAGCTTAGCATTCATCTCATCTGTTGCTTTCCAGCTTCCAAAATTTTTTCGACATCACTTGCCTGCTGTTGTCTTCTCTTCTGTTCTCTCTGTCCTTCTTTATTTACATCCTTTAAAAAAAATTCCTTTGCTGTCATTTTAGTGGAGCTTCATGCAGCAGCAGAGTTGGATGCATGTTTCTAATCTGCCTTGTTTAACTGGAAGTCTTATAGCACACTCTGTATGGAGAAATAATACAGTCCAAAGTCAATAACATTAAAGGTGGGAGACTAAGAAGCCCACTTGCAAAAAGAAAGAAAATCTGTTTCTGGGAAACATAAAATAAGCAATGCTGTAATATGTAAGTCATATAAATGACTATTCACTGTAATGTGGGAAAGTAAAAGATCTCTTGTTACAGAAAATTGAGTTACATCAACTTTCAAACACTTAAAAATTATAGGTAGTTTAACTTGATGCATAAACATAAGATATACGGGCTTGTTCAGTGTTTTTTGGATACAGAATGCATTTTTAAATAGACATTAGATAGAAAAATGGACATTAATTGCCTCATCGAGGAACCTTAAGAAGCATGCCATTTCCTGCCTACTTGGAACGGCTCCTGATTGGAGGGGTGGAGCAGGGAGTTTAATGTAGATTTTGTGAAAAAGGTGAATTCAAGACACTTTTTTTAACATTTTTTATTGATTTATAATCATTTTACAATGTTGTGTCAAATTCCAGTGTAGAGCATAATTTTTCAGTTATACATTAACATATATATATTCATTGTCACATGTTTTTCTCTGTGAGCTACCATAAGATCTTGTGTATATTTCCCTGTGCTATACAGTATAATGTTGTTTATCTATTCTACAATTTTGAGACACTATTTTTAAAAGCTTATTCAGGCAGACCTTAAGTATTAAAAAAAGAGTCTTCCTGATCCTCCTCTATTCCAGCCCTGACGACATACCCTGCCTATATGTAAACTGAGGAAAAGAGGTCAAGGTAAGAGCAAAGAAGTGATATACGAGTACAATAATAACACAACTTGCTGACATTTATCAACCTTTACTGAGTGTTTACTATGTGTTAAAACCTTTTTGTGATTTATTTCATAGTACGAAGTTACTGATTATTTGACAAAGTGAATTTAAACAGTGAAAAAGGAAGGACAAATAGGTAAGGAGGAGGAGAGAGGGAAGAATGCCACCAAATAATATTCTCATAATATTCATAATATTCTCATTTCCTTTCCCTCTCCCATCCCTCCCCTTCTCGAATACTGCTCTAGACTTATTTATATTCATAGCATAGCTTTGTACACTATCCCTGCTTTTTGCTGTTCTTTCAGCACGTTAATATTAAATAGTTCATCTTAGGTACTTGAATTTGAAGGTTAATGATTTGGAACTTCAAGCAGGAGTTTTGATTCCAATAGTTCACCGTTTTGCAAAATATACCATCAAATACTTTGTGAAAGAGGATATGGAATAAAAGGAGAAAGAGAAGAAAGGGTAACCTGTCAAGACATTACTATAATTTTTAGACATGTTTTTTAAAAGCAATATAGCTAATGTTTCCAATTGCTCAAGCTTTTACAAAACTTGTAGATAATAGTAACCTGTAATGATTTCATATGCGTTCAGTCAAACAAACTACCAAGAATGCATAAGTCTGCAACATGTATAAAACTGGTCTAGGATTAAAGGAAATAATCTGGAGAAGAAAAGATAATTTAAATAATTAGTTCTCCCAAAGATTAGTAAAATATATTTCAGCCTGCCATTTATTTAAGATTGAAAAATTTGCATTTGTTATTGTAAAAGGACAAGGTAGATTTCTTTCTTTTTTTACTTGATTGATATCTATTGAATACCTACTCTATGCAAGGCATTGTGATAGGCATTATGAAAGAAAGGATATAAAAATGCCTAAAATGCTGTGTTCATTTTATAAAGAAGCTCATAATCTAGTGTTGAAGATAAGACATATACAAAATAACTGCTATACCCCCATATGGTGTTATGTGACAAATATTAAATAAGTGTTGCAAAATATTTTGATGTTTCTGTTTTTCCAACTTGCAATATAGAGTGAATTATGTAGGTAGCATTCCAAATATGTGTTTCTTTGTATACTGTTCATACATGCTAACCTTTGACAACTGCTACAAAATGTCTTTACTACCAGTTCAGGTATAGCTAGTCTAAAGAAAGCTGCCAGCTAAGGCACAGTAGGGGGAAAAATTACTGTTTTCAAAGAGATGTATGTGTATGTGTTTCTTATAATGGAATATATAACTTATTGATTATTTACTAAAATCTATTCTGCAAAGTACGTTAGGTATATATTTCGTTTAATTTTCACAAAATCCTATGAAGTCAGTGCTATTTTTATCCATCCCCATTTTACAGATGAAGAAACTGAGGGTCAGAGAAGCGAAGTAATGTGTCCAAAGTTAACACAGCTGGTAAATGATGGAATCAGGAGTTGAACCCAGTCTGTTTAACCCCAAGTCTGCACTCTGAACCATTTAGCTTTGCTGTCTCTTTTGTGGAACATGCTAGTGGAGATGCCTGGGAGATACTTAGATATCTGAGTCTGGAGTTCAAGAGAAAGGGTTAGGCTAGAGATATCGATTATGTAGTAATTAGCATGTGCAATAGATCCTCAAAGATAAGGAGGCCTCAATAAGAAGACACTAAAAAGTTTTTCTTGTCAACTGGATTGTAAAAATGTTTAGGGATATAAACGAGTTAAATATCTACTTAGGTCATTTAATATTTCATTTTAGTAAAATAATTAAGTTCCATTATATAAATATATTATTTTAGCTGTATTGCTTTTATCTCCTCCTATTTAATGAGATAACTAATTCTTCACATGCATTTTCAACATTAGTATTTGGATTATCAGAGTCTATTCTTGTCATCTGACTGTTTTCCAGAGCTCATTGTCCTCACTTCTACATACAAAACTATTTGCATCATCTTACTGTAAAGGAAATTTTATTGAAGTCACAGATACCAATTCACATAACACCACATTTACAGTTGTGATGTCATATTTCCAGGAGTAGTCATTATATTTGTATTACATTTCTATTGGTATTTTATTTATATACATATGTATGTATTTGCTTGCTCATTTATTTTTTATTAAGTTATAGTCACTTTACAATGTGTCAATTTCTGGTGTACAGCACAGTTTTTCAGTCATACATGTATATACGTATATTGATTTTCACCGTGAGCTACTGCGAGATCTTGACTATATTTCCCTGTGCTATACAGTATAAACTTGTTTATCTATTCTATATATACATGTCAGTATCTATAAATCTTGAATTCCCAGTCTATCCCTACCCACCCACCCCCTGGCAACCACAAGTTTGTATTTTACGTCTCTGAGTCTGTTTCTGTCTTATATTTAAGTTCGTTTGTCTTTTTTTTTTTTTTTTAGATTCCACATATGAGCGATCTCATATAGCATTTTTCTTTCTCTTTCTGGCTTACTTCACTTAGAATGACATTCTCCAGGGACATCCATGTTGCTGCAAATGGCGTTATGTTGTCATTTTTATGGCTGAATAGTATTCCATTGCACAAATATACCACATCTTCTTTATCCAGTCATCTGTTGATGGACATCTACGTTGTTTCCATGTCTTGTCTATTTTAAATAGTGCTGCTATGAACATTGGGGTGCAGGTGTCTTTTTGAATTAGGTGCATTTATTTTTTAAACTAACTTTGATGTAGGTTATTTCATGCAAACATGATAGTGTCAGTTGAAACCTTCAGAGTGTAAAAGTAAATAGGGCTCCAGTAAAAACAACAACAACAATGATAACAAACAAACAAACAAACAAAACACTTCTCATACTTAACTGAGATGTATTAAAAGTCTATTTGGTAGGTACCTTCATCCCTATAACAACCCGTACTATCCTTATAGTATCATTTCTCCCACTTTTTCTTACAACTAAGGAATGAGTCTCAGAAAACAAATTTATAAAGGAGAAATAACTTAAAAACGACAGAGAGAATTTCAATCCTAATCCAAGTCCAAAGCCCATGTTCTTTTTCACCTGTTCTCCTTTGTGATCAATAAATAGTATGTAGTTGTGAGATGGGTGGCTAATGGCCATGAGGGAGAAATCAGTTAACTAACTAGCCTATGTGTAAAAATAGACCAAGTAACTGTGGTTTCATGTCACTGTTTTCAGCAAATGGCATGCCTTCTAAGGGATAGATGTCATATTTCAGTACATGGGAGATCACTTTTGGAGGGTTCCGTTATGGAAAAGAAGGAGAGAATAGTAAAACTAGAAAACTTGACTAGTGATATCTTTATCAGCAGTCATTTTATAATAGAATAAGTTAGAGAAGGAACTGTTTATAGTTCTGGCATGTAAGGTAATCCCCATGGTAAGGCTGTTAGGTAAAGACATACTTAATATCAGAGTCACTTTAACATTTAATACAGAACCTATGTGATGTCATAGTTCTTACTTCTAGACATTTTAAAATATAAATGTAACAAAATTTTGTTTAGCAAGAACTTGCTAAATAAAGCTACATTTATTACCTTTTGAGTCCTCTCTTTTTTCTTGGTCAGTCTAGCTAAAGGTTTGTAAATTTTGTTTATCTTTTCAAAAAACTCCTAGGTTCATTGATTTCTTTATATTGTCATTCTAGTCTATTCCATTTATTCCTGCCCTGGTTTTTATTATCCTTTTCCTTCTGCTCACTTTGGGCTTAGTTTTTCCCTTTTCTTATTTCCTTGAAGTGTAAAGTTAGGTTGTTTATTTGAGATCTTTCTTTTTTTTTAAGGTAGGTATTTATTGTTTTAAACTTCTTCCTTAGACCTGCTTCTGTTGCGCCCCATAAATTTTGGTTATGTTGTGTTTTTGTTTTCGTTTGTCTCAGGGAGCTTTCTGATTTCTCTTTTGTTTTACTCTTTGACTCATTGGTTGTTCAGGAATATGTTATTTAATTTCCACATATTTGTGAGCTTTTCAGTTTTCCTCCTGCTATTGATTTCTAATTTTATACCTTAGTGGTTGCAAAAGATACTTGATAGGATTTCAGTCTTAAATATGTTAAAGCTTGCTTTGTGTCCCAACACATGATGTATCCTGGGCAATGTTCCATTTGTGCTTAAGAAGAATGTGTATTCTGGTGCTGTTGGATAGAATGTATTGTAAATGTCTGTTAGGTCCACTTGGTCTATAGTGTTATTCAGGTTCACTCTTTCTTTATTAATTTTCTGTTTGGATGATCTATGTGATAATAAAAGTGGGGTATTAAAGTCCCCTACTATTATTGTATTGCTATTTCTGAATGGACCCCTTTATCACTATATAGTGATCTTCTTGTATCTTGTGAGGGACTTTGAAAGTCTGTTTTATCTGAGTATAGTCACTCTTGCTCTCTTTTGGTTACTATTTGCACGGAATATCTTTTTCTATCCCATATTTTTTACCTTTTAAATCCGAAGCTTTAGTATACTTGCTTTTCTGGCCTTTTATCCTCATATTTAAGTTACAAAAAACAAGCACCTATCCAGTGCAAGTCACAAAATGGACATTTAATCAATGTTAAAAAAAACCAGGTGTTTTCTAAAAGTGGCAGCTTTCAGCTTTTGCCCACGTAGAAGAGGATTACTCTGCTTATACCTATAAATGTTGTTAGCTTTTAGTTAGAGAAAATCCACCAGGTGGCAACCTCATCTGTATGTGAAGCGTGATGTGCAATCCTCTGCAACCCATTACGGGTCCCTTGAGCCAAATGCTCCCTGATTAATGGCTGATTTCTATAGTGATCCCAGTAAATGGATACTAGGTATTCACTTGGCAGTGATTATAGGAAGGTGGAGGATGTGCAAATTTAAGATGTATTTAGCATCAAGTGTGAAATATTTTTAGTAACAGCATTCTTTTTAAAATTAACATTGAAAACAGAAATAATAGTATCCATTTCCATGTTGCCCTCTAAACATATTTCTAATTTGAAGCTAAAGGGAACCATATTCATTTCTCCAGTGTATAAAGCTGCAGACAGTATTATTTCCCCACAATCACAATTTATTGAATCATAGGTTATTCTGGTTGGATCCTTTGTACTTAATGGCAGTCTGGTAGCTAGCTGGTTTACTGCTTAAAATGCAAACTGTCTTCTTTATTTCTAAACCTGATAGTATGCAGAGTACTGCTGGGGATATTTAACATGTCACTTATTGTTTTCTGTTTATAAACAACCTGCCCTAAGGTACTAATTAGGTGGAAGATATTGCATATACTTAGCAAATACTGTTGTGTTTTTCCATACGAATAAATGTGTGGTCAAAGTGAAAGTCATTGATGGGATGGTTACATGAGCTGCACATTTCTGAAAATATACATGATAGTAAAAGTTCTAGAAAAAGGGGAAAAAAGGATTTGTTGAAAACTTTACTCCTGAATAGCTAGATTTCTAATTGCTTCAGACATTTCATTAATACATTCATTTCTAAAGTGGCATGTTTCACTTACATTAAAATGCAGCTGTATAAGACATCTGCTTGAATTAAATATCTATAATACCTAACAGATTGCCTTTTTCTTATGATTGTAATTGACTTTATTTTTCATCTGTATATTTTCCAAAATCCATATTTGAAAAATATGTTTTTTTCTCAGTCTCCTAGGTATTTTTAATAACATTATTGAGGCATATTTTACATATCATATAATTCAGCCATTTCGAATGTACAATTCAATGATTTTTAGCAAATTTAAGTCTCTTGAGTATTTAAAAAATGATATAGATATACCTAGATGCTATTCCTCATGACATGATAAGTACTCAGCATTTTGGCATCTCATCTATCTTTGGCTCCTAGCATGCCTGCTTTTAGATATTGTTTACATAAGTGAAGGTCAGAAAATCTGACTCTTGTGTCTGAAATTTTGTTAGTGTCAGTGTCTCAGTGCCCCATCTTCTGGACTGAGGAGGATACACTCACATTACATTACAGAGTAGGAATTTTGGCTTCATTGTCATACAGTACTAACAAATCCAGCCTTTAGTACTACCTAGACCATTGGAGCTAGTGAATATTATTTTAATTTGAACACATATCCAGTACCAACATTTATATTAAAGCATTTTACAACACATGAAAGACTTTTTGCTTTTGAGTGATTTATAAAATAATTGGATAATTGATTTGGGTATAAAGAGTCCTTCAGAAAGATCATTAAACTCGTTTCATACTTCCCCCTCTCTCTTTCTTTTCTAATATCTCTTTCTCATCCCTCACACAGAAGACCTTCTGTTTGCTTTTTCTGCCATCTCAATTTGTCCACATGGCTCCAAGTTCACATCACATCAGCTAAGTGTACACCAAAACTGATAATCCATCTTCTGTTAAATATTAGTTCCTTTCTTCATATGTTTGGATCAAAGGTTGTATGGTAAAACAGTAGAAAAATCTCCAGGTCGATATTACTACTGTATCTTGCCTTGATGGTGGTCAGGGACTGATGTTTCCCTCAGTTGGAATGATTTCTTTGAGCTTGATGATGAAAATCCTCCTGTATTCGAGTAGATAAATTCCTGAGTTTAGGGAACTTATGCCTATGTGCATAGCAACTAAAAAGCTGAACAAATTGTCAGAAACAACCATTTAAACACTCTGGAAATTGATCCAAGGATGCAACAAACAGAGGTTCTGAACTTTGGATAAGAACATAGCAAATCTATAATGTACTTGATGGTTAATTTTCTTTGTCAGCGTGGTTGGACTAAAGCATGCACAGATAGCTGATAAAACATTATTTCTGAATGTGTCTGTGAGGGTGTTTCTGGAAGAAATTAGCATTTGAATCAGTAGAGTGAGTAAAGAAGATCTCCCTTACCAGAGCAGATGGTCATCATCCAATCCATTGATGGCCAAAAAGGCAAGAGGAAGGGCAAATTTGCTCAGCTTAAGCTAGGACATCCGCCTTCTCCTGGCTTCAGATGTTGGCACTCCTGGTTCTCAGTCTTTCAGACTCAGACTGGGACTTATACCATTGGCTCCTCTGGTTCTCAGTCCTTTGAGTTTGGACTGGAACTACACTATCAGCTTTCCTGGACCCTCAGTTTGCAGACAGCAGAATATGGGACATCTCAGCCTCCATAATCAGATAAGCCAACCCCTCATAATAAGTCTCTATCAATCTAAAATGTCCAGTATTCAAAAAATTATGACATGCAAATAGACAAAAAAATTAAAGAAATTGATTCAACAGTTTAAATCTTCACGTGCGTGCATGCGTGCACACACACAAAGCCTAGACTCATGTGACTTCTGTGGTAAATTGGATCAAATATTTAAAGGAAAAAAAATCATACCGATCCTTTACACTCTTTCACAAGTTGAGGAGGAGGGATTGCTTCCCAATTCCTTCTGTGAGGCCAGTATTACTCTGATACCAAAGACACATATAAAGACATCAGAAGAAAAGAAAACTACAGACTGATATCCCTCCTGAATACACATGCAAGAAATCTTAAAACGCATTAACACGCTGAATTCAGCATTATATAAAAAGGATTATAAAACACGACAAAGTAGGATTGTTTCCGAAATGCAAGTTGGTGTGATATTAAAAAACAATTAAATACACCATATTAATAGAATAAAGGACAAAAACACATAATCATCTCAATAGACACAGAAAAAGCATTTGATAAAATTCAACACCCTGTCGTGATAAAACCACTCAACAAATTAGTATTAGAAGGAAACTTTCCTAAGAAGAACATCTATGAAAAGAACATCTATGAAAAACCTTTAGCTATTATATGTAATCATGTAAGACTGAATATTTTTGCTTTAAGATCAGAAACAAGAGCAGAGCGTCTACTGTTATCACTTCTATTCAATGTTGTACTGGAGATTCTAGCCAGTGCAAAAACAACAAAATTATTTTACAACATTCAGATTAGAAAGGAAGTAGTAAAAACTGTCTTAACTGCCAGACAACATGATTTATATTTAGAAAATCTGAAGGAATACACACACACAACTACTAAAATTAATAAATGAACTTAGAAATGTCACAAGACACAAAATCCATAAGCCAAAATTACTTGTATTTCCATACACTAGCAATGAACAATCCAAAAATGCAATTAAGAAAACTATTAGGAAAATGCTCCTAATAACATCAAAAAGAATAAAATACTTAGGAGCAAATTTAACAAAAGAAGTACACAATTTGTATACTGAAAATTACAAAAGATTGCTAAGATAAATTTTAGAAGATCTAAATAAATGGGATAGACATTCCATGTTAATGGATGAAATCTTCAGTATTGTTAAGATGGCAAGTTTCCTTAAATTGACAAGGTAATCTTAAAATTCAAATGGAAAAGCAATGGTCCTCAAATAGCCAAAATAAATTTGAAAAATAATAACAAAATTGGAGGATTTACACTACCCTATTTCAGAACTTTCAAAAGTTAGTAATGGAGACAGTGTGATATTGGCATAAGGATGAGCATACAGATCAATGGAACAGAATTGGGAGTCCAGAAATAAACCCATATGTTTATGATCAAATGATTTTTCACCAAGGCTCTGAGACAATTCAATGAGAAGAAGGTAGCTCTTTTAACAAATGGTTCTATATCAATTGAATATCCATATTATGCCAAAATATGAATTTAGGCCCTTACCTTACACTTTAAACAAACAAATAAATAAATCTAAAGCATAGACTTAAATGTAGAAACTAAAACTAAAAAATTCTAGAAGAAAATATTCATAACCTTTGGTTGAACAAAGCTTTCTTAGATATGATTCCAAAAGCACCAGCAACAATGACAGAAAAAGTAAATAAAACAAAATTCATCAAAATTAAAAACCTTCGTGTTTCAAAAGATACCATCAAGAAAGTGAAAAGATAACCCACAGAATGGGAGAAAATATTTACAGCTCATTTAACTATTAAGGGACTTAATCTAGACTATATAAAGAACTTTTACAACATATTACTAAAGCTATAAATAAAAAATTGTACAAAAGATCTGAATAGTCATTTCTCCAAAGAATCTATACAAATGGCCAATAAGCACTTGAAAAATTGTTCAACATAATTAACCATCACAGTGATGCAACTAAAACCATAGTCAGATACCAATTCATACCAACTGGAATGGCTTTACCCAAAAAGAGAAACAGTAAAAATGTGAGGATATGGAAAAACAAGAATCTTTATACATTGCTTGTAGGGAGGTAAAATGGTATTATTTCTTTGGAAAATAATTTGGAAATTTCATAAAAAGTTGAACATATGCTTACCATGTGACCCAGCCATTCCACCCTTAGGAATCTACCCAACAAAAATGAAAATATGTCACACAAAGACTTGTATGCAATTATTCATAGCAGTGTTATTCATAATAGCCCAAAACTGAAACCAATTCAAATGTGCATTGTTGGCAAATGGATAAACTATCTGTGATATATCTATACACTGGAATACTATTCAGCTATAAAAAGAATGAAATAATGATTCATGCTCCAACATGAACTTCAAAAACGTGCTAAGTGAAAGATTTCAGACACAAAGACCCCATATTGCATAATTCCATTTATATAAAATTTCCAGAAAAGACCAGAGTCACAAAGCAGGTAAGTGATTGCCTGGGCTTGGTGGGGGAGTGGAAATTGACTGCAAAAGGGCCTGAGAACATTTTTAACGGTTATGGAAATATTCAAAAACTATATTTGGTGGTAGTTGCACAATTCTATAAATGAACTGAAAATTATTGAGTCAGTATATAAATGATAACTCAATAAATCTAAAAAAATTAATACCCATCATAGTCCAAGGAAATAACTGTAATAAGATTCGCTCATCTGTTCATTCATGCCTATATAATTCTTTTTTTAATTCTTATTTTTTATTGAAATGTAGTCAGTTTACAATGTTAGTTTCAGGTGCACAGGAAAAGTGATTCAGTTATGCATATACATACATACGTCTTTTTTTTTCAGATTCTTTTCCATTTCAGCTCATTACAAGAAATTGAATATAGTTCCCTGTGCTACACAGTAGGTCCTATTGTTTATCTGTTTTGTATATAGTAATGTGTATTTATTAATCCTAAACTCCTAATCTATCCTTCCCCCACTTCCCCCTGGTAACCACAGTTTGTTTTCTATGTCCGTGAGTCTATTTCTGGTTTGTAAATAAAATTTGTATCTTTTATTTTTAGATTCCACATATAAGTGACATCATATGATATTTGTCTTTCTCTCTCTGACTTACTTCACTTAATATGATAATCTCTAGGTCCATCCATGTTGCTGCAAATGACATTATTTCATTCTTTTTATGGCTGAGTAATATGCCATTGAATACATATTGTGTCATATATACCATATCTTCTTTATCCATTAATCTGTTGGTGGACATTTAGATTGTACTGTATTTTGGAAAGACACATGCACCCCAGTGTTCACAGCAGCACTATTTACAATAGCCAAGACATGGAAACAGCCTAAATGTAATTAATTCTTGTTCCACTTGTGTCCATTGCATCTTGGATGAGCAGTTTGCCTTCATGAAATACATCTATTTCTAGACTACCAAGAGCCCTGGAAACTGACTCACTCCACTCATTCATTCTAAAACCTATCTAGAAGCTCAGAAGCCTGTAACCAGGAGTCTATTCTTAAAGTAGCAATATAGTCAGAGTACCTGAGCTAGTCCTGTCCACGAGCCTCTGCAATGGTCCTCCTTTGTAGCAGACACAAATTCCAGCCAGTACCTTATAGCAGAGACTTCAGGCATGCATCAGGAGGCAGAAATCTGTTTGATAATGATACTGAGGCTATGGTTAATTTGTTGCAATCACCAATAATATTAGAATAGAGGAAAGTAAAATTCTCTATTGGCATACAGTACAAAACTTTTTCATAAGAGTTTGATCAGTGTTCCCCTGAGTGTAAGAACATGCTTAACAGTAAAGGCATTGACAAGTTTCCAGTACCTTTACATAAATAGTACAATTTCTGAAATATTTACATGGGTACACCCAAAACTACTTGATTATCAATTTAATCAGAATGAAAATGAAATGTATTAAAATAGGCATAGAGGAACACGACATGGTTATAAGAAAACATAGGTCTTCCACCTTAGTTCTTTGTACCTTTGGAAACATTTTTTTAAATTAAGGACATGATAAAGGCAATAAAATATAGATAAAATTATTATGATACGTGAAATTTCTGCTATCAAGCCTATTACATGGAATGTAAATATAACCTCATTATCCCTTGATAATAGCTTGAAGACCAACCTATCATCTTTACAATTTTTTTTACTTTGCAATAATTATAGATTCACAGGAGGTTGCAAAGAAATATACAGGAAAGTTCTATGCACTCTCCTCTCAGCTTTTCTCAGTGTTAACAACTTACAGAACTATAGTACAATATCAAAACCAAGAAATTGATATTGTTACAATTCATAGAGCTTATTCAGATTGCAACAGTTACACATGGACTCCTTTATGTGTGTGTGTAGCTGTATGTAATTTTCTCGTGTGTAACCTGTGTAACCACCACCACATCAAAATACTCAACTGTAACATCACCACAAGACTCCATGTTACTCATTTATGTCACACCAGTCTCTTCCCCTTCTATCCCTAATTCCTGGCAACTATGAATCTCTTCTCCATCTCTTTAATTATGTTATTTCATGGTTGTTACATAAATAGAATCATGCAGTATACAAGCTTTTAAGATTGGCTTTTTTTCACTCAGGAATTAATGCCCTTGAGATCCATCCAAGTTGTTACATGTATCAAAAACTTATTTTTTTTTACTACTGAGTAGTATTCCATGGTATGAATGTGCCACAGTTTATTTAACCATTCATCCATTGAAAGGCATTTGACTAATTTCCAGGTTTTAACTATTACGAATAAAACTGCTGTGAACATTCGTATACAAGTTCCTGCATGAAAATAAATCTTCATTTCTCTGGGATAAATGCCAGGAGTACGATTGCTGGATCGTATATTAAGTCCTTTTTTAGATTTGAAAGGAATTGCCAATTTATTTTCCATAGTGTCTGTACCATTTTACATTCCTACCAGTAATGTATGAGTGATCCAGTTTCTCTACATCCTCATCAAAATTTGGTATCATTACTGTGTTGTATTTTAGTTATTCTGTTAGGCATGTAGTGATATCTCTTTGTACTTTTAATTTGCATTTCTCTAATGACTAATAATGTATATATTTTGCATATCTTTTATTTGACATCTGTATATAATCTAGGGCAAAATGTCTGTGCATGTCATTTGCCCATTTTCTTTTTTTAAAATTTTGTTTTATTGAGTTATAGTCAGTTTACAATGTTGTGTCAATTTCCAGTGTAGAGTACAATTTTTCAGTTATACATTCATATATATACATATATATATTCATTGTTACATTCTTTTTCACTGTGAGCTACCACAAGATCTTGTATATATTTCCTTGTGCTATACAGTGTAATCTTATTTATCTATTCTATATATACCTGTCAGTATCTACAAATTTTGAACTCCTAGTCTGTCCCTTCCCACCCCCCCCCCCGGCAACCACAGGTTTGTATTCTACATCTATAAGTCTGTTTCTGTTTTGTATTTATGTTCATTTGTCTTTGTCTTTTCTTTCTTTCTATTTTTTTTAGGTTCCACATATGAGCAATCTCACATAGTACTTTTCTTTCTCTTTCTGGCTTACTTCACTTAGAATGACATTCTCCAGGGACAGCCATGTTGCTGCAAATGGCATTATGTTGTCATTTTTATGGCTGAATAGTATTCCATTGTATAAATATACCACATCTTCTTTATCCAGTCATCTGTTGATGGACATTTAGGCTGTTTCCATGTCTTGGCTATTGTAAATAGTGCTGCTATGAACACTGGGATGCAGGTGTCTTTTTGAAGTAGGGTTCCTTCTGGATATATGCCCAGGAGTAGGATTACTGCATTTGCCCATTTTCTAATTGGATTTTTTATTGTAATACTGAGTTTTGAGAATTTTTTGTATACTTTAGATGCAAAGTCTATACATATATTGAATATGTTTGCAAATATTTTCCCTCAGACTGAAATTTGTCTTTTTATCCTCTTCACAGAATCTTTCACAGAACAAAAGTTTTTCATTTCAGTGAGGTCCAGATTAACAGCTTTTCATTTTATCAATTGTGGTATTTGATATCAAGTCTAAGAAATTTACCTAATCCTACCTAAGTCCCAAAGATTTCTTCCCATATTCTTTTCTGTAAGGTTTGTAGTTTTACGTTTTACATTTATGCCCATATCCACTTTGGGTTAATTTTCATATAAAGTTTAGGTCAAGGTTCTTTTTTTTTTTTGCCAATAGTTATCCAACTTCTCTAGCACCATTTATTGAAAAGGCTATACTTCCTCGGTTGAATTGCTTTTGTTCCTTTGTCAAAAATTATTGGGTGTATTTGAGAGGATCTATTTCTGGGTTCCATATTCTATTCCATTGATGTATGTGTCTACCCCTCTGCAATTTATCATTTTAATAAAGAGTCAAATTCTAGTTTTTCATTAGTATAATATTGGCATAAAATTTTCAGAAGCTTTTTTTTATGAACAAACCCATCAAAACTGAAGCAAACCTTGCCAAAATTTAACACATTTCATTTGCTTCTTTTTAGATTCAGTATAATAAACCAAGGCAAAAGAAAATTCCCTTTCTGAAAATCTTATACAACTTTGTCTTTCCCTGTCTTCTTTTACATTCTGAAATAATCAGGTGCTTTAAAGAAAAAAAAGAAAAGCTAGTCTCTTTTTACCTTGATTTAAAAAAAATTCAAGCATTACCTTATATACTGAGGTTTATTTCTCTGTTACTCTTGTTCCTAGTATATTCATAATAATTATAGCTTTTAACCAAAGTAACTAACTTCTATTTGACAGAAAAAATGGGAGGAATTGAGGACTGTTGTACACTGGAATTAAGCAGAACAGCAAAGCTTATGAGTACACAACTTTCTACAGCCTCACATATCTCTTTTACATCTTAAAGTGTCAAAAGTGAACATGTCTGTTAACATGACCAAAGACAACAATCCTATAGCATATAAAAAATAAGCAAATGTTTGCTGTTTGAAATTATGCTTAATAATAATTTTTTCAATATTCCATTTCACTTAGAAATTATCTAGCAATCAAAGATAATTCCTTAATTAATTTGACTTGATATTAATCCAAGTGTTGAGTTTACCTAAGAATCTTGAAAATTATGTTCAAACTATAAAACATAATTACAATTGATGTAAAAAGTTTGTCAGAATAATGATGAAATTTAGTAAAGACAAATTTACATTTTTCACAGTCCTGAAAATTATGAGTTACATTAGCTTGTTTGATTAGTAAACCAAAATAGGAAGTTTAAGAAATTCACAGTAAGTAGTCTCTTCATAAAAGACAAAATTTTATAAAAATAAAATGTGCACTTTATTATACCTAATATATATTTGAGAAAGAGACCTAGAGCTTTTCTTCTCTTTCTAAAACCTAAATTAACAAACCAATCGAAACTGTCCAAGGATTCTTAATTATGTAAACATGAATTCTTAAAATGTTCCTGAGCTAGCCATTTCTGTAAGGATTTTACAAACATATAGCACATTTAAAGTATTGGAAGTTCATTAAAATTTTTTCTGTTGTTTATAGGAATATTAGATTTGTATAACTGCTTATATGCATAAATAAATTACAATTGACCTCCTTAAAGAGGCATTATAATGTAATTTATTATTATCCTTCATTGGTAGGAAACTATTTCATATTCACATGAATAGATCTTTCTGATTTACAGAAAAACAAGTATATGGAAAGCTAATAGCTTCAATTCTGCAACTTCTGCCACAGGTCAAGCATAAACACATAACCTCAAAAACTCATAGGGCTAGATATGAAAGAGCTGTTCTCTTTCACAATGGGAAAAAAGTTCTTAATTGATTTGATTTTGTAAATAGACAAAAGCCTAAACAAGCCAGATTCGCTGTTTCTCATCCAGCAGAGAATAGCTCACCACCACCCATCCAAAAGAAATCACCAAATGATCAGACAATAAAAACAAATTCCCAATCATTACTACCACCAAGGGGGGATAACTTTTTATCGTATGCAAAAAAGAAATAAAAACAGAAAAATCACTAGGGAGGAGAAAATAAAATCTGTAGAAACAGAATGAGCAAAGTTCAAGTTCTGTTGCTCCTTGGGTTCACCCTGACTACCAAGAAAAATGTATTTGGGCTTAAACAGCCTATGAGGTACATTTCTCCCATAATGCAGTTTTTTTTTCCTCTATCGAGCGAGTCAATTTGGGTATCTCCATGGAATCTCCAAAACTGTCTAAGCATAATTTTCAAACAAGTGAAATCATAATACTCAGGCAAATATAAAATAAATACATGTCAAAGGTTTTATTTAATTCATTAATTAATGAAGGAAGTATTAAGGTGTCATGACTTGGTAAAACACCATTTTAAAATAGACTATTGATAGGAATGTAAGATTTCTGGGTTAAATACAAACTGGATAACGTCCAACTTTGGAGTTACCTGTCTACAGACAGAAATTATTTGCATTTAGACAAGATGAAAATCTACAATTTAACCTACAACTTCATTAAATCCAGAACCTTAAATAAATAGTAAACAGTGAGTTGTACAAGTCATTATCCTTGGTCCCCCAGATCAGGGGTTGGCAAATTATAGCCTGTGGGCCAAATCTGGCCACTTATTTGTTTACATGTGGTGTATGGCTGCTTTCATGCTATGGTGACAGAGTTGAGTACTTGTGAGACTCTATAGCCCACAAAACTGAAAATATTTACTATCTGGACCTTTGCAGAAAACACTTTCTGATTGTTGCCCAACAAACCTTGGATAGCCTTCACTTTCTTATGACATTGAAAATACATAGCCCTGATCTTTTTGCAGCTTCTAAGTTTTGGATACTTCTAATACTGCTCTGATTCTGCCGTGGTGAAAATGCTCTTTTCCTTTTTTGTCTTCATATATTTATTTGTATCTTTCTTATAATATTATCTGTGGTATTATGATCTTCTTTTATGAGATTTAAGCTTACTGAAAACATCTCATTCATCTTTGTATCTACATGTAACACAATGCTTTGCAAACAGTAGATATTCAATAAATCTTCATTGAAATGAATTGAATAAAGACTAAAATGTGAATATGAAAGCTCAGGAAAGGTTTCTCTGGTGGTTGAGATTGCTTAGGGAGGATTAGGGATGGGTGGCAGAGAGGTGAATGAAATCCTATGTAAAATTACATAAATGCAAAATATTATAAATTCTGCTGAATTTATTATTTCCAAGGACCCAGTCACTTATCTATTATGTACCATAGTTTCTTTATCTGTGTGATATGGATACTATTTGCCAGTTACAGAACTATTTGGAATGTCTCAGACCCAGAATAAATAACTTGCAATTTATTAGCACTTGTTCTTACGAGGAATTCACACATTTGGTCAGTAAAAGTTTATCCAGTATTGACAGTGACAAAATAGTTGAAAACCATAGTTTTATGTAATAAACATGCTGTGACAAAAGGGTTTTTTTACCTTCATGTGTAACTTGTAGTCTAGAAGATGTAGTCTGAATGATGAAATTTTGGGGTTTTCAGGACTTTGGGGTGATTTATGCAGACCAGCAGACTGAATGTTACTTTGTCCTAAATTCCCGGTCACCATGCAAATTGTCTCAGTCAGTATCATCTGAATTAATTTGAAATGTGGTTTTATCCTATCATGGAGGGTTAGGAGGTGGCTAGGCAGCATATGCTATTATTTTTATCTTATAAATGAGAAGTTAAAGTATAATCTTATTGTCATTAGCAGGCCTTGATCCTGGCTAATCTGACATTAAGCTAAATCTTTCTGCTAAGAAACCCTCAAAATATGATACATAGTGTTTCATTTTGAGATATTTGTAAAAAGTATGATTTTTTAAAGAAAGTAACTTTAAGTGTACTTAAAATATTCTACTGCCTGATCTCCAAGTTTACCTGAGCCTGTATTTTCATCTGAAGTCTTCAAATTTTTTTTGTCCTGAAGGATTGTTCAATTAATGTCAGATTACTGGCTGTTCTAAAAAAAAGTAATTAAATGAGCCAATCATTTCAAATATAGAAGTGAGAATATGATTTAGTTGATTTCACAGTTAACAATTTAACTTTAGTAAAAAGCGGTTCCTAGTTTTCTCCATAGGCTTGTCTAACACAAGTGAATACCAGTTAAAGTACAATCTTTCCACTGAGGTTTAGACCATCATTTTTCTAATTATGGTATAAATCCCTCAATGGAAAAAAAACCCCTTCATCTGCAAAGAAGTAATTCCCAACAGAAATCTTATGTATTGTAGAATACCAATTATTATGCATTTCTCAATACCTTTGCCAAAGGAGGCATGCACCAGTCAGTACATTAAAATGATGGAGGTTAAGGGAACAAGTAAAAGCATTGAGTATATAACATAACTCATTTCACTTTATATAATCTTGATTTTACTTCACTAAGTTTGGAGTGTTTTAGAATCTGTTTTCTGCTATCGGGTAAAATTAAGTGAAGTTTCTCTATTTCATGAAGAATAATGCACTCTTACTCAATCCTTTTAGTTTGTTGTCTGTATAAAATGGATTTATTGCTTCATGATATCATTTGGGTGGCAATATAATCTAAGCCCCCCAGACTATTGGCTAGGTTTACATGTGATGATTTAACCAGACATTAATAAAGCCATTTCATTAACTAATCATAATGGCTCAATTATTTGTGTGGTGATTTGTAAAAATTAGTTAGTTGGCTGAAATGAATTGATTTCCATGCTGTAATCAATTTACTTCATTCATTTAGAGATAGAGCATGAGTTCTTCATTAGAATGAAAATATGTCAATTAATTTTATCAAATTACTTTGAATAATTACAAATACAATTTGTATTAAAAATATAAAGTCACATTCTAAATACAGTAAGTATAAACAAAATTTATTGACTATTAGGTAAATGATGATTGAAAACTCCAAAAATAGTAATTATCATATATCTCTTCTTTTTTAAGTCGATGTTTGGCATGTCACCATTGCAGACAGTTATTAATTCAACTTATACATGCCACTGTACTGGGTACTATTCCCAGGCAATAAAACAAAATGATAATTGCCCCAAGATGTTTATTAGCTATGAAAATCACCACTGACACAGACTTGAATGCCTCTTTATATGAAAATGCTGTTGTAACATCAGAGTTGGAAGAGAATTCATCTAGTCAAATTTCCTGCTCATTGTGGAAATCTCACCGGTAATTCCTGGAGTTACAAGACCCACCCTTATCTCCTTGACCCAGATCATATCCAACTTCAATTCGGATACATAAACTGAGATACTGGCATACATATGTATATCTCTGGCATTTTGACCCTGGACATGTTCCTGAGAATTGATTGCAATTCAATCTTGTAACAGCTCCACCTGATTATAAGGCATAAATTCAACAATATACAATTTCACTTACTCTCATGACTATTTTTAGATTTTCAGATGCATGTAATATGTTTTAATTTTTTATTATTTACAATTATGCACTGAAGTTCCAATTGTAAATGCATGTAAGAAATCTTTCCAGAAGGTAAAAAGTTGAAGAAAAGCTAACTGATTGAAATATACTTATAATCCTCAGGGACTCTGAATCTCATGAAATATACTTGTAATCCTCAGATACTCTGAATCTCAGAAAGGTCTAAGATCGATTTTTAAACTTTTTCCCCAAAGTTACTAATTTCGCTCACTCACACATTTTTTTAAAGGGTGACAAAATAATTTATTAAGGATCTACTAACTGCTAGTCATTCTTACTTATATATTCTATTTAATGCTAGCAGAATTATGAGGAAGAATTTGTTATCACTCTTACATAAATGAAAATTGTTCAAAGAGGTTAAATTAATTATCTAAGGCAACATAGGAAAAAAAGATAGGTTATAATTCTCTGAATTCAAATCTAGTTGTCTTTTTTGTGTATCAGGGTGTGAGGTAAAATCGCTGTCCAATAGGTAGCTTCACCTGTGCAATATGGGGTGGTGGGGAAAGAAAGTGAAATAACATAAGGGAGTTTGCCTATCCAGAGACAGAAACTAAACAACTAGCCAGCTGAGCACGTGCTATCGGGATAGGGTTGTCTAACTGGGGAGCAAGAAACTAGAAAGGATAAGATAGGGGTTTCACATTGATAAGTAAATGAGATGGAAGTCACAGTAATATTTGTAAGTGTTAGAGCAGAGATTCATCTCAAGACCTTCCTTTTTACCTCTAGGCTTATACAAACCTTTGTTCATATTTTTTCTTATGTCTAGAATGTTATTTCTCTCCAGCTTTTCCTGCAAAATTTATCAAGTTCCCCTCTAAGGCAATTACTAAATGAAGCATTTCATAATCCACTTCCTTTTCCCAGCAGGTGTGATCTTTCAGCTATGGGATTGAAAGGCATTAGTGCTGGGATACAGGAGAGTGTTGCAGCTCTGTAATGGGATTGGAGTTGCCTTTGGACATCTTCTTTGGCCAGCTCTCTTGATCAGCTTTTCTGAGATGCCAACAATGGTATCTGGAATGGTCCAGAATTCTTGCATTGACCCTAGGCTAACCTGGCAGAACCAAGAGAAGGTTGGGCGAATATCATCTGTGCAGTCAACCATCAGAAACCAATGCAATAGCCTCACATCTCTTACTATATCTATTGCTGAATGTAAATGTTTGTATAATTCTTAGAGAAGAAGAATCAAAAGCTTTGTTGATTTGTGTCAGTTCACCTCATACTTTGATGTTAATATCTGTGCTCAAATGCACTCAGATTCCTAAATACTAATCTCATTTAATACTTACCTGAAAGAAGAAATGAGAAGGTGAGGAAAGGAAGTGTCATAAATACTCATCCAGATGCTCCTTTTGGCTCCTACATGGAAGGGTTAGTCCTGCACTATCCACTATGATAGCCAATAGCTAACTGTGGCTATTGAATGCATGAAATATGGCTACTATCAATTGAGATATGCTGTAAGTGTAAATTAAAGACTGGTTTCAAAGGCTTAGTATGAAAAAAGGAATGTAAAATACCTTATTAACCATTTTAATATTAATTACATGATAATATTTTTGATATTTTGAGTTAAATAGGTTATTAAAATTAATTCCACCTATTCTTTTTATATTTTTAATATAGCCACTAGAAAATTTTAAATTACATATGTGGCTCACATTTGTGGCTTGGAAACATTTGTATTGTGCAGTCCTAGTTTAAATTCTTGCAACTCAGTGTGGTCGAAGGACCGGCAACATTAACATCATCTGAGAGCTAGCTAGGGATTACACCAGATCTGCTGAATCAGAATCTGCATTTAGTATGACCCACAGGTGATTCCTTTGTACTTTAAAGCTTGAGAAGCACTGCTCTAGACACTGCACAAAGTGACTGATTTTTGCCTCAATTGTAAGTAACATGAAAAAGTTTTGTGCTGTGTGATGGTTTTACATGTCAACATTACTAGGCTATGGTACCCAACTGTTTGGTCAAACATCAGTCTAGCTGTCACTGTGAAGTATTTTTTTTTAATTGATGTATAGTTGATTTAAATATTATATAAGTTACAGGTATAGAACATAGTGATTCACAGTTTTTAAAGGTTGTACTCCATTTATAGTTATTATAAAATATTGGCTTTATTCCCTGAGCTGTACTTATTTACCCTTGTAGCTTATTTATTTTTTACATAGTAGTTTGTACCTCTTAATTCCTTATCCCTATCTTGCTTCTCCACCTTCCCTCTCCCCACTGGTAACCACTAGTTGGTTCTCTATATCTGTGAATCTGTTTCTTTTTTGTTATATTCATTAATTTGTTTTATTTTTTAGATTCCACGTATAAGTAACATTATACAGTATTTGTCTTTCTCTGTCTGACTTATTTCACTAAGCATAATATGCTCTAGGTCTATCCCTGTTGTTGTAAATGGCACAAGTGCATTCTTTCTTATGGCTGAGTGATATTCCATTGTGTGTGTGTGTGTGTGTGTCTGTGTGTATCACATCTTTTTTATCCAGTAATTTGTTGATAGATACTTAGGTTGCTTCCATATCTTAGCTATTATAAATAATGCTGCTATGAACATTGGGGTGCATATATCTTTTCAAATTAATGTTTTTGTTTTCTTCAGATATATACACAGTAGTGGAATTGTTGGGTTATATAGTAGTTCTAGTTCCATCTTTTTGTGCCATCTTCAATTTCTTTCAGCAGTGTCTTACAGTTTTCCAAGTACAGGTCTTTTACCTCCTTAGGTAGGTTTATTCCTAGGTATTTTATTCTTTTTGATGTAACTGTAAATGGGATTATTCCTTAATTTATCCTTTTGATATTTCATTGTTAGTATATGGAAATACAAAAGATTTCTGTATATCAATTTTGTACCCTGCAGCTTTGACAAATTCATTTATGGCTCTAGTAGATTTCTAGGAGCATTTTTACAATTTTCTTGTACAGTATCATGTCATCTGCAAACAGCAACAGTTTTACTTCTTCCTTTCCAATTTGGATTCCTTTTATTTCTTTTTCTTGACTGATTGCTGTGGATAGAACCTCCAATAGTGTGTTAAATAAAAGTTACAAGAGTGGGCATCTTTCTCTTGTTTCTAATCTTAGAGGAAATATTTTCAGCTTTACATCATTGAGTATGATGTTAGCTGTGGGTTTGTCATATTTGGCCTTTATTATGTTGAGGTATGTACCCTCTTTACCCACTTTCTGGAGAGTTTTTATTATAAATGGATATTGAATTTTTGTCAAAGATTTTTATGTATCTATTGAGATGATCATATGTTTTTTATTCTTCAATTTGTAAATGTGGTGTATCACATTGATTTGTGGATATTGAAAAATCCTTGCATCCCTGGGATGAATCCCACTTAATCATGGTGTGTGGTCCTTTTAATGTATTGTTGGATATGGTTTGCTAATACTTTGTTGAGGATTTTTACATCTGTGTTCATCAATTATATTGACCTGTAAGTTTCTTTTTTGTGATCTTTGGTTTTGTAGCAGGCTAATGCTGGCCTCATAGAATGAGTTTGGAAGTGTTCCTTCTTCTACCTTTTTTTTGGAAGTAGTTTGAGAAGTATAGGTGTTAACTCTTCTGTAAATGTTAGGTAGAATTCACCTGTGAAGCCATCTGGTTCTGGACTTTTGTTTGTTGGGAGTTATTTATTACTGATTCAATTTCATTGCTGGTAATTAGTCTGTTCATATTTTCTGTCTTGTCCTGGTTCACTCTTGGGAGATTGTACATTTCTAAGAATTTGTTCATTTCTTCTAGGTTGTTCATTTTATTGACATATAGTAGTTCATAGTAGTCTCTCATGATCCTTTGTGTTTCTGTGGTGTGAGTTGTAACTTCTCCTTTTTTCATTTCTGATTTTATTGATTTAGGCCCTCTTTTTCTCTTGAGTCTGGCTAAAGGTTTATCAATTTTGTTTACCTTTTCAAAAAACCAGCTCTTAGTTTCATTGATCTTATCTATTTATTATTTTTATTTTATTAATAAACATTTATTAAGAAATATTTATTATTTTGTTTCTTCTGCTAACTTTGGGTATTATTCTTCTCCTTCTAGTTCCTTTAGGTGTAAGGTAACTGGATAAGGAAGATGTGGTGTGCATATACATACATACATGCATACATACATACATACAATGGAATACTACTCAGCCATAAAAAAGAATGAAATAATGCCATTTGCAGCAACATGGGTGGACCTGGAGATTATCATTCTAAGTGAAGTCAGCCAAAAACAATTACTGTTTTTGAAATCATATTTTGCACCTGATTGTTTTATGTATTCCTTAGCTGCTTATTATGGTTATAGATGATATTTTACTACTTTTCCCTTTTAACCTTCCTACTAGTTTTGTGTGCGGATACTTTACTACCTTTATATTTGCCTTTACCAATGAGTTTTTTCCTTTTGTAATTTTCATGTTTCTGGTTGTGGTGTTTTCTTTTTTGCTTAGGGAAATCTCTAACATTTGTTTCTTGTAAAGCTGGTTTGGTGGTGCTAAACTCTTTTGACTTTTGTTTGTCTGTAAACATTTTGATCTCTCTATCAAATCTGAACAAGAGCCTTGCTGGGTAGAGTTATTTTGGGTTGTAGATTTTCCCCTTTCATCACTTTAAATATATTGTTTGACTCTCTTCTGGCCTGCAGAGTTTCTACTAAAAAGTCAGTTAATAGACTTACGAGAGTTCCCTTGTATGTAACTTGTTGCATTTCCCTTGCTGCTTTTAATATTCTTTATCTTTAATTTTTGCCATTTTAATTACAGTGTTTCTTGATATGTTCCTCTTTAGGTTAATCCTGTTTGGGACTCTGTACATACTGCAGTTGGATGTCTGTTTCCTTTCCAAGGTTAGGGAAGTTTTAAACTATTGTGTCTTAGATATGTTCTTAGCCCCTTTGTCTCTCTCTTCTCCTTATGAGAACCCTATTATGTGCATATTAGTCTGCTTGATATTTTCCAGAGGTCTCTTAAACTGTCTTCATTTCTTTTCATTCTTTTTTCCCTCTATTCAGCATCAGTGATTTCCACTACTCTGTCTTCTACCTCACTGATCCGTTCCTCTGTATCATTTAGTCTACTGTTGATTACTTCTAGTTTTTCATTTCAGTTATTGTATTCATCATCTCTGTTTGGTTGTTTTTATATTTTCTAACTCTTTGTTAAAAACTCAACTTCTTGCTCTGTGTATCCATTCTTTTCCCAAGTTCTTTGATCATCTTTACAGTCATACCCTGAATGCTTTCTCAGGTAGATTGCCTATCTCCATTTCACTTAGTTCTTCTTCTGGGATTTTATCGTGCTCATTCATTTGAAACATGTTCCTCTGTTGCCTCATTTTACCTAACTTGCTGTTTTTATTTATATGTATCTACTAGGGTGGTTACATTTCCCATCCTTGGAGAAGTGGCCTTTTCTAGGGTATGTCCTATGCATCCCAGCAGTGCACTCTGCTCTCATCACCAGATCTATATGCTCTAGGGGTGCACCCTATTGGGCTGCCTGGATCCTTTTGTTGTGGCAGGCTGACTACTGCAGGCAGTAGGCTTAGTTGGCCTCCAGTCCTATTGCTTGTCAGGCCCTGTCTTATGTGGAGACTGCTGGCTGCTGATTGGCAAGGCCAGGTCATGATATAGTTAGCTGAAGAACCCTGGTGGGCTCTGAGGCTAATGCTGGCTCACTAATGGGTGGAGTTGGGATCCAGGTGACCCCAGGGTTGGTGCCTGCCCACTGGTGGGTGAAGCTAGGTCCTGAGCCTAGTGCCGGTCCACTGGTGGGCAGAGCCAGATCCTTGGGTCTGGCTGCATGGCCCAAGAGTTCCAGAGCTGGTGTCAGACCACTGGTGGGTGGAACCAGTTCTTGACACAGCTGATTGCAGAGTCCAGCATGTCCTGACACTTGTGTTGGCCTGCTAGTGGGCAGGGCCAAGGCCCAGCCAGTCCCAGGCCTGCTGTTGGGTGGGCTGGGTCCACAGGCTATAGAGCTGTGTTTGTCATGTGACTGGTGTCCACCTGCAAGAGAGGGAGTCTAGAGCAAGCTCATTGGCAAGTAGGCCAGGAATTCTGGGCCTGGTACCTTCCCACTGGTGGATAAAGCTGGTTTCTGGGGTCTCTGGCTGCAGGGCCCTGGGGGTCCTGTGTGTAGTGCCTGTGCACTAGTGTGTAACGCTAGGTCCTGGGCCCTCTGGTGGGCAGGGCTATGTCCATGGGCAGCTTTGGGCTCAAAGGATTGTAAGGCAGCCTGTCAACTGGTAGGTGGGGCTGTGTCTCAACGCTGTAAGTTTCTTGGCATGAGGCATCCCAGTACTGGTGCCTACAGGCTTTTGGGTTGGAGCAGGGCTACGTCCTGAGGTTCATAAACTAGAGGAAGGATTCCAAAATAGAACTTGCCAGCAACAGTCTCCACATGTTAGAATGAGCTCCCGCAGATGGCTGCCACCAGTGTCTGTGTCCCCAGGGTGAGCTACAGTTGCCTCCTGCCTCTCTGGGAGACTCTCCAGATCAACAGGTAGGTCTGACTCAGGCAGGCTCCTTTCAAGTTACCGCTTCTGCCCTGGATCCTGGAGCATGTGAGATTTTGTGTGCATCCTTTAAGAGTGGAGTCTATTTCCCCCAGCCTTCTGGGACTCCCAAAAGTAAGTCAAAAAGTAAGTAAGGCCTTCAAAGTCAAATGTTCTGGTGACTTGTCTTCCCAGTGCAGGATCCCCAGTCTGGAGAGCCCAGTGTGGGGTTCAGACCCCTCACTCCTTTGGGAGAACCTCTGCAATTATGATTATGCCCCCATCTATGGGTCCCCACCCAAAGGTATGGGGCTTGACTATATTGCAACTCCACCCATCCTACCCGTATCATCTCATTATGGTTCCTCCTTTATTTCTTTTAGTCGTAGAAGGTCTTTTCTGGAATGGCTTTTTCATTGATGGATATTATGTAAATAGTTGTAATTCTGGTGTGCCTGTGAGAGGAGGTGAGGTGTGTCTTTCTACCATCTTGGCTGATCTCCTGTGAATGTATTTTTTTAGTAGTGATTAATATTTACAATCAATAGACTTTGAGTAAAGCCAAATTACCCTGGATAATGTGGATAGGCCTCATTCAATCAGTTGAAGATCTTAAGAGCAAAACTGAGGTTTCCCAAAGAAGAAGCCATTCTGCCTTAGATTGCAACATAGAAGAAACCTTGCCTGAATTTCCTCCCTGCTGGCATGTAGATTTCAGACTCAAGACTGCAACATTAACTGTTACCTGAATTTCCAGTTTCCTGCTTGCCCCACACATTTCAGACTTGCCAGGACCCACAATTGTATGAGTCAAATTAAGTTCCCCCTCTATTTGCCTAGAGAACCCTGACTAATACAGGCTGCTTCACTTATCATGGTCCTAGGTACCAAATCTCAAGTGTGTTCTTTTGCTTCACTCTTTAGTTCTGGCATATCGCTCACCTGGATTTTTAATCAAGTCTCATTCCTTTCTCTTGTTCTACACTAGAGTTGGATTCTTGACTTCCCCAAAGATAATTAGTGTTAAAGGGTAATTTCAAAAATATAAAATCATGATTTATACAAATATAAAATAAACACACATCAGAGGTTTTATTTAACTCACATTAATGATTGAAAAAGTAAGATACTGGTTCAAAGGAGAATCCAAATAATCAGCGCATGTATAGGTAATCAAATGGATTTCCTGAAAGATGCAAAACTGAGCAGTACTCACAGGGAAATAAAATGTGCTGTGTGGAATCATCTTTTTTTCAATCAGTTGCGTCTCCAACCAGAAAAAAAATTCATTTGCATCTCTCTAGATAAAAAAATGGTTTGCATTATTATCAGTTTTCTACAACGTACAGGATTATAAAATAGCCCAAAGAGATTGCAAAGCATAGATCTTAATAGAATAGGATAATCCCTGGAGGTCTGCTAGACAACATCTAGCATTCCATTGAAAGGACACCTAGTAATCTTTTGCCTATTTTTTTAAAGTGTTTCACAATTTTTACAGAACATCCTGTTAATCAAGCAATATTAAGTTTGTTAAACTTACTGAAGTATAAGAGAAAACTTCCTTGACTGTTTCAAAATGGAGAAATTAAGGAAGGGTGTTTATAGGGTCGTTAGGGGTTTAGAGCCTGGAATGGGTGATTTTAAGGTGATTTTCAAAGCAAGAATCTGCTGCAGGTTGGGCAGAGTTTATGATGGAATGGCTTGGGATTGGTGAGCACAGCAAGGATGAGAATCTTGAAGTGAATCTTGACAATCAGACTATTTTAGTTGGCTTATCTTCTAAGAGCAAGTATTTCCTGCAGTGAGAAGCTAAATTTTTATGCCTAGTCCTAGTTTAAGGACCGGAAAGCATTCCTGGTGTCAGTATTACTTAACAGAGGGACAGGAAAATACGCCAGAGATAGGAAATTACATTGGTTTCAGTTCTCACGAGTATCGGATACCCAATTATGTGTATACATCCTTGCTTTATTTGCCTATTTTCAAGCAAAAATTCCTGCTCTGGCTGTTAATACTTGAACGCACTCCATTCTAAAATGGTTTCTTGCTCTGTGTTGGGATACACTCAGAACCCCATAGTTGGTATAAAGATTATTTTAAGCTGAAGACATTTGAGATTCAACAGATACAGAAAGGAGGCATCTCAGTATTTCCCGTATCTGACTAAAAGCAGAAACTTCTGAGAAATGAAGACTGCCATAAATTCCCTCTTGGAGGGAGGCTTCTACTCCCAGGAGAGAGCGACCAAGAGTAAACCTACCATAAATCTCTCTGGGTGAGTTTCATGACCACAAAGAGGACAGAAAGACCACTCACAGCTGCATAAACAAAATTATCACAAACTTTCTTATCTCTAATTTGTTCTTCTGAAACTCATTTATCTTTCCTAAAGAAACCTGTTTGTTCTTCCCATAGAAGCCCTTTCCCCTCTTCCTTTCCCCTACTAAGTTAGGTATATAAGCCCCAAATTCTAACTACCCTTTGAGTGCATCAATAAGCACTCCCTCATCTATGCACTTTGCACATGTAAATAAACTCTGGTTTTTTTCCTCTTGCTAATCTGTCTTTTGTCAGTTTAATTCACATGTCCTCAGACAGTAAACTCAAGAGGGTAGAGCAAAAGTTTTTCCTTCCCTACACCTGCAAACTGCAACGTGCTGTTACCTATATTGTATGAACCTGCCTTTCTCCTAAAATTCTAAGAAACTTTTTTGAGTAAATGTGTGCTTTGTGAATTCTTACTCCTGCAAAGAAAGAAATTAAAATTAAACTAGTTTGAACTTTTATATTTACCCTATCTCATACTTGTAGTTATATCTGCAGGTAAACCTGTCTACAAATTTTCTTAGGCAATTAAATTTGCAATTGCTTCTCAGTTCTGTGGTGCTCTAGAAAACAAATCATCTTAGCTGCACTTTTAGGCTAAATTCTCTAAAACATCACCTGAGAAATTTGTATAAAGTGCAAATTCCTGTGTCCCTCCTCCCCTCTCCATATATTCTGATTCACTAAGCGGGAGTCCAGGGGTTAGAATAAGCACCTCCCAGGTATGAAATTTAAGCATGCTACACTTTAGAAAGGCTACCCTAAAAAATACCAAAAATAACTAGACCAAATCTAGACATTTGGAAAAAAAAAGTCATCTTTTTTTAAAAATCTCATTTGATGCTCTTTTGAAATATTGGGGAAATTTATAATATGGTTGTAACCTTGGAATAAAATTTTTTCAGATCAGCATTTGCTGTATTCACATTAACATCTTTTTGAAATACTCAAGTGGCTATAGCTAGTCCTGGTTTGGAATACATACCTGTTTAATTTTATATTCACAACATAAAAGCATCTTGCCTATAGACCTGCTGAAACAGGAAACCAAGTTTATCACTTTATGTCAAGGTGCTGAAGAAAAGGTGTATTTTTTGTAATGCTAATGAAAGAAAATATACATTTTTTGTTATGTAAAAGTTGGTGTACGTATATTTTACTGATTCTTTCTGACAATAATGCCCCTTCCTTCTTCTTTGCTTGGTAATTCTTTCAAAAGTCACCTCCTGCTACCTTCTTCTTTGACTTTCATTCCCTTTCTTTGTTTCATCATAATCACTTTTTTATTTGTACTTTTTCATAGTACTCTGTGTTTGCATTATATATTTTATATTGTAATTAATTTGTTATATGTCTGCCTTCCCTGCTAGACTGTAAACCTCTCCAGGGCAGAAATCATGGTATAATTATTTTTGTGACCTCAGTCCCTAACTTATTATTCCATTCAGGAGTCATTTCATGATTTGATATCTCTATACATAAGCATCTCTACAGAATGCCAAACCAGCTTTGTGAATATAACCCTGGACTTCATCAGGCACCTTCCCTTAACAATGATAAGCTAAAGATTTTTGCATCCTAATAATTTCTGTTGATGACTGGATATGTGACTGTTTCATTGCTAGACTTCTTTGAAAACTGGTAAATTCTAAAAGACAATTAAGTTCCTGTTTTCAGATTGTAAGTTACTAATGAAGAAAATAAACAAAACAAAAAGTGCCATATAACAACTACCTAAAATAAAGGGATGATTGAGTGAATCATTTGTTTTCTTCTTCCTAATAAGATGGTGTTCAACAATATGGTGTTTCTGTCAGCTTAAATTTTCTAAAGGCTGCTTTGTCTGATTCTGCTGGCTAATGTTAGTGTTCATAAACTAGGCAGTGCTATTGTTGCTAGGGAACATAGTTACCTTCTGTTACTCCAATCAATTTTAGAAAAATAACCCATCCAGTATTAAATTTTACTTGTGAATCCATGTTCTACACATTTCAAGCCGAATAAAATCATGATAAATACTATGTAAAACATTATGATTGTGACTAGTATATTTCAGGATGTGTGAGTCTGCATTACTCGGACATCACTCCAATTTACTGCTACATTATGTTATGGGAGAGGTCAACCAGGAAATGGGCCAGGGCTTTTAAAAAATCCAGTGTTCAGCCAATTCTATTAGTTCCAAGTGCTTTGTTCTTTTCCTCTGTGAGGATATATCAGCTTAGCATAATAGGTCCAGTTTTCAAAAAGCTGCATTTGATTTATTTCTTCTGGAAATTCAGCTTTCAGCCTGAAAAAAAAAATAAGGTGCTTGTATTTAAATACCCTACACCAAACTGGCAGGTAGAATTATGGAATCAGAAAAGACTTCTCTTGGAGCCTGATTACTGAAGCACATTTTAAATAATAAACTGTGAAGGAGAATTAACATTTTCTTCCCATGATCTTGATGTCAAGAAGTAAGGGTACAGAATCTTAGGGGACCAAATACTCTGATTTCTTGAAAGCCTGCCTTAGAGGCTTTAATGCAGTCATTACTTCACAAGTGTGACTTCAAGTATATATGATTCAAGAATTTAAAAAAGGAGTAGGCAGTTTTAAAATGTATCAATCAAGGAAGTAGCAAAATACTTGTCATTAAACAGATAATCAGCATTGCAAAAATTGGCTTATGACATGCACAGAAATCCTATGCTATGGCCAAATAATATCATTGCCCAAACTGAACCCACTAGCATTTTTTTTTAATTCTCTGAAATTTAAAAGATAGTATTAAAGGATAATTTTACATGACTTTCATTCAAATGTAAAATGAACATGTGTCGAAGATTTTATTTAACTAATAAAACAGAGCCAGAAAGATGTTATTGATTCAAAGGCAAATTTGAAGGATAGAAATAGCTTACAAAATGGATTTACAAATAGCTTTAAAACTGGCTTTTTCCACAAGGAGAGGGAAATCAATTGTCTCTCCTCTGGACAGAATTCACTTGCGTATGGAAAAATCATTTGCAGTGTTTTCAGTTATCTACAACTTAGAACTGTAAAATAATTCAAAGACAATAAAAAGTGGAGATGATGCTGATGGGTAAACTCAATAGGATACCCACCAATATTTTTTTTCCTGACAATAGAATCTGTATATGCAAGAAATGGTTACTTTCATTAAGGTGATTTAAGTTTTCCCTTCTTCAAACATAGTCTTATAGATTGCTATTGTACTTCATAATTTTATTGTTAATTTGTATGTGTGGTTAATTTACAGAACATGCTCCAGTTCTTCCTGTGAGTGAATTGAAGACTAACTAGGAGAGCTTCTTATAATCCTTTAAAGAAGAACGTTTTTGTGGTAGGTGGAATTCTAAGATGGCCCCTAAGATTCCCGCCCTTTGGTGTGCACACCCTGTACAGTAACTTCCCCTTGATTGTGGGCGGGCTCTGTGAATATGATGGCAAAGGGATTTTGCAGATTTTGCTTGTGAGTTAATCAAAATAAAATTATCCTGAGTAGGCCTGACCTAATCAGGTTAGCCGTTAAAGGAGGTAAGAAGCAACTGTTGACCTTGAAGACAGCTACCATGAATTCAGTAGTCGCAGGGAAATGAAGTCTTCTAATACCACATGATCTTAGAAGAGAGTGTAGAGCCTCGGATGAGACTTCAGCCTTGGCCAACACCTTGAATTGAGTCTAGTGAGATGATAATGAGCGAAACCAGCTAATCCATGCCCAGACTCCTAACCCATGGAAAGAAATGAGTGTTTTCTTAAAGCTGCCAAGTTTGTGGAATTTTGTATACAGTAATAGAAAATTAATATACTTTCCTTTTTCTCTAAGAAGAATTGTCCCTTCCCCAAATAAATAAATGGATATAGGTAAATAAGTGAACAAGAAAGCAAACAAATAAGAAAAAAACCCACAGGAATAATTTCAGAACTTGGTTAGGATAACTACATGTTTTGAATAGCAGTTGACCCTCCTCCAATCAGATAAAGATAATAAGAATCTCTGGAAAAAATATGTATTTTTTGGAGGGTTTCCTGTCAGATTTGTTTCTGTGCAGTATGTTTTTCACGCACTATGATCATGTGTGCCTACCATTGTTCCCTAGTTCCTAGAATAGTACCTGGTACGTAGTGGATGGTAAGATAATATTTACTGAGTATAGAAAAGATGAGATGAATAAATAAAGAAGTGTGTTTGTTTGTTATTATTTAAGGATATTTTCTAGTCTTAATTCTTGTGTCTCTGTCTACATCAAATGTGGTTAATAAAATTCCTAAACAGTACACACTATGTGCAGTAGAATACCTAAGAGCAATTCACACAAGCCTGTGGCTCTGGCTTCCTGCTCATTATTATTTCTTTCTTTTCCTTTCCTGATGAACAGACTTCTATGTTTTCTGTCTTTTAAAAAATAGCTTTATTGAGATATAATCCATATATCATACAATTCACCAATGTAAAGTTACAATTCAATGGATTTTATTATATTCACAGAGTTGTGCAACCATCACTGTAATCTCTGTTATATTTTTTTAATTAAACAATAGATTTTACTCACTTCTGTTAATGTGATTAGGCACCTAGTATCCTTGTAAACCCACTATGTTGACTGGAAACTGCTGATTTCTTTTTGCTGAAAAATTTAGCTTTCTCTATGGCATTAGTATATCTAAGTTGAAAGTGTTTTCCTTAAAATGTATATGATCCTTACAATAGAATATTATTAGGCAATAAAAAGGAATGTGGTACTGATACATGTTACAACACAGATGAACCTTGAAAACAGCATACTAAGTGAAAGAAGCCAGCCACAGAAAGCCATGTATATAATTTCACTTAGTCATTTATATGTAATATCCAGATAGGCAAATCCCTAGAAATAGAAAGTAGATTAGTGTTTGTCAGACACTGGGGAGAGGTAAATGAGGAGTGACTGCTAATGGATACAGGGTTTCTTCTGGGGGTGATGAAAATGTTCTCAAATTAGATTATGGTGATGGATAGTTGCACAGCTCTGTGAATATATTAAAGAACACTGAATTATATAATTTAAATGGGTGAATTTTATGAGATATATATATATATAAATAAAATATCTCAATACAGCTGTTAAGAACGTATAGAGGTAGGCAGGAATTTCATTCTGTCTAATTAAATAGAGTGAAATATAATTATCCTGAAGGACAATTTTTAGAAAAGTTATAAATATTGATTCAAACATTAACCAAATTTTTAAAGAGCTTTTTGTTTGTTTCTCATATTTGTTTATTTAAATTTTTACATGAAAAAAATATGATTGCTGGTGAATTCCATCAAACATTTAAGGAAGAAATAATATGAATTCTACAAAAACTCTTCCAAAAAATGGAGGGGAGGTACTTCTTTCCAATTCATTCTGTGAGGCCAGCATTACTCTGATACCCAAACCAGACAAAGACATTAGAAAAAATGAAACTACTGACCAATATCCCTCATGAGCCTAGAAGCACAGTCTTAAACAAAACTTCAGCAAATTGAATACAACAATATATAAAAAGAATAACATATCATAACAAAGTTGGGCTTATCCCAGGAATACGAAGTTGATTTAACAGTCAAAAGAAATCAATGTAACACCTCATACTAACAATTTAATACACACACAAACATATATGATCTCAATAGATCCAGAAAAGTCATTTGACACAATTCAACATCATTCCTTATTTTTTAAAACTCTCAGCAAAACAGGAATCAAAGGAAGCTTTCTCACCCAGATGAAGAACAACTATGGAAAACATAGGTAGTATCATATTTAATGGTGAAAAACTGAATGATTTCCCCCTAAAGTCAAGTAGAAGACAAGAGTGTTCATTCTTGCCACTTCTTTTTGACATCATACTAGAGGTTCTGACCAGTGTAATCACGCAGAAGTGAAGGAAGGAAGGAAGGGAGAGACTGAGAGAAGGAAGGAAGGAAGGAAGGAAGGAAGGAAGAAAAGGCATCTGTACAGGAAATAAAAAAGTCAAACTGTCTTTATTCATAGACAACTTTGAAAGTCTATGTAGAAGATCTGATAGAATCCACAAAAAACTGAGTTTATCAGGTTGCAGGCTATAAGATCAATATACAAGGAGCAATTTTATTTTTATATGTTAGCAATGAACAATCAAGAATTTAAATTTAAAGATCAATGCAGTTTGTGATAGCACTTAGGGATCAAAAGCACTTAAGGATAGTACTTAGGCATAAATAGGAATAAAGCTGACAGAATATGTGCAAGACCGAAAACTACAAAACATGGCTTAGATAATTGAAGACCTTTAACTAATACACCCTGTGCCTGGATTAGAAGGCTCAATATTTTAAAGAGGTCAATTCTCCCAGAATCTATAGATTGGTTCAATGCAATCTTAATTAAAATCCCAGTTTGCTTTTCTGAATAACTTGACAGGCTGATTCTAAAATGCATATAAAAATGCAAAGGACCTAGAATAGCCAAAACTACTCTGAAAAAGAACAAAGTTGGTGACTAATGCTATCTGATTTCAAGTCTTATTATAAAGCTACAGTGATTAAGACAATGTGGTATTGGCATCAAGATAAACAGATCAGTGGAACAGAATAGAGTCCAAAAATAAACCCACATATATGAACAACTGATTTTTGACAAAAGTGCAAAGGCAATTCAGTGGAGAAAGGATTTTTTTTAAATAAATGATGCTGAAACAAGTGGTTATCCATATGCAAAAAATCCCAAAACACAAAACTTCAATCTAAACCTCACACCATACACAAAATTGAACTCAAAATGGATCAGAGACCTAAATGTAAACCTAAAGCTATAAAGCTTTTCAAAGAAACATATGAGAAAATCTCTATGACCTTTGGTTAGGAAATAGTCTCTTAGATACAACACCATAAGCACAACTCAGAAAAAAATAAAAGACTTCATGGAAAATAAAAACTTTTGCTCTTCAAAAGAGACTGTTAAGAGACTGAAAAGACAAGCTACTGGGAGAAAATATTTGCAAAGCATATTTCCCATAAGAGACTTACATCCAAGATATATAAAGAACACTCAAAACTTAATAATAAACAAACAACCCAATTGAAAAAAAAGCAAGAGATTTGAGCAGACATTTCACCAAAGAAGACACATGGTTCACAAATAACCACGTGAAAAGATGGTCAACGTCAGTAGTCATTAAGGGTTTTATTGCAAATTATAATGTGATATGTATTGGCAAGGATGTGAAAGAACTGGAATTCTCATAACCCTGATGATGGAAATGTAAAATGATACAGCCACAAATGAGTTTGGCACTTTCTTAAAAAGTTAAATGCACAGATGCCATATGATCCAGATATTCCATCTCTCGGTATTTACCCAAGATAAAAGAAAGTGTGTGTTCTTACAAAAATTTGTACATGAATGATTACAGCAGCTTTATGTGTAGTAGCCAAAAAGTGGAAACAACTCAGATATCCATCAACAGGTGAATGGACAAATTTGTATATATTCGTACCATGGAATACTACTCGTTAATAAAAAGAAACGAACTGTTGCTGTAACAAAATGAATGAATCTCAAAAGAATTTTGCTGAGTAAAAGAAGCCAACCCAAGAAGAGCACTCATGATTCCATTTATACAAATCTTAAGAAAATACAAACTGATCTGTATTGACAGAAAGCAGGTCAGTACTTGCTTGAGGAAGGGGAGAGTAAAGAGGGGTAGGAGAGAGGGATTACCATGGGGCAAGAGAACATTTGCCTGGTGATGGATATGTTCACCATCCTGACTGAGGGGATGGTTTCACATGTGTATACATATGTCAACATTTAACAAATTGTATGCTTTAAAGATATACAGTTTATATCATTTTCTTCAATAAAGCTGTTTCAAAAAACCTCACTGAGTGAAAAGTGTAATTATCTTCACCATCCTTATTGGCATCTGCTGTAATAAAAATCTTATTTTACAATGGTCTGTTGATCACAAGGCAAAGTGATTTCTTTTTCTTCTTCCTTGGAATAGCTGAACATATAGGAGAATCAATAAATTAGGAAACTTTAAACCTAGAGCCATAGGCTTTAAAGAATTTTAACCTGGAATATTCCTTGTGTTAATGATGATATTAATGTAGTTAAATTGAGCAAAACATTCCTAATCCTGAAAGCTTAAAATTAGGGTTCTTATCAAAATACACATACATGATGTCAGTGCAAATCCCCCAACCATTTATGAAGTTATTTTGACATATACCAATCTATTTTTCCATTCAGACATTTTAAGTAAGCCCTTTTAGTGTGGGGAGGGTTGTAACTTTTTCTGTAAGGTGAGTGGAAGCTATTCCATGGCTACATTTCCTACTAGCGAAGAAAAGAATTTTGACGACAAATGGATAATTCAAGAAAATACGTTTCATTTGGTAAATGAATATCAGATTAGTAGGGTTTAATATGGATGTTTATCTTTGACTTTTTTCCTCTTTGATTCTAGCATTCTCAATATAAAGTTCAGCATTTTAGTCGTGATTCTACTTCAGGCTAATTATCTTGGTTGCAGAGTTCATGATTGATTGTCCTATTCGATTACTGTATTGTGCTAGTAGTGAGTATATTGCAGAAGTAACCAATCACACAGCTCTTACGTATTCAACAGCTTACTAAGGGGGGCTTCCTAATTTTTTAGGCAGGGAATACTTAAGAGCAATTTGTCTCTGGAAGCCCTGAAATATGGTGCTTTGGAGAGGTGGGAATAAGTGATCTCAAATTTAGACTTATGTTTTCCTGTGTATTTAAGGGTTACATGAATAAATTACATATATTTAAAATCCAGAAAATATGGGGTTAGAAAACAGTCAGTGTGAGTACATACTTAGGAATTTATAGTGCTTTTTAAATTTTTATTTTTCCTTCCAGTTTCATTGAGATCTAATGGACTACAGCACTATATAAGTTTAAGGTGTACAGCATAATGATTTGACTCACATACATCATGAAATGATCACCACAATAAGTGTAGTGAACATCCATCATCTCATAGATACAACATTAAAAAAATAGAAAGAATATATTTTTTTCTTGTGATGAGAACTCAGGATTTACTCTCTTAACAACTTTTGTATATAACATACAGCAGTATTAATTATATTTATCATGTTATACATTATATCCCTAGTACTTATTTGTCTTATATCTAGAAGATTTTACCTCTTGACTACCTTCAGCCAATTCCCCCTCCTTCTACCCCTAACCCCCCTCCTCTGGTAACCACAAATCTCATCTCTTTTTCTATGAGTTTGTTTGTTTATTTGTGAAGTATAATTGACCTACAGTTCCTGTTATACAACATAGTGATTCGATATTTCTATACATTTCAAAGTGATCACCACATTAAGTCTAGTTACCATTGTGATGTATTTTTTGTACCAGAATATATTCACTGAAAAGTTTGTTCTCAAAAACCAGAAAACTTGGGCCAAGACAGAAGGAAAGGATTCCTTGCATATTTCCCCAGTTACACTTTGTATCCTTTAAGCATTAAATTTATGGGAAAATCTTTTACTTTGTTCTGAAATATAAACATCAAGTTTATGTTGTTATCATAGCACCGATAAATCAAGCAAATTCCTATTTTTATCTGCAGTCTAACTCAGGCAAAATCAAGGTTTTCTCTTCATTCAGATTTTTGAGAAAAATTTGGCTGCACAAACCTGTGCAGATTGTTGTGGGCTGAAGAGTAACATAGATGGTCTTTTCTACAGACTTGATGTTGAAGTAAAGGAGAAAGAGAAAGCAGGAACCTTGATAGGAAGGTAGAGGTGAAGGATTTGGGATAGAAAGAAAGCAGACAATGGAGAGGAGATTGAAAATAGATTGAACAACAGCGATGGAGCCAGGTCCTGAAAAATCCAAGAAATGGAATCAAACTTGTAAGAGGCTTACTTTGAAAAGAAGTAAAAACAGCCCTTCCTCTGAAACAGGAGGGAAAGAAAAGTTTAGTTATGACAGATATTGTAGATGGCTCACTCAACACGCACCCTTACACACTTCCCACTGAAATCTTTCTCATCTTTGGAGCGAAGGTTCTGCATGTAATGAGACCTGGAAGAAGGAAGTGAGCAATGTGTGACATTAGCCACATGTAGCAAGACTGGATTATTGACAAATACACTGGCAAAGGAATTTCATTCTTCTGGAGTCAGCCATGGAGGCGGCTGCCTGGAAGAAGCAGCATGCTTCTGGGGCCTGTGTCAATAGCAGCTCCCTTAAGCCAGTTCTGTAGTTAGGTTTAGGGAGTTGTTTCTAGAAATGTAGTACACATTTTGTTCCTTCAGGTCTCCCAATGATTCTCAGGATTATCTAATAACCTTTAATAAATTCAGCTGAGTTTAATTATTAAACTATCTAGAATGAAATCTTTGATCTATTTCTAAGAATCCTTACCTATACAGTAATTGCGATCAGAATGGTGCTGCAAGCGACAGTATCTAAAATGTGTTATTGGCTGAATGGAGACAATGGAGAAATAAATATTAAAGATGCAACTGTATCAGTCTGGAAAGCTTGTGACTATGGTCAAATTTGCCTGCTTTTCCTCAGGGTATAAACCAAGTGTCAACCAAGGCTGTAGGATTAAGAAAAGTGGTAGGAAATTTCAGAAGTTGCCTTCTTGTAGTTTTTACAAAAGTTCCATAAGAAAGTGATGAACTCATGCTGAGAAATGGAAAGAAAAATAAAGGTACTAAGAGGGGTGCTTTTAGCCTTTGGCCTGCAATTTAAGTTTACTGAAATTCCTGTAATTTGAAGCCTTGCAGGGTTGAAGAAGCTAAAGCCTTCTATACGCCAGAGGAAGCCATCAACAGTGGTGAGAACAAAGCTGTAGCCTTAGCAGTAAATAAGATTGATTCTCTGCTAGACACATTCTCTGATCAAATTAATAGTGTTTTCTTCTCAACAGAGCTTATTGTTTCACATGTCCTGAAGGTAGTGGTCATTAAGTTAAAGAGAAGAGGAAAACGGATGGAGTGCAAAGATAAGCAGCTAAAAGCCCCAAATTCTCAAGCTTAAAAAATTTGTCCAGACCAGTGGTCCTCCAAGTGTAGTCCACTGACTGGCTGTCAGTTCAGGAATTTTTGGTACTGGTCTGAGATGAGAAAAGGAACTTGAACCAGAATGTAAATTAACTTTGACACTAAGATCACTGTTTAATTCAGCTGACTTTTTTTATATGAAGACTCTCAGTGCAGGAAGCAGTGTGTTCATTTACATTTTGATGTAAGCACCTCACCTTGTCACAGTCTGGAACCTTGAGTAGAACTAGTTTAGGAAAGATCCTTGGCTGAGGTTATTCACATATGGATAGATTAGAAATAAATTGCTAAAAATCTACTACATTTTGAGGGACTATATTGCCAACAATATCTAAAGCTGACTGGAGCAGTCTGTGACTGTTAAACCCCACAACAATCCCCAGGATTCTGAACCTGTGCCAACAAGAAGCAAGCTGCCCAAAGCTATGTGGCTTTCAGAAAGGACATCCTTGACAAAACCCAGCTCAGATGTAACCAGGAGGAAAATGTACAAGGAAGAACTATGAGAAAGCAGAATCAGTGAAAACAGAGGGCAATGGACAAGAGAAATCCTCCCAGACAATTTCAAAGATTTCAAAGGCCACCAGATGACCTAATCAAGGAATTTATTCTACTGCTGAGGCAAGCAAACTTCACTATTCCTGTTTAGGATTTCTTAATATTTGTGAGGATTTTGAGTTCTGCATTCTCTTTTTTCTGATGGGAATTTTTGCTTTGGTATCTTCTGCCACATTCAAACATGATGGAGAGGACTTCACATCACCCAGAAATCCTGAGTTTGTTACTGAATCTAGGAATTAGATGAGATTACTACCTCTCTTGGAAGGAAGAAGGTGAGTGTGTTCCATAAGTGGGAAGAAGGATGTACTTAGATGTTCATTAAGTAGAGGAGTAGATGGAAGGAGAGAATACAAATTCCTTACCCAATATCCATTTCCCGTTTTTTTTTAACTAACAAAGCCCCAACTTGGGGGAGCATTTCCCAACCTCCCTGGCAGATAGGCATGACTATATTTCACACTTCTGATCAAAGGTATGAAGGAGAAGCTGTGGGATACCGCTTCTGAGGATGTTTCTTAAAGGGGTGGGAGAGCTGACAATACAGCCATGCACTAAGGATGGTGGTGAGCCATACCACCATCCTGGACTGCCCCTCTCTGGGCTTCTACATGGGAAAAATAAACCCCCAATTTGTTTGAGCCATTGTTTTCCACTTTCTGTAACTACCAGGCAAATGTAAATTTTTAACTGGTACACTAGAGGTGTAAGTAACTGTGTTCTCTATTTACTTAATGAATCTTAGTGATCTGTGTTCACTACTTACTTAGTGAAGTAGGTAGAGGTCCAGGTCTGTTGAAAATTTATTATTTGAATCAATTCAGTAAGACTTTTATTAGAATGCCTATTGTGTGCTTGGCATCAGTGTTCATTGAGAGTAATCTTACTGACTATACCACAGTTCTTACATTATAATTTCTGTTTTTAGTACAGTTTTTAAGGTCTGCACTCTGGAGTTCATCTCCTTGCCTGCTCTTCCTGCTGGATTAAATCTTGGCAGATTTTATGTCTGCAGACTGAAAACTTGCCAGGTTGACAACCTGTATTCTGCATTTTTATACCTCAAAATCGAGCACTTTAAACCCCCAAGATAACACATTGCATTTAACTTGCATCATGTATAGTCCTACACTCACCTGAAAATATAATGTTTTTCATTATGAATGAGATTTATTTCATAAGTTGCCCACATTCATTTGCTGTCATGAATATTAGTTAGCTGCCTACCTGGCATCCATTTCCCCTTTCTTTCCTTAGGGACTCACATTTCTCACCAGGTAACTGCCACTCTTCCATTCAGCTAATATATACATGCACAAATTCACATATACATGCACATATTTATGCTTTCCATTGTATATGAGCTAATGGCTGTGAAGTGATTTTTCTCTTCATACAACTAAAAGGCCCTTGCAAATAGTCAATAAAGAGGTTGCAAAGGGAGATATTTTGTGTGGAAAACAGATGAATAACAGACTGCTAGGAAACAGTACTGGTGGGTGATAGTATCCTCCCCCCGAATTGATAATTATCTGATGTTGACTCCTCAGAGACCAGAGCCATACAAAGGGCAGGTCCTGAGAGTGCTTGGCTGCACTTACCAGGACTGATTGTAACAGGCAGTTAATGAGAAAGAATCCTGAGGCCTATCCAGAAAGGTCAGGTCCCCAGTAAGCATTCTGAGCAACCTGAAGTCAGGAGAGGGTCCAGGAGACAAAGTAGGCCAGATGCTAAAGAAGCAGTAATACCGAGGCACCAGAGAAGTGATAGGAACTAGAGTCAGTAAGAGGGTGCACATATCAAGGTGAGCATCACGCAACAGAACTAGCTGGAATGGAGTGTGATATGTGGTGGATAGGATAGTTCAGGAACACATCTTGAAGTGGGAGTGTAGTTTCAAGCCCCTTTTATGAATGTTTTGCTTTCTCCCACCAGCAGGGGTGAGTCTTAAAGGAAAAGATTACAACCAAATAGTATTTCATTGAAAATGAATATCATGGCACAATGGATTACTTAACACTTTGTTTTTAACTTCATGACCTTATCATATAGGACTGTTTACTACTTACCACTATGTGGGACCACCATGTGCCAGGCACTCCTAAGAGAATGTAGCATCAATTATTTCATTTGAGTTTTAAAATAGCCTTATGAGATAGATACTGTAAATATTCCCAGTCTGAAAATGAGGAAACTAAGGTTCAGAGATGGTAAGTCATTTGCCCAAGATCTCCCAGCTAATAAATGGTCCTGCTAGACTGCAAGCCCAAATGTGTCAGATTCCAGAGAGTATGTGCTCATAAGTCCATGTTACACTGCCAGCCTGATATCTCCTATGCTGTTTTCAGAGATAGGCCATATGTTTTTCTTTATTAATCATTTACTTAGCATGTAGATGAAGGTGCCACTTCATCCATTAACAGTGAGGGAGAAATACATCTAGAGTACAGAATGAAAAAGGTTCTTTCAGGAAAGCAAGAAATAGCTGAGCTTAGGCAAGGGCGGAAGTCCCTTCCATTCCACAGGATTCATAGCATCTGCAATTAATTGCATGCCACCGGGATGTTGTGTTTTAGTAGACCAAAGATACATTATTTTCTTGAAGAATTGTTTTCTTGCTGATGTAGTCTCTTGTAATGTCACCATGTTCAGGAGGCTCCATGGTATACAAACACTTGAAATTCTCTACACAGTTTCTGATCTGATGTAGGATGCTCTGGGAATTTCTGTCTCTGAAGAAGCTTCAAACTACCTGTCACAAAGTTTAAATGACTTTCATTTCTATGTTTTGTAAGCTTCTCAAGATTTAAAAGTTAAAATGGTTTATTGCAACACCAACTAATGGTGGTTATTCCATAGACAATACCATTTAAGGTGCCTAATAGGTCAAAAATGAGGAGTAAGGTAAGTTCAGTTACACTTTAAGGCAGCTTAATGAGAAGTCAGTAGTGAAACCTTGTACTTCAGCCACCTGCCACTTGGCCAGCTGCAGTTGGGAACAAAAGGGGAAATAAAATGGAATTGTAAAAAGACTTTTATCTTCCCCACTTCTGGATATACATAAAGTTACTGTTCGTTGACCTTAAAATACACATTTTTTGCCTAAGTACCTTTGTCATTCTCCTAATAGAAAATTGACTGCTGTTAATAATAATAATACTGAAAATAATAGCAGCAAATCCTTATATACAACAAATGTCATTTTGCTTAATCCTCACGCCTATTAATATCCCCATTTTACAGATGAAGAAACCGAGTGACAGACAGGTTAAGATTCTTAACCAGGGTCATATGGCTAATAACTGATGGAGCTGAAATTATGAACTCAGCAAACTGGTTCCAATGTATGTGCTCTTAACCACACTTCTAAGAGGACAATTTGGTCAGAAGAAATCCATAATGAAGAAAAGCAAGAAGCACATTTGATAAAATAATGGTCTAAAGTCTGGAAAAGATTCAGACTGATAAAATGTAGTCAGATGTAGCTTATCACAAAGAGAGAGAGCAAGGTTACAGAATATTTGGAGGGAAAAAGAAACATTTTCAATTTTTGATTTCATAACATATTACAAAGATATAGTAATCAAAACAGTATGGTACTGGCATAAGCAAAACATATTGACCAATGAAAGAGAATAGAGTGGTCAGAAATAAACCCTCATATATGACTCATATATGGTCAAATGAACTATGACAAAGGTACCAAGAATAAAAGGGTTAAAGAGTAGTCTCTTCAACAAACAGTGCTAGGAAAACTGGATATGCACATGCAAAAGATTGAAGTTGGATCCTTACCTTACACAATATACAAAAATTAATGCAAAATTAATTAAAGACCTAAATGTGAGACCTGAAACTATAAAACTCCTATAAGAAAACGCAGTGGAAAGCTTCATGACATTGGATTTGGCAATAATTTCTTGGATATGACAAAAAAAAATCACAGGGAACAAAAACAAAAATAGACAAATGGGACTTCGTCAAATTTAAAAACATTTGTGCAGTGAGGGAAATAATCAAGAGAGTGAAAAGGCAGTCTGTGAATGGGAGAAAATATTTGCAAACCATGTATCTGATAAGGGGTTAGTATCTAGAATATATAAAGAACACCTTCAAACAACAAACAAATAACTCAGTTTTTTAAATCAGCAAAGGATTTGAATTAACATTTCTCCAAAGAAGATATACAAATGAAAAGATGTACAACTTCACTAATCATCAGGGAAATACAATTCAAAACCACAATGTGATATTATCTCATATCCATAAGGATGTCCATTATCAAAAAATAAATAAAACAAAATAACAAGTATTGGTGAGATGGAGAAATTGAAACCCTTCAGCACTGTTGATGGGAATGTTAAATGGTGCAGCCACTATGGAAAACACTATGAAGGTTCTTGAACAAAAAAAAAAACCAATTACATATGATCCAGCAACTCCACTTCTGGTATATATCCCAAAGAATTGAAAACAAGATCTGAAAATGATACTAGTTGTACAGCCATGATCATTGCAGTATTCACAATAGCCAAAAAATGGAATCAACCTAAATGTCCATCAGAGGATGAATAGATAAAGAAAATGCAGTATATGCATACAATGGAATATTATTCAGCCTTAATGAAGAAAATCCTGTTACATATCACAACACAGATGAACTTTGAGGACATTATGCTAAGTGAAACAAACCAGTCACAAAAAGACAAAAACTTCATGATTCCACTGTGATATAAGTATTTGATGTAGTCAAGTTCATAGAAACAGAAAATAGAATGGTGGTTTCCAGGGGCTGGGGAGGATGGTGAAGTGGGGAGTTGTTGTTTAACAGGCATAGAGTTTCAGTTTTGCAAGATTAAAAAGTTCTAGAGATCTATTGCACAACAATATGCGTATAGTTAATAATAATACTCTTAAAAATGGTTAAGATGGTAAATATGTGTTTTTTTACCACAATAAGAAACATATGGATTGTCACTTACTTAGTTGACTTTATAACTGACTAGTAGATCACAGTCTAATTTTGGAAAATCCTAGCTTGGATTAATTAAGATTGAACTTCTTTGATATGACTAACCTGGGGGTATGATATTTAACCAAAACCAGGGCCCTGTTAGCAAGCAAAAGGTAGGGGGGAGATAGAATATTATTTGGCAATAAAAAGGAATGAAGCACTGATACATAGTACAACATGAAGGGACCTTGAAAACATTATACTAAGTGTAAGAAGCCATGTTGTATTATTCTATATGAAATGTCCAGAACACGCAAATCTATAGAGACAAAAAGTGGATTCATGGTTGCCTGGGACTCAGGTGAGGGGTTTAGGAAATGGGGAGTGACTGCTAATGGGTATAGGGTTTCTTTTTGGAAGGACAAATGTATTCTGAAATTAGATTGTGATGAGGATTTCATGGCCCTCTAAACATACCAAAAAACACTGAATTGTACATTTTAAATGGCTTAAGTGTATGGTATGGAGTTATATTCCAATTAAGCTATTTAAAAAGAGGAACAAAGTGGCAAATAGAGAGTTTATATTTAATGAAATAAAGACAGTAAGCACATGGAAAATGTATAAATACAAATGCAGACAACTTTCAAATACTCATATATCTATGTAAACAATTTCAAATGGAGGAAATCAACATCAGAGTTACATGGAAATAGGAAGAATCTATTCCCTGGTGATATTGTAAATTCATTATATCAAGGCAATATGTGGCAAGAAGTAGTATACTTAGTTTTGAACTAGTAAAAGGAAAAGATAGGAAGAAAAGCTGATGAGTTAGCAAACAACAGTGTCTGCACAGGAGATACTTTATTTAGAAATGTCCTTTGTTCTATATTTCCTTAGTTGTTCAGTTTGGTTTTAGAATGTAGTCCTTCCTAGCCCAACTATTTTTCTACCTGATTCAGAGAAGTCTGTTCTTTTTTTTTACTTTTTTTAAATTGAAGTATAGTCAGTTTACAATGTTGTGTTAATTGCTCATGTACAGCACAATGCTTCAGTCATACATGAACATACATATATTTGTTTTCATATTCCTTTTCACCATAAGCTACTACAAGACATGAAATATAGTTCCCTGTACTATACAGTATAAACTTGTTTATCTATTTTATATATACCAGTCAGTATCTGCAAATCTGGAACTCCCAATTTATCCCTTCTCACCCCCTTCCCTCTGGTAACCATAAATTTGTTTTCTATGTCTGATTCGGAGATGTCTGGATTCTCTTCCTTAAAGAATCTTTCTTACTCCTAAGCCGTGCTTGAACTGTCTCTTTAGTTAGCTCTTTGCTGATTTTGTCGTACTTATTTGTCTTCCCCCCATTAGATTATTAATTTCTTGAGTCAGAATGTTATTTCCAGGAGTGGCATTTTATTAGAAAATTAACCTGAGGAGGGGGAGGAGTCATCAAGATTTGACTACTGTCACTTAATCAGCTGTGTGACTTTATCTGCTCTGAAGCTTGGTTTCTTTATCTGTAAAATGGGAGTCAGTCTATTTCAAGGTGTTGTTATAAGAATTAAATGATATAAAGTTATATGAAGTATCTAGCATGGAACTTCGTATATGGTAGGTTCTCAATAAACGTTAGTTTCTTTCACCTGTCTTTCAGTGGTCCTCAGTTCTTTTGTCCCAGTTCAGGTGAAATGGTCTGTTTGCCCTAATTCTCTTCATTCTGTAAGCCCAAAGACACTACTAACTTCAAAATTTACAGGGATCTTACCTGGCTTCTAGTTTTTACTTCCCACCTGGTCCTTACTATTTCTTTCATTTTATTCACTTTTATCCTATCCTTGTGTATTGTTGGAGCCCAAGATAGGCCACCCCAAAATGTGCCTTAATAGCATATTGATTATTTTGAATTAAAGTTACTTAAGAAACAGCCAACTCAAGAGGGACAGTCTGACTCTCCTGTCTCCCTGAAAGCAGGAAATAAATCTTTCATATGAAAGGTGCACTCCCTGCATCTGGGGGTAGAAGGAAACCCCTATCACCAGAGATAGGGAATTGGGGGCCAAGAAGCCTATTTAAATAAACATTGTTACTTCTTTAATTTACTACCCCAAGCCCAAATTCTGTTTAGATTCTTCACTACTTGAGCATCCAAAACCAAAATTTCTTTGTCCTGTCAATTCCTCACAACTTTATTGTTTGTCTAAATAGTATAAAAGCTGCCTGCTTTGGCCACTTCTTAGCTTCCATTTCTATGAGACTTCCATGTGCATGAATTAAAATATGTTTCTTTTTATCTTGTTAATCTGCCTTGTGTTAATTTTATTATTAGTCCAGCCACAAGAGCTCAAGAGGAGTAGAGGGGGAAAGTTTCCCCTCCTAGACAATATGCAAAGATCTCTATTAATTGTGTAATTTTCTCCAAGTCTTAGTAGGTAGTGGATACGATGACAATTTTACACTAACAAACAATGACACTTACATAAAGCATTTCACGAAAGATTTCTTGACTACTATGGCAAAAGGGGGTTTCTTTATTATGAATACAGTGGAAAAGAGCTATTAATCAGAAGTAACTGCTGAATATGAGAAAATAGTTATGGCTTTATAACTTATTTTTTTATTTATTTTTTGAAGGGGGAGATTAGGTTTACTTATTTATTTAATTTTAGAGGAATAACTGGGGATTGAACCCAGGACCTTGTGCATGCTGAACATGCGCTCTACCACTTGAGCTATAACCTCCCCCTATAACTTATTTTTAAATAGATAGTTATCCATCATATGCCCTTCTTCTTAATCACTAACCCCAGACATCAATCTGTTATGCAAGTAAAAAATCAGGAAGCTACTGCAAAGCTCAGTGAAGCTTTTGAGTATCTTCTGTACAGATTAAATAACCTGATCTATCTTAATAATATTTAGATTAAATGCAATAAGTCATTTTAAAAAGTGTGTGTTGAGGGAAGAGGGGAAAGGAACTTATATTGAAAGACAAAAATGTAGGTGTTTTTGGTTTATTCAGACCTTGGAGTTGATACCACATAATCAGTTATATCAGTGCCCTCCAGCCAAACCCCACTGGGAACGCACTTGTAATTGGTTTTACTGCTTGTTGCAGGGAGGGAGAATGCACATCATGGGGAGCCATGGGGCACCTCATTAGAAGAGTATAAAAGGACTTATTAGTATATAGGATTTGGGTTCATGTTAGGTAATTTAGGGGAGGGTTCAAGGAAGAGGTCTTTTCTCTGGATATAGATGCTGTCAGGAAGTAGGGGTTATTTCATGACTGGATATCTCAATAAATCTTATCCAGAAGAGAAGACTAGTCTGAGGGTAAAGCTGTAATTGGTATAGAAGCATCAGTCAGTAATATTAGGTAGAATAGGGGAATAGTTAATCATTTTTCTGGCTTGGACCATGTTCACATTTTGTCTGTGTTCAAACATAATTACACAGTAGCCTTTTTTCTTTTTTTGGACTCACACATTGTATTTACAGACTGGCCTTGTTTGATGTTCATGATCTTTAAGACTGTTTAGGTTCAACAGGAAAATACCAAGATCTAGTTGTGAATGCTTGGGTGTGCTTCTCTCTTTCTCAGAAATATTATCTGCTCCTACCTTATTTCTCTGTTTTCTTGTTGAGTTCTTTCTGTAAAATCAAGCATTTTCTATGATTATTGTTATAAGAGGGAAGGGAAGAGAAACTATCATTTATTGAGTACATATCTGAGGCACTGTTGTATCTATAGTGATACATAATATCATTTAAAAATAATAATAACCCTGAGGCAAATAGCATCTACATTTTACAGAGGAAGAAACTGGGACTCAGAGAGAATACATAACTTGTTCAAAGTCACATAGCTGGTAAATAGAGGCTGATTCTGAATCCAGATCTGTCTCCAAAGCCTTGTGTACTTTCTGCTCTAACATGTTGTCTTGCAGTAGATTTAGGAATGCAACCTATTTATGTCTGTATTATTTATTTAAGGAAATATATTCAGAATTGAAACTTGGAGAAAGAATAATTCCTTGAATTCACAGTTTTAGTGAATTCTTAGATTAGATTATATATTAGATAGCAGAACCTATATAGGAAGTATATGATGATATAGTCCCATTCTACTATTACCAAACTCAGGTTTGACTGCTCACCACTCAAAAGCCAATAATCGAGAGGCAAGTGTCTGTAGAAAGGAAAGTTGCTTTAATCAGGGAAGCCGGCAATCTGGGGAGAAGTTCAACTCATCTACTGAGACTAACTCTGAAGATTCTACTCAGCCATGACAATGTTTGAAGGGAAAAAGTGGAAACAATCTCAGTTAATCATTAAGGTAGGAGGTCAGACTCTTCGTCATTTTTCCATTGTGTGCAGACCTGCTGACTTCTTCTGATCTTCCTTTGGATGCTATCTTGCCCACGTGGCCTGCCTGCATATTTGCTAAAGGGGAAGCTGGGAGTAGAGAGCGAGTCATTCTTTACTTAATTCTTCATTCTTACTCCTTTTCTTCCTCCTTACTTCTCCATTCTTACTCCTTACTTCATTCTTACTCCTTACTCAAGGAAAGGAATCAATAGGTTAGGTAAGGCATTGTGTACATTGAGTAGAGCAGAAGTCAGGAGTTAGGCTAAATGTTACCTGTGGATCTCACTTTTGTAGTTAAGGTTTAAGGGGAACAGAAATAGACAAACAGAAAATGGCCAAAGGAGCTGCTTACAAATCCCCACTCATTGGACATCATTCTATTTCTATAGGATTAGAGACGTAGATCTGTCTTCTATAACTTCTTCACGCTGATAAAGGGCACCGTATATTTAGAGTAGAAGATGTTGACATGAGTCAAGTAGCATCTCTTTGCTGACAACTTTAGTTACCTACTTACATATACAGTTAATAAGCTACAATTTTTTTGATGTCCACAAAGGTATAGATTATTAAGAGCAATAGTATTAATGCCATTCTGTTAAGGTCAGTTCTTGGAATGGTGTTAACCACAGATTCAGTACTGCTCAAGATGGAGCACGTTATGTTATGGCTGCAGTTTGGTCATCATGCAGTTAGCTTTGTCCATCTGGTGGCAGTTATAGTATCTGTAAAACAACTCAGGAATGTGCATCAGACACTGAAAGATTCTGTGACTCTATTGTCCTTATCATTAACTGCTAGAGATTGCTCTTTTGTGACTCAAAGAGGCCTGGGAGATTTCAGCTTTTCTACAAACAAGAAGCAGGGGACGTGGAGAAGGCCTTTGTACTTGAAGGGGAGGCTGCAGGGTTCTGCTTGGTTCCACACCAGACATTGTAAATACCCAGGAGGAGCCAAACAGGAAAGAACTAAAGTGTTGGGGGCCACATGTGTGGATTCTCTGCCCTAGAAGAAATTTAGGAACTGGTCATTTAGAGAAAAGTGTTTCCTAAAAGTGAGCTTCTAGGTATAAGGATCAATTCCATTTTAGTACCTATAGCTTCTGCCACTTGGTGAAGCCATGAGGGCTCAGCCTTGGCCATCTCTAAGAGCCATCTGACTGTCAGGCAGAGGGAAATGTTAAGGACCCTGGATTCGCAGCTTAGTCATCACTCAACAAAAGTCCGCCTTCCTACCACTCCCTTTCTAACCTAATATTCTAGTCTAATAAATGAACTCTTACTGGCTTCTTATGAATAGGTTTCTACTTTATAACCCACTCCAGTAACTAAATCCTTCTCAGGAGGAGTCCTCACATTACTTTTCTTTTCCATGACACTGAGATGTGGACAAAGAACGCCATTTCAGTAAGCAAAGGATAGTGCAGTCATAAAGCCATTAGCCACTGCAGTCCCCGACAGTGCACCCTGAGGAAAATACAGGATGGAGAAAAACAGGTTACTGGCCCCAAATAGTTAAGGTCCCATTTGCTTACTATTGCTTTTATTTCAGTTGCCTCAGTAGACTGCCCTAGGTGGACATTGCTAAGATTTATGTCAGAGAATGTTTTGCCTATGTTTTCTTCTAGGAGGTTTATAGTGTCTTGTCTTGTGTTTTCTTTTGATGCTTGACTGCATGTTTCATTTGGGGGTTTTTTGAGGAAAAACTCCTACATGTTCTGGCTCCTCCCTTATCTCTTTGGAACAGTCCCTCAGAGATATCTGAGAGACTGTTTCTCAGGCTTAAGTCCTCAGTAAGTCCACCAAATAAAATACAATTCTCAACTTTTAGGTTGTACTTTTTTTTTGATTGACTGGTGAAGAAAGAAAGTTTCAACAGTTGTATTCCGCTGTTCATAGTTAGTTAAATTGCTTTAAGGCTTTACATCTAAGTGATTGACCACCCCCTTTATGGACTTCTATAAATGTTCAAACCTGGAAGTTCAAACCTTGGAATCAGATAAACTTAGTTTGAATCCCAATTTTTCTATTAAACTAGCTTGGCCAAAATACTTCACTTCACTGAACATCAGATTCCTCATCCTAAAAATGGAGATAATAATGTCTATCTCACAGGGTTGTTGGGAGACTTAGATGCTATATGTTAAGGCCAAAGTGCCTGAAGCAAATGTTCAAGAAGTGGTAGCTCCATTTTGAGTTTATTTTTGTGTATGGTGTAAGGGAGTGTTCTAGTTTCACTGATTTACATGCTGCTGTCCAGTTTTCCCAACACCATTTGCTGAAGAGATCAAAGACTTAAACATAAGACAAGATACAATAAGCCTCGTAGAAGAAAACATAGGCAAAACATTATCTCACATACATCTCAAAAATGTTCTCCTAGGGCAGTCTACCCAAGCAATAGAAATAAAAGCAAGAATAAACAAATGGGACCTAATGAAACTTACAAGCTTCTGCACAGCACAGGAAACCATAAGTAAAACAAAATGACAACCTACAAAATGGGAGAAAATTTTTGCAAACAATGATACCGACAAAGGCTTGATCTCCAGAATATATAAGCAGCTCATATGACTTAATGAGAAAAAAAAACCCAATCCAAAAATGGGCAAAAGACCTAAACAAGCAATTCTCCAACGAAGAGATACAAATGATCAATAGGCTCATGAAAAAATGCTCAATATCAGTAATTATCAGCGAAATGCAAATCAAAACTACAATGAGGTATCACCTCACACCAGTCAGAATGGCCATCATTCAGAAGTCCACAAACGACAAATGCTGGAGAGGCTGTGGAGAAAAGGGAACCCTCCTACACTGCTGGTGAGAATGCAGTTTGGTGCAGCCACTGTGGAAAACAGTATGGAGATTCCTCAAAAGACTAGGAATAGACATACCATGTGACCCAGGAATCCCACTGCTGGGCTTATATCCAGAAGGAACCCTACTTCAAAAAAACACCTGCACCCCAATGTTCATAGCAGCACGATTTATAATAGCCAAGACATGGAAACAGCCTAAATGTCCATCAATAGATGACTGGATAAAGAAGAAGTGGTATATTTATACAATGGAATACTATTCAGCCACAAAACCCGACAACATAGCACCATTTGCAGCAACATGGATGCTCCTGGAGAATGTCATTCTAAGTGAAGTAAGCCAGAAAGACAAAGAAAAATACCATATGAGATCGCTCATATGTGGAATCTAAAAAAAATGAACATAAATACAAAACAGGAACAGACTCATAGATATAGAATACAAACTTGTGGTTGCCAAGGGGGCAGGGAGTGGGAAGGGACAGACTGGGATTTCAAAATTTGTAGATACTGACAGGCATATGCAGAATGGGTAAACAAGATTATGCTGTATAGCACAGGGAAATATATACAAGATCTTGTGGTAGCTCACAGTGAAAAAAATGTGACAATGAATATATGTATGTTCATGTATAACTGAAAAATTGTACTATAATCTGGAATTTGACACAACATTGTAAAATGACTGTAACTCAATAAAAAAAGTTAAAAAAAGAAGTGGTAGCTCATTGTTTTTTTCTAATTCAAGTAAAATTCACTAACATAAAATAAACCATTTTAGTGTACAGTTCAATGATATTTAGTACATTCACAATGTTAAAGATCCATCACCTCTATCTAGTTCCAAAAATGTTTTCATCGGGGCCAAAGAAAACCTAGAGTGGTGGCTCCTTTATAGCTGGTAAGGCAAATTGCATCACAATGAGGATATTAAGATCATTATTCTAAGGCTAATTAAGTATAACACCCCATTCATTGTTCTCTGATCTCTGGTGTGATGCTATCTGTAAATTTCAGCAAAATACAGGTATAATTCCTAGCCTACTTGTTTTAAGGGTCACTTTCAGGATTTTCCATCTCACAAGGTCAGCCTACAGGCTTTTTATAGCTCAGATGCCCTTTCTATCCAGCATCATACCGTGAAGTTTCACTTAAGCACGTTACTTAGCTAGCTTCTATGCCAATTGTCTTCTTGTAACACAATTTATCACTGACCCAGACTAGGTATTTGCTAATTCACTCAGAATTAATTGTGCAGTTTAATCATTTTCATTGAATCAGTTCCCATATCTATAGCTTTTATAACCACAAGTACTAGCTGCATACTGATTAAAAATTGCCCATCAGTTGTGTATAAAATATGACTATAAATTTTCTTTTTAATTTTCCTTCTATGACTCATAAACTGGATTAGGAGCAATTTCAAAAAGGAGTAAAAGGTTTGCAAATGATAGTTGTGTCCATGGAATAAATGTCATTTTCCTCTTAGGAGGCTACTCAGATGTATATACACTGATTTGTTACAATGGTCTTGTTACATTGCAGTCACAATAGTCTCCATTTTAACATCATTGTTAGAATCCTCATTTTCTATGAGAATTTTCAGCATTTTTTTGATTTTCAGAGTATAGTAAGATATAAGCTTTTTTACATCAGTTTTGTTTTTTGGAAAAAAGTTTTTAATGATGCAGTCATGTTGCAATGAGTGAAGTATTCTTTACAGGTAGATAGTGAGAAGAGCAGTTACTACCATTTATAATCTGTGTCAAATGCTTGTTTTGGCATAGTGTTAAAATGAGAGAACACAAAAGTAGAAGTCTGTTAGGAAACTTGGGCTCTAGTCCTCAGTCTTCAACCAAATAGCTCTGTAATTTGGGGCAAGTCACAATTTCACACAGGGACCACTGTTTTCTTAACTGTCACATCGTTATGTTTCTTCTATGTACCTCATTAGGATGCTGCAAAGACAAACCCAACATCTTCCAAGTTTAGCTGATTACCTTAACCATCTCTTCTCCTAACTCTTCTTCACAAATCTTATCTTTTATGCTCCTAATTATCTCACAAATCTTTCTTCTTTATTCCATTCTCATTGTCCTAGGTCAAATCCTATTCATCTCAGTCTTCTGGACATTACAATAGACCGGTCAGCCTGCCCCAATTCTTACCCTTCTCCAAACCATACTCTACCTTACAACAACAGTTATATACTGAAAACACAATCTGACTGCCATTCCCTGGCTTAAAATATGAAATGGCTTCCCATTGCAAAGTGATAAAGTTTACTTTTTAAGTCTGGTATACAAGGTTCATCAGATACAGCAACCTTACCAACAATGAGCCCATAACACACCATAGGAGATTACTTGTATCATTCAAATCTTCAGTAATTCTACCTTAGCAGATGCTTAAGATGCACCATGCCAAATCCCTGGATTCACTTGATTTCACCTCAACATGGTAGAAGTTCGATGTATCATTGCCAATGTTCTGAACCAAGCATGAATCACAGCATTTCTCTGCTCTTGCTTTCTTGGAAGCTAAACTGTGTGCAGATGCAACCCAAAAGTATGAGGAGTTAATGCCCTAGGGATGAAGAACACCTGTCAACCAAAAGAGTATAGAAGTCAGTGGATAAATGCCCTATCTTCTCTGTTCTGTGGTGGAACAGTTCTGAGGCCTGTTCTATACAGGTACTCAGAGAGCTCCTGGAAGGATTGAACTCCAGTTGCCCACAGCAATTGCACCCTGTTTCTTTGGGGGGTAGTTCTTGGGGTCAATTCCCAAATACACTCCCCATACCCAGTCCTTGTTTCAAAATCTGCTTTCTGGGTAACCCAAATTAAGATAGCTCCTTGTTTTTGTCTACTTGATCTTCTCACCATTAAGACAAGTATGCTAAAGACTCCTATTATGATAGTATTTTGTAAATTTCTCCTTATATATTTAAAAACTCTCTTGTTAGATGCCTAAAAGTTCATGACTATTTCATCTTGTTGGAGATAAAGCCATCATAATATATCTCTCTTTGTTTCACTAATTTATTCACCTTGAATTCTATGTTATATGATATTAATATTGATATATTTGCTTTATTTTCTTAGCATTTGCCTAGTATATCTTTTTCTATTTATTTCTTTTTGTTTGTTTGTTTCAGTGGGTCTCTTATAAACAAAACATAAGTGTATAGATGGATTAAAATTTCCAGTCTGATGGTGAAAATGAAAAGTATGCCAGCACATTCTATTAGCAAGACTATAGGGAAACAGTCACTCTCATACACTATTGGTGTGAATGCAAAATAGTACAATCCTTTTTGAGAGAGATCTGAAAATATCTAACAAAATTAAGACATAAGCATTTGTCTTTTAAACAAGTAATCCTATCCGTAGGAATTTATCCTGAAAATAGACCTACAACAATATAAAAATATGTATGTTCAAGGTTATTCATTACAACATTGTAATTTCAAAATACTGGAAACAAACTAAATCGTCATGCAGGAGAGTGTGAATGAAGTATAGTTTATCACACAGGGGAACACTATGCAGATCCAAAAAAAAAAAATGAGAAAGAACTCTGTGAAATGACATGGAGTGTTTTCCCGGATACAATGTTAAGTGAAAAAAACGTCGAAAATAGTATGCAACCTTTCATTCATAAATAAACTTGAAAAGATAAAGTAGAAACTCATGAGATTGGTTGCCTACAAGGGTAGGTGGGAACAAGGTAGAAAGGAGGGGATATGGAAAAAGAGTAGAAGAAATATGGAAGGGTGATAGTACTTTTCTAAATACACATTTTGTATAGTTCTGACTTTTAGAACCATGTTACTGTTCATATACTCAAAAATAAATGAAATCAATAAGGATGGGACAAGGCAAGAGGGATGTAACACAGAAACAAATGAACATAACTTTATTTCAAATAAATAACATAACATAGTGAATAATAAAGTGTTCGTGTATGTGTAGAGGGAGTCCAAGACTTAACATCAGTAACTGAAATATAGTATTTTGACTCTAGACCTTATGAAGACCCCAGGAGAGAAACTTGGACTCCCAATGATGTATGACTTAGAGCCAGAAACCTCTGAACTTTATTTCCTGTCTTGTTCTGTAACTTCCTGCAACATTCTGATAAAGCCTCCACCTTCCCCTGACACATTGTACAAGATCATACCTCCCCTTGCTGCCTTTCTAAAATCTTGCATTGGACAAGAGCTTCTTTTAAATTTTGTGCCAATGGGACTTTCTCTTTATAAAATTCCTGCACACTGCTATTAATTCTCTCTCAGTTCTGGACTTCTCCCACCGAGCCATTCTCCCTGGCCCTTGTCTTGAGAATTCCTCACCTGTTTGAATAATACAGTTTTGTTTTTTTCATATAAAAAGATGACTGTCATGAGTTTCAATATTTGAACCTAACATTTGACCTTCCCCATGACACACTAAAGTTGCTATAACATAAATTAAGAATAAAGATGGAATTGAGAACAAATATTGTACTCTCATTGATAGGTTTGATTTTCACAGTGGTATGGGTTATCAGCTCTGCAACTAATACATGTATTCTGAGATTGAGCAAATAAGTAAATATATTGACCATAATGAGATCCAGGTTTCTTACTGATGGAGATGGGAACTACAAATGAGAAAAGAAGGAAGCCTAGGACAAATCCTACGGTGTTGGATTTGAATTAGAGATATCAGTGTTAATTTGTGGTTTTTGAAAAATTGATAGATACAGAAATATGGATATGTGTATGTGTGTATACATGCATGTATATCCTAGTTTTGTCCACTAAGAGGTCATAGAAGCAAATGATACTCTAGTACCAATGAGCATACCCAGTGCCCAGATCTTGGTTTCTATATATGATTCTACAATAAAGGAACAAGGGCTCCTTAAAGAAATGACTGATTCCAGTGCTAGGGCAGGTAAAATATAATTCTGGAACATCTTGTGGTACTAGAAAATAAAATTCTCTAAAAAAAAATCATGGAGAAGATAAGCTACAGACAGGATGCTCTTAAATATCCACAGTACAATTATTAATCAATGATATATTATTATCTCAATGCAGACTTTACTCAAATTTCACCATTTGTCCCAATAAGGGGTCCTTTATAAGATTATGTAAGAGCATCTTGTCTGCAACTTACTCTGAAACATTTCAGGGAAAAGTTAGAGACAGAAAATGAGAGTGGTTTAAATGTTAACATTTGGGGAATTTTGAACAGGTTCCCAGATGTGACTGCTACTGCTGCTGCTGGTCTGGGCATTGCACTTTTGGAGCCATGACTTATAAGAACCTCAGAGTATGATATGGGTGGTCGCAGGACAGCTATTGGTGGATGGCGGCCAAGATGGCAGAGTAGAAGGAGCCAGAGCTCAACTCCTCTCATGAACACACCAAAATCACAACTTACTGCAGATCAACCATCAATAAAGACTTCAATCTACCAGAAAGGATCTTTCATAACTTAAAGACATAAAGAAGGAACCACAAAGAGATGCATAGGAGGGATGGACTTGCAATATTACCAAATCCCACCCCCCACCCAGGGTGGGCGACCCACAAACTGGAAAATAATTATATCGCAGAAGTTTTCCCACAGGAGTGAAAGTTATGAGCCCCACATCAGGCTCCTTGGCCTGGGGGTCCAGCACTGGCACTGGGAAGAGGAGTCCCTAGAGTATTTGGTTTTGAGGGCCAGTAGGACTTAACTGCAGGAGCTCCACAGGACTTAGGGAAATAGAGAATTCACTCTTAGAAGATGCATACAAAATCTCATGCTTACCGGGACAAAGGGCAAAGGAAGTAACTTCATAGGACCTAGGCCAGACTTACCTGCTGGTCTTGGAGGGTCTCCTGGGGAGGTAGTGGGTGGGCAGCTTTGGCTCATCCTGAGGACATAAATACAGTGGGGGACATAGGCATGGTGGTGAACATACTGAGGAGTATTTATCTGCATGAACTCTCCTGGAGGCTGACATCTTGCTTAAACTCAAAATGAATTAAAGAATTAAATGTAAGACCAGATACTATAAAGAGGAAAACATAGGCAGAACACTCTTTGACAAAAATCACAGCAATATTTTTTTGGATCCATCTCCTAGAGTAATGGAAATAAAAGCAAAAATAAACAAATGATACCTAATTAAACTTAAAAGCTTTGCACAGCAAAGGAAACCATAAACAAAATGAAAAAACAACCTACAGAATGGGAGAAAATATTTGCAAACAATGCTACTGACAAAGGCTTAATTTCCAAAATATACAAATAACTCATACAGCTTAATATCAAAAAAACAACCAACCCAATCAAAAAATGGGCAGAAGACATTTATCCAAAGAAGACATCCAGATAGCCAACACGCACATGAAAAGATGCTCAATATCACTATCAGAGAAATGCAAATCAAAACTGCAGTGAGGTATTACCTCACACCAGTCAGAATGGCCATCACTAAAAAGTCTACAAATAATAAATGCTAGAGAAGGTGTGGAGAAAAAGGAACCTTCCTACACTGTTATGGAAATGTAAATTGGTGCAGCCACTATAGAAAACAGTATGGATATTCCTTAAAAAACTAAAAATAGAGTTATGATATCCATCAGTCCTACTTCTGGGCATTTTTTTCCAGAGGAAGCTCTAATTTGAAAAAATACATGCACCCCAATGTTCATAGCAGCACTATTTATGATAGCCAAGGCATGGAAACAACCCGAATGTCCATCAATAGATAGATGGCTGGATAAGGAAGATGTGATATATATATATATGTATATGTATATATATCATGGAATACTACTCAGCCATAAAAAGAATAAAATAATGACATTTGCAGTAACATTGATGGACCTGGATATCGTCATACTAAGTGAAGTAAGCCAGAAAGAGAAAAATATCATATGATATCACTTATATTTAGAATCTAAAAAAAGACACAAATGAACTTATTTACAAAACAGAAACAGATTCACAGACATAAAGAACAAACTTATGGTTACCAAGGGGGAAGAGGAGGATGGATAAATTAGGAGTCTGGGATTTGCTGATACTAAATACTATATATAAAATAAACAACAAGGTCCTACTGTTTGTTACAGGGAACTATATTCAATATCTTGTAATAACCTGTAATAGAAAATAATCCAAAAAAGAATATAGATTATATATTTGTATATATGTATAACTGAATCACTTTTCTGTACAACTGAAACTAACACAATATTGTAAATCAACTATACTTCAATTTTTAAAAAATGGGTATCATTGAAAAATAAAAATAAAAACAAAACAAAACTCAAAAAAATTTAACATTTGGGAAATCTGGGTGAATGCTATACCAGAATTATTTAACTAGTTTTGGAACTTTTTGTAATTTTCAGGTTATTTGATAATTAAAAGTTAAAAAAAACTCATTCTCAGAGTCTTCTCTTCATAGAGTAATTTAATCTATTAATATTTATTGTAATTACTGGTACATTTTCCTTTAGTACTGCTATAATATTTTATGTTTTCTATTTGTCATTTTTCTTGTTTCATTTTCTTTTCTTCTCTTTAGCTGAATTGATGATTTGACTTGTTCTTTTATTTTTCTTCTTGTAGTTTGCAACGTGAATATGCTCTTTCTGTGCACCTAGTTGGTTTTCAATACACACATTTATGTATTTTTTTTAAAAATCAAAGTCTAAATTGTGTTAAACTCTATATATTGCCCTGTATTAGACAATAACCTTTGCAACTTTACAGTTTCTTTCCTCTTGTATCCCAAGTTGAGATCTCCCAAGATTTTAGTACTGAATAATTTATTATTTTGACCTTATGCATTCACAGTAATTTAAACTTAACTACAAACGTCACTGGTTTTGTTGCTCTTATCTTCTTTATGGAAGCTTTTGGGATCTTTTTAATCCTTTTTTCAATTCTTGGTGTTCAGAAATGTCACCACAATGCATTTGATACATATCTTCTTTCTTTACCTTGTTTAGCACTTGATCTCTTTCCATCTGAAGATTAGTATCTTTTATCATTTAGGGAGAATTATCTTCTATTATTGATATATTAACTACTTATTCTCTATACTTTCTGTCCTTTTTGAATTCCTGCTGCATGTATGTTGAAATTCTGAGTCTAATCTCCATGCCTATTATTGCTTTCTCAAAATTTGTTTCTTTTTCGTTTTGCACTGTTCCGTGAGAATATTTTGGTTTGCTAATATAACACACATTTTTTCTTCTTCTTTTGTTTCATAATGCTATTACAGATATACACTGCATTCTTTATTTTGATTCCCTTTCATTGATGTAGTTTCCAGGACTTATCATTGGTTTTATTTTATGTCAGCATTTTCCTTGTTTATGGGTTTGATGACTTCTCTTATTCTTCTGAGGACATTTGTAGTTATTTTTAATTTTTATTTATTCTGTTTCTTCCAATGCTAGTTTTTCTGTTTATTAATTTTGGTTTTTCATATAGTATCTGTTTTTCAAATATTAATTGGTGTTTCTTTCTTGTGTGCTTATCTTTGTTTTTGAGATTCCTTATTAGCCTGTCTATAGGTGTTGTTATTGTAAAGTAAATATTGCCTCTGGTAATTGTGGGGAAGAATCATAACATGTTCTAGATCGAGTGTACCAGTGGTTTATCTTTTAGATGTAGCAGCTAACTACTGTTTACACTTATTCTGAGCAAAAGACAGCAGCAAAATTTGTACCCAGACTAAAGCATTGTATAAGAACTGACCCCCAGAGGCATAGTTACCCAAAATGCTCTGAATACAGCTCTTCATTAATAATGCTGAAATTCCCAAAGGCTCCTTACTCTTTACATCATTGACACTGGCCTTGAAAATCTATGAATCACTCTTTCACTCTTGTTTACACAGTGGTCTTCACAAATATTTTGGATTGTGGTTTATTCTAGTTTTGTTTTTCTAACTACAATAGGTATTATTCTCAATCTAAAAACTCATGTGTGAGGGAAATATCACATTCTTTGTTTCCTATATATCAACTACCTAGTTCTCTGAACCCTGTACTCCCTTGGTAATTATAGTGTGTGTGTGTGTGTGTGTGTGTGTGTGTGTGTGTGTGTGTGAGAGAGAGACAGAGAGAAAGAGAGAGAAAGAGAGAGAGACTGTATTATGATGCTAAGCCCCAGAGCTGGTCATAACATGTTATCAGTACCAACACGTAAGGGCTGCCAACATTCTAGCAAGTGTCACTATATATAATCAGGGTCAATATTAGGGTTTCCTAATTTATGTGTTTCTAAAACCTACTGCTGGAGGTAAACATAAGATCAACAAAAGATGGTTGCCTGATTCACATATATGTAAAATCTATACCAGAAGGAAGGCAATATCAGAGCTAGTTGTGCACTCAGTCAGCGTACCTAAGACAAATATGTTAAAGTTTCTAAGCAGAAAAGCCCTGAGGGTGCAGAGCTTGATGGCATTTATTTGCACTGCAAGACTGTATGCGGGCCCTCCATTCTTCTAAGGCTCTAATGTTGTCTCTGACTGGACACTCATTTTTTTGAGGTAATGTTGGTTTATAACATTATATGTTTCATGTGTACAACATTATATTTCAACTTCTGCATACACTGTAGCATGCTCAACACCAAAAGTTTAGTTTCCATCCATCACCACACAGTTGACCCCCTTTATTCATTTTGCCCTTCCTCCTTCTAGTAACCATTACTCTATTCTCCATATCTATGTGTTTGTTTTTGTTTGTTTTTTTTCATTTGTTTTTAAAATTTTATTTCATTTTATATTTTGTATTCTACATATGAGAGAAACCGTATGGTATTTGTCTTTCTCCATCTGACTTATTTCACTTAGCAAAATACCCTCAAGGTCCATTCATGTTGTCCCAAATGGCAAGATCTCATCTTTTTTATGGCTAAGTAGTATTCCATTATATATACATATATACCCCATCTTCTTTATCCACTCATCTGTCAATAGGCACTTATATGGTTTCTATATCTTGGCTATTGTAAATACTGCAGTGAACATAAGGGTGCATATATCTTTTTTTTATTTATTTATTTTGATTTTTTTTGAAGGGAATGGTAATTAGGTTTATTCATTTATTTATTTTTAGAGGAGGTACTGGGGATTGAACCCAGGATCTCATGCATGCTAAGCATGCGTTCTACCACTTGAGCTATACCCTCCCCCTTATATATCTTTTAAAATTAGTGTTTTTGTATTCCATGGATAAATACTCAAAGTCGAATAGCTGGATCACATGGTAATTCTATATTTTTGAGGAATCTTCATACTGTTTTCCATAGTGGGTGCACCAAGTTACGTTCCCACTAACAGTATATGAGAGTTCCCTGTAAGGCAGCAAGGCTTGCCACCCCAAAATATCTCTTTGGCATGTGGATTACTTTAAGCTAAAAACATTAAGGCTCAAAAGACTCAAGAAGAACCTTTGACCTTCTCCCTAATTACCTAAAGAATGTAGATAAAGGATCTGTTACACAAAGGGAGCTATCACCATAGATAACTATAGTAAGGACTAGGTGTGTAGACAGGGAGGAACCCAGCAAAGCCTGTTTGTTAAAATTCTTCTCTGTGTCCCATTGTCTCCATATGGCCCAGCAAACATCTGTTTACCAAACATTCGCTTTTCCATCTCCATATAAATTGCCTTCTTGCCCTTTGAATTCCCAAACCAATACCCACAATGTCCTCTCTTGTCTTCAGCTGAATATGGTATTTAAGGTGAGGGTTTCAGCCATTTTGGCAAGTTACACCGTTTTCCTGGGTCTCTTCTATGTATGCATGTTATTAAACTTTTGTTTGATTTTCTCCTGTTGATCTGTCTCATGTCAGTTTAATTCTTAGACCAGCCAGAGAATCTGGAAGGGTAGAGAAAAATTTCTTCTTTCCTGACATCCCTTTTCTCCACATCCTCTCCAATATTTGTTATTTCTTGCCTTTTTGATAATAGTCTGTCTGGAGACACTTAAGCTTTCTTTGAAAAGAGTCTTTGTAGCAGAGCACATCCACAGTGATGCCCTAAGTAACCACCAGAGAAGGAGAATACATCTATACCTACAAAGAAATTAATGGACCATTGCAGGCACCACCTCCTAAAGGTTAAGGTACTGTGTGTGGCCTTCTTCCTCTACCCCTAAGATATATACCTGATTGTGATGTGTATTAATAGGAAGATTGATTTAGATTAGACTTTATATTGGAAAATCTTTTGTTGTGTTGAGTAATTCCATAATAAATATAAGTAATTTGAAAAAGCTCCCTGTTTAGTTTCCCTTTTGTTATGTCAAAGCCAGTGGATAGATGTAATAGGGCCCACTGTAGGTGTTAGACATGGCTACAGTGTTGGACAGGGTAGATACAGTCCTCTCTTATATTCAACGGAGATTGGTTCCAGATTTCAGAACCCTGTGGACACCAAAATCTGCGAATGCTCAAGTACCTTTGTTTTTCAAGTCTCTTTTATAAAATGGCATAGTACTATCAGCCCTCCCTAGCCATGGGTTCTGCATCTGTGGATCGGGAGGACTGATTGTATAGAACATCTTTGCTGCAGGAGAGGGGAACATCACGTCCTGGGACCTGCAGGAGTCCTTACAACGGACGGCCAAGTGAGGGTTCTTGCCTTAGTGTAGGAAAGAATTGAAGAGTGAGCCAAAGAAAAGTGAAGGTGAGTTTATTGAGAGATACACACACTCCATAGGCAGATACACACTCCATGCGGACTGTCTCAGAAAGTGAGAGTGGCCCCCGGTCATGGGGGTTTTCATGGGCTAAGTAATTTCTTAGGCTAACAAGTGGGAGGAATAGTTTTGCCATTTCAAGGGAGGATGGGGATTTCCCCGGAATTGGGCTACTGCCCATTTTTTGGCCTTTTATAGTCTGCCTTGGAACTGTCATGGCATAAGGAAGAGTGACTTTTAATATTACATTGAAGATAAAATGAGCTAACCGTAAATGACCAGACTATTCTCAAAGCCACCTTGGTTTCAGCTTGTTCCAGCCAGTCTTTAGCACATCCCAACAGCTGTGACCCTTCTTCATTTATCTAGCATTTGTGTCCTGCCCTTTTCCCTCCTGTCTCATCTGGATCCTTTCAGAAAGCTCTATTTGGCAGCATTGCTCTAGAACAATGGTTCTCAACATTGCCTTCACATTAGAATCAACTGGAAAGCTTTAAAAATCCTGCAGCCCTGGCCATACAAGAAACCAATTAAGTTAGAATCTCAGCTTGGGACCCGTGCATCTATAATTTTTTTAATGCTTCCTAAGTGATTCCAATGTGTTGCCAAAGTTGAGAACTACTACTCTTCACCAAGGAACAGCAAACTTTTTCAGCAAAGGACCAGAAAAGAAATATTTTAGGCCTTGTGGGCATGTCTATTTTTTGTCGTGTATTCTCTTTTGTTTGTGCTACAACCCTTTAAAAATGTAAAAATCTTTCTTAGTTCACAGGCCACATCTGCTCTAGACTGTAAACTCTGTGAAAGCCACAACCGTGGCAGATTTTTTCACTATCACATTCTGGAACCTAGCACAATATCTGCCATAGAATATATACTCAATATATATTTGTTGAGTTGGCTGAACTCTTAGGAAACCTTCCCTGACTCCCAGCACCACCCCAAATAGAATTCCTTCATCAATGTTCTGATAGCATCCTTTATATTGCCTCTTTATAATACTTATCTACAATGTATTTAAATATATTATAGATAAATATTCAGTGTCCTTCTCAGAGATACTGTTTTAATCATTTTTGAATCCTGGGATCAAATAGATTGCCTGAAACATATTAGCCCTGTGTTATCTTGCTGAATTAAATGCTAGGTTGAGTCTCCAGGTAAAGTAAAAAGTGCTTTGAAAAAGATAAAAGTGTTAAATAAATATGATTTAATGCTAGTAGGGCAGCCAGCGACTGTAAATAGTTGTGAAGGCACCATTGTTTTGAGTACTTGGTTATATTTGACATGCTGTCTAAAAATTGTGCTGTTACTTTAGATTAAAGCAATGATTTCTTAGATATGACAACAAAAGTGACAAAAGAAAAAAATAAATTGGATTACACCAAAATTAATACCTTTTGTGCTACAAATGATGCCATCAAGAAAGTGAAAAGACAACCCATGGAATGAGAGAAAACATTTTCAAATTACATATATAAGGTACTTGTATCTAGAATATATAAAGAATACTTACAAATCAATAATAAAAAGAAAAGATTCCAATGAAAGGACCTAAATAGACATTTCTCCAAAGAAGACATACAAATGACCAATAAATAACCACAAAGATGCTCACTGTCATTAGTCACTAGGTAAATACAAATAAAAATCACAGTGAAATATAATTTCATACCTGCAAGGATTGCTGTAATAAAAAAAAGTGTTGGTAAGAATGTGGAGAAATTAGAACCTTGAAACACTGCTGATAGGAATGTAAAATGGTACAGCCACTATGGGAAATAATATGGCAGCTCCTCACAAAGTTAATCATAAAGTTACCATATAATCCAGCAATTCTACTGTGTGGAATATACCCAAGAGAACTGAAAACATATGACTACACAAATATTTGTACACAAATATTCATGGTAGCATTATTCATATTAATCAATAACTGGAAACAGCTCAAATATTGATAAACTGATGAATAGATAAAGAAATGTGGTATACACACACACACACACACACACACACACACACACAGGAATATTATTTAGCCATGAAATAGAATGAACTGCTGATACATTCTAGACATGGATGGACCTTGAAACATAATGCCAAGTGAAGAAAGCCAGACACAAAAGATAATATATATGATTTAACTGATATAAAATGTCCTGAATAGTCAAATTCATAGAGACAGAAAGTAGACTAGTAGTTGCTTAAGGCTGGGAGGGGGGTTTTGAAGAGAAATGGGAAGTGACTGCTAATGAGAATTGGGTTTTTTTCAGGGGGTTGAAAATATTCTGGAATTAGAAAATGGTGATGGTTGCACAATTCATTAAATATACTAAAAAATACTGAATTACATACTTTAAAAGGTGAACTTTATGGTATGTGAATTATATCTCAAGAAAGTTGTTTAAAAATCGTGCTGTTTATTAAAGCTTATACTTCCTCTATAATAATTCATTTTTCATATTTTATTTTTAAAGACCGTGTACACTAACAAACTAACCAAATAATAATATAAAAGTTATCTTCTTTTTAAAAGTGAAATACTGTAGTTGGCTCATGGTATGGATGGTAAAACTGTTCTGATGTGAAAATGATTCTATTACTGTTTAAAATGATTCTGCTATTGGTTAAAGTTGTTAATCAATTAAACCAGAAAAATGCCCCAAGTTCACCATCACTTTTCAGGACACATTTCTATTACATCACACTCTGATGATTGATATCCTTATTTCTCCCTCTCCTACTAGGCTATGAGCTCCTTTAGGAGGTGGGTTCTATTTTTGTATCCTTAGGGCCTAGATCAGTGCCTGAAGCATTAAAGACATTCATTAAATACCTGTTGAATGACTGAATGAATAAATGATTAATTACCAGCTCTATCTCAAACAGTCAGTGAAAATTTGCAAATTTATCAGTTCTTTTTTCTTTTTTTTAGGAATAGCAATCACCGATACTTCCTGATTCATAAGAATTCTTCCAGTTATCCAAAAGTCATAGCAACGTAAAGGTAGGCAATTTTTGCAGAAAATAATCAATTGAAATATATACAAGGCTGCCTAAATGCCTTAAAATTCCAACTAGGAAATATCAGTTCTCTAAATATCTGAAAGTAAAATTTCCCTTTCTTTCTTCCTTTTTCAAAATGCATATGTCACCTGCAAAGTGTTCAGCTGTTAAAGTTACTAAATGAACAAGCTGAGAGAGATTGAGGTCTTAGCACGTGTATAAGAAAGGCTATATCCTACTCAGATTCTCATTTCAATCTATGACCATTTAATTTGGGGCTCAATTGCCTGGTTCTTTTTAATGCAATCAGTGACAAGCCACGGTCTATGCCCTAAATGGGTTTACAGTCTAGTCAATTGGAGCAAATTCCTTCATTCAGTGTTTATTGAGTACCTGTTGGGTGCTAAGCTATGTTCTAGAGCCTGGGGACATAGCAGTGAACAGAAACAGCCAAAAAGTCTCTGCCTCACTAAGCTTTCATACCTGGCTACATCTCATGGTTTACTTCCTTCACCTAAATCACATTAAATTTTTTTCTACCTTTCTAGCCAGCCTGCTTCCAAGAAGGGCCCTGAATATTAATTCCTTTAGTGATTAGGAATTGGTACTAGAGTTTCCCTTTTGAAACAAGACCCCTCTGCCTTTTCCCTTGATGGTACAAACAAAAAATTGTATTAACTTCTCAACTAAATACTAAGGAGTAAGTATTTGTTTTAGGAACCTTTTCTTTCTCCTTTATTCCCTCTCTCCCATCTGTAATCCACACAGATGGTGAACTTTGCCATTGCTCTGATGTGATGGACTGACAACTATAATCCTGGAATCATTTTCACAAAGATTGGTGACATGGAGCTTAAAGCACAGTCTCTTCTGATTTTGTTTGTGGCTGCTCTCCTAACTGCAGGGAAATTAATGAAGATGATGAAAGAATACCATCTTCACTATCCTTTCCAGTCCAATATGCTAAATTAGAGATAAAATATTGGGATATATGGAAAATGTAGTGTAGATACTGTAAGTTGTTTTGCACGTCAGGTAAAACACACACACACAGCTATCTTTTATGGTCAAAATGGGACTATGATCCTGTTGTCACTAATTATGCAGAACTGAGGATTTTTATTATTTCCAACATTTTATTACTAAAATGTTCAAACATACAGAAAAGATGAAAGAAATTTACAATGAACATTCATATTTTCACCATCTATATCCTATAATTAACATCGTATTTTACTTACTTTATCACATATTCCTCTAGCTATTCATCCCGCTATCTACCCATCAATCTAGAACTGAAGGGATCAGGTGCACAAATAGACCCCCTGATTGCTAGACCCTTGCCCTATGCTCTGTCTTGAATTTAATCTCTTTCATTTGTCAAAGTGAATTTGGTTTTGAAATACTGATAGCTCTGTAAAAACTGATTTTTTTTCTATTAAGCTCTTGCCTAATTAAAGGGGATTAACTTGGGTAGAAGACTTCTGGTGATTTATTTATTTAAACGTTCCTGTAATTTCTCACTACGTGTTCAGAAACTCAGATAAAACATGAGTTTCATTCATCTTAATAATAAGATATGCTTATAATCATAATTCTATTAAATGTCATTTCTAATCCCTGAATTCTCTTGATTTAAACCAGGAAGGTTCTATTGCTGCCAGCATCATTTTGTGGACTGTACACGTTAAATTAATTATAAGATTTAAAATGTGATTATCTCTATTCATATTTGACTTGATCTTTGTCCTTTTCACCCTTTCAATTTTCTTTTATACAGTCAATTCTTATTTACCTCAGTGATATCATTGAGTGTGAGAGACATAAATAAAGGATTAAACATGGGAAACTTTTAAAAAGATTATCAACTTCACATCCCAAAACATACTTATGATTTTTAACACATGAAATTTAAAATTTATGTGTAAAAGTAGTGAAGGAAATTGCATGGGCTTAGAGCATCTCTTGCTCCCTTAAATAATTAGCATGGTTTTAAAAAAGCAAAATAAATGAGCAAATGGATTGAGCCAAAGACGTTTCCCTGAAGAATTTAGACCTTTAATTGTGGGGTATTTTGTTTTGTTCCCTACTGTAATGAAACCATAATATCTACAGCAGAGCTAAGTGTTCAGTTGCATCAGAAAAATAATAAAAAGCCATCCCAGTGAAAGGGTCTCAGAACTTCCCAAATTGCTCCTTGAGAGCAAGAACTACATCTTGTTCCCTAGCACATGCAGGCATACAGTGGGCACTTAGAAAATATTGTTTGAATATTTTTGAATAAACAGAAAAGTGTGATTCCTTCATATTCATGGTTTTTCATGTGGAGCAAATTCAGCCACAATGACTATAGCTCTAGGTAAGGAGTCTGAAAACTATGGCTTGTGGATTAAATCTGGCTCAGCACTTCTTTCTGTAAATGAAGTGTTACTGTAATAGAAGCACGCTCATTTTTCTACATATTACCTATGGCTGCTTTCATACTACAACAGCAGGGTTTAATTTATTGTGAAAGAGACTATATGGTCTGTGAAGCCTAAAATATTTCCTATGTGTCCCTTTATAGAAAGTGTTTCCCAAATCTGCTCTAGGGGGTATGTTTAGGCAAAACTAAAGGGGAAGACACCACTTCACACCTTCCAGGATAACTATATATTTCTTTTAAAATACAAATAACAAGTTTTGGCAAGAATGTGGAGAAAATGGAACCCTAGTACACTGCTGGTAGAAATGTAAAATGGCACAAGTGCTGTAGAAAACAGTTAGGTGGTACCTCTAAAAGCTACACATAGAATTACCATGTGACCTAGCAATTCCACTCCTAGGTATATATACCCAAAGGATCTGAATGCAGGAACTCAAACAGATAATTTGTGTGCCAGTGTTCACTGCAACATTATTTACATTAGCCAAAATGTTTAAACAACTGAAGTTTCCATCAACAGATGAATGAATAAACAAAATATGGTATATCCATACAATGGAGTATCATTTAGTCAAAAAAGGAACAAAGTTCTGATACATGCTACAACATGGATGAATCTTGAAAACATTATGCTAAGTGAAATAAGTCAGACACAGAAGGATAAGTGTTGTATGATCCCACTTATATGAAATATCTAGGTTAGGCAAATTCATTGAAACAAAGTAGATTAAAAGTTATAGTGACTAGGGCAGAAGGAATAGGGAGTTATTGCTTAATGGTTGTAGAGTTTCTTTTTGGGATGATGTTACCGAAAGATCTGCCCCTGTCCCTGATGAGCCAAATTGAAACTCAGAGACAGGGTCTTGGAGCTTAGAAGAAAAGAGACAGCTTTATTACTTTGCCGGGCAAAGGGGACTCACACCAGGCTAGTGCCTTCAACACTGTGAACCCACCTTGGGGATGGGGCGGAGTAATTATATAGCCATAGCTCAAACAATAAAACATTGATAACCATCAACAGAATCATTTCCTCATCATAAGACTTAGAGTGGTGTCATGATGCCTCAGGAGACCAATTCTGTAGAAGCTAGCAGTTGTCACTTCTCCCATCTTTTTATCGCCTAAGTGTCCAAGGTGTGGTCTTCTTGGTATTTAGCCTGCTTTGTAAGGTTACAGTTCTGTGACCTTCTCCCTGGAGAACAACTCAGAAACCAAGTATGATTATTACTTTCGATTACTGGAATAAAGCAGAAACAGTAAAACTAATAGCTTTATTTTAACAATGGGCCTGGAGCTGTGAGTAGCAACTGGTCAGTTGGGTCAGTTGACCATTTTAAGGGCAAACATAAGAATAAGCAATCTTTTAGTCTAAGTGTGACCATTTTGTTAATCCTCCTTCAGTAATTAGAAAGATTTGGAAATAGTGTTGTTGCATAACTTGTGAATGTAATTAATGCCATTAAATTGTACAATTAAAATGGTTATAATGACAAATTTTATGTCTTATATATATATATATATATATATTTCACCACAATTTTTAACAACTTAGTGTAATATACCAATAAACATTGAACTGTACATTTTAAATTGGTGAATTGTACAACATGTGAATCTCAATAAGGCTTTTAAAAAATAAAACTAAGGCATGGGAGAATAATAAGTGCTTGAGCTCCTAGAAACTCAGATAAGTCTCAGATTACTCAAATCACACGTTTTATTAAATCAATTTTATATTTACAGTATGACACTAGAGGAGAGAGATGCAGTATGCTAACACACTTAGGATCAGATGCCAGCAGGCTGAACCACACCTGGGTTATGCAGTCTTTGTATGTCCTGTTTCTTTTGTCCACATTAGCCTTTCCCACTGAGGATGTGGTTGGGAGGACCAGAGATGAGGTTTGAACAAAGGAGCTTTGTGGATGAAAGAAGCCTGAAACCAATTATACATACGTGCTTTATCGGAAGTTGTAGGGACAAGTGCGCTTGTCCACAGCTGAAGCTTGCCATAGCCCAGTGAGCAGCTAGGAATTTTTATTTGTCATTTCCTGGCCACAGGATACATGGGCACAGAATACGTGACACACATGGGTGGCTGATTTAGGTCCTCATGAATACTGAGTGCCTCATATATTTACTGTACCATGAATATTTGGTGCCTCAGAGGCCTGATGTATATTTGATATATCATGAATATTCGGTGCTTCCTGTGCCTCATGAATATTTAGTGCCTACTTGGTTCTTCTATCCCTTCTGATTTATGTTCTGCATATATATATATATCAACTTTATGTCTAAAATGTCTCATAGATTACTAATCTACTTGTCTCTGCTTAACATATGTATGAATTTCATCTCCCACTTATTTTCTTGTTTCCTATGGCAAAATTGAATCAGTCAATATAGCAAATGCATATCACAATAGTTTGCAATATCCCTATTTTACAAATGAGGAAATTGCACAGAGGAGATAAGCAACTTGTAAGTCTTGCCAAGGTCACAGGTAGAGTCAGAAATCAAATTCTGGCAGCTTGACTCTAGAGCTTATGCTTTTAACTGCTGTGATCTACTGCCTCTGAGGATCAGTGTGAGGAAAGGGATTCTAAGAGTATAAGGTAGGCATCTTAAGAGATGTTCTAAGTGCTATGGAAGCTTACTGGGGCTTAATGAAATACTTTTTGGAAATATCATCTGAGATGACCTGGGAAGAATGAAAGGATAATTACAAGCAGAAATCAGAGCAGAAGTGTGAATTTAAAATATTTTAGCATGGACAGTGTGACATTGTGCATCTGTATCAGTTGAAGTTACAACCCAGGTTCAACAAGTTCGTGGTCCTGATGCATAGTGAGACCAAACTGAAATGTTGGACTTTGGAGCACAGAAAGGTTTATTGAAAGGACCATGCAAGGAGAATGGGTGGCTCGTGCTCAAAAGACCCCAACCCTCTACCCCTCCCCTCATGGTTTTCAGGGAAGAGTTTTTATAGGTAAAATTTGAGGAGAATGGCTGCAGGTTGTGTGACCTTCCTCTGATTGGTTGGTAGTGAGGTAACGGTGGTGTTCCAGGGATCTCAGTCATTGGCCTCTGGTTCCAACTGTTGCTGAAAGATCGGCCCCTGTCCCTGATGAGCCAAGTTGAAACTCAGAGACAGGGTCTTGGAGCTTAGAAGAAAAGAGACAGCTTTATTACTTTGCCGGGCAAAGGGGACTCACACCAGGCTAGTGCCTTCAACACTGTGAACCCACCTTGGGGATGGGGCGGAGTAATTATATAGCCATAGCTCAAACAATAAAACATTGATAACCATCAACAGAATCATTTCCTCATCATAAGACTTAGAGTGGTGTCATGATGCCTCAGGAGACCAATTCTGTAGAAGCTAGCAGTTGTCACTTCTCCCATCTTTTTATCGCCTAAGTGTCCAAGGTGTGGTCTTCTTGGTATTTAGCCTGCTTTGTAAGGTTACAGTTCTGTGACCTTCTCCCTGGAGAACAACTCAGAAACCAAGTATGATTATTACTTTCGATTACTGGAATAAAGCAGAAACAGTAAAACTAATAGCTTTATTTTAATAATGGGCCTGGAGCTGTGAGTAGCAACTGGTCAGTTGGGTCAGTTGACCGTTTTAAGGGCAAGCGAAAGAATAAGCAATCTGTTAGCCTAAATGTGACCATTTTATTAATCCTCCTTCACAACCTTTTTGGGGTCTGTTGTGTGCACAACGTGGCGGCCCATTGGTGACATTGTGACGTGCACAGGTTCAGTAAAAGAATTTATCAGAGAGTATGGGAATAGAAAGGAGTTTATTAGGGTGCACTGCCATAAACAACAGTGGACCACACAGACGAGAGGTGCCTGTGTGAGCACTGAGGGCCAGTTGTTGGGGTCTTTTATAAGGTAGGGTCACAAGTGCCTGATGGGCTTGAACACAAGTCTCTGATTGGTTGTAGGTGAGGTAAGAAGTTTAGGGTCTGTGAAGGGCGGTGGGGTTTATGACTCTGATAAACTGGGCTGAAACAAGCCAGCCTGAGCTATTGTGAGATTAAGCATTACCTAGGGCTATTAGTTTGTTAGGACAAATACACCCAGTAAAGCAAAAAAAAGACCAAAAAAAGACAAAACAAAAAGCACTTCATCTGTCGAGGGATCTGAGAGCCCAGAAATGGGGGTCGTTGGATTCTGAAGGATATCAGTTGGCTGAAAAGTTACCATCCTCCACCTGGGTGGGGGCCTTAGTTTCTGTGAAAAGAACTCAGAGCTGTGTATCAAATTGTTATGTATATTCCTCGAGGAGGAACCAGAATCCTGCCCCAAGGCTGCGCTATTGTTTCTTGACTGCCTTTCCTGTGTTTTGGCATTCCCTCACTCCTCTAATTAGTAACTGTTTGAATCTGCCCTTTGGAACTCAGGGAAGGTCTGGAAGGCTGAAAGCCTTTTTCCTACAAACAAGAAAAGGACAACAGAGAAAGCCTTCTGTAGCCAGGAGGGCCCGACAGGGTGCTGCTTGGTTTCATACTTAGGAATTCACATTCCTGAGAGCCAACTATTATTTTAGTTAGGAGAGATCTACCATAAAGTGGCAACTACAAGTGCTTTCTTTATTTATAGCTAACACTATCTATAGCAATATCCTATGCTTTATTAGTTCACATTGTGAATGTTGGAAGCTGGTTTTTATTGGTGAAATTTGTGGCTTGTTAATTAGCATAATGAACATTAGAAATGAGTTCTCATTGTTGATATTAAATATATTCGAAATATGTGACTGGCTAAAATATTTTGAATACATACGTCACTCTTATAATGAGTAGGGCAAAAAATCCAGTGTAGCCCATGGCCTTTACCATTAGGAATACCCAGACTCAAAACTAAATGTGGTCTAGTGGCCAGCTTTTGGTTTGGAAAATTTCTGGTTGCCTAATGCAGACTATAGGCTAACACAATTCTGCCTCTAGAATGTACTTACATCTTTTTTTTAGTAGATTTTATTGATTGAGAGGACATTTATGTGCATATGAATTCCAGAATCACAGTAACTGCATAGGGTCCCAGGGGTCCAAAGTTTGCAATTTGAAATCACTATTGTGTATATGGGGAGAAGGGAGGTTTCACATCATTTTAGGAAGATTAATCTGACTTTGGAATGTGGGATGAATTGAATTGCTGGAAGAATACTCCAGAGAAATAGTAAAAGTGTGGTGTCTGTGAGAATGGAATAGAGAAGTTGGATTGGAGAGGCATGGTAGAGACAGAATATGCTTGGCTCAACAATTAAGTAAATACAGGGACTAGAGGGAGAAGGAATGATATTTATAACAATCATGTATTTAGAGCTTATCATGTGCCAGGCAGAGTCTGAGTAGTTTGTATATGTTAAGTCATTTATTCCTCACAAAAACCTTAGAGTTGGATATTCTACAGATGAAGAAACTGAAGTACTGAGAGTATAAACGCTCTGCCAAAGGTCAGAGAATTGGGATTTAAACCCAGGCAATCTGGCTACAAAATCCTAACTGTTCAACCATACTGCTTCAAAGAATTAAATACAACCCCAAAGTTTTGAGCCCCTGTGATTAAGAGAATGATGAAGTCATTGACTGAAATAGATAAATCAGCAGAAGTATTTGGGGTAAGGGGAGAAAACATATATATGCAAGTATATTGGTCAGTCTACTTTGTTACTATTACTGAAAGCAAGATGATGTGCCCACCACACCATGAGGCCAAATGAACTGAAACTTTGAAGTCTGGAGCAGAGAAAGGTTTATTGCAGGGCCATGCAAGGAGGACGGGGTGGCTCATGCCCAAGAAAAACCTCGAACTCCCCGAAGGGTTTCAGCAAAGCCTATTTAAAACCCAGGTGAGGGAGGGGGTCACAGGGTGCCTGATCACCTTGTGCACAATTCTCTGATTGGCTGATGTTGAGATAACAGGGCGGTTAACACTAACAACCCCTAAGTGCCAGAAGGTCTGGGAGCTATGCATTCTCAATCATCAAGTAGTTAATTTCTTCCCTTTGTGATAGTTTTAAGCATCTGAAAAACTCAGGTAATATACACGGTATACTATTATCTGAGTGATTCAGAGAGGAGCTACAGCAGAGGATATGAGGGAGGGGTCTGACCCCGGAAGGCCCTACAGGGTCCTGCTCGGTTACATTTTTCTGTTTATTGATTGATTGATTGATTGATTCTTTCAGTTTTATTGAGATATAACTGACATACAGCACTATGTAAGTTTAAGGTGTATATCACAATGTCTTGACATACATATATTGTTAACTGATTACCACAATAACTTTAGTTAACATCCATGACCTCATATAGTTACAAATTTTTTTTTTGTGATGAGAATTGTTAAGACTTGCTGTCTCAAACAACCCAATCAAAAAATGGGCAGAAGACCTAAACAGACATTTATCCAAAGAAGATGGCCAGCAGGCACAAGAAAAGATGCTCAACATTCCTAATTATTAGAGAAATACAAATCAAAACTGTAATGAGGTATCACCTCATACCAATCAAAATGGCCATCATCAAAATGTCTACAAATAATAAATACTGGAGAGGATGTGGAGAAAAAGGAACCTGTTGATGGGAGTGTAAATTGGTATAGCCACTATAGAGAACAGTATATATATGTATATGAGTATTACTCAGCCATAAAAAATGAAATACCATTTGCAGCAACATGGATGGACCTAGAGATGGTCATACTAAATGAAGTAAATCAGACAGAGAAAGACAAATATTATACGATATCACTTATATGTGGAATCTAAAAGAATGATACAAAGGAACTTACTTATAAACCAGAAATAGACTCACAGACATAGAAAACAAACTTAAGGTTACCAAAGGGGAAAGGTGGGGAGGGATAAATTAGGAATTTGGGATTAACAGATACACACTACTATATATAAAATAGATAACAAGGACCTACTGCGTAGCACAGGGAATTATATTCAATATCTTATAATAACCTATAATGGAAAAGAATCTGAAAAAGAATATATATATATATATACACATATATATATAAAACTGAGTCACTGCTGTACACCTGAAACATTGTAAATCAACTATACTTCAATTAAAAATTTTTAAAAATTTAAAAAAGACTTAGTCTCTTACAACTTTTTTTTTTTTTACTTTTTATTGAAGTACAGTCAGTTCACATTGTTGTGTCAATTTCTGGTGTACAGCACAATGCTTCAGTCATACATGAACATACATATATTCATTTTCATATTCTTTTTCACTGTAAGCTAGTACAAGATATCAAATATAGTTCCCTGTGCTATACAGTATAAACTTGTTTATCAACAGCTTTCAAATATACCATACAGCAATGTTAACTACAGTCATCAAATTGTACATTACATTCCCGTTGCTTATTTATCTTATAATGGAAGTTTGTACCTTTTGCTACCTCCATCCAAATCCCTGACCCCCAACTGTAGTAACCACAAATCTGACATCTTTTTCTATGAGGATTTTTTAAAGATTCTACATGTAAGTGAAATTGTGCAGTATTTGTCTTTCTTTGACTTATTTCACTTAGCATATGCCCTCAAAGTCTATCCATGTTTTCATGAATGGCAAAATTTCATGCTTTTTCATGACTGATTAGTATTCCATTTTGTATATATACTGTGTATATATACCACATTGTCTTTATCAATTCAGGTCAGACACTCTGGTGTAGCACAACTAAAATCTTTGAGATTCAAAGGTGCCAAGAGTGGATAATACTTTTAAGTTTCTATTAACTGTTACAAAGCATACCTTAAATGAGCCACTCTAGTGCAAGTTAATGATAACACTTGGAGAATGAGAGAATGTTGAAGGAAACCAGAATATATGACTCCAAAATATGCTTCTTTGGCATAAAATTTATTTTGAGCTGAAGGCAATTAAGAAGCAGTAAACTCTAAAAAAGCTACCGCTTTTCTGCCTAAAGGCAGGAAATAAATTTTCCTTTTGCTAAAGACAGACTCTAATGTGACCAGAGATGGCACCAGAGAAATCTGTATAAACAAACCTTGTTAAACTAACCCTTATCTTCCTAGTTACTCTTCACCATTAACAACCCTTGCCCAAACCTCTTTGTCTTATCACAGATTTATTGTTTTTCTAAAAGATATTAAATTGTCCTGCTCTGGTCACTTCTTCAGGTCTTCATTTTCTTTATTAAATGTAAAAATTTAATAAAACGTGTGTGCTGTTCTCTTCTTAATTTGTCTTTGTCAGTTTAATTTTCAGACCCAGCCAGAGACTCTATGACAGTTGAGAAAAGCTTTTTCCTCCCCTACAGTGTCATGACACAAGCAAGCCACTAAGCTAAGAAATGAAGGAAAACATAGCCCTGATGTTCCTATGGCTGCATTGGCCCCCTTTTATATATCTTATCACAATATATCTTAATTATGTTGGCTTTTTCTCTGGTTTATCACCTTTCCCCCTAATTAGGTTGTGAGTTTCTTGAGGGCAAGGATCTTGTCTTACTCATTTTTTTACCTCAAAACACACATTACATCTCATGATGTTCAGTGGTGCTCAGATATTTTTTGAACTGAAAAGCACTTGAATGAAAAGAAATTATCAAGTTAAAACATCAAGGCCTATGTCTCCTAAGCTGAACTTCTACTACTGTTTGAAAGGGCTTGGTTATCCTATATTAATATGATAATGATGGCACTAAAACTAGGCATGTTATCTTTGCTACCCTGATAGTTTCTAACTATAGTGATAAATTGATAAAACAGAAGAGAAATTTAATTCTTGTCAAATCAGTTATGTCTCCTTCATTTACAATAATTTACATAATTAAGTCAACCATGATTGCACAACTCCAGGAAACAGCATTCATATGGACCATGATCTGGCAATTTTTTTTTTGTAAAGTAAATATATTTGGCTTTTCTGATAGGGTCTGTTGCAACTAATAAACTCTGCCATTTTAGTAGGGAGAGCAGCCACAGGGCAGTATGTGAATGAATTAGCATGGCAGTGTTCCAATAAAACTTTATTTATAAAAACAGGCTATGGTCTGGATTTGGCCCTTAGAGTATTGTTTTCCAAACCCTGACGCAGAATACAGTATGAATGGTACCCCCTGGAGTTGTGCAATGTGGTAGTCATGTATACAATTAATATAGACTAAATGAACTCAAGAATTTTTCCTCTTTCTAGAAAAGGCTTGAAGGATTACCTACTTCCTACTCATTTTACAGATGGGGAAACAGATTCTGAGAGGCTGAGAAAGAGAGATATGCTTAAAGTAATATAGTTCACTTGTGTCAAAGCTAGCTATGAAACCCAGTCCTGACCCCTAGTCCAAGGCTCTTTCTGTTATGTCAGCCCATCAAAGATGAATATTAAATTATTTCTCATATAGTTATAGTTTAAAATATGCTTTATTATATTCTAATTCTTTGCAAATTGATATGTTAAAGATAGTTACTCATACCACAGAGCAATTACTATAAAGCAGTAAAATAAAAATATACACAGCTGGAAGGAATCCCTTGCCATGATGTTAAGTCTTACAATATATAGGCAAATAAGTTAGCACAGTACTGGGAATGGGATAGACACATAGAACAATAGAACTGAAAAAAAAAAACCAGAAATAGATCCACACAAGTATACCCAATAAATTTTGACAAAGGAGCAAAATCAATTCAATGGAAAAAGGATAGCCTTTCTAACAAATGTTGAAGAAGCAGTTGGATATCCACAGGCAAAAAATAAAAATCCTTCACCTAAATTTCATATCATATACAAAAATTAAATCAAAATAGATTACAGATTTAAATGTAAAACTATATAACTTTTAGAAAAATACATGGTAGAAAATCTTTGGAGACTAGCACTAGGAAGACAGTCTTTAGACTTGACACCAAAAACATGATCCATAAAAGGAACAAAAACATATATTGGTCCATCAAAATTAAAAACTTTTGCTCTGTCAAAGATCTAAAAGCAGTGAAAAGATAAACTACAGAGTGGAAGAAAATACTTGCAAGCCAGATATCTGACCAAGAGCTAGTATCTTAATTATATAAAGAACTTTCATAACTCAACAGTTAAAAAATGGGCAAAATAGATGAAGAGACATTTCACTGAAGATATACAGATGGCAAGTAAGCACATGAAAACATGTTTAACATTAGCCATTAGAAAAATACAAATTAGAACTGCAATATTACTACATGCCTATCAGAATGGCTAAATGAAAAGAAAATATTAATAACACCGAATTCTGGTGAGGATGCAGAGAACTTTGACTTTATGCCAGTGAGAAGGTAAAATGGTACACCCATTCTGGAAAACTGGCAGTTTCTTAAAAAACTAAGCATATAACTTACAACTTGGGTATTTATCCCAGAGAAATGAAGACTTATGTTCATATAAAAACCTTTATATTAATGCTCACAGCAGTTTTATTCATAATAACCAAAAACTCAAAAAAGCCTAGATGTCCTTCAAAGGGTGAAAAGTTAAACAAAGTGTGGTACATACACACCATGGAACACTACTCAGCAATAAAAAGAATGGACTATTGAAACACATAATAATTTGAATAAACCTCAAGGAAGCTATGCTTAGTGGAACAATCCAATAACAAAAAGATAGTACATGTTTCCATTTACGTAACATTCATAAAGTAGCATAATTATAGAGGTAGAGAACTGGTTGGTTGCCAGGTGTTAAGGATAGGGAGGAAGGGGACAAGCATGCCTATAAAGAGGTAACATAAGAGAGTCTTATGGTGGTGATGATACAGTTAGTATCTTGATTGTGATAGTGGTTGCACAAGGCTATACATGTGATAATATTCCATAGGGCACCCCCACCCATACACAAATTAGTTCATGTATAACAGTTGAAATTTGAATAAACTCTATGGATTGTGCCAAAGTCAGTTTCTTGGTTTCAATAATGTATTATAAGGCTATAAGATGTTAACACTAGACTAGGCTAGGGAAAGGGTTTATGGGAATTCCCTGTACAATTCTTTTGCAACCTACTGTAAATCTATAATTATTTCAAAACAAAAAGTATGTATATTAAAATATAAAATATATTTTATTATAAATTATATAAATGTATACATGAGAGAGATGGAGAGAAGTGAACGAGTGTTATCTTCAATTTAATAATCATTTATTGCATGCATTCCATAGCCAAGATTCTGGTTAATGCAAAGCTGAATAAGTACATTTTCAAAGACCATCCATTCCATTAAACAGAGTCTTCTTGAGAAGTTTCAATCAAAATGCCCTTAATCTTTCAGTATGAAACTTACCAATGAGTAACATAAAGTAATTGAAACCTATTAACTTCCTTTGAAGTTAATTAATTCCTTTGAATTAATTATGAACATTAACTATTCTTCATTCCAACATTCTTCTAAACTATTTTTGCTAAAACCACCAAGGATGTCCTAATTTGCCAAATGCAAGCCCTGGTTGACTGCTCTGTAGCATTTGTCCTTGTTAACCAATTTTTCCTTTTTCTTTTTTTAAATTGAGGTAACATTGGTTTATCCTTAAGGGTATTATGCTAAGTTAAATAAGTCAGATGGAGAAAGACAAATACCATATGATTTTACTCATATGTAGGATATTTTTAAAAATAATTCTCCTTTTTTAAAGTGCTCTACTTTTTTAACTTTTGTGACATCACTTTTTCTGTCTCTCCAGTCGTTTTTAGTTTTCTCTCTTGTTTTATATGTTCTCTCATAGCTTCAGTAATAAACCCATGCTAATTGTTCTCACATCTCTTTTTTCAATATCATCTTCTTTCTTGAATTTCAGACCCATATTATCAACTGCTCATTAATTGTTCTACTTGAATGTCCTCCAGGAACTTCCCATTTAATGTAACCCCCCATTCTTCCTCCATATATGTGTTCTGCACATAGTAGTTGCTCAATAACTATCTGAATTAAAATCGAAATATTCTTGATATTTTGAATGATACATAATTGTATTATTCTTGAAAGTTAGAAACCTCAGTGTACTTCTTGGCTTTTTACCATTACTCGTAAATCTAGTTAATCACAAAATGCTATTGATTTTACCTCAATGTTTTTTAACTTAGGCTCTCCCCATTCTTACAGCAACTTCTTTAGTTAGAGTCCTCATCATGTCTCACCTGGACTATTGACATAGGCTCCAAACTGGTTCTCACAGATTTATGTCTACAAGTGAATGACTAGAGATGTGCATGTGAGTGAGAAAGATGTGTGAAAAGCTAACTACAATGTGAAAACACTGTCCCCAACTGTGCAGCTTAAGTTACCAAAAAAAAAAAAAAACCAAACTTTGGATGGACAATGTTTGATTGCAGAGCCAAAGACCTTGTGAGAAATAGCAAGCTAAGAGAAATGAGCTTGTAAATGATGCTATGAAAGTTTTTATTTCAAATACTGGCTCCCTAAACATCACCAAAACAACTGTGGGAGTAGATGGTCTCAGTTTTCATATAAAGGAGACCATAAAAAGAAATTAGGAAAGGCACTGAAAGTTAATTGTACATTAAATTAATAATGGTGAATATTGAGCAATTAATTTTTATTTATTATCATATCTTTGCTGCAATCTGACTTAAGCCAGTTTGGCCTTCACAAGTGTTGGGTTTGGATGTCTGTAAATTGAAGACTATAGGTCTCCAAATGCACAACTTTGTTACTGCATGACATGTTACAGTAAATGGAAATCTTAAACTGAATTACCTCACACATGCATTTATTAGTTAATAGGAAAAAGTAAGTCTTACAGCCTGTTACAATAAGCTTGGAAATTTCACTTCTCCATCTATTTGAGCACTTTAACAAACATCTTGCATGGATGTTTCACTCCAAAGCAGGTGTTCTGACAGTACGTTTAGCTGATCTATTTGGGTCATGGAACAAAATTCTTTCTTATTAGAGTATGTGTGTGGTGGTGGGTGGGTGGGGTACAGAAAAGAAAGAAGTTCTAAACAGTGAAACACAAACAGTGAAAGACAAAATGCACCAGACAATTAAAGAGATTATTTTATTTGGACTATTGCATTAATGAGGAACATCTCAAAGAAAAGGAAGGGAGCTTGAGGTTTTATAGAGGCAGATAAACAAGGGAGTTATCCATGAGGTATATGAGAGTCATAGAGAAGGATAAAGATGGGTCTTATCTGAGAAGATATGAGAACAGAGTAATCCTTTGAGGTTAGCCAGAGTATAAAGGAGTGGGCAAAATTCTTAACTGTTGCTAATGATGGGCTTCAGAACACATTACCTCCAAAATATGGTGCATTGGCATACTGAATATTTTGAGCTGAAGGAATTTAAGAAATGGTAAGTGCAGGAAGGATTCTCCAACATTTCTTTCACTGAAGCAGATCATAAGACCCTCATGTAAGAGGTGCCCACCCTATATCCAAAGGAAAGGAATACCTTATGCCTAAGAAAGAGGGAATTTGACTGAACAAGCCTTGCTAAGTTTCCCCATTTACTGTCTAACTCACCCTTTTCTCCTATCATGTGTTTTTCGGTGACTCTCTACTCTTCTTCAAACCTAACATAAACATACTCAGGTTTAACTGTTTGTTTTTTTTTTTTTTTTTGGAGTGGGGTGGTTCATTTCCTTAGAATGGCACCCATGTCATGTAAAAATTATATATTAAATAAATGTGTATGCTTTTCCCTTGTTAATCTGTATTTTGTTGCAGAGATTCAGCCAAAAGTCTACAAGGGTTGAAGGAAAAAGGTATTTTTCTTCCCTCATATTACCTTCTGGGAGCACAGGGCTCAGATAAAATTCACTATCGGCATAGGTCCTCCTTACAAGGTGTTAGGTTGCTGGGCTCTTCTGGTTCTTATATACCCCTTTTTGTGCAAGGGTGGAGCTGCCTATAGAATATTTCTAGTCAATACATATTTTTTGAATATCACCAATTAGAACCAGTTGTTTTGAGAAGAGTATTTTAGATGGAATAACCAGGAAAGTACTCTCTGAGTAAGTAATTTTGGAACAGAGACCTCAATTCATTAAGTGAGCAAGCCATGCAAAGCAGAAGGGTATTCCAGGCAGAAGGAACTGAAAGTGCCAAGACCTTGAGGCACAAATGAGCATGTGGAAATAAATGAGACTACCCAAATGAGAACAGCAAAGGGCTATTTATTCAGAGCTTGTTGTAGCAAGGGAGTTAGCCACCATAACTTGCACTTGGCAGAGACTCAAAGGCAGAGAGTAGGGAAGCTTCATTGTGGAAAAAAGGGACAGCTTCAGGTATGACTTGATTGGAGACTGCTGGCACGGCAAAACTATAGGCAGGCTAACTAGAAGCAGGGCATCCTATGTGAGGGGTACATATTTGGCTTTCTCTGGTTGGTCCTAAGTTGGGAGCTGGGACAAAAATTAGGGAAGCTGTCAGTTATTAATCAAGTCCTGGATGTTTGAGGCTGATTGTTATAGGGAGTATTGTTGGCTTCCTAGATTGGTTACTAGAGATAATAGTCTAACTTCCTACAAGTCTGACTTCTAGAAAGTAAATTGATTTATTGAGTGGTTTCTGCAGATTGTGGATCAGAGTTCTAGTTTTATATATGATTTGGCCATTGTCTGTCTGCATATTCAGTCTCTCAAGTGTGACATGTTTGAAGAACACCAAGAAGGCTAGTGTGGCTGGAGTGGAAAGAAGGAGCAGAAAGTGTTAGGAGATGAGGTTAGACAGATAGGCGGGAAATAGGTCTGATAGGGCCTTGAAATCCATTCTAATGAATTTGATTTTACTCCATTGTAATAGGAACCCTTTGGAATATTCTTAACAGGGGAGTAAAGTGAGCTGATTTCTAGTTTTAAAAGTTTGCTTTGGCTGCTATATAGACAGCAAAGACTATAGAGAGACAAGAGTAGAAGGAGAGAGGCCACCAAAGAGGTTATTGCCATAGTTTAGGTGAGAGAAGTGAAAGAGTTTGGAACACGCCCCACAAAATATACCACTCTAGCATACGGATTATTTTAAGTTAAAGGCACTTGAAAAACAGCAGATGCAAGAGGGGCACTCTGACCTTTTTTCTTTCTTTTAAAAACAGGAGATGAAATTCCCATGTGAAAGATATTGTAGGGGAGCAAATTTTGCCACCCCAAAATGTGTCTCTTTGGCTTGAGGGTTAATTTAGGCTGATTATTTTTAAGAAACAGAATATTCAGGAAGTTCTTCTTGTTATCTCTCTTTTAACTGCATAAAGGAATTTAGATAAAGGGCCTGAAATAGACCTGTCTCCAGAGATAAAAGAGTATGGGCTAGGTGAGGTGGGAAAAATTTGGCAGGGCCTGAAGATCAGCATTCACTCTGTGTCCCATTGTCTCTGCATGGCCCAGCAAACATTTGTGTCCCAAACATTTGCTTTTTCATCTCCATGTGAATTGTCTTCCTCCCCTTTCAGGTCCCAAACCACTATTCCCAAAGTCCTCTTTTGTCTTTAGCCAAAGATGAAGATGGTATTTAAGGTGAAGGTTTCAGGCATTTTGTCAAGTTACACAATTTTCCTGGGTCTCGCTCATGTATGCATGTTATTAAACTTTTGTTTGCTTTTCTCCTGTTAATCTGTCTCATGTCAGTTTAATTCTTAGACCAGCCAGAAGAATCTAGAAGGGTAGAGAAAATTTTCTTCCTCCCTGACAATGACCTCCCTATACCAGAAGGGAAGAGACATTCTATCTTCAAGGATGGGAAGTTGAGGCTGAGAGAAATCTGTACAAATAAACCTTGTTAAACTAACGTTTATTTTCCTAGTCACTTCTCCGCCTAATTAAATACACTAGCCCAAGCCCCTTTGCCTTGTGACATTTTCACAATTTACTACTCTTTGTCCAATTCAGTACATTATTGTTCAACTGCTTCTTTGGGTCTTCATTTTTCTCATGAGGGCTCCCATGTACATGTAAAAAAAAGTTAAAACTTGTATGCTTTTCTTATGTTAATCTGTTTTATGTCAGCTTAATTCTTAGGCCCAGCTGGAGACTCTTAAGAGGATAGAGGATAAGTTTTTCCTCCCCTATAGGTGATAAGTGGTCTAAACTAGAATAGTAGCTGTGGAGGTGGTAAGAGATAGTGGATTCTGGACACGTTTGGAAGGAAGAGAGAACAGGATTCATTGATGGGTTGGACGTGATGGTGAGAAAGTAATCAAGAATACAGTATTTCTGGGATGTGCTCAGAGCAGGGGGCCTGAAGAAATGACTCCTCTGTTTACAACACACCCAACAGGAATCTGGGTTCATTGTGACAAATGGCACAAAACTTGGGGCCTTCCTATGAACACATACCCTACACATGTCCCCCTGCACCTCCACATGGCTGCTGGGCAAGACCAGTGGGATAGGGCTCAATACTGGAAGAAAAACCACAGTATTTTGTGGGGGAATTTGCCACCTAGAGCCTGTCTGGTCTATGAATGGGTGGGCTATGAGTGGTCTTATAGACATGAAGCCTTTGAACTTCTTTTCAAGGGAAAAAAGAGATTCCATATGCCATTCTGGAGTAGCGAAGTTTTTTAGAGCAGTGAAAATACTTTGTATGACATTATAATGATGTATATCTATGTCCTTATACTTTTGTCCAAACTAAGGTGAACTGTGGACTTTGGTGATTATGATGTGTCAACATACGTTCAGCCTTAGTTAAAAAAAAAGTACCACTCTGGTAAATAAAAATAATGACTATGCACATATGTGGAGAGCAGGTAGGTATATGGGAAATTTCTGTACCTTCCTATCCAGTTTGTTGTAAGCCTAAAACTGCTTTAAAAAGTCTTAAAAACAAGAAAACTCAGGGTAGACATTTTTGGCAAAACTGGTTTCAGTTATATATATATGTGTGTGTGTTTGTTGGATTGTGATATAAAATGTATTTTCCAGGTCAAAAAAGTTTGCAAGCCACTGTAGTTAAGTTACAGTGGGCAAATAAAAATAAAACTTAAACTCAAAAAAAAAGTAAAAAAGAACACAGTATCTCCATTGTCTCTGAGCTGAGCAAATGGTGGTGCCATAAATAAGATGAAGAAAGTCTTTGTAAATGCCTTATGCTCCTTCATTAAATCATGTCTACTTATCCAGATGACATATGTATGCTTCTTGAGGATAAGGATGGAGCCTTGTCAAGTTTTCTTTCCACTATGCTTATTAAAGAATTATATACCCAGGACAGACTTCAGTGAATATTTCTGATTGATTCTGCTAAATAAATTGAAAGAAATGTTTTTGATGCTAGGCCAGCAGCCATTTCTAATTGGGGTGCCTCTATTCTATTCCTTTCCCCACGTTCTTGATACTTAAATAAAAGAAATGCAGAACACTTGGAAAATCTACATTTTTCTTCAGGAGATAAATTGACCTGCTTATTGATGTAGTCATTCTAGGCAAAGTGGCTAGCTGCTCTAACTGGATCTGAAAGAATCCAGATATTTACATTCATTTGAATGCAGAAATAAAAAAAGTACTTTGTGCATTTTACTCCTGGAGAAAAGGAGACAGATCAATACCCACCAGAGAATTATAGCTGAATTGTTGATAAGACATAAATCTGTTAGTTGTATTCTCATCCAAACTATTTTTTAAATGCCCGGGTAAGGAAGAGCCTCTGCTATTATTTAAATCTGGATTTTTTTGCTTCTTGTAAATTTGTAAATGCAACATAAGGAATTTTTCTCCCTTTATTCTATCATGATACTCCTATCAGCTATAGTGCTATATAGAAATACAAGGGAACAGTAATGCTCTGTTAGTAATGGAATTTACATATGAAAAGAAAGTGATGCATATTCAATTGCCCCTGTTTTAGAATCTCATCATTGTCACATTAGTCATTACTGTGTAACTACCTTGTTTTGATTGATTATATACATGATTTCAATATAAATGAGCATAGCTGTCATGAAAAAGAATTTCCTTCCATTAAATTATAAAAAGTCATCAGTATGTTTAAATTTTGCTTTTTAAAAATTTCATGTTTCTTTAATTATCATATATATTTGAATGGAAGCAAGCATTTTTCTTTATTATCTACATTTTCATTTTTTCTACCTTCAAAATCATGCTATAATACTGAGTTTGCAACATCACTACTATTTCTGTAACAACCCAGTTTGATATCAGTCACACATATGCAATTTAATAAATGATCAAGCAAAATGAAAAAATTCTGATTAAAAATAAATGAGAAGACATGGAAGCAACCTAAATGTCCATCGACAGATGACTGGATAAAGAAATTGTGGTATATTAATACAATGGAATACTACTCAGCCATAAAAAGAATGAAATCATGCTGTTTGCTTAAATGGACCTGGAGAGTGTCATTTTAAGTGAAGTAAGCCAGAAAGAGAAAGAAAAATACCATATGATATCACTCTTATGTGGAATCTAAAAAAAAATTAGAAAGAGAACACTAATGAACTCATCTATAAAACAGAAACAGATTCACAGACATAGTAAACAATCTTATGGTTACTGGAAGAAAAGGGGGTGGGAATGGATAAATTTGGGAGTTTGAGATTTGCAAATGTTAACCATTACATATAAAAATAGATAAAAAACAAATTTGTATAGCACAGGGAAATATATTCAATATCTTGTATTAACCTTTAATGAAAAAGAATCTGAAAAAGAATATATGTATATATATATATGTATGACTATACACCAGAAATTCACACATTGTAACTGACTATACTTCAATAAAAAAAATGGAGCCATTCAAACCTAAATTCCTACTAGCAAATAAAAAAGGTTATAAAGTGCTACTAGAAGCATATGCTAGAAGGAAACATTAGTTTTATTTCAAAATTATTATATCCTTAGTTTCCTCATGTAAAGTAAAATCCCACTAAATAAATCAGAAATTTTCAGAATTCAACATGTGAAGAACAGTGAGGAAAAGGTGTGATAAGTAAATGACTATATAAAGAACAATGTTAGTATCATGTTAGCCTGTGTAAGTGAACAACATGTTTACTAAAAGCAAACTCCCATCTATTAAACTAGCTTACACTGTCTTCCAGTAATGACAACTAAAATGTTCACAGTGTGTGTAACCAGGATTAACTACACCTGGTTGGAACAGAGTAGGTGGGCCAAGTCATGGAACTGGGTTTTCCCACTGAGCAAATTCAGCTACAGGCACCAGACGAAATGCAGTATGGGTCAGAATATGATATTTAGCCATTTTGTCAGTCATCCAGTATTGCTGAACATCTGCTATGTGCCAGGTTCTGTGCTAATCATTCAGGATGTAAAGATGAATGCCTTCCCTCAGAGGGCTCACATATATGCACATGAATGAATTGTAATGCAGTGATTAAATACAAGAGTATAAGCAATTATAACCACTGAGTTCACACAAAAGAAATAGCAATTAACTGTGTTCTGGGAGGGAGAATCAAGGAAAGTGATAGACCTGGATAATGAGGATAAATCAAGCTGTTTTGAAGGGTGAATAGCAGTATGCTAAGGATACAGAAGTAGAATGGGCTTTTCAGGCAGAGGAGGCAGAAGGTGATCTGGAGTATATTGTGAAAGAGAAAGTAGTGGGGAATGAGGATTGAACAGAGCAAGGCAAGACAAGGTGATGAAAAGTTTTATGCATAATGCTTGGAATTTTGGACCAGTGTCTGATCATCTTATAGTGACACCTACAAGTAAACAAGAAATCTCCATATACACAGAGCTTGCCTTTAGCTTTTTTCAGTGTCTCATTCTTAAATATGAACATTCAGTCAAGGATCACCAACATTTAAGAAAAACTTCTGAAATGAGAGCTGTATATATCTAAAATGCATAATTTGGTAAGTTTTGACATATATATCCTCAAATGTATATACATATTCATATGCATGTTCAAATATATACATATACTCCTGAAACCATCCCCACAATCAAGATAGTGAACATATCCACCAGAAAGTCTCCTTGGACCTTCCATCTTATTCCTCGCCGAGAAAACTGATATGTTTCCTATAACTACAGATTTGTATTTTTATAGAGCTTTATATAAATGGAATCATGAGTATTTGCTTCTTTTGATCTGGCTTCTTTCACTCAGCATAATTATTTTGAGAGTCACCCATGTTGTTGCATGTATCAAGAATCCTGTCCTTTTTTTTGACTCGGTAATATTTCATTATATAGATATACCACAATTTATTTATTCATTCCCCTGTTGATGGACTTTTGGATTATTTCCAATTTTTTTTATTACAAATTAAGCTTGCTAAAAAGGAGAGAGCAATTCCAAAATAGAGTCACTTGGGCTAAACCCCACACCAGCAAACCAAGACTTAATACCTAACCTAATTGCAGTCTCAATACCTCCGAGGAATGTAACCTTTAACCAATCAATCTGGAATTACCTGATCAGGACTAGTGAGGTAATCCACCTTACTATTCCCCTTAGGATGGTGGCCCTTCCTGAAACAGTGCATTCTTTGCTAATAATTTCTTTTTTCTGCCCCCTTTGTGCCTTTGAAAACCTTTTCTTTTCTATAGCTCTGTGGAGCTCCTTTCTATTGCTAGATGAAATGCTGCCTGTTTCATAAATCATTTAATAAAGCCAATTTGATCTTTAAATTTATTTAGTTGAATTTTTGTTATTTAACAAACTCTCATGAATATTCTTGTGCAAGTCAATGTATACACATATTTTTCTTTAGTTTTGGGTAAATGCCTCAAAGTGGAATGGCTGAATTTATGGTAGGTGTATCTTCAACTTTATAGTGAACTACCAAACTTTTGCAAAGCAGCTCTCCCATTTTACATTCCTACTAGCAGTATGAGAATTCTGGTCACTCCAATCCTTACTAACATGTGGTCAGTCTTTTTAATTTTAGACATTCTAGTAAGTGTGTAGTGGCCTCATTGTAGTTTTAATTTGCATTTTCCCAAACTTTTCATGTGCTTATTTGCCATCCATACATCTTTCATGAAATGTCTGTTCAAATATTTCCCTGAAATGTCTGTTCAAATATTTCCCTCCCCTCTTTTTCTAAGCTTTTTTTTTTAATGGAAGTACTAGGGATTGAACCTAAAACCTCTTGCATGCTAAGCACACACTCTACCACTGAGCTATACTCTCCCCACCATGGTAAGCTTTTATAAATGACCATGCATGGAGCCCTTGCAGGCAACAGCTCAAGAGCTGCCCCCACCCCACCCCATTTGGACCCCTACTTTGGAGAAGAGAGCTATTGGCCGCTCCCACTGTCTCCTGAACCAGATCATGTGATACACGGTGTGTTGAGGCCACAGCAGGTGAAACACTTTAGTGAGAGACAGGTCTTAAATGAAAGGATCAAATCATGGCAAACACAGCATATTAATAAATCTTTGAGGTCTATTTCTCTCTATACTTTTAAAATGCTTTTCATATCTGACAGGAAACCTCACAGCCATCTAAATTAAAGAAACATTTGGCAGATTTTTAAACTTTAGGAGCTAACAAGTTGTCGTTGGTTCCCCCTCCCTTCCTTACAGTAGGAAAAACAAGAATTGACAAAAACATAGGCTCATTTTCCACAGATGCCTCCAAATGTGAGTTATTTCCCCTTTTTTCAAATTGGGTTGTTTATTTTCTTATTGTTAAGTTTTGAGAGTTCTTTGTATATACTATTATATAATTTACAAAGATTTTCTCCCAGTGTATGACTTGTTTTTTTATATTCTTATCATTGTCTTTTGAAGAGTCAAAGTTTTTAATTTAGATGAAATCCAATTTTTCATTTTCTTCTCTTAATGGATTATGCTTTTGTTGTCAAGTCTGATAAATCTTTGCCTAATCCAAGGTCACAAAGATTTTTTATTATGTTTTCTTTTAGAAGTTTGTTTTTACATTTAGGTACAAGATCCATTTTGAGTTAATTTTTGTATATAGTGCAAGTTATGGGTAGAAGGCCACTTTTTTGTCCTGTGGATCTACATTTAATTGTTTAAGCATCATTTGTCAAAAAGGCTTTTCTTTCACCTCTGCTTTGACTTTGTATGTTTGTGAAAAATCAATTATCCATATGTGTTCGTTTATGTCTGGACTATATTCTGTTCCATTGATCTACTTGTCTACCTTTGTGTCAGTAACACATAGCCTTGATTACTGTAGCTTTATAATAAATCTTAGAATCAGAAGTAAGACCTAACTTTCTTCTTTCTGAGAATTCTTTTGGCTATCCTAGGTCTTTTGCCTTTCCATATGAATTTTAGAATCTTCTTGTCAATTCCTGAAAAAAAAAAGCCTGCTGGGATTTTCATTGGAATTGAGTTGAATATATAGATCAGTTTTGGAAAGAGTTCACATCTTAACAATATTAAATTCTCCAAGCCATGACAAGGAATATTTTTCTATTTATTTAGATCTTCTATAATTTCTTTTAGCAGTGTTTCACAATTATTAGTGCAGAGGTAGGGGACTTTCACATTATTGGTTATATTTAGCCCCCAAAACTTCATATTTCTCCTTTATCATTTTTCTCCTTTATTATTCTGTTCTGTATGTCATGGAGTTCTGCTTTGATCTTTACTATTTACTTTCTTCTTCTTTTAGGTTTAATTTGTTCTTCTTTTTTTAGTTTCTCAAGGTGGAAGACTATGTTATTACTTTGAGACCATTTTTCTTTTTTAATATAGCCATCTTGTGTTACAAATTTGCCCCAAGTACAGATTTAGTAGCATTTTACATTTTTTAACATGTTGTGCTTAAATTTTCACTTAATTAAAATTATTTTCTAGTTTTCCTTTTGATTTCTTGTTTGATACATACATTACGTAGAAGTATTATTTCATTTGCAAATACTGTAGAAATTTTCAAAGATCATTTTTTTATTGATTTATAGTTTAATCCCATTGTGGTCAAAGGACAAGTTTTGCATGACTTGAATCCTTCTAAATTTATTGAGACTTGTTTTATGGCCCAGACTATGATCTACTCCTGAGCGCTTGAGAAGACATTACATTCTGATGTTACTGGGTGATGTGTTCTATAAATGTCAATCAGATCAAGTTGGTTGATAGTGGAGTTTGAGTCTACTATATCTTTGCTAATTTTCTACCCACTTGTTTTATCCATTCTTTAGAGAGGGTATAGGGATACCTAGATTATAATTGTGGGTTTGTCTGTTTTTCCTTGCAGTTCTATCAACTTTTGCTTCATGCATTTTGAAGCCCTGTTATTTAGTACATAAACATTTAAGATCATTATGTCTTCTTATTTAATTGATCTCATTATCATTATGAAATAAATTACATTATCCCTGGCAATATTTTGCTCTGAAATTGACTTTGATATTAAGATAACCACTCCAGTTTTATTTTGATTAATGCTGGCATGCTGTATCTTTTATTATCCTTTTACTTTTAACTCATTTGTATCTTTATATTTAAAATGTGTTTCCTAGAGGCAGCATATAGGTGGGTCTTAATTACTTATTCCATAAGACAGTCTCTGCCTTTTAATTTGGATGTTTAGACCATTTCCATTTATATGGTTATTGGTATGGTTAGGTTTGAGTCTGTCATCATGCTATTTGTTTCTATTTGCCCTATCTGTTTTCTTGTTCACTTTTCCCTCTTTTTCTGCCTTCTTTTGCATTAATCAAGTATTTTTATGATTCCATTTATCTCCTTTGTTGATTTATTAGCTATAACACTTTGTTTTGTTATTTTAGTGGCTGCTTTAAGATTTGTGGTATGCATATTTAACTTGTTACAGTATATCTTCAAGTGATATCAAATCACTTAACATATGGTATAAGAACCTTACAATTATACATTTCCATTTCTCCCCTCCAAGTCTTTATGTTACTGTTATATTTTTTAGTTTTACATATTCCCTAAATCCCACAATGCATTTTATTTTTGTTTAAATAGTTCTTAAAAGAGATTGAAATAAAAAGAAAAGTCATATGTATTTACCTATGTAGTTACCGACTCTGGTGCTCTTCTTCTTTCTCTTTGTTTAAATCAGTTTTTCTGCCTGATGTCTGCCTGAAGGATGTCCTTTAGTATTTCTTCTAGTTCAGGTTTGCTAGCAATGATTTCTTTCAGCTTTTGTGTGTCTGAAAATGAGTTGATTTTGTTTTTGAAATATATATTGCCAGGTACAGAATTCTGGTTTGATAGGATTTTTTCCCCTTACAATACTTTATTTTTTTAACATTTTTATTGACTTATAATCATTTTATAATGTTGTGTCAAATTCCAGTGTAGAGCACAATTTTTCAATTATACATGAACATGTGTATATTCATTGTCACATTCCTTTCTCTGTGAGCTACCATAAGATCTTGTATATATTTCCCTGTGCTATACAGTATAATCTTGTTTATCTATTCTACAGTTTTGAAATCCCAGTCTATCTCTTCCCACCCCCTACCCCCTTGGCAACCACAAGTCTGTATTCTATGTCTACAAGTCTATTTCTGTCCTGTATTTATGCTTTTTTTTTTTTTTTAGATTCCACATATGAGTGATCTCATATGGTATTTTTCTTTCTCTTTCTGGCTTACTTCACTTAGAATGACATTCTCCAGGAGCATCCATGTTGCTGCAAATGGCATTATGTTGTCTGTTTTTATGGCTGAGTAGTATTCCATTGTATAAATATACCACATCTTCTTTATCCAGCCACCTTCCTTTCAGTACTTTAAAGATGTCCACTCTCTTTTCTGTAGCATTGTTTCTGACCAAGAGATCTGATGTCATTATTTTCATCTTGCTATATGTAACAGATCTATTTCCTTTTAAGATTTTCTCTTTGGTTTTGAGTAATTTGATTATGATGTTTCTTATTGTAGTTTTCTTTATACTTCTTGTGTTTTGGGTTCATTGAGCTTTTTGGATCTGTGAATTTATATTTTTCATTAACGTCAGAAAGTTTCTTCCAACTTGTCTTCAAATGTTCTTCAAATATTCTGTCTCCCAACCCCCTCAAACTCCAATTGCTCATATTTGAAGCCACTCAAAGTTGTCACATAGTTCACTAGTGCTCTTTTATCTTTCAGTATTCTTTTTTCTCTGTATGTTTCATTTTGTATAGTTTTTATTGCTATGCATTCAAGGTCACTTATCTTTTCTTCTGTAATGGCTGATCTGCCTTTAATTCTACCCAGTGGAGTTTTCTTCTCAGAAGTTGTAGTTTTCATCTCTAGAAGTTTAATCTGGATCATCTTCATATATCTACTTAACTTGTTGAACATATGGAATAGAGTTACAATAACTGTCTTAATGTCCTTGTCTGCTAATTCTGATATCTCTGTCAGTTTTGGGTCAGTTTTGGTTGACTGATTTTTCTCTTCATTATGTTATATATATGTATATATATATATATGTTTCTTTATATACCTGGTAATCTTATATGCATGTATTTCTACTGCATATATTTTAGGAAATGAATGGCAGACTCCTCCCCTTCTTGCTATTAGACTTTGACAGAAGAGATTTTAAAAAAAAATTTTTATTGTTTTTTGGGGGAGGAGGTTAATTAGGTTTATTTATTTATTTTGATGGAGGTGCATGCTAAGCACACGCTTTACCATCGAGCTATATCTACCCCTCCCATACCTGGTAATCTTTGATTGAATGCCAGCCATTATGAATTTTACCTTGCCAGGTGCTGGATGTACTTGTATTCCTATAAATCTTTGTGAGCTTTGTTCTTAGATGCAGTTAAGTTGCCTGAAAATAGTTTGATCCTTTCAGGTCTTATTTTTCTGGTTTAGGTGGGTCCAAAGAAGAGCTCAGTCTAGGGCTAATTTTTCCCACCATTGAGGCCAGACCTTCTTGGGCACCCAACCCAACATCTTGTGAATTATGAGTTTTCTCAGTCTGGTGAGAATAAGCATTATTTCTGGCCCTCTGGGTCAGATACTGTTCCCTCAAATCTAATCCTTTCATGTTGTTATTTCCCTGGCATCAGATAGATTTTGATAGTTATTGCTGAATACTTGAGGGGAGACCTCTGCAGGTCTCTGGGATTCTGTTTTTGTCTCATTAACCGTAGCTGCATTGGTCTCCCCAGCCTCTCAGCTCCATAACATCAAAAGAGAATCTACTGGCCTTTGCCTCAGTACCTCCTCTCTGTGTTGTGGCCTGGAAAATCTCTTATAGCGAGGGCAAGCATAGGGGTCACGGCATTTGTTTCTGAAATCTGCAAACTAGCATCCTTCATTGCCTGATGGCTAGTGTTTTTAAAATCATTGTTTCATGTATGTAACTTTTAAAATTATCTCCATGTATAATTTTATTCATCATTTCATAATGGACATACTCAAGCATTGAAAGGATCATACAGTGTACAACTGTATGTTTACCCACCCCTAGATTCTATAATTAACAGTTTATATTTGCTTTATTATACAACCATCTATTTATTCATCCCTTTATTCACACATCCAAACATCTTAATTTTTGATGCATTTAAAAATAAACTGAAAATATAAATATAATTAACTGTAAACACTTCAGCATGCATATCATTAATTAGAGCTTAATATTTTGAATTTTGACAAATTAATAACCTATGTAATGCTAACCTCTATCGAGCCATAAAACATACTTATCACCACAGGAAGTTTCTTCTTGACTTTTTCAGTCAATCTCCACCCTCATGTCTCCAAAGGAAACTATTGTTTAGACTTTTTCATCACAGATAAGTTTTGCTTTTTCTAGAATAGCACTGTCAAATAGAAATATAATGTGAGTCAAAAGTAGGGTCACATGTATAATTGAAAATTGCCCATTAGCCATATTACAAAAATTAAAAGAAAGAGGTGACTATTTTAAATAATGTATTTTATTTAATTCAATATATCCAAAATATGATCATTTTCAACATATAATCAGTATAAATATTATGAATGAGATATTTTACATTTTTGTTTATTGTGTCTTTGAAATCTAGTGTGTAATTTACATAGTACATCTCAATTTGAACTATCCTGTATCAAGTGCTCAGTAGCCATTTGTAGCTAGTAACTACCATATTGGACAATGCAGTTCTAGAATATGATATAAATATGATCATAAAATAATTTCTTTTTGTCTAAGGATTTTTTACTCAGCATGATGTTTGAAAAATTTTAAGATTAGTTCATGCATTACTTTAATAAAAACAAAAATTAAATTACAAACTGAAACAAAATGGAAATAAAATGCTCAACAAGAGTAATATAGAGGAGTAGAGGAAAGAAATTGCACTTAAATAATTCTACCGTTCAGTCCTTGTATTATGAAAGAGGAGACTAGACATGATACTTTATCCTTTACATTATGTGTCATAAAATATCTTAGTATTTTAAGGGTAATCACTAAAAGAATAGAATTTGAAAGTGTTTGGGGTATTTAATCTTCCAGTCCCCTAGGCTTTGCTTATTTCCCAAGGTCATGGATTGTTAGTTTCTTTCTCATGGCTACAAGGGCATGCCAGATTCCAAAAACGGTTCCCTCCCCTTCCCCCTTCAAGCCTAAGAGTGGTTGTGGCTTTCTATAGTTGTGAGTCCCTGGGTGCTTTGCCATCTCTTTTGACCACTTAATCCTACCCACTCCTTAGTAAATAGGACCTTCATGAAAGTTTCTTTACTCACCCTTTATGAGAATGCCATCTCCTTCCTGCCAGGACCATGATCAATACAATCACATACCTGTGATTGACAACCCACTTCTGAGTTCTTTGCAAACTCTCAGGACCCTATTTGTACTATTACTGACCTGTACCTATACTGTTCCTTTGGTTTCAGGCTTCAAATTATTGGCTCTATTTCCCTCTTATTTATGGTCCTACTCCTAACCTTTGTATTTAATGTTTGTATTTGGTCTTCTCAGGTTGGAGTCTTCCCTCTCCCCAGAAGACTTTGTCTTTGACTCAGTCTTCTTCCCCTGCTACCAGTATCTCCAGGCAATCTGCCTCAACTTGAGCACCATTAAATTAAACCTGATCTTCTTTCCTAACCTGCTTGACAAATGACTAACCCTCCAAAAACAGAGAGAAACAATATTTGTGCATATTCTATGTTATATTATTGTCATTCTTTCTTCAATCTACTCTACAACCCCTCCCTGGGCTATCTCATCCACTAACACCTCTTAAATTTATGTCTCCAGCTCTAACTTCTCTTGTGAGCTCCAGACCCATCCTTCAGCTGCCTATTCAACATCTGCACTTGGATGTCTTAGAGGCACATTAAGCTACACATGTCCAAAACGAAATTCATCTCCCCCTTGATCTGATTTTCCTCCAGTGTTCTATGTCTCAGTAAAAATAGCCTATTTCTGTCCTGTATTTAGACTCATAGACAGAGAATACAGACTTGTGGTTGCCAGGGGGGTGGAGGGTGGGAAGGGATAGACTGGGATTTCAAAATTGTAGAATAGATAAACAAGATTACACTGTATAGCACAGGGAAATATACACAAAATGTTATGATAACTCACAGAGAAAAAAATGTGACAATGAGTGTGTATATGTCCATGAATGGCTGAAAAATTGTGCTGAACACTGGAATTTGACACAACATTGTAAAGTGATTATAAATCAATAAAAAATGTTAAAAAAAAAAGAGGTGGTACTGGGGATTGAACCCAGGACCTTGTGTATGCTAAGCACACACTCAAAAAAAAAAAAAAAAGAGCCACCAGACCCTTGTTCAAACCAGAATCCAGTAAATCATTCTAGATTCTACTTTCTCACTTACCCTAATTACCTAAGTCATGAAGTAATGCTAATTTTATCTTCTAAATCTATCTCAGATTATTTATTTCTCTTTATCCCTACCCACCACCACTCAGCGGATGGTGCTAAGTCTAAGGTACTATCATTTTTCTCCTGAATCACTGCCGTAGCCTCTCAACTGGTTTTCCTGCATTTACTCTTGCCCCTCTTCAATCCATCCTCCACACTGCTGCCAGAGTTCTCTTCTTGTCTATGCTTAAAATAGAGTTAAAAATCTATTACATTGCCCACAAGGCCCTGCATGTTCTTGTCCTTGTCAACCTTTCCAGCCTTCTGGAGACTTCTTACTCATTGTGCTTTTTCAAGTATTCCAAGTTTATTTGACCTCAGAATCTTTGCACATGCTGTTCTCTCTATGGAATGTTTGCTCTATTCTCTCCTTTTATTCATCCATTAGATTTTAGCTTAGATTATCATCTCAGTAAAGTCTTCCTTGACACTCTAGGCCAGGCTAGGCAGCCTTGCCTCCACTTTATATGTACCCAAGCGGCCTATACTTCTCCTTTATAACACAGTATTCTTGTAATTATCTGATCAGTGATGTCCATCCCAGTAGGTTATAATTTTCACCAGGGCATAGAATGTGTCCAGTTTTCACTTCTAGCACACATAGTAGGTGATGAATAAATGTTGAAAGAACGACTGAATGAATTTAGGCACTTATCATCTTTGCCAGATTGTAAACTTTATGTTTGCCAACTTATAAAGAGATCCCCACAGAGTCTAGTCAGTACTCTGTGTAATCTGTCTCTCTTATGCTCCCCTGTGTTTATGTGTGATTTAATCAATTAATACTTGGTGTGGAAAATAAATTGAAATTCCTCGAATTGCTCAAGTTATTCTTCAAAACATCCTCACCTGTATTTATTATGTGCGTTTCCTTTTCCTATTCTACATGTTCCACATTTTTGTCTCCTTTTTCTGCAAGTATAACAATTCATTCTTTGTGACTAGAGGAAGCTTCTCTATCCTGTAATTCTCTCCCCTTTAATGCCATTGCATTTATTAAAGAGCACAAATGAAATAGCTGTGTACACTTAAAGCACTATACAATTTTAAATAAGAACACTGTTTTTACTATTTTAAGAGGAGGTGTTCTCATTTCTAGGAGGGGAGAGATCATAAACATGTATCTGAAGAACTGGCATTGACTGTGAACATTAAGTCAAATGATCAGAGGATTGGGATTTGAATTGTGGGTTGATAATCCATCTATATTTCTGCCTCTTCCCTTCCTCTATGTAAATTAAAGCTGCAGGATCTGTCTTTGCATAAAACTTCCTTATAATCTGTTAAATATGTGTTGTTGTGGCTATAAAATGATTTTACGAGATGGCAGAATTCTGCTTATTTGTTCTGAATTTGGGCACAGGGAGTTAATCTCCTATAGAGCTCAATAATTGTTTGTACAGCTTAGAGTGTTATGGAATGAATAACTTTGGAATATCTACTCCATGTTCAGAAAGCAAAGCACTTTTTTTTAATCAGGTGCTTATTTATTCACTTGGATTTCAATACCTCACTTATTATGGTTACCTTTTCTTCCTTCCTTCCTTCCTTCCTTCCTTCCTTCCTTCCTTCCTTCCTTCCTTCCTTCCTTCCCTCCCTCCCTCTCTCTCTTTCTCTCTTCCTTCCTTCCTTCCTTTCTTTCTTTCTTTCTTTCTTCCTTTCTTCCTTTCTTCCTTTCTTCCTTCCTTTCTTCCTTTCTTTCCTTTCTTTCCTTTCTTTCTTTCTTTTAGCAATGCACTTTTTGAGTTGAGTACTAAACTAGGAGTCCAAAGACTGGCAGTGTAATCTTGACTTGGCCTGTGTGTAACCATGACTGTCTCACTAATCTCTCTGTGCTAATGTCCTTTTTTGTAAAACAGACTTCATAATACTGCCACACATTACTCACAGAGTTGCTGTGAGGAGCAAATGAAGACAGTATGAAATGGAAGATACATAAATAAAAACATCCTCTGAGTTGGGGAATGTTGAAAGTGATTGGTTCTTTAGATATACTTCACCTTCATTGGCAGCTGGCAGTCATTATCCATTTTTCATATCTTACTACTGTTCAAGAAACAAACAAATACACCAGTAAGGTTGCAAGGAGGGAGAAAATAAAAGCTGGAAAGCTGGGGAATAAGAAGAAAATAATGACACCTCAAAATTATAAATCTCACAAATTTGTAACTGTTACAATTTACATGGGGATGAAGAGACCAATGGTCTTTATAGTCTTCAGACAAGAGATATTTGTTATCAGCAAACCAATTTATTTTCCAGGAATCAAAAGTGACATGCTAAATATTAATTCAAATATTACATTTCTGTTTTATACAATATGAATCTATCTCAAATATTAATGATTTTAAACAAAAGAAACCCGAGTTTTCTTCCACACAATTCTTCATTTTCTTAAAAAAAGTTCATCATTTGTACAAATACAGGTGAATAAAATGTATTACTAAATATAACCATTTAATTGCATTAAATGGACTCCTTTTACCTACTTAGTAAGTATGATGGGGTCTGCAGCGGTCAAACTCAGTTATGAGTCCAAAGCTTCAGATTTGGCATAGATGGAAATGTTAGGCTGGATGAACCCATCTTTACTTGATTTACCCCTTAATATTTCCTGCCTGATACAAAATACATAATATACATGCCTTTTACAATAAACCTTGTTTTATACAACCCATGATTCGGAAAAGTATGCAAAGTACATTTTTAGAAACTGAATTATTTTAAACATAGTAGGAGAGTTTACTATTTAAATAATTCATGTGGTGAGTGTTTTTATTTGATTGACTTATATGAAATCGCTGATATTTTCAGCATTATCGACTTACACAAATGGCAATTTCATGTGATTCAGTGTCATAAAAAGTGAAGAATCATTCTTTCACCTTAAAATAAAGTTCAACTATATATAAATAACCTACCCGTTTATATACACCTAGGCTAACGTGCAATTTTTTGGTGAGTGGGGGTGAGGGAAGGAATTGCCAAGTCAGCATTTTGGATAGATGGATAAATTCAAATAATTCCCATTGATTGCTCTAGTGGCCTCTTTGAGCAGTAATATATGTTAATTAATACATTGGGGGATATGATAAAATTTAATATAAATGGAAAAATTGTTTTCTTTACAGTAGATTTGCTATTACGAAAACACTCAGTTTATTTTCTTAAAGATTAAATACCATGTGAGTCACCATAATAACACATTTGCTTACATGCATCTCCATTTATGCTATCACTGGAAATTGTGAGGGGTTATGCTGCTATTTTAGTGTAATCTGTGCTGTGTGCTTTGGTTAATGCTCAGTAAAGATCTGGATCCCATGGGGCAGTTGTGATGAAAGAGAGTGGTTGTTTTCCAAGTGAGTAGCCTTAATCATAAATTAGGAATCTTCATCCAAGTCAGTGATTAAAGAGCAGTTTTAAACTCCTGAAATCTGAGTTGGGGAGGTCAGGTGGGCAAGGAATAGATTCATAGTCTGTCTCTTCATCAGATTCAGCAACAAGGCATTGGGTATCTTGCTATTAACTGCTGTTGAAAGTGTAATCAGTTTCTTCTTTTATCCAGCCACTGACTTCTTAACTGTAAAGTGCATTCAAATACTGTGAGCACAAAAGGCAGAGCCTAGAGTGAGGCGGGTTGTGTGTCCTTAAAAAGTTCTGGGGTATATTGCCAACCTTTGATGAAGTCCACGTATGGCTGCCAAGAACTAACATTTTAAAGGGTACATGGAGTCTGGGTGTTGAGTAAAGTCACAACTTAAACCACCAAATGTAATAATATGAATCACTTTGCATTTTGGAAAATATAATGCCAAAAGGGAAGCGTATGCCCTATCCAAGTCTTAGCCTACTTGCTGATCTCTTCTGAATGGCGCCGAATGCAGCTGCCATCCCTTACAGTGCACTATTGTACCAGGTGTGCCAGAGTCAGCCTTGCTGCTAAGTTTAGCTCTGCATGTGGGGATTTCACACTGTGCAGCCCCTTGGAGAGGGGAGTACTGGCAAATGACTTTGTATAAAAGGAGAAATCACTTGGGAATTTCACCACCAGGCTAGATTTAGATCAGAGTAAACGGGCCAGTCTAAATTGGTAACAAACTAGAGAGAGCTGCAAGTCTGGTAGAGGTGCCATTAAGCTAACACCCATTCACTTCTCTCTCATGGCCACTGCAGTTCCTGAGGGAGCACCCTGTTAAAATTTGATGACCACCTTTTAGGTGCAAGAGAGAACTGATTTTTTTAAGCAGGTAGAATTTAACATGACTGTATTATTAGTTCTTTGGTGGCAAGAGTATGGCCAGCCTTCTAATTTCTAATTTGTAAACAGTACTCATTTCCTTTGGCTCCCTTTTGGAACATTAGTTTAAAAAAAAATCAAATTCTGTCTCCACTACTGGCATCCTAGGGCTACTTATGAGAATGGAATTTTTCAAAATATATTTCTCTTATAGGTAATAAGTGAAACACTTCATCTTTGGCAGGGATTAGGAAGGGAGGAACATTTTCTGGGAAAGACAAATGTGACATTTGAGGACGTTGATTTCAATAGAGATTTGTTGGAGGGTGTTGTTCAGTCCTTTCCTCCTTTGTTTCTCTTTGTTTTTCTTACACTCAGATCTAAAAGGAGTCTAGTGATGACAAAATAGCTCTCAGATCATTTTTCAGAAAGAAAAACCTGGCACCCAAAGGCTTGAATGTTTTGTCCAAAGCCACAATCATTCAATGACAGAATACCAAGATTATTTCATTTCTGCTTTAAAGAACAATTGAGTCTTCTTTGCCAAGGTTGAGCGTGATGGAGAAGGAGAAAAAAGCAAAGAAGCTGCACGGATAATATAAGATTCATTGTCATAAGCGCATTTTGACTTAATTTTCCCTTGTTTTTGCGGGAGCTCATTGTTCCAGATTTTTGTAATACATCTGCCATTATCTGAGCTTTTAAAAGTCCAGTAATAGTAATAACACAGATATAAAATGCACATTTCCCCTCTCTAGATGAGTTTGTTTACTAGAAACTTCTTTTTTTGCAAACTTGCTTTTTACACTGAAACAGTTTCTTTAAAAACTTTTTTCCATAGATGATAAAAATCACTGCTACTCTGGGAAAGAGTTCATGGTCCTTTCCATTGTCCTCTGATATGATTTAGCTTCATGTAAGCAGAGGTGATTCTTTACAGTCCTAGTGCTAAATTAAAACATTCCTTTCTTGGGGTACCCTCTTTGAACAATCAGCCCTTTCCAAGGCAAATTTTCCTTGTTCTTGGAGCTTCCAGGGATCCTGTGTTTTTTATAACAGCTGCATATGAATTTCTGTGGTCTGAGGTTTGCTCAAGGCCCAGGCTCTCTTTGGTTACCATGGAAACCTGTCCTCCCAACCAGCTGCCATTTCCTGTATTCCTGGCAGAGAATGAGTCTTAAACCTCCTAGGTATCCCACAAGCAGAGAGAGTCAAGATAGAGAAAAACACAAAGAAAACATGAACGACTTGTTAAATGAACAACTTGTTGATTCCCTACGTGGGAAGCTACATGTAACAAAGTAAGCGTTCCTGGACATTAATGGACAAGAGTTCACTGAGATCCACAAATACTCACTTTCGTTCTGACTTTAAGGAGTGGGGATTCGACTCTGCATCTCTACATCTGTGAATTGAGGAACACTTTCTGTGCTCTCAGAGGTGATGGGTGAGATGACATGTTTGAGTCGAAGAAGCATTGTGAAGAGTAGGATGAGGAGAATGGCCAGGAGGCTCAGGAATAAGCCCACGTACATATACAGGTTGGAATACCTATCTGAAGTAGTGTCCACCTCTGTTGCCAGGGTGGGGAAATGGGCCCGCCCAGTGAGATTTCCATGATACTTGAAATGTACCTCTGTCATCACTCAAGACTTGAGTTGGTACCTGTTTCTATTTGATTTCTATTGGCCTTGAGGCATTCCACAGTCACTTAGACTGTTTCTGAATATGCTGGAGGTGTTCTAACAATCTCATACAAAGTGATCACAACCGGAGCCAAGTCAGTAGTGCACAAGCAAGAAAATGGTGATGTTCTAATTTGGCAATTGCCACGCCCTCTCTATCTTCCAGCACAGCATCCCTCTCCCAAATAGCTTTTATCAGAATGTCTTAATCATTAAAAAAAAGTAAAATCTTTTATTTCCCACAGTCCTACTCTTATACTGATTAAAATAAATGTGGTGAAACTGCTTTATAATACTGATATGGGGACAAGAATGTCTCAGAGTATTAAATCAGACTTTTCACTATGTTTTGGTAGAGGGAGAAAGGGCTCTATTTTATCTACAGCTCATCTAAATGTGTGCACTAATGACGTGTATTTATTATTTGGGTTCTCCTGTGAGGAGACTTTCTGAAAGCTTTTGTAAATTTCAGGCTCAGATATCTCAGTTTTTACCCTTCTTGTCTTTTTGAATCCCCTGTAAGGATGAAGCTTGTAAGGTTTCTTCCCAGCTGCCTCAACTTGAGGGTTGGAAGTCTAAAGGATGTGACTTTTCTACAGTTTTGTTGACATCCCTCACTGTAGGACAGAGGGAAAGTGTTGTCAGACCTGGTAATTCTCAGATGGAGGAGACCTCAGAGATGCTGACAGCGGTAGGTCTAGGCTCAGAAGATTTGACTCTTAAAATTCTTCAACAGATTTATTTTCCTGAAAATCAAAAATAAAAATGAAAGATTTGTGTATGTAAGAAAAACAGATGGCAATTTCTTTTGAAACAAAAATTAACTGATGTATTGCAAAATGCCTTGCTATGGGAAAATCAGTTTCAAAATGATATCCTGAGTTTTTATTGCTTTGAATCCTTTTTTTTCTAAGTGGTAACTAGCTGTTACAAGGTTAAAGAAAAATTCAAATCACAGAACAGCAGCTAATAACTAGGCTAGATTAGGATGGTGTTATCCAAACTAAGTGGTCATAAAATTTACCTGAAGTACTTATTAAATTACAGACCCTGGGCCCCAATCTAGACCTTCTGAATAATAATCTCCACAGTAGGGATTTGGTCACCACTCTAGAGAGTCAGATTTTATTGGTCTGGGGTGGGGTCCAAGCACTGGTATTTTTAAAAAGCTCCCCAAGTGTCTCTAAAGTGCAGCCAGGACTGCAAACCACTGCTCTAGATTAACCAGGAAAGCCTAGCACTGAAATAAAGACCTAAATCTAAGGATTCATTTTTCAAATCCCAAGTCCCAGTGCCATGGGTCACTTTAACAAATCATGGAATTTTCAGAAATGCAGGCTTCCTTCAATTTTGTTTTTGTGTTCTATTTCTCTCGTTTAGGTCTATGGGTTGAGTATACACTCCCCCTCACTTTCCAACCAATATTTGTAGATCACAAGTAACTGAAAGGGTATGTTTGTTTTGAGCAAAGAATTGCATCTTTCATTATTGGTAAAGACAGAACCTTGTCTTTATTGGCATAAACATTCCACTTTGTAAATAGGAGCAACCATTTACTGTTGAAGGCTTCCAAAATGTTTTAGCTTGTTTTTTCCAAACATACATTTTGAATATGGGTGACTAAAATAAACAATATAAACCACCATAACCTGTCAAACTTCTATGTGCCATAGTAGCAGAGAGCCTAGTTCTGTCGCTTGTTAACATGCCCAAGGAGAATTAATAGAAACAGCTCTAACAATCACATTACTCTTCCTATAATCTTGAATTTTGTCCCCAGCCTGGGAACCCTTCAGCTTAAAGTTTATATTCACTAGCCCATGTTACTGTATTTTCTGTGATCTGCTTCTTAGCCTATCTACCTATTGCCCTTACCACCCATGCAGAGCCACCTGGTTCACAAGAAACAAGAGCAAAGAGACAGGGTTTCTTTCCACTGTCTTTGGAAACAACTTTTGCAGTACTTAAAGGTACATCTATTTTGATTTCTGATTCACTGGAAAGTGGGAAAGACAATCACAGTAGGTATCCTTTTGTTCCCTAGAAACATCAGCCCCAAAGGCAGTGGTTCACCTGAGTAGCTTGTCACAAATGCAGATCTCAGGGTCTGCTCTTGGGAGCTCTTTCTTCCCAGACCAATTGGTTCTTGACTTTGCTTGTTCTCCCATATCCAGTTTTTCTCAAGAGTGTGAGGCATGGACCCCCTACATCATTTAAAATGTAGACTCCTAGGCTGTTCCCCAGGCCTACTGAATTCTAATATCTTGGATCAAGGCCCAGGAATATGCATTCTAAGCGCAAGATTTTCAGGTGATTCTTTGCATATCGAACTCTGAGAGTTAACTATCAATTTTCTGTATAGTCAATTTACAATGTATCAATTTCTGGTGTACAGTCAGTTTTTCTATCTAGATAGCCCAGCTAAAGAATATAGCTAATCTGTCCTATTGGCTGTCTGGGGACTCTACTTTTAAAGAAACTATTTAAAAGAGTGCTACAAGTTGAATTATGTCCCTTCAAAGTATATGTTGAAGTCCTAACACCCGGTACCTGTGAATGTGACTTTATTTGGAAAAAGGATCTTTGAAGATGTAATCAATTTAAAATGAGGTCATCAAGTTGGCGCTAATCCAATATGACTGGTGTCCAGAGAAGACAGAGACATACAGTGGAAGGCAGAGGTAGATTGGAGGGATGCTTCTGCAAACCAAGGGATGCCAAGGATTGCCAGTAAAAATCTGAAGCTAGAGGAGCCAAGAAAGGATTTTACCCTCCAGATTGCCAAGGGAGCGTGGCTCTGCTAATGCCTTGATTTCAGACTTCTAGCCTCTAGACCTAAGAGAATACATTTGTTGTTTTAAGCCACCCGATTTGAGGTACTTTGTTTATGGCAGCCCTAGGAAACGAATACACAGAGTAATCACCCTGAGGCCCTAGTGTTTTGCAACCTTTGGGGCAATGTTCCTCGTTGTGTTCCAAGGAAGTCCCTTCATCAGAATCACCTGGAAGAAATCAATGCTAAGTGTCAAAATCATAAGTGGATATACTGTGTGCTGTACGAGGGCTGAGATACATAGAGAGAAATCTACTTTGGAGAGGTAAAAAAGAGAGAGAGAGAGAAAATTATAAAATTATGGTGGCTTTTCTCTTGAGTACATGCTCTAAAGATAAATGACTAAGGTGTGCATTAAAGGAACAAATTGTAAAAGAGTAGAAAAAGTGGGTTATTTTAATGTTTCTACTTTTTCAACCAGTGTTTCACTGACTAACATTACTAGTACCATTTAAAATTACAGTAAGACTGTGTTTAAGATGTGACAGTGGGAATGCTTGAATTAGAGGAAAGGAAAATAATAATAAATAATAAATAAATAAATGAATGAATGAATGAGTGAGTGAAAGGAAATTGAACATTACATAAAGGTTAAAAAAAAAACACCTGGAAGATTTGTGTTACAAATGCAGATTTCTAGGCCTTTTCTTTTGCTTGCTAGATCAGAATCTCTGGGGATAGGACCCTGAAATCTACATTTGTGACAAGCTCCCCACTTAGAGTTTCTAAGTTTCAAGGAATGGTTTCCAGTCCCTGCTGCCCTCTCGATCACTTATTCAACTTTTTGAAAAGATGAATACCTGGGTCGTTTCTTCAGAGGTTCTGATTCAGGAGGTTTGTGTGGAGCACGAACAGCTGTACAGCTTAAAGCTCCACAGGTGATTCTGACAAGCAGCCAGGACTGGAAAGTGCCACTCTACAAAAAGAACAGAACACTTTAGATTCAGGACTCTTGACAGTACCGCACAGCCCACATGGAGGCATTACTTTATCACCTGGCCTCCAGAAGACAAGTAGAAGACAACTAAACACTCACTGCTAGTGCAATCCAAGTGGGAAAAGCCTCTATGGTGCTATAGTATCTTTTTAGTCTCCTCTGGACCTCCAAATACACAGATTTGGAGAAATTCCACTCCTTGGTTTGGCACACGGTCATCATGGTTGTATCCAGGGTCTCTTTTATTTGCTTACTTAGTAACACCCATGGACAAACACCTGTGAACAAACACCTCCCACCTTTACGATTGAGAATAATAATTTACATGGCATCTACCTATGCTCCTCCCTATCTCATCCTACTACCCTCTCCTCCCCAGAAATTATTGATACTCTGAATTTTGTTCATCGTTACCTTGCTTTTACACACACACACACACAGACACACACACACCCCGCCCTGTGCATAAACACTATGTTGTTGAGTTTTGTTTTGAACTTTATTTTAAAAAGTGTCAAGCTATATGTAATCTTCAATTTGCTCTTTTTACTCTACATTCCATAACTATATGATTTATTTATAACTATTCTTATAGGATGCAAAAGGAATAAAGATTTGGTAGCCGACATATTTCCTTTGAGGATCCTTATTATAGCCTTTGGACTTTACTCCATTCTCCTTAGCTTGGCATTCAAGGCTCTTAATGCCCTAGTCCTGGCTGACCTTAATTCCTCCCACTACCCTCCTTTCCAATCAAGCTGTAATGCTCATTGTCACCTACTTCCCTGCCTCCATGTCTTTGTTTGATCAGTTCCTTCCATATTTGCACATCTCTGCTTGGGGGAAATGCTACCATTCTTCATAGTTCAGCTCATAAAACCAACCTTGATTTCCCATCCAAATCCTAATTCGCACAGGCTTTGTATCTTTCCTAGAGAAGATACATTCACCTAATATTGTAAATATCTATTTGCTGTGGTTTTCCCCCAAACTGTAATTTATAAACCTCCTGAGCATCTTTTTCAACCTTCTATCCTTTATATAACCATATTTGCAGTAGCTGCTCAATAATTATTAATAAGTGCATGGGTATGACTAAAGAAATGCACTGAACACTGACAGTTTGAAGAAAAGTGCAGTGTTATCTCTGTTCTAATAGATAATATACCTTGGGGAAGCACCTGAAACTCCCTTTTATTTTAATTCCCCTCCCCACTCCCCTATCTCTTATTGTGCAAAGGAGACTAAATTCCCGATTATAATCTGGAATTAAGGAATAATCACTTTGTTAGAAACTTTGCTCTTGAATGACTATTTCAGCTACATGTTTTAAAGGAAAACTACATGGAATGGGTTTACAGCCTTAAGTTTTAGAAAGTTCAGTTGTGTCTATAGATGCTTTTCAGTAACAATTGATAATGCTGTCTCCTACACAGTTGACCCGGAATTGTCCTTAGGTCTAAATATTTGTTAAATATTTATTAGAATTCTGTGAAGCTTGGAGAAGCTGTAGAGAACAATGAACCCATGTACAGTTGTCAATTTCTTTGAACACTTCATTTGAGGAAAGACTAATCATATTTCTTAAAACCTCTACAGTCTGCAGAACACCAAACACCCTGGTCATTTCAAACAAGTCTATTGATTTAATTTCTTAAATCCATTAAGGATTTTGAAATGTGTAAATGAAAATTTAGGTGTTGGGATGTCCTCTTAGTTACTCTGCTCCTGTATCGGTGACAACTTCTCATAAAGGCCTTCCAAACAGGATTGCCATAGCTCTCTTTGCTAACTAATTAATGAGTTGCACAGATAATGTGATTGCTCTATTGAAATCTCAGGGCCATTTGGAAAGAAAAGCAACCATGCAATTTCAAAAGAAATCAAAATCCTATTCTAAAGGATCTGATTTTTGTAGAAAGACCCTTATAGAATTTTAGTATCCTGCAGTCCTTCTTGGAAAGCTCATAAAGTGAAAATCAGTCTCTAGTCTTTGTAACAGCGATAGAAAGTTGCTGAGGGATAAAGGTAAGAGTGAGGGATAGGAAAAAGGATAAGGAATTTGGAAAAGAAAGGAGGGGAGATGGAGAGAAGAGGGACGAGGAAAGGAAGGAAATATGAGGAGTGAGTCAGGTGATGAGGAATGTGGGAATGGATAAGAGGTGGGAGGAAATGAGTACTTAGGAGGTAAAGGTGAAGATGTGAAGCAGGAAAACACTGGGAAAGAGGAAGAACGGAAAAGGGGAGAGAAGTTGGGGGAAAGCACAAATGGAAAGACATTAACAATAATTGGCTAGTGTCCAACATTAGCCTGAACATCCAGTTTACTTCACTTCTACCGTAAATCAAAACACTCGCAAGCAATGTGAATGCACCTCTGATTTTCTGACTGTGTGTTTTGTCATTAACTTGGTAAATCAAAATCTTGGTGTAAAAAAAAATAACGGAAAAGAAACAAAACAACCACTTCTTGTGTTTTTGGTATGAACATTGAAATGCCAAATCTTCAGTAATGTTCGACATCAGCATAGTATACATAACCTCACAGAAGCAAAATAACATACACACCCAGATCACGAATTTCACTCCTTAAAATGAGAAGGGAATGTGGAGCTTTCTCCATCAATCAACCCTGAGAGGGATTCCTAGGGTGAAACTTATTTCTAATAAGAGAAACAAAGTTCTACGTGGAATTCCAAAATTAGATTGACGTTTATTCAGCAAACCTTGAGTGCCAACCAAGTACCAGACGAGTGCTGGGGATATAGAGAAGAATGTAACCTGATCCCTGTTTTGGTCCTCAAGCTGCTCCCCATAGTTACTTTTGCTTTTTCTTCAATGTGATAAAGTTCTGAAAGCAATTCACTCATGATTTTACATTTTTCTGAACGGCACCTGCCTATATAATTCCAGAGCTGAAATCCCACCACATAGCTAACGAAAAGGATCAGAGGAACAATTCAGAAGAGACAGTCAAAACTCTCAACTGCAACAGCTTTCAAGAGTTAATGCATTCTGTTTGTATTTATCTGCCCAGGGTAGGAGAGAGAAAACTAAGGGAGGTGGGAGCTGTTAGAGTAGCTAGTTCCACGGCAGCCTGTGAAAAAAACAATTCCAGCTGCAAGTGCTTTTTCAATAGCTGGAGCCATTAAGCAATAAGCTTCTCAAGTGGGAGTTGCTGTATCTTCTACGGCAGATGGTGCCTATTTGTCACACCTGCCGATAAATAAAATACCACTCATTTCATCGTGAATAACATCATAATATTTCCAAATCTCTCTTACCTTTCCTGGCTCACGGAATGAATGGGGTTGGTCATTTAAGGATCTCTTTTGAAGCTTACACCGACCGGCAACTTGTTCAGGTACATCTCTGGAATATCTGGAAAACAGAATGAAAGCCTTGTTTTGCCAAAGAAGCAGGACTATGTTCATGCAAAGTATGCTTTCTCTTTCATCTTCCTAAAGAATCAAACCTTTCCAGCGCAAAACAGAAAAGCACCCTATTAGTTACTTAAAATGCCAGTTGCCACTTACAGCTTCAGAGTGCAGTTTCAGATGCCTGCTCCTTATAAACTCCAAAGAGCCGAAAGAAGTGTCTGTTTGGATGTATATACACCGTCTGGAACACTTGAATGGAAGCAGCCTGAATAGTTAAGCCCCCAGTTCCTCTTTCGTAGGCAACAGTTTATAGAGTATGCGGGAAAAGGTAGTGATTCAGCGCTGCTCTGCCTTAGCGGTGTGGAGCCCGAGAGGGAGGAGGTAAGAGAGAAGCTGAGAAGCAAAGTTTGTACAAGCCTTCCACTTTAACCCCTTCGAGGCCTCTTCACAAATCTGTAGGATTAGTGAAGGCTCCCAGTTTTTGTAAAAACCTCTTCATATGACATTTACGGATATTAGCTCTCCTGCTCAATTCAAGAGGTTTTTCATCTTAGGTTTTATAGTAATGTATGCTTAGAATTGAAATCAAACATGGCAGGATGTAGTGGTATTTAAATAATTCCATCTTTACAAATAGAGTGTGTGCATATGTATGTTCCCAGGTTTGGAAAACATTTTTTTAAGTACCACATGAAGACTTTTATTTTGAATTTTTTTTTGTGGAGATTAAACATCAGTCTTGAAATCTAGGTCTGAGTTTCTGGTTGGGGGTCTAAGCTTTAGGTAGAATATCTTTGAAGAAGACCAGGGTACATATTCCATTATAAATGATTCATCCAACTAGTTTAAATGCCCTTACTGTGTTTTATATATATGACAAGAGGAAGGAGATTGACATTTCTTGAGTGCCTACTCTGTGTCAAGCATTTAAAGTAGAGAATTTCATTTAATCCTCACAACAGTCCTGTGACTTGGATATTATTACCCTCATTTTGCAAACAGGGATATCGAGGCTTAGAGATGAAGTATATCATGCAGTTTAGTATTGGAACGGGTATTTGAAAAGAAGGTAGTACGATCCCAAAGTCTCTGCTCTTTTCTCTGTAGCAGTGGTTCTTAACCTTTTGTGGGTCTTGGATTCCTTTGAGAACCTAATGAAAGCTATGGACCATCCCCTTCCTCAGAAATAGGCATATAATTTCCATGTTCCATAACCTCCAGGTTAAGAATAGCTGAATGTCCTCATGTCACTTTTCCAATATTATAAAATCATAGGTGCATTGTTCATCCAACAACTCATGGTCATCAACAATTTTTATTATGAAATTAATAATAATAATAGTATAATAATAACAATGTCAATCTTCAGCAAATTACTGCAGTGCTTTTTCCTTTATCCACAAATTCTCCTTAACAAGTCTTGCATCTTTTATCTTTTCATTTCCCTCATTCTACTGATTACAATGGTTTGAGACTCTCCTTAAAATCCTTAGCACATTATCAACATAATCTAAGACCTTGCGGAACATGCTGGGGTTTCTCAGACTGGAGTAGTATGCTCAAGATTCTTGAAACTACAGGGTAAAGCATAATGTATTTTTCTAGAGGATCAATTTTATTTGAAATTTCAGATAGAGAGAACATAGGCAATTTAAGTGATAATTTTCAACATAGTTTATATAACAATAAACATATATTGCAGAATAAAATGCAAACATTGTATATACTTTTACAATCAAGCATGAGACTTCAGAGAAATGTTGCACTTGCTGTGGTGCCTCTTTGGGCTACCCAGACTTCTCCAGGGATATATGTTCCTTCTATTCTGCCATTTGGGATATTTTGGTGGAAAAGTTTGAAGATTGTGTTGTAATAAAAAGACTATGGATTTTGATGTCAGCTAGACCTAGGTTTCAGCCTCAGTTTTGATCTGTATTTTCTGGGTTACCTTGAGTAATTCAATTAATTTCTCAGTTCTATCATCTGTAAAAAAGGGGAGAACTATCTTCATGAGGATTATATGAGAAAACATCTCTAAAGCATGCACTACATGGTAGATGCTCATAATTCAATTAATTTCTCAGTTCTATCATCTGTAAAAAAGGGGAGAACTATCTTCATGAGGATTATATGAGAAAACATCTCTAAAGCATGCACTACATGGTAGATGCTCAATAAATGTTAATGTTGTCATCTCAATTTTTAAATGTCAAAAGAGAATGAGACTATTTGAATATAATTGGAGATTTCCTGAGGGGTAGTCTAACATTTCCCAGCTAATAAGGGAGAAAAAAGGCCTTAGATAACATTAAAATTCAAGTTTCCAGGAAGATGTAATAGATATGCTACAATAGATGGGAAAATCCAAAGCCAAATCATGATATACAGAATTTACAAAGGAAATGCTCCAGAACAGTTTCCAGGAAATAAAAAGTCAGATTGTGGAGGAGATTGGGAAGGAAAACCTGTGAAAATATTTCTTTGCAGAGATCTATTGCCAGGCTAAGGTTCCACTCCACCTTCTACAGGAGTGCTGGAGCGGTGGAGGTATTACCTCCTTCACCTCAACTCTAGTGCGAGGGGCTTCACCAGACCACTCAGAGAGCTTGACAATTGTTCCCTGAAGTAGGGGCAGGGAATTGGAACTATACTTCATTCCAAGAAAGCTAATGTGGCCCTTGGCAGGAAGACAGGGTTGACTGTGTTAGGATTGGCCAGCATTCCCAGAATTTGTCAGGCAAAGGATGTTTGAATGTTTCCTGGGAATCAAGAGGGTGCCATGCAAGAGAGGGAGCCGAGGTAGGGGGTCACATTGGACCCTGTCCAACAGAGTCACCTAGAGGGGTGTAGAGGCCCCAGAAAAAAAAAAGGCTGGAAATTACTAAGATAACTGTCAGATTCCTAGAGGTTGAGGAAAGAGTTGTAAACTACCAACCTGAATATAAATTATAAACCCAGGTCTGCCAAATTGCAAGAGAGGGGTAGTTCAGTGATGGAGATGTTTAAAGAATCCAAAGAAGAGCCAGAAACTCAGAGAGTGGGAAGCCATTTGTCCTACCAAGGAAGAAATGACTGATCCCTTTACTTCTCTTCCCTGTTCCTACTTCCACCCTGGTGGGTGTCCAAATAGGAGCTGGCAAGTGGGGAGATAAAGAAAAAAATCTATCATCCCGCACATCTCCAAAGGCAGATGGTCACCACCTACAGGCCTCAGCATGGGGTGGGAAGGGGGGACCTTTTTTCTGAGTAAAGCCTGAAAAAATTGATTAATATCTTGGATGGAAATATGTTCTAATTACTGAATCAAGACTGTTTTGTGACTTTGAGTGATCTTAGGACTTTTTTATTCTTGAAGAAATGTCATGTGATTTGTCCAAGTTTCCATCCAAGGTTAGGGAAATTTTACCAAAGGAGTACATAGTATTTGCAATTGAGAGATAAAATAAAGTTGTGTTTTAATTCTATCATAAATTATACTTTAAAAATACTGATTATGCACATTAATTCATTCCTTCATTTAATGAATATCTGAGTGCCTATTATGTGCCAGGCATTGTACCAGGAATAGGACATACAGTGAAATGCAATATAGTCCTTGCTTTCAAATTGCTTATGGTCTATGGCAGGAGTCAGCGAAGGCTGACCTCTTGACCTAAAGGGCAAGATACTAAATATTTTAGGTTTTGAGGGACACTTAAGATCCCTGTTGCATAATCTTTTTTTAACCAACTCTGTAAAAATGCAAAGCCATTCTTAAGTGCTATACGAAAAAAGGCCATGGGTCAGATTTAGCCCATGGGCTATAGTTTGCTGTCTCCTAATGTGTGGAGGAAACAAATTTTTAAAAACCATCAATTATCTTACATTTATTATGATTGAAGATGTGTTTAGGGCACTTAGGGAGGAGACACAGAAGAGCATTGCCTGACTCTGACTGGGGAATCAGGGCTTCCTGGAAGCAGCAATGTTGATTTGAGACCTGAAGGTTGAGTAAGAGTTGGTCAGGGTTAAAGGAGATGAATGGTATTCAAGGCAGAGGGAGCTGCCTGTACAGAGGCACCAAGGCTCTGCCTTGACAGAGTTTCTCTCACTTTAGAAATTACAGAAGGGGAAACTGAACCTTACAGAGGTAGTTTGCTTAAGGTCGCAGAACTAGTAAGTGATGGAGCCTAGAGTCTTAACCCAGGTGTGTCTGAGTCTAAACCTATGCTCTTAGCTACTGTATCATGTTCCTGCCCCATTACTGAAGCTATGTCTAAGATCTACTTCTTACTGTTTGCAGATCAGCAGCTCTGTCTGGCTCACTTCTGATTCCCCTGGGGGTGAAAATATTACAGTTCTGGAAGGGCTTACAAGACCTTAAAAATAAGACACTAATAATAAATTAACAAATAATAATAATTAAAAAATAATTAAAAAATAAAATAATGTTGAGTTGTTTTGATTAAAACTCTAGTTCTCCCATTTAAAAATAACCTTTCCCCCAGTAAAACCTAGCACACATTGCTCAGATTCAGAGTTTGCTTATTTCATCCTTACAGGAAGGGTTCCCCCCACCCCCTACTCCCAGTAGCTAAGCCCTAGCACTGTAATAATGTAATTCCTTACCTTTTTGGTACAGATTTATAATGAGATAGTACCCTCTGGCTTGGACTACATATGATGATTGGCCCAAGTACTGTTCCTATCTTCATCACTCACATTGATGACCTTGGACAGATGAGTTTACTCAGCACAGATTAAATCTGTCAAGTTTTAAAATTAATTGCTTGATGGGTTTTTATTGAAGTAGCATGGTTTGGAAAGCTAGGTTAGCCGTGCAGCAACTACCCTTTGAAAACACTCACGTTAAAGCCTGCCATGTACTCTTGGCGTCAGTAAGAATAAAGTTTGAAATGAGGAGGAAAAGGGAATGAGAATGGTCCAGCCTTGCTGCTGCTGGCCTTCCAGTGATGAGTGGTTCTTAACCAGGGCTGTGGTTTGTCACCCAGGGAGCTCTTTCAAAATACAGAATCTTGGTCCTATCCAAGACCTTCTACAGGGCTGAGACCTGAGAGTATGTATTTTTAACAGGCTTCCCAGGTTAAGAATCATTGCCGTGGGGTAACAGACAGATAGGTGCCTAATGAACTGATTGTCCTAAAAAATATATCAGACACTCTTGTCTATGCATAGAAATTCTCCTTATTTTTTACAGAAATAGGAAAAAATCCTAAAACTCATATGGAACCACAAAAGACCCTAAATACCCAAAGCAATCTTGAGAAAGAAGAGCAAAGCTGGAGGCACCACACTTCCTGATTTCAAACTATATTACAAAGCTATAGTAATCAAAACAGTATGGCGCTGGCAGAAAAATAGTCATATAGACTAATGGAGCAGAATCAAGAGCCCAGAAATAAACTCATGCATATGTGTTCAACTAATGTTTGATAAAGGAGCCATTAATACTCAGGGGAGAAAAGATAGTTTCCTTCAATAAATAGTGTTGGGAAAATTGGACATTCACATTCAAAAGAATGTAACTGGATCCCTATCATACATCACTCAAAAAATAACTTGAAACAGATTAAGCACTTAATGTAAGAACTGAAACCATAAAACTCCTAGAAGAAAATTGAGGGAAAAAGCTTCTTGACATAGGTCTTGGCAATGACTTTTTGGATATGACACCTAAAGCACAATCAAATAAAAAATAAATTGTGACTACATCAAACTAAAAAGCTCAGCCCAATGAAACAAATGATCAACAAAATGAAAATATAACCTATGGAATGGGAGAGGATATTTCCAAACCATCTATCAGATAAGGGATTAATATCCAAAACAGATAAAGAACTTATATAACACAATAGCAAAATCATGATCATGGTCATGATCATCACCCAATTAAAAAAAATGGGCAATGGACCTGAATAGACATTTTTCCAAAGAAGATATACAAGTGGTCAACAAGTACATGAAAAGGTACTTGCTCTTCATCAAGGAAATGCAAATCAAAACCAAAGTGAGATATCACCTCATACCTGTTTGTATGGCTATAATCACAAACAAGAGATAAGCACTAGCAATGATGTGGAGAAAATGGAATCCTTGTACACTGTTGTTGGGAATATAAACTGGTACAACCACTGTGGAAAACATTATGGTAGTTCCTAAAAAAAAGAAATAGAACGACGATATGATCCAGCAATCTCCATTTCTGGGTATATGTCCAAAGGAAAGGAAATTACCATCTTTATTTCTATGCCCATGTTCATTGAAGCATTATTTACAATAACAAAGACATGAAAACAACTAAAGTATCCACTGATGGATCAATGGATACACACACACACACACACACACATACACACATCTATAATGGAGTATTATTCAGCCATATAAAGAATGATACCCTGTCATTTGCAACACATAGATGAGCCTTGAGGGCATTATGCTAAGTGAAATAAGATGGAGAAAGATGAATATTGATGATGTCACTTACATGTAAAATCTAAAAAGAAACTGAACTCATAGAAACAAAGAGTAGAATGGTGGTTGCCAGTGTGTGGAGTAGGGGAAGTGGAGGGGAGGGAAGTGAGTGAAAGTGATCAAAGGGTACAAACTTCCAGTTATAAGACAAATAAGTTCTGGGGATGTAATGTACAGCATGGTGACTATAGTTAACAATACTGTGTCTGTATAATTGAAAGTTGCTAACAGAGTGGATCTTAAAAGTTCACACCACAAAAGAAAAAAACAAAACAAAACCGTGAGTTAGCAACTATATAAAGTCATAGATGTTTTAACTAACCCTATAATGGTAGTCATTTTGAGATATTTATATATCTATATATACAGATATATATATAGATATATCTCACATTGCACACCTTAAACTTATACATGTCATATGTCAATTACATCTTAACAAAGCCAAAAAATAAAAGGAAATTCTACTTATAAAAGGAGTATATTGAAGTTCACTGTTCTAATGTTTCAGTACCCCAGAAAATGCGCTTATTACTAAATCAGTTGGATGTTATCACAGAAATTAGTATGATGCTCTTTAGTGCTATACTTCCAGAGGAAATGAAACAAATAGCAGAGGGCTCAAACTGTAATCAGAACAGGTTTATGTATTTAAATAAGTTAAAGAAAGCAGATTACATGCAATTATTACCTCTACATCCCAAGACAGCAGAAGAATACAAAAAAGATAAAAATTTATGATGATGAAGAGAATGGAAAAGGAGCCATTAGTGGATGCAAGTTGGATGAAAGAAAGCTAGAAAGCAGACGGAGGCATAATAACTGATTAAATAGTATGGAAGAAGTCACAGTTTACAATACTTGCAGAGGGATTATACAGTGAAAGAGAAAGTCACCCTCCCTTTCATAAATGCCAGGTATGAAAAAGAGAATGAGTGAGATGTAAGGCGTAGGAGGGGAGGAGATAAGTCATTTTTTTGAGTTGATTCCTCCCCAGTCTGGCGGACAGAATGCCTTTTAGTCAGATATATCCTCCATGAACTCCAAAAAATTGGAGTGTTATCCTTTAAAGAGATTGAGAGGTCTAAGAGAAAAGGCTTTCACATTTTTGCATTTAGGAAGCCCCCCAACAAAATGGCTAGCTCCCTACTCGTATATATGAAACTCTCAGTCACTTTTTTTACTGCCTCATTTTTCCATGTGAACAAAAAAAAAATGAATGATCACCAAGTATTTGAGGAAAACTTTCAACATGAAAGGATGATAAACAAGTAGAAAAAAATAATCAAGGACCATTGAGTGAGAAAAAAAGAGAAGAGAGACAAAATACCCTGATTAGTATACTCAGAGAGATTCAAGAAAACATTGCATTTATGTAATAGGAATAGGATATTTGAAAATAATAAAAGGACAAGAAAGATATCTTGAAATAAAAAATATGATTGCTGAGGTAAAATTCAAGAGAAGAGTTGGAAGATAGAATTAAGGAAGTATCAAAAAAGTAGAGCAAAAAAAAAACTAAAAGAAGGAAAATGAGATAGAAAAAAACATGATACATAGAAGGTAGACTTGGGAGATCCAACATTTGACTAATAGGAATTCAAGAGAGAACAAAGTGAGAGAGAATTATCAAAGAAACAATACAAGAAAAATTTTCAGAGTATATTCTTTTGAAATACAAAGTATACAGATATCCTCAAAGCTTCCAGAGGAAAAAACAAAATACAAAGTATAAAGATATCCTCAAAGCTTCCAGAGGGAAAAACAGATAACCTACAAAGAGATGAGATTGATATTAACATTGTACTTCTTACCAGCCATCTCACAGATGAAACAACATTGGAGCAATGCTTTCAAAGTTTGGAAGGAAAGTGACTTTCTTCAACACAGCATACTATAACCAGTTAAACTATCTACTCAAGTGTGAGAATAGAATAAAAGCATTTTCAGATATGAGATGACTTCTGAAATTAATCTGCATGAAATACATTGAAAGGAAGTTGAGGATTTAATCCAGCAAAATAGAGGAAATGAACCAAGAAAGAGGAAGATGTGAATTCTTGAAAAGAATCTATCCAACCCAGGGAAGCTGTGAAGTTCCAGGATGGTAGCTGTGGAATTAGTCTTAAAAGAAACTGGCCCACAGTGGAGCCTGAGATTGGAGACCTCTGGGAGGGAAGTTTACAGGAAAAAGTTACCATTCATCAGTTATGATGGATACATTGAAAATAAACAAACAAACTGAGAATATGGTATAGGAAAATAGTACAAATGGTGGAAAAAAGTTAACTCCAGGAAAAACTGAAAAAGCTAGACAAGAAAAGAAATATAATCTAATTTTTGGTCCTGAAACGAATGCTATGTATATAGTCATAACAATGTAAACACTGGTGACTGATTTTAACTTTCAAGTTAACTTACAAAGTATGGAAGACTTAATTTTGATTCTAGGAAGAATGCAAAAGAAATGTACAGATGAAAATATTTGGGAGGTAAAAGGAAGTGCACAAAGGAACATGTAATAAAAGTTCTACACCCATAATATGCAAAATTCACTGTAACTGATAGAAGAATCAGAGTATTTACATACTTGCATTTGATGAATGGGAGAGGGAAGAGGGAAAGATGTAAGTGAGACCGAGTGGTATAAGCATTTTGTGTAGCAGTAGAAGGAGGCAACTACAAGAAGGTAAACAAGTGGAAGGGCTTGTCCTGGAGAGTATAAATATGGGCTGTAGCATGGCGGAGCCGAAGTCAGTTGCTTTGCACCATAAGCCCTCCTATATTCTCTTATATTTTAAGCTTGTGTGTGTATTACTTTGATAAACACTTATGAATTAAGAAATTGAACTCTTGAGTTTTCATAGGTTCTTGTCCGGTGAAGATGGTTACCATGGATCATGGGTTTTAGATCAGAAAAATTCCATTAACAAGCATTTGTTGAACACTTACCATTTGCCTAGCACCCTGCCCAGTGCTAAAGGGAGCTCCAAGATTGTTTAAGACATAGTCTCTGTTCACAAGAAACTTGAAATCTAGTTGGGCAAAGCAAAACAGTACATGAAACAATTAGAGAATGCAAATACATAGTAAAGTGCTGAATTGTTAGTATGCTAAATTACATCCACTAGAAAATATGGCAGAAGGAAGATGAAATCAGTTTGGATTGAAATTAGGGAGGGCTTCCAGTAAAGCTGGGGCTTGTTTCTGACCTTAAACAATGGAAAAGATAGGAATAGGGCTAAAAATGAAGGGCCTTAGAGGAGGGAAAGGCAACATGAATGATGACCCGGAGAAGGTTTTTTTCTACTTTATGTATTATTAGGTAGAAATTTGTATCCTCTCTAATATCACTAAAATGCTCTTTCTCTTTAAATCTCCCTAATATAACAACTTTCTCTGAGTGGATTATTTTTTTCTTGCTGATAGTGCAGTAAATTCTCTGTCGCTTTGCAGAATGGGAACTGCCATTTACTAAATGAGCTTTTCTCTATTCTGTGCTCCTTTGGTGCCAAGTCTTAATAAAGACAGATGGGTTTCCCCCATCGCACTGCTGCTTCCCATCTTAGGCTGATGAATATGAGACTGAGAGCCTGACCCTGTCATTGTCAAGTAATGTAAAAGGCTTCATCCTTATTTATTGCCATACTTTAATTACTGGGGGAAAAGTATCAATTAAGAAACAAAGGATTTAAAATCATTTCAGCAAACCAGGATGTCTGAGCAAATTGAAACCTTTTTTCTTTTCCATTTTCTCTTCTTTGGTGAGGGAGAGTGAAGGTGGTAGGATGATTAGTGTTGTTTAGTTTAAATTTAATTAATAGGAACTCACAGCATAATATTCCATGAAGAATGTACATGTCAAAAACCATGTTGTTATAGGGCTATCAATTCAAATATTGGAGTTCACTTCAGTAGAATTGAATAAGTTATTAGACTTTACTAGTCATCCTGGAAGACCTTTATAGACCTGGCTGGAGTCAGTACATAAGACTTTAGAATGGTTTCCTGGTACTGATACAGAAAAAATGGGGAACACAAGAGGCCATGTCCCAGGTCTCGGTTGAGTCCTTGGCATGTGCCCTGTCAAGAAAGGGTCCTTGGCTTTGAGCAGGAAAGAATTCAAGAGCAAGCCATAGTTGAGTAAAAGTAGATTTATTTAGAGAGATACACACTCCTTAGACAGAATGTGGGCCATCTCAGAAGGCAAGAGATAAAGTGCCCAGAGGTGCAGTGTTCCTAGTTTTTATATGCTAAAAATTGAGAGGATTATTCCAACTACTTTGGGGAAGGGGTGGTGATTCCCAGAAACTGGGCCACCGCCCTCTCTTTGACCTTTCATGGTTGGCCTTGGAACTGTCTTGGCGCCTGTGGGTGTGTCATTTACCATGCTAATACGGTACAATGTGTATAACGAAGCTCAAAGTCCACTGGAGGTCGAATCTCCCACCATCTTGGGCCTCTAGGTCTACTGGCAGTTGGCTTTTCTGCAATCTTGGTGTTAATTGCTGTGTCATTCCTTTAATGGTTGTGTCTTGTCCTCAGTTCACCCAAAACTATTCCCCTCTTCTTTCTACTGCCCCAAATCTAAAATGTCATTCATTCATTCATTCCTTGGTGGTAGGATTTTGCGTCTCTAGAGACCCTCAGCTGAATTGCATCTACCCCCTAAGTCAGATTTTATGATTCCAATCAACTTCTAACGCTTTAATTTGAATGAGTTTATCTGATTGCTTGTGTGTGTGTTTGTGCATATGTATTTTGTATTTTCTTAAGTGTTTTGGCTATTCAGGATCTTTTGTGTTTCCATAGAAAATTTAGAATTATTTGTTCTAGTTCTGTGAAAAATGCTATTGGTGTTTTGATAGGGATTCCATTAGACTGTATTGGGTAGTGTGGTCATTTTAACAATATTAATTCTCGCTCTATTCTTTCATTTGTTTTGGATACATTTTTTAAAATTCCTAGGCCTGAGGTAATAATGACAACTAATAACTGCTCTAATGATCTTTCCAAATGTGTGGATCATCCCTGTGTTATCCAGTACAAAATTGGATTTTTAAATGTCAAGTTATTTTCATTTTTAGGATTGGATCTAATATGCGAATCTGATCGTGTTAGTTTTCTACTTTAGTTGTCTCTTATTTAAACTTTCACAGAAATGGCATCATGCTGGACATATTATTGTATACTTTGAGTTTTAATTTAATGATTTTTTGTAGTAATCTTTTCAATACATGTGGAGATTTTACCTCATTCTTTTTAATAGCTGGGTAATATTCTACAAAATGATGGCTCTTACATTACCATACTGATGAACATTTAGAGGGTGTTTTTAGTTATTCACTTACTGTAAACTATTTTCCTTGAGTCAACAACTTGTTGCAGTTTACCTGGGACCTTCCTGGGTTTTGCACTGAAGTCTCACATTCCAGGAAACTCCTCAACAATGGGCAAACTGGGATGGTTGGTCACCCCACTCTTAATATCTTCCTACATCTATTCTTACCTACTGATACTTTTGTTTGTGCCACATACTCTCCCAGAACTGGGATTTCAAGGTCATCTGATTGCTTTTATACATTACACTTTGTAGGAAGTCTGACTGGAATGGGACCCAGGTGATTTCTCAAGTGGGGAATGTGGAGAACAAGTCACAGAGTATGGCTCTGGTCCATATTAGAAGTCATAATAAAAGTCTTTTAGCATTAGGCCATTTGAGTGAGGGAAGAGAGAGTCACAGAAAGGGCATGAAGATTGCTGAGTGGATAAAGGAAAACGCAGAAGGACCTAAAAAACACATCTCACGATCATATTTCTGCCTAGAATGAGTCTTGCTGTGTAGAACCTCTAGTGTTGGACATAGCAGTGAATTAAGAACCTGGAGACCTGTCTTGTTTAATATCTTTGCATCTCAATTTTTTTTATTCAAATAGGAAGGACTAAACATTTACCTTTTAGTTATATCCTAGAGGTGTTAGAACGCTAAATTCCTGTGTTTAAGTACCTTGAGCTACTTAAGCTATTAAACATGTTATAAAAATATGAAATACTTGTCCTGGTAATCCACAGATGTCTTCTTGGCTCGTGCACAGATGCTGGATTATATTAGCATCTCTTAATTAATATTGAGCAAACAAGGTTTCAGTAGGCCAATTTAATAGGTACATGTACAGCTTCTTTTGCCATTGGAGGTAGTGCATTTCAGAGATAAGATTCTCAATATTGTTTGCCTTATGCTTTTAGTCAGGCAGTAATTAAGGAGGGAAGAACATGTGCCTTCCAGGACCTTGCACTCATCTGTCACTTCTAAAATAATTTCAGGGCAATTTGTTAGGTAGCACTGGCTGAATGATTGGTTTTCCTGTGATAATTGCTAATGTACTTCCTGTAAGGCCTGAAGAGGGACAAGGCAGAGGGTTAGGAGAGAACATTCTAGGGCTATTCTTTATAATCTTCTGAGATTAACTCTTTAGGAATTCTCAGGTTTAGAATACCAGAAAAGAACAGCAACTAATCCATGAAACTGACGTGGGATAACCAAAGCCCGAGAAGCTGCCTTTGAGCTACATACTTAACAGAGGCAAAACTGTAAAAGGCCTTGCAAACTAAATCCCAAGACACAGAATAGTCTCTATGGGAAGTAGTCAGGTGGCCTAGTAAAAGCAAAAATTCAGAGACCCTGGTTTTAGGATCTGTTTCTGCTGAGTGACTATGAGGTCTCAGGCACTGGACACCAGTTTCTCATCTGTTAGGTGTAGTTAGTAATACCTGTTTTACCTGGTGAGGCTCTATAAGGTAGTTGTTAAGAGTGCCAGATAGACATTTAAATAATAAAACAAATGAATAGGACAAAACTGCAACAGACTCACAGATACAGAGAACAAACTAGTGATTACCAGTGGAGAGAGGGGTGGGTGGAGGGGCAAGATAGGGGAAGGGGATTATGAGGTACCAACTACTAGGTATAAAATAAGGTACAATGATGTAATGTACAGCACAAGGAATACAGCCAGTATTTTATAAAAACTTTAAATGGAGTATAATCTATAAAAATATTGAATCACTGTGTTGAACATCTGAAACTAATGTAATATTGTAAATCAAATATACTTCACTAAAAATGTAAAGAGTTCAGGCCCCAGAACCAAAGTGCTTAGGCTGGAATCTTGGCTTATTTGTCACTTATATACTATGTGACCTTGGAAAAGTAACTTAACTCTCTGAACCACAGACTCTCAGTCTGTCAAATGGAGTTGACAATGACATTGGCTCCCAAGGATTTGTTGGAGAATTATTATGAGATAATTCATGTGAAGTGCTTAGAATTATGTCTCACACACTTCACTATCAACATTTACTAAATGTCAGCTGCTATCATATATGATGCTTAAAATTACAGGCTCAACTCAAGATCTAGCCAGGCTGCATCCAAATCCAAATAACCTTGTAAAATTGCTTAACCTCTCAGAGCCTCAGTATTTTCATCTGCATAATGGGGATAGTAATTGTAACAACCTCAGAGGATTATTGCAAGTATTACATGAAACATTCTAAGTAAAGGACTTAGAACAATGTCTGGTACATAGTTAGTATTCAATAATTACTACTATTTTTCTCCAAGAGTCTTAATACAGCCCAGGCTTATTATATTATATTCAGGGCATTCCTTTTTCTGGCTTTACCCATCCCTATCTTTGGTTTTAGCCATCTCCTAAGTCCTAGTATCTCCATCACTTTTTTTCCTGTTTCTTTATCAAAACCTGCTTCCAGGCCCTTTTTTAATGCTGCATCAAAGTTTAGTTGTCCTTGAGGCTTTGCAATTTAGCTGAAGTGTAAGCTGGAGCTAAAGGGAATTGCAGATTTCAGATTGAGGGTGAGCAAAGACAGTGGGGCTTTGGGGAGGAATCACACCTCTAGAAAGTCAACCTGACAGGTCCTATTTAGTATACCATAGTTATTGCAAGAAAAACGTGAGCTGTTAATACATGCAAAAATCCAAAAATATTGTGCACATACCAAATACCCAACAGAAGGGACTGCCTATAACCCTCCAGCTTTTGTTGACAACTCACAGATTCCAGACACTCTTAAATGAATGTTTCCTGTGTAGTGAGCCCTACATGATCTCAGTTATGCATTACATAAATCCTATGTGGTAGGCATTAACTCCATTTTACCTTTTAACAAATAGGTATATACTTAAAGGAGTTTAATTAATTTATCCCAAGTTCACATAGCATGTACATGATGGGTCAGGATTTAAGCCCAGATTTATCTAATTTCCAATCCCTTGATCTTCCTGCTCTACCACTTTTAAAGAGTTTTTGTTCTCAGAACACAATGTCACTGAGCACAAATCACTTTGGGGATTCAGTGGTCTGTCTGGTAGCCTGGCTGAAGAAGCAGAGAGACTGCTGAGCGTTTTTATTATTACTGCCCCTCCCTGGCCAATCTCTTGCCCTATCCAGACAAAAGGACTGCACTGGGAATACCCTGATATCCATTTTGAAATTTATGTTCCCAGAGTCCCAACTGGGCCCAGATGGTAGACAAAACTGATCCAAAATGCTGATTTTAGAGGTTTGATGCTTGCATGGTGTATTAGCAATAATGAAAGAAGGAAACCCAGTTGATGACAGGGTAGATTGTTCCTCCCTTGAATCCTGTGGGAGTAGGCTAGGAGCCAGGTCAGCATAGTGCTCCTCCCAACATCTGTGTTTTTGAAATACGTGGCTACTTGTCTAACTTCACCTCTGGGATTAAGACTAGACACCAATTGATTGTGAAACTTGCTGATAAGATGGGGAAAGTTATGCTTCATACATTAATTTTTTTTTCCTTTCTATAGAGACAGAGCAGATGTCGAGGAATAGGTGATAGACATAGACATTGACTTTAGTGGTTGCTGGCTCATGTTTTCCAAAGAGTACACTGGAAACTTTCTATAATATTTTCTGCAGGTCAGATATTAGAGGTGTATCTTAAGGAGGGCTTGCTGTGCTTGCAGTACAAACATTCCTCTGGATGGAGTTTAAGATGGTCTTTTGTTGGATATATTACTGGCTCATAATGGATTATATCTTGGGAAGAATTTGTGACTTCATTTCAATGCATACTTCATCAGTGGTGAACAAAAAAAGAATGATTAGTTACCTTTTCCCCAAATAATATCATGGGGTGAGGACTACCTTGAACCAAAAGCCATGGAGACAGAGATTCCATGTCATGAACAAAGATGAACTAACATCTGCTCCCAGACCACAAGTTGCTTACAATCGAAGAAGTGATGAATGAGAGTTTAGACAATTCCCCATGAAAATAGTCATAGTGAAGTTCTCGCTTACTCAGGGGTTGGATTCTTAATTCAATATATAACACAAAAAACACTGTGGCACTATTAATTGTCTACCCAACATCCACTTTCCTCTTCCTCCTTAGTGACAGAGATTTTTCCTGGATAGTAATGTGCTCATCAAAAATTATAGTTCTCAGCTTCTATTTCAGCTAGGGGTGGTTAATGGGACCTAAAGTGGATCTTATTAGAACAGACTTGCAGGAAAACTTTTAAGATTGGACAGACTGCTGGTGAATCCCATATTGCACTGTACCTCTCATATTTCCTGCCTGGAATATAAACTCGATGGCTGGAGATATAGCAGCTATTTTGAACTATGAAGTAACCTTAAGGATGGAAGTCAGCACTAAGGATGGTGGAGCAGAAAGATAGGAGCCCGAGTCCCTGATGACACTTGAGGCCATTATAACATCCCTGCACTACCTATCTCTAGACTACTTCATATGAGGGGATAATTTCTTGTTTTTAAAATGCTATAGTTTTCTCTGTTATTAGTAGCTGAATGCACTTCCTGACTCAATTTTGTATAATCAAAACTACCTTCAAAAGTAACCTGGGAAGGCACCACATTAGAGACCAACATATCTTCTAACAAGCCAGTCTTGCCTCCAGCACTGGAACACATTACTATTCCTATGGCTGAGCACTGGATTTATACATAAAGCTGTCAAACTGTCACACTGTAAAAGTCATATAATATTTGAGAAGAAACAAGAGAGTCACATTTTCTATACCCCATTCACTCTGGTTGCAGGCTTATTGAATGAGGTGGGATAGGTTGCCAGAATTAGCAAATAAAAAAACAAATAGGAAGCCCAGTTAAATTTGAATACTAGATAAACAACCAATATATTTTTAGTATAAGTATGTCCCATGCAATAATTTTACTACAGATTTTTGGTTTTTATCTGAATTTCAAATTTGACTTGGTGTCCTGTATTTTATTTGCTAACTCTAGGCAGGGGACAGAATCGCTAACACTATTTAAATGATCATTCTTCTTTCCTTATTTCTGCTGTTTCTTTTTTCTTCTTTTCTTTCCTACCATATAGTTGAATTTCTGTAAGTTAAAAATGTATCTAAGGCTTGGCCAATTACATTCCAATGCTGATGAAGGGAAAAATGACAAGAATACAAACCGCATGATTCTTTCTAATGTAAATTTCAAAACAAGGCAAAATTTAGCAATGTATTTTAAGAGAAGTATACACATGTTTCAAAATTATAAACAATAACAAGGAAATAATTAGCATAAGATCCAGGATTGTGGTCACCCCTGGCTTCTAAGGTATTGGTAATGTACTGTATTTTAACCTGAGTGGTAAATACAGGAGTGGTTGTTTTATTTTTTATTATTAATCTTTAAACTGTAGTTATGTTTAATCTCTTTTGTGTGAATAATATATTTGACAACAAAAATGAAAAATAATGCTTTTATAACCCCACTTTATCATATCCTAAAATTATTCCCTATTTGTAGACTATCTGCCCAAGTTCAGTCTTTGACTGAGACATACTATTTTCTAACTCAATGAAAATGAAAATTTTTAGTTATATTTATTGCTATTTAATGTTGAAATCAAACTTTTATTTTCTTGTCCAGGTGTGTTTGCCAATTTGCAGATGTGCCAGTTTCTATAAATAGATGTTCTTGTTTTACATAAAGCATAAATATAAATCATCTAACTGTGCCTTATATTTTAACAGATAATAGCTATGTGACAGTTACCAACTGGATACATGCCATCTGTTAAGTGGCTGTGATATATATCAATCTTTGCTGCTAAATCATAGGTGGCCTATGCAAAATTGCATTTGCACCATTCAACCTTGAAATTGGCCATAAGGTACAGGCTCCTACGGAAGTAATATGTTAGACTTCAGAGATTGCATCACATTTTTGGGAAAACATGAACAATGTCCAACAGACAATCCTAGTAGATTAAGTCCTTGACTTGACTTTTTAGTAGGATCCGATATAATGTTCTTTGCTTTATGCTGAGGTATCAGGAAGCATACCCTAGGAACTTAATAATGATACCTTCCATATGGGCAGACCACTTGTCTGTTCTAAACCCCAGTTTCCTCTTCAATAAATTTAAAGGGTTTAACTAAGTGATGCTAACATGTTTTGATTCCGTAATTTGAATGACACTTTCCATTTGTCAAAGTGTCTTTACATGCTTTATTCCATTTGATTTCCCAACAACTTTCTGAGATATTTAAGGCAATATATTGCGATCCTCATTTTAAAGGTGAGGAAACCAAAGCATGCAAGTCCAAGGCATGACAATTCCAAGGTGTGCAATCCAATTCAAACATATTGACCAATGGGATAGACTAGAGATCTCAGACACAAACCAATGTATATAATGAAAGTGTTATATAACACCTGATCTGTAACAGAAGTAACATTAAAAAACAGTGGAGTGAGCTTGGATTATTTAATAAATAATGCTGAAACAAATAATTATCTGTATGGAAAAAATGAAATTGGATCTCTGTTTCACACTATATACAACAATCAATTCCAGATGGTTTAGGGGCTTAAGTATAGAAGACAAAACTTTAGGAAAAAAAATAGGGGAATTTTTTTTGTGATCTTGTGGCAGGCAAGGATTTCTTCAACAAGGCAAAATGTATAAACCATGAAAAGGAAAATATTAAGTTTGACTGCACTAAAATATAATAATTAAAAAAACCCAAGTGGATGGATTAGGGAATCAAGGCTTAAATATCTGAATTTTAAAGTTCATTTATATAAAAGCTAAAACTAAAGAGTGTAACAAAAATTTCAAGGGAGAGAGAAGGAGAGGCAGGATTAATGAGTTAGGGTCTTGGCTGCATCAAGAGAGAAGACAAAGGAGCCAAATTCATCATTTTTCTCTCGTGGGTAGCCTCAATAGATACAGATTGAAGTTGATAAACCAACAACTGCAGTAATGGAATTAACCTCAAAAGTCCTAAACACAGAAAAGTCAAAGGTCTGAAGGACTGTGGGAGCAAGGGGCAGGGAGGGAGCATTTTACCTTTTATTTTATGCCATTCTGAATGGCTTGAATTTTTATTTCATATTTACATATTTCCTATATCATAAAAACACTTTAATTAAATGAACAAGACCAACAAATGGGACTAGGTTGGAGGCTTTGACCTCATTTTCTAAACAGAACTTTCCATGTTACACAAGATGATCAAGTTGGCAGGTCAGATATTAAGCATTGCATCTGTTAAGTCTCTGGACAGTTGATTGCACTTTTGAAATAAGGCAGAACCAGGTTGGAAAGTGTTTAAATCCTTCTCTCAAGTCTTCTCTGTTTACATGATTCATAGAGAACAGATGGCCCAGCTGTCTGTATTTAAGAGAAGTGGGTGGTTCCTGGTTTGCAATCAATGAAGCAATAATTACAACAATTTTAAGTAAACTGGACCCCATAAAATGTTTTAATTTGTGAATGAGATGGAGGCACAAAGAGAAGGTAGGCTGATTGAAGTCTAATCTGCAAAATATTCAGGAAAGGGTCTTTAAAATTGAAGCAGCTAAAATCCTCTCCAACCCTCCCTCTCGAATATGCTGGGAAAATGAACTTTGTCCTTGAGTGCTCTGGAACACACAACCTAACCGATGTAACAGTGTGGCTGTCATTTTGTTCAAAATTCTCATATTCCCTTCTCATCAAGGCCCAGGAAACACTACTGCTGCTTTGAGTTGACCTTGAGAGCTGGGGAGAAGAGAGATCTTTATTTCTACCTCTGGATACCCTTAGCATGTTGAAATGTTATTCTTTGAATACTATTAACCCACTCCCTCCTGAGAATGCCTTTTCGTGCCTGCTCTCAAATGAGTGTTGCATACATGTGGAAAAGGAAGGAGTTGCAAGGATTAAAAGCAATGATGAAAAAAAAAAGCAATGATGAAAATTAATTGTGCTCACTTTGTGGGGCTTCAGAACGTATAAATACACTCACACCATTCTTAGCCTTTTATTTATTGAGTATTTAAAATGTCTTATCAGCATGTTAATAGCAGTTTTAAAGGGCAGGTTCCCAGCTGGTAATGTGTGCTTAATGACCCAGTTCGTTCAATACAGAGCTGCATATTTCAGCTGTGCCTATATGATTGTAGCAGATTTGTTCACTTCAATTGACTATAGTTCGGTAGGATGGTCAGCATTCTGCTGGATGGGCAATGGCGAGGGATGGAATTATGACAGCCATCTACTTTTTCTGGACTTTTTGCCTTAGGCTGATGTTGGGATATTGCAGAAAGGTCTCCTTTAGAGGGAGGGAGTAGCTCTTCCTAATACGGAAGATCTTAGTCCATAAACTATAGATGTGGAGGAGGCCTGACTGCTGAATAACATTTAAACTTCCTAATCTGCCACTTCCTGCTGCTTCTTCCTTATACCCTGTACTCAAGCCACATTGGACTATTAGTGGCTCTCAGTGAGCTTTTTACCACCTTCTTGGTGGGTGTTTGGAAATGTGTGATAGTGATTTTGGTTGTCATAGAGCCTGGAAGACTCTACTGGCATTTATGGGTGGGAGCTGGAGAGGTTAAACATCTTAAGATATACAACATAGAACTGTCCCACTCAATGGAGTGCTCCATTGAGACACACTGGACCAATTCCCAAGAAGGCAACATTAAAGGAAACAACTTTACTCACATATAATTCAAACACTATGTAATTCACCCATTTGAAGTTTATAATTCAATGGCTTTTATTAAAGGCCTTGCTTTTTTTTTTTGTCTGGGGGGAGGTAATTAGATTTATTTACTTATTTATTTTTAACAGAGGTACTGGAGATTGAACCCAGGACCTTGTACATGCTAAGCATGTGCTCTACCACTGAGCTACACCCTCCCGCCAAGGCCTTGCTTTTGAATACTTCCATGTCTTTGCTCAATTTCTGCCTATGATCTTTCCGCCTATAATCTCTTTTCCTCTCTTGTCCACCTGAAAATGTGAGGCTAATTCTAAAAATTTCAGCTTAAGTGACATCACTTATGGTTCTTTTCCAGGTTATGCAAAGAAAACTTAGTTTCTCTAGGGCAGGAGTCAGCAGGCTTTTTCTGTAAAGGGCCATGTAGTAAATATTTTTGGCTTTGCAAGCTATGGTCTCCATTGCAACAAATCCACCATTATAGTACAAAACTATTCGTAAACCATAAGCAAATGAAAGGGTGTGTCTGTGTGCCAATAAACTTTATTCACAAACACTGGTGACAAGCAGTTTACCAACTTCTGCACCAAATTACTTTGTTCATACTTTGATTACATCATTCAACACATTGTAAAGCATTTAGTAGTATATATTTTTACCCCCTCCATGAAACAAGAATATCTTTTTTTTATCATGGTAACCACAATGATTAATACAGTGCTGGGAACATAGTAGATGATCACTTCAAACTGGTTGATTGGCTGAATGCTGGTGCAGAAAGCACTGGGAGCAGTATTTCTAGCTTGCTACCAAAATAATCAAAACTTTTGGCTGTATCAAATGCAATTCACCTTGTATAAAAACTTGCTCACTTTAGCAAATCCTGGGTTTTGGCATCAAATCTTAAGTCCCTTGATTTGGCCAATGCTGGAGAAATGTTATAATACTAGCTCACTGAAACTAATCAAAATCAGGATACACACTGCCTGAAACAGAACCATTCAATAAAAGTATGTGGAATTGTATTTCAGTAATAGAAATTATCCTTGTTGAGATCTTTTCTTTGCACAAATAAAATGTGTAATAAGCAAAGTTTAACTATCTTCCCATCCTCCCCTTCCCACTGCTTCTGAAAAGAAAGAATGAAAAGAAAAGAGAGAGAGGGAGGGAGGAAGGATGGAAGAGGGAGGGAGGGAGGAAGAAAGGAAGGAGGGAAAATGAATGAAAGACCTTAAAAAATTTTTTTAGCATAATAAGGCCGGGGCACTTATTTACAAGAAATAGAGTCCTAGTTATGTTACAAAGGGAAGTGAATATCTCAGAACCAGAGAAGGGTCTGTTTAATCACAGACATTTGGGGGGGAAGTGGTGAACAAGCCCACAGACTTGAGTAGAAAATCATCATTGTACAACATCCCCTTTGTGACCAGTGCTTACCTCTGAGACAGCCTACCTTGGCCTCTGCAGACCAGCAGGAAATGACAAAAGGAGAAAATATATTGACATTCAGTGGATCCCTGAGACTGTAAAATGTTCAAGTCAGGGGGGAAGTTGATGGGTCTTGAGGCTTGATTATTGCTGAGGGGAGAAATGACTGAGAGAAGGGGTAAGTGAGGTAGAAAGGAGAGGGAAAGGATTGAGGACTGTGGGAAGGGAGAAGGAAGGGGGAACTTCATATGAAAAACTCTCCAAAGTCTTAGGGGTTATCCAGTTGGGACCACCCTATTCCACTTCCCAGGCCTACAAAATAAGATTCATCCCTTGTGTGGTATGAAACACTGAAGTACCTAGGCCAGGATCGCAATGTCCAATTTCAGACCCCAACATATCAACTTCAGATGGCTTTGGACCAAGAACAGCTTAACCTTCCCTGGGGTTCAGTGAATAATTGCTCCAGGGGAAGACAGGGAAGCTAGTATCCCCCTCCTTCTTGGCAGATGTCGTTGTGGGCACTTGGACAGAGAGGAGTATCTATACCCAGACAATAATTAGCTGGAGAACATCGCTAGCTGAAAACATGCTCTGTGGGACAAAAAAAACAACAACCTACCACAAGAGTTTCGCTAGTATTTTGCTAGGTTTCTAAAAACACAACACTCACCAGAACAACATCCTTGCCTATGGTCGGGGAGATAGACCTACACATAGGATGTTCCATTACAATGTGATAGGTATGATAATAGAGGTATACTTCAAAGGGTGGTGGAGTAGGTGACATTCAAGTAGGATCTTGAAGGATGGAAAATTAACTCTCTAGGAAGAGAGGTAGGAGGGCTTTCTAGACAAAGGGAACAAAAAAGTACAGAGTCCCCAAAGTACAAAGGGTGAAGTTGAGCCCTTCCAATAACTTGTGGCTGGAGCAGGGAGTAGGAGGGAAAGGGAGGGAAGAGGAGGAAGAGAAGCAGGGGAGGAACCAGGAGATAAGACTGGGGTTGTATAACCTTGATCAAGAGCCTTGCTGAGTGGTTTAGCTTTTCTTCTGTAGACCAGCATGGAGAAAAGCAGCCTGATTATTCATTATATGAGCACACAGTTTTTTCTTTTTTAATTCAAATTTGAATGTCTTTAAACAGGGCTCACACTCTTCAACTATTGAACTCACCACTCAAAATTGCATTGCATTTCACAATTTCACACTTTTACATGACTTGCCTTGCCCATAGAGGCTGTTAAGTTTGTGATTTCCACCTTAGAATGGGGAACCACTCAGGTAATGAAGGTGAATAGGTACTTTTACAAAGTATTTCTAATGGCACTGGGAAGAGAGGAAGGAAAAAGGGAAGTAAGAACATCAGTCAGATTCTACTTCAGTGGTTCAAATAAAAGATAATAAGGAGTCCATCAACTGATGAATGGATAAACAAAATGTGGTATATCCATACACTAGAATACTATTCAGTCATAAAAAGTAACGAAGCACTAATTCATGCTACAACATGGATGAGCCTTGAAAAAATTATGCTAAGTGAAAGAAGTCAGTCAAAAGACCACATATTATATGATTCCATTTATATGAAATGTCCAGAATAGGCAAATTCATAGAGACAGAAAGTAGATTAGTAGTAGCCAGGGCTTTAGGGAGGGAAGAATGGGGAGTCACTGCTAATGGGTATGGGGTTTCTTTTGAGTGTGATGAAAACATTCTAAAATTAAATTGTGAGGATGGTTGCAGAAGTCTACGAATATACTAAAAACCATTGTATTGTGTACTATTTGAATGGGCGAATTTTATCTCAGTAAAGCTGTTTTTTTTTTAAGAGAGATAGTGTGGGCCTGCATTAAGGCATTAGTAGTGAGAGTGGAGAGGAAGGAGTGGTGGATACGTTCAAAAGACACTCAGAGGCATGTGAGCGAAACAGTTACAGGACTTGAATTCAGGTACTCTAAAACAGTCAGAGTATATCCAGAAGTAAAGCAGTAAGAGTTCCTGGCATATAGTAAGTACTCAAGATATATTAACTGTTAATATTTTCACTCTCTCCTATAACTGGAGTTTTCTCCAGAACTTTCTGTACTTGGTGCTGGTTTCTATCTTTACCATATCAAGTGTGTTAGAAAGAGCATTAAACTTTGAATTAAGAAATTTGAATTTTAGATCTGGATTTAGTACATGCTATGTAATCCTGGACCTTAATTTCTTCATCAGTAGACTCAGGGAGTTGGCTAGAATTGTGTTTTTCAAATAGTGCTGCGCAACTGCTTCAAAGTCCAAAGGGATAGAGGAGGTGGTTGGTTCTTCTTTCTTGCTCTACCAAGTTCTACTGATGTTTGTTTTATATATTGGAATTTTGAACAGGAGTTTGCTTGGAGAAAAAGTTCTGTGGTTAGAAAAAAATGGAAAACCATTGGAACAAATAAAATCTCTAAATTTCCTTCCAGAAAAAAAATTATGAATTAAAACATTGAAGTAAGTATGCATGTATGTATATATAATCCATACATGTGCAAATATTTAAAATATACATTGACAGAAGGTGAATGAAGGGACAGTGGTCCAAACATAAACATAAATGAGTGGAATGAGCCTGCAGTAACAGAGCCAGGAAAGCTAACACCCAGAATGATTTAAGGATTTTAGAAATTACTAAGAACAACAACCTCCCCACACCTCCAAAGAAGGAGGATATATGTCTGTGGATTAAGATCAATAATGTCATAGCATGATGTTAATAACTATAGGGAGAATATAGAATTGCTCAGCTTCCATCTTTTCTGTCCAGGAGAATGATGATTAGATTTAAAAGAATCGCCAAACATTGATATGATGGAATTTAAAAGGATGGAAGGATGGAAACTACTAGAGCAACTAGCTACTGTAGATAAGGTCAAGACATCTGGTTTACAAGAGATCCATATCAGAGTATTGAGAAAAATTACGCATAGCTCATTAGTGTGATGGAGTGGAAAGAGCAGGTCCTTTGGAGCCAAGGGCTGGCTTTGAATCTTAGCTTCACACATTTCTAGCTGTGTGAACTTGGACACCCATTGAACTTTTATGAGCTTCAGTTTCCTAATCTATAAAATGGGAGTAATAATACATACCTTAACAGAGTTGTTGTAAAGATAAAATTAGTCCAGATGAGGCTAAGGCAGTGGTCTACAACTTTGGCGATGCATCAAAAATCACCTGGAAAACCTTTTTTTAACTTTTTTTTTTAATGTGAATACCTGTGCCCCACTTCCAGAGACTCTTATTCAGTAGCTCTGGGGATGGGACTGTGTTATCTAAATTTTTTTTAAAAAACATTCCTTTAGTAATTCTGATTCACAATCATGATTGAGAAGCACGTGGGTAGGTACTCTGGGCAGGTTGAACAGCAGGGTAGGTGTCAATGAAGAGATAAAAATAGCAATTAAGGTATTTTATCTGTCTGCATTATTGTGCACGCACAGACGACACATTTACATATATAGAAGTATATATGTATACATACGTGTGTGTGTATACATATATGTATATATGTGTATATATATGTGTGTGTGTATATACATATATATATATGATATTATGAGATTATGGGTCACTGTAAATGTTTTCTTTTCACTTTGCTATGTTATAAAATTTGTACAACTTAAAAGTAGGTTTCCCCCTTAAAGTCAAGTGTGACTGTGAAAGATTGTTATAAATTGTAAAGCACTCTGTAAAAAAAAAAAGAAAAAATAGCAATTATTAATAAACAATAGACATCATTGCTCCTGTTAAAGATATTAGACAGCTAAATCCATCAGCATTAAAGACCTTTTCAATGTTTTCAGGCAGCCTGCTTTGGAAGTTTTGCAATCTTTCATCTCATTAACTTTCCCTTTCTCTTGGGTCTTGTTTGGCTGTTCTGTCATTCAGAGTGATAGTGATACTTAACTGTACATTTAGTTACCACCGCTGCAAACTGCATAGTGTGCCTTTGTGTAGGGGGAGGAGGGTGGAGCTGCTGATGCTGCTGATGGGATGGAAACCCCAAGGGAAAAAGCTCAGATTAAGGAATGTGTTTCCAAAATCTCGAGCAGAGCCATGCGTCTGCTAATCAGTTACACGCCAGCCAGGTGGAACCTCACTGCAGAATCTGTCACTTGTTGTCTGCAGTTGTTTACTTGTAGATCAACCCATGCCCATCTCACAATTGTGTGTGTTGACCCAATGCTGAATTTCACCAACTGTCAAATTGAGAGGGCAAGAAAGACACCAGCTACCCAGTTGCATGAGGCTGACCTGACTTATACCAAAGGGCTCTCTCTCTTTCTCCATTAATTAGTTTAGAGCATCCTAAATTTTAAACTCCATCTTGATGCTTCTCATTAATGTCTACTGATTAACCTTTCGGCAAAAAAACACCAAGACAGGACAATCATGAGTCTTGGTCAGATTGCTCTATAGGCGTAACACAGAGAGAGGAGGCTTCCTACAGGGAGATGCCAACTGGGAAGTTTTACAGACTCGATAAACAACTTTGGAAGCTCTGATTCTCACTTTCATTTAAAATCTAATGCTTCAAGGTCTTATGCTTCTGAGTGAGTGGGCTCTTTGAAGTTATGACACTATTCTCTGTCATGGATGAGTTTATACTTAGTGGTCAAAGCAGTAAAGGCAAAGAGTGTGTGATCTGAAGGACACCAAGAAGCTCCCCTCTTTCCCCAAACCTTCCCCTGCAAAAATTCATCACATCACTTAGTTCTAATATTTTCCAGGATCAGAAATTAATTTAAATGAATGTGACCTTCTTTTAAAATGCAGAGCCCTGAGATGATTGAAGAGCTTTCAGTCATCCCTACCTTAGCTTGAATTAGTTGAAGCAGATTGCTTTCCACCTTGTATTTAGTTGAATCTACACTATAAAGACCAGTAATTTTAATGATGAACAGGAAGAATGGAAACCTAATTTGCAAATAAGGGAAATGAAAGAAACTTTTGATGGAGAGGAATGAAACAGAAGCCAACTAGAGAACAGAATTTGGGAGAGGAATACAAGGAAGTTGGGTACATTCCTAGGTTTGTTTGTTTAGTTTTTTAAATTGTGGTATAGTCAGTTTACAGTGTTGCATCAATTTCTGGTGTACAGCATCATGTTTCAGTCATACATGTACATACATATATTCCTTTTCATATCCTTTTTCATTATGGGTTACTACAAGGTATTGAATATAGTGCCCTGTATATACAGTAGAAACTTGTTTATCTATTTTATATATAGTAGTTAGTGTCTGCAAATCTCAGACTCCCAGTTTATCCCTCCACCCCACCCTGTTTCCCCCTAATAACCGTAAGTTTGTTTTCTATGTCTGTGAATCTGTTTCTGTTTTGTAAATAAGTTCATTTGTGTCTTTTTTTTCAGATTCTACATATAAGTGATATCATTTGGTAATTTGCTTTCTCTTTCTGGCTTACTTCACTTAGAATGATGATCTCCAGGTCCATCCACGTTGCTGCATATCAATCCTAAGTTTTAAAAGAAACAAATGCATTTCTTTTCAGGGTTTGCATTAACCTCTCACCAGTATTTACTGGCCTTTGGCTCCATATTTTTTTAAATTATTGTCAGCAGCAAACAGAGGAAATCATTTCATCAGAATGTCTCAAATATTCATAAGAACATCAGAGCCTTCCTCTATGGTTGAACTACAAGGCTCCTGCTAGCTATCCTTGCCTTTGACTCCCTCTACTGCTTCCACATGGCTGTGCCCACATCCAATACCCAGGTTGCTCTGCTAAGCAACGCTTGGCTGGCACAAGGGATCTGTTGCTATTAGGCTCTTTCTCCCCTGCCCTTTTGTTTCTTAGGTTTGCCATGCTGGGGAATGAGGGATTTGAGGAGAGAAGATTTTCCATCTAAGGCTTTAGCCCCTAAACTCCATTTAAATGCTCAAGTCCTAAAATCTGTCTCTCCTGAGTTAAGAAATGGACTAAATAGCAGAGAGTGTGGGGGTGAGGCCTACATATCAATTTGTCCTAAATGGTTTCACTAAAGGCCTTCCTAGAGACTAAGGTGTAAACTAGGATACAGTTGGATGAGGGCCCCTGCTAGCTCCTCTGGTTCTAATGGACAGATTGCTCTGTTTCCTTTTCAGGCTGTCATTATGGGGTTGGTTGCCCTGATTCCCAGTCTGCTCCCAACTGCAGCAGTTTCAGTAATGATTTCCCTAAACTCAAGCTTTGAGAAGACTGGCAGCAGGCAGACTGCTTTCCTTGCAATCAACCCAAAGCGACCTCCCTAGAACCAGATCCCATTAGGGATCAGACTGTGTCCGAGGGGACTGGAGACAGGCCCAGCATGGTTGTGCATATACAGCTCTGACTCATTCCCCTAGTTGTTTCTAATAAGCTAAGCCTAGGAGCAGAGAGAAATAGACTTTTAAGGGAAAAAAAGGAGGCAATGTCATTGCACTGGTTTCCCACGAAACTGTTATCCCACACAATCTACATGTTTTCTGTTTAACTAAGAAGGGCTTTACTTTTCACAATGTCAAATGCATTTGAAAAGCAACTGTTTATTCATATATCCACCCAGGAAAATTGTAGACTCCAGCTTATTAGGTGAGAATTTCCATTCCCGTCTGGTTTACAGAGGATACTCACTCCAGCTCCAAGTAAATGCTTGACTTACTTAAATCTTGCAAACCAAGGATCTGGAGGCAATGTCATAAGTATTTGAATATAAATGCCACTGGATGGAGGACCCTAAAGTACTTCTACGTGATGCTGTAATGCTGGTTGACATTTATGGAATTCTATGTGTCAGGCACGTTTCCAAGCACTTTACATGAGTTAATTCATTCAGTCTTTATAAGAACCCTAGGAACTAGGTACTATTATTATCCTCTCTTTACAAATGAGAAGATTGAATCACTGAGAGCCAAGTAACTTGTCTAAGATCAGATAGAGTGGTCAAACTGGGAATTGAAAGCATGTAGTCTAGCTCCAGAGCTTGCACTTTTTAATACTATGCCATGGAGGCTTCTATGACACCAACCACACAATAGGCACTTTTGAACTAGAAAATGTGGCTGTAAAGAAATTAAGTAGATTTTAAGATGAATGTGAACTGGTGTTTTTAGTGCTCCTCAGAGTCATCACCTCCAGAGGCTACACTGATTCCTGTAATGCTGTCGTAGATAGTCCCTTTAAGAAGAATTTTCTCATGTAGTCTTCACAACAACCTTGTGGGATAGATAGAATGGCTGTTATTATTCCCATCTGAGAAATAAAGCCAATGGGGCTCAGGGAGGTTAAATGACTTGCCCCAGCATCCCACATTCATGGGTAGAAAGACTTAATATGGGTAAATGGCAATAGTCCCCAAATTGATCTCCAGATTTAACACAAGCCCTATCAAAATCGTAGCTGTCTTTTCGCTTTTTTTTTAGAAGTTGATAAGCTGATCATAAAATTCATAAGGAAGTGCAAGGAAGCGAGAATAACCAAAATAGCCTTGAAAAAGAAGACAAAATTGGAGGACTCATACTTATTTATTTGAAAACTAACTACAAATTAACAGTAATCAAGACAGTGTGATCTGAAATAGAATGTAGATATAGACACACAGATCAATAGTACAGAATTGAGAATCTAGAAATAAAACCTTACATTTATGGCTAATTGAATTTTGTCAAAAGTGCCAAGGTAACTCAATGGAAAAGAATAGTCTTTTCAACAAAGGTTCTGGGACACACAATGAAGTTGGACCCCTACCTCTCACCATATAAAAATTAACTCAAAATGGTTCTAGACTTAAATGTAAGGGCTAAGAAAACAGAGATGCAAACCTCCATAAACTTGGATTTGAAATTTCTTAGATATGACACCAAAAGCACAAAACAAGAAAAAATAGGTAAACTGGACTTCACAAAAATTAAAAACATTTGTGCTTCAAAGGACACCACCAAGAAAGTGAAAAGACAACCCGTAGGATGGAAGAGAATATTTGCAAATTATATATCTGACGTGGGATCTGTATCCAGAATATATAAAGAACAATTACAATTCAACAATAAAAAGAGAAAAAATCTAATTTTTAAATGTGCAAAGAATCTGAATAGACATTTGACCGAAGAAGTTTTACAAATAGCCAATAAACACAAGAAAAGGTGCTCAGCAACATTAGTCATTAGGGAAATGCAAATCAAAATGTGAGATACCATTTCACATCCACTAAGATAGCTATAATTAAAAAATAAAATAAAAATAGAAAATAACAAGTGTTGACAAGGACTTGGAGAAATTTGAACCCTCACACATTGCTAGTGGAAACTGTAAAGCAGTCTATCAATTCCTCAAAAAGTTAAACATGGGGTCAGTATATGACCCAGCAATTCCACTCCAAGGTATATACCAAGGAGAATTGAAAACATATGTTCACAAAAATACTTGTACATGAATGTTCATAGCAGCATTATTCATACTAGTCAAAAAATGGGAAAAATCCAAATGTCCATCTACTGATGAATGGATAAAGAAAATCGGTATATCCATTTCATTCAATGGAATATTATTCAGCAACAAAAACAAGGAGCACAGATAATGCTACAACATGAACAAATCTTGAAATCACTACACTAAGTGAAAGAAGCCAGTCACAAAGGAATGCATATTGTGTTTCCACTTACATGAAGTGTCCAGAACAGGCAAGTTCATAAAGACAGAAAGTAGATTTCTGGTTGCCAAGGGCCAGCAGGTTTGTGGGAAAATGGAGAGTGACTGCTAATAAGTATGAAGTTTCTTTTCACAGTAATGAACATATTCTGGAGTTAGATAGTGGTGATGATTGTGTGACACTGTTAATATATTTTAAAACACTTAATTTTACACTTTAAAAGAATGATTTTTGTGTTATGTAAATTATACCTTAATAAAGCTGTTATTAAGGAAGTGAGTTGCCCAAAGTCACAGAGGTAATACATAACAGAGCTGAGACTCATCCAGCAGCTCTCCTCTAACCTGTATTTTGAATCTTCATCAGTTACTCTAAAAACTCAACTATTGTGATGGCCTTCCTCTGATCAAGGTCTTCTGGGGGCTTTCTCAACAAATAGAAACTCCTCATCATAACATTCAAGTTTATTTTATCTCGCAATTTTATTTTCCATGAACAATTTATTCCTTAAATGTTAACTAAATCCCTACCATGGACACCTACACTTATTAGGACTGAGAGTAGAAAGTTTGGATACCTGTCCCCAAGGATTTAAAGTAGTAGTTGGGATGATAACTCCCATTCAAATAACTGTAATACAGGCTACAATTAGTGCTGTGATAATTCAGAAAAGGGAGAGAGAGCTTTTGGCTAGTACTCTAGTATATTTGTAGGTGGAAGAGAGTAGTAGAAGGTTAGGCTTTGTTGAAGAAGTAGTATTTGAGTTGGGCCTTTACAAGGAAAGGACTCACCACCCAGCAAAAAGCATGGACGAAGGTAATAGAATCAAGGACAGGTTTGGGAAGCAGCAAGTAGTCTAGTTAGTTGGGGATAGAGTGGATGTAAAGAGGAGTGGTGTGAAAAAAGGATGGGAAAATGAAATGGAGCCAGATCATGGAAGACCTTGATTGCCAGTGTAATGTATTTGGGCTACACTAGAATGTGGTGTGTAGTGAAGAGACCATGGTCTTTGGACAGAAACTTGAGTTCACACCTTGGCTGCATCATTGAGCATGCTGGTGACTTTCAGTAAATTACTTTTCCTAATTTTCAAAATGGGAATAAGGATATCTATCACGTCTTGGTTGTGAAAATTAAATGTAGTAAGAGTAGCTTTTACATGTTAGGGGAACCATCGGTAGATTTGGGGGAAGGATAGAGGAGGTGATTAAAGCTATGCCTTAGGAAGTTTCATCTATCAGAAAAGGGAAGAGGGAGGAGCCAGATAATGGAAGCAGTCAGGAGGCTGCTACCATAGGTCAAGTGAGAGATCACATGTACTGATTCCCAAACTGCAGCTATTAAAGGATCCCTTATATTGATGAGATCCCAAACAAGGATGGTGATAACCAAAGACCTTCCAGAAGTGGAATCAACAAAATGTTTGACTGATGAGGAAAAAAGGCATCAAAGAGGACTTTGGGCTTTTGAACTTAACTGAATAGGAATTTTTGCTGCTATTGACAGAGCCTGGAAGGTCTGGAAGCAGAACAGATTTGGCATAGGGGTGGATAAGCTAAATTTTAGACTTCTGTGGGGAAATAGTGACTTAATGAGAGTGAAGGAGAATAAGAGATTTGGAAGTCATGGAGGGGACCAGAGATACTAAGGCAGTTTAGGGAGCTGCCAAGTTGGTGGCCTAGGGTAGCCTCAAATGCACCAGAGCCCTGCCTGGAAAGATGCCAAAAGGAAGGTGGGTGTTTTTCAGAAACAGTTTGGCATGTTTGAAAATTTGCCTCCAGCAGGCCAGGACTATTCCTCAGGGAGGAGCCAGGGTTATGGAATTCTCTTCCTCTTTCTTATTCTCTTCTTTCTTCTACATTCTGTGGCCTCCAGCAACAAATATAGAATAAGAATATAGTGTTCCCACTACTACTATAGTGTTATAACTCAGGTACACTGGAGGATTTTTAATGGGCTGTATGGGAACCTGATAATTAATGTATAACATTAATTCTACAGGAAAATTATGTTTTGAGTTCTGAGCCATTAACTCTTTGGAACAGATTTCATTTGTATGCTGGGGACTGCCTGTATTAAAATCATGATTATAATCCTGTTCCACTGCATTCCACCCTTCTAGAAAGCTAGATGGTATTTAAAGCATATAGGAAAAAAAAAATCCGTTCTCCACATGGAGGCTCCAGTAGTGACTTAATCAGATAGTTGGCTGCTGGTCCATCAGCTCCTGATTAAGGGCCCTGGTCATTTCCAGCTCTTGAATGGATCATGCCAAGTCACTTGAAAACAGGTGTTAGCTGCTTCAGTCACAGCCTCTAGGCTCCCATCTAGAAGAAGGCCCATGGGTCAATAATTGCCTCTCCTACCCTGGGCTCCTACCCTAGCCACTGCCTTCTCCTAGGAAAGGTCAGTTGCTAGAGGGCTGATCTGTTTGCGTTGCCCTTCTGCAGGCCTGGAAACATACTGGGCATTTGGTACCCATTCAGGATCCCTCTGTACACTGATGTATGAAATGCCTTTGTAGTGTCTTCTTACTAGCAGTTTTCAATAGTCCTGCCTTGTCAGTTAGCCACCTGACAGGTGCCTCTGGTCTCTCCATGCCTTTCCTCCTGAACATTAGCTTCTTGTGTTACCTGAGGAACTAACTGACAATAGGAATCACACTAATGCTGAAGAAGGAAGCAACACTGGTCCTTATGTGGCTGAACCAGGGCCTTTCTCTTGTAGAGTACGCCTTCTACTTCTGATGGGGGTAAGTCAGAAGAGAAATAGAAGATATAGAGTATTTCTCAGAAAAATTAAAGTGAGTCATTCTGTCTAGAGTTACTTGTATCTAGTTTTCATTTTCTTCTGCTAGTTCCACATTCCAAAATACATTTCTGGGGAGGCAGATAGTGCCAGACTGGGTTGACGATAGGTATGAAAATTTCAAGGGTGACAGTAGAAATCACACTAAAATTAAAATGATAGTGTCTTTAAGAAGACAGGTAGCAACTGATCAAGAATCATTGGAACTATGTGGCCAAGAGGCACACGAAAAGATGCACAACACTGCTAATTATCAGAGAAATGCAAGTCAAAACTACAATGAGATATCATCTCACACTGGTCAGAATGGCCATCATTAAAAAGTCCATAAACAATAAATGCTAGAGAGGGTGTGGAGAAAAGGGAACCCTCCTGCTGTTGATGGGAATATAATTTGTTGCAGACACTATGGAAAACAGTATGGAGATTCCTTAGAGAACTAAAAATAGACCTACCCTATGATCCAGCAATCCCGCTCTTGGACATATATCTGAAGGAAACTCTAATTTGAAAAGCTACATGCACCCTAATGTTCATAGAAGCACTATTAACAGTATCCAAGACATGGAAGCAACCTAAATGTCCATTGACATATGACTGGATAAAGAAGATGTGATATATTTATACAATGGAATACTACTCAGCCATAAAAAGAATAAAATAATGCCATTTGCAGCAACATAGATGGACCTAGAGATTATCATGCTAAGTGAAGTCAGTCAGAGAAAGACAGATATCATATGATATCACTTATATGTGGAATCTAAATAAATGGCACAAATGAACTTATTTACAAAACAGAAACAGACCCACAGACATAGAAAACAAGCTTATGGTTACCAAAGGGGAAAGGAGGCGATGGATAAATTAGGGGTCTGGGATTTGCAGATACTAACTACTATATATAAAACAGATAAACAATAAGGTCCTTGTGTTTAGCACAGGGAGCTATATTTAATATCTTATAATAACCTATAATGATAAAGAATATGAAAAATAATCTTTTTTAAAGGGAGGATGGACAATTAGAAGTGAGTGGGAGCTGGGAGCCATTTATATTTTCATCCCTGTCTTCTGCCATGTCCACTGGTAGGAGATTTGGATATAATCAGGGCACCATAAAGTATTATCTATTATCAGCATATAACGATGATAAATGGAGATTTTTTTGTCATAGTGCAGTGAATAATCTTCCAAAGTTTCTTTTCAGAATAGTTCTTTACTAGCTCTTAAAATACACAATCCCCAAGGACTTGTAAGTGGCAGGATCCTGCAAATGGTGAGTCTTGGAACTGGAGCCCTGGAGGTTGGCTCAGGCCCAGGGACCCATTTAGTTGTTGCTATGTTCTGAAATCACCCTGATTATGAAGCAGAGCTTCTAAGTGCCAAGTCTCATGCCAACCCAATGACTTGACTCTGCAAAGTTAACAGGAACCCAGGAAGCCTGTTGCAGCACCGTGAGTTATTGCTGTTGTTCAGCTAGGGAATTGTTACTGTGAGTTACGGGTCTCTATGCCCCAGACAAAAACACTGAGCCCAAAGGGAGTGCTGATCTTTGAACAGGTGAAAAGGGCAAGGACCCCAAACGCACTTGAGGGTAAGAACCCTCCTAGGTGTAACGTCAGGAGCAGTGAGAAAGTCCCCTTACTTCAGAGAGATTTCTGGTAAAGATTAATGGAGACCTGAAATCCCTTTAACATGAAAAGGGGCATTTCTTCAATTCTACAATCAGAGCTAAAGATTGCTATGTAAATACTCTTGGGAGAAGGAATAGGGTGATGGCGTAACTCAGCCACACTCAGGTGAATGTGCAGGCAGGGGCCTCTAATGGGTAAGCACCTGAGATAGAGGATGTACTCTCTCTTCAGTGATCGCGGTTCAACAAGAAGCAGGAAGAGGCACTGGGAGGGTCTGGTGGACCTATTCCTCTTTCAACTTTGGCCCCAGGGTGGCATATCAGGATCAGAGTGTACATGTTTATGTGCATGGGTGCTCCTATATGAGTGCACATGGGCACAGGCTCATTGTATTTCAAGACTGTGAGAAATACTAACAGACACTTGCTGAGCACCCAGGTATACCAGATGCTGGACATGTGTTCTCTCACCCAGTCCTTCCACAGCAGTTAGTATTCCCATAGTCAGAAAACCAGTTCAGAGAGGTGAAATTGCTTATTCAAGGTTTTAGAATGTAATGGAGTCTGGAAATATAACCAGGTTGGGGGTGGGGTGTGGACTAGGTTTCCAACTTAGATTTACAGCATCTCTAAATGAGATAAGAGAATTGCAATCCAGTTTGTGTGTGTGTGTGTGTGTGTTAAAAGTGTGTGTTAAATGTCACTGTTTAGTTCACACTTTTTGTGGCTTCTGTCATTCTTTTGTCTTTATTATGCCAAGAGCTTTAGTAAAATGGAACTGCTGAGCCTCCCTGGACCTCTGAGAGGCCCTGTCTTTACAGTTTCAGTGTAGTCACCACCTGGCCAATAAATGATCTCTCTGGAACACATATCTGACCTTGTCATTCATTTCTTTAAACTCCTTCAATGTTTTCCATTTTCTTCTATTTAAAGGCCAAATTCCTTAGCTTTGTCTTTAATAATCTGGCCCCACCTGACCTGCCTCTTCACATCTCCTGCTACTTTACATCATACACCCTCTGAGAGCCCTGCTGACCTTCTGACTGGCTGTTCATCAGATGTGTCATGGTCTTTAGTAACTCCATGATCTGACAATTTGGTCCCTCTATGTGGAATCTTTCTTCCTACTTTTCTATCTTGATAGCTGCCACTCCTCTCCTTGAACAGTTGTTTAAGGTGCCAGGATAGGGTAGGGACAGGGATGTGGGATTCAGTTTAGGGGCCACAATATAAGGCTTAACTACATACAGTGAAAACTACACTTGAAAAAGTACTAAACCATCCCAAAGTACATTGTACAAGGTTTCATGTTTATACAACCTTGTACATAAATATATATGTGAAAATATGTATTATTAAACATGAGAATCACATTCAGAGCAGTACAGTAAAATGTGAAAGCTGTGAGAAGTGGGGAACTGACATCTCATGAGGGAATCACAAATGTACTTCTGTCTTCTCATGATCACCTAATTCTGGGACTCACTGAGTCTTCCTGGTAGCCTGAATTATTAAAACTATTTGTTTTCTATCTCTCTGTCTCTTCAATGTAGATGTACCCCTGTAATGCTGTTTCACTATAGCCAAATATTCTGTGAATCTTTTCCTGACTCCCTTAGGCAGGATCAGCCTCATAGAATTCTATTCATATCTCTACTATAGCACCTATCAGGTCTTATCACAATTATTTAAGTATCTGTTCTTCCAATTAGACTGTGAACACCTCCAGAGTATGACCCAGATCATATTTGTTACTCTACCCATAGCACTTAGGACAGTTCTTACCAAAGATAGGAGCAGTGCTTCTCAAAGCATATTCCATGGGTCAGCATCAGAATTACCTACAACACCTCTTAAAATGCAAATTCATGAGAGAGAAATAACATTTTTAATTTAATTTTTATTTAAGGCTCTGATTCAGCACTTCTTGGGTTGGATCCAAGAATCCCTAATTTTGAGGTGCTTCCCGAGTGATAATGATACAAATGTAAATGTGGCCTCTTTTCTGATGCCTTCTCCATCTACTCCCCTGTCCCCCATAGATGTGACCTCTCCTGTTGCTGTAGGGTGAGATATACAGATTCATTAGAACGAGGTGTAGCGGAGTGTTGCTGGAACTGGGAGGGGATAACTGGGAAGGAATTGGAAGGACGGCTTGAAGTTTGCCCAGAAGTTTTGCATCCAAGTCTGTGCATTTGAGTTGAGTTTGCTACAAAAAATGTAAACTGGCAGCAGTGGTCATTTTGGTTAACTCCTAAGGACTCATTCCATCCCTTTTCCATTGAATTGCAGCAAGGCAAGTTGGGAAATTGATCTCAGCTCAAGGGGTAAGCCTGATTGGTCTGAGGATAAACCCATCCCTTTTGCCGGTTATGGTTCAGAGACCCAACCTGCCTAAAATTCAGGTAAAGGTTTATTGGAGCCTTTTGGAAAACTATATCCTTGCTTTTTAAGAGCTAGATTCTTCCCTTGGTTGTGAACAAGAAAACATGTGGCTCTGATTGCTGCTGACAAATTTCTCATGACCGTGAGGAGAATCTAGCCTTAGATAGCAGCTGATCTTTGGGTAATAGACAACAGTGATGGAAAGAATCTGGGTCCTTGGCCACAGTTTTTTTTTAATGTGGTAAAATACTCAGAACACAAAATTTACCATCTTAACCATTCTTAGGTGTATAGTTCAGTAACATTAATATTATTGTACAACCATCACCACCATCCATCTATCCATCTCCTCAACTGAAATTCTGTACCCATTAAACAGTGACTCCCCAATTTTCCCTCCCCCTAGCCCTGCAATCACTGTTCTACTTTCTGTCTCAGTAAATTTGACTACTCTAGAAACATTGTATAAGAGGAATCATAAATATTTGTCCTTTTTTAACTGGCTTATTTACTTAGCATAATGTCTTCAAGGTTCATCCATGTTGTAGCATGTGTACATATTTCCTTCCTTTTTAATCCTGAATATTATTCCATTGTCTGTTTGTACCATGTTTTGTTTATCTATTTGTCTGTCTATGAACACTTGGATTGTTTCTATTTTCTGGCTATTGTGAATATATGAACACGAGTGTACAAATATCTGTTCAAGTCCCTGATTTCAATTCTTTTGGGTATATATAGCCAGAAGTGGAATTGCTGGATCATATGGTAATTCTATGTTCAATTTTTTTGAGGCATCCTTATACTGTATTCCATAGCAGCTGCACCTTTTTACATTCCTACAAGCATTGCACAACAGTTCCAGCTTCTCCACATTCTTGCCAGTGCTGGTTATTTTTGTGTTTTAGTGTTTTTTTTTCTTTTTAATACTAGCCATCCTAATGGATGTGGAGTGGTATCTCATTGTGGTTTTGATTTACATTTCCCTAATGACTAGTGACGTTGAGTACTTTTCCACGTGCTTATTGACCATTTGTATATCTTCTTTGGCTAAATGTCTATTCAAGTCCTTTGCTCCATCTTTAATCAGGTAGTTTGGGTTTTTTATTGTTGAGTTGTACTTAATGACACTTTCAAACTGCTGAATCAACCAACTCTGAAGCCTACTCTGACTTTGTACTCCCAGCTATGTAATCTAGCAAACTATCTGTGGTAGACAGAAAAATGACCCATCAAAGATATCCACGTTCTAATCCCTGAAATCTGTGAATATGTTGCCTTACATGGCAAAAGGAACTTTGCAGATGTGGTTATGTTAAAGATCTTGAAATGGGAAGATTATGCTGGACTATCAGGGTGAGCCCAATGTAATCACAAGGGTGCTTATGACAGGAAGGCAGCAGGGTCAGAGTCAGAGAAGGAGATTGTAACAATGGAGGCAAAGGTCAGAGTGATATGGGACCATGAGCCAAGGAATGTGGGATGCCTCTAGAAGCTGAAAAAGGGAAGGAATTGATTTTCCCCTGTATCCTCCAGAAGAAATGTAGCTCTGCCAACACCTTGATTTTAGTTTTGTGATCTCCAGAACTGTAAGATAATAAATTTGTGTTGTTTCAGGCGTCTAAGTTTGTGATAATTAGTTATAGCAGCAATGGGAAACTAATACACCACCTTGTTGTTTAAGTCAGAGCAAGTGTCAGGGTTAGTTGACTCAGCAGTTTAAAAGTGTCCCAAGTACATCTCAGCGATAAAAAACCAAACCACCTGATTAGAAAAGAAGCAAAGTTTTTCTGTTATTTACAGCCAAGAGCATCTTAATTGATACACCAGGTAAACCAACAGTACAATAGCCAATTCCAGACTCTCAGTGAATTCTCACTAGCTAGCAACCATGTTTAGGGAGCTTGATAATGGGCAGTCATTGCATGACAGGGGACTGAGTAGGAAAAGAAATTCTGATGTACATTATGGCTAGAGAACAACTGAAATGATGCTCAAATGTTTGATTAATTAATGAATATGATTATTTTGTTTAATTTGATTATTGGCGTTTATAATTTCTTCCCTGGTTTAACGATTCTGTGGTACTGACCTGCAGGGGCTGTATACGCCTCACCAGACTAGCTTGGCATGTGGGTTTGATGGTGAATATGCAGAGGAGTTGATTGTTGCCCTAGAGGCTTGTCTTATACATTCAGACTCTTTTGAAAACTCTATCTTGCTTCCCTCAGGGACATTTCCCTTCCCTGTTATTTGTTGTTAAATCACTAGGCTGAGCTAAGTACCCAAACAACAGCTCTTTCTCATTAGGTCCCAGAGGAAAGAGACCTAGTCCACTAACCTTGGACCCCAAGTCTCCAGATCACTAATGAAGCATACAGTGTATAAGTTCCCTAGGCCCAGGTCCTGATTCCATCTTGAATGGGCAGAAGTTATTGCCTTAAAACAAACCAAGAAACCCCAAACAGATAGGCTTGTTTTCCTTTCTGTCCTAATGTCTAGATTTCATGTTAAAACTGGGTTTCCTGTCTTTACTCTCAGATGAGAGTATGGGGAATTACAGAGTAGTGCTGAAAAGATCATTAAAGACCCTGTAGATTACTTTTAAGGGAGAAGAACATGGAAAATGTATAAGTAATCCTTGTGCCTAGAAGTGAAGTTGTTTCCTATACTAAAATTTTCCGTTAATCAGGTATCTATCTTCCCATGATGAGCTCCAAACAACTGGAGATATAATCACGCTTCTTTCTAGACTAGCTAATGATCTAAATTGTGGATTCTTCAGATACTTGGCCTCTCCCTAGTCTCCTCAGTATGCTGGGTTTTTGGACTTTTCATAGCAAGTCAGCTGCCCCACTAAAGCTAAAATATTGTCTTTCACAACTTCCATTCAAATCTCAAGAATCATAAGAAATTGGATATTTCTGTGAAAACAGGTCTTCAATAAACTGCTTGACTCCAGGCTTCAGGGCTCAAGAGGTGAACCAGCTTATGCAGGTAGATCTGCCCTATCTCATGTTCTTCACAAATTAACTTCAGATTCAGAATCTAACTTTCAGCTTGTGCTTTGAAGGAAGACAGGCTTGGGTCAAGTCTTGACTCTCTCCCAATACTAGCTGGAAATAGTTCTGAGGTTGTTTAACCATTCCAAGCCTCAATTTCATTATCCATGGGAGGGGAATAATAGTATTTACCTCACAGGTTTGTTGTGAGAATCAAAGGACATCACATGTGTACAAGTGCTCAGTAAATGTTAAGGGAATTGGAAAATGTTGGGGTTATTTGGAGGCCAAGTTACTGCCCTGTGATTCCCTAGGTTTAGCTGATAAAATCGTAATTCCTGACTGGAACCTTACAGTAGACTATTGATAAACAGCTCTGGAATTGCAACTTAAATTCTACAACCAGAGAGCACAAATCTTGGTCTATAGTATTTCACTATCTCGTTTTTTTTTTTTAATTCTGCTAGTTGTGACTTGAGATAGAGTATTTTAAGGAGCAAGTAGCGTCTCTGCAGCAAAGTAAATATTACATCTAACAGGTGTCAGGTTACTATTTAGTCTAGGAAATCACTAATCCCATTGCCCAATTTGGTAACAGACCTTCCATTCCAATTGTGTTATCTTCCATCCAGTGATCCCCAGGGCTAACTCGACCTGGCTGGCTGAACAGGTGGCCCCTTCTTCTCCCACTACTCTGTATGTTGTGTTGTATCACCTTCTTCTCATGGGAATATTAAGGCTCAAGGGATATATGAATCTGTCCCTGCTTAAACCACAGACTATGGAAAGTAAAGTCAAGGTCTGTTCCATTCCACTTCCAGGGTGGTATGTTAATATCAGTTTCTAATTTAAAAGAGGTACATGGGATCATCTAAATGATCAACACAACCTCTAAGACTGCCTAATGTACACCTCAGAAATGACATTGAGTGGAAAATGAATTGGCCTTTATCATCACTCAGCAGGAGGGTACAGTAGACCTTAAATCAGTATCAGATCTCAGCACCTGTGCTTTTCTAGCATCACTTCTCCTCAACTCAGTAGTTAGAAAGGTATATATATATATATATATATATACCTTTCACACTCCAGGTGAATCAAAAGAATAGCAAAGAGAGAAGCAACAAAATCCTCCTATTTTAGATACTGTTTTGGCTGTTTGTAACAGAAAACCAAATTGAAAATGGCTTAAGCAGATAAAAGTGTATTTCTCTCTCACATACAGTCTGGAGGTAGGCACTCCAGGCCGCATATCTGCCTGGCAATTCTGCTGCATGAGGTTTGCAGGTATCCAGACTCCTTCCATCCTGTGGCTCACCAGTCCTCGGGTATTTCCCTTGTCCACCTGGCTCAAAGTGGCTCTCCACAATGTCCAAGAACCAACTAGCAGGATGAAGAAAGTAGGAGAAGGAGGAAATGCCCTCTTCCTTTAAGAATTTGAACATGAGGTTCTTCATGTCTCTCCTGGCTACATCTCATTGGCAAAGCTTAATCATATGACCACAACTAGGTGCAAATAAACCTGGGGAAAGTACTTTTAAGCTTGGTGGCCATGTACCCAATAATCCCTTTAACTTTGGAGGAAGGGGGAGAATGGACATAATGGAACAATGAAAAGTCTTTTAAAATTGTTCATGTCTTTGTGTTTTTAGGAGAAAAGTATCAATCTACTTGCCTTCTGACCATAAACACAGCTAGACAACATTTATAACCACTGAGAAAGGTCTGTCTTCATGAGATTCTTCCAGTTGTGAAACCTTTGAAATCCTTTCGTATTGCTTGGTAAGTAGCAGCTGCTCTAAAACCCCCCTCCACCCCTCTGGTTGGCCCATCTTCCCCTACCCTGCACTATACTCTGTGATCCAGCAACTAAAGAGTTAAGGCCTAGCTGAGCAAGGGGCTCCAGGGCTAAGCCATTGTTCCTGCCAATTGGTTACCGCAGGCTAATATGGGTAGTAACCTATTTTGACTCACAGCCCTGCACTAAAGATGAAGGGATACTCCGGCAGGAAGTTAACTCTGGATTTTTCAGTTGCTTGATCATGCACAACGGAGATTTAGGACTAGCAAACATCACACAAGCCTGGTCATGGCTGATACTGTGTCTTGGTTTCTCTCTCTCTAAAATGTGAGAGGTTCCCTTTGGAATTAAGTCAGGCAGTTGGTGAGGAAAGAAACCAGTGACATCATTAATCGGATGTAAAGCTATAACAACTAGAAATAACATCCTGACCCTAGTCAAAGGGAAATTTAAGAGAGATCATTCCAGAAAGGGGACCGCAGGAGTCATTGAATGAGGTTTAAAAAACAGGGTCTGGGCTAGTGCTGGCAAGAAGAGACAGTCTCCTGCATGAAAATAGAATGGAAAAGAGAGTAAGGCTAGATGGAGTCTCTAAGCAGCAATACCGGTATCTTAAAAGACAGAATTGTAAATGAGCATGTTCCCCTCGTCCAGGCAGAGAGAGGCGTGCTGATTGGCCTCCTCTCTGTTATTTCCCAGAGGAACTCCAAGCACGCAGTATGCATGGAGACTGAAAATAATGTCATAAAGCTAATCATGCCCCGATGCGCACTTTGCCCCATCAATATTCAGTCTGCCTTCACATTCCCAAGGAAACACAATAAGCAAACCAGGCTCAGGCAAGATCTTTTACCTCCTTGAGCCTTGATTTTCAGCTATAAAACAAGGATAATTCTACCCACCACGCATGGTGGTTGTGAGGTTTAAATGATAAAATGCACAGATGTATTCTGTGACCCTGCTAAATGGTAGGTCCTAGAAATTTTCAGTCTTCCTCAGTTCCTGAACATTTCTAAGTCACTGGTTATTACCAAGAATAAGAGTTTAAGCTCAGCACAGACTTCCTACCTGACTTTTCACTGTCAGTCTTTCTAAAAGGCAGCATTAAAATTAACAAAATGTCTACCCTATAAATCCCAATCCTGGATCATGCCACCCCATCCGCCATCTTTGCTCCTTCCCTAGGACTGCAGAGCTCTGTGGATAACCACACCAGCATGCCCATTGGTGCTTCAGGATCTACAAATTCACCTGAATCCTCAACATGGAACCACTCTTGGATCTGTCCCTCAGCAGTCTTTCATTCTCCATACCCTTTCAACCTTTGTTAGCCTCTGCCTCACTGCCAGCCTCTCTCCATCGCAGATCATCTCTTCTCTGAGTCGCTAAGGAAGCAGATACTGCCTACAAGTTCATCTGTATCTGCACTCTACCTTTTTATCTTTGTATTCTGATTTGGCATAAAGGGAGTCCTGCCTCCTGCCCAAACTTAATCATCTCACCTCTGCATGGATCCCATCCTTTTCACACTCGGAGGACCATGCCCCATCTGCTATCCCTTCTCTCTCTTGTATTCAGCCATTCTCTCTGCTAGCTCCTTCTCATTAGCATTTAAAACATGTTGAAATATCTACTATCTTTTTTTAGATCGAGATGCAATTGACATATAACATTCTATTAGTTTCAGGTGTACAACAAATGATTTGATATCTGTATCTATTGAAAAATGATCACCACAGTCAGTCTAGTTAACACCCATCACAATACATAGTTATAAATTTTTGTGATAAGAACTCTTAAGATCTACTTTCTTAGCAACTTTCAAATAATATATATGACTACTGTTAATTCTAGTCACTTGCACATTACATCCCCAGGACTTACTTATTTTGTAACTGAAGTTTGTACCTTTTGACTCCCTTCACCCATTCCATAGCTACCCCTGCCTCTGGCAGACACCAATCAATACGGAGAACACTCTGTATCTATGAGCTCAATTTGTGTGGTGTAGGTTTTTTGGTTTTTATTTTTATTTTAGATTCCACATATAAGTGAGATCATACAGTATTTGTTTTTCTCTGTCTGATTTATTTCACTTAGCGTAATGTCCTCAAGGTCCAGCCCTGAGTCATTGCAAATGACAAGATTGCCTTCTTTTCTACTATCTTTAAAAAAAAAAACAACTTCACAATTGACGTTTTGTTCTATTCTAGCCCCTACCTTTTCTTTTCTTTACAAATAAGCTTCGTGAAAGAAGCTATAATACATTCCTCAGACATTTTTTCTTCCTGCTCCCAATATTCCACTTTCCAAAGTCACCAATGGCTTCTTTGTGTTTGATCCAAAGGACAATTTTATTTTTTCATTTATTTGTTCATTCTTTCTCTGCCTTGTGATAAAGAAAAGGAATAGAAAAGTAGATGTTCATATGATCCTCACCTTATGAATGAGGACAGTAAGGCTTAGCAAGGTTAAGAAACTTACCCTGGGTCTAGTGGGTATCCAAGGTAACACCAGGTTGAACCTCAGTCTATCTCCTGGTTTTCCTATTCCTCAAATATTCTTATTTCTCAGTCTCTTTTGCAGATTTCTCTTCATCAATGGAGTGTCACAGACCTCAGTCCTCATACTATCTATACCCACTTCCTTAGTGATCACTTTCAGCCTCATGACTATAAATATTGTGGTGCATTAGCTAACAACATGGCCAACAATTCCTCCCACTGTTGTATGTGAACATTGTTCCTCCTTTGCAGAGGTGAAATCGAATTCTGCTTCTCCTTGGATCTGGGCTGGTCTGTGAACTTGATCTGACCCATAGAGTGGGTGAAACTGGAATGTGACAATTCTGAGTCTTGCCCTTAGGAGACCTAGCAGCTTCTGCTTTTGTGTTCTTGGAAGCCAGCTCCCATGTTTGAAACTTATGCTACATGAGTAAATGACAGGGGACCACGTGGGGAGAGAAAGGCCACATGGAGGAGAACTAAGGTGCCCCAGATGACAGTCAGCACTAAAGGCCCCAGATATGGATGTACCAGCTGCAGCTGAGCTCCCAGATAATTGCAGCGATATGAGTCATGAGAAACCCACAGAATCATGAGAAATAATAATTCATCATTTGGGGGTGTCTAAATTTGGGGGTGTCTTTAAACACAACAAGAAATAACAAAACAAATGCCATCAACATGCTAATGACTCCTAAATTTATATCTCCGTCTCTAACCTCTTTCCCCTGAACTTTAGATTCATGTATCTACTATTCTCTGCATGGCTAAGAGGCATCTTACAGGTCTAACAGACTTTTTCTTTTCCTTTTTTCGGTAACAGCTTTATTGAGATATAATTCATATACCATACAATTCAATAAGCTTCTGAACAAGATTAAACCAGATATAGTAAATAAAGAAGCCACGTATTTTTGGTATACCTATATGTAGTATATGAATCATTTACCATACAGAAGAGAGGACATTAACATCTTTAGTTTTAGCTAAACTATTCCAGCCCTCTTTATGGTCTCTGGGTAAACTATCAAGCCAGTGAATTGAAATAGATGAGTTGTAAGATCTGGCTTTAGTCTTTGCTTTTTACTAGCTTTATGGGCCTGGAAAATTTACTAGCCCCTCAAAGCTTGTTTCCTTGTGTGTAAAATAGGATCATCTACTTCCAGTGCAAATCACATAATTATGATGAGGACAAATCACATATTTAAAAACCCACATGCGAATTTATTTTGTTAATTTATAAAATATTATACAAATATAAGATTGTTTACAGAGATCTATTACAGCCTGAAAATGCCGATCCATTCTTCAGAATTTTTTTATTCTGTATACCTTTTATATAATGATGCCCTCTGCTGTTCTCTTGTATATCTTTACTTCAGACCATACAAGAGACATGGTCTAAATCATCATTCTATCCAAGACTATTAGAGTGGGAATGATACATGGAGATCAGTTTCATTTTAAAGATGAGAGCAAAGCATGGACCTAATGGTGAAGTGCCTACAATCAGTCAAACCAGAACCAGAACCCAGGCTTCTAGGCTCCAAGTTCAGTGCTCTTTAGTCAGAATGGGTATATAGAAGTATAAAAACACTATGGAGTTTGAATTGAATGTCCAAATAGACATTATTATCTTGCCCCAATACTTTTCTTCTTCCTAATTTCATTGTCAACATTAAAAGAATTATTGGTGGCATCTATCCAGTCACCCAAGACAGAAACCTCAAAGTCAATTTTAATTCTGTCCTCTCCTTTACCTACCATGTAAAACATGTTATGTAGTTTCATTACTTCTACCTTCTAAATGTATTTCACCATTTTCCCTATTTGGACTGCCTTCATTTAAGCTTTTATCTTTTTACACTGCATTCTTTCAATAGCCTCCTAAGTGTTTTAGCACCCTACAGTTTTGCTTACCTTTCATTCATTTGTTCATTCATTCAATAAAATTCTTGCTTAAATCCTTACAATATTCCAGGTAGTATGCTAGATATGGTGAATTAAAAGAGAGGCAGCCATAGTCTGTGCTCTCAAGGAACCCAAAATCTAGTAGAGAGAGATAAATATGTAAACAAATGTGGAATTCTGGTTCCTCCAAAATATCACCAAAACAGCCCATTGCTGAAACAAAGCTGAGTTTTATTTCCATGTAAAGTGATGTTGGGTAGGGGGTGGGCACTAGCTCAGCAGACTTAGTAGCATCTAGAAGTGGTGAGGGAAAGTCAGGATATTTATGAGATTGTGAACTCTTGTTTAAAGTGAGTCTTTCAGTGGGAAGGGGACTTGGTTATGACTGGGTAAGGATCATAATACAATAGTTTAAGTTGGGTGGACCTAGCAGGTGAGGATTTTGAGGAGAAGGATTCAAAGAGTCTTGGGGTGTAAACTATTGGTTGATGATTTCTGTTGTGGTTTTCTGGGTGAGTTCCTGGAATGTACAGTAAAGCTTATTTGCAACTTTCATCTTTTTAGGCAAGAATTTCCTGAAATAGTAGAGTTACGTTGATGAAGACACTAGAATAGTAAAGGCATGTGATGTAGACAGTAAACTGTGTGGTGGTGGGTGATTTCACTTCTCATAAAGAAGTACAACAAAGCATTATAGACATATGTATGGGATGCTGAGGGAGCATGGAGGAAGGAGTGCTCAATGATCCCTGGAGTCAGAGTAGAGAGGAATCAGAGAGGTTTTACAGACTTTATCTCTTAAATGGTGACTAATATTCTATTGATGGATATACCACACTTTTTAATCCATTCATCAGTTGATAGACATTTGAGTTGTTTCCACTTTTTGGCTATCATGAATAATGCTGCTAGTAACATTCATGTTCACATTGTTTTGGTGAATGTATATTTTCATTTATCCTGGGTATATACCTAAAAGTGAAATTTTAAGGTCCTGTGGTAACCCTATGTTTAACTTTTTGAGGAACTACTGAATTGTTTTCCAAAGAGTGGCATCATTTTTTATTTCTACCAGCAATGTATAAGTGTTCAACTTTCTCCTTATTCTTGCCAACACTAGATATTTTCCATGCTTTTTAAAAAATTCTAGCCATCTTAGTGGTATTAATGGGTATCTCATTGTAGTTTTGTATTTCCCTAGTAACTAGTGATGTTGAACATCTTTTCATGTGCTTCTTGGCCGTTTTTATGTCTTCTTTAGAGAAATGTTTCAACTCCTTTGGCCATTGTGTTTTTAATTGGATTATCTGTCTTTTAATTGTTGAGTTGTAAAAGTTAATTACTCTGGATGCAAGTTTCTGATTTGAAGATATTTTTTCCCCTCATATTGTGGGCTGTCTTTTCATTTTCTTATGGTATCTTCTGAAGCACAAAAGTTTTTTTTTTACTGAGGTGAAAGTCACATAACATAAAATTAACCATTTTAAAGTGAACACAATTCAATGACATTTAGTGCATTTAAAGTGTTGTGCAACCACCACCTTTATCTAGTTCCAAAACATTTTCATCACCCCCCCACCAAAGCCCCTGTACCTATTAAGCAGTTGTTCCCCATTTCTCATTCCTCCTAGCCACTGGCAACCACCAATCTATGTTCTGTCTCTATGGATTTACCTGTTCTTACTATCTCATATAAATGGAATCATGCAACATGTGACCTCTTTTGTCTGGCTTCTTTCACTTACTACAATCTGTTCGAGGTTCTTTCACATTGTAGCATGTATCAGCACTTCATTCCTTCAGATGGCTGAATAAATTGGTAGTGTGAGCCCTCCAACTTTATTCTAATTTTTCAAGATTATTTTGGCTATTTGGGGCCCCTTACAATTTCATATTAATTTGAAGATTTGCCTTTCCATTTCTACAAAAAGGCCACTGGAATTTTGTTAGGGATTGCATTGGATCTGCAGATTTTTTTCAGGTAGTATTGCCATCTTATCGATATTAAGTCTCCTAATCCATGAAAACGAGGTATCTTTCGATTTTGTCAGATCTTCTTCAGTATCTTCCAGCAATGTTTTGTAGTTTTCAGTATACAAGTCTTTTACGTCCTTGGTTATTCCTAAGTATTTTTTTCTTTTGGACGTTATTATAAATAGAATTGTTTTCCTTAACTTCATTTTTAGATTTTTCATTGCTGGTGTGTAGAAACTCAACCAATTTTTTGTTTATTGTTTTTTTTTAACTCTGTAATTTTGGTGAATATGTTTATTACCTCTAGTAGTCTGTGTGTGTGAGTCTGTGTGATTCTTTTGAATGTTATAAATATATAAAACATGATATATATTAATGTCATCTGCAGTAGAGATACTTTTACTTTTTTCTTTCCAATATGGAGGCCTTTTATTTCTTTTATTGATCTGACTAGAACTTCTAGTATATTCAACATTTTAAGTAGCATTAGTGAAAACAGTTATCCTTGTACTGTTTCTGATCTTAGGGGAATATTTTCAGTCTTTCATTATTGAATATAGTACTAGCTGTGGGTTTTTCATCAATGCTCATTATCATCTAAGGAAGTTCCCTTCTATCCTTATTTTGTTGAAAGTTTTTATCAAGAAAAGGTTGTTGGATTCCATCAATTACTTTTTCTGCCTTAATTAAAATCATGTGGTTTTATTTTGCTCTTCTATTAATGTGATGTATTACATTGATAATTTTTTCTTCTGTAAACCATCTTGCATTCCTGGGATAAATTTCACTTATTCTGGTCCTTTTAATATGCTGATAGATTTGGTTTCCACATATCTTGTTGAGATTGTTTGAATCTATATTCATATGGCATATTTGTCTGTAGTTTTCTCATGATGCTTTTGTGTGGCTTTGATATCAGAGAAGAACCATCCTCATAGAATGAATTAGGAAGTGTTCCTCCTTTTCTATTTTTTGGAAGCATTTGGGAAGGATTGGTGTTCATTCTATTTTAACTATTTGGTAGAATTCACCAATGAAGCCATCTGGTCCTGGACTTTTCTTTGTTGGTTTTTTAAATTACTGATTTAATCTTTCTAATTGTTATAGATTTGTACAGATTTTCCATTTATTATTGAGTCAGTTTTGGTAATTTGACTCTGGAAATGTTTCTATTTTATCTAAGTTATCTAATTTGTTGGCATATAAAAGTTTTAAATTTTAAGTCCAATTTTTCTTCATTTTCTTTTTTTCAATAAGCAAAATAATAACAACAATAATAATAAAAGTTAGTTCTTAGCTTGACTGTCCTAGACCAGAATCTTACCCTCTTGTTCCGACAGTGGGTGCTGGGGGAGAGAGTCTTCATTTTCTTTTGTCACTTATGCTTTCCTCATCATATCTATAAACCACTGCCTAACTCAAGGTAATGAAGATGGACTCCTATGTTTTCTTCTAAGGCTTTTGTAGTTTTAGCTTCTACATTTAGGTCTATGATCCATTTTGAGTTAATTTTCATCTATAGTGTGAGATAAAGGTTGAGGTTTATTTTCTTCTGCACATGGATATCCAGTTGGTCCTGCACTGTATTTGAAACCAGTAGGATTTGGACACCCATCAGCCATGTATCCATAAGTCCCCAAACTTGATGTAGAATTTAGCATCAGGATGAGGGTACTGCAGGGAGTTTTATTTTGTGTCAGGTTGAAGGAGCAGGGAGTACAGCGTTCTGAGAAAGACATTACTCGCTGGGCAATTCAGAATAAGGTAGGACATATTAACCTGTCTCTCAGGCCTAGCCCTAAATGAAAGTGAAGAAGGCGGGCATTTGTCTTCATGGCAGGCAGAGTGCGCATGAAGCTCTCCAGCTGCCTGACACTTGCCTAACATGCAACCCATGGGCTGAGTTGAAAGTTTAGCTGCTCATGGCCCCAAGCCCAAATCTTTTTCTTCTTTCCCTTCTCATTCTCTCAAGATGCTCCTCTCTGTTTCCCAAAGTGGCTGAAAGTAACCTGAGAGATCAAGTAAGATGCTGTTGGTGGTGATAGTAGTAGTGGCAGTAGTAGTAGCAGCAGCAGCAGCAAATAATAAGAACACATGGGGAGAAATCAAGAATGGGCTTGGTAGGAGGTGAGGAGGAGGGAGGAATAGGGAAACTAGAAAGTAGCTAGGAATGAGCATGAAGGGCATCCAGAAACCCAGCAGTGAGGCTTTAGCATTTGCAGAGAGGAGGGTGGAAGAACTTCAGTAGTGCAACAGCTGGCTACGACAGCATTCAAGTTGGAGAAAAGTCGGAGGGGTGGGGAAAAGAAGAGAGAACACTCAGATACTTTAATAGAAAGGAAACAAACAAAAAGGAAACTTCCATTTCCCTGTAGAGGAAATTCAAGAATTATGAACATAGATGAGAAACGTTGCTCACACTGTCTTGGTGCCTAATCTCTCTCTCTTAGGCCCGCTAGAAGACCAAAGCCACTCTGATACTCTTGGTACAGTGTAAAGGCTGAAATATGTGTGACTTCCCCCTGCCCGGAGAACATGTGTAGGTTATTAGGAACTGTGACAGACCTGTGGAGAAGATAATTGGAAAAAGAGGATGAATTTCAATTGCATTATTGAAAATGCACTCTGGGGGGCAGTGTGGTAGAGTTTAACAATTAACAAGCTTTTTAGCCAGACGGATGTGCATCTCAATCTTGGCTCTGCCGCTTTACTACATTGTGTGCCTTTGGACAAGTTAACTTCTCTGAGTCTTAATTTTTCTCTCTCCAAAATGCAGATTATAGGTACCTCCTAGGGTTTTTTTTTTTAGTGAGAATTAAATGAGAGAATGTCAGCAAAGCACCTAGCACAATGTCTGGTACATGAACTAGGTGCTCAGTATAGGACAGGTCCTTCCCCCATCTCTTATCACTGCATTCTAGGCACAAACTGGAACTATCTCCTGTTGTGAAAGGATTTGACCCAATAATTCTACTTCTGATATTTTATTACAAGGAACCCCCCCAACCCCGAAGAACAGAAACCATCTTGTGGTCAAGGATGTTAACAGTAAAAAACAAACAAACAAACAAAAGACCAAAGTAAAGCAAAGCAAACAAACAAAAAAACTCAAATGTCTAACAGTGAGAGAATGCTATTTATTAAAAATGATATTCATGAAGACTTCTAATAAAATAGTGAAGTGTTTCCATTATAGTATTACGGTAATAAAATTTATATATATGGTTCTATATACAACTATATTAAATATGTTAAAATATTTATAGAAACAATACTGAAATGAAATATACCAAAATATTAATGATGGTTGCCTGTGGGTGGAGAATTATGAGTAACTTTAAAAAAAATTTCTACCATGCACATAATGACTTTTATACTACCAAAATAAAATTTAGTTTAATTACAGAGTAATTTTTAAAAAAACTTCTTGGAGAATACTACACAACAAGAATGCTCTACAACTACACGCTACAATATAGATGAATTTCACGAGCATAATGTTGAGCAAAGGAAGCCAGTTGCAAAAGAGTACATAGTGCATACTTCAACTTTTAGAAAGTGAAAAATCAAGCAAAACAAATCTGTGCTATCAGTAATCAGGATAGTGGTGACCCTTAGAGGGAGAGCAGATAATAACCTAGGCATCTGGCTCCTTTTGCTCAATATTACATGTGTGAAATTCATTGTGTATGGAGGAGATGGGTAGTAACTGGAAGGGGCACAAGGGAGCTTCTGGGATCCGGTAATGTTCTCTTTCATCATCTGTGTGCTAGGTGTGCTCACTTTGTCAAAATTTATCACCCTAATGAATAGTGTTATACTTTAATAGAAAATACAAAATAGAATGGATGGGTGGATGGATAGATAAATAGATAGATAGATAGATAGATAGATAGATAGATAGATAGATAGACAGACAGATAGATAGAAAGATAGACAATGTACTGAGTGAATGCAAATTATCATCGGTGCCCTCCCTATCTGAAGGAGTCATCTTTAAGAACAAAAAGAAAAGCTTGATTTGGCCACAAGATGGCGGCATTAGTTGCTTGGAAATCAAATTCCAAGATGCTCTTTAGCATATTTTTAAGAGCCAAATATTTGGTGTATTGTCTTAGAAGAAGAGAACTTAGAGATTCTACAGTCCAACTTTCTCTGATTTTCCACGTGAAAGAAATAGAGCCGTATCAGGACGATTTGTCCAAGATCACAGTGCTGGTTAGAACAAGACCTAGATTGAAAACCCAGGTGCCTGGGCTATCAGCTTGCTTTGCCACACTAGAAATGCATAGTTTCAGCTGTGATTCCTTCCTACTATGCTCTGGAATAAGATGTTTGTCAAGAAGTGCCTCTCCTTTTATGACTCCAGAAAATAGAAGTTTCAAATGGAATGAAAAATTCACAACTAGAATTGGCAGTATTGAAAGGCTGCAGTGTGAAATTTCCTTATATGGTTATTTTAAAACATCATATGGCCAAGTCTGCCTGAGCTGTCTTAGGTTTCTACTTCTTTAAATGTGAAGGATAGACCAGACACCCTCTCTGTTTTTTCTTTCTTCTCTACCTCTCTTTGTTTCTTTATTTTCCCTCCCTCCTTCTCTCCCTTCCTTCCTTCCTTTCTCTTATCTGTGTTTGAAACAGAAGAGCCACCAATGCGTCTCAGAACCCAAAACTCAAAATCAAATGCAATGGCTTTCTTGAACAGACCAGACCTCGGCTCTGTGTCAAGATTCATTTGTCATTGTTGAAAAGGACTTGCAAGGGAGAGCCCATGTGGCAGAAGAAAGTGTCAAGCTGAGATGAAAGATTTCTGTTCTTATAACCTGGGCCTTTGGAGAGGCTCCTTGATGAATGAGGACATCAGCAAGCAGAGGAGGAAGACCATCAGCAGACTCCAAGGTATGCACAGAAATCTTTGATAACCTCTAATTGAAAGATGGGCTTCTTATACAGGGGCCAGGTTTATTCAAACAAGAGGATGTGGTGTGCCCCCACAGGGAACATTTGGCCATGTCTGGAGACATTTTTGGTTGTCACACTGGGAGGTGGCTGCTTCTGGATTCTAATGGGTAGAGACCAGGGATGCTGGTGAACTTCCTGAAATACACAGGAGAGCCCCCACAGCAAAGAATTACTCAGCCCCAAATGCCAATAATGCCAAGGTTGAGAAACCCTGCTCTATTAAAATTAGATCCCAGTGAAATAATGTAGCACTTTGGAAAGTCTTTCTGACTTGTCATGCAAGCCAGATACAAAAAAAAAAAAAACAAAACCAAAACAGAATAATACTACCACCACCACCACCACCAAAAAAAACCCCAGAGAAACGCAAATAAATCAGACAATGTATAATTCCAGGATGAGGGCCCTAGAGAAATGATGCAGTTCCATTTGGGATAAATCCATATTTTATAATATAGTTTTGCTTTTTAATTTCTTCTAAGGCCAGAAGCTTTCAAACCAGTTCTTAAAACATTGAGTGCTTGTGTGCACTGGAAGGTCACAGTCCTGGTTCACCAAGGGGACTCCCCAAGGTCTAAGTTAAAAGGTAAGGGAGTCAACCTTAGGCTGACATTTCCTTCTCTGCTCTCTTTCTAAAATGATGACAAAGGAATTTGAATCTGAATCTCCTTTGAAAGAACTGCTAAACATTTCCTGGCATCACTCACATTTTGTATATGAGCAAGATCATTCCTGACACCTCTAAAGAAAACATGATTGTCAGCCTGTCCTGCGGCCCACTGAGTCCAGACTCCAGCTGCTCCCAGTCCTACCCCTAGCCCTGCTTATTGTCACCAACAAGTATAAAGGACACAAGCAGAAAAGCTCATGAGAGGTAAGTTTCAGGTTACCAGAATTCTTGATGGCTGAGAGAAGTGTTCTGGTTTATTTATTTTTCTGGGTAACTTAGGTATAAACAGAAAAGGCATTGTTTTGATTCCTGTGGCTGAAAATCTTTCTAATGTGGGTGTCTCTTTTCTAGGAAGTTAGGGAAGTAAGAGAGCCTAGGGGACGAGGTTGAAGCAGATGTTTCCATGGCCTTAGCCATTGTCTTGCTCATCAGTGACCACTACTCAGGCCTGAAGATGGTAACTGGAATAGAAGAACTTTAGTAAGTAGTCCAGTCCCTCATTTTACAAATGAGGGAACTGAGTTCCAGTGAGGGAAGTGAACTGTTTAAGATCACAGAGATGGAAAGGCTTAGAACCAGCTTCAATGTAAGCATATATTTTCTAAAATTGGGAAGGAAAATAATCTTGCTTAAGTTGAAGGTCCTCACTAGCATAAATAGAAAGCATAAGTTTCCGTTCTTCATCTACTTCTTCTGTAAGTACCAGCCAGAACTCTACTGACAAAGTAAAGGATTGAAGCAATTTTCTGAATCATTTGGACTGAAACCCCATTGCATAGCTATAGCCTTTAAATATATGTGGTGCGGCTATAAAGCAATGTGACCGGTTTCCACAAACCACACAAGAAAACTGGGCACATTATTATATATTCATACTGCATGCTCTGGATTTTCCATGAATACAGGGGACAGGAAATCCAGAAATAACCCCCAAACTTGTTTTGGAGCCAATTTCTACCTCTACCTTCCATAAACCTTTTGCAAAAAGCCACTAAGGAGAAGCAAAATAGACTTAGCCATGCCATCACACTTCTTCTCTTTTCTCTTGTACATATTTATTTCATCATCTCCTGGTGCTAATACCAAGGCAAGTGGCAAAAGTTCAACAGGAAGGGGGAATATAAGGAGATGGCAAATGAAAAATAGTTATGGAGTAAAAGACGCAAATGACAGAACACTGATTGTGATACTTACACTTCAAGGAAAAAAGGATTTGTTGGCTTCTCCCACTACTTATGCCCAATAGCATCGCTACTCAAGGTGTGGTCCAAGGACCAACGGCATTGGCATCAACTGAGAGCTTGTTACAAATGCAAAATCTTAGGTCCTCATGGCACATCTCAAGTTAAACGAGATCCCCAGGTGATTTGTGTGCACAGTAAAGTTTGTGAGGCACTGATGGAGAGTATGGTGAAAGTAACTCTGGATTAAGACTTGGAAAACCAGAGTTCTCTTCCTGCTTCTGCCACTTAACTGGTTTAAAAAATTTATCCAAATCACTTCCCCTTTCTGGGCTTCAATTTTCTCATGCGTATAATGAGGAAATTGAACTAGAAGACTTCTGAGGGTCTTTATGCCTCCAATTTCTAGGATTCTAATTAACAGTGGACAACTGAATTTGGGTGCTTCTTTGGAAATACCTCAACTTCCTTCAGCTCAGCAAAGTTTATGATTGAAAACCCATGTGGTAAGACATGGGCTTCCTCAGTCATTTCCGACTCCTTCTTTCAGTTTGCACCAAACTCCCTGGCCCTTCCAAAAATTCTGAGATGGAATGGTTATGATTATCACCATTCCCAGTTTTTCAGAGTGAGTCCATATGAAGCAACCGGAGAGGACAGCTGTGCTGGTGGTGGGAGGAACGAACCTTTGTGGCCATCCCCTTGGAGCTGAAGCAGACAGAGGTAAATTCTCCGAATAAAGAGAGCTAGGGACAGATTCAGAAGCTGATCCCAGTCCACCTGGCTGTTCTTTCTCACAAAATCACCTAAGAAGTACTAATTTACCCTCAGTGTTTCTTTTTCTTTTTCTGCTCATCCGTCTTCTGTACTAGGTCCAGTTGGCTCTATCTCTACTTATTATTTGGCCATGGGCTTATTTTTTTTTTAATTTCTGTTATTTTATTTTAAACTGAATTATAGTCGATTTACAATGTGCTAATTTTTGGTGTGCAGCATAGTGATTCAGTTACATATATATTCATTTTCATAATCTTTTTCATTATAGGCTATTACAAATTATTGAATATAGTTTCCTGTGCTATACAGTAGGATCTTGTTGTTTATCTATTTTATATTTAGTAGTTAGTATCTACAACTTCCAAACTCCCATTTATCCCTCCCCACCCCCTCTCCCCCTGGTAACCATAGGTGTGTTTTCTGTGTCTGTGAGCCTGTCTCTTGTTTGTAAATAAGTTCATTCGTGTCCTTTTTTAGATTCCACATTAAAGTGAAATCATATGGTATTTTTCTTTCTCTTTCTGACTTACTTCACTTAGTATGACAATCTCCAGGTCCATCCACGTTGCTGCAAATGGCATTACTTTATTCTTTTTATGGCTGAGTAGTATTCCATTGCCTGTATATACCACAACTTTTAACCCAGTCATCTGTTGATGAATATTTAAGTTGCTTCCATGTCTTGGCTATTGTAAACAGTGCTGCCATGAACATTGGGGTGCATGTATCTTTTTGAATTAGAGTTCTCTCTGGATATTTGCCCAGGAGTGGAATTGCTGGATCATATGGTAAGTCAATTTTTAGTTTTTTGAGGAATCTCCATACTTTTTTTGATGATGGCTGCACCAAACTACTTTCCTACCAGCAGTGTAGGAAGGTTCCCTTTTCTCCACATCCTCTCCAGCATTTATCATTTGTGAACTTTTTAATGGTGGCCATTCTGACTAGTGTGAGGTAATACCTCATTGTAGTTTTGATTTGCATTTCTCTGGTAATTAGCAATATTGAGCATTTCTTCATGTGCATGACCTTAGTTTTTAAAATGAGCTAAAATGAGGTGGAAGAGAAGCATCACCACAAAGCCAGGGTTGTGTTCTATAGAAAGCCAGAGATTTGGGTAGTGTGTCTTTGTCCCTCAAACCTGAACTAACCATCTTTAGACCCTAATTAAGTACTTGTTCCAGTAACAATTGCTGCATAATAGACCGTTCTAAGCTGAGTGGTACAAAAACAATTTTATTATGTTCATGGATTCTGTGGTTCAGGAATTTGGGCAGAGCCTCACTGGGTGACTCTTTTGCTCCTTTGGTGTCAGTTGAGGGCACTCAGGGTACTTAGGTAATGGATGAGATGGCTTTCCTTCCATATCTGGTGCCTTGGTGGGAATGGCTGAAAGAGTGTAAAAACAGACTGTAGCCTGGTATGCTACCTGGGCCTTCTCCAGCGTGGCAATCTCAGAGTTATTTAACTTCTTAGGGGGCAACTGACTTCCTCAGAAAGATTATCATAAAAGAACCAAGTGGAGGCTGCATGGCTTTTTATGAACTAACATCAGAAATAATATAGTGTCACTTCTGCTGTTTTGGATTAGTTGAAGCAGTTACAAGGCCACCTTGATTCAAGGAGAGGGAACATAGACTCCACATCTTGATTGGGAGTAGTTTCAATGAATTTGTGGCCATTTTTAAAAACCTCCAGAGTACACAGGAGATTAAATAGCACTAAGCAAACACTCTTTATTCAATCCTGTATTGGACCATGTATGCTGCCAAGGACTCCTTTTTCCCATCTTGCAGGGGACCCATACAAGAGGGCAAGCTTAGAGGATGCTGAGGATGCTCTTTGGTCCTTCTCGCCATGGCCCATACCATATCTTTCATCACTGGATCTTAGGACTAAAAGGAGGAAGTAAGTGAGGCCATAGGAAAAAGCATTCTACCCTTCCCTCTGTCTCTCTCATCACGCCTCTCTTTTTTAAAAGACCTAGATGGCTAAGCCACCCACTCTCTGTCTCCTTTCCCTTGGGCTACACCCTGGTCCTACTCAAATTTCCAAGAGCTGGGGAATGGTGTCTTACTGCACCAGCCCTCTGGGATCAGAAAGCATAAAAAGAGCAAACTATGCGGAAAAGAAGGGCTCCAAGAGAGCCAAAAGAAAGCAAGGGTTTGTTTGCCTTAAGCCAGTTCTATTTATATTTCCTATACTCCACCCTAGCAGGGTGGTCTAATTGTGTGGCTCTGTGGACTCCAGAACTTCATTTTATTCTTGATCCACACCAGAGCTCTTACTCTGAGTGGGAAGAAGGAGTTTCAGTCTCCTACTTCTCTCCCTGCCAAGAATTACTGTGTATGCCACTCCGCTAGTGTGGATCGCTTACTCTGTGCCAGTCACTGGGCCACTTTACACTCATATCGTTTAAGCCTCACAACAGGCCTATGAGCTGTATAATATTTTCCTTGAGTCATAGGTGAGAAAACTCAAGGCTCAGTTGAACTGAAGTAAATTGTTCCAGCTCACACTGTTAGTATAAAGCAGACCTTAGATCACAACCAAGGCAATCTGACCCCAAAGCCTGCAAGTGGCCATCTCTCAGTGTTTCTCTCAACTGAGCAAGAGGGACAGTAGCAGTTACCATAAAGCTATAAGAACACTATATATAGAGTTAATAAGACTCTCACTCAGGGGTTATGTACAACTAACTGGGATAAATAATCAATATCAATAAATAATCAATTGTTTAAGAAAGGCTGAATAATAATAATAATAATAATAATAATAATAATAATAATAATAATAATAGTAACTAACATTTACCAAAAGCACACAATGTGCCAGGAACTAATGAAACATTTTACCAACATTAATTTGTAAATTACTCACAACATCCTGGGCAGTAGATACTCTTATGATCACATTTTATAATTGAGTAAAAGGAAGCATAGAGAAGGTAAGTGACTTGACTGAAGTCTAACGGTACGTAATTGACATAGCAACGATTTACACACCAGCAGCCTGACTCAAGAGTCTGTGGTTTTAACCATTATGCAGTACTACCTCTCTTGATTGTATCTGCCCATGAAAGTTGAAATCATAGAAGTTATTAATCTTTCTAGGAAGATGAATATGTAGCCTACCCTAGAGGTACAGAGTATTAAACATCCAAGAGCTATTTTGGTTAAGGTCTTGCATCACTGAAGAAATTTTTTTTTTGACTAGCTCAATGGCAGGGCTTTGCACATAGTAGATGCTTAATAACCATTTTCATTTCATCACTTTCATGTTAGACTTATTTTATTCAGTTATCCTACTCTAGGAGCTTTAAGATTGTATAAGCCAGAAAGCTAAATAAAAACAAATCTTTTCATTTCTGCTCGAATTTGTTGAACGTCATCAGTGCATGAGACTGTGTGCTAAGCATTTTGGGGAACACAAGATAGAAATCAGATACTGATAGCTTCCCCAAAGTTCTTGGTTTGGGGTGGATCATTATCTGTAAAAGAGACCTCATCTTACTATTTCTTGTGTCTTTGTATCACTACTATTTTCCTCTAGAAAAATTATTTTTCTATATCTGATTACTTAATCCTGGAGCTCTTAGGTTGTCATCAGTCTTGTTTCAGACTCCTATCCCCGCTATTTATTTAGGTATGGTCCCTCACGTGGAGATGTCTCTCTGCTTCACCGTATCTCACCCATCATGCCTGGAGAATTGCAGCTGCCAACCAGCTTATTAGGTGACTGAGCACAAAAACTCAATATGGCTGCATCTTGGCTTTTCTTTCATGTGGTCCCTTCAACAAGTGCTGACCCATCAATTTACCACATCAAGTACATACATCTCTCTGATTTTCCAAGTCATATATATATATATATATATAGCCTCATCCTAAATAATCCACCAACTCTCCTTGCTCCTATGTAAAGATCTTCTGTCAGGCAGACAGGTCCCTGTCCCCAGGAATAATACTATATTCATTCCCACCTCCTTGTTGTTTGTTTTCTGAGTCCTCCCTTCCTCCTGCTACCATTAGTGCTTGTACCAGCCAAGCTAACACTTATGGAATTTTTGTAATAGGCACCCATTATTTCATGTATCAGCTTTGACTTCTCGATAGATATAGTACTATTTTGGTTTATAATAAAAAAAATTTATATATATATATATGGGCTTCATTCCCACTTCTGGCACAGAGCTCCTAAAACTCTTGGAATTTCCTAAGTGATGAAAATAATAAAGGCGTCTTCTGTTATGTTAATGAGGTGACTTTTAGACTCCCACCTAAAGATGGGGGCTGGTTGCCAGGAGAACCAACCAGTGATCAGAGGGTTGGAAATTTTAGCCCCACCCCCTGACCTCTAGGGAGGGGAGAGAGGCTAGAGATTGAATCAACCACCAATATCCAGTGGTTTAATCAATCATGACTATGTAATAAATCCTCCATAAAACCCCAAAATGATGGGTTGGTGAACACGTGGAGATTTGGGAAAGTGGTGCACTTGGAGAGAGAACAGAAGCTCTGCCCTTTCCCTATACCTTGCACTATGCATCTCTTTTATCTGGATGTTCCTGAGTTATACCCTTTTATATTAAACCGGTGATCCAGTAAATAAAATCTTTCACTGAGTTCTGTGAGCTGCTTTAGCAAATTAATTGAACCTAAGGGGGATGGTTGTTGGAACCTCTGATCTAGAGCTGGTTGGTCAGGTGCACAAGTGACAACTTGGACTTGTGATTGCCATCTGAATTGGGGGAGGGGGACAGTCTTGCAAGACTGAGCCCTTAACCTATTCGATCTGATGCTATCTCCAGGTGAGATATCTCTGGGTCAGAGTTGAGCTGAATTGTAAGACACCTTGCTGGTGTCCAAGAATTGCTTGGTGGTGTGGGGGACCCCCTCATACACACTTTAGAATTGCTGACCAAAACACCCTATTAATTGTCGCTGCTCTTTTTCTGTTTTCGTATCCACCTTGATTCTTCCCTGTCCCTTCAAAAACTTTTTATTCTGTGTCCCATCCCCACAGAGCTTAATCAATTTGGGGGCAGTGATGATGAGAGTGACTACTCTTGGCTTGGTTCTGTCTATCTAAACACAGAGATGCAACAGTGGGGAGAGTATTGCTCAGTGGTAGAGCAAATGCTTAGCATGCATAAGGTCCTGGGTTCAATCCTCAGTACCTCCATTAAGACAAATAAATAAGCATAATTACCCCCCCCCCGAAAAAGCAAAACAAAACAAAACAAAACCCCACAGAGATGCAAATATATAAAGCTGTGTTTCTTTCCCTCCTTGATCTACAATCAAAGATACTATTGATTTACTTACTTCTTCTTACTTCTTCAGCCCTATGGTCCTTGTGTGAAATAACAGTGGCTGTCACACTGGAGGACTGAAAGAGTATAGGGCAATGTAAACATAAATCTGGTCCAGGAAGATGGAGTTGACATATTTTTTTCCCATTCCTCCCACCAAATACTGTTAAAAACCCTAGACATTATATATAAGACAACCATGCAAAAATTCTAAAAGGTTGAGTAAAGAATGCAGACTGCTTAGGGACCTCAGGACCTGAAGAATGATACACTGGTCAGTTCCCTGAGTTTTCTTTTTAGCATATATTTCTCAGACTTAAAGCTGAAGAAGCCAGCAACCCAGAAATATCAATGGGTATAGAAAAAAAAGCCCAACAATGAAAGCCTGCTTTCTCTAGGCAAAGGACCAGGAAAGGGACAGCTTAGTAATGTATAAAACATTCATAAAATAATTGTTCTACTCCAGTCAAGCACCACTGAAAAAACCATGACCTCATCCCCACCCCCACCAGCAAAGGCCAAGTGCGTAGTATAGACTGCTGCCTTGCAAGGCTGTCATGAACACCTATAGGATTGGTCAAAGTATAGAGCTGAGACTTTCATCCCCACCAGGCAGTAATGAGCCCTCCTTCCACGATGATGTCAGGGAGACCACCTGGAAGGCCTGGACTTCCATGCCCACAAGCAGTAGCAAGTTGTTCCTTACATTCTCTACTAGTGTGGTATCAGAAGAGACCTAGTGGGAAGTAAAGAAACCATGCCTAACATTATGTCAGTTGAAGCTGCGTGGAGAGCCAGAACTCCCACCCCTGCACAGCAGAAATGAGGAGCACTTCCCTAACTCGGATGTCAACAAAGGCCAAGTGGCAAACTTGAATCCTATGCCCACTAATGAGGTGGCACTCTCTCCTTCCCCAACTGGAATGGTGTCAAATAAAGTCAACTTAAACAGAAAGTTTAAATAAGATTCATAGACTCAGAACATAATATGAAAATGTTCATGTTTTAATTGAAAATTGCTCATCATGACAAGAACCAGGACTAGGTCAAACTGAATGAAAAAAGACAATCAATAGATGCCAACACTGGGAAGATAGAGGTGTTAAGATTATTTGACAAAGATTTTAAAGCAGCAATTATAGAATCACTCTAAAATGTAATTGTGAAGCCTCTCGATTCAAATAATTTTTCAAAAGAAAAGCCTCAGCCAAGAAACAGAAAATCTCAGGAATTAAATAGAAGATATAAAGAAGAACCAAATGGATATTTTGGAATTGAAAAATACAGTAACTGACATAAAAAGCACCATTGCATAGGCTCACGAGCAGAATGTGTTGGATAGAAGAAAGATTCAGTGAACTGGGAAATAGTACAATAGAAATCACCATCTGAACAATGAAGAGAAAAAAGACTGGAGAAAAGAAACTCAGAGACATGTGGGACTATAACAAAAGATCTTAAATTTGTGTCATTGGAGTCCCAGAAGGAAAGGGGAACGAGATCAGGGCCAGAAAGTTACTTTAAAAAATAATGACTGAAACCTTCCTAACCCAAAGTAATCTATGCCAAGATACATTATAATTAAATTAATGAAAACTAGAGAAAGAAAAATATTTGAAAAACAGCCAGAGAAAATGATGCCTTACCTATAGGGGAAAAACAATTAGAATGATATCAAATTTCGTATCAGAAATACTGGAAGCCAGAATGAAGTGGCACAATATTTTTCAGGATCTAAAAGAAAAAGCCTGTTAACCCAGAATCCTATAAATAGCAAAAATATCCTTGAGGAATGAAAGAGAAATGAAAACATTTTCAGATGGAGGAAAATGAAGAGAATGCCACCAGGAGACTTTCCGTAAAAAAAGTGGCTAAAGGAAGTTCTCTAGAAAAAGGAATGCCAAGAAGAAGGAAAGAAAATAATGAAAAATGTGTGTAAATACACTAAACTTTTCTTGTTCCCTAGTGTTTTCTATATTATATTTGATGGTTGAAGCAAAGATTATAACACTTTTTGATGTGCTTTCAAGTGTATGTAGATGAATTAAAGGGAGAAAGGGGAGATAAGTTTTCTATACTTTATATGAACTAGTGTAGTAAGTTATGTATATATAGCATAGAATCTAGAGCAGCCAATAAAAAAGCTATATAAAAAGATATATTCAAAAACACTGTAGATAAATCAAAATGTAAAGGGATTAAACTCTACAATTAAAAGATTAAATTGTCAGAATGGATGGATTGAAAAAAAAAACATGATCCAACTGTATACTGTTACAAGAGACTCACGTTATAGTCAAAGACTATTGAAACACACAACCTGGATGAATCCCCAGAGAACTGTGCTGAGTGGGAAAAAGCCAATCCCAGAGGTTACACACTATATGCTTCATTTATATAACATTCTTGAAATAACAAAATTATAGAAATGGAGAACAGATTAATGATTGCCAGAGGCTGAGTGGGTGGATATATGAAGGAAGTGGATGAGGCTATAAATGAGCACTCATGAGGGATTTTTGCAGTGATGGAACTGTTCTCTATCTTGACTGTATCAATGCCAATATCCTGGTGATGATATTGTACTATAGTTTTGCAAGATGCTACCATTGGGGGAAACTGGGTAATGGTTACATGAGACCTCTCAGTATTTTTTTTTCTTACTACTGCGTATGAAATCTACAGTTATCTCAAAATAAAAAAATAAAATTAAAAAAATCAGAAAGCATAGAAAGAAAATAATTCTGGATGGAAATATACTATGTCTGGGTGATTGTATTATTGCTGAATTTATTTTTCCTTTGGGCTTTAAACGATTTTTGAATTTGTCTACTGCGAACTGCATTATTTGTATATTTTTTGGGGTTATTTGTGCAGGTGCGTGGGGATCATCAAAATGGTTTTTCCTTCCTCCCTCTTCTTCTAACCCCTTCCCTCAAGACTCACAGGTTACTTAAGCAGCCAGCCTACCAGACTCTCATCCCACCCCACATCACCACATCCCTGTCTATTTAGAGCTTGCTATAGAGTCTTTCTTGCACCTACCTGGGATCAAAGCCTGACCTTAAGTATAGGATCTGTGAATGGATTTCAGATTTCAATCTAGGGAAAGGACAAGGATAGAATTTGGAAGATTCACAGAGGGAGCATGAATCCCTTTGTTACTTCCCTGATAAAATACTCAGTACATAGCCTAGGAAATGAGAGGAAGGTTCCTGCTATATGGCTGTGCTTGTTTTTTTCTGTTCTTTTTTTTTTTTTTTTGCACTCACCCACACAGCTTTACAGATGAATCCAGAAATAGGCACCTGGCTCCCTTTTCTCCTCTAGAAATGCTGATTCTTGTCTTCTGAGGAATGAGAGCCTACCTCCTTCCTAAACAATAAATCAAAGCCCTGAAAATCATTTGAAAGACATTTTTGTTTTGCCCTTGATTAATTTATTTCACCTTGTTCTTACTCAATGCTGAAAGCATGGTGTGCTTCAGTTTTAAATGAGAGCTGCTGGCTTGGATTCATGAAGGATCTTTTATGTTACTTTTTTTTTTTGAAGTTAAAAATTTTCCAGCATTTTCTTGTGAAGTTAAATTTTTTCCAGCATTTTCTTGTGAAGCTTCCAAAGACTCAGAAAAGTTGAAAGAATTTTTCAGTGAACATTTATATACCCACCACACCGCCATACAGAGTTCTACAGTTTACATTTTATTGAACTTACTTTATAACACACTTTCCCATCTAAACACCCTATCTATACATTCATCAGTCTGTTGTGTTATTGTTGTAAGGCATTTCAAAATAAGTTACAGACTTTGGTACACTTCTCCCTAAACACTTCAGTATGTGTGTTATTAGCTAGAGTTCAGTAATTTTCTAAGGTTCTTTTCTTTTCTTTTAATGTAAAATTTACATATAACAAATGTAGGAATCCAGTGATACATTGGCTGGGTTTTGACATATACATACAAGTTTATAATCCAAACTTCTGTCCAGATACAGACTAGGATCATCATAAATTTCCCTCATGCTCCTTCCCAGTCATTCCCTGCCCCCAATGCCCTTCAGAGATAACCAGTGTTCTGATATTTTTGTGCCATAGCTTAGTTCTACCTCTCCTAGAATTTCATATGATGGAATCACAAAGTACGTACTCTTTATAAAAGGGTTCTTTCACTCAGCATAATGCATTTATGGGTCATTCTTCTTATGTATCAGAAGTTCATTCCTTTTTATTTCTGAGTAGTATTTCATTGTTTGAGTACACTACAGTTTATCCATTCTTCTATTGATGGACACCTGCCCTGTTTCTATTTTTGTTATTATGCATAAAGTTGCTGTCATTGCTGTTTTTCTGTTAGTAAATGTTTCTCATTTGAGGAAGTACCTTAGGGTATCTCAATTGCAGGAATAAGGGTGGGGAATGTGACGGTCTTTCACACCATGGCCTGGTGAGCATTAGCTTAGTGGTCGGTGCCCCTGTGATGGATTGGGCCCTAGCCTCCTCTCCACCCAGAACAAAGGGATATCTATGCCCCTGGCTACATTTCCTCTCAACTCATAAGTTATTCTGTTGGAGCAGGCCTGACTGTATTAAAAAATTACTTTCAATGTCTGATTTAACCTTCACAAACTCAAATCAGTCAGTTTTTCTCCTTGTCCACAGGCTCCGCCCTGACTCTGGCTTCCACTATATTTGTTGTAGACAGTTGCAGCAGGCTCCTGCAGTTGGGGGTTCCATTTCTGTTCTGGTCATCTGTGATCACAGTCACTGTGTAATAATTCTAATTTAAAAGAATTTTAAGGGGGGAAGGTATAGCTCAGTGGAAGAGTGCGGTGCTTAGCATGCACCAGGTCCTGGGTCCAAGCCCCCATACCTCCATTAAAAATGATAATCACAATAAATGAATAAATAAGCCTAATTACCTACCCCCAAAAAATATAAAAAATAAGAAAAGAAAGTATAGATATAATTTTTAAAACAATTTTTAATTAGCATAAACTAAAATTGACTTGGGAAGAATACAATTCTATGAATTATAACCCACAGTAGAAAAAACTTTATCCTTTAATGCAAAGCGATGCATTATCTATAGCACACTCTTCCAGACTCTCTGACTCAGGCCTGTTCATTGTCTTTGAGCAGTTCTGCAAAGAACATAATTATTTTCTAAATTGAAAATAACTGATAGATATTCAAACTCCAGCTTATCCAGTAGAGTTTTGATTGGCTTCCCTCCTTTCTGTGGAAAAACCAGTTTTGCCTTTATTTGCAGTTCAATCCCTTCATATAAATTTGTGCTTTTTTCACTTTTCCCTTGAACCAGTTATGACATCTGCCTATATCTCTCATATAAGTAAAATAAATCTTTAACACATACTCATTTGTATATTTATTTGAGAGCCATGATTTTACCTTTTTCTGAAAATTATGTATTCTCCCATTTTTTAAATTGAAATATAGTTTACATACCATAAAATTCATCCTTTTAAAGTATACCATACAGAGTTTTCTTTAAAATATATTTTAGTATATTTACAAAATGCAGCAATCATCACTGATTCCAGAACATTTAACATACAATTGAGGTTCATCCAAGTTGTTGCATGTATGAATAGTTCATTTCTTTCTATCACTGAGCAGTATTCCACTGTATTAGATCTTCCCCAGTTCATTTAGCCATCACTTATTGAAGGACATTTGTGCTGTTTCCAGTTTTTGAGCTGCTATAAACATTCCTGTGCAGGGTTTTTTTCATGTCTTGTTATTTAATACTTTATTTCCATTTTATTTTTTAACAGCCCAAATTATTTGTTATTGTTGTTGTTGGATTTTATAATCAATGGTTATTTAGACTTATACATAGATTAATTTCTTTGTTCACTGTGGCAGGTTATACTCTTCAAAGACAGAGACAACCATATCTCCTCTCCTACATGCTCTTTTGCAGTGTGGCCTAGCCACTCCCCCATCAATTGGTAGAGTCTATTATTTCTCCCCTTGAAGCTGAGATTAGCCTTAGTGACTTGTTATCAATAGAATGTGGTTGAAGTAACACTGTCCGACCTCTGAGGCTAGGTCAGAGAAGGCCACACAGATTCCACCTGGTTCTCTTGGAGCGCTCACCCTCTGGACCCTCCTGTGGAGGGGCTGTAGCTAACTCTGGTTTCCACTAAGCAGTCTTTGCGGTATCCCAGTTCACATGCCAGGCATGTGGGTGCAGAAGCCACTAGATGCTTCCAGTCCTCAGCCCTCTGAGTCATCCCTAGCCATTCAAGACTTTCCAGCTGAGGCCCCAGACATCATAAAACAGAGACAAACCACTCTTGCTGCAGATTTCTGTGTGAACGGAAGTTCTCATTTCTCTAGGATAAATACCTAAGGGTGGGATTACTCAGTCATATGGTAAGTGAGTCTTTAACTTTATAAGAAACTATCAAACTGTTTTTGAGATTGGCTGGACAGTTTTGCATTCCCATTAATATATGAGAGTTCCAGTTGCTTGCAATCTTTGCCAGTACTTGAGAGTTTTCATCATTTTTTCTTGTAGCCTTCCTAGTAAGTGTGCAGTGATAGCTCATTGTGGTTTTAATTTGCATTTTCTAATGGAAAATGATATGGAACATTTTTTCTTGTGCTTATTTTCATATCCTTTAGTAAAATGTCTGTTCAAGATTTTTACCAATTAAGGGTTGTCTTGGACTGAAATTTAAAAAAATCAAACCTGATAATATCCCATATGTCCCCTTCTCCCCAACATGACACTTAGCTCTCATTTTCCATTCATCTTTTCTTTCTGATGTGCATTCACTGAGTTTTGACAAATGCATGCACCTCTGGAAATGAAACCCCTATGAAATGATACAACGTAGTCATCATGTCAAAGGGTTCCCTTGTGTCCCTTCCAGTTATTGACTGTCCCCAATCCTCCCCCTGCCAAAGAATCAGTGTTCTGATTTTTTTTCCACCATAGATTTTGCTTGATATAAATGGAATCATACAAAATGTACTTTTTTGTGTAAGACTTTTTTAATTTAACATATTTTTGAAATTCATCCATCTTGAATGTGTCAGTAATTCCTTCCTTTTTATTGCTGAGTAGTAGTTCATTTTATGAATAGGTTACAGTTGGCTAATCCATTCTTCTATTGATGAACACTTGGTCTGTTTCCACTTTGGCCTATTATGAAGAAAGCTACTATGAACGATCATATACAAATCTTTTGCTGGAGATATATTTTAATTTCTCTTGTATAAATTCTTAATAATTGAATTGCTGGATCATTATGTATATATACATATATATAAATTTGTAAGAAACTGACATTTCTTTTTCCAAATATGAAGAAATACTTCTTTCGTCCAGGATGCCTTAGGCATCTCTGACTCATGGGCTTCCCAGGAATAGAAGTACCCTTTGTTGTGGAAATTGTGGAGGTGGAATGATTCCCACCCCCTTCCTGGATCAGAATTGATTCAAGAATATAAGTGCCTCTCCCAGCAGCTCTGCTCTCACAGCTGTCAGCCCTGGTCAGGGAGAGGCGGGGAGCTTTAATTATAATGCTTCTGACAGTTTCTGAGCACAGAGCCCAGTGCCTGCTGCACCAACAGCTGAGCTCAGCCTGAGGCTGCTGTGTTGAAAACTCACCTCTCAGTATCTGGCTCTTCTTCAGTAGGTCTGCTTAATGGTCCAAGAATTTCACGTTCCCACAAGCTCAGTGCTGGTCAGGTGCATGTTGCAGGCACATTCCAGCTTAAGAGGCTTGCATCACTTTCCTCACATTACCACTGGGTTAGCTGCAGTGCACCATACAGCCCAGCACAGCCCAAATCACTTGAGAATGAAGTCTTTAACAAAATCTATGTTCTCAAAATGCATCACACTTGCACATACAACCACTGACAAGGTCTCCTCACGTTTCTCTGGGATCCATTTTTAGGTCTTCTGACTTCTTGCTCCCATGGCTGATGAGAGCAGGGGCACCAAGATGCTCTGGGAGGTAAGATGCTCTTGTTTTTCCCCTTTTAAAAGCTCTTTACTTCCTCCCATAGCACTTCAGCAGTGCCTCTTTTATGACACTAAACACTTTATTCCCTGTATCATCACTGTTTGAAGTCATTTGTTACTTAATATTCTACCTTGTTCCAGAAAGGATTTGAAGTGATTTATAAGAAAAAATCAAGTAAAAATGGATATTGTAAATGAAAAGTGGAATGAAAGAAAAATGAGGATGGGGACATAAAATGGATTCAGGAGCTCTATTTTTGTACATTTTTAGCCCTCCTTATAAATAGTGGGTACCATAAGGAAAGAACTATTTTATATGTCTTTGTATTTCTAACAAGGCCTTGCCCATTCTTTTTTTTTAAATAGGTTTATTGAGATATAATTCATGTACCATAAAAGTCACCCATTTAATTGTAAAATTCAATGGCTTTTAGTATATTCACAGAGTTGTGCAATCATCACCATAATCCATTTTGGATCACCCCATAAAGAAACCCCATACCCATTTGTAACTCTAATTTCCTGCTACCCCCACACCTGGCTACCATTTATCTGTTTTCTGACTCTATGGATTTGCCTAATCTGGATATTTCATATAAATGGACACCTACAGTATGTGGACTTTTGTGTCTGGCTTTCTTCATTTATCATAATATTTTCATAGTTCATCCAAGTTGTTACATGTATCAGTTTTTGTCTTCTTTTTGTGGCTGTATAATACTCCATTGCATGGATATAACACACTTTGTTTATCCATTCATCTGTTGATGGGCATTTAGATTATTTCCACCTTTTTGCTATTATAAATAATGTTGCTATGAATATTTGTATACAAGCTTTTCTGTGCACATATGTTTTCATTTCTCTTGGGTATATACTTAAGAGTGGAATTGCTGAATCATATAGTAACTCTTATGTTTAATCATTTGAAGAATTGCTAGACTGTTTTTCACAGTGACTACACAATTTTATATTCCTATCACCAGTGCATAATGGTTCCAATTTCTCTATATTCTTGCCAATATTTTTCATTATCTGCCTTTATGATTCTTCTATCCTAGTAGGTACGAAGTAGTATCTCATTTGGTTTTGATTTGCATTTCCCTAATAACTAATGACATTAAGCATATTTTCATGTGCTTATTGGCCATTTGTATATCTTATTTGGAGATATGTCTCTCATATCCCTTACTCATTTTTTATTGGGTTATTTATTTCTTTATTTTTGAGTTGTAAGATTTCTTTATATCGCCTACATACAAATCTCTTGTCAGCTGTATGATTTGCCAAATATTTTCTCCTGTTCCATGGGGCTTATTTTCACTTTTTTGATGGTATCATTTGAACCACAAATGTTTTTCATTTTGATGAAATCCAAGGTATCTATTTTTTTGGTCATTTCTGTTTTTGATGTGTATGTAAGAAAGTTTGCCTTAATCCAAGATCAGGGAGATTTCCCAACCCTTTCTTGCATAGATTGAGCATATGCATGTTTATTTACAACAAGAACTACCATTTGTTGAGCACTTGCTCTGAGCTTGACAATATGCCATGCACTGTCAAGAGGGTATTGATGTCAGTAACAGCAACAATAATAGCTAACTTTATTGAGTTTTTATATGAATGATCTCATTTGATCCTCACAACAAATCTCTGAGGTAAATATGAATATATCTATTTTAAAGATAGAGAAACTGAAGATCAGGGACATTATCTGTATGTGATGCTTAGAATTGCTGTAGCCATCTTCCGGCCATGAAATTAGGCATTGATGTCAAACTGTGGGGGACATAATGGAAATATAGAAAGAACTAGCTATTGATAAAATAATTAATTAAAAGCCAAATAAAAACATTAGCCACAACATTAAAAGCTAATATTTATTGAGCACTTAACAACAATTATCTCATATACCAGTTACAATAGTCCTTTGAGGAAAAATATATGATGAGGATCCCACTATGAGGTTCAGAAATGTTAAGTACTGTGACAAACCTTGCTGGTAACTTCCACGTTTTCTTTGCTAATAGAAACTCAATTTTTTCGCCTTCCTTTGGGTAGCCATAATTAGGGGGAGGGGGCTGAACTCTTTCCTATCCAGAGGAAGTGGATCATGATTAATTGAAGCCATTTGGTGGTCTCTTTCCCCTTGTCAGTAATAGGTTTCTGCATGGAAATGGGACTAATCCTGGCCAATGGGACCTGGACGGAAGTCTGCAGAGGGACTTCTAGGAAAGAGTTTCATTGAGAATGAAAAGAGCAGGGTCTTCCACTTCTTCTTTGTCTTTTCCTCATTGCACGCCCTCAACACCTAATACAGAGCCTGGTGCATAGCAAAAACTCAGGAAATATTTCATGGAATAAAATATCTTGAGTATACTGTTGTGTAGGCCAGTTTTTTGTCTTCTTTCACTTTGATCCATACAAGGATATTTTAGACCAGTAATGATTCCTGGGACTGGCTATAGATGAGCAAGTACTTTCTGGAAGTTGTTTCCTAGGATTTAAACTAGGCCAGTGACCACAGACATCACTCAAGCTCTTCTAAACTTCTGGAAAAACTGCATAAGGATTCACATTCCCTTTGTTGTGCAGAATGAGAAAAACACAATGTTTTGCTTGGTTTAAGCAAAATTTATAGGTAACAACTTTCACTTGCCAAACTTTCTCACAATTGGAGATGATAGGTTACATCTTATATTTTTAAAATGAATTTTAAATTATATAAATAATATATAAATGATTAAGCCTTACTTCCTTAACATCACTACTTTATACAAATTATTTTTATTTTGCCTGAAGTATATTCTCAATAATTCTTTCTGAGGGTTTCTGAGGGTGGTAAGTTTCCTGAGTTCGTATATGTCCAAAACAACTTTTTTTCTCCCTCCCACTCATATAATAGTTTGGCTTAGTATTAAATTGAGGTCCAAAATTATTTTCACTCAACAGTTTGAAGATACTGCTCCACTGCTTTCCTGCATCTTATGTTGCTAATGGAAAAAGTCTGATGTCAAAACTTATTCTTGTTCCATTGTAAGTGATCTTTATTTTATCTTTGAAACATTTTAGAATTTTCATGCTATCCTTGATGCTCTAAAATTTCACTGTGCTGTGTCTAGGTTTAGGGTTTTTTTTTTAATTACTATTCTTTTTTTTTAAATAGGTCATCCTTCTTGGCATTTACAGGGACCTTTCAATCTGAGGACTTGAGAGTTTTTTTCTCTGCTTGTTTGTTTTGCCATTTATTCCTCAAATACTGATTCCCATCCATTTTCTCCATTTTTACTCAATGAAACTCCCTTTAGACAACCATGGGAATTTCTTGACTTGTCTATCTTTCATGCCTCTCACTTTTTCTTTACTACTTTCTATCCCTCTATCCTTTATACAATGCTCTGGGAGAATGCCTCAGCCCAGTTTTCCAGCTCACTGACTTAATGTTTGTATCCATTACAAATCTTAGTTCAGTCCATCTATTGACATTTTAACTTTACCTATATTTTTATTTAAATGAAAAAAATTTCATATTTACCTAGTATTGTTCCATAATTACTTGTTCTTTCATAGATGTGACATCTTTTCTTATTATTCTGAGCTTATTATTTTATATTCATATTCTGAGGACTATTTACTTATCTAATGAATATCCTTTCATTTGTTGAGTTTATTGTCTGTATTTCATGGCATTTCTTTGTTTAAATATTTGATGGTTCTCTTATATGCTTCTCTCTGTAGTTGAGACTTTTTTAGACTGTCTGCCTCTTCTGTTTATGCAGCCTGTTTCAGAAAATAGAAGGAATATGTGTAGCTGCTGTTTTCAATCAGAGTGCGTGAAATGGAGAACATGCCATAAGAAGGGTACCTTGATGAATCTCTGTGCTTCTCTATTTCTTGTTAATACTCTCATCTGTTTGGCCATAGTCCATCACCCAAGATACCAGACTATTTCATCGTCTTAAGCTCCCATACTCATTGCTTTTACTTGAAGACAGATTCCTCTGTTATTGCCTACTGGTCCATATGGTGGGAAAAGGAATGGAGAAGAGTTGAGTTTTCTTGCTTTTCTTCCTGTGATACTGAATAGTTGCCTCTAAGACCACTTCTTGTCATAGTTTTTACCTCTTGGTGTGGAGAACTCCTGAGGTAATTTCACCATTTATAAGGATACTCTCCCATGCTCTCCATGTGTGTCCTGGGCTATGGTTTCCTTCTTTTATCAGAACCCATCTACTTTCCATTTTGTCAAGGATTCTTCTCAGTTTTTGGCCCACCAAGAGTGATTTCAAGCATGACTATGTAGTGACTCATTTTTCTGTTGTATCAGGTAGAAAAGAGCAAGTGAAGAAATTGTAAATAGCAGTGGCTCAAGGAAGGTATAAACTTACTTTTCTATTATGTAAATAAAGTTTGTAAGGAAGTTTCCCAGGACTGATATGGTTGCTCCATGATCACCAGTTTCCAGTCTATTTTGTTCTGCCATTCTCAATACCTTGCTTCCACTTCCTGTTGCAAGATGGTTGCTTGAATACAAATCATGTCATTCACACTTCAGCCAGTAGGAAGGAGAAAAGAGCAAAACAATGTGTGTGGTCCCTCCCTCTATGGATACTTCCCATAAATTGTACATGATACTTCTATATTCTGGGAGTCTGGTAAATGTAGTTTTATACATATTGTGCAAGCTATTAGGAACTTTCATATGATATTTCATTCATTTCTCAAAACAACTTCTATGTTATCCCTGTTTGATAGGTGAACTCCACTAATTTGCTCAGGGTCATGAAACTAATAAGCTCAGATCTGACTCCAAAGTCTACCTAATTAGGTTCTTTCCACTATACCAGTGGTTCTCAATCTTAGCTATACATTAGAATCACCAGGGTAGCTGTAAAGACTACTAATGCTTGGGAACCATACCAGGTGAGTTAAATCTTAGTCAAGAGTATTTTGTAAAAGCTCCCCATTTGATTCTATTGTAAAGCTACAATTGAGCACTACTGCACTTTCTAACTTGTTTCTTTTTTTGCCTATATATGCTGTAAGTCCTTCCGCCCAATATTTTCCTGATTGCCTGATTGCTAACACTCTGCTTAAGTTTTTACTTGTCTGTGTATTTTTTTAAATATTTTAAAGAAATACAGAAAATTACTTTAGTTCATATATGCTTCAGATTTTTAAAAAACCATTCAGAAATATATAAGACATGCAAACTGTACAGATTCTGAAAATTGATCTATGTAATCAATCATATAACAGATTACAGAAGAAAAATCACATGATCAAATCAATACATACAGAAAAAGCATTTGAAAAAATTCAACAGCCATTCATGATTTAAAAAAAAACACCTCAGAAAACTCTAGAAATATAGGAACTTGCTCAACTTGATACATTACATCTACCAACCAACCAACCAGCCAACAAAAATCCTTATAGTTAATATCACACTTAATAGTGAACGGCTAAATGCTTTCCAACTAAGATCAGGAACAAGTCAAGGATGTTTATTCTCACCACAGCTATTCAGTGTAGAACTAGAAGTTTTGCCCAGAGCAATAAAGCAAAACATGGAATTAAAAGGCATTCTGATAGAAAAGGAATAAAATCTCTGTTTGCAGATGACATGATGATCTATGTAGACAATCCCATGATAATTAAAAAAACACTTCTGGAACCAGCAAAATTTTAAATACAATACTATTTACAATCCTGAAAAATATTTAGGTATAACTTCAACAAAATATGTACAGGACATGTGTGCTGGAAATAACTAAACACTGAGGAAAGAAATCACAGAAGATTTAAATAAATGGAGAGACATACCATACACATGGATTAGACACTCAATATAGTAAACATGTCAATTCTCTTCAAATTGGTATATGGGTTTAACACAATCCCTATCAAAAATCTCAGCAGGAACTTTCATAGATACAGGCAAGATTATTGTAAAATTTGTATGTAAAGGTAAAGGACTTAGAATAACCAAACAATTTTGAAAAAGAATAAGAGGTGAAGAATCAAGACTTTTCTTTTATAGCTATGGTACTCAAGACTGTTTGATATTGGAGGAAGGATAGACACATAAATCCGTGGGCTAGACTAGAGAACACAGAAGTAGACTTACAAAAATATACTCAATTGACTTAAAAAAAACTTTTTACTGAAGTAAAATTTACAGTGTTGTGTTAGTTTCAGGTGTACAGCAAAGTGATTCAGTTACATATATATATTATATATATATATATATATATATATATATATATATATATATATTCTTTTTTTTGGATTCTTTTCTGTTATACATTACTACAAGATGTTGAAAATAGTTCCCTGTGCTGTACAGTAGGTCCTTGTTTTGATCTATTTTGTATACAGTAATGTGTATCTGTTAATCCCAAACTCCTAATTTATCCCTACCCCCTTCCCCCTTTGGTAACCATAAGTTTTTTTTCTATGTCTGTGGGTCTATATCTGTTTTGTAAATAAGTTCATTTGTATCTTTTTTTTTAGATTCCACATATAAGTGATATCATATGATATTTGTCTTTGTCTGCCTTACTTCAGTTAATATGATAATCACTAGGTCCATCCATGTTGCTGCAAATGACATTATTTCATTCTTTTATGGCTGAGTAATATTCCATTATATATATAAATGTCAATGGACGTTTATTATTATATATATAAATGACAGTGGCCATTTAGGTTGCTTCCATTTCTTGGCTATTATAAATTGTGCTGCTATCAACATTGGAGTGAATGTATCTTTTCAAATTAGAGTTTTCTCCAGATATATGCCCAGGAGGGGGATTGCAGGATTATTTGGTAACTCTATTTTCAGTTTTTTAAAGAAACCTGCATACTGTTCTCCACAGTGGCTGCACCAACGTACAGTCACACCAGCAGTGTAGGAGGGTTCCTTTTTCTTCATGCCCTCTCCAGCATTTATTACTTGTAAACATTTTAATGATGGCCATTCTGATTGGTGTGAGGTGATACCTCATTGTAGTTCTGATTTGCATTTCTCTAATAATTAGTAATATTGAGCATCTTTTCATGTGCCTGATGGCCATCTAGATGTTTTCTTTGGAGAAATGTCTATTTAGGTCTTCTGCCTATTTTTTTTATTGAGTTGTTTGTTTTTTGATATTAAGCTATATGAGCAGTTTGTATATTTTGGAAATTAACCCCTTGTTGTCCACATTGTTTACAAACATTTTCTCCCATTTTGTAGGTTGCCTTTTTGTTTTGTTCATGGTTTCCTTTGCTGTGCAAAAGCTTTTAGGTCTTATTTGTTGATTTTTGTTTTTGTTTCTATTACTCTAGGAGATGGATCAAAAAAATATTGTTTCAATTTATGTCGAAGGGTGTTCTGTGTATATTTTCCTCTAGGAGTTTTATAGTATCTGGTCTTACATTTAGGTTTTTAATTCATTTAGAGTTTACTTTTGTATGTGGACTTAGAGATTGTTCTACTTTCTTTCTTTTATATGTAGCTGTTCAGTTTTCCCAGCACCACTTATTGAAAAGACTGTCTTTTCTCCTTTTGCCTCCTTTGTCATGGATTAATTGACCATAGATGTGTGGGTTTATTTCTTGGCTCTCTATTCGGTTCCATTTGATCTATATGTCTGGTTTTGTGTCAGTACCATGCTGTTTTGATTACTGTAGATTTGTAGTATAATATGAAGTCAGAGAGTGTGATTCCTCCAGCTCGATTCTTTTTTCTCAAGATTGCTTTGGATATTCAGGATCTTTTGTGAAGTTGACATTGAGAAATTTCAAAGAAAAGAAATTGAAGATGACACAAACAAATGGAAAGATATACTGTGTTCTTGGATTGGAAGAATCAATATTGTTAAAATGACCAAACTACCCCTTTGCTCATTTTTTTCTATTGAAGTTTTGCCTTTTTCTTATTGATATGATATATATATATATATATATATATATATATATATATATATATATATATAAAATCAGAACATTACTTCTATTTCAGTTATGTAAGATTCAAGAATCTTTTTTTCAGTCTGTTACCTATCTTTAATGTTGTGATATACTATCTTTTGCCTTCAGAAACTTTAAATTTTCATGTAATCAGACTTACCAATATTTTCCTATAAGATTTCTGCTTTTTGCATATTGATTAAGAAGGTCTTTTTTTCCCACAAGGAGTTAAAGAAAAATCTCCTACATTTTATTCTAATAATTTTTAAGTCCCGTTCTTTATATTCAGGTCTTTAAAACACCTGGAGTTTATTTTTATGTATGGTGTAAAGTGGAGATCTAATTTAATTTTTTTCCATATGAAAGTTAATCACTCCAGTATCATCTATTGAATATTCCATGCTTTCTTTACTCTATCCAAGTAAACAAATACCCAGACCTATATGTGCTAGACATTGTTCCAGGCATTTTGCATATAATATAGTGTTAAAAACAAACAAAATACTACTTTTGTCATTATGAGCTTTATTTCATTAAAGCTGTTAGAATATTCCTGCCTTTGTGAAGCTTATGTTGTACTTTGGGTAGATATATAACAAACAAAATAAATAGGTATATTATATAGTATGTTGGAAAATGATAAGTATTATAGAAAAAATAGAGCAAGGTAAAGGAAATTGGAGTGTTGGGTTGAGAGAGAAGGTTGTAACCTTAAATAGGATGATCTAGGTTGGTCTTGTTGAGAAGCTGATATTTGGGCAAAGACTTGAAAGAAGTGAGGGAGGTGGCATGTGAATATTTGGTGGATAATAAAAGGTAATATTTAATTGATATTTGTGAATTTCACAAGCAATCCTGTTGGAGTTTTTACTAGAGTTTTTTTCATATATATAGTATGTGTGTGTGTGTGTGTGTGTGTGTGTGTGTGTGTGTGAATATATATATATTACTTTGGGGAGGATTGATACCCTTACAACATTGCAACATTGCATCTTATCACTTATGAGCGTAGCCTGGCTCTACATTTATTCACAGTTTCTGTTATGTTCTTTAATAGTTTTATGATTTTCTCACTAGCGGTCTTACACGTATTTGTTGGCTTTATTACTGTGTACTTTATAGTTTTTGGTCTCTGTCAACTGTTTGTATTTATTTCCAACCTCACTTCCTTTTTGCTTATCCCAACCACTCCACTCTAGGTTCTATTCACTGTGTTTCTGATAGGTAATATAAACTAATGATTATGTGTGTGTGTGTGATGGATGATGGTTTTGTTTCCTGACCCTGATCTTAAAGCTGAGTTTGATTAACCCAGATCACAGCCCTTCTCCTTCATGATTTTTGTAAGATAGATATTTGTGTCCTGTCTCCTTAGTGAACCTTCAAGTCCCTCAGGGGCAGTGACTGATGTCTTCTACCCTGCATCTTGCCTGTGATACTGGCACATTGTAATTACTCAAAAGGTCTTACTGGTACATTTCCCACAATGGAGTTGCTCCACTTCTCCTTCAATCTCTTCACTCCGTTGAACCCTCAGTCATGACTCTCCCTTGATCTTCAAAGTTGACTTCCATGCAGAAAGATGCACTTTCCCTCTAGACTCGTGCCTGAGACCTTCACGTCTACCAGTGATTCCTCTGAGGAAGTGAGAGAAAAAGTCTTGGTTAGTAGCTGAGAATTCTTTGAGAAGAATTATGTTGGTGAGATAACCTGGTCCAGTTTTTGTGAAAGCTTTTTCAACAGAACATAAATCTATGAGATGCTCTGGGGGAAACAAATCCTGAATAAAAAACAAACAAAAAAGCAAGAAGCCCTTTATACTAAATTGTCTTTTTGGAGACTTGTACCATATTTTAAATTAAAGGCCCTGAAAAGTTTATGATAAAGAAAACTAGTTTTGTTGAACTCATCACTTTTCAAGCATTTTTGACCGCAGAACCTTTTTTTGGGGGGGGGGTTTAAAGAACACCTATTAACATCCACATATCTCACACTGGGAAACACTGATCTTGTTCATTCCTCTGCTCCTTAGTATATACAAAGCAAACTAAGCCATCTATCCTAGACTGTCTTCTGAAGACATTTTGCTTCCACAGTAGTGTAACAAAGCCTACACCATGAGGAAATTTTCAAATCCTTCATGTTTAAGTTTTATCATCCCACACGTTTTTATATCTTCACTGGAAATAAAATGATTTTGATTTCTGATGCAAAATCAATTGCTGTGTATTTATGGAATGCTTACCATGTGTAAGAAAAAAAATAAGACTTTAGCCTTGCCGGACAGGGAATTTGCAACCATCGGTTGGAATTTCCATATTTCCCTGCTTCTATTCCTCGATATTTCTCTGCCCTTGACCTAAATAACCTTGAGTTTTCAAGAGGTGGCCATAACGTAAGGCAGAAACAAATGGAAGAGGATAGGGCAGACACATGCTGTCCCCTGAGATACTTATTTAGAAACCAGGAGAGCAGCAGCAAAGTGTTGGGAGGACTTGATTGGGCAGGTTGCACACTTGATGCTGGCTATCCTACTAACAGATAGCATAGGCTTTGCTGAGCCATCACCTTCCACAGAAGAAAAATCATATTTTTTAAATCCCACTTTGAGACAGCTAATAGTAAAAGACATGCACAGCAGGTGCTTAATTATAAATCATCTAGCACTAGGTCTAAAAAGGAGGGTTAATTATACTAGGAATCAGATATAATTCCTGAGCACACTATTAGCGCTGAGCTTCCTGGAAGCCAAGCAAAAATGGAACCATGATAGTTCAAGACTGATACATATTAAGGCATGGAGCCTCTGTTGTGAAGATGGTAGCCCACCTGCACTGGAGTTTCTCACCTTCCTCTTCTTTTGTCCTATACTTTAGGCTTGATTTCTTAAATTCAATATGGATGCTTCCTTGCCCTTTATAACATATTTGGTATAAAGAAACCAATTAGTAACAAATAGGCAGTTTGAGGAGAAAGCTGTTAATATTTCTCTTGTAGCCATCAGACTCACTTCACATAAAAAGGTCTCTGGGTTAGATTTAAACTCTCAAAGGTAAACACTGCAGATTCCATTAACAAAATTATTACACCAAGCTGAAAAGTCTTTGGGGTCCTTCTTCAACATCATCCTCCATGAAATTCTGGAACAATTTTCCCTTGTCTTGTCCCTTTTCCTACTGCCTCTTCGTCTACTCCACTAACCTCATTTCAAAACAACCATTGTTGGATGCATTAACTAAAATGCTTTGAATAATTTGCATATTTGATTGTCTTCTCTCAAGAAGATGAAAGGAAGAGGGCTACAATTTCTAAGAAGCCTGGTTCGACTGTCTGAATCTGGCCCCTAGGCAGATTAGGCCAAGGTTTTGGCCAAGTGAAATTGCTAATTCCCTAAAAGAAAGGGCTAGCACGTTGCTCATTAGAGCATTCTGAACTTGCCTGTGCAATCTTTTTGCTCCCCTGCAATTTCCTGTTGGTTATAAATGAAACCTTTCTGGCTGTTAATGCAGCCTGTGAATTGAAGAAAAAAAGCATGTAATTAATCAAAGGCGGTTAGGGGGATTCACTAAGCCTGAGTTATAGGGGAGAAGCTGGACAAGGCACTAGGACCTAGAAGGCATCTATCCACCCTGGCAGGAATTTCTTGCTTGGAGCTCAGACAACAAAGGCATAGAGAGATTGGTTTTCTTTCTCTCAGCATCTCCACCCAACCAGCAGACAACCGGTGAGTGGGGCTTTCAAGTGATTTTCAGGCAGAATGTAACAGATGTCAAACGGGAAAAGCACAAGGCAAAGCACTCTCTCTGTCTCTCTGTCTCTATCTCTCTCTGTCTCTCTCTCTGTGTATCTCTCCCTCTCTCTGTGTGGTGTCCTCTCTCTTTCTCTCTCTCTCTCTCTCTCTCTCTCTTTTTTTTTTTTTTTTGCCTCATTCTATCGGATTCTTCCCTAAGTCTCTACCTGGGATTTTCCTTTGGAAAAGTGAGTTTGATGTTCCTTTGTTTTCACTGTGATGCTGATTTAGGATAATACCACCCTAGATTCTAAAGCAAAGCCAAGCGGTACTGGCATGTCTGGGGAAATGCTTGCTACTTGTCTTGAGGAGGTGGGGTCTCTCACGCTGCAGGTTGTCTGACAGAGACAATGCTGAGCTCAGCACAGGTCATGGTGACATTGGAAGAAAAGGGGGACCGAGCCTGGCAAACCTACTAGGCACCAGCCCTCCTTTATCTCCTGTCCTCCTGGTCCCTTGCAAATATCTCTATGTGGCAGTGTGTAGCAGCTGAGCCCTGCTTGCTTTGTGAGTCCTTTTATCCCCATCTGTGCGATGCATGTTAATAGTTTGGTTCCTAGGCTGTCAATACCTTTGCTAGTGTTTGGGGCTTCTGTTGTATTTGGTTTCATACTGTGATTTTCTTTCTCTCTCTCTTTCTTTCCTTTTTTTTTTTTTTTTTTTTTGCTCAGCAGAAAGGGGGAAAGCAAAATCTGACAGATGATCACCTTTTGCTTGAGCTAATGCACCTGGGCAGTAGACAAATTTGGGGTGAACTGCCTGCTGTGAGGGCAAAGTACCCCTTCATTCAGGGTAGAAACCCCCGAACAATGAAAGGTGTGCTTGCTTCTAAAGATCCCATATGCCGTTCAGGGACTTATTTAGGAATCTTTCAGCAATTAAATTATTCCATTAAGAGGTGGGCAGCATTGTTGTGGGGGGACATAGAACACCAGAAAAAACAGAGGGGGATTTTGTGACCAAATGGTACCCAGGGTAAAGCAGAACTAATAACTTGTTAAATAACTGATTTCTCTAATCCTTTTTTTTTCCAGCTTATTTCTTATGAATGTCGGATAGCTGCACCAGCTTGGTGGGGAAAGGGTTTGATGAATAGCACAAAGACTCTGGCTAGTCCCTAGAGGCTGTCCCTTTAAAGGAGAATCCTAGTTTATTCTGGGGGGAGGGGATGCACACATTAGAGTAGGAAAGAGGCTTTGGAATAAAATTAAAATACTCCCCTTCATAATCATTTTACTGAGATGCAGAGATTGCTTCCTAAGCTGGAGATGCTAACCTTGGCTAGGTCCTTCTGTTCCCTTCAAGGAGAATTTTGTCAGGCTATGGATTCATTTACAACTGTTAGGCATGTGGGCATGTGTGAGGAAACAGATGCCAGTTTTAATGTATTTAGCCCGAAGTTACAATTTGATAGGAGCCACTGTCAGTAAGTCCCAGGATTTTAAGCTATTTCAAAATCCCTCCCTCTCCTCTGTTTGGAACAGTGCCAAAAGTGCCTCCCTCCCGATCTCTCACCCCCACCCCCACAACCACCGCCCCCCCCAGCCCCTCCTTCTTCTCTATTAAGATCAATATTCCTGCAGGTCAGGGGCAGGCAGCAGATGGGGCACGGGCTTTTTTCAACCAGTTCTTTTCACAAGCAGCAGATTGCAGATCTGGATCTGGCTAATATTTGAATTCCTTTCTTTTTTTTTTTTCTCTCCGCACCCCTTTTTCTTTGCTTCTTTTCATCCCCACCCTTTTGTCCAACACTCAGGTCTCTGAGGTTCCACCAAAATATGGAACTTGATTTTGGACATTTTGACGAAAGAGATAAGGCATCCAGGAACATGCGAGGCTCGCGGATGAATGGGCTGCCTAGCCCCACTCACAGCGCCCATTGTAGCTTCTACCGAACCCGAACCTTGCAGGCACTGAGCAACGAGAAAAAAGCCAAGAAGGTACGTTTCTACCGCAATGGGGACCGCTACTTCAAGGGGATTGTGTACGCTGTGTCCTCTGACCGTTTTCGCAGCTTCGACGCCTTGCTGGCTGACCTGACACGATCTCTGTCTGACAACATCAACCTGCCTCAGGGAGTGCGTTACATTTACACCATTGATGGATCCAGGAAAATTGGAAGCATGGATGAACTCGAGGAAGGTAATTCAGGGAGTGGGTGGTGGCCCTTGGTGGGAGCTGGAATCATTAGCTATGGTTACATTTCTTGGATCTTATTAAAAGCTATTGGGAAGTATATTTGTTAAAACCCCGCATTGATGCTGAGACTTCTGATTCTATAGGGATCGACAGAACCGTTAGCTGTTACCCTTCGTGGTCTTCAGTCTCGGCTGGGGTTGAAGTGTGGCTGCTGGTAATAATGCATTGTGTTTATCTCCCAGGGTATACAAAGAAAAATCTGAATTGTGTCATTTACTCTAGATTTTGTTCATAATTAACTCTGAATAGCACTATCAAGGCAGACCATGAAATCATTAGGGGTGTAAAATGAGAAAGGAAGTTTGGTTGGGTTAACAGAAAGAAAATATTACACCCAAATATCCTTTGAACTGCTGAGAGACTATTTGTGAATTACAACTCCTGGAAATATGCACCCTAAAAGCAGGACTTCCTGGACGTATTCACAAAGGATTATACTTTTAGGTAAGTGGTCACTGCTCAGCTGTTGCTTCTAAAAAGCCCACTTCGGGGTGTGTCCCTGAGACTGAGGTCATTGAGAGAAATACCAAAGAAAGCTTTGGGTATGCCTGGTATTTTAATAAAGACTATTCCTATTAGAATAGGAACTGACTCACTGTACCTAAAATCTGTTTAAATCCTTTCTAGATTTTGGTTTTGTAATTGAATTTTATGACAAGATTGCTGAAAATCCTGACAACCTGTGTACCCAACTCCAAAAGAGGGAAAATCCTGGCTCTTACCAAAACTTGCTTAGCCATGAAGTCTTTTTTGTGGTCATTTAGAAAATAGATCTTGGGATACATTCTCCGTATTTTGCTTTATCAAATCAAGTCTATTGAGGATGCCTTCCTGCTCCACTTTTATTGGTATAACATATGTAATCAGTTTAACCTGACAATGCTTTGAAGGACAGCCATGAGGAGTGGTGATACTGAAAATGTACCCCCCCTCCCAAATCTCTTCCCACTCTCCAACCCTCTCTCCTCATTCTTTCCATTCCCTGAGCAAAGGTGAATTTAGAGCAGGCAGATCTCTAGGGAAACCAAATTCTGAAACAGCCAGCAAGGAAGGAGAAACAGCACATTAAATGACTTGGTGTGGGTGTGCCCCGCCTTTGCTTCACTGCTTCTAGGTTTCTTGTGTTCCTAGACAAAGGAGCATGAGGGCTTCCCTTGTCCAAGACCACATTTTCACAAGGAGTTCCTGTTTCTCAAGTCAGATCAAGTGATTTGGGGCCAGTTACTTATAAGAGACAGTGTCCATATGGCTACTGGATCTGGGCCTCAGGGTTCGGTCTGAGGTTTTTCTCCAAGCTGACCTTGAGAAACAATGCTGGGGAGGGTTAGATTATTTGATCATGTGCTGGATAGCCAGCCAGAGGTTAATCCTAGGTTTCTTCTGAACACTGAAGGATTGGCCACCCCAGTGAATACCTTAAAATAAAGGCAGGGTAAACTTGAAGGACTTGAAGCTGGGTTCACGGAGCTGTCCAACAGAGTAATCAATAGGGTGTGTCTTTTGTCACTGTAAAATACATATCTCAGTCAAATTTGAGGGGTTTCATTGTAATAATTTTCACAAACAAAGCACCTTGAATCACTGAGTATGCCCTCATTTCCACTAGCTGCGATCTTTTAAAGACCATCATAGATGCTTGCGCAGAATTCTGAACCAAGTGGCATTGTATTTGCAGCAAGGATTAGAATGTTCTTGTGTCTGATATAAAGCAGGTATCATGCACAGACTTTCCCCCTCAAATCCATTTTTGAATATGTCTTGCTCAAGGACAAGGCATTGATACTGATTTTCCTCCCTGCATTTGTGTGTGTGTGTGTGTGTGTGTTGAGGTATGTGTGTTGTGATCATCTTAGTTCAATATAGATAATAAATATAATTTTGAAGACTGCAGCTTTCTTTTCTCTTGGTCTTTTTGAGTCCTGCTAAATTGGACTCCTCTCATCTACCACTCCTGGGTGCAGTAGTAGTATCCTGGTGAATTTCTGGACTATGCAGAGTGTGAATAAGGCTCAGTGCATTTATTACTATGTCATTTACAACCACAAACTGCAGTGGCGCTCATTGCCCTCTCAGTCCCGAGTACTGCGCATTCAGTAAAGGAAATACTGGGACATCTCTGGGATAGCACTGAGAAATGTGACCAAATTTTCCACTACCACAAAGCCAAGTGGGAAAAGGTGCAGCTATGAAGAGGATTTTTTCACAGGGTCTTTTTCTATTTTTTTGTCCTTTGCAACTACTCAGGTAGGAATGGAGGACAGAAGTCCCTTACTTTGTTCACCTTTGGAAAAGGTTGAATGAAAAACAAAATAAAAATAAACATTTCATGCCCATTGTTTCCCAGGAAACTTCAAATTGAAAAAGTTTGGAAAGATCCCTGGGTGAAGAGTCAGAGGCAATGGGATCTCGCCTTAGAGACAGAAGATTATAATAGGAAAAGAAGTCTTTGGAATCAGATTTGGTTCCGATCCAAGATTTACCACCTGCTAGCTTGTGTGAAGTTGTGGAAACCATTTAGACTCCCTGAGCCTCAGTTGTTCATCTATAAAATGGGAATAACTGCTTTGAGGATTAAATAAGACAATGGATATGAAATGTTTAGTATCCTGCCTGGCACACAGTAGCTCTTAGTAGCTGTTACTATTTGAGTTGTCCTAGTTTAAAGCTGATTAAACTACATGACCATAGGTTTGTCCTTATCATCACTGTGACTAATGCTCTCTCTTTTTAAAACAACTTTAAAAGAATCAACTTTATTAAAGTATAACTTGCATGCTGTAAATTTCACCAATTTAAGTGTACAGTTCAATGATTTTTAGAAAATGTACCAAGTGGTGAAACCATCATCATAATCTAATTTTATACCATTTTCATCACCCCGAAAAGAAATCCTGTACCAATTAGCTGTCACTGCCCATTTCCCCTATTCTCTCCAGCTTTAGGAAACAACTTACCTACTTTATGTCTCTACAGATTGGCCTATTCTGGACATTTTATATGAATTGAATCATATACCATGTGGTCTTTTGTGACTGGCTGCTTTCATTTAGAAAAGGTTTTCAGGGTTTGTCTATGCTATATACCGTGTATCAGCACTTCAGTCCTTTTTTTTTTTTGAGAAAAAATATTTCACTGTATGTATAGGTCATATTTTGTGTATCTATTGTAATATTCTTATCTGTAAAAATGAGACTAGTAACACCTGCCTTATTTATTAGAGTGGTTGTGAGGATAAAAATAGATAATAGATATGGAAACACTTTGACAAGGTAACACTACAACTACAAAGGTTTATTATTGTTCATGATGTAAAAACAAAATAATAGGAATAATGATGATGCTGGTGAGGGGTTGGAATAACCAATGGCTCCCAAGCCTGGCTGCCTTTCAGAATCTTTTAGAGCTTTAGAAAAATATCAATTCCTTGGCCACACCCCAGGTTTATTGAATCAGAATCTTCAGGGCTAGGGCTCCAGAATCTGGTTTTACAAATTTCCCCGGGTGATTCTTATGAGCACTTAAACTTGTGAAGTACTAGATTAAGTGATCTTGATGGTCCCCTTCAGCTAACCACAGTGGTGGGAATTCCTAGGAATACGGAAATTCTTGTTTTTGTTTTTTTGATTTGAAGATCTTTAAGATCTCATAGACCTTTAAGGAATAACAGAGCATAGAACATACTATGCTTCCAAATGGCTGCATTATTAAATATTTAGCCTAAAACAAAGTGAAATAAAAAGCAATTGGTTAATAATCACTCTGGCCTTTTGGCCTTCCTTTGTCTAATGCCTCTGGTCTACTGTCTGCTGCTAGATACTAAAAGTAGCAAGGGAACCATTTTGGATCAAAATCAGGTTACTGATGTCAGGTTTCCCACAGTTCCTTGGATGCACGAATGGTCTTTGTGAAGCCATGCAGAATGTGGTTATATACGTAAGTATTAGTTGTATTCCCAGTGGGTCAGTGAATGAAATCCACCATGACTTTCCTTCTGTCTTGTTTAGTCTTTCATTGTTGAATTGTTCTTCTTCCCTTCCTGTCCTGTCTAATTCCTCCCACACTTCCTTGTATGTAAATACCCAGATCAATTGTCAGGGTATCATTTTGAGCATTATTATGCAGACCAAAGGGTATAAGACTTACAGTTGGAACAGTCTTGTTGAAAAATCTGAGCTGTATGGTGACACTAGCTCTGATCCACTTTCTTTGCCATAGCTTATTTGTTCCAATGAGCTGAAACCACCTTCTCACTGATTTATCCTCTAACTACTAAAGCAAGCACATTTCCAAAAGAGGAGGATTTTAAGATACCTGGGAGGATAATATATCACGAATAGATCTGATAATACCATAAAGTACCATTTAATATTCTCCTTCTTGAGTGAGGAAGCCCGGGAAAAGAGGAGAAAGCCCTGGCAGAAGTGCTTTTGCACTGAAAAACGATGAACATGTTGAATGTTTTTGAAAATGGAGCTATCCTGAAAGTGAAGGGAGGTAGACATTAGATCATCTTGAGCCCGCAGCTTGTTCCCTTCCTGCCCTTTCAGCTTGTGCTTCCATGACTTCATTTCCTTACCCTCTCGCCCTTAAGCTGAAGCAGATTGTCAATTCCAGCAAATTGTCACCTTGCTTGGCTCTGAAGCCAGCTTTCCTTCTAGGCTTCCAACGGGTGGGAATCAGTCCCTGGAAGCTGTGGCAGGACGGGAACCCAGCTGTGTAAAGGTGCAACACGCCTCAGCCGGCGCCAAGTGCCAGGCAGCTGGACACGCAGGAAGCACCGAGCTCTGGCAGCACATGTTGCAGACGCCTACAGAATCAGACCAGGGAAGCCTCAGTCTAGAGACGCAGCACGTTTGATGTCTTTCCAGTAATCCAGGTGGAGAGTCCTCAGTGGTGGGGACCTATTTCTTTAACATGTAATTACCATAACAACTTGGTCTCCTAACGCCTATTTGGGATGGAAAAGAGAAGAAAATTCCTTCTTAGAGACCTGTAGGGCTAGGAAGTGACTTAAATGTCACCTAATGCAATGCCTTCGATTTATAGACAGAAAAGCTAAGGCTTAGAGATTAAATGATTTGTCTGACATCATACAGCTCGGAAATGCCTGGTGGGGATTTGAATCCAGGTCTATCTGACTCCCAGAGTCTCTGCTCTCAACCACCATAAACATCCTGTCCTCTGGTGGGGGATGCAGATAATGGGGGAGGCTATTTGTTGTGGGGTTAGGGGGCACATGGAAAATCCCTGTACCTTCCCCTTCATTTTGCTGTGAATCTAGAACTGCTCTAAAAAATAGTCTTAAAAAATACCCCACCCTCAGTGGGCATCAGCAGTGGCAACAACTGGCGTTGCTAGGTGGTAGCCATAAAGCTACTACATTTGGCATCTGAAACAACTGGAGATCTCCTCTCAACTAGCAGGAAATATTGTCTTTGAAGCACGGGTCCCCGGCAGCACTCATGTTCTATAATGATTATAGCTCAGTTCCAAGATGGCTGCCCTTGCTTCTTTTTCTTTTCTGTCCTTCAGCTTCTACTCCTCCTCTTCTCATCTTTTTTCTCTCAACCCTTTCTTCCTCCTTTCCTTCTTTGCTCTTTACTTCTTGTTCTCTCTCTATTCCTTCAGATTAGGGCCTTAATAATAAAGATGGCTGGCATTTATCATGTGCTTACTGTATACCAGGCTCTGGGTTCAGCCTTATAGATTGTACATCACCTGCTCTGAGCCTGAGAGCAACCTTAGAAGGTAGGTATTGTTTTCATCATCCCCACTTTGCAGAAAAACAATGGAAGCTGAAGGAGGTTAGGTAATTTGCCTAAGGGCACACAACTAGGAAATACTGGGGAACCCCATTCTGACTGACAGCACATAGGCTGCTCTTTTTCCATGACTCCATATTGGGTCCAAAAAGAAGAGAGTAGAGAGACTAAAATGTACTGTTGGAAAGTGTTCAACATAGATTTAGCTGAGAGCAGGGCCCTCTGAAAAGTTCTTGGGTGCCATATGATACTATAGCTGTCTGCCATCATGTTCATTTTCATCTGGAGTGGTTAATCATACTCATAGTTCAGAGGCTTAAGAGGTTTAAGAGATGGGAGCAAAAAAAGTCCAGAGTCCTAACAGAGCTACACAGCTGACTCTTGAGAGGAGACTGTGGATGAATGAAATCATAAATATATAGCCTCATACATTTGCACACAACAGTTGTCTGACAGAGTTTTAAAGTACATGACAAGTTATGGAAAACATCTGACTCAAAGGTGGTGACCTCTTGAAAGGTGCCCATGCATCTGGCAGAGTGCTAAGGCTAGAGGCCATTTCTAGGGTATAGGAAATATCGGCTATGAATACACAGAGGAATTGAAAAGGCCCCTTCATCCTTGAGGTCACAAATTAAATACCACACCCTCTAATCACTCAGGTTGGACTTGATTAGCCAGCGGGAGTCAGAGAAATTAGAGTATCTTTCGGCTGAGGTCTTTGCCCGCCCCATCCTGGGTGTGCGTGTCTACATCAGGTGCAGGAGGGTGCCTGTGCTCACCTACAAACCATCCTTTGGTCCCTTTGTCAGGACAACACTAGCAGCTTCTGAGACTCAGAGCAGTGCTGGAAGCTACTTTGCATATGTTGCAAGCCACTTACCTTCCCCCTCCACACACACATATATAAATGTCCTCACAAGTGCCCTAGAGAATGTGACTGAATCTTCTCTCAGCACTAAGAAATTGATTAATTAACATGATTTAAAGGATTTGGTGCTACAGCAAAGCAATCAATATTTGCACAGGGAGTGAATCATCAGTCCAGCATTTCTGAATGTCTCTGCGTGGTTCTCCTGTTGAGACTGAAGGAAGAAGAGCAATCAGATTACAATCGCGTTTAATGCTTTCTTTGCACAGGCTAGGGTTTATTTATTCATTCATTTATTTAGTGTTATTACTGATGAGTTAAGCCTGATTAAATCACACTGGTTTTCTGTAGCTTGACCTCTGGATGAACTTCTGTATACCTTGAGGCTAATGTGTTTTATTCAACAAATTCAACCTTTTCCAATAGTTTCTCCCCCAGGCTGAGCCTACCTCTCTTCCTCTTTTCTCCAGCTTCTAGTCCCAGGTGTCTAATCCCCTCCTCTTGCCTCTGGCCCCTGTGTTTCTTCCGCTGTATTAGTCATTTCCTCTAGCCCATGGTAAATGTGAAAATTACATGAGATCCCTCCAATCCATAAATCAGGCTGTATAATGTATTCTCACATCTCCACCTCATTACTTGTGGCAGCCAAGGGTGAGCGCTGGTGAGGACGGCCCTGAATACACAGAGCTAGTGTGCAGCATTCAAAGGTGGAAAGATGAGGGGTGGGTGATGGAAACAGGGGAGAGCATTTCTCAAGCAAGAGCTAGACTGGCAAACAGAAGTGTGTGTGTGTGTGTGTGTGTGTACAGATTGTTATTTAGACAGTTTCTCCACCTGGGTGTGGAGGTGAGCAGTAGAAGGCCTAATTATACACACATACATATTCACCACTCACCCACCCACCCACCCACAAACACACACACACACACACTCTTCACATTTCACATTTCAGTATTCTACTCCTTAGCCATATACTCTGTGCAAAGTCCAATCTGTTTTCTTGGCAAGTATGTACTGTATGCCCAATAGGCAAGGTTACTTTGGTCACTTTATCTTGGAGTCAAAATGTGTTAACAATGAAAGTTCTCCTCAGTTCATAATATAACAGTGGAATGGAGCTATGAGTCCAGAAATAGGACAGGAGCATTAAGAAATAGAGACATGTTAAAAAAAACACTCCAGTAATGCCCCTAGACCTTAACACACATCCTAGAAATTAATATAAATGTTTCAATTGCAATAAAACCATATCAAGCTTGAGAACTCCCCCCTTATTAGATGATACTTAGGTATTTTCATTGTCCTTGGGACCCTTAGCTTTATAGGATTTTTCAACTAAGTATGACATTATAATGAAAAATATTTTGCTGATGACTTGCTCTTGAATTTGAATGAGAGCCCAATTAGGATTTGCATATAAAGTTTGTTATTCTCACCATGTCTCCAAAAGTGCTACTCCAAGGTCAGTGTGTATTAGTTTGGTTAGAATTATCCATATATCTGCTATTAAACTAATCACCACTTATTTCTTCCTTTAGGGGAAAGCTATGTTTGTTCCTCAGACAACTTCTTTAAAAAGGTGGAGTACACCAAGAATGTCAATCCCAACTGGTCGGTCAATGTGAAGACATCTGCCAATATGAAAGCTCCTCAGTCCCTGGCCAGCAGCAACAGTGCTCAGGCCAGAGAGAACAAGGACTTTGTGCGCCCCAAGCTGGTGACCATCATCCGCAGTGGGGTGAAGCCTCGGAAGGCTGTGCGTGTACTTCTGAACAAGAAGACAGCACACTCTTTTGAGCAAGTCCTCACTGACATCACCGAAGCCATCAAACTAGAGACCGGGGTTGTCAAAAAACTCTACACTCTGGATGGAAAACAGGTAGGTGCTTTTTTTTTTTCCAAATGACTCTCTCCTTATTTGTTCTAAACCCTTGGATGACCATCTTATATTTCAGGCATCATTTCTGGTTGGGAGACTCTTCTTCCTCCTCTCATCATCCCTATCTGACATATTATGTCTCATTTGGAAAAAAGGTCTTTTCAGCAAACAAAGCAATGGACCAGAAATCTGAGGCTTTGAAATTCAATCTGCTTCTGAGTTACCAGTAAAATGGTCACTTATCAACTTCCTTATCTGCTAGGAAAAGATGTATTAGAACCCAGGTCCTACATATTCTTTTGAATAAGAGTTTAACTATTGCATGATGCAATCTTGATTGTTCAGTGTATGTGACTGGAAATGAGATTTGCCCACTCATTTCTTCTTAGAGACTCTCACATTCATATTCAGCACCCATTCTGGTGAAAGAGGTTAAAGTGATACTCATATTCTACGAAAGGAGTCATATATGGGGAAACACTGAGGTTTCTGGTTCATTGTCTTTGCCTCATACTAGACCACACTTTCTCACTCTCTCCCTTTTCCATGTGACATAGCTGTCTTAATTTGGTTCCACTGATGGTTTGTGTGAGAAAGGGACTATTTCAAGATCCTAAAATTAGCCTAAGAAAGATGCTGCCATCTGTTCCTCTCCAAATCAGGTTCTTCATGTCATTGGTTATGCCTCTAAAGTGCCACCTATATTAATATCTGGGAAAGAATGCAGCCAGGCGTCTCCATCAGACAGATGCACCATTCTCTTGAGCATAGGGAGCTGTAAATATATGATAAAAAATGTTCCAAGGGAATTGAAACAGTGGCTGGTCCTTTGGCTCTAAAGAGAATCCTGGTCCCTCATCAGACAAGACAGGTGTGGATTACTATTAGACCATACTTTCTACCTCTTAAAATACCTTTGGTGTTTGAGCAACTATATAGATTCTGAAAAAAAAAAGATTCATTATATCAGAGTGATGAGTGTCCAAATGCAGTAATGTGTCTCCTCCCATCATTTCTGATATTATACTGTATGCTACAAGATTTTAAGTTACTGGGAAGTTGCAAACTCATATACATGATGATTTGTATAAATGTGCTGCTTCTGTCTGTTACCCATCATCTTGTGATCTGTGAGAAACCTGGAAGCATTGGTTGTATGTGATAGGTGTTTGTTGCACCAAAGCAATACGTTTATCTGTGATGGGAAAAGTTCCAACTCCCAAGTATCTCTCTAAGAGGATCTCTTTTCTGAGGACCAAGTATATAATAAATGGGGGCTGCCCAGGAACAGGGTTGATCATCAGAAACCTCATCTCAGAGAAGTAGGACTTTAGGAATTTTAGGATCAGTGGATCTTAGAATTGAGGGTGACCTTAGAAACCATGACATTTAATCTCCCACCTATGGCAAGAATATACTCTACAACTATTTCAATTTCTTAAAACAGCCTATTTCACTGTTGAACAACTGTGATTTTTAGAAAGATTTTTCTTACATTGGGCATAATTCTGCTTCCCTATACACTTCAGCCTCTTGAAGAAATACAGAACAAATACAACTCAAGGATATAAGACTGGGATTTAGAAGACTTAGTTTCTAATCTGAATATTGCCACTTACTATGTGACCTTGGGGTAATCACTTAACTATCCTGAGGCTCACACATCTCCTCTGTAAGAAAGGGCTAATCACATCTGCCCTACCCATGCTCACAGGGTTCTCATGAAGATTAAATGAAATAATAGATATGAAAGCACTCTGTAAATCAAAACACACAGTGTAAATATATATGCATACAGTTCATCACTAAATGAGATAAAATATGTAAATTTTTCTGACAATTTACATATATATTAATAAATGTTAACGCACTTCCCCCTACTTAACCTTCATCAATCTTATCATGAATTTCCAACATTTTGTGGAGATATACCATACCTTGGCATTCTGTGATTGCTCCTAGTAATAAATAAAGGGACACCTCCAACTCCTAGATAAGCAAGTTTCAATCCAGTGATGGGTGGATTTTCATTATACAGCAGGTTTTCCAACTCCTTCAACTCCTTGGGGAACATGTTATAGCATGCCAATGTATGGTGTGGTATATGTACAGAAACGTCAGGGTGGAGTGCAAAGGGGAGCAGAGCAATGCCTTGGCACGTATCAGTGCCTCTGTTCCTTCTCTTTCAAATATCTCCCCCTGCCTGCTCTGATCCCTGGGGGCCATCTTTTAAGACATGATTCAAATGTCATTTTATCTCCAAAAACTTCTCTATCTGCACCACGCAAAGTTAAACCTTAACCTATTTTTTTTTGCTCCTGATGCATTATGGATGCTCTATAAATGTTTGCTGACTGAATGGGCTGACATAAAGAGATTCTCACATGGTCCAGGTAGATGTTCTGAGAAGCCATCTGCTTTCAATGCCCCAGACACTAGCCTGAGGTCTATCAGAAGAGATAGGGGGCTTCCAAAGGAGTGCATATTCCACCTGAGCAGCTCCTATCTATTACTTACTTGGAAGTCACTGAGGGCAGACTTATAAAGCAATTTTTCCCAAAGGATATTTTGAGAACTGTTCCCATCTCTCTACCTTCAGAGGCTCTTCATAAAAGGGTTTTATGGTCAAATAAAGTTGTGAAATTCTGCAAATTGTATGCCTTTCTGAGAGGCTCTCATAGCTTATTGCCATATTAAATGTTCTGAGAAGTCCTGCAGAAAAGAAACCCATTTAATTTGGACCTGGGATTTCCCAATCTTATTTAAGCACAAACACATTACATGGAATACACAACTACACACACACATACACACCCCTCTCTCAGGAGCACACTAGGAAAAGCTGTTTGCAGAAGATGCTGAATGATTAGGAACTAACTGCTCTAACCTCACTGGTAAGATTGATATGGATGGAGTAACCCAAAATCAAACATTGTTGTGTGGTTACAGCAAGGACATTGAATAAAAAAATGTAAGGGTGCAAGGACACAACCTACTAATTACAAAATAGGTGCTGAGTCTACTGAAAGTTGGTGCCAAACTCAAAATTGTGGAGTCCAGCCCATTTCCCAATTCTAGTGATGATAGCCCTAATGTTAACACCTGTCAGTCACTTTGATTACTGGTGGGTATTCTTACTACTTGGGAACATGATCTTCCTCTGTGCAGGCTGAAGGCACATGTGTTACAATGGCTAGGACTTGCTTGGATGAGAATCCATGCCTGTCTTTGGCTAAATGTGGCACCAGGCAGAAAGGACAAAGTATGGTCAAGGCTATTTGTTGTGAAGCGTTTTAATCATAAAGTCAGGACCATCACTTGGTTTCAGTTTTGCTCTAACTGGATCCCAAATGGACCCAATAAAGTAGTTTTCTCTCTCTTCATTTAAATAATGATCAGTTAAAACATCCCAGTTAATTACACCAGATTTATTGTTGCTTCTCTTCTCATGCGTACCATTTGACTGATTGGCTTATGCTGATTGACAAGCAATCTACGGACCTGGCTCTCATCTCTTTCTGTTTTTATTTGGTTTGGATGTGCTTTTGGAGCCTTTGATCTTTTAAGGGCTTATGTTTTGCCAGTATAGAAGACCAGTTTCCTCTGAGATATTTATGGTCTGTGTAGACAGGGAAGCTAACCATCACTAGTAGGACAAGGTCCCAATTAATTCGTCACCTCAATGAGAGTTTGCTAATGGAATAAGAAGTAGTTGGTAGTGCCTTAGCTACTTCCATGGGGTGTAATAGATTTCTAGGAGGTCAGGGAACACACGATGAAGGGTTAGACGACGATGCACATTGGTTCACTCTCAGGTGAGGTTGTTTTGATTCCTTGGCAGCTGGAGAGGTTGCAGTGTGTTGAAAAAATTATCCACTTATTAATTTCTATAATAAAGCCATGCATTGACCTTTATACTTAAAAGTCGTGGATATATAAAACCTGGAACCCAAATTTCTGGTTCACTTGGTAGTAGAGGCTCAGCAGATACATGGTCTAGCCTTAAATTCATTTCTGTGAAGAACAGGGCATGGTGCTTCCATTAGAGATGCAGAATGTTACTAATAGACTTTTAGCTATTTGGCATCTTACTCAGGGGTGCAGCTGGCCCTCACACCATTCATTTTCATGCTTTATTCATTCTATACTTATTGGCATCTCTGATCTCAGTTTTGTCCACATCCAGGTTCTGTGGAAAGATTCACTCTAGCCTCAAGATCCATGCCTAAGAGATAAGTATGGCCTTTAGTAATTTTGTTAGCTTTATTAGGCCAATTTTCAGTTGGATGAATTTATTTTGTGTTTCTGTCTATATCTTTCTAGTACCAACTACTTGAACCAGAAATTTTAGGCCTCAGAATAAGAGAAAAGAGCTTTAAGCTGATTCCAAGATTACCCATAGCCTTGGAATTTAGAACAGGAGTTTTAAGACATGTTTTGAACCAAAAGATGGTGGAACAGGAAAAAGAGAGCACGAAGGGTGTTTGAACTGCTGCTGAGTATTCCAGGAAAGACTTGCCCCTTCCATCTTGCTGTGCTAAATAACTGGGTGCTGCAAGCACAAAGGTAATTACAGGAAACACAGGAAGACAAGTTGGATTTAACCTTGGAAATGTTGAGTGCATTTCCCAAGGTGGATGTGTCTTTCTTTTGCTTGTATAGCCAGTTTTTCTCCATTCCCCACCCTCATCTCTGGCCCTCCAGCCACATCTGGTCTTACTTATACTCCCTGGCCTCCAGGTCTCTCAGAGCTAACCCTTCTCTCCTCCTAGTGCTATGTTCCTGTCAGTCAACAATGGGCTCAATAGAAAAGGCCACGTGGCCACAAATTATGCCCCCAAAGGGAGGTCATTTATCATTGACCTTCTCTTGAGAAAACTAAGGCTAGAAAGTTAATGTTTGTATTACCAAACGTTCCCTCTTCCCAACCTTCCCACAGATTTCATTCCTGGAGACAAGCTTTGAGGGGATTGACTTGAGTATGGAATAGAAAAGAGCAAGGAAGGGAAGGGAGCCAGGCTGGCTTTTTGAAGGGGATAGTTTGCAACTCACCTTGCCATATATAGTATATACTTCAAGAGGTCTCACATTGAGGTAGATTTTGTACTTTAAAAGAGGGCTTATGATGGAGGTGGCCAAACATCAAATATATTGTTCTTTTGAAAAGAAAGGGCGATTGGTTATTTCTTCATGATTTATCATCTTAGAGTTTTATTGTTGACTAGATGCTCTTGGCTCTGAGCAGTGATAGAGGTGGGGCTTGGCCACTGCCATCAAGAACTTTGGTATTGTATCCCAGTCTCTCATACTGACTAGTCTGTCAATATCCAACATTCAGCATATGGAAAGAGCCCTAAACTGGGATTCAAAGACCTGAAGTCTAGTCTTTACTCTGCTCTTCACCAGCTATGTGTTATGGGACCAATCACATCTCTTCTCTTAGTTTTTGAGATAAATACATGACCTTTACTCTATGATAGCAGAATATTCATCTCACAGTGTTGCTTCTGTAGAGATAATTTTCAACAAGCTGCCACTCTTCTCAATGCCCTCCCCTTCTCTATGCTCCTAGGATCTCCAACCTGATGCAGTAATCACCTTGATGAATACCTTGTTTTCTAAAATGGTCACTAAACATATGTGCACAGTTCTTATTCTTATATTCAGATCTTTCTTGCTGCCTGTGATGACATGACCAAAAATATTTTCAAACTTGTAATTTTGATTTGACCTCCTTTTCTTTCCACTGTGGATGATATAAGGAACAGAGGGTGGAGGAATCACAAAACAAAGCAAGATAAAAGCCAGCCTACTAAAATTGTGACAAGCATTTGACAGTGCTATTATTAAGGTGTCTCCACCACAGTGGTGCTATTTTCAGTACTGGGAAGGATTGTTGCCAATGGGGGAAGTGAGCATCACAGCTATATCTTGAGTAAACTGAAGAGGATTATCAATTGGGGATTGATCTGGAGATGCAAGCTATTCTATTAGCAACTGTTGAAGTAACTGGCCTCTTTTTCTTAGTTCTTTATTTTGATCTTTCTCATTATTTCCATTCCTTTAAAGTGGAAGAAAAAGCATTCTCTCCAAATACAGTTTTAAAAATAGCTTTATTGAGATGTAACCCCCCATACCATATAATTAACCCATTTTAAGTGCACAATCCAATGACTTTTAGTATATTCACAGAGTTGTGCATCCATCACTACAATCAATTTTATAAATTTTTCATCACCGCAAAAAGAAACTCTGCACCCTTTAGATATCATACTCAATCCCCCATCACTAGACAATCACTTATCTACTTTCTGTCCCTATAGATGTGCCCATTCTGGACTTTTAATATGAATGAAATCATGCAATATGTGATACACTGTGGCTGGCTTCTTAGCATGTTTCAAGAGTCATCATGTTGTAGCATATCATTATTTCATTCCTCTTTATGGCTAAATAATATTCCATTGTATGGATATGCCACATCTTATTTATTCATCATTTGATGGACATTTGGGTTGTTTCCACATTTTGTCTATTATGAATAAAGCTGCTGTGAATATTCATGTTCAGATTTTTATATGGACATACATCTTCATTTATCTTGGGTAAACACCTAGGAATAGTATTGCTAGGTTATATATATATGTATAAAATTATATATATATATATTTAATATATTATATATATATGTATAAAATTATATATATATATATATATATATATATATATATATATATATATATATATTTAAAATTTTAAGAAACCGCCAGGCTGTTTTCTAAAGTGGCTGCACCATTTTATATCCCTACTAGCAATGTATGAGGATTCCAGTTTCTTCACATCTTGCCAACACTTGCTATTATCTATCTTTTTATTGGAGTTACCCTAGTGGGTGTAAAGTGGAATCTCATTGTTGTTTTTTGATATGCATTTCCCTAGTAACTAATGATATCAGATATATTTTCACATGCTTATTGGACATTTGTCTATCTTCTTTGGAAAAATATCTATTTAGATCTTTTCCCATTTTAAAAATTGAGTTGTCTCCTTTTTATTAGATCATAAGGGTTTATTATATATTCTGGACACAAGTCCTTTATCATATATGTAATTTACAAATATTTTCTCGCAGTCTGTAGCATGTGTTTTCATCTTTTTAATGGCTGTCTTAATTCTTCAAGAGAAATTTTTATTCATTTTGATGAAGTCCAATTTACTAATTTTTCTTTTATGCATTGGCAATATATCTAAGAATTCTTTACCTAAACCAAGGTCTCCAAAAATTTCTCACATGTTTTCTTCCAGAAATTTTATAGTTTTATCTCTTACATTTAGATACTTGATTTATTTCAAGTTAATTTTTGTGTATAGTGTGAGGTAAGGGTCAAGGTTTTTCTTTTCTTTCTTTGTTTTTTCTTTTTTGGAAAATGTATATCCAATTTTTCCAGCACCATTTGTTGAAAAGATAAATTTTTTAAAACTTGAATTTAATCTGATAGTTAGAAATAGCAGTGGTCCATATCCTCATATCCAGGGGGTAGCTTGGCATTAAAAGTAGCCAAATGCTCTGAAGTTTTCTAGAACTTTCAAGAACTGTGAGTGTGAACTAATATTAGCATGTATTTGAAGTTTATCTTCTTTATGGATGAATAATATTCCATTGTATGGATTCACCACATTTTATTTATTCATTCATTGGTTGATGGGCATTTGAGTTGTTTCCATCTTTTGACTATTATTAATAATGCTGCTGTGAACATATGTGCAAGAGCTTTTGTGTGGACATGTATTTTTATTTTAGTATAAACTTGGTAATAGAACTGTTGGGTGCTGGGGTTTCTCCTGTTGCCTAACCACCAAACTCATGTTCCTAAAGCACATACCCAAAAGGATACTCCAAACAAACAAATTTATACTCTCTTTTTCTGTGTAGAGGTTTGGACCAGAGTTCTACCCTAAACAATATACTAGAAAGAAACATGAAAGTCCGTTTAACAACATTTCTTAAAGCTAGAGCAAATACAAAGAATATATTTCCCCTCTTCCTTTTTTCTTAGTCTCACCCTGACCCTTCTAACTCTCCAGACTCTTTTCAAACAGAAGGAACTTCTAGTGTAAAGAGTCACAGATCCCTCCCAAACCACCAAAGTTCCTTAGCTTTAAAAAGATATACCGAAAGGGATTTCCAGAACCCCAGTCCATCTATTTTTCCCTAGATTTAGAATACTTTTATTCTTGATACCACAGACTCTATCCTTTCCAGTTCTTGTGATATTAGCTCCTGAGTAAAAAGAAAATCTTAGCTGTAGAGAGCCACAGCAGTTCTGTATTATTAGCTCAGTAGTCTTTGTCCAGGGAAATTTTGCCCCACAGGGGGTGTTTGGCAATGTGTAGAGACATTGTTGATTGTCACAAATGGGAGAGGGGTACTATTGATAGCTAGTTGGTAGAGGCTAGGGATTCTGCTAAACATCCTACAATGCACAGAATGGCCCCAGCAACAAAGAATTATCTGACCCAAAATGTCAGTAGTGCTATGTTTGAGAAACTATGTTACAGTATAAAGTGCAAGGCTGATGTGGCAGAAGATGAAGCTGAGAGGAAGTCAAGGGCAAGATCCAAGAATAACCTTATAAACTATGTTAAGGAGATTGGATGTTATCCTGTAGTGATAGAAGCTACTGAAGGATTTTAAGCAGAGGAATAACATGATCAGATTTGCAGTCTGGGTAAGTCGCCCTGTTGTTCTGGACTTAAGGAAGATAAAACCAGTAGGGAGGCCAGATAGGAGGTTGTTTAGTATTATAGGAAGGAGAATAAAAGGATCTAAACCCAGGCAGTGGCAGTGGCAGTGGACATGGAAAAGGGGAAAACGGATTCAAGAAATATTTGGGAGGTGGAAACTGGAGAGCTTAGTGATTAATTGAGTTTGGGGGTGTGTTAGTTTTCTACTGCTGTATAATAAGTTAGCACAAATGTAGCAGGTTAGAAGAACAGCCATTTATTATCTCACAGTTCTGTAGGTCAGAGTTAAAGCTGACTTCACTGGGTTCTCTGTTTAGGGTCTCACAAGACTAAAGTCACAGTGGCAGATGGGCTAGGCTCTTATCTGGAGGCCCTGAGGTTGAATTCAGGTCCAAGCTCATCCAGGTTTTTGGCAGAATTCATTTCCTTGCTGGTTGTCAGCTGGGAGCCATGTTCAGCTTCTTGAAGCTACCAACATCCTTTTCACATGACTCTCTCCGTTTTCAAGTTAACAAAGTTACCTCAAATCCTTCTCGTGCTTAGAATCTCTCTAATTTCCCCTTCTGTCACCAGTCAGAGCAAATTCTCTGCTTTCAAAGGGTTCATGTGATTATATTGCTCCTACCTGGATAATATCCCCCTTGATTAACTGAAAGTCAACTGATTATTAACCCTAATCACATCTGAAAAGTCCCTTTTGCCATATAACATAATTACAGGAATAACATTATATTCATAGGTTCTACCACACTCAAGGAGAAGAGATTATATAAAGGCAAGGATTATTCTTAGAATTCTGCCTACCATGGGTGAAGGAGGAGGAGCACTCAGGTGACTCTGAAGTTTATGGGTAAGGTGTATGGGTGGATGGTAGAGTCATTCACTAAAGTAGGGAAATCCAGAGCAAGAAGCAGAGCTTAGATATATTGAACTTTGGATGCCTTGCTACATCTAACTGGAGTCTCCAGAATGTAGTGGTATATATGGGTCTGGAGAGAGGCCTGGGCTGGAGATATAGATTTGGGAATAATCGGCAAACAGCGGTAGTTAAAATCAGGCAGATAGATGAGCTCACCAAGGGTTCATGTGAGAAGGTGCTCCAGGAAAAGACAATGAGGGATACTTGCATTAAAGGGATGGGGAGGAAGAAGAGCCCAAGAATAGTTAGAGAGAACCATGGAGAACTAGATGGTGTGTCCATAGAGTCTAAGAGAATAGTTTTGAGACAAGAGTGTGCAGCTGGGTCAAATGTGGCAGAAATGTCTTTTTCAAATGAAGATTTAGGTTATGAAACCAGACAAATCCAGGTTATTTGAACAGTCATTATTTCTGGGAACAGGAGACAAAATTTTCCAGTAGATCAGAGGGCGGGGGCTGGCTCAGGAAGACCCTGAGAGGCACCTAGGCAGACGGAGTCATGACTGGGTCAGGCTGTGCGATTTGATGTTTTTTGGCAGTTACCCATGCTCCAGATCTATCACAACCTGCCTGTCAAATGTCTCATTTTCCGAGGGCTATAGTTCCTGCCAGCTCCTATGTTATACATGGTTACCAAAATGCCCTTCTGATATAGCTTATGTCCTGTATGCATTTTAATATGCAGAGCTAGCCTTTTGTTCAATATGCTACCTTAGAACTTAAAGCCCTATCCCCAGATAAGTCAGACCTTTTGGGATCTGATTTTCTCAGAGCCTTCATCTCAGCTCACATATTCAGTTGGTAAGGCTTTAGCAAATCCATCCTCACTATAATGTTAGTTCCTATCAGTTTAGAGCACATTTCCCGAATTGTTATATGTAGTACTAGTCTGATCAAATGCTCTTTGATTAAATAAGTTTAGTAAAATTGCATAGTATATTCCCTTCTTGGAAAAAGACTCCAATAAGCCCGCTGTAGAGTAGAGAAGTCTGCTTGATTTTGTTTAGTTCAGTGTCCCTTAAACTTGTTTGAACACCAAACCAATTTTTTAAGAAAAACGAACTATGACCATATGGTTGAATGCACTTTGGGAATCACTGGCCTCTGCCTCAGGTATTTATTTGCATTTTAATTAGAGAATCTTGAAAAGGAAAAAACCCTCAAGGCCCAAAGGAATAATTAAATGGAAAGAAAACAAGCACCGTCACATTTTGACAGGGGTGATAAACTGGGACAAGAGGGCCTTTGTAGATAGAGTATCCATAATCACCATAAAAGTAACACCTATTCACCCATGTTCAGGGTAGGGCTTGAGGTCACTTATACTCTAGAGGCAAAAGAGGAAACTGATAGAAAGGGGAGAGTTGTCTAGAAGATGTTTCAAGAGTCCCCCAAAGTTGTAAGAGATTAGGAGAAGCCTTTTGGTCACAGGCATTCAAGTTTGGCTTCTCTAAGTGTGGTGGTAGAGGCAGCAACGTCAGTTCCATTGCCAGGTTTAGAACCTTCACAATAGATTTGGTCCTATATAAACCAGCACTCCTTCCACTCCTCCATGCTGCAGAGTCTCACTGTGGCAATCAGAGACAAGTTTACTAATTAGACTTAACTGCCATAAGTAGTGCTTGCCATTTACGTAGGCTGCACACTTTCTATTGCACCAAGATCGTGCTTCTCCAGCTGGCAACAATTTGGCAGACCCTAGGGGTCTGAATGGCTTGTGCAGCATGATAATATCCCTTAAAAGAGGGTTTGGGCCAAGACCAATACCTCCTGAAGTCTTCTTTATGTCTGCATATGCATGCCCATGCCCCTGTTTCTTTTAAGTATTGGCTGTCTCATCTGATGAAGTCGTATATAAATATTTATATGTCAGGACATTTCTGGTCTTACTCACTAGAGACGTTACAGCCTTGATAAAAAGCTTCCCTCTGGCAGTCTTTGCCTCCACAGTTTATTTAATATGGCAGTTGATAGGTGAACTTCCTCTCGCTGTTTGCAAAGAGGATGGAGCCTTGCCTTGCGTGGAGTTTCAAGTGTTCGGCTTGTCGCCTGCTGGGAATTGATGTTTGTGCTTTCCCAGGGACTCCTCTGATTAAAAGAAGTGTGGGTTCTCCAGTGGTCCATCCTACCCTTTAGATTTTGGATCTTCAGTAATAGTTGATGTACTTATAGATGTATTATGGCTTCTGTGGATCCTAGGCAACTTTTGCCTTGGTGGGTCCCTTCCTCTACTCGAGGATATAATTACCATTGTGTTGGTATGATGAGGAATATAGTAATATAACATATTTAAACATTTTCTTTAACCTAAATTATATTTTTTTCTGATTTTAAAAGAAATTAAATCATGTTCGTGGGTCCGTATAAGTACGATGGGCCCCAGGCACTGTGCCTATAGTTCCTAATAGCTAATCAGCCCTAAATACAACGGGCTGTCTCTTTGGCTGGTATTATGAGCTCACAGGAGCTTAAGCAGTGAATGAGAATGCAATAACTGATGATTCAGTCCAAGAGAGCAGTAGCTTTTTAGACTTCCCAACTATTAACTGAGGGGTACTAAGTAGAAGGACTCTGCTCCTAGTTTAGTTCTAACATACGTTACTCACTGTACAAAGCATGATAAAATGCTGTTGATAGTTAGCGTTTTCTCTGGCTTGGTGGACTTAGAGTTGGGAATAGGAAACTGTCTCCTCAGCATCTTCAAGGAGAGACTTCTGGGATTGATGAATAGTATCATTCATTTCCAGGCTGAAACCGCTTCTGTCATTTAGCCTGCATTGCAGAAGGCAGCTGAGTGAAAGAGGGTGTGGAAGTTAATTAGCAATGAGATAAATTACTATAGCTCATCCAGAGAAAACAGGGTTGGGGCTGCCTTTAATTCATGTCTATTTTCAATGGTAGTCAATATAGACACTTCTATCTCAACTCCAACCATAATCTTCCTTAGCAATAAGCACCCCACCCTGAAATGAGGTAAATGAAGTTCTGAGTGCTACCACTGCTGTTATGTTGGCTGCTGAGGAGTTTGTTGGCTAAAGGTTTACCAGTAAGCCCCACCTGGAGGTTGATGGCAGCTGGAATTGAGTAGAACTGATGTAGAAGATGAGAACTTAGAGGGGTCCCCCAACCATGGGATTTACTTTACATAGCCACCCTTGCTTTCAGATTTTCCTCCAACTGGGACTAGGGCCCAGGCTTAGACTCCAGAGGAAATAGCTGTTACTGAGCATGTTAAAAATTCCTAGTCCCCACTTGGCTTAACTGCTCTGGTTCAGTTCGCTGAGTGATATGGGGTTTGGCTACTCCACAGGGACCTGCTGAGACCTTGAGTTCAGACTGAACAATCTCCCTCTCTTCTTGTAAAGTAAAAATTGTTTAAATCAATATATTTCCATCCCCCCCAGCTGAATGTGGCTTTCAAGGATGACAGCATCTGTTCCATACTACTCTTGCCCTTGTCAAGTCCTAGCCTGAAGTAGAACAGAATGGTGTGGGGTTTGTGTATGTAACACATGCATAAAGGCAAAGATACAGACCCTGGAAATCTTCATACAAAGGCAGAGCTAGTGGGGATACAAAGCAAGAGTAATCAGAGTGAAATATAATTAAAAAGAATTAAGGTTGATGAGAGTTTGCAGTCTCTAAGAAACTTCCCTTTGGAATACAAAGGAGAACTTGATTTTGCATTACTCACAATACAGTAGATCAAGGGTCAGCAAACTATAGTTTTAAAAATAAAAAATGAAGAAAAATATGCTCTATATATATGCTATAAAATATAATATATATGTATGTGTGTGTATACACACACACACACACACACACACACACACACACACACATATATATATATATATAGAGAGAGAGAGAGAGAGAGAAATTTGTTTTAAGGAATTGGTTCAGGTGATTTCCGGGGCCTGGAAAATCTGAAACATGCAGGGCAGGCCAACAGGCAGGAGACCCAATGAAGAGTTGATGTTTCAATCTGGGGTCTAAAGGTGTGGCCCTTTACAGAAAATGTTTGCTAACCCATGAAACAGAGGAAGGAATAATGGAAAAGAGCCTTGGGCAAGGGACTCAGAGACTCTTGCTCTGCAACTAAAGAGCTGGGTAATCTAGAGTAAACCACTACTCCTCATGGATCTCAGTTTTTATTTTGTAGAATAGATTACCCCAAAAGTTCACTTCACAAAGCAAACATTCCATGCACTTTTGTCCTTTCTTTACTTAAATTTCTGTGATTCCATAACTCAGATCTGGAAGATCCCAAATAGACAATCTTAAGCTGCTTCCTGTTGATGTCTAGAAATTACTCTACACTGGCAAGAATCTCAAACATCAGTAAATTTTAATTATTTATAACATACAGAATAAACAAAATGCCCAGTCTTTCCAGTTTATTGGTTGTTTTCTTAATAGTAGAGTCTGTTAAGGATAACTGGCTGTGATGGTCCTCTATAATCATTAAATAAGAGACACATCTATTATTTGTAGAGCATTGTACAAGGCACTTTGTAAGTACTAGAAAACATAGTATCTAGTCTTGAGGTGCTCACAGTCTAGTTATGAAGACATAGTCTATACCTAGAATGAAGTGTTAAATCTTGTAGCCTAACATACAAACCGTTGGGGGCAGAGGCATTGTCTTGTTCATAGATGTATCCTCAGGACCTAGGACAGTGCCTAGAATATGGTGTATGCTCAATATGTATGTTGAATAAGTGAACGAGTGGAGGATGACTTAGTAAGTAGTAAGTACTAAAGGAATGCATGCACACTTAGATGAGGGCCAGAGGGAAGTAAATTTGAGAAGGCCTTCTAATGGAGGAGAGGATATAGAGGATATATGAACTCAACAGAGGAAGCCAACAGCCCAAGGGTGATATTTCTGAAATGCTGGATTTCTATACATAAAGATACACAGGGTTACTTTAAGGACCATACATGTGTGGACATTATGTAAACCAAAGGCAGCCTGAAACAGAGGTCAAAGTAGGAAAACCTAGGTTCTATGTCCCACCTTAGAATTGACTTAATTTTCAACTATTGGCAGTCATTTAACCTCTGTGTGCCTCAGTCAGTACCCTCATCCATAAAATTCAAATGACATCTAGACTCAGAATGTCAATCCAGAGAGTTTCGATCCTGGCTGCCCATTAGAAACACTTGGAGAACTTTTAGAAGGCCCAGTGCTCAGGCCTGGCCCCACACCAGTTACATCAGAACCTTTGGAAGTAGGCCCAGTTATCTGTATCAGTGTTTTTAATATCTCCCTGGCAAGTCAATGTTCAACCAAGACTGAAATCCATTGTTCTAGTCCAGCTGTCTCATTTTATAGATGAATAAACTGAGGCCAAGAGCAGGTTAAGGAACCTTGTTCAACCCATCTCATAGGGCTATTAGAAAGATAATATTAGATCATAAAACTTCAGAGGTAAAAGGGACCTTAGATATCAACACTGCCATGAAAGTGCTCTGAATAAGACAAAACGTTATTCACTTGTAAGAAATTATCATACAAACAGAACCAGAAAATATTGACAACCAGGCAAAACATCCCCCTAAATTACAATAGGAGGACATTCTTTTTTTTTAATTTTTCAGGTCTCCCTAAGTTAGCAAATGAGTACATGCTCCATTCCAAAAACTAGAATACAGATTATTAGATTGAATTATTGGTAAATAAAGATGGCATACATTTCCCTGAAAATTCAGTTTTCCAAGAAGATACACAAGCATAGTTTAAGTGTAGGACATGGATCCATAGCAGGGGGAGCTGTTTAGTCTAGTTTTAGCATATTTTTAGCCTACATCATCTGTTTTGGGCATGATCATGCCTGGAGGCAGAGGAGTGAGGTTTGGAAATTTTAGTGTGGTATCAGGCATTTTTGCTTCGAAGGGTCTTCACTTGCTCCTGGCTTGAGAGACTTCGGCTTGCATTGAGCTTGAAGGTGCTTCCATTTGCAGAGGATGAAAATTCAGAGTAATTTCCTTTCAAGACACATTGCCCCATTTCTACCCTTTCCTTATTTCATCAGATCCACTCTTTGTAATTTATCCTTCTATGCGAGAGTGTGAGGTTGAGTGTTAAGTGCATTTTCTATTTCCCCTGTTTAGCTCCTGTTGTTGAGATATATTTATTCTTTGTCAAAACTATCTGTTGAATGATTTCCTAGGTAAAAAAGTGATAAAAATGTAAGATAAACTTTTATGCATTCTCAATGCCCACCTCTTTTGTGAAACTTCCTTGACTACTCCAATTTACGTATTTTGTTTTAATATAAACCATACTGAGAATGCCAGGGAGTTTCTCATTCATTGTTTTGTAATTATTTTAATTTGTGATAGGTCTGTCTCCCCAACAGATCCTGCCTTGCACTCGCTTTATGTCCCAGTATATCCCAGTATTTAGAATATTGTTTTCACAAACGATCAATGCTTACCAGTTGCTAAAGGCTTTCCAGGACCTCAGCAAAATGCTTCTCTGCTGGGATTATTTACTACCCAGGGAAATTGCTGGGAGGATAAGATGCGGGGATGAGAATAGGGAAAGTGGAGGAATTGTGATAAAAATATGTTGGGATATCACTAGTCTAGAGCAGTGTTTCCCCAAAGTGGCTGCACCTTAGAATCACCTAGGAACTGGAATCTCCAGGGAGAGGACTGAGGATCTATATATTTGGAAGCTTTCCCAAGTGATTCTGATGTACAGCCAGAACAGACCTCATTGTTCTCTAGTGCTTCTCAAACTTTAATTTATATACGAGATTTTGCATTTCTGACAAGTTCCCAGGTGTTGCCGATGGCTGCTGGCCAGAAGACGGAACAAAGCTATAAGGTAGTGGTCCTCAGCATGTGGTCCCTGGACCAGCAACAGCAGCAGCATCTGGGAACTTGTTAGAAAACTAATTCTCAGTTCCCACTCTGGATCTACTGAATCCAAAACTCTGGGGTGAGGCCCAGCAATCTGAACTCCAGCATTCCTTGTGGGTGATTCTGATCCTCACCGGAAGTCTGAGAACCGCTACTATAAATACTACTAGTAGTAAGATACAAGGGAGTGGTGCAGTAGATTTTAAAAACTTGAGTTCAAATCTCAGCTCTGTCCCTACTCTCCCTGGACCTTAGTTTTCTCATCTATAAAATGGGGAGAGAAATAATATACATTAATTCAACAAACATTTATTTTGCCAGGCATTCCATTAGGTGTTGGGAATATATTAAGATGAGTAAGATACATTTTCTGCCCTTGAGGAATTCACTGTTTCCTTGCCTAATGAATAAGGTTATTGTGGATCTTAAATGAGATAGTGTATGTGAAAGTGCTCTGTGAACTATAAAGTATGTTGCAAATTTAGTTATGGTTCTGATCAAATCCTGCCCCTTTTTCTTATATCTTGCTTTCTGAAGTAGTTCTCTAAAGTCACTAAGTTTTAGCAGACATTCCACAGGTAAAAGCTGAAAGACAGGAATGCAGTAATAATAAAAATATTTTTCACATCTCTTGAGCCTCGTGCTTTTAGAAGTTCTTTCACTTCTATTATCTGTTTTAATTGTCATAACAACCCTGTGAGATAGCCTAGGTGGATATGATTATCTCCGTCTGATAGTCAGTGAAGTGAAGAGACCCACCCAAGGTCACAGAATTGATCAATGGCAGAGCCATAGCTAGGATCCTGATCTCTTGACTCTGAGGTCAGTGCTCTTTCCGCCATACCAAGCTGACTGATCAAGTAAAAGTCATTTCAGATATTCACTACATGCTGTTAGGTTATTGCAAGTCCTTATGTGAAACAAGCTGAAGTCTTCTTTAAAAATCTGAAATCTGTTCAGCTTTTATTCATCTGCTTGAATTAAAGCATGCAGCAACTGTCAGAGAGACACAGCTAAACTCCTCTGTTTTGAATTTCTATATGTCAGAAGCCTTATCAACTGCTGGCAGGCAGTTGGATTACATGCACATTTCAAGAATCAAAGGCTTGCCTAAGATAGCTACATTAGGAAACCAGAATGATATTCTTGCATCATCAAAAGCTCTTTGGATTGGATTATAAGTAAGAATTTATATCTTTTAATATAAGCTGAAACTAGAGGCCTCGTCTCCTCTGTTGAATTTTGTTTTTTTGACACATAGCCTAATTTTCAGAGTAAGTGGGTATTGAGGAGTATCAGCTCTGGACAACCAAAGTTACTGGGACTTACATCTCAACACAGACATTCCCTATTTGCAAGTAAATGCTAGAGAATGAAATATTTTGCTTGAACAGATAAAACTGAAGGATAAAATATGCTTGTTTTCTAAAGAGGATGTTTTTGAAATAGGTTCTGGACAGAGGAATTCTCCTATAACAGGAAGGACAAATGGCTGCTTGCTTGAGTCTTGAGGGCAAAGCTAATTTCTTCCATGCCAGCTTCCCCACTCCTCCCCACAAGAACCTTACACCACACCACTACACACAGATAATTCTCCACCACCCAAATTCTGTTTATCTAATGTTAGATATATTCCTTTGGAGTTCCCAGTGTCATGGTCTATGCTTCACTGGTACTTTCATTCAACACTGTCTCCTGTTCAATATTTTGCACTATATTTTGGATTCTCCAATTATCTTTTGATCCAGGAAAACAAATGCTAAACAAATATTTTGAGCCTGATCAATTCGGTTGTAATAAATATATGGCTGAAAACATAAGGACATCAAATTGGCTCAGTAAAAACGTCTTATTGTTAATAAAGAGTTTGGACAAGGGGAAAGAGTGAAAAAGGAATTCTGTTCCAAGCAGAAATGTAGCAGAACTATTCCAACAACATCACTTATGACATTTAAATTTTTTAATTAAAAAAATAAAGGCAGAGAGTGTGGTATAGTGAAAAGGTCTTTGACTGGGAGTTAGAAAACCTGGGTTTCAGTTGCAGCTCTATCATTAGATTGCTATTTAAGCTTATAAACCAGTAACTTCTCAAGATGTAAGTTTCCACGTCTTTGAACTGGGGGAAATATGCTGGCTCTAACTAAATCACAGGTGTTAAAAGATATTTTTCAAAAAAGGGTAAAGTCAGGACTCTGGCACAGATAAAGAAATGAACATGTGTTAAATATTTTACTTATCTAACTCATAACCAATGAGGGAACCAGATGTTATAAACCAATTCAAAAGAGAAAGAGGATACACAATATTGTTAAGATGACAGTAATCCCCAAATTGATCTATAGATTCAGTAAATCCCTGTCAAAATCCTAGCTAGCTTCTTTGCAGAAATTGATAAGTTAATACTAAAATTCATTTGGAAATTCAAGGGACCCAAAGTAGTCAAAACAATCTTGAAAAAGAACAAAGGGGAAGACTCACACTTCCTAATCTCAAAACTTACCACAAGGTTACAGTAATCAAAACAGTGTGGTACTGGCATAAAGACAGACATATAGATCAATGGAATAGAATTGAGAGTCCAGAAGAAAACCCTCACACTTATAGTCAATTGTTTTCAAAAAGAGCACCAAGACAATTCAATGAGAAATGAGTACTCTTTTCAACAAATACTGCTGGAACAACTGGATATCCACATGCAAAAATTAAAAATATAAAAAGTTAGACCCCCTACCTAATACCATATGCAAAAATTAACTCAAAATGAATCAAAGACCTAAATGTAAGAGCAAAAAAAATATAAAACTTAAGAAGAAAACACATATGTAAATCTTAAATCTTAAAAGTGAGGCAATGGTTTCTCTGATATGACACCAAAATTGCAAGCAACCAAAGAAAAATAGACAAATTGGACTTTATCAAAATTAAAAACTTGTGCTATAAATGATCAAGAAAGGGGAAAAATAGTTCATAAAATGGGGAAAATATTTGGAAATCATATTTGATTAGGGACTTTGCATCTAGAATATATATATGGGGGAGGGCATAACTCAGTGGTAGAGTGTGTGCTTAGCATGCATGAGGTCCTGGGTTCAACCCCTAGTACTCCCATTAAATAAACAAACCAACAAACCTAAGTACCTCCCCCTGCTCCAAAAAAACAAAAAGAAAAAGAAACAAAAATCTTACAAATCGATGGTAAAAAAAAGATAGTCTGATTAAAAATATGCTAAAAGACATTTCTCCAAAAAAGATATACAAATGATCAATAAGCCTATGAAAAGATGCTCAACATCATTAGCCATCAGAGAAATGCAGATTAAAACCACAATGAGATACCACTTCATACTCATTAGGATGGCAATAATCAAAATGACAGATAATTAAAAAGTGTTGGCAAGGATATGGAGAAATTAGAACCCTCACAAACTGCTTGTGGGAATGCAAAATGATATATCCACTTTGGAAACAGTCTGGAAACATAGAAACATAGAGTTACCATATGACCCAGCAAATCTACTCTTAGGTGAATACTCCAGAGGAATGAAAATATATGTCCACAGAAAAACTTGTACATGAATGTTCATAGCAGCATTATTCATAATAACCAAAAGGTAGAAATAATCCAAATGCCCAGAAATGGATGAATGGATAAATAAGATATGCTACATCCATGAAATGAAATATTATTCAGTCATAAAAAGGAATTAAGTACTGATACGTGCTACAACATAAATGAACTGTGAAAATATTATGGTCAGTTAAGGAAGCTAGGCACAAAACTGTATAATTCCATTTATATAAAATGTTCAGAATAGGCAAATCCATAATGACAGAAAGTAGATTAGTGACTGCCTAGGGTGGGAGGTTTGGGGAGAAACAGGAAGTGATTGCTAATAGGTCTGGGGTTTCTTAGTGAGGTGATGAGCATTTCTAAAATCGAGGTGGTGGTTTTTGAACAATTCTGTGAATATACTAAAAACCAGTGAATTGTACACTTTAAGTGGGTGAGTTTTGTGGTATATAAATTATATCTCTTTAAAGCTGTTACTTAAAAATAAGTTTCTATTTTTAAAATATTCAAACTCAGTAATATAGTTCATGTACGAATTACAATGCACACTTAGCAACTAACAATATTATATATCACAGTTTGCAATGCTTCACTGTTTTAAATTTTAAAGACAAAATCTCCTACTAGTCACATAGAATGACAGAATTGAAGTAAAACTGTTAAAGAGGGCCTGGAGGTCAGATATAGGGGAAGTCAGAAAGCTTTTGTTTTGCTCATGAAGAAGTAAACTATCATCATGTGAGAATGGCATTGAGCAGGAGGCTTTTAGGAGCTGAGAGCAGCCCCTGGCTGACAGTCAGCAAGAAAACGAGGACCTCAGTCTTATAACCACAAGCAACTGAATTCTGATGACAACCTGAATGATCTTGGAAGAAAACCCAGGTGAGAACTGCAATACAGCTGATACCTTGATTGCAGCCTTGTGACACTCTTGAGCAGAGGTCGCAGATAAGCTCTGCAGGGACTCCAGATCCCTGGAAAATGTGAGATAATGAACGGGTGTTGTTTTAAGCTGCTAAATGTGTTATACAGCAGTAGAAAACTACTACACAAACTTGCTGTGGGAGTGGGATGGAGCAGCTGAGATGCAGTTAGCATGTGGGGGTCTATGTTTTTCATTTGAATTTGTGAGTTTGCTGTTGCTAAAGGACTGTGAACTGAATAACTGAATAACCCAGTAACAATATGAAGTCTCTGAAGGGCAGTGCACTCAATTCCAACCTTGTACTAAGTCAGTGGACTTGAAGACAGAGACAAAACTGATGTTCAGAGACAGACACTGTGGGTATACTAGTAGGGCAAGCTGGTAATGCCCCCTGAAGAGGCTCTCCATGCCCAAAGATAGAAACTGGGCCACCACCTAATTGGACATATGAAGTTGGAAGATAGTTATCTGTTAGGGGAGATTTTTGGGTGGTGTGAAGAATATTATTTGAGTACATAAAAATTTTAAAAATCCTTTATATCAAAAGACACCATAAACCAGTATTTTGTTGTGCATAGACTCGATCCATGGGGAGCTTGTTAAAAATACAGATTTTGTGGACACCACCCCAAAACTACTAAATCAGATTTGCTAGTGGGTGGGACTCAGAACTCTGCATTTTAACACTGGCCAGGTGACTCACATAAGTGCTAATATTTGAAATTCACTGAGGTAATCCTTCACCCTCTGCAGTTCAAAAAAAATGCAGATGGAGGGCCCCTCCATTTGTATTTTAAAAAGAGAAAGAGGGAGGGAGAGAGAGAAGAAGGAGGAAGAGGAGGCGGAGGGGGAGGAGGAGGAGGAAAGAAATGCCCAGTTATTGAAGATGTGTACTAAAGATTGAAGATGTGCTCCATTGTCAAAGAATAAAGCCATGTGCACCACACAGAATATTTAACATCTCTGTGAAGCATTTTCATTCCCACTTCTCCCTCAACCCTATCATTTTCATACCCAGGGGTGACTGCTAGAGCAGGTGGAGGTGACAGGAAACTGGACTCAAGCAGCCTCATTTGGCAAGTGAATCACAACAGGAAGGGGCTTCAATTCCTGCTTATCTTCTCTTACTGGAATATAGTATTAGACTCAAAGACAAAGCTCAGATTGATGCAGTCCCCACCCCACCCTTCTCCTGGCTTCTTTTCTATAAGTCATGCTTTCAGTGTTTGGAGTCTGGCAGCTGCAAGGCCTGGTTGCTAGGTAACAATTTCCCAGCACAAAGAACCCTCAGCTGGGAAGGTCAGGTCTGTCAGTGTGAAACAGCTGTACAGAATTTTTATTTGTCTTCCTCTTGTTTTGGTTAATCACAGGGCATGAAACCAGAATCAAACTTTTCATAGAAATGAAAAATGCTGGAGGATACCAGTTCAGCTGCTGCTGCTGCTGCTTTTTTGCTGCTCTTAAAATCACAGACTTTCTACTCTGGCTCAATAGAGCCCCAACAAGCTTGGCAGGCTGCAGGTGGAGGCGGGAGGTGGAGGGGTCAGTTGTCCCTTAGCCTCTTAGCATCTGGGCGGGGGAGGGCATAGCTGAGTCATGAGCTGAGAAGGTAACTCCCTTTTTTCAAATTGACCAGCAGTTTCCTAGGATTAGAATTGCTAGATTAAATACAGGACACCCAGTTAAATTTGACTTGCAGGTAAATAATGAGAAGTTCAAATTTAACTGTAGTTTTTTTTGTTTGTTTGTTTGCTAAATCTGACAACCCTACCTAACATGCAGTCAACTTGGTGTGAATTTTGCCTGGGATTGATACCAAAAGAGTAATAGAAGTAGAGACAGACCCATTCTGGTATTGTTATGGAGGGTTAAGCCTCAGCCCTGACTTGGCAGTGCTTTGACCAGTATGCTAGAAGCTGAAGTCAGAGGCAGTTTTGTATGGAGTCACACAAAGAAAAGGCTGAATTCATTTCTATTGCTGTTACCTTCCCCTATGGTTTTCCATTACATGCTACCCTAGTGATTAAAACTAATTGCGGTGCTCTGGTATAAAAACACATGATTGGAAATCAGGAGGCCTGAGTTGTGGAACTCGACAGATCGACTGTTAACCAGCTGTGTGATCTTGGACAAGTCACTGCTCTTTTAGGTTCTCAGTTGCCTTTCCCATGCCCTAAAAGGGGCTGGACTAGAGCATGGTTTCCAAAGTGCTGCTCCTCCATCAACAGCATCAACATCACTTGGGTATTTGTTAGAAGTGCAGATTATCAGATTACGACACCTTCTAAATCAGAAACTCTGGGGGTGGGGCCCTCAAATTGGCTTAATAAACCCTCCAGGTGATTCTGATGCAAGCTCACATTTAAGAACCACTGAGCTAGAGCATTTGTACAGCTCTTACTTTCATTGATTCTGTTTGGCAAAGCCCCAGTGGCCAGCTAGTTATTTGAAATGGCGTGTTCTCCTCATTCTTACCCTCCTTAGGGATTTATTCCAAATCAGTTTGGGCTCCATTTCATAGCACAGAAATCTCTGTTACATTGCCACATTTATTTGCCCTTGTAGCCTCTCTTATTTTCATACATTCCTTCTCCTCCTGAGGCAAGGACTTTTAAGGACCATTTCGCTAGAAGGCCAGTGTCAAAGTGAAGGTTTCTGCAAGGGCCAGCAAAGTTTCCAACTGGTGTGTGCAGGCCCCCTTTCATCACTAGACTAACGGCTCTGTCTATGGGAGTGCTGATATGCAGAAATAACTGGTTAAGGATATATTTCAATCCACTTAAGTTGTTTTGAACCATGGCTGCCTTCAATTCTGGTTTTTCCTTAAAACCCTGTTTCCTAAAGCCCCTCCCCTGCCTCATTCCAGGTTCTTACTATAGAACAGTATAGAACTCCACCCCCACTGTTTTCATAAATACCTGGTAACTACTAGAGGGAAGCAAAATCAAGAGGAGAAGCTCAGGGAGCTAATATGCCCCATAGCCTGTTTCCCACAATAACTGGCAGCCTGTGGTGTTGTCCATGGTGCTGAATTTTATTGTCGATCCCAACTTTGGAAATCTTTGTGGGAAATGTAGGGAAAGGAGGGGAAGTTGGTTTGTTGTAGTAGTCTATCCTTTGTTTCATTTCTCCCTGGAGCCAACCTAATGAATTTGATAATCACATCATGCCACTTAGTCAAGATGACCAAGGCAAGTATATTTTTTTATAGACCAGTGCCTTTCTCTGGTGCTTTTCTAGTGGAGTAGCAGGGAAAGGTGCTCGTAGCTTGGGTAACTATATTTTATTCTGACAGAGAAGACTCATTGTAAAGTATGTGCTTACTTAAGAGCACTGTATCATTCCCCAAGTGCTTCACTGTAAATAAAAATGAGTGGGGAGAACACTAAGATATGAAGTTAGCAATCAAGATTCTAGAGTAGGACCCACAAATCACCTTAACCACCTAGCAACCTGAAGATAAGGAAACCCAAGAATGATGCCTTAGTGCTGTGTAGGTTATTCACAGAAAGCTTCTTAAATCTACCCTGGGCTATTCTTGAGTGGGTGGATAGTGGGACTCAGATAATTAGAAGAGATTAGCCTCACTCTAAAACCTCTCCCAGCCCTGCTCAATGGGCCTTAGTTTTCTTCACCTCTTTTGGGGTTATAGCATGGGCTCTACTTCAATAACTTTAGGGGCAAACTCCTTTGTGTCCATAGTGGTGGTGTATCCTGCATAGTCACCTACTCTCAAATTTCAGTGTAATTTTTTGGATTCTGTTAATCACTTAAGGGATCAAAGTAGGAAAGGACAGATGCAGGGAGCCCATAGTTATTACTCTGAGACTGGGTTTGTCTAGAAGAGAACAAGGCTTGATATATCCAATTCCGAATCTCTTTAAAGTGTTACATTCAATTATAGATTATGACCCTAAGTTACTAAGCCTCTCTGAGCCTCAGTTGTATTATCTGCAAAATAAGTACAATGATACTTACTAGGTAGTGTTTATTGAGTAGTTACAATATGCCAGACACTATCCCTACTTCACAAGTCTCTTGTGATAGTTAGATATAGCTGTTATAAAGTTCCTGGTGCAAAATAGTCACTCAGAAATGACATCTATTAATATTATTATTGATTTAAAAATTTACTTTACTTCTGAAGGGACCTGGATTCTGTTGGGCCATGCGTGGTAGATTGGACTCTTGGGCCAGGAGTTGATGTTATCTAATGCTAGCTCATAGCAGGTCTGACAGATGTGTCCCAGGAACCACAATTATTCCTGGGAAGAAGAGTAAATACAACCAATTCTTCCCATTTCTTGGCTCAGCAAATACTGTTTTTATGTATTAATAACCTGAATGAGGACCAGAGCAATCCCTAAGATTTTTGACTCCTTCGGTTGAGAAGCCAAGTATCCACACACAAAATCCCTAAAGGACTGAGTCAGTCATTGTAGGTCAGTAGTCACACAAATATCTTGTCTCTCTCCTGTGGAATCGGGAACCAGAGAAGGTATTTCTGGTGGCTTAAACTCAGTTCCTGTGTTCCTACAGCTCTGTACCCAAATGGAATGCTCAGTTGCTTTGGGACTAGAAGGATAATAGAAGGATAATGGGTAGAAAGGCCAGTTTTGTTGTGTTTTGGCCACAAGTCCAGTTATCAAATGTTATCAAATCATAGTAGTGATTACTCTGGGGACATTAACTCTGTGGGTGTTGTGATAATGGAACATTGACCTTCCTGACAGAGAACCTCACTTCACTGCATTGTGTTATCAGCTTTACACTATTGGAAAGAATCTCTTGATTGCTGACTTCATCGTCAACCCCAGGCACTCGTTTAGCTAAATTGCCATCTATTTCCCTTCCCTGGTGAAAGGGTTCCTAATAGCCTTCACATGATTAAAAGAAGCCTGGCAATCTGAGATTCCAAAGGAAATACTGAGCTTGAAGTCTCAGCACCCCTCCTCATCTTCTTCCCACTCTCTTTGCTGCCTGCCTGCTGAACAGAGCTTCCAAAGCTTTGAAATTGATTTACCAGCCATTCGTAGGTTTCCTGATGGTGATAAAAGGAGTACTGTTCTGATTTTAGCTGTCGCCTTGCTTCCTCTTAAGGCTGAGCTACAGAGTTTACAACTAGACACCCATCTGCTACCTTGCCCAGAGCATGCTATTCTCTTCCCTTTGCCAACCAACTAGTATCATCTAGCCTGTTAGAAATGAGTGGCCCAATAAGGAATACTGAAGGGTAAGATGGCTCTGTGTGATGCTGCCTTACTTAGGAAGAAAATGGGCTCTGATGTGCATAAAAAGCCACCTTGAATGGGTATGGATAATTGTCCAATTTAATGGGATTTTCATTAGGGAGGAAGAGTAGCATAATACAGCTTGAGTGAGCCCTGCTCATTCTCTGGTTCTGTGGAGATGTTAATCATGCAGCTCCTGGCAAGTCTGTCAGAGCTGGAGCGGATGATGTAACTGATTTTCCAGCAAGCCCTTTGTCTGAGTGACTGCAGCACAGCTGCAGAACAGAGCGCCAGGGAGCTGAATGTGTTAATGGGAAAAAAAGCACTTTGCCTAGTTCTTTCTTCCAGAGGGATGTTGTCACTGGGCGCTTTGTGTGTTCGTCAGCACAGTGGCTGGTCTTATTGCTGATGTTTCTTAAAGTCACAATGGAACGGGCATTATTAGGAATGCTGGAGATAGAGATGCTCACGCCAAGGTGTGGACCAGCAACACTGGGCTGTTGAAATATTTTAGCTTTTTCTGTGTTTGGGTTAAAGGTCCCATGCCTTCATTTGGACTCTGTAACTGAATAAATTATAAGTAATAGGTAAATATGTATAATACAGTGTGCATGTAATAAATATATAGCATTTTTGAGCTCTTACTATGTGTGTCAGGCATACAGAAGGAAGTGTAGGGGTTAACAGTGTGGGAGTGTGGTCCTTAGAATCAAAGTACTTTGGGATTATATTCTGGCTCTTTCAATCATTAGCTTTGTGATTCTGGGCAAGGTACTTACCCTTTCTAAGCCTCTTTTCCTATCAGTCATGGGGATCCTAATAGCAGGGAGGATGAGATGAGATAATCCATGCAATTAGCTTAGTGCCTAGCCAGTTGTAAGCACGTTAACTTAATAAACGTTAACTTTATTACTGATTTATTTATGTTACCTCATTTAAGTCTCCCAACTGACCTGGTGTGGTAGCTACTAGCATGATCCCTATTTTATAGGTGAGGAAATGGGTTCATAGATGTTAATGTGCCTAAAATCTCACAGATAGCAATTGTTGAGCTGGACTTGGCCTCAAGCTAGCTGACTCCAGAGCTGTTACCCAACAAGCTCTACTGCCTCAGTTACAAAGGGCTGGGAGCTTGAATTTGCCTGGCTCTCTTTAAGGGGTTCGCCTCATTGGCTGCACATTGAAATCGTCTGGAAAAAATCAGAACGGAACGGTGATTGCCCCTCAGGGGTGGGGGTGAGTATTTACTGGGAAGATGCATGAGGAGATTTTGCTATATCTTGATAAGGGTTTGCATTATACAGGTTTATGCATTTGTCAAAGCTCATCAAATGGTACATTTTACAATTTATACATTTCACTGTATGTAAATGTTGTCTAGAAAAAAAGGAACCTGAAACAAATATTGAATTCTAATTAATTATATGCCTGCAGAAGTGTTTAAGGTGAAGTATACTAATGTCTACAACCTATTTTGAAATGTATCAAAAAATAAGATGGGTTGATAGAGGGATAGGTATATGATAAAGCAGTATAGCAAATGCTAGTTATGGAATCTAAGTGATACAGACTCTATTGTATGCTTGAATGTGTGCCAAATAAAATGTTGGAAAAATAAATTAGAATCACTTGGGGAGCTTTTTAAAAATATTGATGAATATGATCCCCTCAGAGTTTCAGAAATAAGTTAGTCTGGAGTAGGGTCTAGGTATGGGTTTAAAAAAAAAACTTACAAGGTGAATCGAAAGGCCTTTAAAACAAACACAATGTACTCTGGGCTCTCAAAGCCAATTCACAATAAGTGTCCCAATGATATGTCAGTCAGTGATAGCCCATCCCTTCTTCTCACTTGTATATCTCCACTCCCTACCCTCTGCCCCTAGCTTCAAACATTTCTTCTAACTGAAAGCAGCACTGGGCAGAATTGTTATGAACAGTGTCAGCTAAATTATGGGTGGAAGTCACCTCCCTCTCCTACCCACTCCCATCTACTAGATCATTGCCCCAGTTTTTGCTCCACCTAGGCCTCCACTTTGCAGCTACTGAAAAGGCAGACACTCATCTTTTGGCTAAGTGGTGGACCAGAGAGTTAACATTGAACACAGGATATGGGACCATAAAAGGGAAAGGTCAAGATTACCTGGATTTTAGCTTTTGTCTTGTTGCCTCTTGTTTACAAGGAGCTGGCCTAGGATTGTGTTATCAAACAAGTATTATTTATGTTTCTTCTAGGGGAGCAGAAGCCCCAGGATCCGAGTTTCAGCTTGTGGGCTCTCCTAGGTGCACTTACCATATATTTTCTGCCAACCCTACTCAGGATCTCTCCCTCTCTCTCTCTCTTTCTCTCTCTATCCAGCCGCCACCCCCCCCTCCATTCAAGTTCCATGGATCTATAATGGCTTATACGTAGGGAAGAACTCATGTTGTAAATGACCCATAAGTTAAAGTCACATAAAAATAGTTCCTTTTGCAATCAATGTGCCAGGAGTCACAGGCTGCTGATTCAGCTGAAAGGCAGTGAACCAGGTCTTTTTATCATTGATGTAACTCATGGAGGAGATTGTTTCTCCCCTGCATATGGAAGGCAGCTCTGCCAGGAGAAGCCAGGAGTCCTTAATTAGACTGACATATGGCCAAAGAAGGGTTATGTGAAATTTGTGTCAGACTAGAGTGGAATCATTTGGGGAACTAGTGCAGTCACCAGTAGTTCAGAGGGAAATGAAATTTGAGCCATATGCTATATCAAGTCAAAATGGTTACTTCCAGAGTCTCCAAAATATAGGTAGGTGTAATGTTCCAAGATGTAAACCTATTAACCTGGCCTAGCCAGAAACAAAGTTGAATAGAAAAATAAATTTGCTTTTAATGGCTCCTTTCTACCTCCAACCATCACGTATTCTGTTAACATTCCCAGCAGCCCAGATTCTCCCAATGCCGTGGGCCTGCCCTACTCCAGAACTATACTCTGGGCCAGGGTTTTCCAAAAGATGGTAGACATTCCATCTGTGGTGCATGATATTTTTACAGGCTTCCTAGATAAGCATTTCAAATTCTGATAGTTATGTTTGGTTTTAGATGTATTAGGGGAAAAAGCACATCAATCCTATTATTTCATCACTATTACTGCTTAGAATAAGGCTAATTTCTATTGACAAAAAAGTCATTTTTTTAAAAAGTTTATGTGGGGTGAGGTATAGCTCAGTAGTAGAACGTGTGCTTAGCATGCTTGAGGTCCTGGGTCCAATCCTGAGTACCTCCATTTAAAAAAAAAGTATATGTGGAGATGGCAGAAGTTATAAAGGTGATACACAAATGACTGAAAATTAGTAAAGACTGCTATAGACCAGTGGTTTTCAGTCAGAGTGATTTTGCCCCCCACATGGGATGTTTGACAATGTCTGGAGATGTTTTGTTATCACAATTTGAGAAAGGGGTGCTATTGATATCCAGTAGGTACAGACCAGGGAAACCAATAAACATACTACAACTTACAGAACAGTTCCCCCACCACCTGCTAAGAAAGAATTAATTGGCCCCAAATGTCCTTAGTGCTAAGATTGAGAAATCCTGCTGTAGACCAGTGCTTCTCAGAAGTGCATACCTAGCAATCTTGTTAATGTGCAGCTTCTGATTCAGGAAGTCTGATGTGAGATCTGAGATTCTGCACTTCTGACAAGCCCTTAGGGGATGCCTGGGCTGCTGGTGCATGGACCGCACACTGAGTAACAAGGACCTGTAACTTTCTTATTTATACCTCTAACAAGTCCTCCTTATCTAGAGTTCCATCCTCTCAAGGCTCTGCTCAGGGTTTGGTTATTCTGAGAAACTACTAAGGAGTAATGGCTGCAAGTAGGTTAACGTGTTTCTTGCAATTAGCAGAGCTATCAAATCCTTAAAATAAAGATTAATTTGGATGATAATTTCAGGAACTAAGCATAGCCAAAAAGAGAGATGCATTTTATTCTGGGGTACCTTTTGGAGAATAGACAGAATTTTCCATAGAAGCCACGTGTACTCAGGCTGCATTTGTAGAAGCTGTTCTATTCATTTTCATACGCTTGATCCCCAGCACAGTGCCAAGTTCAAAATAGACACCCAAAATGTGTTCGTTGAACCGATTGACAGGTTATCTATAGCTCTGTAGATAGCTGCTAGAGCAGCAAAGGAAGGTGTCTACTGGGGTGGACCACTGTTGTGAACCCCTTCAAGGCCAGAAAAGAATCCCCTTCAGCATCTTTCCATTTGAATGGGTAGCACTAAATTGGATGCATCCTCTCAGAATATACTTCTTACCCCCTGGATGGCAGCAGGATCACTTAAAAAGTTCCTTGTTCTCACTCACCTTTGACGTAAGTTAGAAACCTATAGAGCAGAGTGAGTGTTGTATGTTGGGGTGGAGGGAATACTTTGTTCCTTTGTCAGAAAGGAAGTAAGGAAGTTTTCTGGTAAGGATTGAAGACCCAGGACCTAGGAGAAGGAACTGGACCAAAGAGGGGAATCACCCAGCAGTGCTAGCTTAATCTGTCAATGTACCTCTTCCTACTACCTTTGACTCTTGGAAATATGTGCTAATTGTTATGTGATTTGAGATGTGCCCACCATAGGGCCACCACTGCTCCACATGCTCCCTTTCATGGGCCTGCCACATACCTGCATGCACCGCTTTGTGGACCATCCCCTTGGATAATGCAGGTTTTCTAAAGGTTCTTCTTAAAATATATGGAACTCTGTATAGAGAGAGTAGATTGGTTGGTTGCCTAGGGCTGGGGAGATTGGAGGGAAATGGAGAGTGATGGCTAATAGGTACAAGGCTTCTTTTTGGAGTGATGAAATTTTCGTGAAATTGATTGTGGTGATGGTTGCACAGCTCTGTGTGAATATAATAAACACACTGAATTGTATACTTCAAATGGGTAATTGTATAGTACGTGAAATATCTCAATAAAGCCATTATAAACATATAAATATGTGGATTGAATTAGGAGATACAGATTAATTTAAGAGATAACTGGGAAAGCCTGGAGAGCCACATGGTGGTGGTGAAAGGATGGTTCCATCAAAAGGGAAGGAAACATTGAAACAAGAGATACAGGACAGGAATTGGGATTCTTCCTAAAAATTTCAACTCTCCATAAACCCATTTCTACTCTCTTGAATCCAATTGCCAATAATTCCAACTATTACCAAGTTGTTCAACATTAGATTCATAGCTTGGAACAACAGCCAGGAAATACTTGAATTCAGTGAACAAAGACAGCGAGGTCCCCTAAGATAAAACAATCATGGCATAATTAATAAAGCATAAGGCTTGGCACTCTCCCATGTTTCTGGAAGCTCTTTAAATTAAATCAAGCCACTTGGACCATTTGTTGCTTTCTACAGAGAGCTGCAGGACCTGAAGCCTGAGAAAAATAGATTTTTTTTTCATTGAAATGGAGACTATGGTTTTGGAAGAGGTGATGTTAAAACCACAATTATCTCATATAGCCTTGTGGCCAAAGCTCCAAAGCCACAGAGGGAGAACCCCTGTCTCTCCACGTGTGGCTTTCCATGAACCCACTGTAACTTTAATAGTTTGGCATGGAACAGTTGAAGCATAAATAGTAGGGCCATTTCAATAAATCTGTTTTAAAAAACAGAAGTGGCAGGGTCTGGGACCTAGAACCTCTGTTCCTAGGGCTGAGCTCATGCTAGCTGAACACACAAGTAGTAGAGTTTTAAACATAGTAAATAAAGATCTCTTTTCCCACCCTCGAACTTGTGGCTTGAAATGCCTTGGAAGGAAAAATAGCATATTTAGCTATTATCAATGTTTATATCTTGCTATGAATAAAGAGTCTTAGGAGTGGGGCGTGATGGTTTGGCCAACTCAGGAAAAGAATGACTCACCACCGGGGGAAGGGAATGACAGTTAGGAATTTTGGGGCTAAGCAAACAGACTGGTCTTTTTCTCAATTTTGCTTTAGGCTTGCCCTGTCTGGAACTGTGACCAGCAATTCCTGGGCTTGAAAATGTAAATTGAGATAGGGTTATTACTGGGACCCAGTATTGTGAATCTGCCTCAAAGGGCCACTGAGTACCCTACTACACAGCACATTGTAATTTGTCACTCCCTTAAGCCCCTTTAGTGCCAGAGAAACCCAGGACAAAGGAAAGACTACAAGAAAACAAAGGAAGTAGGCATTCAGTAGAGTTATTAAATATGTATTTCACAGCAAAGAATTCTCTCTATTGGATGCCAATTGGAGATAGTCCAGCATTTGGCCACTGAGTGACCTTGGGTACAATAAAACTCCAATTTTCAAAAAAGCATTGTGATTGAACTCATCTTGCCCTTTAGAGGACAGTGGGTTATTTACAAGGCATAATGATATCCTGCAATGTTCCCTTTCCCACTAAGAAGATATTTTATCGTCTCTCCAGATTTCACACCAGGGTCAGTCTCACTTGGCTCTGTTTTCTTTGTGTCTGCAGATCTCAAATTGTCAGGGAACATCTTGTCAGGAAGAGGCCAGATGGGCAGGCAGGGAAGTGATCCAGCCCCTGAGGAAATAAAGTGCTCAACCTATCTCCACTCCCTCAGGGCACTGGAGTGAAGGGCCAGACAGACAGTGATGCAGGAGGAGGCACCTCCAGTTTAGCTCTGAGCTGCAGAGACCTGGGCCACACGAGCATTTTTGGAGTGTAGGGAGCAGGAAATTCAAATTTCCCTGTTGTAAGCTAACATGATGAAATCTGATACCATCCTCTCTATGCTCTGGAAATGAACTCAGTCCTCTCTTGGAACTGGGGTCTCAGAGCCTCACAACGCAATTTTCACTCCCCATATCGTGTAGGAGGCAAAATGAAATACTGAGGGTGGAGGCATGGCTAGTGAAACATGGTCTAATTAAGGGCTCAGTTTGAGAGGAGTTCTTACTATTTTTACATTTTGATCCCTGAGAGATTTTTTCTTTTTTCTTTCTGGAGATTATATGGTAAATAAATTTTAGACTAAATCACTCCAGAGTCATCTTGGCACCTAGCACGGTGTTTGACATGTGGTGCTCAGTAAATGTTTCTTTAAACAGTAAGCATGACTGCTGGCATTAATGTCTCTTTCTTGCTTTGGAATATAAGCATAGGGGACTCTGTCTCGTGACCTCATCAGGCAGATGCCATCCCTTCCATGGCCTATGTCTGTCCTGTGAATTGATTATGCCCTGGGAGCCTGGACAATGTCTACATAAGACAGACAGGAAGAGGGAAGCATTGTTAGCCAAGCAACCACACTTTTGGTTGTTCTGAGAGCTGATCCTGGGGTGAGATCTAGTTGGCTTCTTCTTCTTGGCCTTGGCCCTTAGCCCGGTAGCTTTGACCCACAGCTGTGTCCCTGGACTGATTACTTTCTAGTCTTATTGGGTTTCCTGATTACTGTCCCTGTTCCCTGACCCATGATTTGAACATTAGTCCACAGATGTCAGGGGAGGAGGCTTGGCTTTTACTGTCTAATTGCTTTAGTGATGATAACTCAGGGTACAGTTCCAGGTTAAGGAATCCCATGTCAGCTTACCTAGAAAAAGAGCTGTCAGAAAGCAAGGTCAGATTATCAAGGCCAGAGCTGAGATCCACAGGCTAAGATCTGAGAGAACAGAGACAACATACTGGCATAAAGTTTGGAAACATGGGATAGGTTATGAAGAGTCATAACGTAACATTATGCTAATGACGTATTCAATCACTGGTTCTCAGCCAGAGGCAGTTTTGACAGGGGGCATTTAATAATGTCCAGACCTATTTTTGCTTGTCACAACTGGGGGAGTGCTACTGTCATTTAGTGGATTGAGGAGGCCTGGGATGCTGCTAAGCATTGTACAGTGCACAGGACAGCACCCACAACAAAAAATTATCCAACTCAAAATGTCTGTATTAAAGACTCAAGAAACAAGCGATAGATCACAGCTGTATGAAATATGCAAATTAGAAAAAGACTGGCAGGATACAATCATAGTTATAATAGGGGACGGTCTGGGTGACAGGATATTGCATCTTTTTCTCTGGTTTATACATTTTCTAATGTAACTATGTGGCCTTTACATTTTTAAATTAATTTTTAATTATATAAATAATATGTGAACACATTCTGCTTGTAAAATATTACAGTATTACAGATAAGACTGAAGACGTCTTTGACCAACCTGTCATCTTCCACCTCAGGCCCCTTCCCAGAGATAACCAGTTTGGGGAATATGACTTTTCAGAGCTTTACATGTTTACACCTATATTATGTGCAACTATGGAAATGTAGATACTATCTCATTGCTTTGTATAGGTTCATAGTATTCTGTAGTTTATCTATTTCCCTGCTAGTGAACATTTAGTTTGCTTTCAGTCTGGGACTATTATGACAAATGCTGCATTGTACATGCCTCCTTGAACATGCTTGCCAGGGTTTCCAAAAGTGGCTAAGGGGATGAAAATTACTGGGTTATGAAAAAAACACATTTAAAATTTTATCAACTACTACCAGTTGCCTTTCAGAGTCCACAAATTTAATTTCCTGAAAACCTCAGCAACACTTGATACTTACTTTCTTTTTCATATTTGCCAATCAGATGGTTGAGAAATAGTATCTTGCTTTTGTTTTAATTTGCATTTCCCTGTTACTGATGAGATTGAGCACCTCTTCATGTATTTGTTGAACCTGTCATATAGTCTCTTCAGTGTTCACATCCCTTGATCACTTTTGTACTATAGGACCTTTCCAATAGTCTTTTTAAAGCAGAAGAGAGAAGGATCAAGTTGTATAAAAACATAGAAGTCAGTCTACCCAGTGTCTTGTCTGTCCTTCCTACCTAAGACGGATCCTGAGTCCGACCCAGACCAAAATGACCCTTTCTAGTCATTATTGAGAACCCAAGAAAGCAGCTATATTAGGAAACAAATTAGCCCAGCCCATTCTCACCACTGTTTCGTATTTCCCTGGATTGGGAGCCTTTGCTATGCCAGCATCTTGACGCTGAATAGCCAGCAGGTACTGCCAGTCAGATTCGCTCTAGTCAAATACAAATCTGATATGTGATGAAGCATAAAGGTCCATGAAAGGCAGCGTGTGAACTGAATGTATCTGCTGCCCGTGCAAATGGCAATTAGGACCATTAAATTTCAGTTAATCTTCATTAAGAACATCTGTTGTCTAGCCCATATGAAAAAACCAAAGATGGGGTTGGGTGATTGTGACCTCTACAAGTAAGTAGTTGTATCAAATAGTTTCCTGCCCCTCAGGCATAAACTGTAAGAGATGTGGCAAGGAAAAGTAATAACGTGATATATAGTGGCTAAGGAATAAAACTAGATGGAAGACTTCTTCAAGACTCTTAGGGATTATTTGAAACCAAAGTGCTTGTAAGCCATGGCCCTTTGTGGTGAAGAAGATGGTTGATTTAGTCCTAGTGAATTTCAGAATCACAAGAAGGGGGTTTGAAAGACTCAACCAAAACTGGACCTTGGAAAAAGAATATGTAAAGGAATATATATATATATATATAGGACTGAAACATTATGCTGTGCACCAGAAATTGATACAACATTGTAAACTGACTATACTTCAATTAAAAAAAAAAAGAAAAAAACCTGACCTTTGGCCTTTCTGGTCCCCTCTGGCTCTTTTGGTTGCTCTATCCCATATACCCTCCTACTCTGTCCCCTGGAACCCTCATCTCTGCTGGAAGACTGTAGGTATAAAACATTTCAAAACACTGCTGCCAACATGTTGCTTGACTGTATCCTTCTGCCTCACAAGTGCAGGACATCATCTGCCTTATCACTCTCCCAGTTGGCTTGTATCTCTGATGGAGCAGACTATTCTCACCAGTTCCCGAAGAGGTATTAGGGGAAGGGCAAGGACTTTTGCACCTTTGTCTGAGTTTAGGCAGGTTAAGCTCTTCCTATCAACTACTACAGTGATGGTTGTGTTTTCTAAGTCAGTGGGGGGTCAGGTTGGGCAGTAGATAGGTAGACAAGTAGTCTAAATTGTGTTCCTTTGAATACGCATCATGTGTCTTATCTTGGTAGCCTTACCACAGTTGTAATTTTCCATTTGTTTGGGTGACTATTTGGTCATTATCAGTCTTCACTATCAGTCTGTAAGCAACGTGGGTGTCAGAACCATGTCTATTTTTGTTCATCAGTATATCCCAGCACTTAGCATGATGTCTGCCACATAGGTGCTAAATAGAATTTGTTGACTAAAAACCCAAACAGTTATGGCTCTGATATTCTTAGAATGAAGGAAAACCAGATATTCAGGCAGGAGTCTGGGGAGAGGCATTTGTGAGGGGTAGGATCTTACCTTTTCTCTACTCTCACCCCAGGGAGACATCTCATCCTGGAGTCCACCTTTGTATAAGGCTGTCCCCAGCCACAGCCATCCCCTGAACCTGTCAACAGTGCTTTCACCTAGGAAGATTGTTAGTGATCAAAAATGAAGCCTACCTTTGATAGTTTACTATTTTCCTGTGATCTCAAAGCCACTGTCTTCTCCAGGGCAGATGCTCATTAACAGGCACAAGCCCATCTTGCTCTTTGGGGCCTAGAGATAAAATTGTGCCAGCAAGTTGTGGAGCTGAGATGGTGGGGGAAATGAATAGCTTAGGGACTGTATTTCCATTAAATTTGAAACAAGGACATTCTGGTACATTTCTGGTATCATAATTGCTCCTGGAATCTGCCAATATGTCACTCACTACCTCTCAAAGAGAATTGACATGGAAGGAGAAAAGGATGAAGGGTGATGCAAAGATGCTGGAAATGGAACAAATATGGCATTTTGAATAAACTTTGACTCAAACTTTAATTCTAGAGAATTCTTATGAACTGAAGTAGTGATGCTTTCTTCACCTCTTCTCATCCATCCCATTTTACCTCTTCAAACCCTGCTCTTTTTTCACAATCCTTCTCTTGACCTCTTCTCTATCTCCCTGAATTCTTGTAAAGCCTGTCTTGTATTTCTGCCTATTGACAGCAAAAATAAGATTTTAATTGAATCCCCAGCCTCTCCCATATGACCCAGGATCCTGATGCAGAAATCAGGAGCAAGATGAAAACATGAATTTTTTTTTTTTACCATATCAGCTCCACAGTTGCCACTAACTGGAAAAGCTCTTATTCATAAAACCCAGAGATTTCCAGGGAGACCATTGCTAATCCCATAAACTCAAGACATAGATAAAGCAGTTGGCTTGGGTATCACTAATTTCATTTTCATGCTTATGTTTGCCATCATTCATTGAAGGACAAAAACAAGTCAGCTATGATGAGGGTAAACCCTGGATTAGCATTGTATATTGTAGCTGTAAATTTTACTGTAAATGAAACGTACAAATGATTTAAAGCCAGTTACAGAGGAAACAAGAATCTTCAAATGAGCCTTTGATGGAAAATAACTTGTTTTTTTCTTTAGTTGGGTATTTGGGATTGGTTTATTTTTCACTTTTTATAAGGAGATAGTTCCCAATAGGCCTGAAGATTGGATGTATAATAACAGTTTAGGAGCTCAAGTGAAATTAATAAAACCAAACTTCAAAATGTGTTAAAATGAAAGTAAGAGTTGGAAGTCTAGCTATTTTAAAGATACTGACAATTTTTCCCTCTTAGAAGCACAGAACTTTTTAGGGCCAAAGAGTAAACCTTATGAAGTTACCCAGTCTTACCTCCCATGTAAAATAAAAACTCCTCTTACCAGTGATTCTTTAAACTCTGAACATCCCTGGAGCAGGAAACTCAGTTTTTTTATTGTCTTTAAAACACACACACACACACACACACACACACACACACACACACACACACACTGTATTAGTCCACTATCATTTTTAGATGATTCAAGAAATCCAAAAGCATATAGAGCATATGTGAAAAGTCTTCTCTTCTCCCCTTCTCCACTCCCTCCTTCTCCCTCCAGAAGTGGTCACTGTTCAGTGTGTATCCTTCTAGCCCTTTTAAAATACGTTTATATCAGTGGTTCTCAACAAAGAGTGATATTGTCCCCCTGGGGACATTTGGCAGTGTCTGGAAGCATTTTGGGTTGTCACAGCTGGGCGTAGGATGCTACTGGCACCTAGTGGGTAGAAGCCAGGGATGCTCAACATCCCACAATGCACAGGAAAGCTCCTCACAGATAAGAATTATCTGGCCCCAAATGTCAATAGTGCCAAGGTTGAGAAACCCTGATTTATACGTAAACCTGAAGACGGAGATTATAACTTTTAGAAAGAAATAGGATCACATAATCTTCATTTTCCTGTGATCTGCCTTTGCACCATTTGGAGCTCTTTCTATATAAGTACGTATATTTCCACTGCATTCTTTTTAACAGCTGCATGGTATTCTCTAGTATGGATATATTGTAGTTTATTAAATGACCCCCTATTGGTGGATATTTAGGTTGGTTCCAATTTTTACAGTTACATACAATACTGCAATAAACATCTTTGTACATATATCACCTGTTAGATAAATTCCTAGAAGGAGACATACCAGACCAAAAATTATATGCAATTTCAGCTTTGATCATTCTGCCTAATTTCCCTCCCAAAAGGCTTTATAAATGTATACTTCTATTCACAGTATTTGCTGTTTTCTCATACTTTCAGCAACACTTTTATCAATCTCTTAGATTTTTACCAGATGGGTAAAAAATAATATATAATTACTGCTTTAATTTGAGTTGCCCTGATACTATCAAGATTGAGTCAGCATAACTTTTGTCATTTAAAATTAATTAATTAGTTAATTGAAGAATTACCTGTTTATTTACTTTGCCCATTTTTCTATTGGATTCTTTGTTCTTTTTTTAAAAAAAATTATGTGATATATTTTAGAAGGTAATCCTTTGTTAAATATATTGCAGTGTTAGAGCTAGTTTTAAAATATTCTTTTTGCAATGGAATCCTTTTATAAATGAAGTCTTAGTCAGAATCCTAATCCTTAAAACAGTTAAGAGTGAAGTTTCTCTTGTTGAAATGAAAGGAAAGTGAGAGGTTATAGAACCTTTATCATTTCAACTTCCTTCTTGCTCCTCAAGGTAGCCCAAGAAGAATCCTGAGGATCTGAAGAATATAGTTTGAAAACCACAAATTGAGTCCAACTCCTCCAGAAACAATGTGGCCCCAAGAGGGGAAGTGACTTACTGAGGTCACACAGTTTCTTCCAAAACTGATAGAACTAAACTTTGGTCTCCTAACTTCCATTCCAGAGATATTTTCACAATGTAATACTATTTCTCACTGTTAACACCCCCTCACCTTAATGACCCATACTAAGCCTGGGGGCAACTAAAATCCTAGGACCATTGTTAGTATCTGTTTTGTTTCATCTTTTACAGTTGAATTTTGAAATCTAAAGATGGAACTGTGTATCTATCAAATGTATTAAATATAATCTCTCCTAGAACTCAAAGAAACATTAAAAATCTTTTGTTTTGGCCCATCAGTCTTGCTTTTTAAAAACTTTCTAAATCTTGAATCTGTCATCCAACATCAATTTCTTTTGGGAAGGCTGTTCAAGTAAGATTATAGCTCATTGTACTGATATTCAACTCTCAGTTCTTCAATTGGCCAACAAATGTATAACCAAGACCTAACTTCAAAAGCTTCAGGCTCACATTTTATTTTTAGGGCATTTCTCTTCCTTTACCTGGAGAATTCCTATACATCTATTGAGACCCATTTCACATGTCACCTCCTCTGTAAAGTGTTACTAAGTCCCCATTCCTCATCCTTGAGGCAATATTGACAGGTCCCATTTCTGTACAATAGAGTTTTAATAACTAATATACTTCCTCTGCTATTTTATGAAATCCTTAAGAGTCTTATGTATTCTTTGCATCCCCAGGACCTGAGCCTAGGATGTCAGGTGGACTATGGTGACTGCCTACTGAGTAGGACTGCGAGGTTGGGTAGGACTCAGTGGCAAAGAACATTTTGTGAAGAGTTAATGATTTCTGCCATGGGCTCAGGAAGAGGCAAGTAACCCTGGCCCAAAGCATAGTCAGTACTCAAAATATGTTTTTAAATGTATTTTTGCACCCCCACCCTGAGATGTCTAGTAACTTTATCAAAAGAAAAGTAAGCTGTGCATGGCTTTTGTCAACCCTTGTTTGTGTCTACTAATTATAATTTCTCTTGAGTGTTCACAAACAATATTCTAGTAACCCTTTTTAGATATTTTTTCTGGGTATCACTATCAAGTTAATTATTGGTTTATATTTTCTGAGATATACTTCTTCCCTTTTTCAAAAAGTAGGACAACATTTCCTTGTCTTTAGCATTCTGGCACCTCTTCCATTTTCCAAGAACTTTCCAGGTGGTTGTGACTCATTTGGAGAAAATGGTCCCTTTCACTCGGACCTTTCAACAGCATTGTTTGTAATGGTCAGGGGCCATGACTAGGAGAGCTGTTTCTTGGAAAAAGTCTATTTGAATTGGGCAAATCAGAGGCTGAAGTCAGGATAGCCAATAAATGTGTTATTGACAGAGGCCTGGCCTAGAAAGGCAGCCAAGTCTAGGGAGGCAGTTTTCTCTGAACCATGGCCCAGCAAGCATTTCGGATGGCTCTTCCTGTCTCTCTTCCCTTCCCCTTCTCTTGGCTCCATGTTCTCCTCTTGCTGTAGTTTGTCTTCTCTGAGCTGAATTTGGATGGCTAAAGTGTAACCTCAGCACAAAAATGACCAGAAGAATGCACATCTGCCCTTGAGTTCTGAATGAGGACCTAGGTCAGTGACTATTAGTGACAGAGATAATAAACAAAACAGGAAACAATTTCAAGAAATCGAAGATATTAGGTTAATAATAGATAGACTTCGCCTGTATATATGTGCAAAAGAGAGGATATCAGCTATGTAAACACATAACAAGTACAGTAACGTGACAATTCATTAGGACACTAAAAGCAACAGATTTTTTTTTAACTTACCATGTGCCCAATCCTGTGCGAGACACTGGGAGGATGCAAAGACATGATCCTAAAGCTGTTGCAATGATTTTTAAAAATCTTCTATCTAACAAGAGAATGACAAATAGCCAAAATCTGGTGTTTGGGGTGTTTTTTTTTTTTAAAGCCTTTTCTTTAACAAGATTGGAACCAAAATATAAGTGAATTTTTTTAAAAGGCTAACCTTCAATGACCAGAAAATGAAATTCATCTAAACTCTCTGTTCCAACTATGTGTTAGTTAAATGACCCTTGATCTATGATACATGCAAAAAAAAATGAGATTGAAATGATCGCATCTTGTCTCCCCACCCGATGCTATGGGTTGCTCTGTAGAAGCTGCAACAAGCCTAGATTTTATTGGGACTGGGAAATCTCATGCAGGTTCAGTCCAGCTAAGGTTCTTGTTCCTTCAGTGTGTATCTTACCACTTATTTGGGTAAGAGGTACAGTGAGAAGTGGGCCTTCAGCCCTCCAAGGGGTTGTGTCCTATTGCTAAAAAGCCTGACTCCTGATCCCACAAGCCCATGCAGGGGATGAATGTAAACAAGAGCTGCTTTGCTCTCAGTGGAAAGGTTTGAGTTGAGTTCCTTCCAGGCGATCACACTGGCTGCCATTTTATACAGTCTATTTCTGTCTTCCTGTACACATCCCTCAATTTGCATTCCTGCTTAAACTTGCCACTAGTCCTGCCTCTCTGTGTGGGAGGTGGAATGGATTTGAAGAGGGGGAAAGAAAGGCCTTTTTGTGAGGAGGGGGAGAATACAGGACTTTCACTAGTTGCTCCTCCTGGATGTCTTCAGAGAAGCATTTTGTCTCCTGGCCTCCTTGAGGGCTATCACAGAAGCTCTCATTTAGCACAGAGATCAGCCTTACTTCTTTGTGTATTTAGCTTGTAGCTGAGTTTGAACCCATTTGGCTCATTAAAAGATGATGATTGGCATAATGGGAAGATAAATGGCTAGGAGAAGGTGGAAACAGAACTTAAAACATGGTTTACATGAAGAGAGTGATTTGAAGGGGCCATCAAAGGCCCTCAGATATCTTTCACCAAATTTTAAGGGACATGAGATGTCCACTATTAGAGCTTTGTCCCTTAAGGTTCAGTTATGGTCTCCTCTCTAGGCCTTACCTCCAACCCTAGGCAGGATGCAGATTAAGCTATGAACACTCTAGCATGATATAGCTTATCAGAAATTTGCAGTCTGCTGATCCTTTCCCAGCAACCAGTTGGTGCTCCTTGCCAATACATTTGACTTGGATGATTTCCCCCATTCTTAAGGGAAACTAATTTAATTGTGTAAGTTCACAATCTTAACAGGCTCAAAAAGCAATTGGTATGAGTCAAAACTTGGAATGGCTAAGCAGTTTAGATGATTGTATAAACAAGGTCCAAAAGTCAATTTTTCAGACCATTAAATGTAGGTCAGATGCAAGGAGAGAATTAAATTGTGACAGAAGGGATTCAACCAAAAAACTCCCATCAGACTAGCAACTCCTTGAGGACGGAAGCTGTGTCATTCTTTCTGTATCCCCAACAGTTACCATGGTGGCTGAATTCTCATGAGCACTCAATGAATGTTACTCAATAAGTAAATGAATTCAGAAGAATTTCTTGACTAAAAGATCAATTCTGGAGTGCATTATCAAATCATGTTGGGGGTGGGGTCCTTTATTATAGAGATTTTTATGAAAGAAGGTGGATACTACTATGCCCAGGATGTGGAAGTGAAGTGCTCTGTAGGGGAAGAGAAAGACAGTGGATTTTCCTTCTAGTCCTTGGGCTCTATGAAACAGGGTGAAGATAGTTCATGTTAGAGTCTCAGTGTCGCTTTCTCTGTCTGTCTCTGCCCCTCTCCCTCTTTGTTTCTCTCTCTGTCTCCATCTCTCTTTTTTTGCCAAAACCTGATTTACTTTACCAGCTTTTCTTTGTCCCACCATATCCACCTCATTTCCAACTTAGGTCACATATTTTGGGGGAAGTAATTAGAATAATTTGCATTCATATAGCATTGTTGCTTTTCAAGGCACTTTCCTAGGCACTATCTCTTTTAGTTCTAAATTGAAAAAAAAAAAACACCATGAAGCAGTCAAAGTTGTATTAGTTCCATTTTTCAGGTGAGGAGCCTGAAGTACAGAGTGTTTAAGTGACTTGCTCAGGATCACATAGCAATGTGTGACTGAACCAGAACTAGAAGCCAATCCCTTGGGCAGAATGTCACCCGAAGCCTCAAAGTTCAGGAATGGAGGTTTGTTAGGGAAACAACAGTTAGTCCTTCACAGTTATAGTCCTCATACTTTTTATATTTTTTCAAATTCCATCCTTATACTCCTTTCTAGGCATTTGAGGCTAACACTTGAGAAATGGCCAAATCAGACATTATCTCAACTGTGAGGTCTCAATTTAGTCTCCTTTTTTTTTTCTCTTCAGATATGAAGTGTGCACCTAACTAGATTTAAAAGTCTTGAGTAGGACATCTATCTGTCCCTGCTTAAGCCAGCTGACACAGAAATCTTCTGAAATGTATTGCCCCAGAATGCATCTTCTCTTTCTCTTACAGCTTTCTTTGATAGTCACAGCAGGAGAACTTCTCGTATTGGCTGATACCTCATTGAGTCCTTTCCTTCCTGGGGCTGGCAACTTTCTCACACAGATTCAGAAGGCAGCAGGTCTAGTGTAATTACTGGCCCAAACCCTATTTGGTGTCCTAGGAAGGAATGAGTAAGGCAGTGTTGTACTGAAACCATGGATGAAGTTGGACCTCAGAGCCTGGGAAGGATGCCAGGACTAGAAGAGCCAAGGGCTTTGTGAAAACCAGAGGTCTAGGCAGGCTGTGAGTCATTAACCAAGAAAGCAGTTAGGAACTAGGAAATAAGCTTCTTATTGGGGTTAAAGCAAGGTCAAGGGTCAAAAACTAAATAGAAATGAGCAATAGTAACACCACCACCACCACCTCGGAAAATGAGAGAAATTCTGCTTTCCCCCAGAAGCCTGCTGAAATGGAGCTGCTGGTAGGGAATGGCTAGCCTGAAATCCATAGGTGGGAGTAAGGAAGCCATCTGCACAGGTGGCGAGTGGAGAGTGTGGTGGTCATAGCAAAGATACTACCTTGACAATCGTGAAATATCCTAGAGCAGGGTTTCTCAACTGAGAAACTGAGACTATTGACATTTTGGCCCAGAGATAGTTCTTTGTTGTGGGGCGCTGTTCTGTGCATCGTCGGACATTTAGCAGCATCTCTGGCCTCTACCCACTAGATGTCAGTAGCACCCACCCAAGTTGTCACAATCAAAAGTGTCTCCAGATATTGTCCAATGTCCCTTGGGGAATTAGGGGCAGGTAAAATGGGCCCGGGTTGAGAACCACTGCTCTAGAAGCCATGAATTGTGAAAGCTTATTAGTATTGAGCCTTCTAGGATTCACGGACTTCTAAATTATCTTTAGAGCTGGAAATCTAAGGGGGGAGGTATAGGCATCAGGTGGGAAGGTAATCTCATCCTTCCCAAATGTCCTTTCGCATCTAATGCCTGGCTCATCTCTCTCATGAGGCACTATCGCAGTTCCTAAGAACACTGAACCCTTGGAATTTTCCTCAGTTACTACTTAATTGCAAACTGAAGGGTAGATCTCTTCGTGGTTTTCATCCTTGGTTTACATGTTAATTGGGACAGATGTGAAAATACTTTTTACTTTTAGCAACTGAGTTCCAAAAAGAAATGTTAAATTTCTCTTTCCTTTTCACCTTGAACTTTAATTTCTTCATTTCTATTTCTTTCCTACTTTCATTCAACCATATCCATATATATAGCTGATGAGGTGGGACACATAGAGAACAGAAAAAAAGAAGAAGGAGAGATGATAGGGAACTTTGACTAGGGTCCTTTGGCAAGAACTGGGTCTAATATTCTGTGCTCTGGAAAATAGTTGCAAAGAATATTGTACCCACTTATCTTCCAACTCAGCCTGTTTTCTTACCACCCATCATACTGACTGTTTCTTAAAAATGAAATCTCTGCACTTCTTTTCCTCATTGTTGCCCTTGTGATGGATTTTCTTGCCTGTCAGAAGTAGGAGTCTTCTGAAGGCCTGTCAGAGCAGCTTTGTGGGCCGAAACATGACATAGAAAAGACAACAGGCTATAGTGGAGATGGCCTTAGACTAGGAGTCCAAACCCAAGTTCTAGTCTCTTTCCCTTTTTGTAGACATTTGGTCTTGCAAATCACCTTACCTTGGCTGAACCTCACTTTCCTTATGTATGAAACAGAATTACCTGTTTGCCTCCCTGGTAACTACATGGTTCAGATGAGACAATGGGGTGAAAGCAGCACAAAATGTGTAAAAGCTTTTACAAATGCAAAATGATATTATTACTGTTGCTTCATTGCAATTTACCCCTCTTCAGTTATTCTTGCCCAAATGTCACAGTGTCCACTGGATAGATGTCATATTCAAGGCTACAGTAACAGTTCCTTTCTCTTGCCTGCAGTGACAGAGCTACACTCCAGCCTCCCTCTCCAGATTTACTCTCTACTTTCTACCCTATTCCACCTGGCTTTGTGCCCTAGAGGCTGACTCATATCAACAGGCTCCCTTGTCCTCTGGATTCCAGTTGTGTTTGGCCAATGAGGAGCACTGGCAGGGAGGAGAGGAGTGAGGTTAGACTACTTATTCCCTGGCACCCTGCCTCTGAGGTTGCTGGGCATCCCTTGACCGAAGGTCACAGCTTCTGTCAAGGAGCTCTCTTCATATAATTTTCATGTTCTTTCCTCCCTCTGGGTTCTGGTATCTGCTCCCACCCCTCTCTTTCTCAGGCCTAAGGATGGTAATGGACCCCACTATTACTAGTCCTGAGATACTTCAGTATTTCCTGTAGTTTTTTTGCACCCTGCCCAAACTTTTGTCATCAATTGCCTTTATTAAGCTCTATTCAATTTATCCACTCTGAGTGTGTCCCTTGTCTTTTCACTAGCATCCTGATGGATATATCCACCAAATCGCTTTCTTTTCTCTTCCCTCGACATTTTTATCACAGTAAAATATATGCTTCTAAAGGAGGGAATATTATGTAAAGCAATGCAGTAAGTTTATGGCCATTAGTATTCTGTCCAGTCATGTTGAGAATTAGCTCCTAGGTCACCACCTCTGAACATCTATAATCAGGCTGTATATTCCTTTATATTCCTTTACCAATTGGCTAGTCCATCTCTTTGTCCTATTCTCAACCAACCACTGAAGAACAGTTAGAGGCCATGACTCTTGTGCCTACTCTCTCCCACAAAGTTTGTATCCTTGTTAAATTCCAGCAACCTGGGAGGCAACTGTCTGATGCACACTCCAGTCTCTGGTTTGCTGTAAATCAGTTTGCACCCCTTTGCTTCCCTTGGACTAAGTTTGCAGAGAATGAGCTTACATCCTTTTGCTTCCCTTGGACTGGACTCTCAGGAAGCCTGGGAAGGGGGGTACAGTTAAGCCTCTGGGATTCCATGACAGCTGCCAGCATTCTGGCCCTGTGTCTCTGTTCATTAACTGTATCCATCCTGGAATGTTTTATAGACTGTCAGAGCTAGAAGATACCTCAGAAATCAACTAGTCCAGAGGTTCTTAACTTAAGATTTATAGATAAGCTTCAGGGAAATCCTCAAACACCCTATATTATATGGAAAAGTAGCTTTCTATGTGCACATATTCATTTTTCTGGGGAGAAGATAGCTTTCATCAAATTCTCTCAAAAGGGCTTTTAACACAAAAGATACATATACCTGAAATGGCTCTAGAACAGTACCCTCATCTTACAGTAGAGGAAACTGAGGCCCAGAAGGAAAGCAGCTTATCCAAGATTTTACAGTAAGTCAATGGCAGGGTTTAACCTAGAACCAAGGTAAAGGTTAACTGCTCCTGTTTTTTTTTTTTTTTAACAAACCTTTTCCTTCCTCCACTGAACTCCAGAGCCACACTACCACTATACTTTGTGCACAGTAGACACCAGATAGCTGTTAAATGCAATTGATAACTGCAATGGGCCCTATAAGCACACTTGCTTATTTTAATTGACCCTACTAAATAGAATCTGGAGCTGTATGGGGCTCAGGGCCAACCTTGGAGCTTAGTGTTGCCAAGGGATCAAGCAGGGTTTTTCCACCCCAGTTCTTTCTGATGAATGGAGTTCTGTCTCGTCCCTGTTTCTCTGAGCCAACTTGTCCCCAGGGCCCTGTGGAGGGGCAGGTGTCGGTCCTGGGCATGGACTCAGCAGCCCAACTCCAGCGCCTCTGCAGCTGTTCTCATCCCTGTGAGGCCCCCAGTGGGAGCTGACACAGAGACTCTTGGAAAATGGCAAAGAAAAACTAAGGAAGAAACACCCTCGAGCACTGAGGGGTTGCCAGGCTTCCAGGGAAGCTGGTACAGCCTAGTTCAGGTTATTAAATCACACTAGCGCCTGACAAAATAGGGTAGAAAGTCTTTTTCCTTCCCATCTCCCCTTCTGTGCCCCTCTTTCCCAGGTCACAGGTTATTTTCATATTACCCAGAGTCCCCTACTGTATTTCCTTACCTACGTCTCCCCATCTAAGAAATGAGTGCCTTTGCTGTAGGGCTTAGGTACCCAGTGTGGCAGAGTGAAAGAACAGTTTTGAGTTCTAGTATCAGCTCTGTAACTAACTAGCAATGTAATTTTGTATAAGTCACTTAATCTTGATGGGCTTTCACGCTTCATTCTTGAAAAATGGGGCTAATGACCTAAATGAGGTAATGGAGGTGAGATCACTTGACAAATGCAAAACAACAAAAGCTATGTGGGGTCATTATGACCTTTCACCACTCAAAAATTATTTTAAAGGTTGAAAAGAATAATCTTGAGGGCAAATAGCCCAGCTGAGATCTTGGATGCCCAGATTTCAGTCTAACTGGGTTTTCTAGAGGAAATTCTAGAATGAAGTTGGAAGGAAAGTCACCATTGGCTTTGAGTCTAAGAAGACCAGTGGGAGGAATCAGTTGACACAAATGTGATTTATTCCTAGATCTTCATATGGTACTTTACATTCTAGAAACCTATGGGAAGAGTTTCTAAGGACTAGTCACTCTTCACCAGACAAGGAAGTAGACAGACCCAATGTGGTCTTACTGCTAGAGGATCAGAGGGAGTCAGCTTCAACACGACTTACCCTGGAATAGACTACCTTGCAGAGGACAGAGAATTTCCAGAGTGTGGCGCAAGATAGTGGGAAGAGAATATCAATCTCTCCCTGTACGATTGGCCAGTCAACACTGTTTCCTAAGGCCCTGGAATATTTCCTAAGGCATCATGAGGCAAATAATGATCAGTGCCTTCAAGAAATGCATGCTTTGTTGGATGAAAAAGGGAGAGAGGACAAAACCCAAAAGGCAACTAAGGTGCTTAAAGAAATAGTCTTTAGTGGGGGAGGGGGTTGACATTGTGCTTTTTAATGCATATAATTAGAAAACAAATAGATGCAGAAGTTAGTAAACAAGTCAGTCTTTATCTCATTACTTTCTCTAATATATGGTACAGTGGACAATGACCACTAGTGGTCTAGAATAACCTTATTGTACTTAATACTGTTAATTATGAAAATAAGATTTAATTTTATGGTTCTTAGACTCTTCCTACTCTTGTTATTGCTGATGATAGTAATATTTTTTAAAATAGTTGACTTTTTACACTTACACTTAGTGGAGATACAATGGTGAGCAAGACAGATGAAAGCTCTGCTCTCTTGAAGCTTATATGGTGATGGTAGTGGTAGTGGTTCTAGCTTAGATTAGGAGATAAGGAAGACCTCACTGAATAGGTGAAATTTGACTTCTGCTTCTGCAATAGGTCACACTAAGTATTTAAAAAGTCTTCCTGCTACACTACAACTAAATCCTGGATAAATTATAGAAAAATTTTCCTTTACATTTCCCTTTTTTAAAGAGCTTTATTGATATATAATCCACATAACATACAATTCATCCATTTAGAGTGTAATTCAATGGTTTTGATGTATTAAATTATCCATGTTATTAATTAAAGTAAAATATATATAACAAAATTTTGTCATTTTAACAATTTCATTTGTGTAATTCAGTGGCATTAATTATAGTCACAGTGTTGTTCAACCATCACTACCTAGTTCAAGAATTTTTTCATTACCCTACATAGAAACTCTGTTACCTTTACTCAATAACTCCCCAATCCCCTTTTCTCTAGCTTCTGATAACTTCTAATCAACTTGTGTCTCAATGATGTTGTCTATTCTAGATATTTCACATAAGTAGAATCATAAAAATATTTGTCTTCTTGTGTCTGGTTTATTTCATTTAGCATAATGTTTTCAAGGTCCAATTTGCATGTATCAGAACTGCATTTTTTATGGTTGAATTGTATGAATACATGAATATAATGTGACTCCATTGTGTGTAGAGATCACATTTTGTTTATACGTTTATCTGTTAATGGGGACACTTGGATTGTTTCTACCTTTTGGCTACTGTAATGGACATTGCATACAAGTATGTATTTGAGCCACTACTTTCAATTTTTTTTGGTATATATACCTAAAAGTAGGATTGCTGGGTCTTATGGTGTGATATTTGTGATTTATAACAAGAAATGTATATTTGACTTTTGTCCTTGTTTCTGGCAAAGAACTCCAAAAACGGGATTTTCTAAGTGATGAGAGCGATAAAGATGTTTTTATTATGTCAATGAGGTGACTTTTGGAAAGCACCTAAGGATGGGGGCTGGTTGCCAGGAGAATCAGCCATGTGATTAAAGGGTTTGAATTTTCAGTCCCACACCCAGACCTTATGGGAGTAGGGGGAGCTGAAGTTTGAATGGATTGCCAATGGCCAGTGATTTAACTAATCATGCCTGTATTATCAAGCCTCCATGAAAACCCAAAGGGGAGGATTTGGAGAGCTTCCAGGTTGGTGAACACGTGGAAAGCGAAGGAGAGCAACTCATTCAGAGACAGCATGGAAGCTCCATGCCCTTTCTCCATACCTTGCCCTAAGCATCTCTTCCATCTGGCTGTTCTTGAGTTATATCCTTTTATAATAAGCTGGTAATCTAATGAGTAAAAGAGTCTCTTGAGTTCTGTGAGCCACTCTGGCATTAACTGAACCAAAGCAAGGGGTCTTGGGGGCCTCTGATTTATACCCAGACAGTCAGAAGTACAAGTGAGAACCCGGACTTGTGATTGGTATCTGAAATGGAGGGGTTGGGGGCAGTCCTGTAGGACTGATTCCTTCTTAACCTGTGCCATCTGACACTATGGGTAGATAGTGTCAGAACTGAGTTGAATTGTAGTACACCCAGCTGGTGTCCAAGAATTGTTTATTGGTGTGGAGAATCTCCCACCTCCAACACACAGACACACAGTGGAATTGGTGACTGGTGTCAGTGAAGTGGGATTTGCTAGAATGGCCTGGCTCATGGTAATATGTGGTTTGGAAAGAGAAAGGATAAAAGGACAGGAGAAGAATGAACCTATGATTCCTGGGTGGCTATATGATCACCCACAGTATGGAATAGCAGCTATGCTGCAATCACTTACTAAAGGTAAAAGTTACCAATGGAATTTAGAGATGGATCCAACTCTTAGGGAGTTGGTTCACTGATGCATAAGGAAATGTAAACTAATAAGAGAGAGGCAAAATATTCCCTCCCTCAATTATTGTGATCTATAATAAAAAACTAAAAGTAAAAGAGAATAGAATGTCTGATCTTGATGCTAGACCAAAAGCAGATTTCAGTGACTCAGAGTTTTAGCCATTATCTTCAAAGCTACCCACCCACAAAGGTAAAAATTGTGCAGGGACACCAGGACCTCTCAGACCTCTGGACACCAAGAAGTTAGTCAACGTGGGAAGAGGGCAAAACTAAAAACCTACTGAAACCAGGGAGTATAGTGTGAAGGAGCTGTTTCATTTGTGGATCAGTATCATCAGCTTCCTGAAGAACCTTTACCATAATGGATTATGAGAGTGACTGACTTAGGAGCTGTGTCTTTGTCTTGGGTTTTGGTGACAGCATGTTTGGATTGATGCAGGATCCACAGGTCGCTATGAAACAATCACAGATGGCTATATGTGATCCAGATACAAAATAAGTTATTCCCGAGGGAACAGTCAGCCTTGTGGACTGGATAAGTGTTCCTGGAAGGTCTGTTTACCCTGAAAAGAGGGGCTGTCTACCCCCGACTATGAATGCGAAGCAGAGCACCTCAGATGAAGCAGCTGATGCTTATATGCAAGCCATGTGAGACTGGCTTTGTGATGACCAGGATATTCACCCACTGAAATATGCCCATTGCCTAGATCATGGTAAATGCTGTGGTTAAGTGAGGCCCTTTCACATGGGCAACCCATATAATCTTATTGTTACAAAACATAAAGAACAGTTCTGGAAACCTTATCGAATTTGCTGTCTCAGCTTCCCCTTGGGTCTTACAGATGCTAATAAAAACATCAGGTTAATTTAGAAGGGATGGTGGGCCCAAAGGGAGAGTCAAAGGACTCTTTCCAACAAAGTGGAAATTTTGAAATGGCTTTTGAGAAATAAGATGAATAAATCATGTATTGATAGAAGCAAGACAAAGAGGAAACAGAGAGGGAAGATTCACAAGACTTGCCCAGTAAGGTGGAAGTCTTTAGATCATTATTAAGAAATAGGTTTAGACATTGATGGGGTTAAAACAAAGGTTTTAGTACAGCACTACCAAAGGTTGAGTGGGACAAAATGGCCTTCTGCTGGTCCCCCAACATTAAGGACTCCAAACAAGTCTGCTCTATTTACTCCAATTTGGAGGAATTTAACCTCTGATTTACAGCCAGTTGGTCAGAAGTACAGGTAACAACAACCTGGGCTTGTGACTGACCTCTGAAGGGTAGGGGGCAGTCTTGTAGGACTGAACCCTTAACCTTTGGAATCCGATGCTATCTCCAGGTAGATAGTGTCAGAATTGAGTTGAATTGTAGGACACCGTGCTCGTATCCAAGCATTGCTTATTGGAGGTGTGGAGAAACCACTCACACACATCCTTACATGTTGAAATTAGGTCCAGTAACCCAATTATATGGTAATTCTATGTTTATGTTTAGTGTTTTGAGGAACCTGGAACAAACATTTTTAAATGATTTTCTAAGCTTTCAGAAAAGGCAGGAGAGGGAAGAGGAACCAGAAGTTGAAACTAGAGCAGCAGGCAGTATCTAAAAGCTCAAGCTTCCCTGAGGGCAAAACCCCATAACTGGGACCCGGTGCTTTGGATAGTATCAGAAATGCAGGGCATGCAAGTGCCAACTAAAGAATGTCACCCATCATCCAGCTCTGCAAGGATTGAGTCATTAACCACTTCAATTGCTGACCTTCAACCCACCCTGAAAGGAGTTCATGACTGAGATCAAGAATGAGGCACTCAGTGTTCTGGAAAAACTAGCAGAACAGGCCTTCAGATAGATATTTATTTTCGGGAGAAATTTTTTATGAACCTGGATTCTTGCATCTTCCCATAAGTAGAAAAGCACTAAAACCATTAAGGTATCTGTTCCTCATTACTAGCAGCAACCATCCACTAAGATGTGTTTAGTTGCATGTACCTCCATCACTAAAATCACATACATACTCACCTCCCCACCCCTTACCTCTTCAAAACAGTTTCTCAGACCTGTCTGAGAGGCTGTCTTCCAGGCTATAGTTCTCAGTAAGACACTGAATAAACTTGACTCAAGCTTTTATGTTGTGCGGGCTTTTTTTTTTCTCAGTTGACACAAAGTTCTTGAAAAGTAAGGAACCAGAATCTGCAACCTCCACATTAAGCTGGAACACTTAAGAGGGGATAAACCAGAAACATACCTATAAACTTGTTTGTCTCTTTCATGACTTCAGGGAGGACACAAAACAAATAAGAACACTACTCTTAGGAGTTTGCACCCCAAAGCTTGCTCTAACACAGGTCTGGAATTCAAATTTGTACTACTCATGTCACAAGGGAAACCATAGCTGAAAAACAGATGCTGCCTACATTGTTAGTGCCCCCTGGCTCATGGTAGAAACAAATTCACATCTTTGTCAGAGGAAAGTGTCCCCAACCTAGACCCCTCAGGGTCCTCAAAGATTTAATTTAATCAAACATGAGCTTATAATTTAAAAAATATCAAGCACAGGAGGAAAAAAGTCACCATGAGGGAGAGTTAGCAGAAACAACACATTTGGATTCTCAAGGATATTAGAATGATCAGATACAAGACCTAAAATAACTTAGTGTGAATTGTTTAAAGCAACAAAACATGCAATTAAAATGAGACAAGAAAAAGAGACTATCAGCTATGGCCAGGCAAATTTGGATAAAAAATGAAATAGAATTTCTAAAAATGAAAATTGCGATCATTGAAATTTGAAGCACTATGAATGGGTTAAACAGCAAATTAAATATATCTGAAGAAAGAAAGACTAAACTGGCAGATTTGAAGATATTTTCCAGAATGTAGCACTAAGAGATAAGAAGATGGAAAATATGGAACATGAAGTGGGAAAGCTAAACATGTGCCTAATTTAAAGTGACCCCAGAAGGAAGGCCTGAGGTGTAATAAGAAATGGTGACCAAATAAATGGGTAAATCTGTATGTAGATAAATCTAAACAGTATTAACTGTATAAAATACTTAAAATAATAACTCATTTGTGGGGTTCAATACAGGATCTGAGATTCTAAACAATAGCATCATGTAAGTTGAGGGTTGCTCAGACTTAAATGCAGTACGTGGTACTTTAGATTTGATTGTGAAGACGCAAGTAGGCCTGCGACTATCTGAGAAGTACACTTTCTAGGTAGAGGGAGCTGCAGGATGAGGCTCTGAAGCAGGGAAGGTCTTGATGTGTTTGAGTAGCAGAAAGCAAACCAGTGTGATGGGAGCGAGCTAGCGTGTGTTGTATGAGAGACTGGATAATATAGAGCCAAGATAAAAAGTGGATTTTATTCTATCTATGGTTGAGAGCGTTGGAGGATTTTAAGCAGAAGAGTGACCTGCCTGATTAAGAGTCTGAAGTATTTCTCTGGCTACAGTGTGGAGAAGAGTACGAGTGTATTGCGTAGGGGCTGGGCATAGAGAGACCGGTTACAAGGCTACTGCATTATATCTTGGCCTAGGAGAGAAACAATGAAGAAGGTCAATGTGACTTCTAGTAAAAAATGACTCCCAGGTTTCTGGTTCAGGCAGCTGGGGGAATCGTGGTACCATTTACTGAGATGAGGAAAGCTGGAGGGAAGTAGGATTTGGAGAGGGAGCAATAAGATTTTAGTCTTGGGCATATTAAATTTGGGATGGCCGTCAGATAACCAAGTGGAGCTATTAAGCAGGTAGTTCAATACACATGAGTCAAGATAAAAAAACTTTGTCTCAGCTCACCACGCCAACCCTGTGCCAGTCTCTGACTGGAGCCTATCCAGGGCAGGCAGGCAGGAAATGTTCCAGAATGAGAGTAGCAGTAACTTTTATAAAAAGCCTCATGCGTAATGTTTATTGAATCTTTCATTAACTCATTTTGCGAAGCTTGGCAGCCACACTGGATGGGCAGGGCACACTGTTGGCAAGACTGGGAAATCAGTGTGGTTTGTCTTCCTCGCCACAAGATTTTCTCTTCTTCACCACTGGGGCCATTCCTCTCCCCATAGACACTCTCTGCCCTTCTCTTCACCCTGAATTCCACCAGGAGGCAACTGTATGTTTTGTCTGTGCAGAAGGCTGGCAGATGGGCCAGGCCAATTGTGCTATAGAGAGTTAGAATCTCTGTGACTGTAGTCCACAAGATGCAATTTTTTTTCCAGGGCTATTAAGAAAAAGGCATGTTCCTGCTTCTCCACCTTTACTTATGCAGTTACCATAATACCTTTTACTCCTGTCTCCATCAACCTATATCCCACACATCCCTCAAGACTCAGATTTTGTTTTCGTCTTCTCTGTGCAGCCCTCCCCAGTTCTCACAATTAGAATTGTTCCCTTTGTCTTCTGTGTTCCTCTCGCTCTTTGTGCCTCTCTAATAGTGCTAACAGCAGTCCGCCTTGTAGTCCAGTTATGTGTGTAGTTCTGATTTCCTTATTATGCTGTCAACTGTGAAGACAGGGGCCTTTTATTGTCCATTTGTCTGTCCCTCGCATTGCTCCTTTGCCATAGTCAGTGCTTTATGAATGAATATCAGTAGAGTTGAACTTTCAATGAAAATATTTTGCGTGTTGAAAGTGAGCCTCATAGATATGCAAGCAAGACCTTACTTCCTGAAATACCATTGCTGTCTGAACAGTTGGAGAGTGTGTAGAACCTACCAGCAGTAGGCACATATGAGAACTAACTGCCAGCATCTGTAATATGCGGACGGAGAATCTAATCAAGCTTAAATCAAGTCACAGGGTGAATTTGCCATTTGCAGCTAATGGACTCAAACTGCCCCCAAACAGTGATCTGTTGTCTCCATTTCCCCATTTGCACTTCAACATTTAAGCCACTAGATGGTCCATATAATCTATTGTTTGCGCTAATGCACAATCAAGTTAGCTTCCCTTACTCCAACTCTTGCAGTTTTTTTTTTTAAAAGGAAGACCATTGAGTTAATGGTTCAGTGTTAATGTGAGTTGATTGATTTTATTGATTTTTGTGCTGGCAGTTGATAAATTACAAAGACAGGTGTCATGCTTTTGTGTTCTCTGACTTAAATACCCAAGCATGTCTCATACAAAAGCTGATGTCAGCAAAACCCTTAATCTCTGAGGATGCTGTAAGCGCTATCATAATGATTATTATTTTTACCACTTTTGCTTCCACCTCATAATAGAAATTTTATCACAAAAAACTAATCTTCTGTGTAGGTATAGGTTTTCATTTCTCTTGGGTAAGTAACTAAGGGACATCTGATAAGGGACTTGTATCTATAATATATAAAGAATATGAAAATACTTTTTAAAATATTTGATTTTCAAAATTATATGTTTGCAGTGTAACCTAAGGTGGATTTTGTACCATGTGAACTGCATGGAATTTTGAAAAGCAGGTGTGAGTGTGAGTTTCATTTGGGAATTATTTCTTACACTCCATTCTTCTTTTCCTTATTCCTCTTCTTTTCCTCCTCCTTCTCCCACTCCTTCTCTTTGTCCTCCTTCTCCAGTTACAGTAATGAATAGGAGTTTTCTTGTCCATAGATTAAGCATATGATCCATAAAGATGTTTCCTTTTTTCAATCCTGCAGAATGTTCTGATGCATATTGGGCATTGATGAGGACTAGTTGTGACTCTCCTGCCTAGGCTATACACAAGCCTTTGAAGTCAGGACTTCGGAAGGCATGTTCTCTTAGGCAATTGAATAGTTTTGTTCCAAACTGAATCAGGACACCTGAGAGCTAGTCTGAACTCTGCCATGGTCCATCTGTGTATCTTTCTGCCACTCAGACACCTTGTATTTTGGGTTCCTCATCTTTAAGATGGAGGGCTTTCTATTTTCCCAACTCTGACACAGAGCAGGGTAGGGCTGTTGTGTCTCAATATCCAAGGCATTTGGGAAATCTGGGTATCCACATGCACAATATGAATTTGTCTACATTTGGGAGCCAGTAAAATGTGGGGTGGGATCACACAAGAAACCTGATGCTAAACAGCTGGATTGCAAAATGAATATGTTTGAAGCCAGCCACAGCATTGTGAGTTTGTCAGAAGCACAGGGGCTTTGCCCTTCTCAGAAGCTCCCCGAGAAGGGGTTATCCAAAGGCTTTTCCCAAAGCCTGGGTGGGGGCAGAGGGACTTGGAGTTGGAGGAGGGAGGGTCATTCTAACAGCAACCCCCAGAGCAATCTGTGAAGGCTTTGTTGTCTTACAATGGGACAGCATGGCATGTCACTGCGATGGCTGCTTTTGAGCTTTTGGTTTTTCTTCTTGGGAAATGATTTCCACAAATACTTCCAAAATGAATGGTCTGGTACCTTTGGGGGAAGGGATTGCTGTTTGAAGTATTTACTTAATTCTTTTTATGGCTAGTAGTTGGTTGAAGTTTCCTATTTCTTTTTGAGCTAATTTCTTTCTTTAGGTTTTCCTTTAAAAATGATCCATTTCATCTGTTTTCAAACTAATTGGCATAGTTATACAAAGAATAACTTCTGATTTCACAGTCTTTTCTCCTTTCTTGTTCCTAAATTTATATATTGGTGTTACCTTTCAAAACATTTGACTGCTAGGTCCTATTGTCTGCCACTATTGATTTCTTCTTTCTACTTTTCTGCCTTTGTATGCCCTTACAAAACCTCCTTCTTATTTCCTTTACATTCAGTTGAGGCCAAAAAAATTTAGCCCTGGCTGAATTCTCACTATGTGATTAAGCACTCTACCAGGAACCATGGGGAGATATAGAGGGAGGCATAAATTTGGTCTTACATTCAGGAAACCTGTGATTTAATGGGAAGTATTAGGTGGGTACTCATGAAAATACAGGTATACCTTGAAACAAAGTGCTAAATGCTAGAGACCATTAGTGGAGGGATGCCCAAGGGTGAGGCTTCCCTCACTTATGACCAAAACTAAAGGAGATCAGTCAGGATCAGGGGCAACCCGAACACGAGGGCATGGCAGAGATCTTTAGGGTTAAGAGGTAGTAGGGCATATACAATTCAGAGACACACATGTATCAAAGATAGGGGCTCCAAATTTCACTGGTCCAAGATGTCAGTGGGAATCTGCAGCAGGGTTAAAAGCCATGTGTATCCTCTGTCATTGGATTCACTACCACGGCAATATACAGGATGCTTATTGAACTAATAATGCCAGTTACTGACTGGATCACTTGGATGTGGTGCTAAATAGGTCCCATGTCACCTACAGTTACCCCAAACACTCATGACACGACACTAAAATGCTCTGTTTCAATGTATTTCACGCCATCAGATTATGTGCTCCATGAAGTCATGACCTGAATCTTACTCATCTTTGCCTCCACAGTGTCTGAACCATATGTAAGTGCTTTGTATTACTGAGGGGCCAAAAGCACAGGCTTTGACGTCACACAGATCTACACTGATTTGGCTTCATCACTTTCCACCTGAGTAATTTATGTATTGTCTCTGGACCTCAGTTTTCTCATCTGTAAAGTAGTGATGACAAGAATACCGACTTCTAGGATTTGTTGTGAGAGTGAAATGGGATGACAGATTTGGAAGTACTAAGCAGAGTGCTTGTTCAGAGTAAGCATTCAATTAGTGGTAGCTCTGTTTGTCATTATATGATTGGGGAATTAATGGGTGAGGATGAGTGGGCTGAAGGAGGATGGTGGCCTTTTTGATGAGGTCAGGACCCAAGTCTGGGGAGAGGCTTAGTAGAAGCGAACTTGGCAGCCCTCCAAGTCTCCCTCCCTTCTTTGGCATCCTTTGGATGATTGGGAGGCTGAGACAATGGGAGTAATCTTTAAGCAAGTCTCGCTTTGTGTAAGGCTTGCAATCATCTTGGCCGGGGGAACAGAGATTGAATAGAGCCTGGATGGGGAATGATGTTATTAATATAAACATTTTTCAAATGTAACATATTGCTCTCTGCACCCAGCAAGCTGTTGTTAGTTTGTGAGCCCTGTGCCTTTGGAAAGCCATTGCTGGCAGCTTAAATGGGTGGCTTAGAACAATTAGAAGCTTTGAACACTTTCAAGCTAAGGATGGGGGTAAGAATGTTTTGACTCTGTGGTTTCTCCTGGGGTTTCCCTGGTGTGCTGGACTAATTATCAGATGTAATTAGGAAAGCTGAGAAGTGGGGAGACTACAGAGAGCAGCGTACTTTCCCAGGGACCCTCGTTTCTTTGTGTAAGAAAGGGGTTGGGGAGACTGTCTCTCTATTGTGGAGAAGCAGCAATGCACAGGGCACTAGAGGGCGGGAAGGATCCTGGGAACATGGCTTTACCAGCAGAGCCTCAAGCCTACGGGGACCCATTGCTCTTGATTAAATTTTAAGTGATCAGGACAGTTTTCCCTTCCTTTTTCTTCATGGAAGAATGGTATTCTGGGCCACTACCAGGTTCTCGGTCTATTTTTAGCAAAAGTCCAACTTTTGTGGGTCCAAAGTGTTTAAGAACTGGTGTCCCTCTTTCAAAACTCTTGAAGTAGAGGAACTTCCACATCTTGGTCAGCCAGAATCTGTCCACTTCAGGCTGCAGAAGATCTTTTTCATCTTCTTTGGTCTATACTTCTGTCCCTGGAGCTGAGCTAGGAGCACTCTGTCCTTGAGGCTCTGAGGAATGGCAGCATTTGTAGGGCCATCTGCTTGCTGACTTTAACTCAGAGGAGAACGTTCCATTTGGACATAGTCTTGAAGTTACTCTTGATGCAGTGGGAACAAGGTATCACACATGAAATGTGGAAAGAAAATGGCACTTGGTATATCTTTACTCACAAGGGGCTGAGGTGCAGACTATGAGCCTGGTATTTTGAGAAAAAGGTGAACCCTGGGGGCTAAAATTGATGGCCCAGATGTGCAGCTTTTCTCCCCTGCCAACATCGTATGAAGTTCATCATCACAAGACCATCAAATATCAATCCAATGTTTCTGCTTTCTCCGTAGGTAACCTGCCTCCATGATTTCTTTGGTGATGATGATGTGTTTATTGCCTGCGGTCCTGAAAAATTTCGCTATGCTCAGGATGACTTTTCTCTGGATGAAAATGGTAAGGACAACTACTAAATTTTGTTGTTCTCCTTTCTTCTACTCCTTAGGATTTCCATGGGTTCATATAGCCTGGAGAACATCCAAGCATGGTCCCTTTCTCCTGTATGTTTAGATACATGAATCACTAAGTGAAAGTTGATTGGCTATCTCAGATGCTCAGCCTCCAAACTCAATAAAACTCACTATTTGCCCCAATAGTGACCATATTTCTTGAACCATATAGTGTGTCATATGGACTTATAGACTCAGTCAGAGCACAGGAAGGAACATTTGGGGTCAGAACTTGGATATTGTATGCATATATATATTTTTTTCTGGTTAACATCCTCCAGCTATTTGGCCCATGTTAATGGTTCCATTTTAGAAATATTTTCCACTGTGTTCTTAGTGTCAGACATTTTCCTTTTTCCCACCTTTTGGTTGCTGCCGCATTCCCCTTGTATTGTGACTCAAGATTCCAGAAGATTATTAATCTCAGGAAGGAGGTGAATATCTGCCCATCTCCCTTTGCTTGAGTCCAAGCTCCATGTGTAAGTTCATGGTGAATTAGCTCACACAGCCACAGGGTTAGGATATGATCCTGATGGAAAGACACATTCAAAACATATTTGCCCCCAAAAAACATATTTGCCAATTATGAGGAGTAAAATGTGGGGAAAAAACAAATCAAGTTGTACTAATACAGACTTTACAAACACCTCAAGTGACGGGGACTCTGAACGAGGTGGCATTTCTGCTGTGTTCACTTTGAGAAGAGGCAAATGGCCATAAAATAGCTAAACAAACCCTAGGATGTGTCCAAGTTCCTGTATCTTCTACATCTCCAGCTCTGGACAGTGATCACTAAAGTGTATCAGCCAAAACAAGAAGTAAAACAAACAAAAATGAGTTTTCTGCTTAACTCAGTTTCCTAAACAACTTACTAGACAAGATCCCCTAATCTTTCTGGATAATTTGTATTTTCTAGGTATCTTTAAGTAGAAAGTGACAAGAAGGTGTCCAATGATGAGGCTACCCTCTACCCAGCTGTTGGGTTCCTCTTTGAGCATGACAGCACAAGGTTGGGAAAAGCATAGTGGAAAGAACTCTAGACTGGGACTCAGAAGACTTGGCTGATCACCATTCTTCTGATATTTTCTTGCTTTGTGGCCCTGAGCAAGAGGCTTAAGCTCTTTGTATTCTCATCAGCAAAATGAGTATAATAATCCTCCTAATACATTAGTACAATCAGTGCCCAAAATTACCATATTAGGGATGCTGAGTGATCTCATGGAAAGTGTGTTCCCAGTGTGTCAGACTGGGATTGGGGGAGTAGCGGGAACATTTGGCAGACTCTCCCACACACCCACAGGCTCTCTATAAGTTGTGAATGGCAGAGTCACTGCTGGCCAACTATTCATTAAACCAGCATAATGATAACGTACATCGAAAATCGAACTCTATAAATGTAAGATGGTGGTGGTGGTGGTAGTGCTTATTTATAAAATGACATGATGTCCTTACTATGCCTAATACCATACATGGCATGTAATGAATAATAAACAGTAGCTCCCTCCCCCTCCTTTAAATTACACATGAATGTTTCACCTGTGTGGCTACAACCTCTGAGCTGTCAATCTCTTCTCCAAGGAAATTAATTAATTATGTCGACAGGCACTATTCTGAGACATGACTTTGGGTTGTCCAAAAATGATTGAGTTGACTGTTTAATTACATACCCAAGCTGCTTTTCTACTCCTTCACTTGTTTCCATAATCTAGGAATTTAAATACCTGGCTTAGCCCAGGTGAATTTTGAAAGTTTCTCCCATGCCTCCCTCTTCAGAACAATTATTCCTTCAAACAATGAAGACCACCTTATAGTCCTTAGCCACAGGTGCTTTGACCTATGGTGGTTATTCCAGTTTCCAGAGGTTGGTGATATGCTGAGTCTTGGTTCTCCCCAGCTCTATTAAGCTGTCTGTGTCATTTTCCACCAGAATGCCGAGTCATGAAGGGAAACCCATCAGCCACAGCTGGCCCAAAGGCGTCCCCAACGCCTCAGAAGAGTTCAGCCAAGAGCCCTGGCCCCATGCGCCGGAGCAAGTCTCCAGCTGACTCAGGTAACGACCAAGACGGTGAGTGCTCTTCTCCTAACTGTGCACGCTGACTTCATTTACAGAGGCCAGTACCTTCTGCATGCAGAGGAATGAGTTCCTCATGAACACCATTGTGTCTCCATGAGACCAATCCTATCAATTCAGAGACTAACCAGTTGACCTTGTTTGGAGTCATGGAGACACAGCTACAACCCCAAATCTGCTCAGGTGGATGCACACCAGAAATCTGGCCTGTTTGCCATGCTTGCTGTAATGCTTATTGTCATGGTTGTCTTCATTGCCATCATTTTCAACATCACCCAGCAAATGCACAGTCAATGAAATAGTCAAATCAAACATAATTGTGAAATAGAAAATCAGAATGAAAAACAAGAATATAAAGACAAAAGCCACCCCAACATGTCAACGTAGTGGATGCCCTTGAGCTTCAAGTTTGACTTTGGACTTTTTAGAAGTCAAACCAAAAAGCGAAACAAGATAAACTACATTATTCTCGCAATGAGACAAGGAGGTATAGGCCAGGTTCTGAAAGGATACAAAGAGATTTGTCATAGAGGATTTTATTTAGTGGATAGTGAGTGATCTACAAAAATGTGGTCTAGGGATCACTGCCAACCCATGAACTATTTATCAACTTGTGACAAGATTAGGTGTTTGTGCCAAATGTAAATAAATCATGCCACTGAGCAAACCATTTACTTCGGCTGACTCTTTTTTCAGAGCATGATTGTATTGATAAAGGCAGCAGTGTGTTGGTTTACTTTTACTTCTTCTAGCCTGAGAGCCTTGGGGCAGAGAGCACAGGCACCCTTTATCACTTCTTCAATTTGAGGCAGCTTGAGTGGCCTATTAGCTTTGAAATACCCGTTGGCCTGGAAAAACAGCCAGTCCTGCTGACCTCACACTACCGTGCATATCAGCAGCAATCTCTTTCTTCTCAGGCAGAAGGAACTCAACTGTGAAGAGGCAGCTCGGGCTTTTCATACTTCCATGGCTTTGCACGTTCTCTTCTCCTGCACCTGGAACGCCATCCTTTGAACCCACCACTCTTCTTTGCTTGAAAACTCTATTCATCCTTCGATACCTCAAATAGAAGTAGCTGTTCCATTCTCCACAATATCATAGCATGTTATTCATATCTCTGGGGTAATATTCACTGCACTGTGTTGTAATGTATTTATCTGTATGTACTTACTTCCTCAACTAAATACTGGGCAAGGTGTCATGTTCATTCTTCTATCCTCAGTGCTGAGCACAGTGCCTGGGTCCTAGTAAGTGCTCAAACAATGCCTGTGGAAGAATAGATGCATAAGAGCATCTATTTCATCCAGCATGGTACTAGAGACCCAGTAAGCATTGTAGGTAATATTTGCTGAAGGAATAAAAATTCATGTGTTTGGTGACATTTTGGCTAAGTGTACAGAACAGCACATGAATCTGCCCAAGCAAATTCATATTACTCAAATGGCAAAGACCTAGGTTTTAACAGTTGGATTGAGAATAAAATTGTTTGTACAGGTTCTAAGCAGGGCCTTGCAAAAAATGGACCTTAAACATTTGATCAAGACTCATGGGGTGGGGGCAGGATATAGCTCAGTGGTAGAGTGCGTGCTTAGCATGCACAAGGTCCTGGGTTCAATCCCCAGTACCTCCATAAATAAATAAATAAATAAACCTAATTACCTCCCTCTCCCCCAAAAAAGTTTTTAAAAAAAGATTCATAAAGTCTGGCTATTTCTGGGATCTCTAACCTGTATTACTTAACTCTTGCTATGGAACAAATTACCCTAAAATGTAGTAGCTTAAAACAACAGACATTTCCTATCTCACAGATTCTGTGGGTCAGAAATTCTAGGGTGGCTTAGCAGGGTGGGTCTGTCTGGCTCAGAACCTCTCACATAGTTGAGGTGAAGGTATTAGTAGGGGATATGGTCATCTGAAGGCTCAACTGGGACTGTAGGATCCACTTCCAAGAAGGCTGTTGGCAGTCCTTCCCCTAGACAGTGATTCAATAGAGTGAAAAGAAGAAGATGTAGTGCCTTTTATGATCTGCTTTTCAAAACCACACGCAGTCACTTCTGTTTTAGTCTATTCATTAGTAGCAGTCACTAAGGCCAGCCCACATTCAAGGAGAGGGGAATCAGGCTCCATTTCTTGAAGGGAGGAGTATCAAAGAATTCGTGGACCTATTTTCAAACCACCACATAACCCATTAGTTAGAAATTCTTGTGTGGCAGCAGTCTGAAGTAAATAAATTCTCTTTGCAGACTGTATCCAGTTGGGCTACTCAGCACACATGAACACAACCACCTGTAATTGAACACAGTTTAAACATATGTCAAATAATTGGTCCCCAGCATGCTACCTATAGAATTTCACTTCTAAACAATATGTACTTCTCTGACCTTAAGATATTAGAGACAGAGAAGAAATGCATTAGGACTCAATGAGTATTTGCCAAATTGAAAGGAGTTAGATCCTGATTGAGGCTTAGGCAGGCAAGATCTCCTTCCTTCAGAATTCCCTTGCTGAAGAGAAGGAATGAGGCTGTAGTCACACACACTAGATTAACAAAGTAACTGATTTAAGGTAGGAAAATGGGACTTTATTTGGCAGATATCAAAATTATAAACACCTCTGTTCCCTACCAATAGAAAATCTAAGGTGGTATATTCAGTAGAGAGAATTTAAATCTTCATTTCAGGTAATTCATGAATATAAATGAAGTCGAACTGTAGTCTAGCCAGGCTTCGTGACAATTTCCAGAATGTTTGAGCTCATCTCAGATGATGTGTTTAGAGCCTCCACATGATTTCAGCCCCAGAGTGTAAAAACGTTCGTGTAACACAAGCCTGCACATTCCATGGGATTTTAGGGCCAAGTCTAGGGCAGCGTCTCAGTGAATATTCCACGGGGAAAAAGCCAATGTCAGGCAAAACAGTATTTTAGGTAGAGTTTGGATTCGACATACCCACTTTCCCTTTTCTGCCCCCACCTCACTCTGGACCATTCCAAGCTGGGAGGTGTAGGGGCATAGGATATGGAAGAGGAAGAGAGAGCTAAGAAAACCAAGCTATACCACTTCCCAGATTTGTGACTGGGGACAAGTTTCTTACCTTCTCCAAGGCTTGGTTTCCATTTTGGGTAAGACAGAATTTGCATATCTAGACAAAAATCATTTTCCTTTGTTATCAGTTATTTCCACAGTTGTACAGTAGCTTCCATAGAATCAGAATCAGATAACCATAAGGATGAGTTATGGACAATGCATAGTCTCACATTAGCATAAATTTCTCCTTACAAATATTAAGAAAGAATTATTTCATAAAGTGTAAAGGTTTCCTGAGCTGTTAGCAAGGCACATATACAAGTTAATATACATTTAACCAAAGAATAATGGTATTGGGTGGGGCTGAAATTTTTTGTTCTTTTCTGGTACATGGTAGTACCACTCTGTTTCCATTCTGTGTTAGTCTGTCTTGGCTCTGAGACTTGTGCACGAATCCACATTTCTTCATTCATCCTGAGTAAAAGGTTGTGGAAGATCGGCCATTTCCAGAGAATTTTAACTACCTTCCTTTGATGGCAAATGAAAGCCAAAAATGTTCCTCTTTAGCCGGGATTCAAACCAAATGAAACATTGGCTCAGTTAAAGGAATGTTTTGATGTTCTAATTCATTAGAAAATATATAGGTTTGAACAAGTTTGCTAGATTTTCTAATATATATATATATTATATATTATATATATAATATATATATATATGTATGTATATTCCAATTCATGTTTCAGTTAATATCTGGGTTCAGTTTGACTTGAGGTTTAGTAGTAAATTGATGCTATTTGGTCTGTAATTTGTGTCATAATTTGATTCCTTGTTCCTTAGTCCTTAAGTTGTCTCTTTCCTGTTCTGCCCATGAATAAATCAAAATCCTTCTACTTTATTCCCTTCCAGTTCAATCCCCACTCCTGCCAATATTGAGTTTGCCCCAAATGAAATATCTGTTGCTAAGCCTTAAACTCGAGTTAAGGAAGGATTTGATTGTCTATATAATATTGCTATAAAGAACTCTCATTCTCACTGGGCAGAGCTGATGGACTCTTAGAATCCAAGTCCCATTAGCCAAGTTTGTCTTAAAGTAGGGCAAGGGACTGTGTGGTAAGCAGACGAAACCTGAGCCCAGAAGGCTCCTATGGGATGTTGGAAGAAAGTTTGTGCAGTGTCCCATTTTGATTAACCCAGGACTTGCCATTTTGATGGGCAAAGGTAAGCCTGGCTTCAAAACTAAAGGAAGACATTTCTCTGTGTGTCTCTTTGTTTCCATTTTAGCCATTAATTTGTTAATTTTTCTCTTTATGCAACTACCCCCCAGTTGAATTGAATTGAAAGGACAAAATCAGCTAGTTACTGGGAAGGAATCTTTTCTTTTTCTTTCTTTCTTTTTTCAAAGGAGCCTCCAAGGAAGCTAATAACCCACCGTGGTAGGCTGAGGGGATTGTAATGTGATAATTAGTTTGCTATTCTTCAACAGTAAGTCATTGTTGTAGCAACCCAATGTTCTCCACCCTCCTTCCCCCAACCTATGTGCACTGATTCCTGAAAGTCAAATCTTCCCTGTTCCCAATCTCCCAGGAACAAATGTCTTCTCTACCCAAATATACAGCTTTTGAAAGAGGAGGTCAAGGGCCACAAAACAGCCGGACACCCCCAGGGGAGTGTCCGTGGGAGAACTGTATCCTGGATCTCCTTCTCATCTGAACCAAACAGGCTGCTTGGGGTTGTGTAAGATGGAGGGACCTGGCTGTTCTGACCTTCCTGAATATGACTGTCTAGACCAGCTCTGTCCAATAAAAATATAATGCAGGCCACAAATGCAAGCCTCCTATGTAATTTTAAATTTTCTAGTAGCCTGAGTTAAGTTCAAAGAAACAAGTGAAATTAACTTTGATAATATATTTTATTTTACTCAATACATCCAAAATAGTATTATTTCAACATGTGTTCAATGTAAGAAATTATTAATGAGCTACTTTATGTTCATTGAAGTTGGACTGTATTTTACACTTGCACGTCTCAAGTCTGACCAGCCACACTTGACTAGTGGCTACTGTATTAGACAGCACCATACCTTTCCTTTGCATCTGAGAGAAGTTCAAGAGAATGATCTTTTACATGAATTAAATGCTCTGCACTTTGCAAAATATTTTCAAATCCGTCACCTCAGTTGTCACTCATAACAGCATCATGAATTAAGTTGGGAAAGGAAGATTATCCACTTGTTTGTTTTTTTGTTTTAGATTGGGGAACTAAGATATGAAGAGGTTCAGTAAATCCTGTGGTCTTCCCAATGTCTATCTAGTATCCAAGAACCAGAGGCCCAGCCTCCTGGCTTCCAGGCAGGCGATCTTTGCATTGTTCTTAAGGCAGGGTTTGGATGCTCCAGAGTGGTGAACAGAAAGTCTCTGTTGGATGGTCCTGGCTTCTCTGCTTCCTTCCACCTCCCCCCACCTCCAGGCGAGGGATGTGGGGAAGCAGGGGGGTGGGTGGTATCTGTGTCATTCTCTTTGTGCTGCATAGAGCACAGCCATGAGTAATTAAGTGCCTTTGTTTCCAGTGCCCAGTCCTAGACACTCCGCAGCTCCCCTACTGTAAATCCAAGGAGAAATGGTGCCCTTGGCAAAGCTATGGGAAGAGAAAAACTTCCCTTGCCCCTTCCCCCATCCTGATTCTTTCTAAAACCACAGCTTTTGTCTAGTTTAAGTGGAAGAACTATCCTATATCTAAGGCAACTTTTCCATTGTCACAACAGAGCCATGTATGAAATGGTTGGAGCAAGCAGTATAATGGGGGTCACTGAGCACTCCACAGGGCATGGGATGAGGGGGTGTTAACCCATTTCCCTGTAGTAGGAGTCCTAGCAGCCTGCTTCAGCCTGGGACTTGTGTTTAAGTACAGCTGACTCTCCAAGGCTTTGGTGGAGTACCTAGTAGTGCTAGGTGCTATAAGGAAAAGGAACTATAACATTGTCACCAAGAAGCTTTTAGTTTATTTGGGGATCCAGTATACATATAAATTTAACAAACCATTTTATTTACAAACACTTACATAGTTCATATGTGCCAAGCAACCATTCTATTCACTGTACATATATTAACTGACTTAATCTTTACAACCTTATGAGGTAGGCACTACTAGCCCCATTGTGCAAATGAGGAAACAAGGGCATAGAGGTTAAGTGACCTACCCAAGATCACGCAGCTAGTGAGTGGTAGAGCTGGGATTTGAACCCAGCCAATTTAATTCCACAGTTTACAATTTAACCGTTGCACTGTGATGCTAAATAAGAGTTAAGGATAATGATTTGTTTAAATGCCAAGTGCATGAGAGATACAGGCAGTAGGTGCTATAGAAACTATTAGAGTTCATGGGAAAGAGAGTTCATGGGGGAGGCTAGGATGCTAAGGGAAGTCTTCCTGGAAGAACTGGGGCTTGAAGGAGGATTTGATTTCAGTTGATAAGGAAATGGATATTTCTGGCAGCAGAGAAGGCATGAACAAAAGAGCAGAGGTAGTGACCAATATGGCATATCCAGGTACAGAGAGGCAGATATGAAATCTACACCTTCAGCCCGAACCTTCCTTCTGGATGTTAGTGACATGAATGACTACCAGACAATTCTGCACATATGTACCAAATGCAGTGGATCTAAAAATCAAAAATATTTCCTCCCCTCAACTCCCTAACAATAGAATCAATTCTATTCTGTTACCAAGTCCAAACTCGTTCTGCTCACTGCACGACAGGCCAATAAATCGGGAGATGAGGTGTTGGGGCAAGGAATAACGACTTTATTCAGAAAGCCAGCAGACAGAAGATGGCAGACTAATGTCCTGGAGAATCATCTTTGCCAAGTCAGAATTCAGGCTCCTTTTATACTAAAAAGGGGAAGGTTGGTTGTTGCAAACCTCTTGGTGTTAGAATCCTTTGTTCTTGCAGCTGTCCACGTGGGTCAAGTCATGGTGTCCCTGTAAACCTCCAACAAAACAAATGTTATTTTCTATTCTGCAACTTGTTATCTTTAAAGGAATGAAAAAGTGTTAATATCCTTAAAGGTCAGAGCCTTGAGACTAGGTTTTCCTGTATATTTCAGGCTGTAGGTAACATTCTTTTACAAAAGGTACAGAACCAGCACGTCTAAGCTCAGGAAACAGAGCCCAGGGGTAAAGCCAAAGGAATAGATCTAACATGAAGTCAGATTTGTTCTTCCCTATTACAATTCTATTCCCCAGACCCAACACCTCCACATTACCTTTGACTCTTCCCACTCTTCAGTCCTTCATGTCCGCCACATGCTATTGCTGCTGTTGTTGTTGAACCTTTGAAACATCTCCACATTTCTCACATAGAAGTCCCTTTCTTTCTGTCATCACCTGCTGCCTGGATTACTCAACAGACTCCTATGTAGTGTCTCTGCTTCACATCTCTGTCCACTTATGCATCTGGTGTGGTGCCACCACATTTCTCATCCTAAAACATTGCCATTATGTTACCTTCCTGCTCCAATACTTTCAGTTGTTCCACTCAGAGTTCATTGACTGCCACCGCCTCCAAGGTACTGCTGAGAGATTGAAAAGAGAGAGGAGCCGAGGGCTCGGTTTTTGGGAGCCCAAGAAAATGCAAAAACCAGAAGTAATGGGCTTCATGCCGGAAAACTTCAGTCGTCTGAATGCCTGACCTGCTAACCAAAGAGTTAGTTCTCAGCCTCTTTTGGTTAATAAATCATCCCTTGTGGAACGGGATTTCCTAATTCAGTGCTGCAATTCCTTCCATTTCTAGTAGTGGCAGTAGTAATATCAGTATAAGATGGCATTATTGAGCCCTCCCTGTGTGCTAAGGCACTTAGCTAAGCATTTGATATATGTCATGTAATCCTCAAAATAACAATAATTGAGATATGCACTATTTTGTTTTATTTTTTAATTGAAGTACAATCAGTTTACCATGTTGTGTCAACTTCTGGTGTACAGCATAATGTTTTGTCATACATATACATACATATATTCCTTTTCATATTCTTTTTCATTATACACCATTACAAGGTATTGAATATAGTTCCCTGTAGTATACAGAAGAAACTTATTGTTTACCTATTTTATATATAGTAGTGTCTATCTGCAGATCTCCAACTCCCAATTTATCCCTCTCCCCACTTTCCCTTTTGATAACCGTAAATTTGTTTTCTATGTCTGTGAGTCTGTTTCTGTTTTGTAAATAAGTTCGTTTGTGTCATTTTTTTAGATTCCACAGAGATATGCATTATTTTGATTCAAATGTTACAGATGAGGAAACAGACCTACAGAAGGCAGATTACACCTGAGGTCACACATCTAGGAAATGGCTAAGCCAGGGTTTAAAACCCTGACTTATTAACCAAAGCGTACATACTTTCCACAAATTAAGAGCAGTGTCATTTGTTTTAGTTCCTGCCCCAGAAAACCGGTAGTGAGTGTTGACAACGGGCTTGTTCCACCCAAAACATGTTCTCAGTGGAACAACCTTTAACTGGAACTTAAAGTTGTCAGCATTATCAAGCCTGAGAAAACAATCCTGGCATGTCCATCAGCCTTTTTACAGATGTCCTCTCCTTGAGGGAAATTGATCTGTCAAAATATTGCAGAAATGGGTACACATATTTGTTTTGCAACAGGGAAGACTCTTACTACTCTGCCTTGTTTAAAAGATTCACCACTGCATGCTGTCCAAGACTCTGTAAGGAATAGATTTAAAATTCAAATTCCAACTTTTTAAGTTATAGTTTCCCACAACCTATGATTGAATTTGGCCTGATAACCAGCCCTATGATCAAATCAGGAAAGAACTCTTCTTGAGCCCTTAGTTCTTTCTTCCCTATTGGATGAGTCTGGGGAGAGGGACAAAAGCTTTTTCACTGAGCAGAAATAATTAGCCAAACCAATCCCCACACCCTGCCCAAGGGCTCTTCGGAATGAATGTGTGAAAACCACAGGCTGTCTCTTGGCCTTGTTCTGAAGTAAGCTGAAACCACCTTGGTTCTACTTGGATGGCCTTCCAGAAAAACTCCCCGTATACGAAGAGAGAAAACACAGTGTCTTTGGACTGGAATGAAGAAATGCTTAAAACATCTCAATATGAGAAAAAATGAGGAAGTGGCTGAATTGTGTATTGAGATCTGCAAGGCATTAGATAATTAGAGAAGATGAGACAGAGAACTAATTGCTAAAAGATCATGTTGGGAGGTATGTGATGTGCTGACTTTGAGGGAATTTTGAAATGAATCTGTGAGCAGATCCTCAAGGCCACCATCCATTGAGGACAAGAACTTTATGCCCTTTAAGCAAGTCATGCTCTCTCTGAACCTCTATATCCTTGTGATTAAAAGAAGACCCGTAATTCCTGGCTGCATCTCTTGGGGTTATCAGGAGAATTATGTGAGTTCATATATGGTACAGTGCTTTGAAAACAATTGTAGAAATGCAACTGCAGTTATTAAAGTGGCTCTAAAATTATTATCATGGCTTTTTGGGTAGGTGGGGTTATTTATTTTCAGTGAGCAATATTTCAAAATAGACATCAAACCCAAACCAGTAGACGATTTTGAGTTGAGCTCTAGTGTTGGGATTAAATTGGGAGGGAAAAGCCAGAGCAAAGTGAGTGAAATGAGTGTCAAATCAGTTTGGTCTCCAGTCAAAGGATGAATGAAAAGCATATGTCAAACTGGCCCTTTTCTTCCTGTGTCATTCTGGCCATGTGAACTTGAACCTAGAACATATAATAACTTATCTAACTCACTACCCAGACAGTTTTTTAATTGCTGTACCTGGGGCTACTTATACCCACCTTACACAGAGTTGCATCCTGATTTCCAGGGATCTGTCCAGCCTCCAGACAAGGGAATCTCTAATCTAAGAGCTCAGTGTCAATTCTGCCAGGCTGCTGACCATCCTCTGCCCTTGGCCACTCATGCCAGAAACTGAACTTTCTCCTTGTTCTTTGGAAACTGACTCCCTCTACCTTATTCCTCACTCCTGGGAACCTCTGTTCCCCCATACATTTCAATCCCTGTAAATCTAGTTAAGTCAGCCTGGTTACCTTCCCAGACATCTTTTGCTGAGTCTTGTCCTGTTGCATTCTGATGGAGGCAAGGGTTTAAAGACAAGCACTGGGGAATGGGCAAGCAGAATCATTCAGAGAAGCTCGTGAGCCAAGACTGTGCCAGGCCAAGCTTGGCAATTGTGCTGCACAGTGGAAGGAAGTGACAGACAGGGCACAGATACCATCTTCCCAGAGGGCTCTGCGGCATGAGGGTAGTTGCATGCCATGCTGGCTGCTCTGTCTGCCATTGTTTCATGACATTGTCTGTGAAACCTGGCTGGTGGGGTGAACAAAACTAGCTCTTGTAATCACTTTCTAATCTTTATCAAGGAGGATAAAAGCCTAGAAGATAGACATAAACTCTGCTGTCTGCTTCTACCTGCTCCTATTTCTTTCTTTAATTCTATGCCGCAATTCTTCTCTCTCTTTCCTATCTGCCCCCCCCATCAGAAAGTTGTCATAGGAAGGAATCCCAGAAGCAAATCATGTAAAAAGGAAGAGCAATGTAGCAAAAACTGAAAACAAACCAAAACACACATAGGCTTTGGAATCAGAGACCTGTGTTCAAATCTTGACTTTGCTATACTCCTAACTGGAGCAAGCCTCTGTTTCCCCATCAGAAATAAGAATACAACTAAATGAGGCTGTGTGTGTGTGTGTGTGTGTGAGAGAGAGAGAGACAGAGACAGAGACAGAGAGAATGAGAGAAGAGTGTCTGGCTTCTCATAGACACCCAATAAACATTATTATCCTGGTTTTTATTGATTAATTGATGAGATGGTCTAGGAGATTGAAAACTTCCTGATGTACCTCATTATAGAGGGGGTGGAAATGAACTGTACAATGAGAAGAAAGGTGACAACAGTGAGGCAGTGCTGTGTTCTGAGGAGAGCAGTGAGGAAGACAGGCAAGTAAAAGAGGGTGAAGACTACCCCTATACATTCTCAAATTGCAGCTGAGAAATGGAAGCTCGGAGACAGCAGCTAAAGATGTTTAGTAAAGCAGAAGAAAGGAAAATGAGGAATGTCGAGCTGGTGTTATTTCCAATCACTTTCAAAATGAACTGTGACAGCCTTCCATGTGGATTTGCCAATCTGAGACGATGCACAGTTTATCAGACCCTATTTTCATCTTTTTCTGCTACTTCTTTTACTTGACATTTATGTGAATTGGCTTCAGAATCCACATCAAATGGCACCCTCCCAGATTTTTCCCCCACAGAAGCCATAGAAATGCATATATGAATATATTTTTATCTGGTCTGTAAATGTAGGTGCTCTTTCAGCTTGTAAGGAATTGACATTTGCCTGGACATGTCAACATTTTCTCATTTCTCTTTGTCCATCTTTGGGGTTGATTCCATCAGGGAAGTCCAAGAAAGTGCATTTTTCAACAATGTAGTGAGTGGTAGTTGAATGGTTAGAAACTGATTTTCAAAATGCTAGTTGAATGTTGATGGTAAAATTAAGTCCTTTACTTACAGGTAGCTTAAGATTGATTAGCTGGCGGAGTGGCAGTGGAACATATGTAAACACAGAGATACAGAAAATAGAGAGAGAGGTATACCTGGAATATGTATTTTTGTAATACATAAAGTTTCGGGTGAGAGAGTTACAGAGGATACTGAGAAAAAAAAACCTAGAAATTGCAAACGAAACCTGTAGGTACAGATCTCTGGCCAATAGGTAGAAAGTGGCTCACATATAGACGTGCTGTGGTTAACAGTTTTAACATTTTGGCAAGACCAGTGGGCTCATTCTCAGTTAGATAAAAAGCTAGATAAGAGGGTAGATGAAAAAGGCAGTCTTCCCATTGGAAGTGCAGCAGCCATCCCTTTGTAGCATGACTGACAACTGCTGGGAAGCCAGAATCTGTCATTGACAAAGGATGCAGCCACCATGTGGAACAAAGTGCCAGCACTTACCTGGGGACTGTTAGGCTTCCTGGCTGAGGTCAAGACTTCCATGATGTCAGCTCACAGTAATCACCAAGATGGCTCTCTGTCTTGAATACAAGGGGCAAGGTCCTGCTTGGAGACCCTCAGGTTCTGTAGGTGGTCTAGCAATCCTTCCTTTTCCTGCAGAGTAATTGACTACTTTCCCTCACTGTGGCTTTACAGACTCTTGCCTTTCCCAAAGTGCTTCCTTTATTCACCAGAAATCCTAGTGCCCTGGCAAAACCTAGCTCCCACAGTCTCTAAGCTGTTTGGCACAGGTCGTGTTCCTCTTTGGGTGGCTTATGTGGTATGTGCACATAACACTCTAAGCTTGTCTGGCCTCTAGGTCTCTGTCTTCCACCTTATTCCTTTGCTCCCTTCCCAGTCCTTAACTTTAAGCCATCACCACCCCTTAGCTGGACGAATGCCTTGTCTTCTAACCAATCTCTTTGTTTCTACTCTTACCCCACCCCACCCCAGTCTTACCACAGCAACCAGAGTAATAGATTTTAAATGCAAATCTGATGGTATCACTCCCAGATTTCTTTCACAGATCAAACCCAAAGTTCACAAAAGTCCCCACAAAAGACCCCCGGGTCTGGTCTTTATCCTCGTCTCCAGTCTCTTCTCTAAGAACTCACTGCTGGCATCCTATGCTTGAGCCATTTGGAACTATTTACACTTCTCTAAACAGACTGTATTCTTTCACACCTCCATGTCTTTGCTCTACTGGTGTAATTCTCAAGTCCTGAATACCTCTTCTACCCTTCTCTGCCTAACTGGCTCCAATTTATCTTTTTTTAATGGCTTTATTGAGATGGAATTCACATAAACAATTCACTCATTTAGAATGTACAAGTCACTGGATTTTAGTTTAGCCACAGAGTTGCACAACAATCACCACTATCTAATGCCAGAACATCTTTATCCTCCTACAAGAAACCCTGTACCTATTAGCAGACCCTCTCCAATTCCCCCCCACCTGACTCCTCCCTGCCCTCTGCTGACCAGCCCCTGGCAACCACTTATCTACTTTCAGTCTCTATAGATTTGTCTATTCCAGAGTCATCCTTCAAGATTTTTTCAGGTATTGCCTCCTCTTGTTTGCCTCCTTGTCCCCTGATTCCAAAGCCTCTCCTCTGGGATCCAGTAATATCCCTTGTATGGCTCTGTCATGGTCCACTGATCCACTGTATTTTTGATCTACTGTATTCTTACCTCCCTCCTCACTGGAAGTGACTTACTCATCTCTGACACTCCAACCTCTAATTCCTGACCTAGCTTAGAGAAAGGACTCTGTAACTACTGTATTATTGAATGAATGACTTCCCAGAAGCCCTGACAAGGGGAAAGGCCTCTCAGTGAGTGGGTTAGAGATGAGCGGATGCACAGGCAAAGCCAGATGGTAGATGCCTAAGTGCCCATTTTTCAGCTCACTTGCACTTGGATCAACTCAGCAACCACCACACTGATGTCTCTTTCATCTCTGCAGTTGATATGTAGGTTCCAGAAGCTAGGGAAACATTACCATAAGTGGTGCAGAGGAAAGCTATCCTCAGGAAATATTCATGATATACCAGTTTAAGCTTTACCTGTGGGACTAACAGCAACACTCTCAGGCCATCTTTCTCCGTAACTTTTTCAATTTCCTATTATCTCTCTTTCCCTCTCTCTCTCTCTCCCTTCCTCTTGTCTTCCCTTCCTCCTTCATTCTCTTCTCCTCCCTTCCATCCTCTCCCCACCCACCCCCCAACACCCTTGGCATATTTGCCTTTATTTTTAAAATACATTTCAGAATATCTGTTTAACCATGTAAATCTTAAGATTTTAAAAGAAATTGATTTTAACATGAAACGTCTAAACATGAACCTACTTTGAAAGCTGTTTAATTGTTCCATTTTAATGCCCCACATTTTTCTTTTTACATGATTGGCTCTTTTAAAAAAATATCAACAAGGGAATAGAAAACAATTTGCAAACACAATGGAATATGAAGATGTTAAATACTAAACCACTTCATTGTCAGCATTTTACTGACTAGAGACAAAGAAAGCGGTGCCCTCTGACTCTGGCCACTGTCATCCTCTCCTGTCTCTATATCTTTTCCCTGATTTCAAACTTCCTCATTCTTCTTTCCCTCGAGAATCCTTTACCCTCTCTTTTTTGTCTCCCCTCTCCTCCACTCCTGATCTCTTTCTCTCCCTCTTTTTTGAGTCTCTCTTCTGCCCATTTTTCTATATGAGCCTCTCTTTATGTTTCACAGTTTCTCCTCCACTTTCTTTTTCATTCTTCTTCCTAATTAGCCCCCTCTTTTTTTTCCTTCTGTTCTTTTCATCCAGAATGAGGCAGGAAAGAGAGAGTGGAGGGGAAGGTGAACAGGAAAAGGGTAGAGGGGGAGAGATAGACAATGGGGCTGTTCTGCAGCTGCCACATCATCTGCCACCAAAGAGGATATGTCCTGGTTGGAATCACTCCTACTGCTTCCCCTTTAAGCTCAGGCACATAACCCCTCTGTGTCTCACTTCGGTCTCACTTATAAAATTGAAACAAAATCATATGATCCCAGACTACCTCCCAGAGATGTTGCTAGGGTCAAACTTGGGAATGAATATGAAAAAGGTTTGAAAAGAACCAGACCCCTGTAATTGGAAGCGCTCAGGGGAAAGGGTGGGTGGATTACCGCCGTGCACTGCGCGAGGATCTAATTAACTGAGGATTGTAGTTCTTGCCTTTCTGAGGAATGTGTTTCTTTTCACCTTTGTTCTACTCATCAAATCACTTGGTTGTCTGTGTACCTCGTTTGAATGTTCTTAGTGTCTTCAGAGGGGAAGGATAACGTGTTCCTTTGTATGCTGTTGATTTTTATCCCTTCCTTTTCTCTTGCCTTGGGCTAGCAAACGGAACCTCCAGCAGCCAGCTCTCTACCCCCAAGTCTAAGCAGTCTCCCATCTCTACGCCCACCAGTCCTGGCAGCCTCCGGAAGCACAAGGTATTATGTCTCTTATACCTTACTAAAGCCCTTTGCACTTGGACTTTTTTGAATGGCTGGTGAGGGTTTTCTCTTCCATTTACCTCAACAGCACATCAAGGCCAGAATTTCCCTTCATCTGGTCCAATAGCTTGAAGCCCTGGGAATCCCAGCAGGGGCCAAGCTTCCAGTCCCTTTTATTTATTCTTCTGATGCCCAGTTTATTTAATTCTGATTCTATTTAACCAAAAGGAAGAGTTACCAAGGGCCCAAATACCCATTCTGAGCTAATGGTGTCACCAAATGACAGCTCAGGGGGTGAGTTGAGCACTTGTTCCTCCAATTCAGAGGCATGGCAAAGAGAGCATCGAGGGCAGCTTATGTCCTCAGGCTCCAGTGAATGACAGAAAGAAAGTTAACCCAAAGTTACTCCCTTTAAATTCATGGGACATCAAAATATGAACGGACCCTAGTTTCATTGTGTATTCTTCATTACTGGACAGTATAGGAAGAGAGGACATATATACATTGCATTGTCCCTGTGCACCATTTACATCTCTAAGTTATCCCAAATACATATATCGTTAAAATAACAGATGTGTATAAATTCTCTGCCTCTACTTTCCAAACCGATTCCCACCCAGAAATCTCTTCTGTACAGAAAATCTGGAGCGGCCACTGCCTTGAACCTCATCTCTGAGGTGGTGTGAATGTGACTTCTGCTCTGATTACCACACCCTAGAGCAGCTTCCTCCAGGATTCTCTTGTCTTCTCCTGGTTCACAAGACAGCATGAGGAGAAAGGCAAAAAGTCGCCAATGTGCCCAACTCCATCACAAAACCATAGATGGTCAAACCTAGAAGAGATCTTAAATGGAGATAAACTAGTTTCATTTGATTCTCTCAATAATTTGGTGAGATTGATATTTTACAGATAAGAAAATTGAGACCCAGAACAGTGAAGTTATTTTCTAGGATGACATAGCTAGGTAGTAGCAGACTTAAGACCGGCACCCAGGTGACGACCAGCCGGTTTATTCTAGCTCATTAAAGCTGATTGTGTACATAGCTTCCCAACTGTGTGTTCGGTGACATCATATTGCTAACCAGAACTCAACCATGATGGGAATATTTACACCATCGAAATCAGCAAATACTGCAAATTAAGGTTGTCGTTTTCTCCAGTAGAAAGTCAGTTGTTACACATTTAACAGTGCATCAGTGCCTGGCACCCATTTTCATTTCCTTTTCTCTACATCAGGATTTCAATTTCCTGGTTAATCTGACCATTATCTACTCCATCATTCCTAATGCCCATTCCATTTCTTTGATGACTCCTTTAACCTCTGGCACTGACCCTGACCAGAACCTTCTAATTGTCCTGCTGAGCTATTTGATTTTTCCAAAGGAGGGTCTGCTGAACTGTCTGTGTATAACCAATCTTACCCAGAGATTGTGAGATGAATGAAAATTGTTTTTGCAGTCAGCTTTCAGACATTCTTCCCAGCAGCAAAGCTTGTTAATGTAGACGTTCCAAGACAGGGAGGAGCTCCAACTTCTGTATTTCTCTCCACCCGGAACCTCCTATGGATGCTACATTGTTTCTTCCTGTGTCTTTGCCGTGTGCATCTTTGCCCTTATTTTCCTTCTGGGAAGTGTGACCTACCCCAGCACCTTCCACCAGTGCCTTCCCCAAAGGGCTGGGGCAAGTTTGGGCATTTATTCTGTCTGCACACTTGAGTCATTCTGCTTTTCAGCTGACATGTTCAGTTCATTTAGGTTGAGGCCCCACCATCCGTAACCCATTGAGGTGAGTGCTGGCACTGTTAAACCATTTCTCCTGATTGAGTTTGCAGGCTTTATGTGTGGGTTTGTTTGTTTTGTTTTTGTTTTTGTTTTGCTTTCGACTCAATTCTAAAAATTAATTTAACTGCCGAAGGACTAGAACAAGCAACACGTGGCAGCAAGTCAGAGCCTCACTGTTCTGACTCGAGTTTTCAGTGTATCATTTTATTTTTCAGATTACCCTTTTTTATGGCAGTTAGGCAAACACACATTAAGGAATAAATTACATAGTTTTCTAAAGCAAACTTTAAAAAACACTTAGATTTTGGTATAATTCTCACTAATTTGTTAACTTTTTACTTTGATATTTCAAATTTACAGATAAGATGCAAGAATAACTTAAAGGACTTCTGTATACTCTTTACAAAGATTCACCAGTTGTTTATATTTTCCCCATTTCTTTTATTTTTGTGTTTTTTCCCTCTCTCCCCTCCACATGTATTTTACTAAATTTTTTAACCATTTGAGATTAAGTTGCAGACATCACACCCTTTACCTCTAAATACTTCAGTATGTATTTCCTAAGAATAAGGACATTTTCTTTTGTAACCATTGTACAATTATAAAATCAGGAAGTTTGCACTGATTCAATACCGTTACATACTCTGCCATCCATATTCAAATTTTATCAATTGCCCCAATGGTTTTCTTTTTTCTGGTCCAGGATCCAATCTAGGATCACACATTGCCTTCAGTGATCATCTCTCTTTAGTCTTCTTTAATCTAGAAAGGTTCTTGAGTTTTTTTTTTTATCTTTTCAGACAGTATACTATAGAAATGAAGAGCACAGGCTAGTTATTTGGTAAAATGTCCTATTTAGGTTTGTCTGATGTTTCTTTGTGTGTTAAATTCAGATTATACATTTGGGACAGAAATGTCATAGAAGTGGTATTGCGTCTCTCTCAGTGCATCCTATCAGGAAGCAGTAGCCACATGCTTACACCACCAATGATGGAGGATGAACTTGTTTTTCTGAATAAGCTAAAAAGTGTCTTGTAACCTTGGCTCAGTCCCTCTGGGGCTCAGGCTCAGTTTCTTACTCCTCCCTTCACACAGTTACCTGAGCCTTAGCACCACCAAGGTCCTTGGGCAGTGGGCCTAAGCAGATCTCATCTGAATCTCCATCCAAGTGGACCTGAAAGGTGTGAGTCATGGTGGAGACAGGAAGCAGGTGGCTGAGACTGTGACTTTCCTCCTGCACAACTGGAAACAAACTTGAAGTCCCAGCATCCCTTTGGTAACTTTTGATGGTCGTGGCAGGGCCCTAAGCTGTAATCAGCCTCTTGGCTTCCCCTCTTAAGCAACTCATGGAGAATCCTTTTTAATGCAGCTGTGATGAGGTTAGCCAAAGTCCGCATACTCAAGTGCTACAATATGGACACGAAGTAAATCCTTGTATAGTTAATGAGAACAACATTTTGCATTTCCATGCTGCTTTATCTTTTTGCATAGCCATTTTTCAATTTATCCTTGTGATAACCCTGTGAAAGAGAAAGGGCAGGTTAGTAGTTCCATTTTGCAGATGAGAAAAAGGAGGTGCCAAGGCTAGAGACAACCCCAGTATGAGTCAACCATCTGCAGAAGGTACCATATTAAAGATGTTCAGAATACCTAGGAACATAGGGAAACTTTTTCATTTATTTAAAAAAAAATTCCAGATTAGTGATTGCCCCCATGGCTTTAAATTTGGAGGCATTTTGCTTGCAAAGTTGCCTGGTGATAGAAGGAAAATCTATTTGCTGTATTATATTTGAAAACATAACTAACACTATTTAAATATACATCTTCCTCTGTGTTTCCAGACTTTTTTTCTGTCATCCTGGAAGTGCTTAGAGAGAAAGTTTGATGAATAAAGCAGGGTCTCCTGACCCTTAAACCACAGACACCACTTTAAGTGGGCTTTGGTAGTGTAATCAAGAGGGAACAAAAGGACTGCAAAAGCACAAAGGAGGTTGGGAAAGACATTTGACTGGGCAGGGGGAGGGTGTCGAAGTGAAAGACAGGAAAGCTTTACAGACTAGGTGACATTTAAGTGGGACCTTGAAGCCTGGGTAGGCTTTTGATGGCTGGTGAAGAAAACGGGTAATTAAGCTGAAAAAAAACAAATCAGCCACACCATCAGAAAAGCAGAGGGCACATTTGGGAAAAAGCAACCCCAAACTAGAAGCCAGGTTTCTCAAAACCTCTCTCTGACTTCCTTTGGACTATAAGCTTCTTGGACCAGAGACCAAGTTTTTGTTTTCTCTAACGCAATAGTATCGCCAGCACAGCTGTATTTGTTACAAACATTTTGTTCTGTAGGGCTCCAGGGGACTAAGCAAATGAATTTCAGGTGCAAATTATTTGTATTGTTAAGCAATATGTGTGTTTCTGTATTTCTACATATCAGTCAACAAAAACAGAATGTTGAGATAATTCATTTTCCTGAACATTGTTCTACCCATACAAAAAATTTATTTTGAATAAATAAATTGATGGAGGACAGAAGTACCGAAGTTCATACCTAAGCCTAGTCCTCTGGATTTTCTCCATAGCCTGCATCTCACCCACCCATTCCAAGTCATAGCAGCTGCAAGTGGAGCCTCCTCCCGATGCTACCCCTAGGCCTGTTCCCCCTTCCTCTGAGATAACAGTCTGGAACAATCTTCTTGGATCATTATTTCCACTAACCAACCAAATACACTGAAGGGTCTGTTACATGTACGCTAAAGTGCAGGAGTGAATGCTGAAGCCCAGTGGTTCAGTGTGGTGGGACTCACAGAGGCTTCCATAATGAAAAGAACCTTGTGTGCTGCCTGAAAAATCCTCAGGGGGTTCACTAACTTGGCAGTGTCTGCCTCCTTTCCCTTGTTTTGCTATAACTAAAGAAAAACTGAATGCAGTGATCCAAGTTATAGAATTTTAGAGCTAGAAGGAAGCTTAAAGACCTAGTCTACATCTTCCCCAATTTTCAGACCTAGAAGTAAAGAGCCTGAAAGGGGAAGTTAGGCTTGGGCCCTAGGTCTCCAGGCTCTTGATCTTGTGCTCTTTCTACTACAATGGATTCACATTATGTGTAAGTTTAACTTATGGAATTCATCAATGGGCACAATATAGTTATAGAACTCAACTACTACAAAACTGTCTCTTACATTTGTACACATCATTATATACTGAATATTACTGTATACACTATACACCAATACATGCATATTGCTGTATAGGGTTATATGCTCAGGAATCATATTGGTAGTATTCAATTGTCAAAGTAAAGGATTTTCAAAGGTACTATTTTTTAAAATAACATCTTATTGAGTTTAAATTCACCTTTTTAAAGTGTTCAATCTAGTGGTTTTTAGAATAATCACAAAGTTGTGCAAGAATGTATTCATCACCCTCAAAAGAAACTCTTAGCCTGTTAATGGTCACAGCCCCTTTCCCCTCCACCCAGCTCCTGGCAACCACTGATCTGTTCTCTGTTTCTGTGTTAGCACATTCTGAACATTTCAAATAAATTTTCCTCTGAGCACTGCTTTAGCTGCATCCCATAACTTTTGCTATATTAGTATTTCATTTTCCTTTTTCTCAAAACTATTTTCTAATTTACTTTGTGATTTCTTCTTTGACCCATTGACTATTTAGAAGTATGTTGTTTAATTTCCACATATTTGTGAATTTCCCAAATATCTTTGTTATTGCTTTCTAATTTAATTTCACTGTAGTTGAAGAACATACTTTGTTTGATTTCAGTTCTTTTAGGTTTATTGAGGTTTGTTTTATGGCCTAACATCTGATCTGTCATGCAGAAGGTTACATGGGACCTTGAGGAGAATGTATATTCTGCTGTTGTTGGATTGAGTAGATTAGATGTGTAATTATTTGTAGTGTCTGTCATTCAAGTCTTGTTTTTCTTGTTGGTCTTCCACCTACTTATTCTATCCATTATTGAAGGTGGGATATTGGAGTTTTTGACTATTACCATTGAATTGTTTATTCCTCTCTTCAAGTCAATCATTTCTTGCTTCATGTAGTTTGATGCTCTGTTATGAAGGTAGATATATGTTTATAACTATGTTATATTTTATCATTATAAAATGTCCTTTGTTGTAAAGTCAATTTTTTATGATATTAGTACAGCCACTCCAGCTCTTTTTTGATTATTAACTGCATGGTAAATATTTTTCATCCTTTTATTTTCAACCTATTTGTGTCTTTGAATCAAAATTATGTCTGTTTCAAACAGCATAAAGCTGAATCATGTATGTAAAAAAATACATTCTGCCAATCTCTGCCTTTTCATTTGAGAACTTAATCTACTTATATTTAATAATTATTGGTAATGTAGGAATTACGTCTGCCATTTGCTATTTTCTATATGTCTTATGTCTTTTTTGTCCCTTCATGCTTGGATTTCTGCCCTTTTTTTGAATAGACATTTTTCTAGTATACCATTTTAATTCCTTTGTTGCATTTTTACTAATTTTATTTTGAGTTATTTTCTTAGTGGTTGCCCTGGGGATTACAATTAACATCTTAACACAATCTACTTTGGATTGTTATCAACTTCATTTCACTTTAATATAAAAATTTTGCTATTGTATATCTCTGTTCCTTCTTCCTCTCTGTGCTCTTATCCACATACAAATTACATCTTCATGTATAAGTCCATCAATGTATCTTTAATAATTACTAGTCCATGCAGTTGTCTTTTGAATTGGATAACAGAAAAGAATTAGAAAAATAAATTAATAATGTTTTGTGTAGTGACCTATGTATTTACCTTTACAGCCTTCTTTGTTTCTTATGTGGATTTGAATTACTATCTACTGTCCTTTCACTTCTCCCTGAAGGATTCTCTTTAGTATTTCTTGTAGGACATGTTTGCTAGCTCTGTCTTTGTTTATTGGGGAATGTCTTGATTTCTCCTCATTCTTGAAGGATTATTTTGTTAGATTCCCTTAAATGCCTTGATCCAATAAGTCTCACAGCCTTTGCTGAAGGGCTCTGTGTATGTGTTGGAGCCTGATTTCAATGCTCTGACAGGCAGCTGGCCTTAGCCTTCACTTGCTATTTGCTCAAGGCCTCAAGGACAACCAGAGGTGAGAGATTAGGAACTTCTCAGGTCTTTTCCGAGAATACACCCAGTCCTGAACATGTGCCTGGCCTTAGAGATTCCTGGGAATGTTGTCAGAGCTTTCCAAAGTCCCCTATGGATATGAATTCTCCAGCTTTTGCCTTTTAAGGTTTTGAGTAGCTTCATTTACGCCATCTATTTCCCCCACATCAGGCAGCTGTGATTTTAAACAATTGCAGCTGATTAATGCTCCCTGAAAAGGCCGTTCACAGTGTGTACTCTGAATCAGTTCAAATAAAGAGGAGCCCCACAAGTGGGAGTTTCCAGGGAGCTACCAGACGGGTCAAACAGTGACAGTTCTCTGGGAACGGGACATATGAGGAAGCTCCAAACCCATTCGGCATCCTCCAGTGACTGCTACGTTGCTGTTTTTCAGATACTGTAGTTGTGAGGCTGTTGCTTTTCAAAGATACCCTGGAGCTAGGAAGAAGGAGAATGGAAATAGAGGAAGTTAAAGCACCACAAAATTTGGTATTCTTAGTGAGATTTAGCCATTTTCCTTGAAAAAACACTTTTTGGATTGTTGCCAGCCTTTGTTACTTTTCTAAGTTCTGAAAAAGTTGATTTTGACAATTTTTCCAGTGTTACTGCATTTACATAGGAGCAGATTTTCAGAGAGTCTCTCTCCACCATTCTTGAACTCTAGAGCTCAAAGATACTGTGACTATGGTGGATTTTCACTTTACTCAATTTCTGGAGTACTAAATCCCTTCATAAATGAAACTCCGTTATATGCCACTTTGCCTCAGTTCAATTTTATAAGTTTTTATTGCACTCTTACTGTTTCTTCAGTGTTGTACTTCCTACCTATTAATCAGTTTTCTAAGAATTTCTGTTTGGTAGTTTAGAGGAAGAGTATCAAATCTTGTGTATGATCTGACTGTTTTGGATGGTCTCCGAATACAAAAAAATATTTTTTGCATCTTTAAAGGGTTGTAAAAGAAACAAAACTCAAACAAACTGTATGTCAGAGGCCATATGTGACCAACAAAGACAGCCTAAATTTTTTACTATCTAACCCTTTACAGAAAATGTTTGCCAGCCCCTGAGTTACAATTAAGGGATGGTGGGTTTGCTATAGTTGCCTTTGTTTTGTTTTGTTTTGTTTTGTTTTGTTTTGTTTTGTTTTTAATGATTCAGTATTCCTTTGAGAAGCCTCAGAGCTGATAGAGACCTTACAGATTGTACATTCTGCATTTTCTTGAAGAAACTAAGACTCAAAGATTTGTTCATTGTTACAGTGCTACTTAACCAGGACTAAAACCTCAGGTTTCTGGATATACTCTACTCCTCTTTCCATTCTAAGTGGCATAAAAGATTTCCTGCCTCTTCTTTCTGAGTAAAAAGCATTCTCAGTGTTAGATAAATAAGTTCCTTACCTCCCTGTTCTTGTCCTCATTCCTTATCTTCACTTTTTCCTCTACCTCAAGGAGAAGCTGCATTCTCTAATTTTCTTAAACAGTCCTTTACCAAAGTTCTCTGTTTCCATTATACCAAAGAGAATCCCCTAAATATCCATAGATTTGACCCTAAATTTTCCAGTTTCCTATAGTATCTTGCTGCTAATGTGAATGAAAACAGTGGTTTTTAAACTGTGCTTCATTTGGGGATGGGTGAGTTTCCACCTCCTCCATGACTGGTTCAACCAAAACAACTATACTTTTATTTATTTCATGTATTTGCCTTCCAATCAAAACTTCTTTCCAATAGAGAATTTAAAAAGAAAGAGAGATTGAGAGAGAGATTTGAAAATCACTGATTTAGATAATGGGTGAAGTAAGTCCAGAAGGAATCACAAGGACCTCCAAATAGAGCTCTGAGAACAATGGAAAAAACCAATGCCTTATCATCCTTCCATCTCCTCAAGATATAGACGAAGCTTGGGGCAGTAGTGGATGAATCCTGGTTCCTGGTGGGAAATGGAAGCATTAAGAAATAAATTGGAATTAGGTGATGGGGTATTTTCTCAGTTAGCCATTTGTTCAGGTCCTGGAAGCAATCTGGGAGCCTGAAATGAACCCACAAATATATCCACAACTGATTTTGACAAAGGTACAACAAAAGTCAGTCAATGGAAGAAAGATAGCTTTTTCAATAAATGATGCTAAAACGATTGGATATCCCTAGACAAAACAATGACCCCTAACCTAACCTCACATCTTACATAAGAATTAACTCAAAAATGGATTATAGATGTAAATGTAAAACATTTAGAAAGGAAACATAGGAGAAAATCTTCTGATCTTTGGCTTGGCCAAGGGTTCTTAGATTTGACAGCAAAAGCTGAATCTCTAAAAGAAAAAAATGATAAATTGCATAAATTGGACCTTATCAAAATTAAAAATCTTTGCTCTGTCCAGGGCCATGCAAAGGATATGAAAAGACAAGTTACAGCCTGGGAAAAAAGATTTGCAAGCCACAGATCTAACTAAAGGCCATATATAGAATACAAAAATAACTGTTCAAACTCAATAGTAAGAAAAATCCAATTAGAAAATAACCAAAGGACACAAAGAAATATTTCTGAGGAATTGTTTCTTCAGTTGAACTCAGGAGGAATTATAGATGTCAACTATGCGCATGAAAAGATGTTTAACATCACTAGCCATCAGGGAAATGCAAATTAAAATCACAATGAGATATCACTACAAATCCACGCAACTGGCTAAAATAAAAAGTAATGAAAACACCAAATACTGGTTAGGATGTGAATAAACTGGGTCACTAATTCTTTTCTGGTGAGAATGTAAACGGTACAGTCACTCTCAAAAACAACATGGTATCCTTACAAAACTAAACATTCGATTGATATACAACTTAGAAGTTGTTCTCTTGAGCATTATCCCAGAAAAATGAAAACTTATGTTTGCACAAAAACCCGTACAGGGATGTTTATAGCCACTTTATTTGTAATAGCACAAAACTGGAATCATCCCACTTCAATGGATGAATGGTTAAACGAACTGTGGTACAGCCACACTGTAGAATGTTGCTCAGCAATATGAAGGAGTGAACCACTGATACAGGCAACAACTTGATGAATTTCCAGGGAATTATACCGATGGGATTCCATTTACATAACGTTCCTGGAATGACAAAATTGTAGAGATGAGAAACAGAATATTGGTTGCCAAGGCTTAGGGATGGGGGAGGCATGGATGTAGCTATAAAGGGGTAACATGAGGGAGCCTTTAGGTGAGGCTACAGTTCTGTATCTCGACTGTGGTGAGGATCACACAAATATACAAATAGAGTAAAATCACATTAAGAGTACACTACACACACACACACACACACAAGTGCGTGGGAAATTGCAAATGTTACCATTGGGGGAAATTGAATGAAGGGGATATTGGTACAAGGATACCTCCCTATACTTCGACTTCCTGTGAATTCATAATTGTTTCAAAGTAAAAATTAGAGAAAATATTAGTTAAAAAAACCAAAAGCAGTAATTGTGCCCATTTCAGAGCCCAAGATGTTAAGAAAACGAGAGTTAACTTTATCTCTTATCTTCTTACAGGACCTGTACCTGCCTCTGTCCTTGGATGACTCAGACTCACTTGGCGATTCGATGTGAGGGAGGAGTGTTCAGAGTCCAGAGTACAAATCCAAGCTTGCCATTACAATAGGGTACTTCTGCCCAAGTGTCCAACAGGGCTATTGGTGCTTTCAAGTTTTTATTTTGTTGTTGTTATTGTTATTTTTAAAAACACACTGTAATATGTTGGGTTTATTTTCCTGTGATTTCTCCTCTGGGCCACTGATCCACAGTTACCAATTATAAGAGATAGATTGATAACCATCCTTTGGGGTAACTTTCCAAGGATACAAAATGTGCTAGTCCATGACCTTTCTATTGAATACTTAGGCGCCTGCGTTATTTTTCCCTGTCTCGCTTTGCTCATACACGACAGTCTTCCTTCTGTAGAGGGTTGTTTACATACATAGCACTTAAAATGTGTGTGGGGGGTGAAAAACTCATTGGCAAATCCAAGAGTGATAAACACAAGTGCCCCTTGTCTCCCCATCTCAAGAATGCTGGAGGATCCTGGGAGGACGGCAAGGCAGCTCCCCAGCCTTGCTCTTCGCTCCTGATTGAGCCCCCAGTTTGTTGTCTAGCACCAATTCTGGCTGTCAAGGGGGAGAAACACCAGCAACTTGTCATTCTGACACCAGATGCCTAGGACCCTGGTGTAGGGCTGGCTTAAAGAGACTAGGCAAAATTGGAAAACACTGTAGACATTTCAGTCGCATTTATAAAGCACAGTGAATTCCTTGTCAACCTCTCCACTGGAGCAATTTAGAATCAATAAGCAATTAACGAGAGTTGGTGGTGAGGGGCTTTCATATACCTGATTCCTCTAGGAGGCTGTCTAACATAGCAAGTTACGACACAAACTGTATGGTATCCATCTATCTCTGTTCTATTGAATGCCTTGTAAACAGCCAACACTGAAAACACTGTGAGAATTTGTTTTCAGGTCTGACACCTTTCGGTCGCTTTTTATAGCAAGAAACCAATATCCTTTTTATAAAACCTCGTGTCTGTTTTTCAGGAGCAAACTCTTCAGGCTCCTTTTTTATAAACTGGTGATTTTTCTTTTGTCTAAAAAACACATGCAGAAAATTTACCAAAAAAAAAAAAAGTGCAGAAGAATACCGTAGTTTAGAAATCATGCTGTCACTGCCAAACAGAAACCTCCAGGAAAAAACGAAATGCATAGCAGAGGCCAATTCAATAGAATGAGTCTTTTGATAACTTTTTAACAGTTACGCTTACATTAATAATTTCAACGTGGACCAGACATTCTAATTATATTTTAAATGAAATGTTATGGCATATTTTAAGCAACTCTTTTTTATCTATAATCCTGATATTTCATACTGAAGACACAGAATCCTTTCACTTGTCTTTAATACAAGAAAGGATTTCTCTTTGCTAAGGATTGATCATTTGAAATAGCTCTCAGTCTTTGAGGTACAGGTTCATAACACTGCTTTTTGTCTGTGATCATAGCCCATAATGGCAAAGGCAACTAAACTGAAGTGAAAGCCATGCATGCCAGTTCTGTGTTTGCTTTTAGCAGATATGAAAATGTCCTTATTTCTTTGTAATTGTTCAGATAGTTGGAAAGGTGCAGCATTTGAAGCCAATCTGCTGTTTGGCTATTGAATGATTTGCATTTGTTTCTCCACTTTAACTGGAATGAGCTTCCTCTGTGTGTGTGTGTGTGTGTGTGTGTGTGTGTGTACGCAGTTGCTTCATAATTAGGAGATATTGCAGAATACCCCAACATGGATCAGTGGCAACTTGGTGGCATTGCTGATGTGCACTGTGTAGGAGGAAACTCATGATGGAAGGGGTAGATCAGATGCCCCTAGACAAGCTTCAGCTATCCTTAGCTATGAAAAACAAACAAACAAACAAACAAACAAACAAACATTTTTGGTTCAAGGAAAGTCCAGATGATGGTAGTAATGATTCCTGGTAAAACTGGTCATTGAAGAACCCTAAATTATGAGAATCTCTTTTGGCTCCTCTCCTTTATTTGTAGGCTGTTAGAAACCATTAAGAAGCCCATTTTACTCACCCTCTACTTCTTCCTAGAAGCTCAAATTTTGCTTAGTGTCTCCCAGAACCACTTGTAGTTAATTGGGAAAAAATTGGAGGAGGATATAAAGGATGGTAGGAGGTCCGTCTCTAAACTTCAGGCCAGATCCCCACAGGTTACATCTATAGCCTTTCTCTAGTTCTCATTTAGTCTAAATCCTTTGACTTAATATGAAATGGAGGCTGAAACAGCTAAATGACCTGCTGGTAAACAGCAGGACCAGAGGAGGAACTCAGATTCCTCATGTCCAAGCCCTCTGCTACCTCTCTGAGCATTTCCTTGCTTGTGGCATATGTACTATTAGAAAATATTCAATGCCCATATTTTCTTTAGAATGATCTTTCAACCAACAATCTCCTATAATAATAGTAGAATTGCCATCTTTTAAAAAATCAATTATAAGGAAATGTTTTTCCATTGCCACTTCAGGGGGGCTTGGTATAGTTCAAAATTCAAGCCCTTCACCAATTGCATTTTAAATTGGCCCATTTTCAAGGCAAAAAAAAATCTTGTTTGTAATTGAGTGCCTTCACCCCTGTCATCCATCCCCAGTTTTACCAATCCAGTTTTACCACTAAAGTCCCATTATGTGACCTTCTGCACAGTCAGCAAATAGCAAGTCATTCAGCAAGGATTTGCCACCACTCCCCCCATTCTCCCTTCCTCTCTGACACACAGACACACACAGACACACACAGACACACACACACACACACACACACAATCTATCTGTTCCTTGTTCCTACATCTTGATTTTTCTCCCTTACAGAAATAGAAATAGGGACAAAGAAGGGGAAAATGTATATATGGGGGCTGGGCTGAACAACTTCATAAGTAGTGTTAACTAGGGGTAAATTGAGAGAAAAGTTCCTTTTCTCTTCACTGTTTTGGAAAGGATAGCCATTAGCATGACTGCTTTGTGTCCTTACAGACTTTAGTATTAGCCTAGATTGAATCATAGAGTTTTCTAGCTGGAAGGAACCTTAAGATCATATCATCTACTCCAAATTCCTCATTTTCAGGCCAGGAACGGAGATGCAGACGTAAAGTAATTTCCCCAAGGTCACACAGCTGGCTAGGGGCAGGGCTGGGATTAGAACCCACATCTCCTGGCTCTTATTCCAAGGCCTTTTCCCACTGAACTCTATTGCCTTCCACCAGGCTCCTGAGAATTCTTTCCCAGGGTCATGTTGCATCTTGGAGCCATATGCTGCTGTCCTGATCTCAGCGGGAAATCCACCCAGCAACCTAATACGGCTCTTTCTCCCTATATTCACATGGTTCCCATCCACATGGACTGCAGATGTCCCCCAAGAGAAGGAGGCATTGAGGACCAACAGGAACAATGGGGTTGCTGACCTTGTCCATCCAACACAGGAGGTCACTACCCCACCTTGAAGAGCCCTCAGAACAGCCCCCTGAGCTCCTACCTTGTCCAGATGGGAGAGGGGAAGACTGATTTCCCCTGTCAGCTCACCTTGTCTCATCTCATCCTGACTGGTCTTTGTAGGCTGAGGGAAATATTTTTTGTTCCTAGAGCAGAGGAAGGAAGGAATGAAGGGAGGAAGGGAAGGAGGGAGGGAGGGAGGGAGGAAGGGAAGTAGGAAGAGCAGAACAATAGCTATGTTCATCCTGACTTTCTGAGATGACTTCTCAGTATTTTTAAAATGAGTGTGGCTCCCATTCACTGGCAAGAATTTCTCTTAAAATATGGGAATGAGACTAGCTAGAAAAATAACCTGGTCTTACTATGGTTACCCTCATCCACAATGTCCCCATAGCCATCCTGCCCTGAAGGGGACAGTTTTCAGATATAAGCAAGGGGCTTTGTGACTAAAAGGTACCCTGGCTGATGTTAAACATTGGCTCCTTGTGTTTGCACTAAATAGCAAGCTGTGTGCTGTACACACCAGACTCATCTTGTGTACGCTGCTCCTGTGGTCTTCCATGGCAGAAACCAGGGCAACAAGGTCTGAACACGTAGTTTTCCTCACAGCAAGGTTCTTCCTGGAAACTAAGGGGTTTTCATTAGTTCAGTTCTAAAAGACCTCCTTCTGTGCTTACCCCACTCCTCAGGAAATTCTCTCTTCTTCCTACTTCTGCTCCTCAACCAGAAGTAACTAAGGAAACTTAAAGTAGATGTGTCATTATCTAAAGAAGGCAAGAAGAAGGGGTCTGAGCCCCTAGATCTTTCTTTTAATGACCCAACCCAAGTCTTGGACCAGCAATCCAGTGCTTGCCTTGGACAAAATTGTGTCTACTTCTTAGTCCCTTCAATACGCTGGATGGACATGTCCCCAGTCCTCCTTAGATGTGTCTGTAAATAGCTTATCTTTAAAAAAAAATACGTCTCCCCCAGACAAGGGGATAAGCATGCCCATGTCTCCAAAATGAGCTCCAGTAAACTGATGGGAATGTTCCCCAAGATCAGTGCACCTCAAAACCATCTATGCCAAGAGACTTCCCCAGACACATTTGAGTGACCTCCTTCACTGTCCAGTTTGCTGTGGAAATAAAAAGCATTGAGATTTCTTTTAAACAGAAAAGGCTATTGAAACCTGTCTTTGGCCACTTGGGGCCACTTGAATCTCCAAGACAAAACCTCACTTATATATTGCCTTCGTTGCGTTAAGGGATTTGACTTTTAGGCCTAGGCTAGCTTCCTAAGTAAACCACAGTGTTTTGAAGCTCATCTGAGGAGGGGTTAGAGTCCTATGTTTTGGGACCGGGAACTGAGAGAATAAAGACTCAGCCATTGATAGGCTAGAAGAGATCTGAGACCTCTTGTACCTCTTGTGTAGCAATGGAGCCTTGCGATTGCTGGGCTTCCTGGGTCTCTCCTGGTATGGAACTTCAAAACTTTCATACTTCTGCCTCTGCCCAAGAAGAGGACCTCATATATAGCCTCATCCACTCTTCTGTGGTTCCATGCAGGGTTTCCTCTTCCTTACTGGTGTGACCACCTGGAGCAAGGATACTGCATTGATTCCTCTTGCCTACCTTTTGGCTGGAGATACAACTCCAAGAGGTTCTCTGGCTTTTGGTGGCCCAGACCCTGTCCAGTGCTACTAATACTCAACGGACTGCCCTTAGTCAGCCCTAAATTCTGTGATCATGGACCAAGACAACACAAATCATTTCTCAAAAATGAATTCCCAATTTTATTCTTCCTCTGGCTAGCCAAACTCACTGCCTGAGGAGCTAAAAGGCTGGAGGTTCTTGCCACACAGCAGCCAAGGCACATATTCAGGGAGGAAGATGCATTTCTAAACCCACAGAGCACTAGCTCAAGTGGCCAGCCTACTATGGACTGAACCTTAGCAGCTTCTCCTAACTCCTTCTGCTTTTTCTTTTCAGAGACTAGAAGGCTCCTTCTCCATCAGCCTGTCTTTCGGTATGCCTAGCTAAAGAATTTTGCCCCTCCTAGCTCTCCAGGAAAGGATGACCTCCTCCTCTGTCTCTCCCATTCTGGTCCCCAAGCTTGTCTCCATCCCCAAAGATCTAGTGTGGTCTTTACATTCAGCCTCTTGGTGTTTCTTCCTGCTTTGTTCCGTTAAGGACCCACACAGACCTTCCACTTTGGCCTAGGCAGTGTGACACTGGTTATCATATGGCAAGACTCTTGAATTCCACATCCCCACCACCCGCCTGCCGGCTTCTAACTGCTTAGCTTTTTATTCCTTAGTTTATAGTTATCTTAGTTATCTTCCGGAATCGGAAGCAATCTTGTCTTAGCTTGGATGCCTGGGCCTAGGGGAGTATAGCATTCTCATTGGGAGTTAAGGCATCTTTCTGCTCCTGATTAGGACAGGCTAGTTGGGAAAGGTCAGATGGCACAACAGAAATCACAGCAAACACTTTGTAAGCTAAAGCAAAGACTTCGAGGCATTGGAACTTTTCCTTTCTGGCTTAACAATCTGAGGAAATCAATGGCTTTTTGTCACTCTCTCCCTTGCCTCCCCAGTATCTCTTTGCCTTTTCTTTCTCTAGTTCACTACATTTGCTCTCAGTTTTATACTCTGTGTTGTCACTGCCTCTTTCCACAGTGCAAACATACATCCTTTGTCCTCTGCAATTCTTCTCTCTCTTTTGTTCTCTCCCTTCCTTTTGATTTTTCCCTTCCTCCTTGTCTAGGTGTTGGGCGCATGAGTCTTCTTAGCCCTGTGACTTTGCCTTGGTGATGAGAAGTTATTTCCAGACTCAACCAACCCTGATCCTACCGGAGTCCAATCAGAAGTATGTTGGTGGGAATCAGTCCGATCCTGGCCCTTCTCCATTTTCAGTTGTGATTCCCTGAAGCAGATCCTCACAAACAGTTTCCTTATAGCTCACGTATCTTTGGGTCTTTGCCTTCCAAGTACTGTACAGAATACTTTGTGGTTCCTTTTAGTCTGCCATTTTGTGGAGCAGTGAAGTGTGCTCAGAGAAATAATCAGCTGAACAGAAAAATCCACTTATGGATTCATATCAGCTAAATACTATTAATTGATTTTGTTTAATTTGCTTATAGTTTAAAAGCTGCAATATAATATAATGAGAGACCATAGGTAATTTCTCCTGTCATTTGGTTTGGCTGGGTAGGGGCGCTGGGTGGAGGGAGTAATTTGTTTAAAGTTTTACTAGTACACAATAAGCTCTCCTTATAACATAACAAAACATAACATAGCCTTATGTTTTGGGCTTGCCAAATGTTGAATTTTTTTAGCTAAACTGATAGGCAGCTGGGGTTGGTTTAAATGCAAAGGGTATTTAACAATTCCATAATATAAAAAGAAATATTCACTTAATTGAATTGTATTTTTCCTTCTGTTACTAAATTCACCTAGACATTTACTCTTGACACCAACTCTTCCTAATCCTGTGCATGCAGTCCATGTAAGAGTAATTAATGGACATAAAGAAGTCATCTTGTAGGTGCTAATTTATTCAACAGGGTGCACAGCCCTTGGGTAATGTCACCACGTAGCAATACTATATGGAATGCCCTTTCCAATGCCATTTCTTTATAAGTTCTCTTAAAGGGATTTGAGCAAGTAAGAGGTTATACCAAAATGTCTCCAATGTGTGGTCCTGTAATATATTGCAGCTTGAAGCCAATGATCCTTTATGACTTGTATACAACTAATGCATGTTTTGATTGAATTTTGCATTTCTCATGTGTGGTAAGTTCTCTAAAACCTTTTTGGTCACCTTTTTGTGCCATTAAACTTGTACAGAAAAATGCTTTTTATGGCCATTTTCAAAGGGAGAAAGTTTAAAATGGAAACAGCCCACCCTTTCTGCCCTATAGCTGTAGTTAGAACTCAGTAACTGTAGCAAAACAGCTGTAATTGGTGGTTGTAGTGTTAGAGGCGTTAGCTTGCTAGTGACTAGCTTTGGAGAGTAAATGCATGGTATTGTACATCGCATTTCTTAAATAACTCATTTTAATCTCTGAAAAGAATATATTCTTCCTTGTGGTCCCTCTCCCTCCCTTGCCTTCTCCCTCCCCCTGCTCCCAGGTGTCTTACAGTTGTAAATAACTGATTTGGAGGCCAATAATTTTCACCAGGTCAGCAAAGAACAAACAAACCAAAAAGAAGGGGAAAGCCATTTCTCAACAGTCTCTCGGCAGTTATTGACCATTTCTCAAGGAATGGCATTGTGATCAAAGACTCAACTCCCCTTTGCTTAAAAGTCAGTGGCAAATTGGGAGCCTGTTTGGCCATTTGATGACATTGCAGAATTGAAGAGTTCTCAGAATAACATGTAAGTGGGCAACAATGTCCCTTATCCCTGCAGCAGATTTGAGATGTCTAGAGGCCCTCAGGAGGCTCTGCTTGAAATGACCAATAAATATTTTTTAAAAAAGAAAGAAAAACAGAAAGACAACAGATATTTAGCAGAAGAGTTATAGTCAGAAAAGACAAGGACATGGGTTTATATGCATTGCTGTCGTTTTCCTAGGCAATGCCTAGCCCGCTCTTGGGTTGTGATTCAAAAGCAGTGTTCCAAGAAGGCATTCTCCTTTTTGGTTTGCTGTTCCCACTTGGACTGGTAGGTTTGGTGAGGCCCATGTAAACCAACTGGAGCAGACCCTTTTCATCTCCCGTGCCTGTTAATATCCCTCTTCCTCCCTCCACAATTTGATGAGGGCTTTCTTTGGTCAGAGGACTTCGAAGTCTAGAGAAGTTCCCATGTGTGTAACGTGCTGTGAATTGTGAATGCTGCCGATTCACAGCATGCAATACCGGGCAGCCACGGAGCTGCTCTTGCAATCATTTTGGCTCTCAAGCTCTGGTCTTCATCTCATTCTCATTTCTGTGTACATTTGCAAGATGTGTGTAATGTCATTTTCCAAAAATAAAATTTGATTTCAATATTTTTGGCTGACATTCTCTTTCTTTAAAGCACTGGACTGATGATTGTAGAACCGCAAAATGTTCGACCTGGCAGGAAAGCTTAGACATTATTCTGTCCAAGCCCTTCATTTTGTAGACAAGTAAGCTGAAGCTCAGTGTGTGATGGAGACAACATAATTAACAGCCCAGCACATTTGCAATATACAATATCACAGATCTCCCTTCCAGAGTTGAGCAGGACTCAAATGACCTCTTTATGCTTAGGATGCTTTGGCCAAGGTCAGTCTGTGCCATCAGAAGGCACTTCTAGTATTGTGTTTTTAGAGGCCCAAGAAAGCCTCCATGTGGGTTCCTTGAAAACACCTCTGCCTGCTGCCTGCAATTTCTTTGACAGTGTGGCTGGTCTCCCTCCATAGGTTGATGGTGCAACTACTCTTTGGGTGGGATAACACCTAAATATCTTATTCACCCTCAGGCCTGAGTGGCTAATTAACTATTTTTCTCAGGTAAGGTTTTTATTAAGAGAACACAAGGTATTGAGCTCATGGAGAGGTAGATGGAGAAGGAGGGAGGAAAGTTCACAGAAAGAGGAGGCTGAGATCCTTGAAAACAGTTTGACTGACCTCACCCTGAGAGCCAATCCTGCAGTGCCCATCTGACCTGTGTTTGGAGAAGGAAAGATTCCAACATCCTTGGTATTCCCAAAGACTGAGATGATTACTAATGCTTGTTCCCACAGTATTTTATCAGCGAGTCCCATCACCATTGTGCTGGTGGAGACAAAGAAAGTATATGGGGAGGACTTCTTAGAGTTCCTTAATCCAAAGTAAAGTTCGACATAACATTCCAACTGGCCAGGCCAGTCTTCATCCCCACTATCATCAGGCCCTTCTTCTCGCTGATTTCTCATGAGGTCACTTTCTTCCACCTTGGGCTATCCTGGTCTTCACTGCAAGTAAAATCTTTCTAAAGGATCACTTTGTGTCATTCCTCTGACCAGGAACTTATGATAGTTGTCTATTGCCCATTAGGTCTAGTCCAACTCCTTTTCATGGTTTTCAGTAAGACATCTTGGGAGCACTAAGTGCCCCAGGTACTCTGCCAATTGCCAGGCCTTGGTCTTAGGACTTCAGGAGTTCCAGCCTAGTGAAGACAGACCTGTTACTAAATGAGTCCAGGGCAAAGGCATGAGTACAGTAGAAACACCTGATGGAACAATTAATGTCCCAGGATGATGACAGTCAGGAAAACAGCATGTAACTGGCAGCATCTGAGAACAGATTAAGAGCTTTCTAGGTGGCCAGTGAGTTTCCAAGCAGATGGAATAGCATGAGAAATGGCAGGAAAACCAAGGCCCTCTCTGAGAAATGGAAATTACCTGAAGTAGCAAGGTTATAAGACCTGTACACAGGGTTCTGGAGGGAAAATTCAAGTGCCTAGTCTGGAGTTATATTTTGAATGGTTTAGAGCAGTGATTCCCCAATGCCAATACAGCAGTAAATGGAAGGCTTTAATAAAATGTTCACCAGACTGTGGTGGAAAAAGAAAGCTGAGGAAATACCGTGTATTTTTTCTTATAAATAAATGTACTCCATTTAAAGGACTATCTTTTGTTTTGAGATCATATCCTTTTAACCTTTTTGTTATTAAAAATATTCTTTATTTTATGAAACATTGGTCATGGCAGAAGACACATGTGGGTTTGATTTTTAATGTCTTACCAGGGCAAAATAAAAAGTGAGTAAACCTAGGAGAGGCGTCAAATAAAATCTATTTTTTTTCTTTTTGAATTCGGATGATCTATGAAGTCTTGAAGTTTGGCGATAACTGGTTTAGACTTTAAAAAATGGAGAAATGAAGAAACCAGTATGAGCTGAATTATAAGAAAAAGGGTGTTTGAAGAAAGTTCAGCCTAGGAGTATTAAAACAATCTCTCTCTCTCTCTCTTTCTCTCCCCTTCCCTTCCTCCCTCTCCCTTCCTCAGTCCCTTTCCCTTTCTCCTCCCTTTCCATGCCTCTCTTTTTTCTTTTTATTATTTCCTTCTTTCAATGGTCGCTTTCTTTGCTGCTGAAAGCCTCTTACACTTCAGGCCCTGTGCAAAGGCCACGGGGCTATAGAGATAAAACAGGATTTCTACCTTCAAGGTGCTCACGGTGCATCAGCACCACCTAGGAACTTGTCAGATATGCAATTCCTTTGGTCCCACCTCACATACACTGAAGCAGAAACTGTGGGAGTGGGGCCCAGCAACTCCTGTTTTAACAAGCCCTCCAGAGGCTTCTGAGAAGCTCTCTAGTTTGAGAACCCCTGCCCTTGTGAATCCCACTTCCTTTTCACCAGGATTCAGTGAGGACCCAAGTAGCATATATGATCTCATGGGCCATTTGAATTCGAGTTCACATCTTTCCCAGAAGAACAAAGACTCAAGAAGCTGTTAGTTCTGATCAGATCTCTGTATAGTTCGTTTTCTGAAGAAAGACTGCCTTTTCAAGCTTGAGGAAAAACTCGCGTAGGTTAAGACTTACTGAGAATGGGTCTTTGCTGCTGTTGCAAGAGTCCAGATGGGGAGATGAAGAGACCCTGAATTAAGGCCAGAGCAGTGGTGGGAGAGAGGAGGGAGCTGTTGATATAGGTGTGGCAGGATTTGGTGCATGGGCTAGATATGTGGATTAATGTGAAAGAATGAAAGTCTTGACTCCAGCAATTCAGTTCAAGCTTGCCCTGTCCCCAGGCCGGGTCCTCTGCTCCGGACAGCTCAGTAGCCTCCCTCTTATCCGCCTCCACCCCTGACTTGGGCCCTGGCTATGCCATGCTCATTCACACTTCTCTTTTGCTGACAGAGTCTACCCTTCTTTCTCTGCCCAGAAAAATACCCTCTGAATGCCCTTCCACATTCTCTCCACCTGTCTAAATCTCAAATGTAGCCAAAGCCTACCAGCAACGGAACTTAAGGCATAGTTATAAGAAAAACAAATCCGAACATGGAGAAAAACTGGCAACTTACTATCCTGAACTTTCCAGGGCAGTCCTAATCTTATGTAATTTTTTTTCCTTTTCCAAATAAAGATGATTTGTTAAACATATAACTAAATGTGATTTCATTTTTAGACCTTTCTTTAAATTTTATATAAATACACTCAACAAATGGGAAAACATCCCTCGTCAGGCTACACATCCTCACTGAGGGTTTGGAAAATATGATTCCCTTCCGGGAGAGGTTTTGCCCAGGTTTCCTTTTCAGCTTGTCCGGCCCCGTCTCCCTGATCACATTGCCAGCGTGGTAGAGATGCTGCCCCCCTGTCTCTAATCCTCCCTTTTCAATACTCCAAGAGGGTCTTTCAGATTGTCTAATTATATCAAGTCTGATTGCCTCAAGGAGATAGTCTTGAGTAAGCAGGTAATTTCTCTTTGAACCCTGGAGGCTGCTGATTTTCTCCAATCAAGATGACTTGGGTTCAGTTGTTGTAATCCATCTTCCTTTCCCCCTGCCTGCACAGCCCTGGATGATTCTGAAAATACTTTACCCACTATAGAGAGGGGTAAGTCCTAGGGGTCTACATTGTGTCCCACTATCCTCAGGAATGAGTCTGTTGCACATAGCTTTGCAGAATGTCAAAGGTGGAAGGACCCTTATAAACCACTTGTCCAATGTTTCCCAAACTTCCACAGGGATGTGAGTCACTTGGGGTACTCGTCACAAATACAAGTTCTGGGACTTCATCCCAGTTCCACTTCATTAGGACTCCAGGAAAGTGGCCAGTGAAGCTGTATGTTTGACAAGAGCCTCAGTGATTCTTTCATCTGGGGAGTTCTCTGCACTTCTCAAACTTTATTGTGGAGAGAATCACCTGACGATCTTGTTAAAATGCAGATTCTGATTTATAAGGTTTGTGGCAGGGCCCAGATTTTCCTGGTCCACAGACCATAGTTTAAGCAGCAAAATATTATGTTCAAACCCCTCATTGTTCAAAAGAGGAGGAAACTGAGGCCCAGAGAAGGAAAGGAAGTTGCCTACATATAAACACTTGGGTAGAGGCAGAGATGGGCTAGCACTGAGGACTCCTGACTCCTGGACCAGTGCTCTTTTCATATGACCAGGCTGCCTATCACCAGCAGGCGCTAAAAACAGCCCAGCTGCAATGGCACTGTTTCCAATCAAAGGCTAATTGGAAAAATGGTGCTTCCTGAAAGGGAAGCAGCCCTGGCTTGTCTCAGTAATGGGTGGGCATACTGGCAGGGAGAAGACAAAGGGTGGGGGAGGGGCAGAATTTATGTGTCATTTTAATTGAAGAAATGAGCCAAGGTCCCCTTACAAGGAGCCAAGGGGGTTAAGGTCACACAGTGTCCTCCTACCTCCTCCAGGAAACAAAACAAACCAAAACAAAAAAAAAAGTAAACTAAACTAAATTCAACCAACCAACCAAACAAACAAAAACTCATCACTCAAAGCCTTGAGAAAGTACTATAATGGAGGTGCTGCAGGGGGACGGGAGAGGCCAGAGGAGGGGCAGTCTGGCTGCTGGGGTGGTGATGAAGGCTGCTAGATATTGGGGTTAGTATAATAAAGCATTAATGATGAAGAATGAGCTAAGAATTACCGTGCCTAGAATAAATCTTTATTTTAATGGTCCCCTTCAGGCACAGGCTTCACTGAGATGAAACTTGAGCTGAGGCTTAAACAACAAGTTGGAGTTTGTTTGGTGAAAGGGGGGTGGTGAGGGGACGGCAGGGACATTCCAGCCAGGAAGACCAGTAAGCACAAAGGCAAAGGGTATGATCCATATAAATGTGTCTGGGGATCAGAAAGCCCTTTGGTGAGGTGGAGGGGCCTGGAGTGTGGAGGGTAGGGGAGTGAGTGGATGTAGCCCACATTGGGAAGGTCAGTCAGGATTCACTCATTTGACAAACAATATAACACGCTACATGTTGGCTATTGTACTAGGCCCGAGGGGGTAAATAGACATGGCCCTCGACCCCCCAGAGCTCCAATTCTAGTTAAGGGAGACAGTAATTATAACACAGTGTGTTGAGTGCTATAACGTGAGAAAACACAAAATGTCAGGGAATCACATGGGGCACCTGATTCAGTCTGAGAGGGATTTAGGAGAGCCATCCCAGAGAAAGTGACATCATCACTGAGACTTACAGGTGAATAAAAATTAGCCAGAGGGAGGAAGAATGTTCTAGATTAAGGAAAAAGAATACGTGAAAAGTTTGTTGGAGCAACTGAAAGAAATCCAATATGGCTGAACTGTGGAGGACGGTGGAGGACAGGCTGTGAGCAATGACACCAGAGAGGCAGACAGAGGCCAGAACATAGGGGGCCTGTAGGCTATGTTAAGGAGTTTGAACTTTCCCTTTGAAGAGGTATTTAAAAGTTTTAAGCAGGAGAGAGAGATGAGCAGATGAAAACTGAAGATAGTTCATTCCTGCTGCTGCTGTGTGGAGAGTGGACTGGAGGGACACAAGAGCAGAAGATAAGGAGAGCATTTGCCTGTGGCATTGATGTCCTGATCCAGGAGAGAGCTGATAACAGCCTGGACAAGGGTAGTGGTGGTTTAGAACTTGAGAAGGCGGTAAAAAACTGGTGAACTTTCAGGAGGTGGAATCCAAAGGGCTCGGTGAAGGATGAAGTCTGTGGGAGGGTGAGGGAGGAAAGGTTTCAGTTCCAGCTGGCTAGGAAGACCCCCCAGGCCACGGAGAGCTCAGGACCGCTGAAGGGTGTCACAAGGGAGGGCCGTCTGGGGGCCTCCTGCCGGGCAGTGGCAACCTCTCACAGAGCCTGGGCTCTTTGGGGTCCTGGCCTAGCAGCGGCCAGGGGCCGATGAGGGACTTCTGTTCCCACCCCTCAGCGCTGTGCTGCCTCTGAGTGGACTAGCCCTGGCTGGGCAAGCTTCCTTCTGGCTGGACAGTCTGGGCCCAGAGGGAGGAACTACCAATTACCCAGCTCTCCTGAGATGCGCCAGGCACTGCGCTCAGCACCACACACGCTCTATCCCGAACAAGGCTCAGCAAACCCCAGGACTGGGGGGAGTGCTGTCCTCATGTTACAGATGGGAAACTGGGGTTCAGAGAGGTGAAGGGACCTGTCAACAGTCACACAGCCAAGCAGGGATGGTCTGATGGTCTCTCCATTAGACCAACTTGTTTCTCAAAAAAAATTTTGATGACCCCTACACTCAGTCCTGCCACTATGGCTGCCATAAGTGCAGAGTTTAAACTTGTCTCTGCCTGGGATGGCAGAGAGTTTGCAAGTGTATTTGAGGCTGCTGTGTTACAGCACCCAAGGGTGAAGATGCTGCAGGATGAAAATATAGATCTCACGGGCATGGAGAAAGCAGCAAGAAAGTTGTAGGGTGTTAAAGGCAGATGGTACTTAGAATGGAGCATGTTTTCTCTAGAAGCAGCCTGGAGCTAATGGGGTAAAGACAAAGCAGTGCTTGGGACAAACATCACCAGGAGGACTGGAATTCAAAAACAGAGTTCAAAGGACATGGAGAAATCACCTAACGAGGCCCCCAGGCATCATTCTTGCTGGGTTCTTTCTTCATTTTATCATATTTCCTTGTCTTTAAAAAATGTGGGCTGGAGTATCAAAGGGCACAATCAAAGTGTAAAAGCAACCCATAGCATGGGAGGAAAATCTTTGCAAATCATGTCTCTGATATGAGGTTAATATGTGGGATACATGAAGAACTCACAATTTGACAACAACAACAACAAAATAACCCACTTAAAATATGAGCAAAGGACTTGAATAAACATTTCTCTAAAGAAGATATACAAATGGCCAACAAGCATATGAAAAGATACTCAACATCATTAATTATCAAGGAAAAGCAAATCAAAACCACAATGAGATAACCCTTCACACCCATTAGGATGGCTACTATTAAAAAAAAATAAGAAGTGTTGGCAAGGATGTGGAGAAATTGGAACCCTTGTGCATGGCTGCTGGGAATGTACAATGGTGCAGCCACTATGGAAAACAGTATGGCAGTTCCTCAAGAAATTAAAAATAAGACTATAATATGATTCAGTAATTCCACTTAGGGGTATACATCCAAAAGAATTCAAACCAGGGTCTCATGAGATATTTGCATGCCTATGTTCATAGCAGCATTATTAACAATAGCCAAAAGGTGGAAGCAACCCAAGTGTCCGCTGATAAGTGGATAAACAAAATGTGGCATAAACATAGAACAGAATATTATTCAGCCTTAAAAAGGAAGAAAATTCTGACACATGCTACAATATAGATGAACCGGGGGAAAGAAGTCAGTTGTAAAAAGGCAAATACTATATGATTCATCTGTATGAAATATCTAAAGTAGTCAAATTCATTTGTTTATTTTTGCTTTTAAACAAATGGAATCTAATGAAACTTAAAAGCTTTTGCACAGCTAAGGATATCATCAACAAAACGAAAAGACAACCTACAGAATGGGAGAAAATACTTGCAAATGATGCAACCGACAAGGGACTAATTTCCAAAATATACAAGTAGCTCATACACCTTAATATCAAAAAAACAAGCAACTCAATCAAAAAGTGGGCAGAAGACCTAAATAAACATCTCTCCAAAGAAGACATCCAGATGGCCAACAAGCACATGAAAAGATGCTCAACATCACTAATTGTTAGAGAAATGCTAAGCAAAACTACAATGAGATATCACCTCACACCAGTCAGAAGGGCCATTATTAAAAAGTCTACAGATGATAAATGCTGGAGAGGATGTAGAGAAAAAAGAACCCTCCTACACTGGTTGTTGGGTATGTAAATTGGTGCAGCCACTATGGAAGACAGTATGGAGGTTCCTTAAAAATCTAAAAATAGACTTACCATATGATCCAGCAATCTCAATCCAGCAATCCCACTCCAGCAATCCCACTCCATACTGGGAGAAAAATAAAATTCAAAAAGACACCTGCACCCCAGTGTTCATAGCAACACTATTTACAATAGCCAAAACATGGAAACAGCCTAAATGTCCATCAACAGATGACTGGATAAAGAAGTTGTGGTATATACATACAATGGAATACTACTCCACCATAAAAAAGAATAAAATAATGCCATTTGCAGCAACATGGATGGATCATTATAAGTGAAGTAAGCCAGAAAGAGAAAGAAAAATACCATATGATATTGCTTATAAGTGGAATCTAAAAAAAAAGACACAAATGAACTTATCTACAAAACAGAAACAGACTCACAGACATAGAGGACAAGCTTATGGTTGCCAGCAGGGTAAAGGAGGTGGGAAGGGAAAAATTGGGAATTTGAAAATTATACCTCTTGGGGAATGATGGAAATGTTAAGCTATCTTGATTGTGGTAGTGGTTTCATTGGTGCATACATCTATCAAAATCCATCAAATTGTGCGTTTGAAATATGTGTAATTTACTGTACAGTAGCCATACCACAATAAAGGTGTTAAAAAAAGGTAGTCTAATTCACAGAAACAGAAAGTAGCATGGTGATTACCAGGGGCTTGTAGCCAGACAGAAATGGGGAGCTATTAAGTAGGAATAGAATTTCAGTTATACAAGATAAAAATTTTCAGAGATTTATCTCACAACAATGTGAATATACTTAATACTACTGAACCAAATATAGTTGACCCTTGAACAACATGAGTTTGAACTGCCTAGGTCCACTTAACACATGGATTTTTTTTCAGTAAATACATACTACAGTGTTATGATCCTCAGTTGGTTGAATCTGTGGGTGCATAACCGTGGGTATGGAGGGCCAACTGTAAAGTTATATGCAGATTTTCAATTGAACGGAGGGTCGGCACCCTTAATCCCTGTGTTATTCCAAGGTCAACCATACTTAAAAATGGTTAAGGTGGTAAATATTATATTACGTGTCTTTTATCATAATTACAGTCTTCAAAAAATTTTAAATGTGGGCTGGAAACAATATTTTGGGGAGTTCCTTGTCTTCTGTAGAAACCTCAGCTCCACTTTCCCCTGTTTCTCTGAGCTTCCTCCAGAAGACTTTTGCAGACAATGAGAAGAGTGGGAATGCTCCTCTGACCAGGGTACTTCCAAACCTCCTCCCTCCATCCCCAGCCTGCAGAGTCCCTCCTCTTTCACTTATACCCAATGGATGTTCTTAGCCTGTTTCTAGTGTGCTCATGGAATGCGCGTTCTCAGAGGTAGTGGATGAAGGCTGTTGATGAGGAGAAAGGTGTGGACAGCTTGTTCCAGCCCCTTAAGTTATAAGGAGCTCTGCGCTTGTCCCGCAATAGCGTAGCTTTGTAGATTTCAGGCAAGCCTGTGCTTCCTCTGAAACGTTCTTTCACTGCAGGTACAAAAACACAGTAAACCGCGATCCAAAAAAAACCTGTCCACCCCTGAATGGCGCTTTGTAAGCCAGTTAATGTATAACACTTTAGAAAGCTGGGTAGGGAGCATGTTTGCTTTTCCAACAGGAACCACATCAGGGGTGTCAGATGCCAATAATCCTGGGATTCTGTGGTCGTAGGCTTTGAATCTGCAGCCAAACTTTGGCATCCAGACGTAGAGGCCAGTGATTTTCAACCTTTTCACCACCAAGGATCCCTTTTATTACTTTTTCCCCTGTGGCCCCACATTTGGAAAGATTTTTATCTAGCAAAACTACATTTATTATGGAATAATTCATTTTTCCCAATTTTTTACTCAGTGCTTCTGATCTGCATGAGATAACCACACCGAGCTCACATAATTTTAGTCAAAAGCAAAGAAACTTGATACTGTACTTAGCTCTCTGTGGCTTTGTCTTGGCTAAATGTACAATTTCTATTAGACTTTTAAAAATATTTTTAAAAAATAGCTTAGAAGCACCAGTTACTCCCTTTAGAGACCTCCAGATTGAGACCTCAAATGTTTATCAAGCCCCTACCTAGGTGCCTGATACTATGACAGGACAAGTCTAAGGTATGCTCCTTCTAGATCAAGGATCCTGGGTCAGAGGGAGTCTTTGAGGCTCATCTAAGCCAAATGTCCCTTCCCACACGGTGTACACATGGACATGTTTATGTGTCTCTCTATGTTACTGTACTGAAATCCTCTTGAGGTAAAGGACTTTGCCCTATTTTCTCTGTATCTCTACATCTCCACCAACCTGTGCAGTGCAGTACTGGGCCCCAGCAAGTGCGAGTGGAATGAATGACAGTGAGTTCAATGCTGGGTGAATAGTTGAACTCTTGGGAATGGAAACTAGAATGTGAGCTCCTTAAGGGCAGACACTATCATCTTCACATCTGCATTCCCAGGGCCGGGCACAGTGAACGGCACAGAGCGGTCACTCAACAGATGTCTGAGTGAAGGGATACCTGAGTGGATTTCATAATGTAAGAGCTGGTACCCTGCGGCTGGACTCCCAGCGATGATGCATAGATAAGTCATCACAGGGGCACAGGTCATGGGTCACAGGTAACACTGCTCCTCACCATTTATTTTTGTAAGTTGTCCCCAAGTGCTGCCATGTCTCTGACTAATCCTTGGCTAAACACTCCCTTCTGGGACACTTAGTATATCTTCCACCTCTCCCTTCCACCTCATCACCCCACCACCTTGTTATTGATTGCATATATACAGCAACATGCACTAGACCGACAAAAGAGCATGGTTCAGTGCCCTGGCACCCCATTTTGGAAAGGGCAGTGACCCCTGCTATAAAAGAAGCTCAGAAAGGACAGAGAATGAAGGCGGCCGAGACATGTCTCTCCCTGTGTTGTCACCGGGTGTAATTTAAGCAGAGGCATTCCTGCAGTTGTTACACCCAGGCAAGTGTGGGGAATGAAACAGTTGTCTGTGACTGATTTAAACTGTGGTTTTTGACAACTGTGGCCTGGATTGAAGTGTCCCATCTGTTAAATTTAGTGTCCAAGGGAGCTGCGAACATGAGCTCTAATAGCAGCAGCTTCAGTTCTGTGGGGTCCTTCACGACTCAGGAAAAGCTTCTATCACCAAACCAAATTGGGCATTTTCTCTGCATCTAAGAGCTGTTTTAATTAATACAGTTATTCCTGGCAGGATACAGGAATGCAGGAACAAGGTGGGCAGAATGTGGAGGGGCAGGGAGGGGAATGGAGGAAGTCTCTTTCTAAATATTTAAGGAATAACCCAGGTTATCCTTATGCAAAAGTTACCCAAATGCTCCCTTCTCAAAGTCCCTGCTACTTCCATCCTCACTCCATCCTCATCCCCCTTTTCTCTAAGCCTGAAGTCCTCTGATTACCCCTGCTTCTAGCAAAGGCATTGTAGGCACCCATTCATATGGAAATGTTATTAAGACATTATCAGCCATTAACATTTTCAGTGCATTTGTCTATCAGATTTATGCTGGTAACATGATAGAGCCCCAAGGAAAGAATGATATGCTTTGGATGGAGGAAGGAAAAAGGGCTAGTAGTGAGAGAAAAAGATGCTGCATGGAGAAGGCGGTCCTGGGTGAGATTTTGCCACTGATAGAAGGTGAGAGTTCTGCATGGAGAAGGCAGGACAGCGCTGCTGCCTTCCAAAGAGAAGGGAGGACAAAAAAATGCCCGAGTGGAGACATACAATTTGCCATAGGTGGGCCCTTGCTCACTCACTGTCTCCATTCCAGAGGAGCTCGATAGGAAAGAAGTTTCAATGATATTACCCATTCTCAGTGGCAGCCTTCCCAGCTGCCCCAGTCAACTAATCCATGACTGTCTGCAGCTATATTTGGCAAGGCGGGCTCCCGTGTCTACACGTACCAGCTTGTGGAACGCACGTAAACTCCTAATTCCTCCAAATTTAGGTTATCCCCGGTCTGCTCTCCCAGGATTTGCCAACATGAACTCTGAAACCCAGCCCTACCCATCCCCCCCAACTTCCAATCCTCCCCAACTTTTCTTCCCTAAAGCCTATCCCCAAAACACACCATGTTCCCATCTGACTGACTCAAAGCCTTAAACTCTGCAGCTCTCTCTACCCTCCACCCCAAGTGCCTACTTTTTCTCAAAGAATTTTTATCATTTTCAGGCCCAGCTCAAGTCTTATTTATTGCACAAAGAAGTTCCAGACAACTCTAAATTTTACAAAATGGAAATAAAACTTAAGATGTACCATTCATTGGGGAGATATAGACCATAAAATAGACAGTTCTAATGAAAGTGTGATAAATGAAGTATCTAGGTTCAAATCCTGGTCCTAGTACTCACTAGCTGCAGAACTGTGGGTAAATCATGCAACTTCTTTGACCCTCAGTCTCCTCATCTATAAAATGGGGAAATGAACAGTACTGACCACTGTACTGGCACCCAGCACAGTGTTGTTCCCTTCTGTTCCAGGGCTTTGGACATGATCCAAGAGGCAGTTAAGGGCTGATGGAGGGTTTGTCCCTTTTTACTTAGGCTGAAGAGTCTGTAGGGAAAAGCTTTGACAGAGAATCAGAAATATACAACTTAAGTCAAGTGCCTCTCAGGCAGAGGAGAAGAGTGAATGTCTGTAGGACGGTTGGGGAGGGAAAAGGTCTGACTTCCCGGTGGAGGCAAGACAGCAGGGGCTGTTCGGAAATGAATGATAAGAGCACGATGTCGGTTAAAGGCCAAGCTGGACCTTGGGAGTCAGCAATAGTTCCTCCACTCCTGGAAAAGGGAGAGAGGGAGGGAGAAATACACCCCCCAGCCATATTCTGTAAGGCACAAACTACAGAGGTCTTCAGGTATTCCCTACTGAGGGACAGGTGCTAACCTTCACCTCAAAAAAGCGAGAAGCTCATTGCTGTAGGCATGCACACAAAGAGAGTCCCCAGATCACATTTTCTCTTGGACGCTTCCATTATGCAGCCCCTGGTGCCCCCTTTCATTCCTACCACCCTTGCCACTCTCCTCCCAGGAGCAGTTGTGTTTAGTTGTATGAAAAGTCACCATTCAGAAGAGTAATTCGAAGTTCAGGACCACAGGAACTTTTGTCAAGTCTTAGAGTAAGCACCTTAGATGCTGTCAAAAATTGTTATCTTCACTAGAAGTGTTTGGCTTTTTAGGCGCTCCCGTTTCCTGGCCACTGACCCTCTTCCCATGGTTCTCAAGCTTTAGGAAGTTTAACTCTCCAAATCGAATTCCAAGGAAATAGGAACAACTTTGCTGAGAATCTTTCTGTCAGAAGAAGCAGCAGCATCACTCACTGTGGAAACCTACAACTTGACCTCTCCCATGTTCCCTGTTCTTGTGCACAGCCAAGTGGCACTGAGGCACCAAGGAAAGCTACCTGGCACAGACCTCTGGCTGACACCTCACAACTGAGCTTCACTTAGGGTGAGGGGCTCCAAAAGGGTGAGACACCAGCCTGGCAATCGTCTAGAGGAATCCTTGTATCCGGGTACAAGTCTCCCACCAAGCTTGGAATTGTTTGCCGATGCCCCGCTCCTGAGGGTGTGTATGCTCTTCTGAGAAGGGTGTTGCAAGGTGAGAGCTCTAGAGAGGAAGGAAGGGAAGGAAGGGAGAAGTTCACTAAGAATGCCTCCAAATCCCAAACTTGGGTCCAGCCAACCAGGGCAGTATGACCCAGTGGAAACGGCCAGGCTTTCCACCCACAACCTTGGGTTGTAATCTCAGCTCTGCCAGTGAAAGACCCATCTTCCTGACATGAAAACGAAACATGACAATATACAGGAAGCACACTGCCCATAACAGGGTACTCAGTCAATGTCAGCTGAGGCAGAGGCGCTAAGGAAGAATTTGCTTCCCGGGCTCATTATAGGGCAGGGTGCTAGTGTTTATTCTCTAAACCTGTTATTTCCCATGTTTTCCGCTAGTCCAGGACTCCCATCACCCTTGTACCTCTTTCCCTTTGCTACCTGCTTAAAGGAGCCAAGATCTAGCTAGCCCTCAGGGTGGGGGCCAACCCCCTGTGCTTTGGTTTTCTCACTGTCTAGTGAGTGTGCTGTGCTCCACTATCTTGTCCCACCTCCGTCCCTTCAATATTTCTCCTTCCTCTTCATCTTATCAAGATCCAGTTCAAAGTGGGCCTCATCTCATGATTCCTCCTCCCAGGCTCTATCACTGTTAATACATCCCACACATATTTACACTTAACACGCCGAGTTGTAGGAAATGTAACTGTTTCCTTTCTGCCTGCCTTGCCTTCCCTTTGGCAGCATGGAAGCAGTCTGAGAGCTCAGGCCAGCCAGCTCTTCTCCCTTTTCTGTATCCTTGCATTCCTTCAAGGAGCAAGCAGTATGCTAGGTGCGGGGCTGCAGAGATGAACTTGACACTGTCTCTGTCCTCAAAGTGGGGGTAAACACCTCAGAGAAACATTGGAGAGAAGTGCTATGCCATTTGAGGTTGCTGGCCAGGGGAAGGTATTCAAGGTAGGGAAAAAGGCTTGTGGAAAGGCCTGGGGAAAGGAAAAGTCATGCCATGTTCTGAGGATGCTTAGAGCATCAAATTCTGCGAGCTTTGGCCACACGGTGGGAAATATGGCTGGAGACGGAGAGTGAGGCCACTGCTGAAGAGTCTGGTTTTTGGAGCTAAAGAGTCTCAATTATATCCTGTAAGCAAAGGGAGCCAAGGGAGCTTTTGCTATGCTAACGGTGAACATACTTTATGTCAGCTATCTGTCCACTTGTCAGTTTATCCTCCAATAGTGGCTCTCACCCAGGGCTATTTTTGCCTCCAGGAGACATTTAGCCAGGTCTATAGATATTTTTAGTTGTTGTGACTCGGAGGATGCTACTGGCATCTAGTCAGTAGGGGTCAGGAATATTGCTAAATGTGGTACAATGTAAAGAACAGTCCCCACAGCAAAGATTTACCCAGTCCCAAATGTCAGTAGTGCCAAAGATGAGAAATCTTGTCCTACAAGAATGGCTATTGTCTGTATCTTCAAGTCCCAGTAGGTTCTCAAACATTGTGAGTGCTGGAGTGCTTAAGAAACATTGAATGAATGGATGGATGCCTGATGTAACATCCTTTTCTGGGAAAAATATGTGTCTAAGTATATCCTGCTCTGTTGAATTACTCTCTTTCCCAATGCCTTCTGTGTGTTTGTCTCCATCTGTTAGAATGTCACTCCATGAGGGCAGAGACTCTGTCTTGTTTGCTGTGGGCTCCCCAGCAGTTAGGTGAATGACTGGCAAATAGTAGGTGCTCATAAATGTTTGTTGAATCAGTGAATGGTAGATTTGATGGGTGGGGCAGGGGATAGAGACTATAGGAAGCCAGGATTTGAAGTGGTTGAGATTTCTCCTTCTTGTCTGGCAAGGAGCAGAACGGGAAAGCAGAGAGCCCTGAAGACCTTCTGTCTTGAATTCCTCAGAACCAGGTCTCTCCTTTGGACCACAACTTCCAGTTTTCAGAAGTTTAGTTAAGGGAGTGTCTTGGATTTCTTTAGGCTGATTCTGTTTGGGGCTCACTCAACTTCTATAATGTGTAGGTTTATATCTTTTGACAAACTTGGAAACTTCTTGACTTTTTTTTGAAGTATAGTCACTATTTTTTCAAATATTTTTCCAATCTCACACTCTCTACCCTCTCCTTCTCAGATTTCTATGATACAAAATTAATTCTTCTGTAATTTTCCCATAGGTCCCTGAGGCCCTATAACCCCTTATTTTTTCAGTCTACTTTGTCTCTGCTATTCAGCTTGGGTAAATTCTATTTCTCCATCTTAACAATCACTAATTCTACCCTATAATCTCCACTCTACTGTTGAGTCCATCCAGTGAGTTTTTCATCCAGTTACTGTGCTTTTCAGTTTTATAATTTCCCTTTAGTTCTTCTTTACATTTTTTATTTCTTTGCTGGGATTTTCCATATTTTTTCATTTGTTTCAAAAGAATTCATAATTGCTCATTGAGATCAACTAGCTTTGCCTCACATTGTCTTGTTCAATCTGCTTGCTACCAAATGGGTGTGGAGACTCAGCACACTTGGACTGCTGTGATGGGAGAATTGGAGCACTGACTGTTTCTGCCATGCAGGGCGTAGAAAATCAGCTCCCCACTCAGCCACACTGAAAGCCCAGGGGAGTGGTGTGGCCTTGTTGCATTGATGTTTAGTTGGAATAGGATGGAAAGTGAAGAAAAAAAAGTCCTATTGTTAGGTTACCCTTTTCCCAGGTCTTTAGCTAAGAGGAACAGGCTTTCCTTAGGACCTTTTTTTTTTTGGTGGTGTCTATTGGAGGCTTTGGGTTGGGGGCTTCTGCAGAGTTCTGTCTGGAATACATGAGAAGAAATAAGAAAACCCAGAGAATTCGAGATTGTGTTGTTCCTCAGGTCCTGAGGTCCTTAGGCTGCCTGACTTCTCACCTTTTAGTCCTCCTGTGCTTGTTTGTTGTGGTAGGTCCAGTGTTTTTTAATTGTAGGAGGGAAGAGAGAATGATATTACTCTGTCTTGGCCCAAGTCAGAAGTATGGGCCATGAATTTTTCCCTTATGCTTATTTCAGGCATTAGATCAAGTCAGTCACTACCTGCCAGGAGAGGCTTTGGCATGTGTGTGATAATCATGTTTTACACTGCTGCACATCATGAGAGAATGTGTAGCTTTGGGCACAGCGCTTTCGTAGCCATGGCTTCATTCAATCGTCAGAACAACCCAGTGAGATAGGTACGGTTGCTATTCTCTCCATTTTGTAGACAAGGAAATCAACACACCCAGAGATTAATGAATTGTTCCAAGAGTGGCAGAGCTGACATTTGAGCTGAATGCCTCCAGGTCATAGTTTAGGGCTCCCTTCAACACACATGTTAGGAATGGCCACAAACCTGATCTTCTTACATCTCATCTACCAGTTTCCCCTTGTCAGCGGGCACCCAGGGTTTTCCAGCCTGCCTTCCATCTCTGGACTTCACCCTCCTGCCTCTCTTGCTCTAGATCTGGTCTAAACTGCAGCAGTGCAGTTAGCGGGAACTTTCCAAGTGCCCAGCACTGTGACTTCACAGTCAATAGGTTCCAAAGGGCCACTTAGACTTCAGTTATCTCCATCAATTCAGACCAGCAGCAAGGGTCTAGGAAGAGGGTGCTGGTCTGTATTCTGTAGATGTTGCAGCTGTAGGGATTTAGCAGAAATGTGAACAGGGGCCAGGACTTGTGCAGTCGCCCAGAGCCCCGTGCTTAGAGAGGCCCTGTGCCTGGTTTAATGCTCTGCAGTCACTCTTGTGAAATTCCTTATACATTTTGAACATTTTTCTTTTGTACTGGACCTCACACATGATGTAGCCATTTCAGGCTGAGGCCCATGGTGTTCAGATCTCTGGGAGTAGGGTTCAGTCTCCCAGAAAAGACAAGAGGAGCCTGCAAAGTTATGGTCTTGAATGAAATGCTCCCAAGCATGAAATCTGTTCCTGTGAATTTCACACCACACTCCCATTCTTTTGCAATCAGTCAAGCTCAGCGACCTGTGTGAACTTCCTCCCTGAGTCGGGGCCCCACCATCTCCAAGTCTTGGCTACACTGCTCAATTTACCAGACCACTGCCACTTCATGTTTCAAAAGTGGTTTCTGTCTAATTAGACAGAATATGTTTGATGTATACAGAAACGTCCCCACTATATATAATCTCTTTTTTTTTAATTGAGGTAACATTGGTTTATAACATTATATAAGTTTCATGTGTACAACATTATGTTTCTACTTCTATATATGCTACAGTCTGCTCACCGCTAGAAGTTTAGTTTTCCTTTGACCCCCTTTACTCATTTAGCTCTCCCCCGACCCCACTTTCCCTCGGGGAACCACTACTCTGTTCTCTGTATCCATGTATTTGTTTTGGTTTGATTTGGTTTGTTCATTCACTTAATATTTTTAATTCCACATATGAGTGAAATCATACAGTATTTTTCTTTCTCCGTCCAACTTACTTCACTTAGCATAATACATGCAGGTGGCCAACAGACACATGAAAAAAGGTTTAGGATCACTAAGTACTAGGGAAATGCAAATCAAAACCACAATGAGGTATCACCTCACACCTTTCAGAATGGTTATTATCAAAAAGGAAAGAAATTTTAAAATCTTGGTTGGTGAGGATGTGGAGAAAAGGGAACTAAGGGAAGTCTCACACACTGTTGGTAGGAATACACTAGTGCAACTCATATGGAAAACAGTATGGACATTCATCAGAATTAAAAACAGAACTACCATATATGATCCAGCTATTCCATTTCTGAGTATATATCCAAGGAATACGAAAACACTAATTGAAAAAGATATATGCACCCCCATGTTTATTGCAGCATTATTTATAGTAGCCAAGATATGGAAACAACCTAAGTGACTTTCAGCAGGTAAATGGATAAAGATGAGGTGGTAAATATATAATGGAATACTACTCAGCCATAAAAAGATGAGTTTTTATCATTTGCCATAACATGGATGGACCTGAAGGGTATTACACTAAGTGAAATAAGTTAGAAAGAGAAAGATAAATATCATGTGATTTCACTCCTTTTTAAAAATTGAAATGTTGAGATTCTCTTGCAGTTGTAACAGATAGTACAGAGAGAGATTTTGTTTACCCTTTCCCCAGCTTTTCCTAATAGTAAATTTTGTAAAACTCTACTACATGGCAGCTAGGATACTGATACTGATAGAATTCACAGATCTTATTCCACTTTCCTCGTTCACTTATACTCATCTGTGTGTGCATTTAGTTCTATACAATTTTATCACATGTGGGTTCATGTATTTACCACCACGGGCAAGGTATGGAACAGTGCCATCACCTCAAGGATCCTTCGTGGTATTACCCTTTCATAACTGTACCCACATCCCTCCTGCAACCCTCTTCCCCACCCGTGACAAACAGTCATCTGTTCTCCATTTCTAAAATTAGGATATCTGGGCTGGTTGCAGGTTTGGGCTATTATGAATATCACCTCTGTTCTTGGCCGTCTGTTCTTCTCATGAGTTCGTAGCCCCTTTAAATGAGTTAGTAAAGCAAGATTTGTCAAGAAAATCTTTGAATCCCTTATCACTTAATGGTTATTTTCAATTTAGAGGCCACATGGGCCAGGAGAGAGCTGTAGGACTTTGGAGGTAAAAGAATTGTTTTTATAAAAACAGGGCTCCATTATTTCCTTCCTGTGTGGTCAGAGGCTGGTTACTTAACACTCTACCACCATCACCCCACCCTCCACCCAGCATCTTCTCTATCTCTGTTTAGCAGGAAAAACAATACCTCTGTACAGAGTTGTTTTTGTGAAGATTAAATGAGATAGCACATGAAAGCACCCAGTACTTTGTGGCTTTCCACAGTCCCTTCTTTCTTGGCACCAGCTGAGGAGGGAGAAGGAATCTAAAATAGTGAAAAGTCGAAATTGGAGATCTTCAAAATGCAGTTTTAATACTCCTAAGTATTTACAACAAGGGGAAACAGGACAAGAATGACTGTACAACTGGGACTTATAATTAGCTTAATGAGACTTCTAAAGAGCTCTAGGAGGCAACTGGGATAACGTCTTTTAACTAAGTCAAACAAGACCTTGTCCCATCCCCCACTCTCTGTCCCAACATAGGGGAGGCTTAATAAGTTTAGCAACTCTTTTCTTTCAAGATCTGGCTATAACAAGCTACAGCCTTCTTTAGTCCCATTTTTCAAAAATCCTGAATTAGTGGAGCCCAGATGAATGACATTTTACTGGAGTGGAAAAAAAAAAGTCTTTTCCCCCATGTTGGAAAATTTTCATCGTTCTGTTCACTTCTAGACCCCTCCCTATCTTTCCTTAACTCTCAGGCTCCATGGCAGCTCAAGGCAGCCTCCACTCTTTTTGTTCTAAATCTATAAGCTCTCTCAGCACTCAGAGGGCCGTTTATGGATATGTAGCTTTGACAAAGAGATATTATCATTATGTCAGACCTCCCCTGTTTCTCAAGTTTTTAAATCCCAGAAGACAGTTCTACCTGATTTTCTAAGCACCTTCAGTGAGTGTGTGATTTTCTAAGCACTGATGGGACCATCTCAGGCTCTCTGGCTGAGTGGCTACTGGCATCCACTCTGACTGTCTCTGGACTCCATTGCCAAGTACAAGTATATGTACTGCATCTCCTCTTGGTGCCTCACCCTGAGATTTGCACTATGGGGAGAACAAAAGTCAGAAGTGCTATCCTCCAGGGGTTTGCAATTGAGAAAACCACACACTAAGTACCACGCACATGAAACAGTTGGAGAACAATTAACTAGAACCCACATTATATGATTCTGACTCAAAGTGAGATAATCAGTCCGAGGGGTTGCAGATCAGTGAGGGAGGAAGAAGGCTTCATGGAGAAAGTAAGGTTGGAGAATGAAAGGATAATGCCAACTTAGAGAGATGGAGGAGTGAGAAAGGACCGTCCCAGTAGGGGGACATCTTGAGTTAAAACATGGGGATTGAATCATGTTTCCTGACCCATAAGTTCTGGATCACCTCAGTTCCTGGCTCTTCATCTGGCCTTCTGTTCATGACCTCGCCCACTCTTACCTGGCACCCAGCGATCAGCTCTCTGGGGCTGACATTCAGCTGCAATGTGTGCTTCAGTTTAGGATGACATCTTTATCCAAAGGGTCATCTCCACCCAAACTTCCCAGCCCCGAGTTCCCTGCCCTGGCATCAATCAGTGGTGGCTGTGTTCCTCAAGATGTTGTCCAGCCCTGATAAATGGAACCCAAAGTTCAGCTAGGCAAGTGCCAAGGAGTCGTGGTAAAACTGATGATGGGAAATGGCTAAAATGACATCCCAGAGTGGGGGAAGGGCCTTGGAAACCAAGCAGAGGGGTACAGATTTGATATAGTCAGAGATTAGGAACCTCTGTAATCGTTTATTTCTATTACTAGGGACAGAAGTTTCCTTTGACTAATAGTAAGAAAGTAGAGCCCTTTAGTGGACAAGGCAAATGAGTTGCTTCCCCTAATTAAAGGAAGTTCTGCCGACAGCCCAGTAAGGCATATTTTTGTGTTAACCAGGCCAACAGGGAAGACATCCAATTTACCCTCTCCCAAAGTCTTGGTTGAGCTCCACCCCACACTGGCCCCAGGCTATTTGGTTTGGAAGCTGACAGTCCAACCTCTTCCGTGGCTTCTGTTCACACTCTCACTGGCCTTGGGGGACTGTAAAGTCAAAAGAAGCAGGGACTGCAGTTAGCTGGCCAAAACCAAATGTTATTGCCCCTGCGCTGCCTCACCACACTACACTGATGTGCGGCATTGGCCACCCCTACCCCCCAACACCGGGTGCTGCTGGGTTTTCCCCATAGGGGAAATCGATTTTACAACCTAGGGATGAAAAATGCCCAGGGTGAGAGAAAAGATTGGGCTAGGAATGCAGCTAGAGGATGCAAAGGGCAGAATTCAAGACTTGGGTGTGGGCTGAGATGGAATTAACCAGAATCTTAAAGCATCTTGGAGAGAGTAGCCACCAACTTGCTCTACCAATCCTGGGCTACTGAATCAAAAGGGTGCTTACAACTATCCCCATAGACTTTTGAAGGGGGTGAAAACTTTTGCAAGGATAAGTAAAATGTAGCACTTTACCCAGAATATGAAACAAACAAAAAATAGCACAGACTGAAAACTTCCACAAAATAAATGAATGGCTGATCTTTAACTCATTGAGGGCTGAGATCATGTTTCTTATTGCTGACCATTATATCCCCAAGATCTAACATAGTATCTGGCACATAGAAGAAGCTCAGTAAATGCTTATGGAATGAATAAATGAATCACAGTAATAATAGTAATGACAGTAATGAATATTTGCCGAGCCCCAGTTGTACACCAGGCAGTGTTCTAAATAGTTTACATGTATTAACTAGCTGATTGGATCCTCAAAACAACCCTTTGAACTAGGGTCATTATTATTCCTATTTTACAGAGCAGGAAAGCAAGGCTCAGGAGGACTGTTTCTTGCCCAAGGGTACATAACTAGTAAGCAACAAACCTTGAGTGAATGGTTACTTACTAGGGGAAGGCAGGGACACCTTGGCTATTTCTTGACCACTTGTAGTCTCTTAGTGTTCATAATGATCAACCAAATGTGCTATGAGGCAGACCCAAGGTGGTGATTCTTTATGATTTCCCCTGCCTGGGATGCTATCCTCAATCTTCTCTTTCACCTTACCACAAAAGCACACATCACTCCTTTCTTCCTATTAAAATCCTACTCATGCTTAAAAAGATTCAGTTCATATTTCACCTCTTTTACCAAGTCTGTGCTGACTACTCTTGCTAGAAGCACTCTCTCCCACTTTGGAACCCATATGACACCCATAGATACCACTCGTCTGATACTTGAAAGCTACATAGCATGGTGGTTAAGAGACAGACTTTAGAGTCAAACGGGGCTGGATTTAAATTCCAGATCTGCCAATTTACTAGGTGTGTGACTATAGGCAAGTTACTTAACCTCTCCATTGAGGAGCATGATCTTTGAACTGGAAAGAGAATTAAAGCCCAAGATAGATGAGGAGATAATAAGGGAGTACTTAGCTGCCTTCAATGAGTTCAAGTTTCCAAGCCCAGACAAATTACATCCGAAGCTACTGAGAGAATGTGCAGGTGTGATCACAGAGCCAGTCTTAGTAACCTTTGAGAAATTATGGCAAAGGGAATAGGTGAGAGGCGCAAGGAGGCAGGCAAATGTTGTTCCAAGTTTTATTGAAGGCGGGGGTGGTGTTGCAGGCTGCAAAACGTATATCCTGAAAACTGCAGACCAGTGAGCATGGCATTGGTCTTTGGCAAAGGTATAGAATGCACTATTAAGCACATCATTTTGGAGGCTTTAGAAAGGGAGCGGAAATCACTAGGGGTAAGCATGAACTCACTAAAAGCAAGTCATGCTTAACCAAGCCCATTTCCTTTTTTGAATGAGTATCTAAAAGGTTAGATGAAGGGAATACGGTAGTGTAATGGATCTGGATTTCAGTGAGACATTTGAAAAAGTCTTATAATATCCTCATGGAGAAGAAGGAAAAATTGGAGCTGGGTGGTAGCAGAAGTTATATGGATTGTCTCAAGTTTGAGCAACCTTGTTAAAAGTGATTTTTAATAAGGGCAGGGCTCTAAAGTCAAGCTGCTGTACTCTGTCCTGGACCCTATTTCATTCAATATTTTTATTAGTCACGTTGATCAAATATGCAGATAAAAGAAACTTGATGATACAGAGTATGCACTTTCAAGCGGGGGCGATATCGCCCCCAAGAGGGCAAAATTGGTTCTTGATGAGTGAAAAAAATACTTTACCTACAGAGCACAGATCTGTAGAGAGTAAATAAACATATACAGAGCATATCAGTGTTATTCAAATTTCATGGGGAGAGATTAGGAAAAATGTCTAAAAAGGATCTTTAGGGGTGTGATCATGAAAAAAAGGATTGAGAAATATTGGTATAAGATCTGATACTTTAGATGAGAGACTCAAGATCTAGAAAAATCATAAACGGGCAAATTGAAATAAAAATAAACAAGGTGATGGTTATTGAGGATGCATGTAAATCCCAGTGTCTAGGTTAAAATAAAAGTTAGTTGTATAAGGGTAGACTCAGGCAAATAATAGTAGTTCGAGCAAGACACAAAAGAGGGTTTTAATTGAGCTATGAGCTACACATTGAGCAGATTTATGCTCTGAATAGCAAAAGATCTGGAAACCATGTCCGATGAGGTATGATTTAAATGAATTGAGGATATTTCGCCTAGAGGACAAAAGACTTGGACTGACATGACAGATATCTGTCATATTATAGAGGAATTCGAAATGGTTTATGTAAAGCTAATTTGTGCTCAACCTGAGGAATACGTTATGTGTTTTTAAAAACAATTAGGGGATGTCCAAACCTGGGACAAGCAGCTTTCCAGAGGGATGCACTTTCCAGATTATCAGGACAATACTTCTGCACTGAGCAGGAAGGTAGATATGACTTCTAAAGTTCCTTCTAATTCCCAGACTTGATGATTCTCTACTCATTTGAAAATTATGGAGGTGGAAAAGACAGATGAAGAAGATGACCCCAGACAAAACACTCTCCTCGCTTTCAAAGCCAAAATCCCACAACACGGGGGATACTTGCTTGAGAAATCTGTCACTCAGGAACCAAATTAGGTGCCAATATTTAGAGCCCTAATTTCTCTGGGTTTTGGTCTTTTTATTGCCTCTTACCTCTAGCTCAATTTCCATCTTGGCGTAGAGGACGAGAAGGCACAGAAGGAGTTGTGGGGAAGTGCCAGGAAAAGGTCTCAGAGACCAGAGTTATAGAACTGCTCAGATCTGCTGCATAAAAATATTGATGTGGGGCCAGTGAGTAGGGAGAGCACACTTCCTTTCCTTCTTAGGCTCCTTCTCTCCCTCTCCCTCTCTCTCTCCTCTCTCTCCTCAACTAGCCAGCAGCAGAGCTGGTGCAGGGATAGAGGCAGAGGGGTAATTTCAGGTCAAAAGGTTAACACATCATCGGTCAGGAGAGCTGGGGAATGAGATGACGGGAGCCCTCACTGTTTCTGAAAATTGAGACAAACAAAATGACTTGAGAATCTTGCCCCCAGGAATGGTGTCCCAGTCAATGTCTCAGGAAACAGGACCTTGACTGAGGAGCAGCATAGTATTTTACAGGGGTCTGAGTATCGCGCTGAAGCCTTTTGGTTGGCCTTTCAGTGCACACAGTTATTTGCTCTGCTTTTCACCTAACACCACCAGGCAGGCTCTCCACGGCCCCATGGCTAGAAATCAGGCTTCTTACAGCTGCCGTGGAATCAAACTCCATTCACTTTCATCTTACTGCTCCCATATCTCTGCCTTTGGCCAGATGTAACCTGTTGCTTCACAAGCAACCTTTTCTTCCCTGTGCCCCACTCGCCCCTCTCTCACTCCCACCCACTTGCCGAAGTCCTCATCAGTAGCACAGATCTGTGCACAAGGGCCATTCTGCAGCCTAGCCCGCGAGAACTTTGCCAACACTTAAGATTTTTCTCTCCATGTCTTCTCTCGAGTAAAGTCCACGTCTGCACTATTAACCCTGGGACAGAAAAGTCAGAAATCTCTCAGACCCCTCCCTGAAGGTTCTGTTTCTCCCTGGAAACAGAAAGAGCTTTCAAACGTGGCTTCCTGGGTTTTTCAGTTTGCGAGTGGGTGGATCTGGAGTGGGCATCCCATCTGCACATCTGGTAGGGGCGCTTTCCAGATTTTCCTCCTGACTCGGGATCAGCTTCTGACTGCTAGGCGGGGCAAAGGCTCCTGAATTTTCTGTGAGGCACCTCCCCCCTGTGAGCACAGCTTGGTACAGCCCAAATAGTTTTCAGGTTAAGAAAGCCAGAATCTTTGTTCAGCCGCACTGACTGAACAGACGTTGTAGGGGTTACCTGGCCAAGAGCAGTGGTAGCAGCAGCAGGCAGCAGCGGCAGCAGCGAGGCTCCTGGGATAACTCAGGTGAGTAGAGAGGACATGAGCAAACTTACCCTGGAATTTTATTTGCTGGATAACTTAGTGTCTAAAAGAGGTGAAGAAACTTGAACTTTATAGGTAAACTCTGCAACTGTAATTTTATGGTTTGTCTGCATAGAATGTGTGTGCATAATAGCACTTTGGAAACTTCAAAACTAGCGGAATTTTGGATTGCTTATTTTGGGGTGTAGAGGGGGTAATTGTGGTTGTCTGGCAATGAGATTTTTTCTGGTGATATCTGCTTACTTTTTTCTTTTTTTGGTCTTCTGTTACTCAGAATACCTGGCAAAGAAAGACAAACCTGGGAGGGAGATGTGAGAGGGAGAATCCACTTCGCCAGGGCTTCATTTTAGCTTCTACTGACCCACAGCTGTGGGCAAATTATTGAAACGCAGGCACATCTTGGAGTCACACTATGTGCAAAAGGTCTTTAAGCCCTGGAAGTGGGGGTGCAAGGGCGGTTCATCATACATGGGAGGGAAAGGCAGCAGAGTTGTCCTGTCTGCACAGCCGGGGTCCTCTTGTCCCGGTGACAGGTTGATCTTGGCTATTTCCTGATCAGCCCCTGCCCAGCCTGGTTTTATTCTTCTCTGATTCTCACTTTGGTTTAAACTTTGATTTGCAGTTGGGGCTCTCTCAGCACCCACTCCCCTACATGGCCACTCGTGTTCTAAGAGGTTAACCTGGCTACTTGACCAGAGCAGCCTGGGGTGAGAAGAGGCCAGCTAAAGGATTGGAGCACTGCAACTGAAAATTGGTTCTGAGGATTTGGGGCTTGAAATAGGGTGAGAAGCATATGGGAAATTAAAGAAATTCTGCCATCCTGACAGTCACTTCTGGCTTCAGGATAAAGCATCCTGCTTTGTATCAATTTTTTTAATTGAAATTCAACTAATGTCTCATTTGCTAATCTTTTTTTGAAATTAAGGACGTTGTATATAGTCTGAAGGAATTTAGAAAAAGATTCTATGGGGGGGGTGGCTAATTAACTTGCATTCCCCCTGCAGTTTGTGTGTGTGTGCGCGCGCATGTGTGCGTGCGTGAATACTTTGGATTTGAATCGCATTCTTTATTTATCCTTAGAGTCCTTAGCAGGCTAGGGAAAAGTCTAAACACTTGTGTAGTCAGGAATAGGTTAAAAACAGGCTTTCTGTATCCTTGGGAGTTTTCAGTTCTTAAATTAAAAGCAGAAAAAGCCCCTTTGTGACCCCCAAACAGTGTTTCTTTGATTAGCCTTGATTTGAAATCATCTCACCTTCTGACAGCAATTCAAAACCAAAACTCCTAAGTGCATTCTTGTAAGAAGAGGACAATAAGCATTTTCAAAAGCAGTGTCTTGAGGTTTTGTGTTTAGGGGCTCCCCCTCCTTTTTTTTTTTAATTGTGGTAAAACGAGTCGGGAGGTCTGGGTTTTAGTGCCAACTCTGTCGCTAACTCTATAACCTTGGACAAGTCCCTTCACCTTCCTGTAAAAGCAAGGAGTTGGACTAAGTGATGTATCTCTAAGAGTCCAGCCAGTGCAACATTCTAGAAAAATTGGAATTAGAGTCTCACAAGGCTGTAAAATTAGACTTTTAGGATGGGCTTATTCAGCCAAGAGGGAAACATAGAGTAGTGGGGCAAGTCAGCCAAAAAAGAAAGGGGGAAGAGAGAGGAGGTACTGAATGGTGGAGGGGCCATTTTATATTGGTCTTTCAGATGTTTGTGAGTGCTTTACTTAAAGTATGTGATCAAATCGCTTCATTTTTCCACTAAGGGCAGAAAAGGGATTTAATTTGCTCAAAACAAGCATTTCCTACTACTACTGTCCTACATTGGTCTTATCCTTAACAGTTAGAAAGTATGTTCACATACATAATAGATCTCCTCAATAACACCCCGAGGTGTATGAGGAAGCCATTTTATTCCCATTGCTCTTGTGGGGAAACTGAGGGACAGAGACGTTTTATCTACATTAAATGCTGGTATCTGGGACTTGATCCTGGATCTCCTGACTACCTGTGCTCTTTTTGTGCTTCTGAATTGCTTTTTATTTTTTGATAAAGTTCTGCAACAATGGAATTAAAGGAAATTTTGTGCTCTTTTTTCTCTTCAAATTTCTTTGAACAGAATCTTCTCTCTGGGCAGAGTAGATGTGTCCTATACGAGGCTGGATCAGAGGACTTTGGTGGTCCCTTTCAGATCCCAGAATATCTGGTCAACAATTTGAATCTGAACAGCCATACGTCCCAGGGAGATGCATGCCCATAGGTGTGGCTCTGCCTCTGCCTGTGTGGACATGGAAAGCACTATTCTCTGTGTAACATGTGGATGCTGAGTTTTTATGACTTCTTCTCCAAGCCCTATTTCTCTCATCACACCACCCCTAGGAGTGAGGATAGGGACTGCTGACTGTGGTTAAAGTGGTTGCTACTTCATGCCCGGGCAGAGTTAAATCTTCTGTATTCGGTTTGCTCTGCAAACTTCTAATTGCTTTTACCTCCGATTTGGCCCCAACTGGGGCACAAACGGGGAAACTGGGGAAAAGGAGAAACCAGCCAGAAATAGCTCCCCCAGGGCCACGTTCTCTCCCTCTCTCCCCCTTAAATGCCCTCCTTCCCCCTCCCACTCACCCCAATCAAAAACAATTTGTAAACCGCAGGCTGGATTTCTTCTATCAGATAATAACTCTCTCTAATAAACTGAGGCAGATTTCATTTTTTAGAGCAAAATCCGGTTTCTACTCTAAGGCTGACCCACAGGTCAAGAACAAATGACTTTCTTCTTAGGAGTTTGTCCAGCTCCCCAAGCTTTCCAGTCCGGTGAGTAACAAAAGCTCGCGCTCCTAACTGCAGCTTTGTGGGCTACGTGGCAGGCTCCCTCCACATCCCCTGGCAATTCCTAAGTCTCCACACCCTGGAGCCACCCCTCCCGCTCGCCTTGGTCCACACGGCCTTCATAACCTATCTCTGGGCGGTGGATCCCTATTCAAACAGTGCTGCTTAAGACCATTATCTCAGTGCAAAACTCCACACTCCTTTTCACCCAACCACCCATAATACTAGCTCTCAGGACACAAGATCCCTCTTCTTGGGTGTGCACATTTCCTTTGTTAGCTAGAGGCTCTCTTTGGTTGATACTTAAAGCCCCAGCTTTGATTCTGTTTACCGACTTTCCTTATGTGCTCTCTAACCTAAAGGTCTTCACAGCTGGATGCAGTCAGATAGCAAAGAAGACATATTCCTGTCTCCACTCTCCTACGCGCTGGCAGGGCAAATTGTTGATGACGACCCCAACTTACACATTTCTAGGTTTCCAAAAGTATTCCGAGACCTAACTGATGAACCCTCGGATGCGAAGGGTTCAGATTCTCCCATGATCATCAAGCCGCGGAAATAAAGGACCTTTTCAATAGCCACCATGGCAATAAATTCTAGGCAGAATGCCTCTAAGTTAGGTATCATGTTTGCTTTGGAGGGTTTTTCCTCATTTGAGCTAAAAAAAAAACCTTCTTTAAGAAGGCAGTAAGTAAAAGAAGCAGTGTGGCGTGATGGAAAGCTGTACACTAAATCTGGCACGACCCAGACCTGGGTTTGAGTCGGCCCCACTATTTTTCTAGCTGTTTCTTGTCTCAGCTGCCATTTCTGCAGATACAGAGTGAAGGGCACAGATAACATCTACTAACCACGGCTGCCATGAGGAGAGCAGGAACCAAAATGCCTCCTTCGAACGATAAATTGTTATACAAACATTAATTTTCTACATAAAGCATTCATCCATTCCATAAATACTTCCTTAACAATGGCCGGGTGCCCAGCGCCAGGCCATGAGAGGGCTTACAGTGTGTCTCTTGTATGTATAGAGCCCTTGCTACTGATTCAAAATACCTGTACACTAACCGCCTTATTAGGGACAGCCACAGTGTAAGGAGGGCAGGATAAATAACCCCACTCCCCTGATGGGGAAATTGAGGCACAAAGAAACCAAGGTCACAGCGAATGGAAGACAGTTCTCCTCTTACCTAGTCAGAAATTGGGGTCGATTCTACCCTGTAAGTCCGACAGGGATGGGACTACAGTTGTACCCTGATGAAAGCCTGTCAAAAGTTGAGGCTGATACCTTGCTATGCCTTATTTCCCCTGCGCTCCCAAAATGCATGTGCCCTCGCCCAAAAGGCTTGGCCTATCCCCACCAGCTGTGCATTCTGCCTCTGATAAAGTCTACTGGGATCATACCGGTTTTGAAAATCCAACTTGACTTTCTTTTCAATTTATCTGTAGACAGGCCCGCTTTATATAACACGGATTCCCTTGCAGGCTCCTGTCTGCTTTGCCATTTGACTGAGTAACAGGGGAGACTGGCTGGGGCAGAAGGCCTTCCCAAGAACAGGAAATACTCATTTATCCAAAACGTTCAGGGACTAGGAGGTTCTGGCAAACAAAATATCCTAATTGCCCCAGACTATCCCCCATTTACAGTCCCCAGCCTCTGGCAAGCCACCAAACCTTCCAGGAAAAGCAAGAGGCACAGTACTGTTTGTTACAAGTTGGAGTACACGCAAAAATTGGGGTCCATTTGTCAAAGGCTGCAGAAAGGAGTCTGGGCACACGTTCAGATTGGCGCTGACGCTGCTTCATGGACACTGATTATTGATACCATCCATGACTTCAAATAATACAATGAAATACACTTTAATATTTAAAACCCATGGACAGAGTTAAATCTGATGACTGAAAAAGCATTTTGGTACTTAGGGTGTCCCATAGCCTTCAATTTGAAAAAGATTTGTTAATAAATAAGGCTAGGGAAAACTGTGATTATTTTCAGCTTTTTATTTCTTGGATTCCGAGAAAGGGTAAGTTTGTTTACATACGTTGTAGGTGGCAAATAACAGCGAATGAAAATTTTTGATGGTTTTCAAGTGGGGAGACTTCTTTACCAGTAAGGCATTTCTATGTAATACTGAAAAACATGGAATAAGATAGGAGAGCAGTATGATTAATATTACACTTTTTATAAAATAGCAACTGCCTCATTATTAACTTGGTTTTGAGCTGCGTTAACCTACACAGACAGTCTTTAAAGTGCTAATTAGCCTTTTTTTCTCAAATTTCATCCATTTTTTAGCAGACACTCTGACCTTAGCTTGATTTTTTGTTTCAGCCCTCATGCAATCATAACATATAGACACAGTTATCTTTAAATTATATTTTTGAAATAATTGGTGTCATGTAAATTTTACAACCCCCCTCTTATTTACCATTGACTGTCCTGAGAGGGTCATTAAAATCATTACAAATCTAGCTTTGTGAATCAAGCAAAGGCATTGAAAACCCTTTTATCACCCTAAAGCTATTTAAAATCAAATTTGCCTTTCAAATTACCCTCATAAAAACCAGTTGTTCGGGGCATTTGAGCGCGGGGCACTCTGATAGACATGGCCTGAAGATCCACTAGATTAATTCTCTGTTTAGGCATGTGAGGTTTTTTTAAGAAAAGAAAGCAACAGTGTATTGCCAGGGGATAAGAATCTATTGTCCACCAAATTAGTGTAATTGAATTTTGGAGTCTGCCTTTTATCGCAGGCAAATGATTGCACACTAGACTTTGAAGAAAAAAAAACATATACAATCTCTCTATCTTTCCTTGTCTTTGGAGGCCATCTGCTGAGCTCTGATTCTTGCATTAGCCTTCCTGGCCAGTAATAAAAATGCAAAGCTCTTTCATGATAAAAGGGAAGGAATTGTGTAAAAGGGCTTGTTAGAAGTGAGAGCGGCTGCTTCTCCCCTCAAGCACAAAGTGTGTGGCCCTTCAGGGCACCAAATTATTCTGAATATAGTAAAGCAATTTTTCCCTTTGATCTTCAAATTTAGAATTGTTCTTTGCTTTGAACTCCTCCTTGCCACGTAAAATGGAAGATGGCCCTTTAAATGATAACCACCCATGTTTGGCTAGCAATCTTTGCATTTATTATCTATTTTTCTGATAAGGTTGTTAAAGTCCCTATTACCCCATCTGGCAGATGGGGAAACTGAGACCCTGAAATGGTTTAGGTGCCTTACCCCAAGCCCCAAACTAATTAGTTGCAGAACCTGGACCCTTCTTTCCCTGAAAATGGTGACTTTTCCTTTAAAGCTAAACTTGAAGTGCCTAGCTCCAGGAATAAACCGCTGAGATGATGACTATTTGTCTAATCTCAGGGGATCTTTCAAAGATTTGAGAACTTCTTCCTTCAATAACAATAATTTTCTCATTCTAGACATAGTTTGACAATATGGGTCCTCCTCTGAAGCTCTTCAAAAACCAGAAGTACCAGGAACTGAAGCAGGAATGCATCAGAGATGGTAGACTTTTCTGTGATCCAACCTTTTTGCCTGAGAATGATTCACTTTTCTACAACCGACTGCTTCCTGGGAAGGTGGTGTGGAAGCGTCCCCAGGTAACTTTCTTGTTCCGATTTCTGTCTCCCTCTTGATCTCTTTCATCATAAGTCTCCTTCGTCCTCCACTATTTAACTGACACAGCCCACTGCGTATAGACCAGTTGAGAAGACAACTTTCAAATGAGAGGTTTTATGGATCTGTGCTTCTGGCTCTAGCTTGAGGAAGCTTGCATCTTAGTCAGATTTAGTAACTTAGAACAAAAAACAGCTATACCGTGCTTGTTTTCTTTTGGAAGTTCACTTGAGTAAATATGGTAACTCAAAAAGCAACTCTACACTTGTCTCTTTACTGAGTTACCTATCACAGCAACTTCAGGATCATCTGAGACCACTGAGGAGAAAAACTCCTCTTATGATGAGCAGACATGAAATGAACTCTACAGGAACAAGATGGAGTCGGAATTACAGGAGGGAGGCTTCTTTGCTGCTCTTTGGATACCATCACCTGTATCCTCCCACAATTAGCAAAGTGGGATCCAAATAGGATTGTAACTCTTTCGCCACCTATTAGTGGTCACTATGGTTCTCTGTGGAACATCTGTATATTGTATCTCTAGAGCAAATCTCAGAACTCCTTCACAAGCCCTCCATGAGTGGGAGGTCAATGTGTAAAATGATAAGATGGCAGAATCTGGAGAATAAATAGCAATAAAAAAAAAAGAAAATCAGTTGGGGTGGTGCCAGGAGGGGCTGAAGGATTGGGGAAAAAATATGAAAATAAATATATATATGTTCATGTATGACTGAAGCATTATGCTGTACACCAGAAATTGGCACAACATTGTAAACTGACTATACTTCAATTTAAAAATATATACCAAAAACTAGCAATCTTGCTATATCTAAAGGGTATAATTGGATAGGAGGCTATTCAACCTGGGCTTCTTCCCAAAGTGGGTGACCAGGTATATAGGCCCCAGAAGGCTGTTATGAAATGCAAAATCTTGGGCCTTCTGATCCTATTTAACGATGTAACTTTTGGAGCACTGTTATGGAGCCATCTCAGTCACCAACTCAAGGTCTGCCTTCTTCCATGAGCAAGCTAGCATTCTTTAGTTGAGATATCCACAGCTTAAACTCCTAAAGGGAGTTCTTCCAAGAGCTACTTCTGTTTATGTAGGTTGCCACCAGGTGGTGCTAAGATACATTGGTCAATTCAAGGTTCTTGTCTTCTGTGGGACTCAAAGGACATGTCTGAATGTTTGCCTCTAAAGTATGATAGCCAGTGAGAATATAAGACTTGGAGAAGTTCTCTCCATCAGAAGGAAGATTACACTCCTGCTGGGCCTCTGGGCCTCCAGTTGTTGACATCCCTACAGAACATAAGCATAGTTCACTAGCCACTAGTTCAGTATGCAGAGAGGTTAAGATTTTTTTTTCAGAAATGCATGGAGAAAGTAGAAATACATGTTAGGGAGCCACTCTTATGAGTAGATGGTGATAATGAGGGGCACCAATCCTTTTTGATGGTTGGGTATGAAAGAAACGAGATCAAGAGGGAAGAAGTAGCTGAAAAGAAGGCAGCAAATTGAAAGAGGTTTTCTGGAGGAGGGTGTCTTTTAAAACTAAGACCTGAACATATTTATAGGCCAAGGAGTAAACAGTAAGGAAGAAAGAACGAATGATGGATGGGGGTGAGGTCCTGGAGGAGGTGGAAGATCTTATTGGGCAGTAAAATTGCAAGCCAACCTGAAGCCATTCCTCAGATGTGATCCAAGCCAACAGTGCTTCCTGTCCTGGCCGGTCTTTAGACACATCCTTCTTCCTCTGTCTTGGCTCAGTCCTTTGTCTTTAGCCTTCATCTTCCAAATTCTGTGGATTGAGTCCTAGATGGATTAGCAGGGAAGGAAAAAACTTAAATAACCATGGCAATACTCCATCTTGCCTCTGAGGCAAGCAATACCCCTTCCAAGGTGAGGGAGTGTCAGGAAGAGAGAGTGAATGGGGATGAGTAGAACAAGAAACAGGCATTTGTGGCATGCGTCCTATGGGCCCAGATACTGTGTTTGGAGTTTTCTATACATTCATTTCATCCTTATTTGCTATGGCTTAACAAGGTAGGTATCTTAAAAATCACTTTAGTGGAATTCTTTTTTCTGGTGTAAAAAATAAAGGTAGATACTATGTTCATTTTATTGTTGAGGAAACTGTCTCAGAGAGAAGACAAAAATTTTCTCAGACTCAGACTGCTAACAAGCTGGGATCTGAATCCAGACTTGACTCCAAAACCTGTATTTGTTTTGTTTGGGGTATATTACCTTTATGAAAGTTTGCCAAACTGTTTTCCAAAGTGGTTGTGACATTTTACACCTGTATTAGCTTTTACTCTACTGTGCCACCATGTCAGGGAGATAGATTTGCCCTTGTCTCTTGATAAAGTATGTACCTTCCCTCCAGCGAGTTCTCACACTCCTCCTCACTATGTTGATGCTGTACATCCATTAATTGATCCATACTCTCCTCTTTGAGGGGATATTCTGAGCTTAGTCTTAATTAAGCCCAAAGGGAGAGTCAATTGAGAAACATTTATTGAGCGCTTACTCTATGCCAGCCTCTGTGCAAAATACAGACAAGGCCTGAGGCGAGGGACTCCCATTCTAGTTGAAGAGATGGATATTGAGCTATCAAAGAGTTAAAGAATAAATTAATGCTGAATACAGGAAGTGCCATTTTCAGGCATGCAGACAGTAGATCATGTAGGGTTTTGAAAAAGGGGAGATCAGGGTGGTTTGGAGTGGTTGGGGAGGGGGCCTCTTGTGGGGAGTAGGGGAAAAAACAACGTTCTGGACCACCATCTAAGTCTCTCAAAAAGCTGTAGATTCCTTTCCAGCTAGAGTGGAGGCCAAGCCTGTGGTCAAGAACCACGTCAAAGTTCTCTGGCCTCCCATCAGAGAAGCAGAGAGACAGCCCTAGGCCTCTCTAAGTTGGCTCAGGAAGACCAGATGGGTCATTGGACTCACCCATCTCATTGGCAAGGTTGAGATCCTCGTCTGCAGGGAAGCTTACAGACATCTTGTCCCCTTGGCATGCCACACAGCCTCGTACTCCACCAGGGTTATTTTCTGAGGTCCCTAAAATGGAAGAGGCACAATTAACTTGATATTTTCCGTCTCTTTCCCCTCCTGTGTTGAAAAGCCTCTACCTTTATAAGTGTCCATGTCTGTAAACACCATTGCTCATCAAACCAACCAACTCCATCAAGTCCCCCCATCCTAGGGCAGGACTGAGTTCCCCTTCATCCCACTGGCCATTTCCCTGCTGTGTCCTAAGGAGCCACTTTAAATAGGCAGGGATTATGAGAGTGTTTTGCAATTGTTCAATGCCAGTTCATCTGCTCATACCCTCCAGAGGAAAATCCTTCTCCTTAATGCCCCCAGCTACTGTCCTAACTTCCTGTGTGCACACGCATATTGCCTGAAACATGTGCTCCTGAACTTTCCTATCCTCCTGGGCCTTCAACATACAAAGCTTTAGTCAATTCTAAGAGCTGAGTTATACTGAGTTGCAGTGTGATCATAAGACGCACGTAGGAATTTTAGGCTGAAATCTCCTGCAGATAGGAATTTTAGGCTGAAATCTCATTGCCAAATTCCCACAGAAAATCTCTTCTCCAGCTCCCTCCGACTACTCTCCCTTCTTACCCACCTCTGGCTTTTTCCCTGACTGACTCATGCCCAGCTACGATAGTGTCAGACAATTCTAATCTCTGACTAAAATGGATCAAGGCCTCGTGGGGATTTGCACAGCCAGCTGAGGGGGAAGCAAAGGTACCTGCACAAGATCCGTCAGCTCTCTGTTGAGTTTTGAGTCCAACCCTCACTACCATTGCTCTTGCTCAGATCTTCCACTAGCGAATATCCTCCTTGGAGGTATATTGTGTGGGAAGAGGCTGGTGAGGTTCTGGATGAAAGCAAAGGTGGTAGGAATGGAAGGAAAAGGTTGAGAGAAGACATTAGAAGCAGAACATACAGGCCTTGGTGATAGATTGCACGTGCAGGAATGTGCTAATAGAAATTTCCAATACCCAGCTCAATATGACACCTCTGTACAGTAATTTTGGCCTAGATTGTTCATGGATTTCTTTTTCTTCCCAGAGACCATGACCTTCCACCTGAGTAGTACTGTTTTCAGCAGCTGATACAGTTGAAGAGAGTTGAATAGTCCCATACTCTTTCCATCTATCCTGTTTATTATAGATTCTGAATTTCAAAAGCGTTAACAGCTTTATCAAAGTACAATTTATATACCAGAAAATTCACCTTTAGTTAAGTAGACAAAGCAATGAATTTTAGTAAATGTACAGAGTTGTGCAAACATCACCACAATCCAGTTTTTGAACAGTTGCATCGTCCCAATATGATCTCCCGTGCACACTTGCGGTGAGTAAACCCCTTCTCCCTCCAGTCACAGGCAACCACTAATCTACTTTTAGTTTCTATCTAGATTTGCCTATCCTGAACATTTCACTTAAAATGGAAATATAGTGGCTTCTTTTGATTAGCATAATGTTTGCAAGGGTCATCCATGCTGTAGCTTGTATCTGTTCCTTTTGATTATTGAACTGTCTTCCGTTGCATGGATATATAAATTCTTCCCAATAAAGCAGATTGGGATTTATACCTGGAGTCTTCTAGCAGAAGGTTCAGATAAGAAGATAATTATGTAGTGACTTCATTGTCTAGTTTGGAAGTGAAAGTTAGGCTTAACATGTTATTCTCAGGCTCCATATTGAGTTTTCCTTGGAGAGGTTAGGAAGGAAGAGAATGTTTTACCAATGACAAGATCTTCATGCAGAAGCAAAACTCCCCAGTGGGTAAAGTGGACTCCTTGTGCAACTGGTCTACCATTGGTCCCTGAGCCTAGGTCCACCTATAACTCTCTTGTCTTGGGAGGGTACAATTTTCTAAGGATAAGATAATGGCTACTTAGGCTATCAATAAAGTCCTCAGGTCCTGAATGGCAGCCTTGAGCTCTGAGACTCTTTATAGCCCTGGACTTAGTCATAATGTACTTACTGCAGGGCCAGCCTCACTTGCAAGTGTCCATGCCACCACCCCCACAGTATTGCTAGACTGCGCGTAGCACTTTTGAAAGTGCCTCCACTCTTCTGGCTGCTGGTTTTCCAGGCAGCCTTTCATTTTACTGTGGTTCTTGAGGTTTACCCCGGACCTCAATATTTATTGTCAGCAAATTTCACCTGCGTGAAAAAAATAATTGCTGCAGATGTGAACGTGGTAGTTGAAAGGAGATCCACATAGAGTGACACATGTGGGGCTCCAAGGCTTATAATTGTATGCCTGAACCCCCCCCCCCACCCCCAGCAGAGGTCTCTAGGGAGGGAGATGAGGTAAGGTCAATGGGAGGGTCTCTCAATGCTCAGCTAAGAAAACTTATTTTCTAGAGAAGCTACTTTGCTTGCTGAAGGCTTTGGCTTCAGGATGGGGTTATGTAGAGACCATTCCTGGATTTACTCTTGGTGCTCGGCTTCCTTGTTGTGTATTTCCCCCCATGAAATTATTTTACCTTGACAAACAGCCCAGGTCAATCATCACGTCAACTTGCCAACACAGCTGGGAACCATTAGGGGTTCAGCAATCTTCCCTACCTCTCAAGCCACCCAAATATGTGACTGTGTGAGCTGTGACCTCTCCTCCCTCTCCACTCCCTACCATTCCAGCAGAGCTTGGGCTGAAATACGCCACCTGCACTCCGCATCTCAGCTTTGACTTGCAGGAAAATTTCTCTAGCCTTGCTTCCTCACCTCCACATGAGGAGACCCAGTTGTCCAAATCTAGAGGAGAATCCAATAAATAGCCATTTCACTGTTTTCAAATTTGTCACCAAAAAGTCTGTTTGGCTTTTGGATTTGCATTAGTTCATTACCCTTTATCCTCTCTACCTTCTTAGTTGCTTTCTAGTCATTCACTTTAAAGAGGTAAAAAAAAGGTGGCTTAATAAAAATTTTCTCCCCTGTTTCACATCATGGTGCTGACATACATGAGAGATTGATTCATATTTAATGGACTAAATTGAAGAGATTAAAGCTCATTGGTGATATTTAGCTTGGAACCAAAAGCTGAGACATGTGTTAAGTCAGTCTTCCAGAACAATGGAGAGCTTCCAGGTAAGCGTTAAGCAAAGAGGCATAAAACACGGGGATGGATGATTGAGAGAGGTAGTTGCATCTCCATCCCTGAAGAGCCACATTATATTACCCTTCATGTGGTGGCCACTGATATACCTGAAGGCAAAAGGATGGACCAGCTAAGGTCCAGAGGTTCCTTCTCTAACTGTATATGGTTCTGAAGAACCTAAAATTTCCATCGAAGGTCTACTAACTAGCTGAATGACAGGAGGGGCAACTTACTGCCCTTCTCTGAGCCTGTTTCCTCACTTGTAAAATAAATAGGTTGACTAAATAGTCTCTAAAATTCCTTCCAGTTTTGACAGTCTATGGACGATTAGCTTATCATTTTTTAAAACCCATTATTAAATAGCCAACCATCATGTGTGAAGAGAGGTAAAATAAAACTGGGGCATGAGCCAGTTTATGAGAGGAAATAGAAAATAAAGTGGATTTTTTTTATCCAAATGTATATTCTCCCATGATTATACACAAGTTTATACATAAACACACACACACCATATATATATATACTATGTATTTTATATATATATAAATCACATTCAGCTTAGTCTACAGGAGAATAATTATCCAGTTCCTCAATCTGAGTTTTGCTTACATGTTTTTGTTTATTTACGTGACCCTTTATGTCTTAAGTAGAAATTGACATGCCAGAAGTGTTTGCTGATCCTAGATCCCTGCTGTGAAATGAAAGCCTTGTGGAAATTCAAGACACTGTAATGTAACCTCAAGCACTAATAACTCTACATAAAACCAGCAAATAATTTACCTTAATAAGCTAAAAGCACACTTCTCCACATATCAATGTTCGCTTTATTGTTTTTACATGATAGGAAATTATTATATGCGTCATCTAAGACCAAGAAATCACTGTGTAACTTTACATCTTGCTCCAAATACAATAGTAACACCTGACCCAGGAAGGAGAAACTTTGTTTAGTTTCATCTTAGAAGGGGCAAAGAAACAATCAGAAGAGAAAGGATATCAGGATCTAAATAACCCAGCATACCTGCTTTATGTTCAATAAGTGGCAAAACAGGCAGCTCCCAACCCATTTAAAAATTAAGTAAGATAGAAGTCTTATCCTAAGACAAAAAAGTTACAATGAGACACCAGACATGCATCTAAAAAAAAAAAAGACCATAAAATCCAAAGCTGACAACCCACCTCTCTCGTTTTGGCAGAGGGATGACCAATTAATCTTCAGTTTGGACTTATCCCTGCCCAGAATGCCTATCCCTTTCCAGAGTTATTTTGGCTTTTAAAGAATATAAGGAATGTTTTATTCTGTAGACCAGACCCTTCATCAAGGAGAATTATGTCCATTTAAAAAGGGGGTTTGAGAACCAGAAAAAATATAGCTGTCTCTATTTAATAATTTTTAAAAGGATATATGTCTAGATTTTCTTTCCATTTGAGACTAGGATTTATTTCTGCTGGGTAAGCAGAATGTCAAGGTACTGGCCAACGGCCTCCTCCACGAGCTTTTCTTCATCTACCCAAGACTTCATTGGTATTTCCTGCCTTTGAACTCTGCAAGTGCTGATACTCTGAGTCCTTCAGTCATGTAGTCAATTATGTGGTGTCACGTACGTGGCTCTGCCTTTGTCCATGCCTGTCTCTCTACTCGTTATGCCTCCATACTTCTCCCTTGTCCAGCTACTTAACTCTAGTCATTCTTAAGGCTTCGTCTTGACCTTTACCACCACTATGCAATCTCTTCTGTCTGCCACCAGGGAAACTTTGGGGATCTTTCCTTTAGGCACTGATAATACTTTGAAAATGCCTCCCCTGTACCCTCATTATATTGTGTTGTAATTGTACTGTTTGAGTCTCATTTTCCTACTTGCAGGGGAATGGCATAGCTAATGATATGTTAAGGAAAGACACACACATAAACCCTAAACAAATACTGCGCCTACTCTGTCCAAGTTCCCACAGAACATCTGCTGTGGGAAGTGCGTCTGCTGAAACACTCCTGTGCGTGGTCTATTACCACTCGCTATTCATGCTGCTGCCATCCGTATTCATCCAAAGATGTGCAGAAATCTAGTTGCCTTGGAGACCACTGTTGCCTTTGCTTTATGTTAGGAAAGGGCTTCATGTATAAGGTCTCCTAACTCATTTTCCTAGAGAAGGAGAAGCATTAATGTCCACCTCCATCAGGCCTTGTCTTTCAAATGCAAACATCCTTCCAACCACAGGTGCTTCAGAAAATCTCATCCTGACAAATAGGATCAGAATGTAATGTGCTAATCCCACATTCTCCGCTTCAAAAGCTCACTGCTTGCAGGGAGGGTATAGCTCAGTGGTAGGGCGCATGCTTAGCGTGTGTGAGGTCCTGGGTTCAATCCCCAGTACGTCCATTAATAAAAAAAAAAAAGAGTTCCTTCTACAAACATTTTATTTTGTAGTAACACATAGTGAAAAAAGAATATGAAAACAACAAAAAATATATATATATATATGTATGAATGAAACACTATGCTGTACACCAGAAATTGACACAACATTGTAAATCACATTGACTCTTGAGAAACAATTCCCAGATTCTTAGAACAAATTATTGTATCTACAGGACATCTGCGATGACCCCCGTCTGATTGTGGGCAATATCAGCAACCACCAGCTGATCCAAGGGAGACTGGGGCACAAGCCAATGGTCTCTGCGTTTTCCTGTTTGGCTGTTCAGGAGTCTCACTGGACAAAGGTATTCCCTCTCTTATGGGACCTCACTTGGTTTCCACCTTCTTGTCTTCTTTAGTAACTTTAGGAAAAGTCAGCTCGTAACTTTCTTGATTGTTTAATTCCTGAAGTAAGAGGTGATTTCCCTCCATCTTGTTATGAGAATTTTTGTTAATCCAGAAAGTTGAAAGAATTTTACAGTAAACACCCATATACTCACCTAGATTCTACTGGTTATATTTTACTCTATTTGCTTTGTCACACATATTAGTTGATCTCTTGCCACTTGCAGTTCTTTGGCTCAGTAGCTCCACATACTTGTATTCTCTGTACCTACTGAGGTTAAAAAGCCAGTAGGGGCCAGGAAGTCACTAACAGATATGAATAAAAGAAAAGGTGAGAAAGATGGAAATAGATCCTTGAAAAGGTTCTCATAAATTATTAATAGTACAAAAATTCCTTTGGCATTTAGCTAGAGTCCAAGGCAATGAAGTGTTGACTTGGGACAAAGAGCATTTTCTTCAGAAAAACAATTTTAGAAGATTAATATGTAACTGTATTTAAAAAGGAGATTTTCTCAAATGTAATTTTATTCAAGATGTGAATGAATTCTATAGTCTAAGGAATCTGCATGAAATCTTTACGACAGATCTTTAAAAACTGAAACCACCAGGGACCTTGTATTTTGATTGCTTTTGCTTTTTAAAAATGCCTGTTTATGTGGTTAAACAGGCAACCATGAATATGTTGTGTAGACATATGTTTGTAGATTATCTGTGGGAAATAATTTAACCCCTAACTTGCTGCCCCTAATCACCCTGTGTGTATTCAAGGAAGGCATGGTAATATTATCGTCAGCAAAACTCAACTGAGGAAGCAAAAGTTGTGGGAAAAAAATGCTCTACCAGGGATTTCCTAACCTCGACCCAAACCCAGTACATTTGGTGTGTTTTCTGTTGCCACATGGATTTCTCAGAAGTCAACTGTAATCTCGATATTTGGATATAGTCTGGTGAATAAGTTGATTGATTGAATGTTCTTATATTTCCAGACAATTCCCAACCATAAGGAGCAGGAATGGGACCCTCGAAAACTAGATAAATATGCTGGGATATTTCGCTTCCGTTTCTGGCATTTTGGAGAATGGACCGAAGTGGTGATTGATGACTTGCTGCCCACCATCAATGGAGATCTCGTTTTCTCCTTCTCCACCTCCATGAATGAGTTCTGGAATGCTTTATTGGAAAAAGCTTATGCAAAGTAAGGAAGAGGGTTGGCTAGTCAGTGGTCAGGCTACAGGAGGAAAGAAAGGCCACATTTGTCTTGGGACTCATGCCCTTCCAACTTAGCCCTGAACTTTAAATTGGGTAAGATATCAGTTAGATTCAAGGCATTGTTTTGGGCCTGGGCCCTCCATAATCCTAGATGAGAAAGAAATCAGCTATTCTGATTTCCAGTAAACCCCTACCTGCTCCCAGGTTCCCCTTCCTGCTGCTGATCCACAGATCCCATTATGGCCTCAGATTTTCTCTTTGTCTAATATTTACCTGTAGAAAGAAATTCTGCATGGACTGTCCTAGATCAACCTAGCCTAAGCCTGTAAATCTGATGATAGTCTCAAAATAGCTTTCATTTCATACCTAGAGAAAAGTTAGCTGGGCAAACAGTGTTCTAATTTTGGGGAACAAGATGTCTTTGACCTGGAAAAATTATTTTACAAAGAACCTTGCCTATTTACCCCCAGACTGCTTGGCTGTTATGAAGCCCTGGATGGTTTGACCACCACTGATATCATCGTGGACTTCACTGGCACATTGGCTGAAACTGTTGACATGCAGAAGGGAAGATACACTGAGCTTGTTGAGGAGAAGTACAAACTGTTTGGAGAACTGTACAAAACATTTACCAAAGGAGGTCTGATCTGTTGCTCCATTGAGGTTTGTACTCACCAAAACCGCTCTTTGCTCACTTCTGGCAGAGGAGACCATAACATTTAGTGAGGAACATCACCCTTACCCTGGAGATCCAGGACAAGCCATTAAGAAACTCAGAAAGCTAACAATAGGCACTGAGCCCTGGCACAGAGGCTAAGGAACTTCAACGTTTTACCCTTTTGTACCAGTCATCCCACTGGGAGCCAATGCACCATCTAAGCTGATGTAAATAGCCTCTGCTAAATTATTCCTTTGCTTCTAGGTGTGGAGGTTATAGCTGTTTGCTTAAAGAATAAACCAGCCCCACCAAATTTTAATGCTGTTCCTATCAATGTACTACTGTGGGTCATTTGAATTGTTTGAATTGTTATATTAAATTTTTTATTTCCTTTCCCTGGCTTGCTTTGTGTCAAGTTAGGCAGCAGGATCAAATTTCCATCTGCGTGAGAGAACTAGCTTCAACCCTACTAGGGTAAATCAATCAATGAAAAGAAGGAGCCAGGCCTTGGGTATGCCAATTCTTGTGCCCTTATGTATCTTTCTTTGCTCTCAGTCTCCCAGTCAGGAAGAGCAAGAAGTTGAAACTGACTGGGGCCTACTGAAGGGCCATACCTACACCATGACTGATATTCGCAAGATCCGTCTTGGAGAAAGGCTTGTGGAAGTCTTCAGCACTGAGAAGCTGTACATGATTCGTCTGAGGAACCCCTTGGGGAGACAGGAATGGAGTGGCCCTTGGAGTGAGATGTAAGTGGCATTCCACTTTGACGGCTGCATCCCCAAAGCCCAATACTTTCTCCCAACCCATCCCTCCAGACTGTTAGTGGGCTGTCAATGCTTAGTGACATCTGTGGGCTCTTCTTGGGTGTGGGGTCTGTGACTTAGCCAGAGGTGAGACAAGGCTGTCCCTGTACCCATGCCTTCTGCTCCTCTGGCATCCTGCTTACTGTGGGAAGTCAATGGCAAACATAATGGCTTATCCTTTTGCTCATTTGCTTTTAGTTCTGAGGAGTGGCAGCAACTGACGGCAGCAGATCGCAAGAACCTGGGGCTTGTTATGTCTGATGATGGAGAGTTTTGGTGAGGAGAGGTTTTTCTGTGCTCAGGGAATTGGGGCTTCCACATGGAACTACAGGGGTAGGCATTAAGTACCAGCTGCACTTGTTTCCTGCACTCTTTCCATTCAGGATGAGCCTGGAGGACTTTTGCCGCAACTTTCATGAACTGAGTGTCTGCCGCAATGTGAGCAACCCTATTTTTGGCCGCAAGGAGCTGGAATCAGTGGTGGGATGCTGGACTGTGAATGATGACCCCCTGATGAACCGTTCAGGAGGCTGCTATAACAACCGTGACACTTTCCTGCAGAATCCCCAGGTTTGAATCAATTATTTTTCTTTGTCTTCAAGTTACCAAGGCAATAGGAAGCTGGAGTATTTCTTTGACATCGGTTCTCCCATTTACAGCTTTTGTGTAATATTCATCAACCAAGATGCGTAAGGATTGGCTCAGATGCTTGTAAAGCATAGCACTGTGTCTCTTTGCAAAGAAGTATCTTGGCAACTTTATCAAATCCAAGCCACCTCCCCTGGTTGCCTCTCTCTTAGCCATATTGCTTGGTATGTCTCTTTGACACTCCCTGCTTCCTTGTGATGGTCCCACATTGGAGAAGAAGGATCTGTTCCCAGCCACATTTCAATTCTTTTTCATTTTTTTTACTTCCTAATTGCTCTCTTGGGTGCACATTTACTATAGGTGCCCTCTTTCTCATGCAGGTGATTCTTCTGAAACCCATCATTGTGCCTCCCTTTTCTCATCTAGAACACCAAGTCATTCTTCCCAAGATTTGAATCGATACCCTGTTAATGACCCCATTCCATCCATCTCCCATTATAATGCTATTCCAGGTGACACATGAGAGGTCTAGTCTGGACACACACCAAAGCAAAAAAAAAAAAAATCCATACATCCAAAGCCTAAACCTATAATAACCTTGATGGTTTTATTGCCAAATGTGCTGATGAGCTAACCCACAGGAGAGAAGTATTCTGATTGTATTGCAGCCTTACCTGGGTGTGTCTCTTCTTTCCATGGACCTCACTGGTCACCCATTTTAAAGGATACTAAGGCTGGTGGGCTGATTGACTTTTCTCCATCCTTTCTACCTTAACTGTCCCTAAAGAAAAGAAAGCTCCTATTACCACCCCCCTTGATTTACAACCCTGGAAATGCTTTAATTATCAGGCACATATACCAAACTGGAGAAATGGCCCTTTTGGCTTCACAGTTTGAATGCCTGCACAGGATGGACCTATGGGGACCTTGTGAGTCTATGGTTCTGCATCTATTTCCTGTTTCTTACTAGGAGAGAGAGAAAGAGAGACTGAGAGAAAGAGAGTGAGAGAGAAACATAGACACAGAGAGATAGAGAAAGAGAGACAGACGGAGACAGAGGCAGTGAGAAAAATGTGATGTCTTTTGGTCTTATTTCCCAATGGTACCATGATTCCCCAGATAATATTTGGGTAATCACGCATGCAGCTTCCTTAAAATGGTGGTAGCAAAGCATCAATTTGCCAAGGAAGTGGATCCAGCCCTTCCACGAGTCACACTCCACAAAGGCTGCCAATAGGAGGCTAGCCTGGGTGATACTTCAGTGACAGGTCAAGTCAAACAAGAATGTTGTCTTTGGAAATAGAAAACTCAAGACCATACCGAACTTCTTAAAATGAAGTATACCCTCTTTGGTATCAAAGGCCTAGGCAAGAAGTTGTCTCTCTCAACACATTTAGCAAGTCAAGGAATTATCCCAGGCCTCACTGTCTGGTCAATGGTAAAACCTAGAAAATAACCCAAATCTCTACTTCCCAAGGCAGAGTGTTCTTCCCTGAAATTTGAGCTGGTTCCTCTGAAATGGAAGCACTAACTAAGCTCCTTGCTGGCCTCTTTCCCTTAGTACATCTTCACTGTGCCTGAGGATGGGCACAAGGTCATCATGTCACTGCAGCAAAAGGACCTGCGTACTTACCGCCGCATGGGAAGACCCGACAATTATATCATTGGCTTTGAGCTCTTCAAGGTAAGAATGGGCATTTGGAGCAGAGAGAATGATGGCAAACAGTGTCAAAATTAGGATGGCTTGGGTGGAGGGGAATGAAGACAGGTCCAGAGATAAAGAAAGTAGAGGAGCCAGGATCCTCCAATGCAAAAACTATGATTTGCATGGAGTGGAGCATTTCAGTCTCCTTCATTTCCAGGTGGAGATGAACCGCAAGTTCCGCCTCCACCACCTCTACATCCAGGAGCGTGCTGGGACTTCCACTTACATTGACACGCGCACCGTGTTTCTGAGCAAGTACCTGAAGAAGGGCAACTATGTGCTCGTCCCAACCATGTTCCAGCATGGCCGCACCAGCGAGTTTCTCCTGAGAATCTTCTCTGAAGTGCCTGTCCAGCTCAGGTTCTGTTTTTTTGGCCAGCCCTGCCAACTCCTATTCTCTGCCCTGCCTCCATTCCTAACCCCCTTGGCCCTTTCCCACCATGCGAACACTCAAAGGAACAACTTGTTCAAGTCAGACTTAACGGAAATGATGGCAGGAGAAATATTTCTCGAAGTGGGTGGGTTACAAGAAATTTCCTGTGGAGGTCTGAGCTTCAGAGCTCTGAGTAGCCATTTAAGGATAACAGGCCTATAGCCTAAGCTTTTCCACTTATATTTTATCTTCTGTTCTCTGGCCAACTGTCTGTTCTCTTAAACAGCTGGCACTCCTCACTGATCCCCTGTTATGTTCTGAGTGCTGGGTCACCAAAGCTACCTTTTCACCCCAGCCCTGCCTACTCTGATCTTTATCTGCTGGTCCTTAAAGCAAGGGGAAAGGAAAACATACTCATAAAATATAAGGCATGTCTGCAGAGGAATGGGCTAGGTCACTCGGCATTTCATGTTTTTCAACAACAAGGTCTGCTCTGGCAAGCCTATCTCCTCATCAAAGGACGTTCGTCATCAATGACGTGTCTTCTTTTTGATGTTCCAGGGAGCTGACTCTGGACATGCCGAAGATGTCCTGCTGGAATCTGGCTCGTGGCTACCCAAAGGTTGTCACCCAGATTACAGTGCACAGTGCCGAGGGCCTGGAGAAGAAGTATGCCAATGAAAGTAAGAACTGCAGGGGTGTCTGGGAAGGCAAAATTCAGTCCCAGGTATCACATACATGGTTAGAAAAGCTGCTCACAAATCATTGTCTCCAGTGGTATTTTCGGTCTAGAGAAGTCAAGTCTAGATGAGTGTCAACCAAGGCAGAAAATGGGATATAAGCTTCTTTGCGCAAGGCCTAGCTAGTATTTATTTTTCTATTCCTATATAAAGTATAGAGAAGAAAAGGGAAGTAAGAACCAAAGTCCTAGGTCATTCTGGTATGTGGGTCTTATGCTAAAAGTCCCAGAATAGACTTAGTGAGATAGTCTCTTGATTATCTAAAAAGAGAACTTTAATCACTACATTAAAAATAAATGTTACTTTGTTCCAGCTGTAAACCCATATTTGGTCATCAAGTGTGGAAAGGAGCAAGTCCGTTCTCCAGTTCAAAAGAATACTGTTCATGCCATTTTTGACACCCAGGCCATTTTCTACCGAAGGACCACTGACATTCCTATTATAGTGCAGGTGAGAATGTGAACAGGATCCCCCAGGATGTCTCCTACTCAATATCCGTACTAAGATCCTAAGTAACCCAAAGATGTCTGGGATACAGAGCGAGGGTTATCCCAGTGTTTTGCTTGTTTGTGTTGTACTGAAAGACACCTCCCACCAGGCACATTCCCTGATTTCCTTACTCATCTCCATCCTAAATAGCCTCTCCTCTGCTTATTTCATCATAGGCAGAAGTCCACATGTTGGCAGACACACACGTTAACACGTGAACTGTAACGTCCCAGGTGGGGAAGCACGTGCCAGTTCAGATGACCCTCATCCTGCCCTGTCAGGACAGACCACTACAGTTTGGTTGTTTTTCTGACTTAGTGCTACTGACCAGCTGCCTTTAGGTAGCCATATCAGAGGTCAAGGTTGATCCAGAGCTCTGTCTGCTGGCTTTTTGTCTCTGCTCTTTCAGGTACCTTCCCCTTCGCCAGAGAGGTATCAAGAGAGATAGTCTCTTGGTTTTTGAGCAGACCTTTCTAAGGTCAGCATTAGATTCTAGGTGCCACTAGGCCAAGTCCAATGTCACAGAGGGTTGCTCATCTTCATTCTCTTGACTTGTCTTTCCAGGTCTGGAACAGACGAAAATTCTGTGATCAGTTCCTGGGGCAGGTTACTCTGGATGCTGACCCCAGTGACTGCCGGGATCTGAAATCTCTGTACCTGCGTAAGAAGGGTGGCCCAACTGCCAAAGTGAAACAAGGCCACATCAGCTTCAAGGTTATTTCGAGTGACGATCTCACTGAGCTCTAAATCTCCAGCTCCAGAGAATCCTGACAGAGCTTTCCCACCCTTTTATTTTCTGTCAGAGGCTGATTCTTAGCTAAGATTTATAATCTTTTGAACGAAAGAAATTCACAGTAATTAACTTTTCCTTTCTTCTGATAAGTTCCCCATACCTCCCGATCCAAGTAGCGTAAGTAGCTACGTAACCTATATACCTCCAGCAGCTGGACGGGGGGAGGTGACAGTCCTATCTGGAGATCAGACAGATGTTTGCCAAAGAAGGATCTCTGGGGCTTCCGGGGGTGAGATTCAAGCAGGACAACAACAACAGCCTGGACACCCTACTGATATCTTTACTGCTTTCAGGTGCTCAATATTAATTTCCCTGTAGGGCATGTTTGGGAAGGAGGAGGGGTGATCGAGGCCAAGCTGGTCTAGCCTGACATCCTAGCTCCGATCTGAACACTGCAGCTGTCCCCCCAGCAGCGTTTCACCCAGCAGCCAGAGCCTGTTTCCACGTCCCCAGCCTGTACCACCACCGCCACCACCATCACATCCACCACCACCAGTCACCACCTCCGGAAAGTGTAGTCCTGCCCTCACTCCAGTCACCCCCCCATAGTAGGTTTTAACTTCATGTTGAGGAAGCTTCCTAGGTGCTTAATCAAGAGCTGGAGTTTGGTGAGGCTCAGACAGCAGGAAGGGCCTGAGCTCCAGCTCCGTGGAAGCCAGCTGTGTGCCACAAGAGGGAAAAAGTGGAAGAAGCTGCAGTGGGAGACAGAGCCTCGGTCCCCCACCCATCCACACACACCTACACTCACACACGCGCACATAGGCGCGCACGAACTACCGTTCAGGCAGTCAGTGGGCAAGAGGAAGGATGACGAAGGACCACACCCACTGCCAGGATGAGAGACTCCATCCAGGCAGAGTCTCCACCCCAGCCAGTTCGGGGCCCCTGACTGCAATGTGAAACCTCCTGCTGCTGCTAGGTTGACAAGCTCGTTGTCCTGTGCCTCCTAATATCATTGGTACTGAAGACCCCATCTGGGGGCTTGAGACTTTGGGTCCCACCCCAGACCCCTCAGGCTTTTTCTCTCAGTTGGGAAGCTTCGCTCCCTGGGGGTGTTTGTTTGCCCTCTTGTTTCTTTCAGTACTTCTACGGTATTTCCTCTAGAGTCAGTCATTCTAGAATGCCCTTCCCGCCATCTCCTCCATCAACATTCTACCCCTCCTTCAAGGCCCAGCATAAATACCACCTCCTCCGTGAAGCCTTTCCCCAACCCCCCCGACCCCTCACCTCCTACAATATTTCCACGCTTCTGCAATGATGAATAAAATAACCTAGCTGTAGTACGTAGTCTAGTCCAGCACGCGATCATTTAAAAAATTATTTCATAGGGTTTTTTTGCTCGCTCCTTTCTTAACCATGTTTTTCAGTCTGTGTAACCTCTGCGGTGCCTTCACCACACTGCCTTACATAATCCAAACCACAATAAAGTTCACATTTAATAACTTGACCAGTCTTGATTTGATTCGATGGCACAGGAGAGATGGCAAGAGTGGCCATCTGCTGAAACTTGTTTCGGAGCGGTTAGAGGTTGGGGTGAGGGTGGGGGCAAAGCTTCCTGTGACTGAAGGAGGCAAGACTACCCAAGACTGATGGAGTCAGAGGCCTAGGCTGTGTTCTCACTGTGTAGTCCTTCATCCAGGTGGGGACAGGGTTGATAGAATGGAGAAGGGGCCCTTCTCTATGCCATATTTCGGGATATTTGGATGGTATTTGGGGCTACCTGATTTTGAAACCCCTCTGAGATTGGACTCCAGGCCAAAGTCACAGCAGACAGATCTTTCAAGAGCGGGCCTCCCAACGGAAGAAGATATCAACTCCTCCCTCCTGGCATATGCCTTAGAGCCGAATGAATGCAAAGGTTTCACTCACTTGCTTCCACACTCTATCTGCCATCGGCCCATTTTAGGGTAGGCTTTGGGTGAAACTCCTCTCTTTTGTCCTTGAGTTCTGCCTCTTTGGCAGGAAAGGATGCTCAGGCAGGGGAGGGGTCTCCAAGAATAGAAGAATGGTCCTCAAGCACAGCCCTCATTCCCTGTCCCTGAAACACCAACCCAGAACCTGCTGTCTTAAGCATAGATGTGGTAGAGCTTTGTCAGAAATGAAGTGTCCGATACAGATAATGTAATAGTTCTGTATGGTCACCAGATGGCACTATGATATTACCATTAAGCTCAAAGGTGCTACCATCTTTTAAGGATGAGAAATTTTTTCCCTGAATAAAAAGGTAGAAAAGAAAAAGAACTAACAGCTTTTGATTGTCTGCCGTGTGTCAGACTCCATTCTCAGTGATTTATATACATGATCTCATTTTCATTCACATAACGACCATATGAAGTGTTGTCATTATCCGTGTTTTTCAAAGATAAGGAAATGAAGGAACAGAGAAGATAAATAACTTGCTCAAGGTGGTTTATAATTATATGACCATTAGGCAGATAATCACGTCTATTTGACTCCTAAACCTTGACCTTTTCCATGGAAATATGCTGTCCCCCAGAAAGTGGTGACATCTTTACATCTGTATTACCAGCCGTGTAGTCACAATACTGTACCAAGAACTGTGCAAGTAGCACACACCAAATGTTTCTCTTAGAATCTTTACTTCTCTAACTTACATCTGCGCCCATACCTATGGCCACACACATGCAATGTGTGGTAGACTTGGTCTTCCCGAAAGGAATCCTGGGCACTAATACGACTCAATATGTATTTGATAACAACATAAGTGAATCTCAAAATAATTATGCTGAGTGAAAGAAGCCAGACAAAAAGGGTACATCCTGCCTGGTTCTACTTATATAAAATCTGGAAAATGCAAACTACTCCACAGTGACATAAAACTCCTCCTTGATTGCCTGGGCAGGTGGGGAGGGGAGAGAAGAAAGGAATCCAAAGTGACCTGGGGAAAGTTTCGGGAGTGATGATTTGTTTCATTATTTTGGAACTACTGTGTTTCTTAATTGTCATGTTGGTTACACGACTGTCTGTATTTCTCAGAACTCAACTGAATATTACTATAAATACATGTTTAAGAAGTGAAGCCTTATAACCACTTTACCATCCCCCACTAATCTTTTAAAGTTTCATAGGTACTATATCTAAATACATTAAAGATTTCTCCAGACAATATTATAATTTTCGCTTTCAACAGTCACACGCATTTTAAAGAAGTTCAGGGGAGGAAAGTAGTATTTTATATTTACTATCTATTTTACTTCTTTATTCCTGAAGTTCCAAGATTCTCTTTGATATCACTCATATACACTCTGAAGACTTTACAGCTGTTGATGAATTCTTGGTATTTCATCTGAGAATATCTTTATTTAGTCTTCATTCCAGAAGAAAATATTTTTCTGGATATAGAATTCAGATTTCGCAGGTCTTTCCTTTCAGCCACTTAAAGACACTGTTCCTTTGTCTTCTGCCCTGTATGGTTTCTGATGAGAAATCCACAGTATATCAAATTACAAATATATATTATGTGTCATTTTGCTTTAATTGCTTTCAAGATTTTTCTTTATCCTCAGTGTTCAGCATTTTTATTATCTGTGTAAGAGTGATTTTCTTTATGTTCATACAGTTTGGAGTTCACTGAGTTCTTGAATATGTAAATATATGTTTTGATCACATTGGGGGAAGTTTTCAGCAATTATTTATTTAAGAATTACTTTTGGCTCCAACACCCTTTTCTGTTCTCTCTGGACCTTTAGTGACATGAATATGAAACTTTTTGATATTGTTCCAGAGACCTTGGATCTTGGATCTTCAATTTTTTTTCCATTTTTTAGTTGGTATAATTTTTATGTTTTGATTTTAAAAATCTCCATAGGGTGAATTACTTGATAGAAATAAACACAGAGAACTGTTAGACATCAAGGAGGTACACCTAATCCCAGGGGTCAGGGAAAGCTTTCTGGAAGAGGTGATGTTTAAGCTGAATCCTGATGAATACAATTGGCCAAATGAAGAGGGGAGGGACCATCAGTTACAGGCAGCGAGAATGATGTGCGCAAGTGCAGGGACTTGCAAGGGAGCGTGGAATGTTTGGAGAAAAACAATTAGTTACAGCTGAAACATATGGTGCCAATGTGGGAATGATGAAAGATGACGTTCAAGGAGTAAACGGAACGAATCATGAGAAGGCTTATATTTCAGGATCAGGATTTTTGACTTAATCAATCCTGAAGACAATTGGGAAACAGAATTTTTTTGAATGTGGAAGGAGTTTCTTTTTCTCCTTTTTGCTTTCCTGAATTTTCTCATATTTCTATATTGGACATATATCAATTTTATATTATAACTGCTTTAGTAAAAATGTAACTCACATATCATATAACTCACCAATTTAAAGTGTACAATTCAATGGCTTTAGATATATTTAGAGTTGAGCAGCCATCACCACAATCAATTTTAGAACAATTTCATCATTTCCAAAAAGAAACCTGTACTTTCCACTTCCTCCTAAATCCCTTCTCCTCCACCTTAGGAAACCTCTACCTTCTGTGTCTATGAATTTGTCTATTCTGGACATTTCCTATAAATGGAATCATGTAAACTGTGGCTTTTTGTGTTTGGCTTCTTTTAATTAGCAGAATATTTTCAAGGTTCATCTGTGCTGTAGCATGGATCAGTACTTCATTTCTTTTTATTTCCAGATAATATTCCATTGTATACACATACTACATTTTATTTATTCATTCGTGAGTTGATGGAAACTTGGGTTGCTTCCCCTTTTGGCTATCATGAATAATGCTGCTTTGAACATATTTATGTACACATTTTTGTGGGGACATAGATTTTCAGTTCTCTTGGGTATGTGACTACATTGGAGTGGAATTGCTGGGTCACATGGTAACTCTATGCTTAACTGTTTGAGTAATTGACAGATTGCTTTCCAAAGCAGCTGCATTATTTTGCATTCCCACCAGCAGTGTATAAGGGTTCTAATTTCTCCACATCTTTGCCAATACTTGTTGTTATCTGCCTTCTTAATTATTCCCATCTTAGTGGATGTGAAGTAGATATCTCATTGTGGTTTTGATTTGCGTTTCTCTGATGGATAATAATGATGAGCATCTTTTTATTTGCTTATTGAATATTTGTACATCTTTTTTTTGAAAAATGTCTGTTCAAATCCTTTCCTCATTTTAAATTGGTTTATTTGTCTTTTTATTATTCAGTTGTCGGTGCTCCTACAACTAAAGAATACCTGGATGTAGGTAGTACATCCAGTGGAGGGTCTTGTAAGTCATTTAAGGACTTCGTCTTTACTCTGAGAGGAGTATGTAACCATTGGATAGTTGATTTATGTTGAATGCCCTGTTGAGAATATAGTTAGGCAGGCAAGGATAGGAGCAAGGAGATCAGTTAAGGGACTATTGCAACAATCCAAGCAAAAGATGAAGATTCCTTGGATCAGACGGGTTGCAGTAAAGGTGATCATGTTTTATATATACACACATTCACACACACACAGTAATATACAGATGGTACCTGACTTAACAATGTTTCGCTGTCAATTTTTCGACTTCACGATGGTGCAAAAGCAATATGCATTCAATAGAAATCATACTTTGAATTTTGAATTTTGATCTCTCTCTGGGCTAGTGATGTGTAATACGATACTCTCTGGTGATGCTGGGCAGTGCTCTCAGTCAGCCAGGCAATCATGAGGGGAAACAACAGACACACTGACAACCATTCTGTACCCAGACAGCCATTCAGTTTTTCACTTTTAATGCAACACTTTATTATAAAATGCACTTTGTGTTAGATGACTTTGCCCCACTGTAGGCTCACATAAGTGTTGTGAGCATGTTTAAGGTAGACCAGTCTAAGCTATGATGGAGGTTATGTGTATTAAGATACGACGTAGGTTAGGTGTATTAAATGCATGTTCAACTCAAAATATTTTCAAGTTACAATTGGTTTATTGGGACATAACCCCATCATAAATGGAGGAAGATCTGTCTTTCTTTTTAATCAGTTTTACTGAGGTTTACTTTAAACATAATAAGATTACCTGACTTTAATTGTATGATTCAGTTATGGGTCAACTATGTCTTCTATGGAGGCTGTAATGCTTCCTGCTAAAATAAATTGAAATAGCTAGATTTTCCCCAAGAGCTGTGTCTCATGGTTTTAAGAGTATTACACAATGGCTTTGGCAATATAAGAAGGGAAAGATTTGCTAACTATTGAAGAACTAGTTATTTCAGCCAAAGATAGATGAGGACTTGAAATACAAATGTGAGACCCGGGCTTGCCTTGAGCAGCACAAGTTTTCACCAATCCAGAGCACATAACTGGTTGCTATCCCCAGATGGAAGCCACCAGTGTTAGCAAAGATTTCTTGCTTTTGGATGTAGATGGGGGAAAAAATGGGGTGCATACTCACACTGTCTACACACTTCACTAACTAGGACCCTTGTAGTCCAGTTCTACACAGGACCAGATCTCTAAAAATGGCTACTGTATTATAGAAGAGGAAACACTTCCCTGCATTTGGATTGCCAGCCAAAACTCATTCAGCGCAGTGGCTACTATTGAAGATATTCCATTTGGCCAGGATATTTTAAAAGGCTAATAAGAATAATAATAGCTACCATTTATTGAGTACCTACTATGTGACTGGATGAGCATCTTGATATGTGAACTTTTTCATTCTTCACAACCCCATAATTCATAGGTATCCTCTTTTTATAATGGAAACTAACACTTCGATAAGAAAGTAAAATGCAGTTCTAGCTCTCAAATCTAAACTCTTAAACCCATATCAGCCTAAGAGTAACCCACAATTTAAGAGCTTCCAGTGAGTTGACAGCACACGATCGAATCTAGTTGAGGCAAGAGCAAACGAGGTGGTGGGAGCCAGAACAGAGCATTTTTGGTGCTGGGTTGCTATTCTACTAGGAATGATGATTTTACCCTCATGATTTTATTTTTGGTGGGAAACTCCACTACCCAGAGACTTCTATGGGGAAAGAAGTGGAGGGTATGGACATTTATGAAGCTGATATAGTATATAGCTAGACTAAAGTAGAAACTACTAGAAACATACAGATTGCCGCCCCCCTCCCAGGCATTTTGCAGCAACCCTGAGTGGAAGAAGCATGCGTGCAATGTTGGAATACGATGACGAGCTGCATGCAGGGGTGCTGAGCCATGCTGAGGAATCGGAGGCCTCCCTGGGGAGCCCAAAATGATTGCCTTGTCTATGGGCAGGGAGAAAAATGGAGTGAACCTATTGCAGTAGACCACAGTGTATACTCCAGCCAGTAGGTAATTAAGGGAATGCCACTGGGCCACCAGTCATATGCTGGCCAGCCAAGGAAGTGCCCCTCCAGGCAGGGTTCATTTCTTTACTTCTTAAACACTTAAGAGTCTGAGGAGCCAAACTTGTACTTGTCCTGGCTCCTGAGGCTGTAGGTGGTGTCGCCAGATACCATAACAATGATGGGGAACAACATGATTGGAAATGATTCATTACCGTGTGTGTAGGTGAGGGGTGAGGAGCCTCCTTCAGGTGTGATACCAAGATGGGGAAAGGAAAGTTAGTAGAAAACCTGAAGACCTGAGAAATGAGGCAAACTGAAGTGGGTATGGGCACCTTATGGATCATTAAACCCGTGGCCATGTGCTGAGCCTCACATTTCCCATCAGAGGAGCAGTGGCTCCCAGAAGGTCATAGAGAGTGCAAAGGCCCTGCACACCCGACATTGACTCCTTTATAGTACAGATGTTAGCATAGGTGATGTCAAGGCTTTGACTTCTTTAATAATCTATAAAATGCTATGATTGATACATCATTTGAAGGAGGGCCTAAGGTAGGTGTTAATAACCATCAAAATGATACAGATAAGTTAGAAACAATCATAAGTGTGTACCGTGGAGCTAAATAAAAAGGTTTTCATTGATTCTGGAACTAATGTTTTTGATCCTCTTATGAGCACTAATGACAGGGAAATGCTCTAGATGACAGATAGTTATCCTGGTACCACAGGCTACTCTGGTGTTAATACGCATGTCTGTGTCATTGATAAACACATCATTCTAAGTGGCATCCACGTAACTCTGTCATAGGAGAGATAACTTCAACAGAATTGAGAAATTCACAAATGCAGCTTCTTATGAGAAACTCTTGAGATGGTGGGCAATAAAACCTTCGTTGTTTGGGCTTTGATAATATGGGCCTGCCCACAATGTGGTATCTGCATCATTTTGATGGTAGATGTGTTGGTGTTGATGAGATTGATGGTAACATATGGAATCCAGAAAGTATTTATTCAAAGGACTTAGAAGACTCTAAACTGCAAACTGGGACAATATTGTCTTTTCCACAGTCAAGTCTTATGATAGAAGTATCCTGAAAGCAGATGATGATGACACAGGCACTTGTGCTTTAGGTGAAAAACAGCTTCCCAAACACAATGCACCACAAATTAGAAAAATCATTGCTGAAAGTGGCAAAGGAGCAATAAGACCAGAGATTAAGATCTTCCTGGAGGGGAATGAACAGCTTAGTTTGGTAATCCCTGCTCTCTACTTGAATGCTACAGGAGTAACTTTATCTCATTCAAGTGTGATTAAAATTGTTTTGAAATTATGTCACACATCCATTTAACTATGAAGGGGATTTTAACTACCACTTGCTAATGTCTGTTCAAAAGAGTATAGAAAGAAAATGTGGAAAGCATGGTGGGGCTCTTAATCTGCGCCTCTCAGGACACATCAAGAGGTTTATTCTGTAGTATAACATTTTCGGAACATAACATCCTCATCCTGTATTTTAAAGCACGGCAATTCAGTTTTACTTGTAGAATTTAAGTTGTTTCTCACTATGAATTTTATTCTCGTGTGACACCGTTGGCTGAGGGGTCTATCAATCCATGTCCACAAGGAAGAACTCATAAGTAATTATATTTGTGCTCCTGGCTTCCCCAGGGAGGCCTCAGAAGTGCCTGAAGAGAAAGTGGGAAGTCTTACTGAGATGGACAAGACTAGTGAACTAAGTGGAATTAAGTTAGGGAGGAACTTCTTGATACCAAGGTAATTAGTAGTTGATGGTGGAAGTGGACTGGGGCATGATCTCCAATCTGCAGTCTACCTCTTTGCTGTGACCTCTGATATATCATGTAGTTTGTGGCTTTTCTTGTTAGAAATTTTATTGAGATAATTACAGATCCACATGGAGTTGTAAGAACTAATACAGAGAGATCCCTGTGAGTCTTTACCCATTTTCCCCCAATGGTAACAGAGTCTGTTGCTTCGTACTTTGTGGGAATGTATACCTCTAGGAAACAGGATGAGGGTACTCTAGTGAAAACACTGAAGTACATGTAGAATGGAGCCAAACTGCCAATTTCCTTTTTATTCCAAGGAGGGCTGCTTGGGAGAAAATGGAGACTTTATAAAGTAATGGCTACAGCTGACTCTGCAGATTAACTTCTGTGGAAGGTGGTGGGCCTGAAAGGGGCGGGGCTATGCACAGGTTGACCTGAGGAGCCCCAGGAAGGGAGAGGAGAAAACGAAGACCATTCTTGTTCCTTGCTTCAGTGAAGTGCCACCAAGAACCACCAAAATGGGTCCAAAGACGTAACAGAATTGGTTGGTTTCATGGGAAGGGTTCTTGTTGTCAGGTATGGAAAAACAAGCAAGTAAAAAGTACCCTACTAGGAAACAAGTGGATGAGTCACCCCAGAGGCTACTGGTGCCGGGGACTGGTGTGGCTTTTGAAGATATAGATAAGTAGGGTGGCACAGCAGCCAAGGGAAGGTGGCATTGGTACAGGATTAGCAGAAGGCAATGACAGCAGGGGCGCTCGACGCAGGTATGTGGAAAGCCACCAGATGCCACCCAAGTGTCTGGAGGCCAGGGCGCCATGGGCTGTAGAGAACAACCAGGGTGGGTGAGGCACCTCAGGTGTCACCCCTCCCCACTTGAGGAGGAGGGTTGGGGACTTAGATGAGGCTAGAGTTCTAGCAGCTGAACTAGTAGGGCTGAGCTGTGCAGTGAGACGTTTATCATTGTTTGGGACACTGTTCCTCTGAGTTATGACAAATAGAAATGTCTTTGAAATTTTATTTTCTGATGGAAGATACTACTAATTTGCTAACACATAAAAAAGTATTTCTATTTAATTTAACAGGGATAGAAAAATAGTGGGAGGAAACCTGTCAGTCAAAGTTAGGATATGAGGCTGCTAGTGGGAGAGGTAACCTCATAATTCCTACACGTGGGCAGTAGAGAAGTTGGCTGAAGGCTAATTACTTGGGATTCTCATTTAAATGACCATTCCGATGTGCAGACATGTCTCTTTTGCTTTGAACATGGAGAGATTCAATGAGGGGAATAAAGCTTGCATGTAAATCCGGTGAACTAAAAAAAAAACACCCAATAGCATTTGGTAAGATACATAATCTTTTGAAGGGAATACAGTACCACTGGGTATCCACTTACACAAAGGTATGAAATTATGTACACATGCTCCAGAAGGAAGGCTATGCCCATTGTACAAGCAGTACTAGGGGAACAAACCTCTAGTTTGCTAAATCTCTGGTGTTTTTACCTTAGGTCTTGAGGACTCAAAAGAGTGTCTGACAAACCCGATTCCAGTACATGCATCGAGCAGTTTTCAATGAACTTTTCTGTCATTTAGTCACACTTGAAGGTGGTTTTTAAAAGAAAAGTTATCTTTATCAGAAACGTCCACAGTGCCCAACATATAACATAAGCTCAATAAATCCTTTTGGAATGAAAGAATGAATGAATGAATGAATGAGTGTTCTCAGTAAAGTAGGTTTGGAATCTCTCCTGTGACCTGTGGCCCTTGACACCAGGTATAAGACAAAAGCTAAGCATTACACAGATGGCTTTACTCCAGAATTTTCCTAGCAGAAGGATGAGCAAACACAAATTATTTATCACATATGGTTTCTTTGGGCAGATTTCCTTCATGACCTCTTGGATCTGCCAGGCTTTTGCCCTGCATCGAGTATACACAATCGTCTCTCTGAGCTATTCCATGTAAAAACCAGATGGTGACTCTGGGTCTGAGTTGTTTAGTGGTGGGGTCTGCAGGACATTGCCTGTATTGCTTACAAGGCCAGACACTTCCCTGCATCGATACTTGGGAGAGAATGCTACTCTCCAACCTGTGAAGCAGGTAAATGTCTGATGCCAAGCGGGTAGCTGGAAAGGTGACAGAAGAGAGAAGCACTAGCTCATTGATGTTTGTCATTTTTATTTGCAATACTTTAGGTCCAAGTTTCAAACTGCAATATTTTTACACTCAAGACACAGTCATGCACAATCCATATTTCAATTTTCTATTGCTTCAACCACAATTTAAAATAACAGTATTGGAAACAAAAGTCCTCAAAAAGATCGAATGCTGAGGTCAGAAGGATGGAACCATACCATCAGCAGGTCCACAAAAGAAATAACTTACTGAAAAAAATCAAACAAACAAAAAGACCATAAATACCTTTAATCCAAAGTTACAGAAGAATTTCACTACACATGGGTTTACAGATAACACATTTCAACAAAAGTAATGCACAGCCAAATGAGATACAATTCTGATAAAAAATGAAATGTAGATCCTCCTCAACTGGTTTTGTCCGGCTATTATGAGTATAATCCCAGTACACATCACTACCCTGTGACCTGTCTCCTCCTTGCTGATGTACTGAGATTTAAAATTCAACCCACTAATGGTTATAGAGTTCCATGAAAGATGTCATCATCACTAATGACTATAGTATATGCGGGTCCATAAAGCACACCACACACAAGCACACACACTGAACCGGAATTTCACACTCAAGGCTGGTTGGCATTGCTGTAGGCAGGGCATTGGGACTGTCCACTGACTATCGGTTTATCCTCTTCCCAGTAGCATACTCATCCAACTGGCCCATCCCTCAGGGAGTTGTCATCAGAAATGCTATCTTTGGTTCCCAACAAGTAGATATGTCAACACTCCTTAATGCTAATAGCATGTAATCACCTTTCCCTTTTTCTCTCTGCAATCTGCAAGTGCTCAGGCTCACTCAGTAGTCCCAGTCATTAAAATGCATGGGTTCTGCCATCTTGTGCCATTTAAGAAGTAAACTCTAGAAAGCCCAACACCGCTTCAGAGGAACGGAGAGGCCCAAGTACAGTTCTACTCTAGCAAGTGTGACAGTGTATCTCTGTTCTAGTAGCAAATACTGGCCACAGCTTAATGAAACCCAGACTTTACATACAGACTGTATGGAAGATGAAAATGGGAACACTCAACAGAAAAAGGACGTTAAAACAACAACAAAACAACTGTGAAAAAACTGGAAGGCTGCCACAAGTTTTATCAACATTCCCTAGTATTATTAACTTCATGTACTTGAGGGTTTTTTTTTTTTTGGCATTATTGTACCTAGTTCTATTGTTTAACTGCAACATAAGAGACCCAGGCTTAAGCAGGTGATATTTGCCATCACGTTAGCAGGTTGAATTTGCAAGGCAACCTATAGTACCACAGAATGTTAGAGCCTTTGGAAAGGCCTTACAGAACCAGTCCAAGAGCCTTATTTTCTAGATGAGGATATGGCCACAAAATAGTTAAGTGACTTGCCCAAGGTCACCCAGTAAGTTAGTGATAGATCCTATATTGGAATCCAAGTATCCTTACTTCCGGGCTAGTACTTCTTCCACTGCATCCGACTAATTCTCTCTAATTGCTGTTGGTTTCCTCTTAGGTCCTAAATCAGGTGAACACGGTACCTTGCCTTATTGCTGGTATTATGGGATAGCACTCACCTGATGGCAGCTTCCAAAGGAGACCCTGATGGCACTAACCAGCCTCTCTCAGTTTATCTTGCAAGTGTGACTACATTACGTGGCAGTAAGTGCTACCTGTTGTTATTAGAGTCTACTTGAACACAGAAGTGTGCGCGTGGAAGAGATATCTCAGTTCCCGCATTTGCAGATTCAGTTAGACATTGTTTAATATTAAACAGACTCTCCCGATGCATGAGGAGTTAGGTTATATTCATTTGGTCACTAAAGGACTGTGGGATGAGAAAAGGAGTGAAAAAAAAAAACATGAAAGCTAACCAACAGAAAGATTATATCAGAAACAAACTTCTTATGAAAAAATTCTTTCTTAGGAAAAATATTTCCATTATTTCCAAGGTCCCATTTATTTCCTTCCCAATCCACATGCAAATATATGTTCAGAATTGTGTGTTAAGTTCACTCCAAATCCCAGGCCTATTAGACTGTCAGTTTACAAATGCTGAATTTCAGTCTTCTTGCTCAGAGACTGGGAGAAGCTTGCATCACTGGCCATGCCTTTGTTTAACCAAATATTAACTGTGAGTAGCTCAGAAAAGGACCATGAGATTCAAAACTGGGGATGGCAGGGCTAAGGCTCTCCAAAGTAGATGTATGTTGAGAATGGCCAAAGAAAAGGCTGTGGGTTCTCTGGGTATTAGGTCTGCTCTCGGTGAGACTGCGGAACATCTGAGGCCACTACCCCTTTATAAAAGCCCTCACGTACAATTTCTTTGATGACTTAGAAAGAAATTCCTCTCTCTGGGTAGCTAGTCTCCCTTTTTTAAAATGATGGTAGTTACTGCGTACAACCTATAATCAGGCAAGACAGAAAGCACATAGAGGCCACCATCTCAGGCCAAAGCTAAAAGGACGGTGCCTGAATGCCAACAGGCCAAGGCAGTTCTAAATATTTGTCTTAATGTTTTCACAGCCAGCTTTTAAGTGCAAGTCGTAACTTCTGAAATCAACAGGACTTGCCTACTGGTCATTAAAAGAAAATCCTACCTGAATGATGTTACATCCTGTTGGCCAAGGAAGTGGCTGGGGCTGGGGAATCTTAGCCTTCTATTCTTCTAAAATTCAACCTGAAAATCTAGTAAAATGATCCAGAAAGGTGATACTTGAAACAGATGTTATCCAGGGGGCTAATCGAAGGTCAGCCCTCCAATCTAAAGTAACCAAAACAGAAACCTCAATACCATACCAAAGTGGGGGGCAGCCAGTTTTACAGCAGAAGGATGTGTTTGGAGTTCTAATAGCAACATCTCCCTAGCCTTAACTTATAGATACTAGTCCCCTAAGAAAGCACGTGCCATGCCCGAGCGTGTGCCAAACTCAGCACCCAGGCAAATATAAAGCCTATGGAATAATTGTAACTAGCAAATATCTGTGCCCTGCATGCTCTGGGCTCTGGCCAGAAGGTGTCTGCTTCCGGCGTCTTTTCTATGTTTCTATAGTCCCCTTTCTGATGTTTATTTATTATAAAGCAATATTATAACAACATCAAAGAAAATTGTGAACAGAAAAAAAATTTCACATAATCCCACCACCCTAACACAACTGATTTCAATTATCTGTGTTCCCAGTCTTTGTCCATATGCACGCTTATTACTACATAGTCGTAATCTCTGCTTATGTTATTTAAAAGTGATTTTATAGATTCTCTCTGAGAACTGGCAGCCCTATTAGAAATAAACAACCCATTGAGCAAAGGAATATAATTATTTACACGATCTTTGAGCTGAGAAATATCCTTTATAGACAAACATCTCAAACTATCAAAACAGTTATACAGACGACAGGAAGCAATTTTGTATTTCTTTTTCTTTTAGCAATGGAATGTGCTTCACAGGGGAGGGAAAGATGGGGGGATCAGGTGGTTAAACTCAAACATTGGGTTGCAATTCACAAGCCTGAAAGAAATCTGAATAACACAATTAAAGAATAAATACTTGAGTTGAATCTTCTTACAGGACTTGGCCATCCAGTAGCCAAAATGGAACATGGACACACAAATATTTACAATGACACAAAGACAAGATCAGCAAGAACGAAGTCATTACCCAACATGGTGACTGATTTGAGGGGATCTAATCATCCAAAAATCCTCACGGGATTATGACAACGTACCGGATCCTTGCTACAACATTAATGTTCTCTTCTTTCTTAAATAAATAATCTCTACTGTGCTTCTCACCCTTCCCTGACTTTCCCACTGCCCTACCCCTATCTCAGGACATTTTGGAATCAACATTCGACGATGCACCCTCATCATCTCAGGGCACGCCAGCGACTTTTAAAGATCCGGATAGACTCACCTGTGTCAAGATGAGCTTTAAAAAAATCCAGGGAAAGGGAATAAACTATTAACCATCTGGAGTCCAACTTGGTCAAGTGTACCAAATGTGAATCCTTCAGCATCATTTTGGCAGGAGAAACAGCTTCTCTCTAATACTCATTAGAAATATACATAACTCTCCAACACGGGGAAGGGTCTTTAGAAGCTGTTCTCATTTTAAAGTTTACATAGATATAAGTTTGTAAGAGTAAAGCCTACTGGGGTATATAGTCTCATAAAATCTTGGTACAACGGGATGTGATAAAGACGTACCGGGCCCCTCGTTTGTTAGTATGCTGAATTGAAAGCATAGAAGAGCAGCCATTTCTCTACTTACAGTAATCTGAAGGATCACTGCTCCAGGTCTCCCCCTACCAAAAAAAGGGCCTTTATGACATACAAGGGATGCTAACGGACACCTAGGGCTTCCCAACCAGGGTTGGGGCTCTCTCCACTGGCAGGGCTTAGTTACCCATGGACCGAATTCTGTTTGCATCCCAGGTATCATTTCATTGAATTCCCTGGCACTATGAATGAAAAATTTAAAAAATACTTAATTTTAAAAGAAATAAAAATTAAGGCCTCTCTCTCTCTCTCTCTTATGAAAACACTATGGCATTAAAAATTTCAGGCCCAGCCATTTTTGTGACGTATAACATAGTATGCTTCAAATTAATATTACCGTTCGATCTTCTTTTTACATTTGTTGTTGTATCTCACTGTGGACATTTTCTGGGGGTGAGGGTTAAGCCCCATCCAAATTTCATAGTCAAAGAAAACAATAGGAAAATAGGAAATCCACCAGTGGTGTCATTTCCTGAACATAAACATGTGCACTGTATGGTTAGCAGAAACTCTCTAAAGAAAGTGCTTTCATTTTAAGGAATGGATAGATGATGACATGGATGGATGTGCCTCGGCAGAGAAGGAGAGAGGCCCAGGTCATTGATCTCTTTCCCTCTCTTGCTGAATGTAGATAGGTTCTATTCAGATTCTTGACATACTATAGATCAAGAAACCTGCTACTGCACGAACTGCTAGCTTTTCAAAGGCTTAGAGAAACAACTCAGCAGAATTTATAAAACTGACAATACACTCGAAAGAGAAGCATATCCTTTTCTATGCAGACACCCTCCAGATGTTTTTCTACTCTCAGAAGATTCAGGAAGTGCCAACTGTTAAATTCCTAATAAACTGATACATGGTGAAATAACAGTCAAATTTTCAGATTTTCGCCAAGTCCCAAAAGGAATTCAGTTGGGCTATATGACTGCAAACCCAAATTCTGTTCACAGGAGAACCTCAAAATCTTTACACACGTGTTTGAAATTCAAAAGCCCAAAGAACTAAGGATGATCACACCACCTCTGGAGACAGAAATTGGTGATACACAGGTAAAATGGGAACAAATACTTCAAGCCAAATGTTGATCGGGATGTAGTTTTCCTCCCATTTCTTATAGAGTTGAATGCTTACAATATTTCTGTTCTCCAGATCTTTTAAAAATTATTTAAAACGTTATAAATTGTCAAGATTAATCATTCTTATCATCAGCAAATGTCAGTTAATGGGTCTGTTGCCTCCCGATGTGCCGATTTCACAGTGTATATGTTCCACAAGCACAAGAGAGGATTAAATTCGGAATCTTAATCTTCGTTTACTTACTATCCAGCAAGGATTTCAGTACTGCACACTTAGATTGTTTTCCTTTCGGCTCTTAGAGAAAGTCCCAGCTGTGTTTAAGTATGGTTTCTCCTATCAGGATTTCCTAGGTTTAGGACCTGGACTCACCCAATTGGAGTGCCACAGTTTTGATGTGTCTTTTTTCAGGTATCATGAGATGAACGAGCTGGTTTACAAATGATAAATCAACTACCTCTTAAGCAGCATCATGAAAATGTGATAAGATTTCACCATTTGAACTTTATTTAGATATACAGTTTTTAAAAGCCCTTCCTGAACATACATATTCCTCTCTGCTTTTGGAAAATGTCTTAAAAGAAACATTTTCCAATACAAATGCAGAAAAACAGGTACACAAACCAAGCCACCACTATAGAAGAAGAATAAAAAATTTCAACTCTGTTAGGGCATGGACTTCCACATGTTCACACAGTACTTGCTCTGGTTTTTTTTTGTTTGTTTGTTTTGTTTTTGTTTTTGTTTTTTTGTTATGTTTTTGTTTTTTACTTTCTTTTTTTTTAAAAAAACGTTTTGACATCTTTTTTTTTTCTGGACAGCTAATGACAATGCAAGTGAAAAACATCACATTGGGTAAGGAGTTTTGAAGGAGGTTCGAATGCAAGAGGGACTACTCTCTAACTTAAAAACGAACACGACACGATGAAGAGGGAGTGTGCATCTTTGAGAAATCTCTTTTTCTTCAAAGTGAATGCACAAAATGAAGGGATTCACTACTGGCTCTTTCGCTTCACGGTGGAAGTGACCACTTTATGGCCACTTCGACATTGCCGCCCTGTTTGGGCTGCGATTCAGGCTTACAAATAAATTACATAATCTGAGGGAGTAGGAAAAAGGCTTATAAGAAGTTTCTATTCATTTGAAAGTTAAAGAAGCCCCACCCCATGTGACTGTCTTTTCTTCCATCTTTCCTGCAGCGGAGTTTTACCTCAGCCTTACTCGGGAGGGAGGTGGAGGGGGTAAGGCTTGCAGTCCTAGCGGCTGCTGTTCTTAATCGCTTCCTTTGCAGCGATAATCAGAGGAGTCAGGCTGGAGAGAGGCTTGGCTAATTTTAAAAATGGATGCTGCAAAAGGAAGAAAGAAAAAGAGGAATTACTGGAATTCTTGCCTCCAACACGTATGTTACTTTCTCCTTTCAAGGAGCCTTTTTTTTTTCATTCAAATATATTTTGTGGATCCAATTAAACATCATTAAAAAATAGTGCCAGCTTTTGTCCTTCGGATGTTTCTGTTCTTCAGTGTCATGACATCCTCTAGAAGCTGACAGGCAGAGTGAGAACTTCAGAGTAGGGGTCTTGTAAAAATCTTACTGTGTTTGCAGGTCTAACGTTCTGCTTTTCTTAAACTGATGAATTTATCCGGAGCAGCTCTCAGGCTTGAAAAACGTGTATTCTGCTGACCACTAATGACCTTAACCCTGAAACCAATGGCTTCCAAAATGTTGAACCTAATAGTGTACCTCTGCCATCTCTTTTTTGGCCTCTCTGCAGTACTCAATACAAATGAATAGCCCTTCCTTCTTTGACATGTTCTCTCCGGGGCCAGTTCTACTGCCTTGGTTCTCTTCCACATGCATCATCCCTGACTACTCCCTCTCCATCTTCCTCTCTGGTTCCACGTCCTCCTCCCATCTACCAGAACTTGGCTCTCATCATCTTCTTTTTCAAATTTAATTCCTTGGAGAGCTTATTTCTTTCCATGGTGCCAACCTCTCATCAACTTTATGGGGATGACTCCCAAATATACGCCGTGTGACCTGATTGCTTTCCTGAACTCTGGTTCTGTTTCTCCAATTACCTGTTGGGTATTTCGTTTGGAATGTCCTTCTGCCACCTTGAATTCAACATTTAAAAATGTATATTTAAGTCTCCCAGACAGGGTACGCTTATGTGCTGTAAGCTACAGGGGCTTTGGAGTCAGAGCACCTAGGTTCAATCCATTCCTTTGCTTATTACAATGGTTAAATGAGGTAAGTGACAGTTCCTTGTATGCTACACAGAGGCCAGTAAATGTTAGCCTTTGTATTGTCCTCTATGACTTCTGCTTCTGCTGAATGCTACCACTGGTGTGATATTCCGGAGTCACTTTCGTATTCTTCTCCCTTCTGTTCTACACGCAATCAGTTACCAAGTGCCTCCTTCTCAACACCTTTTACAACGATCGCTTGCTTTCCCTGAGCTTAATCAACCTAATCCTGAATTACAACAATAACTCTCCCTTGATCTTCCAGCCTCCATTTTTTTCTGTTGCTAATTCTTATTGCATACCACCAGATTAACCTTCCTAAACAAAGCTTTCATCATGTGTGTCCTGCAGAGATCTTCAGTGTTTCCCCACTTCCTGCAGCCCCAGCTCCTCAGCCTGGTGTTCAAGGTTCTCCATGGTCCTATTTCCTGCAGCTTCCTTACGTGAACTCTTTTACTTCAGCTACCCTTTCTATTTTCTGTTCCCTTAAACCTTGCCTACAAGCTTATGGTCACGCGATAATCCTTCCATCTGAAATTCCTTCCCTCTTTATCCTCGAACTATCTAAAACTGATATCTTTCAAGGCCCAGCTAAACTCTTCCCTGCTGGCAGGCATTTTCTGAATGCCATAGCCTATAGAAGTATTTCTCTAATCAACCTGTGGCACTTACTGCTTGAACAGCCACTTGGTTTGACCGAGTCTCTAAACAATCTTGCACTTTTTTTCATGTTCCCAAGGAGACTGTGAACTTAAGCCTCGCACATAGAAGTTGCTCAACAAATATCAATTTATTTGTGTCTTTTCTCAAGCCTTTCAGTTCTGTGAATGTCATGTAGCTTTCTCCTTTCCAGCCTCTAAAATGAACAGTGATAGGCTAGAGTCAGAGAATGGAGTTATATGGACTTGAGATGATACACAGTTTATAGCCTATGTGTACAAAGTGAAGAGATGCAACAAACTTCAGTTTTCTCAAAGTAGTTTTGCATCAGTTATCTGACTGGTTCAGATCAAAGTACTGCTGGGGAAGGAATGAACTAGATAATTGATTCAACTACCTATATGACTACACAGCTACCTTAAGAGAACCTGTACCTGCACTCATCCTTGGAGGAAGGCCTGACAGCAATGTGTAGCAGGATGTGTCTGTGGGGTGGCGGGAGAGGTGCAAAGATATGGAAGTGAAGCACTCAAAAGTTCAAGTTTCTCATCTATAATTTGAGGCTGGATCAATGAGAAGATTAATAAATGACTATTTCAGATTTGACACTTTAGGGTCCACGACAGCCTGTGAAATGCTCACGGGCAGCAGAAAAGAGAAGGTGTAGCCTCTCTAATTGCTCCCCATTGGTTTATCCCAGGTATGATTTGGGTTAGGATGTTTGCCTAAGTGTGGCTCTCTGTCTCTGGAGGGAGTTCAGAAGCAACAGGAACTTTTGTGTGGTTGGGCCTAGAATAGACTGAATCTATGGTTCACAACATCCTGTATAACCGTGTTACACCTTTGTCTAACTAGATTACGTGTTCAAAGTCAGGGAGAAGAAGCAGTCACTTTGCTTTGCTACTACAAATCCTGATATTGTTCCCCAAGGAACAGGCCCCAGCAGTGAAGGTATATGTGGAATCCTGGGCATGCATTGCTTTGTCAATATAAATGCATTTTCCCCCTCTAAATTGGTTTGTGTGGTGGAAAGTCAGACAATTCAGGGCTCAAATCCAAGTTCTGCCACTCAATAGCCATGTGAGCCTTAACTTCTACATCTGTAACATGGGATAAGAACATCTACCCTAGAGAGATGTAAGAATAAAGTGAGAGAACGTGTGTAAAGAATTTGGTGCAAAGTAGGTACTAATTACCATTGTATATACTAGTCCCTGAGAGCCATGAAAAGGACAAATGGTTACAGAGGCACTCACCACTGGATGGTACTCACCCAGGCAAGCAGGTGCCTGCCATTTGGCATCACAAGCAAAGGGGCTTTGACCAGTAAAGCATTAGAGTAGCAAATGCCATGGAAATAATTGCATAGTTATGTAGAGAATTACCTCCGGCCAAGAGCACCTGCATACAACATCCAGGGGCACAAGTAAAGTTTAGAACAAAACAGCAACACCAGAGGTTCACATTGTTTTTCTTTTCCTGGCAAAATAAGACTCCAGGAAGAACAAAAGAGATTTACAGATTAAACTGCCAACTTCTCAGAAGAGAGGCAACATGCCAATCAATCATGTAGAAGATGCATGCCTATCCTTATGTGCCTGTGGTCTCTCTCAAATCAAATGGTTAGAGCCTAACTTGAACTAGACATCTCTTGACAGAGCTCTCTGACTGTCACACATTGAGATGGAAAAGCTCAATATAATGACTCTCTCTTTGTCATTGTCCTGTTTCATTTTCACCTGCAAAAGCTCCTTGGCAGATCCTCGCCTATCCACATCCATCTCAAGACAGCGATTTAAAAAGTCACGGAATACAGCAGACAGTCTCTCAGGATTCTGGAGCTCTGGGGTTCCGTTAGTGGCTATCAGATATAATGCCTATAGGAAAAACATTAGAAAAAATCTATTCAGCACATACACGTTAGGATCGTGAGTGAGCACAGAAGACAAATCCAGTTTCTTCTTTTTTAAAAAAATTTTTTTGGTGGGGGAGGTAATTAGGTTGATTTATTTATTTATATTTTAATGGAAGTACTGGGGCTGGAACCCAGGACCTTGTGCGTGCTAGGCATGCCCTCTACCACTGAGCTACACCCTCCCCCCTAAATCCAGTTTCTTCTGGTTTATACCCTGGGTCTTCAAAATTCTATTTTAGAGAATGACACTGACATAAATTTCAAAGTTTCTGTAACATTTAGAAATTATTACTCTTGGTAGTAGTAACTGAGGTGACAGTGGGGCTTCCCACCCCCAAAAGCTTGGCAATAAGGTTATAAGGTCCTCTGAGAGTTAAGCCAGTACAAATCCATGTAGAATGAACGTGTGTTAGCCACCTAGGAACTTAAACCAAGGACTTGCCTGTGAATCTGTCACTAAAGGATTGGGGAACACACATATATCTAATCATGGTGATATACATATAACCCCTGGAAGGCACAGTTGCAGAGATGATTGTAATTTACTACATGTTTATCTTGATCAAAGAATATTTGTGAGCAGACCAGGGACTACTTTGTAGAATTAGAGAAGTACAAAGAATCAGAAAATGGCAGTGCCTGGATGAGAAGTAACCTGGGGGGCCCAGGGACTCAGGTACTTCTGTCCTGTGGCAGGTGTATCCCTACAGATTTTAATTAGGCTTCCCACAAAAATCTACCTATAATAAGAGAAAATATGAGGAAAGTTGACTTCAGTAATCTTGTGTCCTACTGTAAAGTAATATGCTGCTGATATATTTCTGAGACTTTTGTTGTGTAAGGAGGCCACCACTGAGAGATGTCAACTCACAGTGTGCTGACAGAATCAAGGACCCTAGCCTTCAAGGCACAGAGTTGGACTCAGGACCATGGTCAATTCATAAAAGTAAACCCATCTTTCAAAGGTTCTTGACAGCCATAAAAGCTGGCCATTCTTCATGCCTCCTCTAAGGAAACAATTCCAGAGCATTAACTATGTATGAGGTATCATATTAGACACTGGTGATTCAAAGATGAATAACAGAATGTCCTACTTTTGAAGATGACATAATTTAGTGAAGGAGAGAGACTTACAGGTAGCTACAATACAGTGAGACAAGAGCTAATAGGGGAACACAGCAAGTGCTAAGTAAATAGGAGGATAAAGCAATTCACACCAGAGCCCAGAGAAAGCTTCATGGAGGAGGTTGGCATTTGAACAGGGTCCTGAAGGATAAGTAGGAATTTTCTTCAAGGTACTGACACGAGGGTTATGTTTGCCTATATGACCAGACCCCTAACTATTATGAAGACATGCTCCCTCTTGAACTTGCTTGGACTTTGCAGAAAATTACCATCCTTCTTTTCCACCATGACTCCTAATATTATTATTAAAAATATTTCTATCAAAGTCTTTTCCCAGGCCAGTTTTCATTCACTGGTGAGGTATCTTTCCTCCTTCCCAGACACCTCCACAAATGTACTTTAGAAAGGGTTAAGAAGGTTTAATCTAGTGACTGTCAACGTACAGCATGCACTAGAAACACCTAGAGGGCTTGTTAAAACACAGAGTCCTGGGGCATGCCCAGAGTTTCTTCTGATCAGTAAATCTGCAGAGGGGCCTGGAAATTTGCATTCTAACAAGTTCCCCGTTGATGCTGAAGCTGCTGGTTTCAGGACCACACTTTGAGAACTAGTTTCATTCACCCAAGTAATGAAGCAATGGGCTTAGTGATTAATGCTTGAAGCCCCTGTCCGCACAAGCCATCTCTGTTGTCTTCTTAAAAGAAAATTGATTACTGCAAATTACATTTGCTGCCTCCTCCGAAAACTCTCTTATTTCAGCTGGCCACAAATCTGCCAAACTCTCCATCCGGTTTTTGCTTTTTTCTGCTCTGTAGCCAAGCCCAGTCCTCAACAAACACATCTCTTTTCTCCCTTTGCACTCTCCCTAAGTCTGTCTGCATGTGATACTGCCTCACTGTTTCACCCTTCTTCGACCATTCTTAGCCCAATACATTCTACTCCATATAATCTTGCTTCTCACAAGTCTGTATACATCTCTACCCAAGTCCTTCTCACCTCTCTTCCATCCATGTACTGAGAAACAGGTTGAAAGGAAAGACTCCACCAAGTTAACAGTGGTTCTCTCTGGGTGGTAGGATTATTAGTGACTTAATTTTTCAAATGTATTTTTCAATTTTCCACAATTTTGACAATGAACATGACTGCTTTTATTATTTTTAAAAAACCCTCAAAAACATTATTTAAAAAATAAATCTAAAAAGCTGTGCCATCCAATTTACACAAAACCTCTCATCTAGTTCTCTTTGTTTTCCTAGGATTAAACATGCTTTTCATCAAGTACTACCCCTTGAGGGAAACAAAAACCCAGACGATTTCTTTTTCAACTATTGTTTTCGTTATAATTGCAACAGTATTATTTCCAACTAATTTCCATTGCACAAATCCACACTTTCAGTTATATTATGGCTAAACTGGCCTTTGTGGACTGGCCTGGGAACCTACTCACTATGCATGATGCTGCTTCTATGGGAAAATGCACTCTGAGTTCTAAATAATTAACTTAAAAATAAACTTGTATGTAAGCTGTGTACTTCCTTTGTAAAAAAAAAAAAGAAAATTGCTACATACTGCCCTCCTAATGAGAGACTAATACAGTTGTAGGCAATATAATAATCACAGCAAAAAGGGTCTTCCTAGCAAAGTCAAGTCTTAGCTTTATGTAAAGAAAGACTGAGGGAAATCGATCTACGCGTAAGTGATCACATTTTGGTTTTATCTGTGTTAGTGAAAACTCAAAGAAAATGAGCTGGCTGAGAAATTAGATTAGACTTAGTTCACTTAGCATAATACCCACCAACTCAGAAAAAGACAAATACTGCACGATATCACTTATATGTGGAATCTAAAAAGTAAAACAAACTAATGAATATAACAAAACAGAAACAGAATCACGGATATAGAGAACCAACTAGAGGTTTATCAGTTGGGAGAGGGAAGGGAAGAGGGACAATATAGGGGTAGGGAATTAAGAGGTACAAACTACTATGTATAAAATAAACAAGCTACAAGGATATATTGCACAGCACAGGGAAGGTACCCAATCTTTTACAAGAACTATAAATGGAGTATAAACTGTGACTCACTATGTTGTACACCTGAAACTTAGATATTGTACATCAACTATACCTCAACTAAAAAAAAAGAAATTAGACTAGACATTTCCTTTATAGTTGGTTGCTCCTTGAGGAAGAAACCACAGAATCATACTTGACTTTTCCTCCTTCTCCAGTACCCTTCCCCTCCCCCAACCCTTGTTATAATCAGTCTAGTAGCTTCTGTTCCTGCAACCTTTAGAAATGTCTTTCAGATCTATCCACTTTCCTCTATCCCTGAAGTCCTTGCTTAAGGCCAAACTTCTCTCAGTTACGACAGCCTCCCTATAGGTTTTCCTTACTCAAGCCTTTTTATTCTTCAGTCCATCCTCTTTAACAATCTATCTCATCCTAAATCTCATCATGGCATCCATTTTTCTGCCGTAAAAATTTCTGGTGGCTCCCTATGGTCCACAGATGTGGTTTTCAGGCTATACCCCCCAAATTCCCCTTGATAATAGCTACGTGGAAAAAGAGATGGGAGGAGGAGGTAGATGTAGAGATTCTGGGACACTGCTTCACAAACGTGTTTCAATCAGAGAAATATTTTTTCTCTATTTATTTATGCTTCCAAGCAAGGTTTAATTTGAATCAAGGGATCACTACAGTTGTTTGAAAACACAGGACATAGTAAAGATGCCTTAGCATGGCATATAAGGTCCTCCATGATTCGGCTCCTGCCTCCGTCTCCAGTCCTCATCTGTTCTCTTCTCACCCTAGAGCCCTGCTTCGCCCACCCCCACATTCATACACACATTGGCCAAAGCTCACCTATTATTCATTGCCCATTAGTCATACTCCCATAATAAGAAATGCTCTTTCATATCTGCCTAAAGTGCTATTCCCTTAAGTGCCTGGGAAATTTCTATTTGCCTCTTCATTCCTATTTCAAATGGCATCTTCTTTTTAAAGTCTTCCTCAACTCTCCCAGATAGATATGGTGAACAACCACCTCGGTCTTCTGGGGACTGTCCTGGGTTTTACCACTGGAGGTCTTATGTCCCTCAATGCCAAGCAAACTCAGATGGTGGTCACCCTGCAGACAGAATTAGCCTTTCCCTCCTTGAGCCACCACAGCCCTTTGTTTATACGTCTATTTTCACACTGTATGGTGAATTCTTGTTACTTGTTCACTGGTCTGTCTCCCTGGACCGTGAAGGTAAGAATTGTGTCATGAATGAAAAAATAAAAAAGAATTGCATCATGATTGTCTCTGGATTTTATGGCTCAAAAGAGGTGCTCAGTCAATGTTTTTGTTGCTAAATGAAATGAGAGCCAAAATGTATATATCAATTTAACTGAGCTAGGAACATGATGGAGTTTGCTATACAGAGTATGAAAGCTCAGAACCTAAAGTGAACTATTAAACATATAAGAAGATACACGGAGACTGAAGAGAGCACCCTTTCTGAGTTGAACAGGTCTGGTAGGTGGTAACTTCTGACTTCCCAACTCCTCAGTGTGGGAGAAGGAAGAGCGCTCCATAAGCAATGTTTCGAAGGGAATGCCATTTAGAGGGAGGGAAAGCTGGAGGAAGAGGACCACAACATGGTAATCTGCTGTGGGCAAACCCAGAGAGGAAGTGGAGACAAGTTCTCTCTGGAACTTGAAACACAGTCAGAAACTTAGTCTTCTCTGACTGATCTTGAACAGAAAAGGAGCTCTTGATTAATCTTCTGCTACATCATTAAACAAGGACTGTTTAATTCTTAAAGGGAGGGAACATAGGTCCCATGACCTACTGACCTTATCTGTAATGTTAGATAACTTTTGGCCAAATAATAGTGCCTTTCTTCATTGTGATAGATACATTACCTAGAAGTTTCTGATGGTCTGGAATTCTTAATAACTTTGTATCTCTTGGCAATAGCACACAAATATTGCAGCTTTCTATGGACTCTGATGTGCAACCAAATTTACCTAAGTACTCAGAGAAAACTACTTCACCCAATTGGGGGAATAATTCAATTTAACTTATTGGCAATTTCCTCAGTTAAAAAAGATAAAAGTAATCATTTGAGAAGTTACCACATTTCTCCAAAGAGGTCCCCAAACAATCCATATGTACCCAATAAATTTTCATTAAGGCAGTTTTGCAACAGGACTAACCATTTAATTAAAAAATTTCAGTTTGTGACTTCAGTTCATTGTAACAATTTATAAAGTTTAGGTTAAGACATTAGAAAACAAACCAGGAGGCTGACATGGGAATGTGTTCGTAACCCTGAGAGGTCCCGGCACTGATATAAAGACTCCGTTTAATAAAGCAGAGAGGGTGTGTTGCAAATATTTCTTTCTAAGTTGAATATTTGGGACTTAAAACACATTTTCCCATGGAAATCATGTTATACATGGTAAACAGGCTCCCAGCCTAGCCCATAAAGATTATTTAACAATGTAACTATAAGACCAAGAGGGCTTTTCATCTATATCTCAATATTGGTTATAAATACTGTTTTCATGGGAAATATTAATAGCTAGCATGTACTGAATGATTACTATTAGCTCATTGCTTCATACAACAACCCCCGAGGTATACTCGATTGTGATGCCCTATTGACAGATGAAGAAACTGAGGGCCGTAGGGTTAATATAATAACTTGCCCAACATCATACAACCAGCAATGAGGGTGTCAATATTTGAATCCAGGGAGTGTGAGCCCAGAGTCCATGCTCCGGACCACTGCACGACACCACTTTGCGATGTTCCCAGCCTCTGAGGCAGCAGTTCTAAGCAGGGGCAGACAAGGACTTTTCAAGAAATGAGACCCACTGGGCATGAGCAGCCCCACCTCCACCTCTACCATAGGAAATGGACCCTCTTGAGGTCAATCATTTTCCACTTGCTAGGAAATGAGGAAAAAGAGCAGGTACCCAGTTAGGTTTCCTATTATTCATCAGCGTCTAAGTGTACGTTGAGGGTTTATAAATACTGCGTATGCTGGTGGTTGCCTGTAACCTACTGCTGTCCTGGTTCCTTTCTCATTTTAGAATTTTCAACTATTTTCGAATGTTTTACGGGAGAGATTTGGCAACAAGTGACTTGACACCTTATGACTTAGTTTACTCGTGACATTGGATTTCAGAGGTTAAAGGCCAGAATAATTACTGCCTCCGACGTGTTTATGGATTTCATGAAAGACCCCAGACATTTCTTTCTAAGAAGAGAGTAAATGGTGCCAAACCTACAAAAAAGAAATGACCACATTATAACTGAACTTGTATTGCATACTTTGACTTACTGCACCCAACAGTTCAGTGTGATAACAGAATAAGCAATGTGGTCTAATTTAGCTTCCTACTTGTCTTACATGGCAGTTCTCATCTGTCACCAATTATGCATGGTGGGGGTGCTCTGCTGTTGTTTTTTAAAAGTCATTTAAAATGAACCTATTACTTTTCTAGCCCCTTATAAGCACCAGAAATTGACACATTGTAACTGGCTATACTTTAATAAAAATTAAAAATAAATAAAAGATAATGAGGTACCACCGACTGATGAGGTGTTGGCCTAGCTTCAGAGTGCTCCTTTCAAGCATAAAAAGTTGGCCACTGCCAGAAAATAAAGACCAGATGACCCTGACGATGCACATGCTCATTCTAATCTCTCAGGATTAATAGCGCTTATCAAGATCCGTGGAGCAGGCTCTGTGTGCTCAGGAAGCAGCCCTGGGCAGCTCAAGCAGCACCCAAGGTTTAGAACCACAGGGGCTTTGTAAGTGGGGGTGGGGTAGGCACAGAGATGGAAACGAAGGAAAGCAGAATGGAGCAGGAGGTAGAAGAAAAAAACTGTGAGAAGCGGAGGGAGCAGGAGAATACCAGGCAAGGACTGGGGCCAAAGGACAATGGAGAGAGTAGGTGGCTGGTGGAATGAAGAGGAAGAGAAGTAAAGATAAAGGCAGATGGGTCGTCACCAGAGACAGCCCCAAGGATGCTGCCTCACTCAGTCATGCGTTTTTTCAGTTCGAATCTTTTAGGTGACTTTTCTTCGCCAGGATCTAATTCTAGTCATATAGATGCCCATGATATAGTTACGAGTGGTTTTCTCATTTCTGATGAAAACCTTTCAAAAGATGGAAAATGTACTTGATGTCTGGAGTTCAGGTCTTAAGGTATTTCAGTTGTTTCAATTACAACCATTTAATGCGTATTGTTGCAGCTTTGCTCTTGATTCCACTGTTGATTCTCCTTTTTTTTTTAATTAAAAGGTGTTTAAAAAAATATCAGGGAGGTCAGGGGGACCTAATCCTAGCATCCATTCTGCTACTGCCCCATTTCTCTGGTCCTTTTCATATCAAACTTCTCAAAACATCAGCCATATTTGGTGTATTGACTTCATCACCTCCCATTTTCTCTTCAACCCACGTCTAGTATCTAGTTTCAAGGCATCATTTACCATTACACATATGTTCATATCTCATTTCAGAATATTGGAGCAGGAAGGGACTAACTCCCTGATTCTTTGGGGCTTTTCCAAATGACCATATTAGATCAAACAACAGCTGGACTGTGATATGATCTATGAAACCTACATTACTGCTCACATAAATTGGTTTCAACTTCCGTTTTACATGTGGTTCATCAGCTGAACAGCTCTGTACATAATAACATGCAATTCTTCCCAATCTACCCCAGAGTGTGCACCATGAGTTCCTGCAACAGTTTTATCACTGCCGTGCTCTTCTCTGGCTTCTCCCCACGATTCCTAGCACAGTGGGTTTGCCCAAGTCCCACATGCAGCATGTTTCACATCACGATCAAGTGTCTTTCTTGGTAGGGAAAGAGGGCTCTTTCTACTCTACAGAATATAGATTTAATGAGGAGATGATGAGAGTACTGTCTCCAAGTAGCTTTCTGAAGATCACAACTCTGGAAATGCTCCTACAGGCAACACATACTCAGATCATGGCCCCTTGGGCACTCAGGGAAGGCTGTAGCCTATCTACAGCCTATGGACACAGAATCAGAGTGAGAGATCCATGAGTCTCTCCTTTTATTTAACTGAATTTCACGTGGGAGCCAAATGCAGAAAACAAATTAAAGAGGAATTGTTTTGGTGGAACCGAGAGCCACATGATCTCCTCCTTGGGCCCCAAGGACCTCCATGGAATTCTAGGAGTCCATGGAATTTGTGGAGTCCACTGGTAACCAATGATCTTGTCAAATTCCACTTGTTTGAAGTGATAAGGTAATGGAGGCCCAGCAAGAAGTAATCTACACAAGGTCATGGGGTTCCTGACTGGCAGACCTGGGGCAGAATTCACTCTTCAACTTCCATGATGCATACAGTTGGCTGAGACACTAGGCTGTTCCTTATCCTGTCTCCTCACATTTGTTGGCCACTCAAAGAGGAAAACTGCTGATGAAATCTGCCATCTAAGCAGTGGGGCAGTGTTTTGCAAAAAGAAGGAAGGAAGGGGGAGGAAGGAGGAAAGAAAATAAAAGAAAGAGAAAGAGAGAGGGAGAAAGGGTGGGAGGGAAGGAGGAAAGGAGAGGGGGAAGAAAGGAAAAAGAGAACTACAGCAAAAAGGTCTGTTTTTTGGGATACTGTTAGAGCACTGGCTCTTCCAGCTATAGAGCTAAGATTGCCTTAATCAAGTTAACTTTCTCTGCTGAGAGGCTTATATGAGACATCTCAGAGTATCTTTTTCTCAGAATGCAAATGGCCATTTAAAATGATGTTGCAACCAGGTTGGAAAAGGTATATGAAAAAATGACGACAAAGGTTGGAAATTATCTTAATTATCAAGCAAATCCTGATTTTCTTGGTGAAGTCATTTTTCATTGGCAAAAACACAGACTTAAAAAGCCACAGGGTAAAACATGTGAGTGGGCATTTCAGTGGCTAAATGTCCATCATGACACTCCGTGATGTGTCTATTTAGAATGTACCTTGATTTCAAAGGACTTTACTTAGTTACAGGTCTGGTAACTAGTAGGGCAATAGGCATAAGCATCCTTGGCTTATTCTCAAGCCATGCTTTAAGGACACTGAGGAATGATAAGATAATAGTAGGATAAGGGACTATCAGTCTTGGCCAACAGTAGGTCATGGTCCTCACATTTTTCATCTTTCTTTCTCTCCTCTTCACCTGGTGAGAGTCTCAGATTTTAGTTTGCTATGGAATCAATTTCTTCTCTGGCTGTCTTTTGGGTCATAACTCACCAGTTTGAGCTGTCTGCTTCTGAATTACAATCTAAATGAGACTTGCAGCTTTCCTATGGCTAAGTCTCATTTTCCTATGCTAAATTCCTGACAACCAAGGATTTTTAAGAGCTGTCTATCTTTTGATAGGCTATTTTTTTTCTGATTGAAAAGAAATCCTGTTATTCTTCTATAATTATTTTAGTGGTAGTTATCCCAACACACCCCTCCTTTTAGGCATAAGTTTGTCCTCAAAGTAAGAGTATCAACAAATCCTCAATAAACCTTGCTGTTCCATAGTTGCTTGCGGAAAAAAAAAAGGGGGAATGCTCCCAGCTCTTCCTGAAATACATTCAAAACAATATTGACTGAGTGCTCGCAAAGTATGCTTGCTTCTCTGGAGCTCAGGAAGTTTATGTCTGACTTTAATTCCAAATGAGCACGCGCCATCAAACCCAGACATTCCAATCCACAACACAGGTTCCAGTGGCTGGAGGGAGCTAGAAGCACTTTGGCCCTCAGTTGTTGTTTTTTAGCTGCTAGAGATTCTCCTCCTTAACTCCCTTCTCTAGACATACAAGCGAACCAGAATTTCCCTGGTTCGAGAACAAAATGTAAGACTACACTAACATCTGTGTAGTGCTTTAAGGGTGGGAAAAGGGGGAGGAGGGAGCCTTTTAGTGTAGGTAAGAGGTCTGAAGTTAGGTTTCTGCCCTCCCTTCTCTCTGGCCATACAAGCTATGCACTCCCATTGGTGAGTAGTCACACTGATGGCTTTATTATCACCAATGTGTGCTGTGTACACAGCAGCTAGCACCTTTGACTGATGGACCCCATTTTCAGGAAAAGCAACACTGAAAAACAAAATGCTAAATTCCTGACAACCAAGGATTCTTAAGAGCATATCATGGAGGTATATACTGAACCAATGTCATTTCTTTTTTGCAAGGGTGTTAGGATTTCAATACTGCTTTAACAAAGTTACTCATGATACTTGTTTCAGGCGAAATGGAGAAATGTGGGCAAAATGAGAGGGTTCTCATTTCCGGTTGAACAACCGTGCTCAAAGGGGCTAGTGAAGAATTGTTTCTCAGTCTAGACAGGGTTCTGTAAAGGGCCTGCCACAGAGCTTGGTATTTGCGCTAGTCCTTGGTGGGGGAACGTGACATCATTGGTTCTTAAAGCTCCACAGATGATTCCGATGTGCCACCAAGGAGGAGAACCACTGGTACAGGATAGGTGGTTCTCATACTATACTACATACTATTTTTAGCATTCAGCTGTCTCTTCCTGATGCCAATAACTTCTCTTCCAAGATCCAGTATTTGATACAGTTTCACAGATGCTTAAAGCAAGGGTAGAAATAGAATACTTAAAGTTCATCTCAACTAGGATAAAAGTCTGGAAAATTACACAAAGAATGGCTCCATACACAGGGTCCAGTAGGGACCTCAACGGGATGTCACTGAGACATTTCACAAATACCAGATTCCCTCAAAACCCCTTGATAAGAGCAGCCCCATTATGTGTGAATGCAAAGTTAGTAAAGAGGCACTCTCTTGGTGCTGAGGAAAACAACAACAAACAACAACAACAAACTGAAGATTTGTTTTATGCAAATGATTGTGCCTCCTTATTTAGAGTCAAGTCATTATAATCGCAGGTTTATAAAAATATATCTTCAAATTAATGAAAAAAATTGGGGAGATGAACAGTATATCAACATTGGGTTTGCATATCCACAGGGAGTTTGATTCTAACTTGTCACTCTGGCAAACAGAAAGAACAAGGCACTTTATTATTGGAGGCTGCACTAAAACTGTCCATAGGTCACAGAACAACATGCCCAAGGTCAATTATGTTGAGTGCAAAGACTTCAGGCAGTGAGGAACTTGTCTCCTGTCTGTCTCTGGAAGGGTACCAACCTCATAACATTGGTACAGTGAATAACTTTCTGACCTTTAAAAGGCAATTTATGAGCAAATTCGGTCAATTAGTACAGAGCAATTTACATTTTAAAAAATCCCAATCACTTTGTAACTGGGGGGGGGGGAAAGTAGCTAATTCCTTGCATCAATGATATGTTAAAGAGGCAATATTCCAAGAGCGTTTGCTCAGTTCCAACTGACATAACAAAGACACAAAAATGCCACAGCGCAACGCAAACCACCTTCAAAGGTACAGCCTCAGATTTCACCTTTAACCTCTCCTGCTCAGTGTTACCTGGTCACGGTAATTTATACTGAACTGTTGAGACCCCTCTACTCCTTGAGTGGATGGGAATGTAGCCAGTGTAGAGGGGAAGTTCTTGGGGAAGTGGGGAATCCAGTCTTCCTTCATGGATGGGTAAAAAGCAGCCTAAGGATCCTTCCTCTCATTTTCCTTTCTCATTTTTCTATTGATATATAAGTTTTTCTCTATGTATCTATGTATCTATGTATCTATGTATCTATCTATCTATCTATCTATCTATCTAGATATCTCTGACAATGAGCTAGACACTGCTTAGGTGATTACATGCATAATTTCATTTAGTTTTGCACTAACTCTGCAAGATAGATATTGTCCCTATTTCCCCATTTTACACAAAGGAAGCAAGCTTAGAAAGGTTTTAAGTGACTTGCTGAAGGTCACAGGGCTTCCAGGTTGTGGAGCCAGGTCATACTCAGATCAGCCTGACTACATGGGCCAAATTCTTTTCATATCAACATGCTACCCTTTACTCTACCGCTCTACCATTGGTCTTCCTTCCACTCACTTCCTTTTCTCCTCCTCAAAGCCTAAAGTGGTGGACGGGTGGTAGTACTGGAAGGATTTTAAAGAATGAAGAGCTAACCTAGTTCTCTTTTATACCTCTCTTGAGACTCTATGATTTTCTATTTCCCCACACATGGCCTGGTCACCAGGGGCCAAGAAAACACAGGCTTCCCAAAGGGTCCTGTTATATCTTTTTCTCTCCAACCTCTCCAGGATTTCAGTAACTACACTTTTCAAATCCCAGATAAGGGCATCTAGCTGGGGACATGGTGTTTTATTTAAGAGAACACGAGGACAACATATTTAAAATCAAGACTTAAAAAGTACTTGCGGTGCTCGCAGAGAGAGGGAGTGTCAGCTCAGTATAGACTTGGTGACTGCATCATTGGAGGTTGATCACACATATGGAGAGTAAGGAGCAAAGTCAGAGTAAATCCTTATCAGTGGAATTCAACAGGGTGGTCTTTCTGACAGATCTTTTTTGTTATAGCCTTAATGTACGCTTCCTGAACCTGGTGCCTTGTTAATCTGCAAGTACTTGTTTAGAGACAAGGCTGTGGATCCTAAGAGACAAGCTGTTAATTATCAGTTCTAAGCCCAGGCTAGAAGATGCCTATAAAGATTAAAACTTGTTTCCTTTTTTCTAACAATTAACGGCCTAGCTAAAGAGCGATCAATTGTAATTGGGGAACTGAAGAAGGTAATAAATGCATTATTGAGACCAGTTGCTTTACAGAGCCATTTATTTAATCCTTAAATTTTGCAGGTTGTAAATTACTCATTAGAAGGCAGAAAGCAAAAGGGCCATAATCCGTTTAGTGCCTCCAAACTCCGAAGACTTAGAGGAGGAAATCCATGGAAACAAGAGGCCTGATGTGTTCTTTCACTGCTATTGCTTAATGGGCAAAGTGGTTAAACAATAAGGACAAACCCATGTAATTATCCTGATGCGCTGGTCCATAGGTCAGGGGTGGGCTTGATTAAGTTCATGGAGGGCTGACCCACAAACGGTGGGAAAATGCCCCTTGCTTTGCACTCAGCCCTGCAGGCAGCTAATCAATGTGCACATCTCACTTCCAGATTGTTTCATGAGACCAGAGCAACAGCCCATAGCGTTCATTAGGGCACTCACTCCTATCTGTTATTTTCCAATCAGTGCAGGGACTAGGACAAGAGGCCAAGTCCCAGAGAGGAATTAGGAGGGGCCGAGGAGGCTGCCCCCTTCTCCACACGCAGAGGGAATGCAACTCCCAATTACAAAATGTTCAACTGCAAAATGACTAGATAATTCATTTCTAGATTTCTGTACACGTATAGAAAGCCACATATATTTGGCTTGAATATGGATTTTAGAAGCTCAATGTGTAAACACTTCACCATTTACTAAGGGTAATGGTTTTTATATGCTAAGAGTGAAATTCAATTTTAGATTCTCAGTGGTAATAAAGCACACAAGATGCCTTTAGCACTGGCACTCCGCATGTGTTTTGAGATTGGGATTTGAATCTGTACATACTTCCTTTTCTCAACAGTGTGATGCCCTTTAGATACCTAACACAGCTTCTGGCTCATCCTTAGGCTATATTCAACAAAACAGCTACCGCTTCACTTCTGTACTGAACAAGTATTTCTTTCATACTCCTTTGCCTTTCTCTGAAGAAAGACGGTGGCGTTAGGCTCAGAGACGGAGCTTTTCTCTTTGTAGAGGTAACCAGACCACGGAAGGATGAAACCTCTGATTCTGCAGTAGCAGACCGAGTTACCTGACACAAACGATTTCCATTCATTTTCTACTTGACAGTCTAATTAAGTTTGTGATTTTGCCGGGCTGGTGCCATGTCTATCGTGTGTTCCATTCAATACCCACCAAGCTGCTGTTGCTCAATAAATCATTAGTGATAATGAAACCAAATCTAATTTTAAAAATTATAGCTGTTCTGCAAATGCATTTATTTACTTTGCTAAAGTAATTATAAAGTAAGTGTTTCCTAGATAGATCATTTAACCATGGCATGTGATGAAAATATACTTTTCTTCCCACATCTTGCTTTTTTTAAAAAAAAGCTACACTTTCTTTATAACAGTAGAAAGCTACACTGAAGAATTTTAAAGACCCCTGCCACTAGAAACAGTGATAGCAAAGCACTTGAACAAACTGTTGAGACATCTTAAGAGAAACAGAAAATAACTGATAGTCATTTTGAATATTATAACTTGGAGCTTCTATGGCACTTGTCCCATAAAAGAGCCCATTCTGGCTACTTTTAGTGGAGACAAGAAACGGTATTTGGCTTTTCCCCTCCCCTGGGGAGGATGTACTTGAATTTCCCTTTGACTTACCCTGAGTGGATTTTCATTAAGGTAAGGGGGTTCACCTTCTACCATTTCGATTGCCATTATCCCCAAAGACCAGATATCAACTTTCGGACCATAAGCTTTTCGAGTCACCACCTCAGGTGCCATCCAATAGGGAGTTCCCACCATAGTGCTTCGTTTACTTTGCTCAGGGGTGATCTGGGCGCAGAACCCAAAATCAGCTGCAGAGAAGAAAAGTCAGTTAAAATCAGCTCAAATGCTTTTTCTTCTCTAGGAGGTCACTTTCAGATACGGCTGTACCTTCCTTTAGTTAGGCACCGAGCTTCCACAACTGCCAAGCTCATACCCTTCTGTTACCTGATCTCTCAGCTGGTTCAGATCTTAAAAGGGTCTGAAATAACTAACTGATGTGACGTCATTTTTACTAGACCTCAATCTGATTCCCTCCTAATATTGTTCCCTCAAACTTTCAGAATCTTTTAGTTTTCTAAAAGTTAGGTATTTGTCATCTAGCAGATGGAAGCCACTAGAAATCCTGAAATATTAACCACCCCCCCAAACTCGTCATGATCTACAAGAAGACCATGTTGGAAAAAATTCTTAACCTCAAACTGAGCTCTAAATGCCTTCAAATCAATCACTTTCAATAGCCATTTTCTTCTAAAGAGAGACAGTAAAAGAGCAGAAATCCTTTGACACTCCCTCAAAAGCCATCTGAATCAAAATACCTACTCAATTTAACAGAGCCATCCATCCCAAGGAGAATATTGTCACTCTTTATGTCTCTGTGGATCACTTGGTTTGAGTGTAAGAAATCCAAAGCTTGGAGGCACTATTGAATCAGGGAAAAAAAAGTTCTAATTATATCACAAAGAATATTTTTAAATGTGTTTCATTTATAGATAAATTCTGGGCAGGGGCATAATTTTACAATGTTGTGTGAAATAAATTACTAAATATTTGAATGCCATTTGAAATCATGTTACCATTTACATCAGTGGTGCAACTTAATGTTATACATAGGAAAGCTCCCAAGTCAGACTAGGACATGAAGAGTGATGGTGTGGTAAGTAGCACTAAATTGTTAATACAGCCAAACTAACCTATTAATATAATCGCACTTTGACCTACTTACCTGGAGGATATGGATTCAGTTTGGCCTTATATGATACAGTAAACATCTCCATCTGCAGTATGATTTGATTCAGTAGGTTTGGAGTGGGACCCAGGAATCTGCTTTTAAACAAGTGCCCCAAGCTACTTCTGATGGCCAGCTAGCCAGGTTTGGGAACCACTTCTAGGCTATAAGTAACTGTAGGTACTTGTTTGGCTTGGCACTGTAATACTAAATGGCTTGGCACTGTAATACTAAAAAATGGAAATTGCAGGCTAAGGGTTGAAAAGTCTCCTGAATATTTTAAGTTTGATTTATTGCATGAGTAGAAAATATATGTGTTTGGTGGATATTTGGTGTGTGTTTGGGGAAGAGAAAATGGGAATGAGAGGAGAGCAAGGAAGGAGGGAATTTAAGTGAATAATTTAAAATAAAAAAGAAAAGATTAGCTGAAATTATTTGGTTTTGCTTTACTGTCATTGATTTTCAAGTTTCAATGGATCAGAGTTCCTACTGGTGTCTGTAGAAAACCTAACTACAATGAACGGAGCCGATGGTAATGCCCAACAAGAGACTCCAATGAGGAGTATGTTTTTTTTATATGGAAAAATTAATATAATAAAATAGCCTTAGTTCAGCTTGAAACTAGGGATGGGCCACTTGTTATTGGAAAGGAGGAAGACACTCAGATCCACTAGAGGGTTACAAGGGATGTCTAGACTGTACTGTGAGAGAAACTATTTTCTGGACTGAAGGAGGACCTTGCTTAAACTGCCTTCTAGAAAATGATGGGATTATAAAGTGCTCTGTATTTTACATGGCTATTTTATAATGTGTTCTGTATTTTATTTCACATACAAGGCAAAATAACCATCATGTAAAAATTCGCCCCCATCAGAAACACGTTCCATGCCAACATCACCGTTCTCCACATTCTCCAAGACCACAATATGCAGGCTTAGATAAGGCACCTCGTGAGTGGCATAACAGAACTCAAGAAGATCTAAAGTAAACAAGGGACTGGGGAGGGAGGGTTAGGATTTAAATGGAAGTCAGGCTCTTCAATTATTTTTTAGAAGTTTTTTATTATCTTTTATTCAATTGTTTTTTAGTACAAAAGATGTGCTACTGCTCCTTTAATGTCACAAACATTCTGAGTAACCAACAATAAAGAACTGCCAATTTTGGTGTTCTCATCAGCCAGAAATGCTCTATTTTCTTACCTCTCTGCAGACAGCTGCTATCTGTCCTTCATCCATACAGGTCTCTGTGACCACATCTGTCAAAGAGCCACCAGCCAAGTATTCCATGACCACCCACAGTTCATCACCCACTAAGTAGCTATAACAAAAGAAGAAAAAGACATTGACTCAGGCCTAAGAAAGTGGAGACTCTTCTACATTCCCATTAAGAAGGCAATGTGGGGTAGGGGTAGAGCTCAGTGGGAGAATTCGTGATCAGCATGCACCAGGTCCTGGGTTCAATCCCCAGTACCTCCATTAAAATATAAATACATAAATCTAACTACATTATGTAACAAGAGGAAAATATTAATTATGCTTATGAGACACTTTCTTAATATTACAAAAGAATATTCAAGGACATCAAAGGATCATCAGATAAAAGTGCACCAAGGAGGAAGGAAGAGAGCAAAGAGGCCACTGTTGACTGACTACTGTCAGTCATTCCATTGTGAGAAGCTAGTTTCAATGAACACGATCAGTGAATAACTCTCTTGGATAACTCAAGCCACAGTGTTGACTTCCTGAACTAAACTGGCACGTGGCATACAGATTTTTGGATATTTATTTGGATCTCAGCATTATTTTTGATTGTACTGAATTAATTACTGAAATCTCTTTAGGGTAGTCACCTAATCAAAGAGAATCAAAGAGGCTCACATTTGCCATGGATTTACTGTGCTGAGGTCTCTGTTCTGACAGAAGTCAGTTGTGACGTGCCCATTATCATTAAGTAGTTATAGGTAGACACACCACAAATGATCAAATATGGGGAAGCAGGCCACCGGAGCCTTACAATTTAGGCAAAGTCAAAACACCTGGGACCCTGTGAAGGCACTTAACACTGTGATCAAGCCTCTCTTCTCCCCTGCTCAGCAAGAGAGGAATTACAGTGAGTGGAATGACCCCAACAATTCTAGCCTGCCCTAAGCTTGACATCAGGATGAAGCAAGACTATCCAGTGGTGCTCAAACTGCAATGCCCATGGGATGCACCTGGGAAGCTTGTTAAAAAGGAAAATTCTCATTAAAGTTCTCATTTTATAAAAATGAAATACCTTATTAGTTACGGAGAACAGCCTAGAAATCTGCAAATTTTTTTGCAAATGCAATTTTTACAAAACAACAAAAGCAGAGTGTAGTCACTTGGCTGCACATGTCCCTTAAATGACACTTTATGAAACCCTGATTTCTTTCTTTTTAAATTTTTTTTTATTTTTAAGTTCTTTTTAAATGGAGGTACTGGGGATTGAACCCAGGACCTTGTGCATGCTAAGCATGTGCTCTACCATTGAGCTATACCTACCCCTCGAAGCCCTGATTTCGACTGTAAAATTTGACCTTCCTTTTTTTGCTCCCCTTTCACCTCCTCTGTACCCACTGGTCTACCTGGTGCAAAACACAGGAAGTAAGATCTTAAACTCAATGAGGCTGTAGACCTGGTCTTATTTCCTTTGTATCCCCCCCAGAGTACACAGCACAGCGGTGCTAAACAAACACTGAAATTGAATGAGACAGATGTTAACCACAAGTGAAGAGTTAGTGCTGTCTTTAAACGCCTATTAATAACCCACTGCTAATGCCACTGATGAAAGAGACATTAATTACCTGGTCTAGGAAAAAGGTTTGAGATTAAAGTCTCAATTCTCTAGACCTCACTGTCAGTTAATCACAAAGCACCCATTAAGCAGGGCCATTGTAGTCAGCCTTCTGCACTTAGATAGCCAGAGACTGCACTGGCTCCAAACAAACGCTGATGAAATGTTTAAAACACCACAGCTCTCTTCTATATGCAAAAGTCTATTTCCTGGCAACACATTGTCACAATCCTCAAAGGCTAATTACACAAACTGCTCATGTTTAGAAGCAAGACCATAAAACGCATCTTCAAATGTTTAATGGGTGGATAAAGATAAGTGGGTGCAAGACTAGCAATAAATCTGATACTCTTACTATTTTCCTAGCATTTGGGAAATGTTTGTAGAATGGATGCTAAATGAATAGATCCTAAATGAAATATTTTTCCAAGAGACTGCTATCCCATAAAGAAAACAAGAACATGATGTCAGAAAACACTTACCTATCTAAATAATTTACAATATTGGGGTTCTTATTTTCCCTCATGACCAGAATTTCATTAATAATTAATTCCTTTTTGGGCTGCTGTTGAAGGTTCATCTGCTTTATGGCCACCTGAATCATGATTAAAATGTAATAATGAATTTCAGTCATTAGATTAAACATAAACATGCATATTTTTTGGTATACAGGATCAAGCATACAATTCTTTTTTTAAGCATATAATTCTTTATCTTACTAGGCTCTTTCTCAATGCCACAAACCCATGCTCCCTCTTCTTTGGTCAATCATGAATAAATCATTCACTTCGGATACTTTGGGCAACCACCAATGAAGTAAACTTCAGTCAACCCAGGGTACCCATTCTTTGTGGCATAGATGCCATCAAAGAGGAAATGTGATCAATATGAATAAAGGAAAGTAACCATCAGAACTGAATGTTAATACTTACCTCTTGTCCTGTGGCAATGTCTAGCGCTGTATAAACAGTACCTGATGCCCTGTGAAGGTGAAAATTATCAAATGAATAAGCAATTTAAGTGTTGTCAATATATTTTATTTGGAATAAAATGGAATTATTTTCAGGAGAGGGAAATCAGCCAATTCAAAATTAAAGGATGAGGTACAAAAGGAACGATCAAACTATCATGATGTATCTCTTTCGGTCAGCTAGGAACTCCAGTCAGATTTTCTGTGTGCCATGGAATTCATTCAGTAATGAATTAAGCAAAATGATCTTGCTCCTTTTAGGAAACTCCTGGAATATTTTGAAGACTCCTTGAATGGTGCACAACCAATGTTGCAGTCCTTGATTAAACACTTTAGGAAAGACTTTAGCATCTTTTGCTCAGGCCACTGTGAATTCATCTTTGCTTTCAGCATACCGACAGAGTGGCTTTCTTCAAATATTTATAAGTGGTAAGAATATCTTCATCTAACAAGTCACCCCAATGCTGTACTTACCTGTACTGTAGCTACACAGAACAGTAACAATGTGGCTTTACCGTTGAGCCATTTTGTTTTCTTTTTGTTCAATTTCTCAGCCGCTTCCTCTCTTTGGTTTCACTCCAGTCCACTATCATTTTGAAAGCTATCACTCCTTAAGTCTTGGTAGTACTCATGCTTCTATTCTAACTTCAATTACAGGGTCCCCTTGCTTTGAAAATAGAAATTGTCTAGTAAAGCTAAATTTGCAGCAGTAACTGTGAAACACACACACATTCTGAACCACCTTCCCACCGCCATCCCCAGAAAGAGGAAACGCCTAGTCAATTTCAGTGACACCTTGGTGGTGAGTAAAGGAGTTAGGATAGAGATCATTTCCGTGATTCAGCAGGCATTGTAATGCCCCAATGTTACTATCTAAACTTTCTGGTAATTGTCGTTTCTCCTTTGCTTTCTATTTATCTTCCTCGCTGTTTTGCTTTCTTTCCTTGTGTCAGCCTTTTCCTTGTTATTCCTCTCTTCTTTCTCCCTGGATCAGCCAAACAATTTCTCACAGGCCTAGGGAGTTTACAGTACCTGCTTCTAGGGAATAAAATGGGTACTTTGGTAGAAGGAGTATTTGACTGCTAATAGAGATCTGGATTCAAACATTGCCCTAACATCAACAAGCTCTGTGATCTTGGGCTGGTCACTTCCCCCTCCTGCGTTTCAGTCCCCTCACTTGGAAAACATATATTGAGCATGTAGTGTGTGTCAGACACTACACTAAGAACTTGATATAAATTATCTTATGCTCCTCTTACTATATTTCCGTAAGGCAAGGGCTTTTATCCTCATGTTACAGGTGAGGAATCTGAGGCTCAGAGAGGTTAAGGAACCTGCCCAAAGTTGTATAGTATATAATCCAAGTCCATCTGACTCTCCGACCTATAGAATACAGGAAAGGGGCTGCTTCATTTCGAAGGTTCTTTTATTTTATGATCTAAAATCTACAAACTCTACTGTTCTCCTCGCTCAGAGTGGGTATTTAAATATCTATTGGAACTAAACTGAAAAAAATCACACTTAATTAATAAATGCTACCTAAATTTGGCAATTTCAGAAATTTCTTAGGTTTAAGGCTTATATGAAACAAATCAGTCTCTCAATTTTATGTTTGAGATTCAGGGTTCAGGTCACAGAGTTGGTGTTCAAGAAGTATTTGTTGACAAAGTGCCTGGATTTCAATCTAGGTTTTACTAGTTGTTGGTGATGAAATTAAAATAAATTTTGTAACTATGCATTCCCCCCAAAAAAAGAAGTATTTGTTGAATGGATGAATTAATAAAAGTCTTTCCAAGCAAACATGCAATTGTAATAAAACTTTTCCTTTCTGGGTAGGAAACATTTCTAGTTAAATCTACAGAAAATACTTCCTTCTTAGAATAAGCTATCAGACATTCCTGATTTTAGGGGCCAGTTTGTGATTTGTCCTTCTGAACTCAGAATTGCCTGGGTTCAAAAGAATACCTGGTGTGTATTTCAGCTGCACAATCCCTGAGCGACTGCTTAAATCTATTTGCAGAATGATTCAAAAATGCCTTTACTTGGTTTATTCCTGTATATGTAGGCAATTTGTACAATTCCTTCTGATGCAAAAAGGGGATGGCCTCTGCAAAATGAATATCTACCCCATAGGGCTACAGAGAATCAAATAGCACAATCTATTATGCACAGATCTGAGTTGATGCTGAATGTGGTAACTGCTATTATTATTATTTGATGTTGCTGCTGCTGTTACTGGTTTCACAGTAGAGGATGACTGATTCAATGGGTTGTTAGTTGGTTCTTCCCAATCTCTAGCAAGAACATCATTACTAGAGTCTGCCTCTATTTTCAAAAAGGCCAAAGGCCAAAGGCGGCCTGCTAGAACACTTTTTAGAGATTCCTTGTCCTTTTTTTTTTCCTTAGTAAAGTGTTTTTGTCTTTTTCTTTGTTTAGGATGCCTTTCTCAAATGAAGTCATATGCAGAAACTCTCAATATAAAATGGGAGCTGCTCCATTTAAAGCTGGAGAGGGAAGCCCCAAATTCTTGCCCAAGTGGCCTTCCCCTTATTCACCACCTTTGCGCCCTACACCCAAGTCCATTTCCACCATCCTAGGAGCTAACATTGTAATCGACCTGGAGTGCAAGGGGGATTAGTCTTTAACATCTCCAGAGCTTTATCTTTCAAATCCTTGTTTTGTTTTTTTAACTCCTCACCTCCTCCTTCAACATTTCATTGTCTTAAAATTGTTCGAGTAGTAACTCTGGAATCCAATAGCCTGGGTTTTATGGCCTTCTGTGGTATAGAATTGCCACAAATCCCTAATCCACAGAAGTTTAAGTACTCTGAAACTCTAGAACATAGGTTATTAACTCAAAACCGAGCTTTTCTACTCACTGCCCCTCCCCGCACCTTACTGCATATATGCCCCTTGTCCAGTGGGAGCCATTTTCCCCTTCCCCCCACCGACTCATAAAATGATGATATCCTCCTCTACCCCACTTTCCACCGCCCATCCCCACACCAAACATGTTAGGCATTTGAAACTCACTGCTCTGACCAGTAAATTATTGACTGGCCCAACTTCCAGCCTTTGTAGACTCCTCAGCACAAATGCACACACTCAGGTACTAATCTGCCGAGCAAAGCTTAGTGCCCTATCTCTGGCTCAATCTTAGCACTCTGAGCACTTCTCTGCACCCCAGTCCTGATGCCTCTCCATATTTCAGCAATTTAAGAGTCAACTGCCTATCTACATAAGCAACTTGTACAATTTCTTCAGATCCTCTTTCTCTTATTCACCTATTAGAGCATTCTCTTGGCCCACCGTATTAAGCAAAAATACATATAAATGCTACTTTGAGCTTTGGATTAGATATATAATGTAATCACAAGTTGATATAATTCTAGCTAAAAGGAAATATGTGTAATATTTTAATTAGTTTCATCTTAAGTAAATATCAAATTTCTGTTATGAATTTGAAACATCAAGCTATCTTCAAAACTCCCAGATACTTAAAAGATTTCTAGCTAAAAATTTAAAAACTAAAATTAACAAAAAAAAGATTTCTGGTGATCCACAGATAACAATTTGGGAACTTAATGAATATATTAGGCAGCAATCAACCTAATAATAGTAACTATGGTTACTGTTATTATTTATTAGGCAATTACTATATGCCAGAACTGGTTTTAAACACTGTACACATTTAATCCTCCTTTAATTCTGAGCCACAAAGAGGTTAAATTATTTACCCAAGGTCACACAACTAGGAACTGGTAAGATTTGAACCCGGGGAGGGTTGGGTAGATGAGGATGAGGACTACTCCTTCTTTTAATCTTTCTGTTTTAATTGAAGTGTAGTCAATTTACAATGTTGTGTCAATTTCTGGTGTACAGCAAAATATTCAGTTATATATATATATATATATAATAGGAACATATATATATATATTCCTTTTCATATTCTTTTTCATTATAGGTTATTATAAGATACTGAATATAGTTTCTTGGGCTATAAAGTAGGTCCTGTTATTTATCTATTTTATATGTAGTAGTTAGTATCTGCAAATCTCAAACTCCCAATTTATCCCTCGACACCCCCTTCCCCCTTTGGTAACCATAAATTTGTTTTCTATGTCTGTAAGTCTATTTCTGGTTTGTAAATAAGTTCCTTTGTATCACTTTTTCAGATTCCACATATAAGTGATATCGTATGATATTTGTCTTTCTCTGTATGACTTACTTCTCTTGGTATGATAATCTCTAGGTCCAGCCATGTTACAGCAAAAGATATTATTTCATTCTTTTTTATGGCTGAATAGTATTCTCTACAGGTATCTTTATAAAATCTATCAGTCACTTGAATAGAAAAAAGTCAGTATCATGTAGCATTTGGGACGTAAGGATGGCAGAAATGAAATTGACCAAGATGAGAGTTGAAACTCCTAATCTTCTGGTATTTTGGGGTTGGTATGCTAAAATGGTCAACATTGTCAATTTAATTTTTATACCATTTAATTATATTGATCCCTTTTATCCTTCCATTCCAGTTATACTGAAGCTAGATTGCTATAGGGAGAACATTTATTTATGATGGGGACTTTGTTGATTCTAAACCTCGGCCCTTCAGGTGGTATAAAGAAATCATGCATTGCTCAAGGGAATATAAGGATCATCCAGATTAACCTCCTTACTACAGATGAGAAATCTGAGGGTAAGAGAATAGGAGAGATATGCCCAAGATGACACAGCTAGTAACAAAATTCTCCTAACTCTGAGCAAGAGATCTTTCAGTGAAACTATACTATGGTTCAAGAATATTAAATCAACAGACTGCTCAACCATTGGGCCTCATCAGCAATTACAGTGTGATGTGTACTGCTGGGTTCTTGGCATCACATTAGATGCTTTATCAATAGTTTTTCTCTGACCTGGCCAAGCACTTAACACTCAAGTGGAAACACTGGCATCTAGCTAAAGGGTCTAGAAACAAACAATTCACCATTTCTCCCTTTTCCTCCCAAGACAAGTCACTTTCATTATCAGCAATCTTCATCAGGTTTTGATGTTTCCTGCTCAGACCCAATGGCAAGCTGTGATCATGGGTGGTTGCCAAAGCAGCAACATGGTAGGACTTATAATGTAGATAAATCACTCTGATTTTAGCATAGAAATGGATTAGAGGAGGAAAAGAAGGGCAAGCAAGTGAGGCTAGGAAGAAGTTCATGGCCTAGGAGAAAAAACGAAGGGCAAGAGACTGGAGGACTCAACGGGTCCAAGGAGAGCCCTGTGGGAATAAGAGTGAGGGAATCAGAGGATAGGGCATTGTTCACATTTAAGGTTTTATAAGTATGAATCTGGCGCTGATGAGATCACAGTCATGGGTTTAATCCACATTTAGGATGGTTCGTTTTCACTTCGATTTCTACTTTTACTGCTGCTGCTAGAAAAGATGGTATCATTTGTGGAGCCTTACTTTCTACCTGCTCTCTAAATGGATGAGTTCACTGAATGCTCATTCTGTACAACTCTATGAGGTAAGTTCTATCATCTTCATTGTACAAAAGAGGAAATTCAAGCCGGGAAATGGTAAGTAGCTGGCCCAAGGTTACACAGTTAGTCAGCAGCTGAGATTAAAAAAATGCATTGGTTTGACTTCATAGCCCATGCTCTTATCCACCATTTCATGCTCTGTTACAGATCTTTAGCAATTTTACATCAATGTTAAGTGCAACTGTGGTGCTACCCAAGTCCACGTTTGCTAAGCTGCTTCCGTAAAATATGCCTCTTACCTCTAATTCTCTACTCACTTAGTCCATGTGCCCCCTTATGAACCATTTAGTATGTTCCTGGACATGGTACGTTTGATTCCTTTGGCATAATCATACAAGGTGATTCTTCTGTTTTCTGAATCACTTAAGACTGGTCATGTGGCAAGAGTGAACTGGGCCTAGAATTAGTTCTTAGGACTGGACTTTATCTTCTTCTAAGTACTTAAGATACAATTACTACTTGTAGATCCCTACGTAGAAATTGTCTCACTAGATTAATGCACTTGCCATGAAAATACACAGATATCATATTTTTTAATACTACTATACATTTACTTGTTTTGTTGAGACATATGTCCTTTAGAGCTCAGGAATGTTGATGAATAGTATTACTGTTACATCCATAGTGGAAGAGATCCAGAGTGTTTTCTGTAATTTGCCACTCAAAAATACATCACTAAATTTTTAAAAATATGCAAAAATCATGTTATCTCAGTATCTTTCTAAGTACACAGAATGGAGTCAGGGCCAGATGGTATAGTCTTTAATTATTAGGATTATAAATAGGAACAGGGAATTTTTGGTTCTTTAGCTAGGGCATGACTTTTCCCAGAGTATTCCTGGTCATCTAATTTTAAATAGAGCTGTAACACATTATGGGTGTGTGGCCAGGGAGCTCAGAGGGTTATACTCCAGTGATGAAGTCACATTTACAGGGCTTAATCTCTGGAAAGGCCAGATAACTCTCAACTACTCACTCCAACAGTAAGTCTAAGCAGCTGTTTCCCAGTGTGTGCCATCGGTTTCAAGAAGTCCTAGACAGGAAAGGGGGACAGGTGGCTTAATACAAGCTCATTACTCTGGCTGGAAAAAACAACTTAAAGTGCAAACTCTGCTAATGGTGGTTGATTGAGTGGCATCATCTTTCTTTACAAGGGACAGCGTACAACACAGTGCATTTAAGGGCATTAAGTAGAACAAAGAGCATCTTCCATTGCTCCATAAATATTTTTCTTCACAAATGCTAATGTATTTCCAATCCCCTTCATCACAAAGCCTATTGTGAAGCTCAGACTACATCTATTTAGTGTTCTTTCTTGTATGGCCCAAAATAGATCTAATGAGGAAGCAAATACTTTTTGGGTGGGTGGTCTTACCCAAAGAATCACTTCTGTAAGTGCTCTAGACACCGCTTCTGCTCTTGCCCATAGTTTCTTGAACAAAGTAAAAATGTGTCAGGGGTTTTATTCTCAGCAAGTATCCCTGAGTTCTATGCTGTACCCTGCTTTGTCAGGTTTGCAAAACAAGCTGTTATTCATCACGTCCTTTAAGAAACAAGTTTCGAAAACATTCATCTTCCATATAGGAACGTCACGTTAGAGCAAGAAGAAGAGGGTTCCTCACTATGTAGCAGAGATAAGTCTGAAAAATACCTAACATGATATAGTTCCTTCCTCAAGTATTAAAACTAAAACTAATTTAGAAGGATGGGGGCTGTGGGCTTCCAAAAATATTTGTTTGCAGTTACTGATTAATCAATAATATCATTCTATATAATGATATGATTGGCCAAGATCCAGATGTTAGAAAAAATTCATTTGGTTGGATGTATATCTTTATGCATAGGAGGAAAATGATCTCAAGAAATGTTCCCATTGTCACTTACTGGCAAATTTAGCTGCATGGCTGATCTAATCTATAAAGAGCTATGACATGCAACAAAGATACTTTGGCATACTACAGACATGGACTCTATAGGCCCCTGAATTCTTCAGGACAGGTTTCTGTTTTGACTAATAATTTCTTGTTAGAGTTCCTTTCTCAAACACTTTAGCCTTTGAAAATCAGTGTAGGGAAAGTTTTTTCTTATAGTACTATAATTCCAAATAATTCAACAGTTTTGCTGGCAAGAGTGTGGGCAAACATGCGCCCTCATACATTGTTATGTTCTTGGAATGTTAAATGGAACAACCTCTCTGGAGGGCAACTTGGAAATGAAAAATGCACATAATCCTTCTATGTAACAATTCCACTTTTAGGAATTTATTCTCATGATAAATTTGCATACATATGAGATGGCTTATTTGTCAGGCTCTTCACTGAAGCCTTGTTTATCGTAGCAAAATATTGGAAACAAACTAAATACCTATCCATGCGGGCCTAATGAAATAAATTGTGGCACATCAAACAACAAAACACTGTGCATCTGTTAAAAAGAATGAAGTACCAACATGGAACCATGTCTAAGACAGAAGCACATAATAGAAAAGGAGATACATAATGTATTACCATTTGTGTT